>NC_037337.1:10550000-11940000 GCF_002263795.3 Bos taurus | reverse complement strand
ACCAATGAAGTCATGAGAGAAAAGGCTAATAAATACAACTTAATAAAATAAAAAACTTATGCATGGGAAAAATTACCCAATATTAACAGTCAACAAACTAGAAAAATATTCATAATACATCTGAGAACTAAAGAGCTAATTTCCTAAAAATATAAAAGTGTTTCATGAATTAATGAGATGAACAACTCAGTTTTTTTTTTAATGAGCAAAGGGCATAAACAGGCCTAAGAAATAAAATGTGCAAGTGCACGTAGATATGCACTACTCCTTAGGCTCATTAATCATAAACAGAAGTAGACTGTCATTTTTTTCTCTTATGAAGATTGTTTAACAGTAAAATGTTGATGTTTTTTAAGTGGTCCACTTAAAAAAACAGCTATTGGGACTTCCCTGGTGGTCCAGTGGGAGCCCTGGGCTCAAACCCTGCTTGGGGAACTAGCTCCCACATGCCGCAACTAAGAGTTCATATGCTACAACTACAGACCCAGTGCAGCCAAATGAATAAATCTATTAAACAACAACAACAGACTATTCTCCAGAAATATAAAAGTCCTCAAAGATATATATGCCAGGCTACTTATCACATTTGAAGTTTTTTTGTAATTTTGTAATATGTTATGAAATGTCTATCATAAAGGCATTGGTTGCATAAATTATGGTACATTTTATAAAATGGAATATTGTCCAGCAGATAAAAGAGTGAAATAGATAAGTGTGTACTGATGAAAATTTGTCCAGTTTATGGTTAAGTAGAAAAAAAAAATCCTTGTCAAACACTATGTTTTAGATTTTTGTGATAATTATATGTGTAGAAAAAATACAAGGACATACACATCAGGCTACTAACGGTGGTTACCTCTCGGGATGGGAGGTAACCTCTGGGCCTCACTTTCCTTGTCTATGAATGTGAGGACTGAACTGCAGTCAGTCCTTGAAAAACCCGATGAGACTGAACTGCTCATCATTTATGTTACTTAGTGCCATTTGCAGCCTGGATTTAGTGAAAAAAATTTTTTTTCCTGTGATAAAAGTTTTATAAGCAAAAATTTACCACCAGTTTTGCCAGCACTGCATTTTCACTGTTTTTCTTTTGTCTTGTAGGATGACTGGATTGGTGTTCGATCAGTGATGCTTAAGAAAATTATTCATTTTCTAATTTTTTAACATTAATGGTTGTAATGCTTGCATTTTTATAATGAGCATGATTTTTAACTAGAAATATTAATAAAGATATACACTGATTAAAAATGGTGTTTAATTTTAAGATCTTGTAAATCCCTAGGGCTGATGCAGAGGGTCATGTTATGTTCTGTTTCATAAGGTTTAGAGACTGAGTTCCCAGTTCCACTGTAATTGGGAGAGAAGTCAGGCCAGATTAACACAAAATAATAATTGAAAAGTGTTGGGGATTGAGTGTTTTTTTTAATTCTTCTTTCATTTTATTTGCAGATTCCGTTGCAGACACTCTGGATGGATAATACCATTAAACTTCTGGATTTGGTAGAAGTTGATAATTCAATCCTCAGTGGTACTTACTTTTGAATAGCTGTCATGGAAAATGTTTTCAGTATAGTCCATTTGAAAATGTGTCTCTTTTACCATGAGTCACATTTACTAAAAATAAGGATTCTTTCAGTTTGTTTCAGCTCAGTAATTGTAATACTTTACATTCATTTGTAATGTTATTCTTTGCAGTGTCCATTCACATGTATTTCCTCTCTTAACCATTGTAAGAAACTGAGAAGTAGATACCAGTGTTACTATCCCACATTAAGCTCTGTGATTTCCTCTCTTAAGGTTTTCAGGGAATGCAGAATGATTAGGTTAATTTCATTCTGATGAATATCATAATGAAAATCTCTGGGCAGCTCGGTGAGAATCTTAGGCCAGGGTGGAGCATTTCATGATCTGGTCCATTCAGAGGCCCGTTCGTGTCCTCCCATCCTGGTAGACTGAAGGAATGTGAGCCACAGAGGGAGCTGGTGTAGTTCAGAGGGTGTCAGAGTTACCCAGGGATCTAGGAATTGGGATTTGTTTGGTCATGGATAGAGGGCCCAGCTTAGATCCTAAGTTTCCTTGTATATCTCTCCACTGCAAACTAGTTATTTCACCCAAATGGTCAAAACTTCTAGGTTCAACATTTTAGGTTGATCTCCGGGACACTGAGTAAAGGACTAATAGCTGCTTATGTGTATGGAAAGGTTCCCATTGGGTTCAAGATACACACAGAGCACCATGATTCTCTTGTAAGCTTTGGGTTACAGTCAGGGCATCAGCAGATATGTGCTCTCCAGTATTAGTACTGTCTTGCAGAATGTTTCCTTTGATTTTTAAGAAGCACTATGAAGTTGTCTAATTATTTATTCTCTCTCTCATATCCCTGTTTTCCTCCTTCTCTTTCTTTAGATTCAAAATTAACAGGACAAGCTGTTATTCCAGGATCAGTAATATACCACAAACAGTCACAAATACTGCTGGTTTGTTGCAAGGTACACTTTTCCTTTAGTTTCACGTTATTACGCTTCTTTTGAGTTTATAGTTTATATCATTTGTCATTTTTGGTTAGGTCATCACTTAACTAACCGACTGTCCATCAGATTGTGATGAAGTTTTACCAAGGTGTTACTATTGCTCAGACAATGAAAAATGATTCAGTAACTGTGTTGTTGTTCAGTTGCTAAGTCATGTCCAACTCTTTTGCGACCCCATGGACTAGAGCCTGCCAGGCTCCTCTGTCCATGGGATTTCCCAGGCAAGAATACTGGAGTGGGGTGCCATTTCCTTCTCCAGGGGATCTTCCCAACCCAGGGATGGAACAGCATCTCCTGCATTGGCAGGTGGATTCTTTACCACTGAGCCACCAGGAAAGCCCATCATTTATGTTATTAGTGCCATTTGCAGCCTGGATGTTGAAAGATTTGTTTGTTTGTTTTTTGTGTGTGTGTTAAAAGTTTTATAAGTCAAAATTTACCACCAGTTTTGCCAGCACTGCATTTTCACTGTTTGCTTTTGCCCTTTAGGATGACTGGATTGGTGTTCGATCAGTGATGCTCAAGAAAACACTAACAGCTACTGACTTCTACAATGGATATTTGCACCCCTGGTACCAGAAAAATTCCCAAGCTCAACCAAGCCAATGCAGATTTCAGACTCTCAGACTTCCACCAAAGAAGAAGCAGAAAAAAAAAATTGTTGCTATGCAATAGTGCACCAAGTACTTTGGAAGAAGATGGACAAGAACCTACTATATACTTGTAATTTGTTAGAAGCCTTATTTACAAGGAATTATCTTGACTTTCAAAGAATTTGATGCCGTTGAAAGGGAAGATTATTGTCAAAAAGGTGAATTACCTCACTTTGCATTTTCCGTCTAACAGTTAAAAATAGCTTTTTCTGTTTGAATAAAAAGAGAAGTTTTAAATTAAATTTTTATTTATAATATCAGACTCATCAGACTGTATCTTTACCTGACAGTGAGTACAACTAACTGGTATGTGTATATACTGAAGAGAGTTTCTTTTAAAAAAGTGCATCTATTAAATTTTTAAAATCATATGTCCCCTCTGACCATGTTAGCATTTCAGCAGTATTCAGTCTACATTTCGGATTTTTAACAGGGAGTAAAGTCAGATCTTTACATTTATCTACCATCTAGTTCCTACCAACTCATTAACATTCATAATATGTTATAATCTCTGTAAATTCACATTTTACACCTAGATTTCCTTAAAGTAGGAATATAGTAACATTCTTCAACATGCTTGTGCAGTAAAAGTTGTTGATCAGCTGGCCTGTACAGACTCATCTTCTCTGTGTCCAGGAGAGTCAGGCACTTCTCTGGAGGAAGGGAGGTGAGGTGGCCAGCTGTTGAATTTTTTTAAGCCTTTATATTATCAGCTTTTCCTGCCTAGATTATATCAGTTAAAATTCTTCTGCAGTCATTAATTCAGCAACACTTATTGATAGCATGATCAGATAATTGGTCATCTCTATTAGGACATGTTTATAACTAAAAGGATACCCGGATGACAGGTATCAACAGGACTCTCCAAAGCAAACCAGGTTGTGTAAACATTGTAGTTTTTAAAGAGTTTTTCAAAAACGTGAACCATTTTTAAAGTTTTTATTGAATTTGTTATAGTATTGCTTCTGTGTTACGTTTTGGTTTTTTTGGCCACGAGGCATGTGGGATCTTAGCTCTCCAATCAGGGATTGAACCCATGCTTCCTGCATTGGAAGGTGAAGTCCTAACCACTAGACTGACAGAGAAGTCCTTAAACATCCTCTTTATTGAACACTTGCAGTGTAAGCTAGATTTTATGCTGATTACTGGAGACTAAGAGATTAAATATATGTTTAATCTATTGGGGACACAAGCATAAGCAAATAGAATACTGTTTAAATGCCATAATGGAGATATTGTGGAAGCACTAAGTCTCCCCTCAAGGGAGTCGGTGGAGGCAAAGCTGAATCTGAGCTTCCGAATGATGAGTTCATTACGCAGACAAAGACCTGGAAGAACATTCTACTGTGTGCAGAGGAACAGAGACATAAAGAGAACACTATCTTACAGGGGGTTTGGGAACGTTCTTAAGCTGAGTGATGGGAACACGATTGCCTTTTATTATCATTCTTTATAAATTTGCTATGCACACTCTTAAGTGTATGAGCTAGTTATAGTTACATATGTGTGTATATAGCTGGCTGGGAGAGAGCTAATGGTGGATCATGGAAGAGAAACAAACGGCATGTTAAACAAATGGCAGGAAGAAAGTGTTTTAAAGGAACTGGAAGAATTGATACAAGTGGAGTAGAGTGATGGAGATGAGACTGGAGAAACCAGATCATGGAGGACTTGAAGACCATGAGAATCTGGACCTTTGTCTTGTATGCAATAGACAGTCAAGGAAGTGACACAACTACAGGCTTGCATTTTGGTAAGTTAACTGGTGGTGGCGTGAAAGGTAGGTTGGAGGTAAAACCTGGTGCAGGAAGATGTGTTAGGAGGTTACAAACATGATCTACACTATGGCAGCAGTTAATGGCGGTGGGTGAAAGGGTTTAAAAGATTTTTGCTGTAGAAGTAAGAACTCGGGTTATCAGTTGGGTGTTTTATAGAGTTTTGGCTTCACCCGGGCTTCCTTTGTGGCTCAGCTGGTAAAGAATCTATCTGCCTGCAATGTGGACGATCTGGGTTCGATCCCTGGGTTGGGAAGATCCTCTGGAGAAGGGAAAGGCTACCCACTCCAGTATTCTGGCCTGGAGAATTCCATGGACTGTATAGTCCATGGGATCACAAAGAGTCACACATGACTAAGTGACTTTCATTTAATATCTGTTAATCCCATACTCAAAATAGTTTGAGAATCAGTGACTATGAAAGAGCATTTTTGTTGTTTTTCAGTTAACATGTATTGAGAACTTACTTCTCCCTCTAGACACTAAGCTCATGTTACGGAATTCAGTGAGAAAGAGAATCACTGTCCTTTGGGGGCTTATGGGCAAGCATTATTGGTGATTTTTGCAGCAGATCTCAAGAGGTACCCACTCAGACACTGCCGTGGGGAGTGGGGAGCCTTACTGAGGGCACAGACTTATTCTTATAAGTTCTAATCTCTTACTACATGGTGGTGAGTGGTCTCAGGTCCACCATTCTGCATTCTGGGTGAAGCCTGTCTGCTTGTTTTGCGTATTACCATTCCCCTTGCTGGTAATCTTTTGTGCCAGACCATCTCTAGCCCATGAGGCAAGGCCCACCCCAGTCCAGTGAGTTCATCTGCATAAACAGTACAACCTAACGCCAAGTAGTGTGCTGTGGGTGAGGCCACATGAGCTGGACAGGAAAACTGGCCATTGTGATTGACATGGTTGCCATATTTAGGACAATTTTGTTGTTCAGCCAACTCTTTGCAACCCCATGGACTGCAGCACGCCAGGCTCCCCTGTCCTTCACTATCTCCCAGAGACTTAGGACAATATGGAATACCTTTTACACATGAAATCTTAAGGCATGAGTTCAGGGCCCATCTCACTGAGGGCAGTTTCCCATCCAGGGACCTCAAGCCCATCATGGGACTGGAGGACAAACCCCAGGTTTAGAATGCCAGCTCTATGTTGACAGCCCATTCTTTGAAAAATTAAATGGTGCACATCCCAAGTAGCCTTCAGGAAAGGAGATGACCCATTCTTTCAACCTCCGATAGAGACCGCAGCCCAGTATGATTGAGCAGTTTCTCATCTGAAGCAGAATCACTTGGAATACTTGTTTAAAATGGAGATTCCTGGGCCTTACTCCAGAGCTTGAATCAGAATCTCTGGATATGGGACTCTGCATTTTATTACAACTTGACAAATAATTTGTATGCTAGAGCAGTCGCAGCTGTAACTAGCTTAAGAGGTACACATGGAGCCACATGCAGGGCCTTAGGTCTGGGGTCCTCCCAGAATGGGTGGAACACAGCCTATTCTGCATTCTGGACGAAAGGGTGAATTTGCAAACACATTGCCTCCTTATGCAAGATACTTCTTTGATTCTTGTCATTGCTGAAAACACATCAGACTCAACAGAATTCAGTTACTTGTTGGTAGATGGGTGTCCCAGGACAAATGTTGAAAAGTTTAAATTCTGGGAATGTCCTGGTGGTCCAGTGGTTAGGACTCCATGCTTCCATTCCAGGGGGCATGGGTTTGATCCCTGGTTGGACCACATACTTCTCAATGGTCCAAAAAACAAAAATTTAATTCTGATTTCTCAGTTTAAAAACATGGGTAATACCTACGTTGCAGAATACAAATATATATAGAATATGCCCAGGGAAGCACATAGCACATAGTAGGGAATAAAAGGTAGTTATTTTTGTCACTGCAGTCTAACACTGCTAGGATGCCTCCTTGGGCCTGCAACAATATTTTCTCCTCTGGATGGCAGCAACAGCTTGCTGAGATGCTTTTAGACTAACAGAAGGAAAAGAATTTTAGAGTGGGAAAGGCTCTATGTTTTAGTACTCAAAATTCAGTTTGGAAATGATGAAATGGTGATCCAGCAAGCTAGCTAGTGACAATATTAGAAACTGAAGCCTACAGTAGCTTCTATTAAAAAAAAGATTTTATTCTTGGCTTGATTTGAGGAATGAAAGAAATGTTTCTGAGCACAAAATTGAACTCTTGAGAAAGGCTGCTGAAAGAATGCTTATTGCTTTTAAACTGTTTTAAAGGTGATACAACATATTTCCAGTTTTTCTTTATCAAGCAATTTCAAGACAAAGAGATACGATTTTGAAATTCAACCAAGGTGGCATGAGTCCTGCCACTGACCTTAAGCCTAGAATGATTACTCATCCTTTCTGAATCTGTTCCCTTATCTACGAAATGAAAAATGTACCTACTGTGCAAGGATTTGCATGAGGAATAAAAATAGTCTATGTAATGCATCTAGCACAGTGCTTGGAACACTGCAGGTTCACAGTACCGTTCTTATCAGCCCACACTTACTGATTGCTAGTCTCCTTTCTAAGGACCCAACCTGAGCTTTCTCATTTTATCTTTACAATAACCCTATGAGGTGGATAGTGTTATTGATCCTCCTTTTTCCATACTGTTAGATAGCTAATAAGCGGTAGAGCTAGAATTCATACTTGAGTAGTCTGACACCAGACTGTGGGACTGACCACTTTACTTCCCTGCCTCTATTACAAATGTTTTCTATCTGTGATCAAGGAATTAATGTACTAGGCCTTGGAGCTCAGAAATTAAGAAGTAGGAGCACATGTTAAATTGGCTGTCATATGCAGGCACTAGGCTAGACATTTCAAAAAGATTTTCCCATTTTAGTTACTATTTTTTTTTTTCAAATTTTTTTCAATTTAGTTACTATTTAATCACTGTCTTTATCACCTCTAAAAATTCATGAAATTTTCTAGAACCCTACAGATAGAAGCTGCTTTATTTTGAATTATAATAGTGCAGCTCTTGTTTCCCAGGATTTTTTAACTGCAGCTCTCCTTCCAGAAGGTAGGTTATCACATGGTTATTTATGGAAGAAACACTAATGAGATGCTAGGTTGACAGATGATACAAGATATGTGGTACCTTTGCTTCAGTTCAGTTCAGTTCAGTTGCTCAGTAGTGTACGACTCTTTGCGACCCAATGGACTGCAGCATGCCAGGCCTCCCTGTCCATCACCAACTCCCATAGCCTACTCAACTCATGTCCGTCGTGTTGGTGATGCCATCCAACCATCTCATCCTCTGTTGTCCCCTTCTCTTCCCGCCTTCAGTCTTCCTCAGCATCAGGGTCTTTTCAAATGAGTCAGTTCTTCGCATCAGGTGGCCAAAATATTGGAGTTTCAGCTTCTGCATCAGTCCTTCCAATGAACACCCAGGACTGATTTCCTTTAGGATAGACTGGTTGGATCTCCTTGCAGTCCAAGGGACTCTCAAAAATCTTCTCCAACACCACAGTTCAAAAACATCAATTCTTCAGCACTCAGCTTTCTTTACAGTTCAACTCTCACATCCATACATGACCATTGGAAAAACCATAGCTTTGACTAGATGGACCTTTGTCAGCAAAGTAATGTCTCTGCTTTTTAACATGCTGTCTAGGTTGGTCATTGGTTTTTTTCCAAGGAGCAAGCGTCTTGTAATTTCATGGCTGCAGTCACCATCTGCAGTGATTTTGGAGCCCCCCAAAATAAGGTCTCACTGTTTCCATTGTTTCCCCATCTATTTGCCATGAAGTGATGGGACCGGATGCCATGATCTTAGTTTTCTGAATGTTGAGCTTTAAGCCAACTTTTTCACTCTCCTCTTTCACTTTCATCAAGAGGCTCTTTAGTTCTTCACTTTCTGCCATGAGGGTGGTGTCATCTGCATATCTGAAGTTATTGATATTTCTTGCGGCAATCTTGATTCCAGCTTGTGCTTCTTCCAGCCTAGCGTTTCTCATGATGTACTCTGCATAGAAGTTAAATAAGCAGGGTGACAATATACAGCCTTGATGTACTCCTTTTCCTATTTGGAACCAGTCTGTTTTTCCATGTCCAGTTCTAACTGTTGCTTCTTGACCTGCATACAGATTTCTCAGGAGGCAGATAAGGTGGTCTGGTATTCCCGTCTCTAATAATTTTCCAATTTGTTGTGATCCACACAGTCAAAGGCTTTGGTGTAGTAATGACCAAACACTAACTTGTCTGAGAAGTTGAAATACTGTTTCCATAAAGAGCAGTTTTGTGTGCAGCCTACTTTTTTAAAAGTTTGATTGAAGGGAAGTAATGGTGGGGGGGTTATCAGAGAAGAGCAGCTTTGAGGAAAGGCTATTGTGAAGATTCCATAATATGGCTCTCATAATTACATGGAATCTAAAATCTTAGAATTGGAAAGAACTTGGAGATCATTTAGGGCTTCCCTGGTGGCTCAGAGGTTAAAGTGTCTGCCTGGAATGCAGGAGACCCGGGTTCGATCCCTGGGTTGGGAAGATCCCCTGGAGAAGGAAATGGCAACCCACACCAGTACTCTTGCTTGGAGAATCCCATGGAGGGAGGAGCCTGGTGGGCTACAGTCCATGGGGTCGCAAAGAGTTGGACACAACTGAGCGACTTCACTTAGAGATGATTTATTCTAACTTTGGACTCATTCTACAGAGAAGAAAACAGCACCCAGAGAGAGGAAGTGTCTTTCCCAAAGATAGAACTCGGGTTTCTTAACTCCCCTACTCTGTGGCCAATCCCTGTAATCCAGTATAAAATATGTATGTCACAGACTGGATCTGGCAATGAGGAAACAGTATTCTTTTTCAAACTTGGTTCTCAGCATAATTTGATATGTAACGCTGCAGT
The DNA here is from genome assembly GCF_002263795.3 of Bos taurus. Taxonomy (NCBI): domain Eukaryota; kingdom Metazoa; phylum Chordata; class Mammalia; order Artiodactyla; family Bovidae; genus Bos; species Bos taurus. The sequence goes on along the minus strand of NC_037337.1, from coordinate 11,930,164 downwards.
CAGTTGTACCCTGAAAAACTTGAAAGGATGGTATTCCAAGAATTGGTATTGTTTTGCTCCTCTTTTACTTTTTCACACATGCTTCCCAGGGGCAAAATAAGGGAAATTCAGTCTGGTGGGTAAAGTGGGGTGGGGCAGGTTTGAGACCCCGTGAGAAAGTCAGACCCCGCTGTAGTCCATACAGCTTGTATTTTAACTTGAAGGCAACGAGGAGCTATTGAAGGATTTAGAGCAGCATTTAAAGCATGAATATAGTTGCTTTTAAGTATTTTTTTTTAATCACAATAACATATGGATTGTTGTGTGAATTCAGATGCTACGTCTAAAGCCAAGTTCTCCTTGTATTTCCAGTCTCCCCTCAGAGGTAACCACCACTCTGGTGTGTATACATGCATATGAGATATAGCTAGGATTATTTTGCACATGTTTTAAAACAAATATTATCCTGTCGAAAAAATCAATTTGAGGAAAAGAGCTTGGCTTTGGGCAGTTTTGAGAAGCAGCTGGCCACCTGTTTACTTTGCTTGGTGTTCACAGAGTATTTTGTGAACATTCCAGTTTGTAAGTGAGATTCTCACACAGGGACTGGTGCTGTGGGAACCATCTGGCAGACCCCAACCATGACAGCTGCAAACCCTCCAGCCACACCCACCAGGCCTGCTTGCCCCTTGGCTCGCCCTGGCTCCAGAGTTTGCTTCCTGCACTTGTGCGATTGTAGGGCAGCTGGAATCCACAGATATTAACTGTTCCTTGTTCACAGATTAGGGAAAGGACAATGTGCTTGCCATGTGTTATGGAACAACTGAAGGTCCAAATATGACCATGAGTTCCTTTTCTAAGGGAAACAAAAGATTTATGATTTGGGGTTTGATCTTTTAACAAAAGTATAAATATAACAAAATGTATCTATTTAATAAAATGGCTTTCCTTTATCAACAGTCAAATTAAAAGTTATTATTACCAAAGTAACCAGAATATCCTTATTACCAGAATAAGGATTTTTAATACATTGGAGCAAATCCATAATTCATGTCTCTTTAGTGTAGATACTCAAGTGAGGTCTGGGAGTGTGGGATATAAGCAATACAGCTTTAGGAATACAAGCAGATAGATTTATTTATTCACTAATTAATTCATTCAATACACATTTAGTGCTTATTATGAACCAGGTCATAATAATTAATGCACTGGTTAAATCACTGTTTGATTTTCTAAATTAAAACTCCCAACCCATTGCAGGAGACAGATAAACAATGTAATGAGTACCTATAATGGGTTTTACATACAACCAGTGATTTGCCAGTTATTCTATTCATTAAACTTCTCTAAATTTTTAAGAAAAACATCCAAGGTTAAAATTCTTCCATAAAAACATTCAGAACCTATGTGGTGCAAAAAACAGAAGACCACTTTCTGTTGTTGTATACTCAGTCGAGTCTGACTCTTTGTGACCCCATGGACTGTAGCCCACCAGGCTTCTCTGTCCATGGAATTTTCCAGTCAAGAATATTGGAGTGCGTTGCCATTTCCTTCTCCAGGGGATCTTCCCATCCCAGGAATGGTCTCTTGTGTCTTCTGCATTGGCAGGCAGATTTTTTAACCACTGTGCCACTTGGAAAGCCCACTTTCTGTTACTGATTTGCAATTCTGAACAGGTGATTTGGCAGGGGTTTAGGGGGGTGGATATGTTACTGTGTTCTTGGGAAATGTATCTGGGATTTGTCCCAATCCTAGACTGGGATCCAAGGCTCCTAAGCAGGAAGGCAGAGCTCATTACTTAGGATGCAGTTTACTCTGATTCTTTCCTGCCCCTAATCCCCAAAAAACATTTGCCAGGATAAAGGCAAAGGCCTTTAATCAGGTACAAGTTTTCCCTGAAACAGATTAGGTAGAGGTTTTTTTTCAGCAGGATCTTACTGCGAGACTACTAAAAAGCTTCAAACAAGGAGCTTTATATGTTATTCAGCATTTTCATACCTCCAAATATTTTAATGAAAAGGAGAGTCATGTACTTTGCAAAATCTTACATAAGTGATTATAAATATATTCAGTTCAGTCGCTCAGTTGTGTCTGACTCTTTGTGACTCCATGGACTGCAGCACGCCAGGCCTCCCTGTCCATCACCAACTCCCAAGAGTTTACTCAAATTCATGTCCATCACATGGGTGATGCTGTCCAACCATCTCATCCTCTGTTGTCCCCTTCTCCCGCCTTCAGTCTTTCCCAGTATCAGGGTCTTTTCAAATGAGTTAGTTCTTTGCATCAGGTGGCCAAAGTATTAGAGTTTCAGCTTCAGCATCAGTCTTTCCAATGAACATTCAGGACTGATTTCCTTTACTATGGATTGGTTGTATCTCCTTGCAGTTCAAGTAACTCTCAAGAGTCTTGTCCAGCACCACAGTTCAAAAGCATCAATTCTCTGGCTCTCAGCTTTCTTTATGGTCCAACTCTCACATCCATACATGACTACTGGGATGGATCTTTGTTGGTGAAGTAATGTCTCTGGTTTTTAATATGCTGTCTAGGTTGGGCATAACTTTTCTTCCAAGGAGCAAGCATTTTTTAATTTCATGGTTGCAGTCACCATCTGCAGTGATTTTGGAGCCCCCAAAAGTAAGGTCTCTCACTGTTTCCATTGTTTCCCCATCTATTTGCCAGGAAGTGATGGGACTGGAAGCCATGATCTTAGTTTTCTGACTGTTGAGTCTTAAGCCAACTTTTTCACTCTCCTCTTTCACTTTCATTAAGAGGCTCTTTAGTTCTTCTTCACTTTCTGCCATAAGGGTGGTGTCATCTGCATATCTGAGGTTATTGATATTTCTCCTGGCAATCTTGATTCCAGCTTCTGCTTCATCCAGCCTGGCATTTCACATGATGTACTCTGCATATAAGTTAAATAAGCAGGGTGACAATATACAGCCTTGACCTACTCCTTTCCTGATTTGGAACCAGTCTGTTGTTCCATGTTCAGTTCTAACTGTTGCTTCTTGACCTGCATACAGACTTCTCAAGAAATCTGTAGGTAAGATTTCTGTAGGTAAGGTGGTCTACTATTCCCATCTCTTTAAGAATTTTCTTGTTTGTTGTGATCCACACATTCAAAGGCTTTGGCATAGTCAATAAATCAGAAGTAGATGTTTTTGTGGAATTCTCTCGCTTTTCCCATGATCCAGCAGTTGTTGGCAATTTGATCTCTGGTTCCTTTGCCTTTTCTAAATCTAGCTTGAACATCTGGAATTTCACCGTTCACGTACTGTTGAACCGTGTTAATAATGTTAATAAATATATGAACATTCTCTATTCCTATAAGGGAAAGTGATGAAGGAGCTGGCCGGTCAGCGGGAGCTGACCTCAGCACAAGTCTGGAAAGGGAGGTGGAGGTGTTATGGTGGAGGATTATGGGGGGCATTTGTGGCCGTGCCAAAGGAAAGAAAAATCTTGTCAAGAAAAGACAGCATACAAAGACTTGTTCATCAAAGCCTGTAACCCAAAGGAGTTCCCTCAAAGCTTTATGCCGAGAACTGCAGGCGAGGCAGGTCCCAAGGGTCAGGCGCCCCTTTCTTCTAGTCCCACAACCTTTCCCTCGGTGCTCACGTCATATGAGTGACCTAGAACTGACCCTTGAGTCTCTCTGGGCCTCCTCCCGGCGCCCCCGCCCCCGCCAGAGCGGATGCCAACTCTGCAGCCGGCAGGATGTACGGAGAAAGCCGGAGTCTCTCTCACTCTGTGGTCCAACCCGCCCCGTCGCCATGGTGACCGCCGGAGTCACGCAGCTCCACCCCTTCCTCGCGGCGTGGCCCCACCCCTCCGAACCCGGAAGCTCGCGGCTCGCGCCCGCTGCGCGAACAATTCCGGAGGAGGGAGGGCGGCGGTCCGGTCTCGCTCGGTCGCGCGCCCCGCCCCTCGGAGGCCGGCCCTCCAGCGCGCCCCCACGGCTAGCGGCGCTTACGGATTCTGAGCGCTCAGGCCTCCAGCCCCAACCCGGGCCCCAGCAGCCTCCGAGGCCGGCCCCCTTTCTGGAGGGAAGAGCCGCCTTGGGAGGAGGGACAGGGACCTGGGGGCGGCCACGGCAGGTGAGGGGTGGGAGGGGTCCTGGGAATCCTGGGATGTGGATGTATGATGTGTTTGTGGCCGCAGGTGAGAGTGGTTTGTAGTGATCACGGCTGCCTCTGTCGGTGTGACTTTGTGAGTGTGGCCCTGAGTGGGTCGGCTCATGTGACCATGCACGTGATTGTACGTCCCTGTGTGTGTGTCTAAGGTCGTGTCTTGAGTTCATGGGGGTGATCGGTGTGCCTGTGACCCTGCCTTTGTGTGGCTGTCACCAGTGGGACTGGAAGAAGGTGGAGATCTGTGTGTTTCGCCTCGGGTGGGGGGTCGGGTACTTGACCTGGACATACTCCTGTAATCCCATATTGGGGCTACACTGCTGCAGCCCAGGAACGCATTTTTCCTGTAAACTTTGAAGAACTCTGAGCAAACTAGTTATTTTGGAGATTGCACCTCAGCCTGAAAGTGATAAATGCCTTTGTCATTGCTGAGCACGGGCCAGGTGTGAGGAAAGTGGCAGGGCTAAGCTGTCTCACTTTCCTCTTCTCCTTGTCCTCGGGAGTCCTAAATTCTGCATTTATGCTGCTTCTTTGTCTCCACCTACAATGTTCCAGCTCCTTTTGGCACCGAGCTTCAAGAGACTGAGGGGTAATTGAATAGCTGTGTGCAAATTTCCAAAAGCTTTAATACTAAGACAGGGTACAAGATGAGATGTGACCGTAAAAATGTCAAGTAGTCAGCTTTTCCTCCCATGAGGTTTAGAAGATAATAGAGTAAGTTTCTGAAGATAAGGATAAATCTTCCCCCCAGGAAACCTAAAAAAAGAATAGCTCTGTACTGGTGTGGTGAGGTATGGAGACTTGCATTAGAAAGCCAAGGGCATCCTCCAGAGACCCTTAGGTTCTAATATTTTGCTATTGCTTGTGTCAGTAAGAATCATAGATTGTCTGTATGTAGAGCATATGATTGAGGAAAAGGATCAGAAAATCTCTGACTAGTTGAACTGGTTAGATGACTTAAACATTTGTAAAGGCGATTTCATTGGCTGTGAATTGGCAGGGTCTGTTGAAATCCTGAGGGATAAGTGGACTGTAAAGTGGCTGGTTTTGGTGAAACCTTGATGGAGAAGTGCATGTAATTCTTGCACACTCAAAACTGGCAGTTTTATCCTGGAGCAGCACAAGGGCCAGAGAGGACTGGGTGTCTAGAGCACTCTCTGAGAAGGGGGTTTCCCTAAGCAAGACGAAGGGAAAATTCCTGCCACCCATTTCCCAGCAGCATGAACAGGTGCTTTTGTTTTTGTGAAGAATTGTGAGAGATCAAATCAGCGTTGAGCTCCTGGTCCACATTCTTTCTTATTTAATACTGATCAGTTGGATCACAGTCTCAGTGAACCTTTTTTTTTTTTTTTGCCATATGCAGAATGTTCCCCTTGTGACTTGGAAAAGTATTCCCTTGTAGTGGATGAAAGAAAGCTAGGAGAACAAAATTCCTTTTCATACCACTCACAGCCGCTTTCCCTTTGCAGCAGTTTTTTCCCCTCTTAAATGTCAGTTGGTCATATGCAACATTTGGTATCTATCTTACGTTTCATGTACTGCCAAACTAGCACAAGTGTTCACATCACTTGCTTCTATAAAAATGTAGTCACCGTTCAGTGGGATCTCCAACCAGTGAGATTAGTTATAAAATAAATGTTATAATATTGAGTGGTTGTGGATAATACTGAAGACTGTGGTAAGGAACCTCGTTCTACTTACTCCTGAGGGAAGAAGTGAATGACAGTGAGTGTGTGAGCCTGTGTACAATGTGTGTGTGTATATTTGTATGATAGTTTGGATGTTGCAACTGATTCCAAACTATGAATCATTTATTTTATCCCAAGTTTGGTGAATATAGAAGCAAAATTTCTGACTTTAGTCAGACAAAGTGTTTTGAGTAGGTGTTTTGTTCTGATCTGTTGAGTAGGGATTTTTTTCTAAACATGTTTTTGATATTTCCTCCTGTAGAATAGTGATTGTTTATAGTAATGGTATACTAGAAAATGTCTTGATTAGGCAATAGTTAGATGACATAGGAATAGTTCAAGTCTGTCCAGGTAGAAAGTTTTCCAGAATTAACTATACTTACCAGTTGCTTTCAGTTAAAAGCAGTGACCAGCTTAGAGAAGGGCTATAGTTCAAATGGCTTCAGTTTTTTAACATGTTAATATTTGTTAAGAGAAAATGGATATGCAAAGAATGATTTTCTTTATTTCAGTATGAATAAGAACTACATCCATGCACATTGATTGTCTGTATAATACTGGCTGATGATTTTCTTCATATTTTAGAACCACTGAAGATTTCAATAAACTTTTCTAAGAACCATCCCAGCCTTGAAAGAAAAGGCCAGTTATTACAGTGTTAAGGTTGTAAACCTAGTTTAATATTGGATGTCTACATTTACCATCTCCTTGGGGTTCAGTTTAGTAGCCCCCAAGGCTAGAGGTAACAGTTGAGATTGCTGAGTGCCCTTTTTTTTTGAGGGAGCAGATGTGGAGGGCCAAAGAGGAAGATTCATTGGCTTAAGAATCCCTGGCACCTGACCAGCCCAGAAAAGCCCCTCTAAGTTTCTCAGTTCACAGTCAAGCCTAAGACTTAAGTCCTAGGGTCTCAAACTCATCCTAGCCCTGCTAGGAAAGTCCAGGCTTGTGCTGCAGTAGAGGACATGATGCAAAGGAGCATTTGAGTCCTTCCAAACCAATGGGTAGAATTTCGTCATTTGGCAATAAGAATCTGCAACAAGGAACTATAATTTTCAAGTTCCTGTTATGAAACAACATAGATTTTTAAGCAAACAGGGGCAGCTTTAAGTTGAGGATGCCCGGCCAATGTAACACTAATAGGTACCCAGGTTAAAAGGGATTCTAGGATTGACTAGTTCGGCCTGCTTAGGATGCAGTCATTTCATTTAGTCGACAGATAATGCCTGCTGTGTACGAAGCACTATGCTGCACTTTAGGGAGAGAGTAGTGAAACAATCCTAGATGAGAAAACAAGCCCCCAAAGGGTCAGTGACTTTTCCCAGGTCATAGAACTATAACAGCTGGAAATCATTAATCTCACAATAGAAGACCACCTGTTTTTTAAAGGCCACATGTTTTATTTTTTTGCAAGTTATTGTGCCTTCAGGAATGTTCTGGTACTTTATCATGGATCTTCAGCGTGCATTATATCACTTTTACCACATCCATATGAACAGCAAGTTTTTCCTGTATTTTGCATTAAAATCTATGTGTGTTTCTGAAGCTGTCTTCTCCTAGAGTTAGATTTATGGCATTTTATGAATTTATGAGGAAGCAGACTTAGCAGCAGCAGCAGGCTTACATGAACTCCTTTTTCTAGTGTGGACTGTTCCCTAGAATTCTGTCAGACAGGAACATCTTTATTAACATAGATTCTTAAGGTTTTGTTGAAAGACAGGCTATTCTACTGCATTTGGAGTCATGTAACTAGGACAGGCAGTCAGGGGTCAGAAAAGACTGTCCTGTGGTCCTGGTTTTGCAATAGCCATGGGATCTTGGGTAAGTCATTAACATTTTCTAGACCAGATTCCTCTTTTGGAGGAACTAAGGGGGTTGGAATAATTCTCTCTCAGGGTACTTCTTGCTTGCTCCATGATTATAGGATTTCACCAATTGTTTTCTGTTGACAAGGTAAAACAGCCCATTTCCTCGGTTTTACCTTTTAAAGTATTGTTGGTAGAACCAGACCAGATTCTACATTTAGTTCTGATGTAAACATGAATTCTTGACGTGAAACATCACATGCTTTTATTTCAGGGTTAACCTCCATTTCAGCTAACCATGGGAGAGATTAAAGTCTCTCCTGATTATAACTGGTTTAGAAGTACAGTCCCCCTTAAAAAGGTATGTATGGTTTTACTACACCTCTTATTTGCAAAATCTTGTATTGTTTTTCATGTGTGATTTAGACATTATGTCTTAGTAGTGTTTGAGAGTAAAGGTTATTGCCAAATATCACGACTGGATTGCAGAACATAATGTTCAACCCCTTCCCTGTCAAGTATAATCAACTTTTGAGACTCATTCAAGAGTAAAAGTCAGAATAACTGTACTCATTATTTTGCAGTTGTTTTTACATATTCAAGCAAGCAGGAATACGTGTACGCCTCTGTATAGTTTGGTGGAAAGTGTAAGCAACAGCACCTGTACAGTAAGTGCAGTTAGATTCTGTTAGAAACCATTTTCCTGTTCTTCAAGATTGAAGATTTACATTATAGATCCTCTGTTTGCCATAATCTGTACTCATTCTGTCATAGTCATCTTTTAGAAACTTTATTTGCCTGGGTTGTCCAAAAACCCTAAACACTTACGTTGAAGTCTGTTGACTGTGAGTCTCAAATTAATCCCAAATGCTTGGGATCACACTGACAAAAGTTGTGTCAGAATAAAATCTTTGCTGATCCCCTTGCAGAAGTATTAGAGTACTATGATCTGAAGATCATCTATGTTGCTGTTAAAATTATTTTGTCAGGGTAGATAGCTGTGGAAGTAGCATGCAAGTTTGAATTAATAACAGAGTTACTCTTCCTATAGAAATTTGAGGTACAGTTTCTACATAGAGACAGAATACCTTCCACTATTGTAGGAAGTCCCCAAATACAGTTTAACAAAGTGGGTAGTGGTGTGCCCATTTTACAGATGAGAAAACCAAGGTTCATGGAGGTTAACATGTTAAAGTCACATAGTCTAGTAGAGTTTGGGTTAAAATCAAATTATCTGGCTTCAAAGCAGCTTGGCAAAGGGAACCTGCCTTTCTTCTTGCTACCCCAGGAACTACTGTCTGTGCTAGAAGAATTGCCACTGGAGTCCCTCTGCCTTGTCCCATCCCCTCAAGTAATTAACATGGGCTCCTCTTGATGAACTCACTCAGCAAGCTAATCACTAGACCCAAAGCAACACAAACTTACCGAAATATACTTGGAAGTAGTTGTAGGAAGTAGTTTCACTGATATAGTGTTATCCTTTGGTCAGTTTGGTCCATAAGTGATGAAGAGTTTGCTTGAAATTTCATAGTGCTAGATTTTAATTTTAGAAATCTGAATGTCATATCTCATGTTTTATTATTAGAAGGTTGGAATTTACTGGATGCACTATCAATGGTCACTAAGATTTTTCACTACAATCACAGCAAAAAGAAACATGAAAAGCAAAAATGTGAGTGGCAGAATCCAAAGGGCAAAAACATAATCATGAGATATACCGTCACTTGTGGAAGTCCGGAAAGTATTGGATAGGGCCCTCTAGACTTTGCCCTGCCCTGTTCATCTGCTAAGTGACTCCGGTTAGCATGCTGCCACCCACATTGGCACCATAGGCCCCACAGCACTGCCAACTTGGAGCTCTCAGAAGATGGAACTTGGGGCTTCCCTGGTGGTCCAGTGGTTAAGACTCCGTGCTCCTAATGCAGGGGAAAATAAGATCCAGCATGCCACATGGCATGGCCAAAGAAGAAAAAAATAGAACCTTGAACCTTTTAATATAAAAGTAGGATAAGTATTGATTTGCATTGGCGTAAGTTCAAGCAGTTAATGTACTTTTCCAAATAGCACCAAAAAGTCAGCCAAAGAGAACGAAAATCACCTATCATGCAGTGCATACTGTATCGAACATTTTTGCCACTATTGAACACTCAGTATCTGCCAGACTCTGTGCTGAACATCTGATTTGTCTCAGCTCATGTAATGCTCATCTTTTTCCCTTACTGGGTCAAAAGCCACTAAATGAGGAAGGTTTCTGATGACCTTCCTCCTTCTCATCCCCCTTTCCCCCAAAATCCAGTTTCTCCCTGAGCCCATTCCCCACACCTGACCGAATGGTTTGAAATACTCTCTGGGGACAGTGACACCTATACCTGCCTCATCCCTCCTCTCTAGCAGAGGTCTCTGTCTCAGAGGCTTGGGCTAGATCAGGCTCCTGAAGCATCTCACTCATGGTCCCATCTCTACCCAGCTTCTCCCCAGAGCCCGGAGTCTTTTCTATCTCTCGTCTCCCCTTTCACACACTAACCCTGCTGATCCCAGCCAGCCCTCTGGGCCAGCACTGGAGAATGACTCTGCAAATTGTCCTCCTCCTACATGCGCGCGTGCACACACGCAGCCAGAAATATGGGGGAGAGTTAAGATGCCATGTGCAGAGTTTACTGTTTAATGGTGAACAAAATAAACTTCAAATAATCATGACTGGAGAGGAAAATTCCAAGCTGAGAGAAAAAGAAGCTCTCGGGAAAAGTATAAAGCAGTTCCATGGACTGTGTCAGTTCTGAAGAAGGAAAAGGAGACAAAGCTGTTTATTATATGTACTGGTCTGGTGTGATCCCCACGTTAGTGTGTAAACCACCAAGACAGTGGTATTAAAATTGTCAGCGAAGTTACGGTGTCGAAATAACTATTAACATGTAAAATCAAATCCATGAGATTTTTCATTTTCTTCTTATAACTTTCCCTCCAGATTATTGTGGACGATGATGATAGTAAGATCTGGTCGCTCTACGATGCAGGCCCCAGAAATATCAGGTGTCCTCTCATATTTCTCCCTCCCGTCAGCGGAACTGCGGATGTATTTTTCCGGCAGATTTTGGCTTTGACTGGATGGGGTTACCGGGTTATAGCTGTAAGTATTGTTGATTTAGGATAACAGTGCAGGTCCACCTTTTCTGATTTTGTGTGTGTGTGTGTGTTTCTGTTTCTGAGTATAGTAATAGGCATGTTTCTTATTGTAAAATACTGTTTTTCATTTTTAAAATGTGAAAGGGAGTTTTTTGATGAAGGTGGTATGGTTTGAAAACAAACAGAGGCGCAGAGGAGACAAACCTTTATCGAAGCTTTCTCTACCCTCAGCTTGAACGTGCATTTCCTGAATAAGTCTGACCGGTAGGAAGCGTTGTTGTTGTTTATAGATGAGGCTGAGGTCTGGACATTTTAGAGATGGCTGAGGGTCACACAGCCAGTAGGCAGCAGAGGGAGAACCCAGCTCAATCTTCTGACCCCATTTCCTCCCTTCTTTTATTCCATCACTGCTTGTGAGCAGCAAAGGGGACCGAAAGCTTGCTTTACTGTGAGTCTTTGACAGGTGAGGTGAGGTTCATTAATTAGCTCATATCCTTCATATTTGGTTAAAAAGTATGTTGTTTCTAATTGTTATCACTGCTGCTGCTGCTGCTGCTGCGTCGCTTCAGTTGTGTCCGACTCTGTGCGACCCCAGAGATGGCAGCCCAACAGGCTCCCCAGTCCCTGGGGTTCTCCAGGCAAGAACGCTGGAGTGGGTTGCCATTGCCTTCTCCAATGCATGAAAGTGAAAAATGAAAGTGAAGTCGCTCAGTCGTGTCCAACTCTTGGCACCCCCATGGACTGCAGCCTACCAGGCTCCTCTGTCCATGGGATTTTCCAAGCAAGAGTACTGGAGTGGGGTGCCATTGCCTTCTCCGTGTTATTGCTGAGTTTGGTCTAAATCTAGTTTTGCATTGGTCATTCTTTAATCTCCCTCTCTGGGAGGAGGGCGTAGGCGGGAAGGCGCCGTTGCTCACCATAGAGTGTTCGGCACGCCTTGACTAGGTCAGGATGGTGGACTTCGGTTTCCTAACTTCCCCGAAGCAGTGGCCCTGGCTTTGGAGCTGGCGGTTGTTTTCTGGGACCTAGAATGTTAACATGTAAATGGTACTCCTCACGGGAGTACTGCTGTTAGTATACATTTTATTTACTGCCTAGAGGAGAGAAAATGTGGACCAGGGCTCTTCTCTTAGAAGGAAACTGAAAATTCCACTGGGGCTACCACCAACTGGGGTCACAGGAGACAAATGCAGTTCCTCTTCCTCTTGACAGCCCTGCTTTTTCTTGGAAAAACTCGTTACTTTCGGCCGCCTACTTTCCCCCCAGGTCTTGTCTTCTCCAGGTAAATCTCTCCGGAGTCTTTAACCATTCCTCATATGGTGTGTTGGAAGCCCTGCCATGCAATCCTCCCTTGTTCTGGGTTTTCAGTAATCCCTCTCTGCACAGCATTCCAGGAGAGGAGGATGGTGGCCGCCCTCCTCCTAGTCCTTTGCAGCTGAAGTGGTGACACTTTCTGTCTAGGTGATCGCTGTTGGTCAGCCAGGGAAGGGGAAACTGAGCAGCCCCCCAGCTGTCTGTCTCACTTTTGAGCGTTCTTCAAAGCAGACAGCATGTTTTTGGTTCTAAACTGACAGGGCACACAGCCTTGCCTTTTGCCTGGATATTTCTTCTTGCCCTCAAGCTTCCTGATGTGGGCATTCCCTATTTCTTAGCTAGATAAAGAATCAAGGAAAAAGACAGCAGTGTCTTCAAAATCACTTTGTCCTTAAGATTTGATCAAAGTGCCAGGAGATTTCTGAAATTTTACTAGACATCTGTTAGTATCCAGCAGTTAAAAATGCATGGGTCCTTTTTTCATTTACATTTTTATTGAAATAATTATAGATTCACATGCAGTTGTAAGAAATAATAGATACCCCTTATATACTTTGCCCATTTTCTCCCAATAGTAACGTTTTATAAAACTGTAGTAGAATATCACAGCCAACATTGATGTTAATATAATCCACCAACCTTGTTCACATTTCCAGTTTTACTCATACTCATTTTGTCAAGAGATTTTTCTGCATCTGTTGAGGTGATCATGCGGTTTTTCTTCAATTTGTTAATATGAGGTATCACACTGATTGATTTGTGAATATAGAAAAATCCTTGAACCCCTGAGATAAACCCCACTTGATCATGGTAGATGATCTTTTACTATATTGTTGGATTCAGTAGTATTTTGAGGATTTTTGCATCTATGTTTATCTGTGATATTGGCCTGTAATTTTCTTATTTTGTGAAATCTTTGTCTGGTTTTGGTATCAGGGTGATGGGGGCCTCATAGAATGAGTTTGAGAGTGTTCCTTCCTCTGCAATTTTTTGGAATAGTTTTAAAAGGATAGGTGTTAACTCTCCTCTAAATGCTTGATAGAATCACCTGTGAAGCCATCTGATCCTGGACTATTGTTTGTTAGAAGTTTCTAAATCATAGTTTCAATCTCTTGTAATAGGTCTATTCATGTTTTCTATTTCTTCGTGGTGTGTGTTCCTACTGATTTCTCCTTTAAGCAATTGCCTGTATATTGAGGTGCTCTTACATCGGGTGCATATTTATTTACAATTGTTATATCTTCTTGGATTAACTCCTCGATCATTATGTAGTGTCCTTCTTTGTCTCTTGTAACAGTCTTTATTTTCAAGTCTATTTTGTCTGATAAGAGTATCGCTCCTCCAGATTTCTTTGATTTCCATTTGCTTGGAATACCTTTTTCCATCCTTTTAGTTGCAGTCTGTATGTGTCCCTAGATGTGGGTGTATCTCTTATAGACAGCGTTCAGTTCAGTTCAGTCGCTCAGTTGTGTCCGACTCTTTGCGACCCCATGAATCGCAGCGCGCCGGGCCTCCCTGTCCATCACCATCTCCTGGAGTTCACTCAGACTCACGTCCATCGAGTCAGTGATGCCATCCAGCCATCTCATCCTCTGTCGTCCCCTTCTCCTCCTGCCCCCAATCCCTGCCAGCATCAGAGTCTTTTCCAATGAGTCAGCTCTTTGCATGAGGTGGCCAAAGTACTGGAGTTTCAGCTTCAGCATCATTCCCTCCAAAGAAATCCCAGGGCTGATCTCCTTCAGAATGGACTGGTTGGATCTCCTTGCAGTCCAAGGGACTCTCAAATATATGGGTATTTATTATTATTAACTTGTTTATTTTGGGCTGTGCTGGGTCTTCATTGCTGCATGGGCTTTTCTGTAGTTGCAGCAAGCAGCGGGTACTCTCTAGTGTGGTTCATGGGCTGCTGATTGTGGTGGTAGCCCTAGATCTTGTTTTTTGATCCATTCAGCTAGTCTGTGTCTTTTGGGTGGAGCATTGATCTATTTACATTTAAGGTAATTATCAATATGTATGTTCTTAATTGCTGTTTTGTTAATTGTTTTGGATTTGGTTTTATAGGTCATTTTTTCCTCTCCCTCTTTTTTTCTCTTCTAACCACTCCAGTATTCTTGCCTGGAGAATTCCATAGACAGAGATGTCTGGGGCTACAGTCACAAAGAGTCGGACATGACCAAGTGGCTAACATACTTTCACTTGCAATTTGATGACTATCTTTAGTGTTTTGTTTGGATCAATTTTTCTTTTCTATGTGTATCTATTGCAGATTTTTGGTTTGCAGTTACCCTGAGGTTTTGATATAGCGTGCTGTCTCTGTCTCTCTCTCTCTGTCTCTCTCTCTCTCTCTGTCTCTCTCTTTCTATACACACACACACACACACACCCACACGATTGTTCTAAGTGCTGGTCTCTTAATTTCAAATGTATTTCTAATGTCTTGCATTCGTACTCTCCTTTTCTCATGATTGCTGGGTTTGATATCATATTTGTGTGTGGATGATTTCCTACCTTTTACTGTATATTTGCCTTTACTAGTGAGCTTTCTCATTTGTAATTTTCTTGTTTCTAGATGCGGCCTTTCTTTTTTGTCTAGAGAAATTCTTTTAGCATTCATGTAAAGCTGGTTTGGTGGTGCTGAATTGAACCTTGCTGAGTAGAGTATTCTTGGTCGTAGGTTTTGCCTGTCATCACTTGAAATATATTGTGCCACTCCCTTTGGGCCTGGAGTAGCATCATTACTCCGAATTCTTTTTCAGGTAGAGTGCCTGTCTCCACTTCATTTGTTCTTCTCGGGTTTTATCTTGGAACACATTTCTTTGCATATCATTTTGTCTAGTTTTCTGTGTTTGTGGCCTCTGTTCCTCAGGTGTCTCATTATGGTTTCTTCTTTGGGTATAGGCTTTTTTTTTGGTAGGCTTAAGCCTTTTTTGTTATGGTTGTTCAGCAATTAGTTGTGATTTTGGTGTTTTCATGAGAGGAGGGTAAGCTCAAGTCCTTCTACTCCACCATCTTGTCTCCAGCTTTTTTTTTTCCCCTATGCTTATAGTCTCTCTTGCTCAGAGTGTCAGATGCAGAGGCCTTCCACCTGGCACTTTAGGCCAGACACCTCAGCTCTGGGACACTCCTTAGGGCACAGACATTTTTAAATTAAAGGATTCATAAAAATGTCATCTCCTTTCTTTTAGGCTATCATCTGACTCAAACTCTCAAATTTTTGCTAGGAAGAGTCTGTTCTCCATCCTGCCTCAGAAAAGTGGAATCGTATCCACGAATGGAATTTTAATAGTAAAACTAACATATTACATCATATCTGAAATTATCCCATAATTTACATGGTGGTATCTATCCCAATGATTTGTCATTAGCCAAATAAATCTAAGTGCTTAAAACAGCAAGCCTTTAAGATGAATCTTACGTGTATTAAAGGGCACCCTTAGGTGACAAACCTGAGTCCCCTAGAAAGGAATTAGTGACTTGTGTTTCTTTTTCTTCATTATTGTCAACGTTAAGGGGTTACCTGGGGTCAAGCACCTGAAATGTTTAATCACAAACAAAAGTACTACAAGAAGTCAGATAGAATGACTAAGTCAGTAAACGTAGAGGAACAATTTTATTGAATACTCCCTTAAAGAAATGCTACCAAAAAGAGAGGAAACTCTCCTTAGAAGGATTTCTAGTTCTGAGCCATAATTCAGAATGAAATTGGTTTAAGGGGAAAACAAAATTTTCTTACTTGAATAGGTTCTGCTCTGTTCACCCTTGAACCTCAGAGTTTCTAAGCTATTTGGAAAGGAAATTGATGTGAATTGAAATTGTTGTATACGTAGTATCACTAGAGTGTGGTTTTTATTTTTATTTTTTTAATTGTTCTGTTAGATAAAATTGGAATTTTGAAGTCTAGGATAAGATGAGAGCTTATTTTCCTATGTTTTGAAAAAGGAGCAGAGATTGAGCAAATGAGAAACACTGTTGTGAGAGCCCTAAATTTTTCAGATACATATGAGTTGTATTTTACTTTTACAATTTTTAAAATAAATTTAAAACTTGTTATATTCTAGTTGCAGTATCCAGTTTATTGGGACCACCTTGAATTCTGTGATGGATTCAGAAAACTTTTAGACCATTTACAATTGGATAAAGTGAGTACCTTGAAACTAGTTACTCACATGTGATTTTAATGCAACATTTACGTCATTGTCTGGTGTTGTCTTTTTTTTTTAATAACAGCTCTTTAGAGCTAGAATTCACATACCATACAGTTTACCCTTTTAAAGTGTATAATTCACTGTTTTTTAATATATTCAGAGATATGTGCAACCATCACAACAGTCAATTTTCGAACATTTTTTCCACCCCAAAAAGAAACCCCATACTTAGCAGTCACCACCCTTCTTCCTCCCTGGAGCCCTGTCTGTGGATTTGCCTGTTATGGATATTTTATATAAATACAAAAATGTAATTTGTGGTCTTTTGTGACTGGCTTTTTTCACTTCGCACGAGATTTTCAAGGTTCATCGATGTTGCAAATTCTATCAATAACTCATTCCTTTTAATTGTTAAATAAAATCCCATTGTATGGATGAAACACATTTTATTTACCCATTCATCACTTGATTTGTTTCCACTGGTTAGTTATTATGAGTGATGTTGCTATGAACATTCTTACACAAATTTCGTTTTCAGTTCTCTTGAGTACATGTCTAGGAGTGGAAATACTGAATTACTGAATTAAAATTTCTGTTTTCTTAAACAGAAACTGTAAAGTAGATTCATTTTCTAATATAATCTGTGAATAATATTTTTTAACTAATATAACATATACACCATTGTATTTTTTCTTGACAGGGTATAGACATTGCATTTAAATACAGTATTTCCTAAACTTCTAACTGCTGTAAATATTTCAGTCTAATGACTGGTGATAACATTATATTCTGTGGTTGGTGATAATTAAAACAGTTTTTTGATACTTCAAGATTAGTCATTGTTTTTAGGATCCTTGTGTTTGTTTCTAATTAGGTTCATCTCTTTGGGGCTTCTTTGGGAGGCTTTTTGGCCCAAAAGTTTGCTGAATACACTCACAAATCTCCCCGAGTCCATTCCCTCATCCTTTGCAATTCCTTCAGTGACACCTCTATCTTCAACCAAACATGGACCGCAAGCAGGTAAGAATGTAAACATGTGACCAACAGTTTTGTTATTTTTAGTGGAATTGAAAATGTTGATGTTTGGTTTTTTTGAAGCATTAGAGAGGGAGGGGCCATATATACTTTTGTCTTCTGAAACCATCCTGGCTTTTAGCATTAGAAACAGTCATCCTTGCAAAGGAAAAGAATTGAGAGAATTCTAACTTCAGTGTTTCCCATTACTTTAAATCATCGTCTGGCTTTATTATAGTTCACATGCCTTTACGGTTTCCCTTCAGTGCATATCTCACTGATACTGTATTCTGCTTGCTCCACTTAGTATTTTGTGTACAGAGTCCTGTGTAATGACTGTTACAGTTTTTTTAAGGCCTTCGGCTTCTCTCAATTTTTCATCAGGTTCTACTGTAAATCTTTGTGTGTAAATTACTTTGTTCCTCTCTTTCTGGGTTATTTCCTTGAGATAGGTTCCCCGAAATGGAGAGACTGTTTAGTTCGCTGGCACTTTTACAACATTAGTCTGCTTTTTAGAAAGATGGAGAGGGCATAATGCTTTGCAAGGCAACCAGTGGGGTACCTGCTTTATTGGAGCCATCCCTTCGTTGATTTTATTGTTTGAATTAGTTTTATAGATGTCTAATGGTACCTTAAAACTGACTTCACTATATTTCTTTCATTGCTAACAAGGCTAGGCTCTACCCCCCAAAAGTAGCCTATTGACTTAACTTACCTGAGTGATCAGATTGGTTTTCACAAAATGTTCTAGGTAAACATTGTTTTCATGGTTTTCACAACTATTTACTATTGCATTCTGATTTTTTTAAAAATGTTTCCTGATGTTTTCTCACTTATTTACTCAGCATTTGTGCAGCAATTTCTTGTATGCATTAGACAGATACTTCATGTCCAGATGATGCACCAAAAGTCATTCTTTTTGATGATTTTTTCATGTTGTTTTGATTGTCAGAAGTCAAGACTTCCCTACTTAGTGCTCTTGCATATCAGTAATTTTTTATCAAATGTCTGAATACTTACTATGTGTCACACAGAGGCTTCAGGGATGAACAGAGCCAAGAGGATGACCCCCCGCCCCTCACTCAAACACAGAAAGCACCCAAGCAGCATCCCCTTTAGAAGTTAAGAAGCTGTTGGGATGGGTTGGAGTAGAGAACTTAGATCATTGAAGGTGACTGAAAGATGGCTAACTGGTCCTTATAAGGGACGTTTACTGAGAATGTATATCAGAAGGTGGTCTGTACCTTTTATAAGTCATTTTCAGCATAGGTTTAAAAAAATTCATGTTTACCCTATATAAGGGCTCCCAATGTAATTAATGGAGTAAACTCTAACTAAAGATCACATATAGAAATACATGAAGATTGAATTGCCTTGAATTAGCCCAAGAATCCCCTAGTAGCAATAGTAGGTATAATAACTGTGATTTTACTATTTTGAAATCTATCCTTTAATGTTAATCAAAAGGTGATATAAACCTTAAGATTGATATGGTAAGTGTTCAGTTTTCCACAAGTAGCTTAAGCCATTGAAAATAAGGCCAACTAGAAAATAAAATCTTGGAATTATCAGAATGTTTATCTCAATAAAGGCATTTTGAAATATTGCTTATAATTATTCCCAATCCTCAAAGGTTTGATCATATGAAACCATAACTCTTTGGGAACTTGAGAAAGCATTTATAAAAACTGGATGCTTCAAAACTAGCTATTTGAAGGAAGAGACTAGGTTTTTTAAATCTCTAAATCCCAAATGCCTAGCTATACAGAGCTTCAATATTGAATGAATACTTGCCACTCATGTATTGTCTTGTAAGTTTAAATGTCAGTTTTTTGTTTGTTTGTTTTTTACAGCTTTTGGCTGATGCCATCATTTATGCTTAAAAAAATAGTTCTTGGGAACTTTTCCTCTGGCCCAGTGGACCCTATGATGGCTGATGCCATTGATTTCATGGTAGACAGGGTAAGGATCATGACCTTGGGGAGGGGACACCTTGACCTGGGAATTTTCATGTCTTCTTGGTTCCTGAGAAATACGTGTCTCATTCAGTGTGTATTAGAGGTGTTTGTTAAGTATTTTTCCATATTAACTTTAATACATTCTAAATGGATATTACGGCTGCTGAATAATTTATCAGAATCATTTGGGGAAATTTAAAAAACACAGACTCTAAGGGCTCACACTAGGCCTTGAACTGGAATCCCTGGCCGAGGGCTCTGGGAATCTGTTTTTACCTCACTCCTCCACTTCTGCCTCCCCAGGTCAGTGTGATGGAGCAGGTTTGTAGATGTGCAGGTAGAAACTACTGGATAGATGATTTTTTCTGAGGCCTCTTCCAGCTCTAAGATCACTGAAATGTTTCTCTGTCTTCATTAAACTTCTGGAATGGGCTTGCTGCCCACAGGCACCTGGTTGAAGAGGCAGCTCAGGTTGAGGGTTGTGGAAGGCCAGGTGCCCAGAACAGAAAAGTATCACCACTTCCAGGGCCCAGTTATGGTCTCAAATACATTTTGTCTCCTCAGTGGTTAACTTACTGGCCCCACCACACATAATGCCACCTTTATAAATAGAATATTATCTGTGGATATAATGTAAATGTGAAAAAAATTTTTTTGAAAAATCTTTACCTGTGTTTTTTCCTGCAGCTGGAAAGTTTGGGTCAGAGTGAACTGGCTTCAAGACTTACCCTGAATTGTCAAAATTCTTATGTGGAACCTCATAAAATTCGGGATATCCCTGTAACCATTATGGATGTAAGTTTTCTTTAAGTAAAACAGATGCTTTACCTTTTTTATATGTATATGTCAAGATCCACCTTACAAATCATTTTACGATTTTTCAGTGTTGCTTCAAACACTGCATTGAATTTGTTTTTACCACCTGCCCCCCACACAGCTTTCTCAATTTCAAAAAAAATCTTTTATTGCTTATCCTGTATTTTTCCTGGAAGGAATGACACCATTGAAATAAAAATAAATTTAAACAAACATGGTAGTCCTTACCCATTTTGGTTTGCTTTGCTGTTCTTTTTAAGCTGTTACAAATCTGGGCAGCAAAACGAAGGTGCCAGAATCCCATAAAGTCCAGTTAACACAAAAGCTTGCTTCTTACATGTTTTTTTGATTATAGTAAAATACACATAAAAAAATTCACATAACAAAATTTAAACTACTTTTAAGTGTACAGTTCAGTACCATTAAGTATATTTATAGTGTGGTCCAGCTGCCACTGTTAGCCATCTCCAGAACTTTCCATCATCCCAAACTGAAACTCTGTACCCATTAAACAATAACTCTTCCTTCACCATTACCCCTAGAGACCCTAGTAACTTTTGTCCTGCTTTTTGTCTCTATGAATTTACCTGTTCTAGGTACCTCATGTAAGTGGAATCATATAAATATCCTTATGTATCTGGCTTGTTTCACTTAGCATATTTCTAAGCTTTATCCATGTTAAAGCACATGTTAAAAATATCCAGTTATCCTCCAATTAAAAATAAATTTAAAATTTTAAAAATCATTCCCTTTTACGGTTGGATAATATTGCGTTGTATGTATATACCGCAGTTTGTTTATCCTTTCATCTGTGGATAGACATTTGAGTTGTTTCCACCTTTTGGCTACTGTGAATAATGCTGCTGTAAATGTTTGTGTGCAAATACACATTCAAGGTTCTATTTTCAGTTCTTTTGGGTGGTGCATACCTAGAAATGGAATTGCTGAATCATTTGATAATTCTGTTTAACTCCTAGAGGGACTGCCTTACTGTCTTCCACAGGGGCCATACCATTTTACATTCCCATTAGCAGTGCATAAGGTCTCCAATTTCTCCATATCGTCGCCAATATCCTTGTTATTTTCTTTATTTTTTTCTAATAGTGGCCACCCTAATGGATGTGAAGTGGTATTTCACTGTGGCTTTGACTTTTTATTTTAATCATATAACTGTTCTGTCTCACAATAGATTTATTCCTAAATGCAAGTAATATGGTATTTAAATTAAAAACTGATTTTTATCAGGTTATTATGAACATGTACAATAACTTACTATTTTCTATTGTAATTGCTACATTCCAACATTTACCATGACACAGAGTAAGCTTGTCAATACTCTCAAAGAAATATATGGTCCTCACAGTGCATTTGCTCTGCCTGCACTTTTAAAGTTATGGTCACCACTTAAGTACATGGTCACTTAAAATGTCTAGAAGTTTTAGCAAGGTGGAGACGCACCTGTCTTTATTTTCATGTTTTTTTTTTTTTTGTCTTTTATATTATTTGAATAATTTTTGCATGAGTTTGAACATAAATTTGTGTGAGTATTATGATTCTTGAGTCATATATTGCAAACTTCCAACAGTGGCTCCCCCAGGAAAGGGCCTGGACTTTTTATCTAATATTCTTAATTTTTTAGATAATTATTTTCACAGAGTATATCACACATATAACTGCTTTTACATTAATACTAAGTTCTTTTGGGGTTTCATGATCTTTTTGAAATTGGTGTTTTCAGTGATTGCTTGCTATTAATGTTCTGTTAATTTAATTAACTATCTTTGAGGACAAATGAAATTCATGGTATAGTTTTTTTCCCCTAAACAATGCAAAAGACATTTGGCAGTAAAATCTGTGTGTTTTACTTTGAAGTTAGAGTCACTAGGGATGAGCAGAAGGTGGTGGCCCAGACTTCAGAAAGGTTCAACCATGTCTCCTGTAAGGAGTGCTTGGGGGGACACTTTGCTTAATGTGAAAAGAACACATTGAAATAACAGTTTTGTCCTCATATTCTTCTAAAGGTGTTTGACCAGAGTGCACTTTCAACTGAAGCTAAAGAAGAAATGTACAAACTGTATCCTAATGCCCGGAGGGCTCACCTTAAAACAGGAGGCAATTTCCCATACCTGTGCAGAAGTGCAGAGGTGAATCTCTATGTACAGGTAGGCCCTTGGATGGAACCCAGAGTCTATCGTTTGAAACATAAAGCTTTTTGGTGGTGGAGAGAGAGAACTATAAAATTCTCTGTAGGAATGAAGAACTAACTTGATAAAGGTGGTCTCCATGAGTAATTTATAGAATTCAAGCATAGTAGAGACACCTGGGTGCCTGTCTGCCCACTCTCCCTTCTCTATGAACCACAGGCCTGAACTCACACACTGAGGAGCCATTTGGTACCATGGAACCTTGGCTCCCAGATTCAAGGAATTCAGTCAGGACACCAGACTTAAATGGAGTCAGTCTGAGTCCCATGAAGTGACTTCTTGGTCGAATTTTAATGCATTAAAACGTACACACAATCTAACACACACCACCTCTTCAAACACCTGCCTAAACTGATATTAGAACAGTGTGAGAAACAGCTGCTTTGCAGTTTGGCAAATAGTGTCATGACTTAAAAAACCAATCATGTTCTTTGATCCTGTCTGATTCCCAGAGACAGTCATTATGATATTAGAACAGCAGAGGATGGGAAGGACCTGATTCATAGCAGCAGAGGAGAAGGGTAAACACCTGCTTGAGAAGCAGCGTGCTGCAATTTAAAATGTTAGTAAGAAAATGTAGTTGCCCAGAAAGACTGGTTACATAAAGATTTTTGACTTTTTGTTTTCTAATTTTCCTCTAGTTAGTATATATTACTCTAGTTTTTTAGTGTTTGTATGTTTATTTTTATTGAGGTATAATTGGTTTTTTGGGCTTCCCTGGTGGCTCAGACGGTAAAGCATCTGCCTGCAATGCAGGAGACCCAGGTTCAATCCCTGGGTCTTGACGATTCCCTAGAAAAGGGAATAGCAACCCACTCCAGTATTATTCCCTGGAGAATTACATGGACAGAAGAGCCTGGCAGGCTATCGTCCACAGAGTCTCAGTCAGACACAACTGAGCAACTAACACATACGTAGTTGGTTTATAATGTTAGTTTCACGTGTTCTACGTAGTGATTCAACATTTTTAGATTAGAGATTATGTTCCATTTAAAGTTATTGTAAGATATTGGCTATATACCCTGTGATGTACAGTATCTCCTTGTGGCCTATTTTATACGTGGTAGTTTTTACCTCTTAACCCCATACCCCCATCTTGCTCCTTCCCTGAGTACTCTATAATTTAGAAGTAGAAATTATTAATATGCGACAGTGATGTTTAAAATAATCATTCTGCATTTCTGCAGATACATTTGCTTCAATTCCATGGAACCAAATACGCAGCTATTGACCCATCGATGGTCAGTGCCGAGGAACTCGAGGTGCAGAAAGGCAGCCTTGGCATCAGTCAGGAGGAGCAGTAGCTGTTAGTGACGAATGGTCCAGCGTGTTTGTACAATCAGTGACGTCAGTGCCCGCCAGTCGGCCTCTCTTCGGTTGGTCAGGTTCACCGGTTATCACTGTGTTTGGAACTAGGACTGATGGTCATCTTCGTGACAGGCAGCAGCTCTTCTAAGCCAGTGTAACTATTTCCTCTTCAGTTTTTTTAGCTTTTGAACTTAAGTACTTTTGGAGACTCCCATTTTAAGAACTGTGAAAATTTTGCTACCGAAAGTATTTACCCACTATGTTCTTAATTATTAATTTCTTAGTTTGGGGGTTTTGTAGATTTTTTTCCTTTTCTTTCTGTCTTCCTTTCTTCCAGTTATTTGCTGTAAATGCTGCATAGCCACGTTATGTATAGCACATTTGTTTTTTTATGCTCTCTTGGTTATAACAGTTATTAGAGTGCCAAGGCCGTCACCCACTGTTTGCTCTCCTGCAAATCAACTACTTCTAATTTCCAGTTAAGCCAGTTGTTTTTAATTTTGGCTGTTGTCTTTCTACCCATACAGTCTTTGGAATAAAAATTCAATTTCAATGAGTTGAATTTTATGATTTTATGATTTTTTTGGCTTTTATGATTATCGCAGCTGCCAAATGGGCTGCCTACACATAGGACTCTGAGAAGCAGAGCATGGTGTTTGCCAAACCTGTGTGACTTTTGGTAAGTGACTTAATCTCTCTAAAGCACACTTGGCTCATTGTTAGATTACAAAAACAGTCATTTACTGAGCGGCTGCGCTGGCAAGGTACTTTTCATACCTGCTTTTCACCACCTCAATGGAAAAATTTAAACACACATAGAGAAAATAGTATAATGAACTAAATCCCCATCAGCTTCAAAAATTATCACCTCATTGATGGTGTTGCATCATCTCTTACTCCACCCTCACTTTTTCTACACATACTCGTATCACTGGGTTATTTTAAGGCAATTTCTGATATCTTATTTCATCTGTAAATATTTTTCTATGTACCTCCAAGAGATAATGCCATTATCACACTTTAAAAAATTCAGCAATAATTCTTTCATACTAATATCCAGTCAGTGTTCCTATTTGTGATTCTCTCATAAATTATCTTTTTACAGTTGACGTGTTCTACTTAGCTTCCAAAGTTCACACTTTGGAAGGACCAGAACCGACCAAAAAGATCCTCCATGACAAAAGATATTAAGAAGAAATCACAACCAGATGGGTAGGAGGGGCACAGTTACAATATAGCCAAGTCCCATACCCCCAGGTTGGAGACCCACATACAGGAGAATTATAATTGCAGAGGTTCTCCCAAAGAGGGTTCCGAGCCCCAAGTCAGGCTCCCCAGCCCAAAGGTCCTGCACTGGCAAGATGAGCCCCCAGAGCATTTGGCTTTGAAAAGCAAGCAGGGCTTACTTTCAGGAGTCCCAGAGAGCTGGGGAGGTAGACACTCCTCTCTCAAAGGGTGCACACAAAACATCACATGTTCTGGGTTTCAGGGCAGGAGCAGTAATTTGATAGGAGCCTGGGTCAGACCTACCTGCGTTTTAAAGTTTCCTGGAGAGTCAGGAGGCAACTGCAGCTCACGCTAAGGGTATAGACACTGCTGGCAGCCAATCTTGGGAGCTCATTCTACCATGTGGACACTGGCGCTGGCAAGTGCCATCATGGAATCCTCCCTCTAGCCTGGCTCTGGCTCAACAGCCTGCATGCATCACTGCTGGGATGCCTCAGGCCAAGAGTTGAAAAATATACTAGAAGAAATCAACAGTAGAGTTAATGCTACAGAGGAATGGATCAATGAGCTGGAAGATGAAGAAGTGGAAATCACTGAAGCCAAACAGAAAAATAATGAAAAGACAAAGAGACCTCTGCAGCAACATCGAGTTCACTAATATTCACATTATAGAGGTTCAAGAAGGAGAAAAGAGAGCCGAGAACATACTTGAAGGCATAAAAGCTGAAAAAGTCCCTAACCTAGGAAATGAAACAACCAACCAATCTAGAAATTGCAGAGTCCTTACAGGATTAACCCAAAGAGAAACACACTAAGACACATTGTAGTCAAAATGGCAGAAATTAGAATATTAACCCATTACTGACTGGAGGATTTTTGCAGAAACTTATACCGGGGGCTATAATATGTCTCTGGTCCATAATGTGTTAAAAGCAGCAAGTGAAAAATAAAAGGAAGTCCTATAAAGCTATCAGCTAACTTTTCAGCAGAAACTCCACAGGCCAGAAGAGAGTGGCATAATATACTTAAAAGTGATGAAAAGGGAAAACCTACCACAACCAAGAATACTCTACCCAGCAATGCTGTCATTTAGATTTGATGGAGAGATAAAAGCCTTACAGAAAAATAAAAGCAAAAAGAGTTTATACCACCAAACCACCTTTACAAGAAGTGTTAAAGGAACTTCTCTAAGCAAAAAAGAAAAGACCACAACAAGAAACACAAAAATTATGAAAGGAAAAATCTCATCAGTAAAGGCAAATGGTAGAAGTAGGAACTCATCCTCACAGAAAGCTAGTAGGAAGGTTAAATCACAAAAGTAGTAAAATCATCTACATCCACAATAAAGCTGTAAAGGGATACACATAAAAATTAGATATAAACATGATATCAAAAACAATAAATGAGAGGAGAGTACAAATGCAGAGTTGTTAAAAGGCACCGAAATTAAGAGATCAGCAACTTAAAACAGGGCTTTCCTGGTGGCTCAGGTTATAAAGAATCTGATCCCCTGGAGAAGGGAATGGCTACCCACTCTAGTATTCTTGCCTGGAGAATTCCATAGACAGGGAAGCCTGGCGAGCCCAGTCCCTGGGGTTGCAAAGAGTCAGATACATCTGAGTGACTAACCCTTTCACCTTATAACAATCATATATATGTGTGTGTGTATATGTGTGTGTATATACATACATACATATATATATGTGTGTGTATATATATGTATAATAATTGCTATATAAAATCCTCATGGTAGTCACATATGAAATCTATAATAGGGCTTCCCTGGTAGCTCAGTGGTAAGGAATCCACCTGCCAATGCAGGAGACACAGGTTTGATCCCTGATCTGGGAAGATCCCACATGCCATGGAGCAGCTAAGCTGGTGTGCCACAACTACTGAGCCTGTGCTCTAGAGCCCAGGAGCTGCAACTGCTGAGCCCACATGCTGCACCTCCTGAAGCCTGCATGCCCTAGAGCCAGTGCGCGCAACAAGAGAAGCCACTGAATGAGAAGCCTGCAGCCCTAACTAGAGAGTAGCCCCTGCTCCCTGCAGCTCAGGAAAAGCCAAAGACCCAACACAGCCAAAAATACATATTTTAAAAAAAATCTATAATAGATACACAAGAAAAAGGAATTCAGAACATAACACTAGTCACCAAATCACAAGAGGACAAAAGAAAGGAACAAGAAAGAACTATATAAACAACCCAGAACAGTTACCAAAATGGCATAAGAACATGTGTATCGGTAATTACTTGAAATGTAAATGGACTTAATACTCCAATCAAAAGGCAGAGTAGCTGAATGGATTAAAAAAAAAAAAGACCCATATATATGCTGCCTATAAGAGACTTACTTCAGACCCAACAACACACACAGACAGAAAGTGAGGGGATGGAAAAAGATATTCCTGCAAATGAAAATCAAAAGAAAGCCAAGGTAGCAATAGTCATATCAGACAAAATAGACTAAAATAAAGACTCTTACAAGAAATAAAGAAGGACATTACATAATGATCAAGGAATCAATTCAAGAAAAAGATATAACAATGCACCCAATATAGGAGCACCTAAATACATAAAACAAATATAAATGGACATAAAGGGAGAAATTGATAGTAACAGAATAATAATAGGAGACCTTACCACACTTAGATCAATGGATAGAACATCCAGAGAATCAATTAGGAAACATTGGTTGACATGTTAGGCAAAATGAACTTAGTAGGTATATGTACAGAATATCCCATACAAAAACAGAATACACATTCTTTTCAAGTGTAAATGGAACATTCTTGAGGGTAGATCATGTGCTAGACCAGAAAACAATCCTTGGTAAACCTAAGGATACTGAAATCATATCAAGCATCTTCTCTGACTACAATGCTATGACACTAGAAATCAAGGAAAAAAAAAACTTGCCAAAAAAGAAAATGTGGAGGCTAAACAAAATGCTACTAAACAATCAATAGATCACAGAATAAATCAAAGAGGAAATAAAATACCTAGAGACAAAATGAAAGCACAACTATCCAGAAGTCTATGGGATGGAGCAAAAGCAACTCTTAAGTTGACAGCAATACAAGCTTACCTCAGGAAATAAGGGAAATCTCAGCCTGACTTTACACCTAAAGGAACAGCAAACAAAACCCAAAGTCAATCGAAGGAAAGGAATTGTAAAGATCAGAGCAGAAATAAATGAAATAGAGACCAAAAAATCAATGAAATTAAGACCTGGTTCTTTGAAAGGGATAATATTGATAAACGTGTGTGTGTGTGTGTGTGTGTGTGTGTGTGTATGTGTGTGCTCAGTTGTGTCCAACTCTTTGCAACCCTATGGACTGTAGCCCACCAGGCTCCTTTGTTCATGGAGCTTTCCAGGCAAGAATACTGCAGTGGGTTGCCATTTTCTACTCCTGAGGATCTTCCCAACCCAGGGATCCAACTCAATCTCTTGTGTCTCTTGCATTGGCAGGTGGGGTCTTTACCACTGTGCCACCTGGGAAGCCCTGATAAACTTTTACCCAAACTAATCTAGAAAAAAAGAGACAAGACCCACAGCAATAAAATCAGAAATGAAAAGGAGAAGTTGCAACAGATACCACAGACATACAAATGATCATACAAATAACTGAATGCTAATAAAATGAACAACCTGGAAAAAATGGACAAATTTCTAGAAATATACAATGTCCCAAGACTGAACCAAGAATAAACAGAAAATATGAACAGATAAATTATCCATAATGAAATTCAATCAGGAATTTTTTAAAAACCCCAACAAATAAATTCCAGGATCAGGTGGCTTCACAGGAGAATTCTACCAAAGATTTTGAGAAGAGTTAACACCTATCCTTCTGAAACTATTCCAAAAAAATCACAGAGGGAGGAACACTTCCAAACTCATCCTGTGACCCAACCTCACCCTGATATCAAAACCAGACAAAGATGCCACACACAAAAAAGGAAAATTATAGGACAGTATCACTGGTGAATATAAATACGAAAATCCTCAACAAAATATTAGCAAACCAATTCCAATGATACATATAAAGAATCATACAACATGATCAAGTGGGATTTATCCCAGGGCTGCAAAAATTTTTCACTACTCACAAATCAACGTGAGACAGCACATTAACAAATTGAAGACTAAAAACCATAGGTCATCTCAATAGATTCAGAAAAAGTTTTTGATAAAAATGCAATATCCATCTATGATTTAAAAAAACTCTCCAGAAAGTGGGTAGAGAGGGAAACGTACCTCAACATAATAAAGGCCATATATGACAAGCCCACTACTAATATCATGCTCAACAGTGAGAAGCTGAAAGTATTTCCTCTAAGATCAGGAATAACACAGGCATGCCCACTCTCATCACTTTTATTCAATATAGAATTCGAAGTCCTAGCCATAGCAGTCAGACTAGAAAAGAAAATAACAATAATCCAAATCGGAAAGGAAGAAGTAAAACTGACACTGTTTGTAGAAAACATGATACTATACATTGAAAATCCTAAAGATGCCACCAGGAAACTACCAGGGCTCATCAATGAATTTGCTAAATTTGAGGATGCAAAATTAATATTCAGAAATCTGTTGCATTTCTATACAGTAAGAACAAACTATTAGAAAGGATATTAAGGAAACAATATCATTTACCATCACATCAAACAGAGTAAATAGGAATAAACCTACCTAAGAGGGTAAAGGAACTATACTCATAAAACTATAAGATATGGATGAAAGAACCTGAAGATGACACAAACAGATGGAAAGACAGACTATATTCATGTATTAGAAGAATTAATACTGTTAAAATGACCAAACTCTGCAAGCAATCTACAGATTCAATGCAAACCCTATCAAAATACCAGGGCATTTTTCATGGAACTAGAATGATTTTAAAATCTATATGGAAACACAAAAAGACCCCCAAAAGCCAAAACAATCTTGACAAAGAAGAACAGAGCTCATACAGCTCAATATCAAAAAACACAATTGAAAAATGGGCAGAAGACCTGAATAGACATTTTTCTAAAGAAGACATGCAGATGACCAACAAGCACATGAAAAGATGCTCAACATAATGATTAGAGAAATGCAAATCAAAACTACAATGAGATATCACCTTGCTGCTGCTGCTGCTAAGTCACTTCAGTCATGTCCGACTCTGTGCAACCCCATAGATGGCAAACCACCAGGCTCCCCCAACCCTGGAATTCTCCAGACAAGAATACTGGAGTGGGTTGCCATTTCCTTCTCCAATGCATGAAAGTGAAAAGTGAAACTGAAGTTGCTCAGCCGTGTCCGACTCTTAGCAACCCCGTGGACTGTAGCCTACCAGGCTCCTCCGTCCATGGGATTTTCTAGGCAAGAGTACTGGAGTAGGGTGCCATTGCCTTCTCCGGAGATATTGCTTTACACCTGTTATAATAGCTATCATCAAAAAGTCTACAAATAATAAATGTTGGAAAGGATGTGGAGAAAAGGGAACCCCAGTATACTGTTGGGGGGAATGTAAATTGTTCAGCCACTATGGAAAACAGTATGGAGTTTCCTTAAAAAACTAAAAATAAAGCTGCTATGTGATCCAGCAATTCCACTCCTAGGTGTGTATACAAAAAAGTTGAAAACTCTAATTTGAAGACACATGAACCCCAATGTGTCCCCCAAATTCTCCAAGCCAGGCTTCAGCAATATGTGAACTGTGAACTTCCAGATGTTCAAGCTGGTTTTAGAAAAGGCAGAGGAGGCAAATTGCCAACATTCTCTGCATCACTGAAAAAGCAAGAGAGTTCCAGAAAAACATCTATTTCTGCTTTATTGACTATGCCAAAGCCTTTGGCTGTGTGGCATCACAATAAACTGTGGAAAATTCAAAAAGAGGTGGGAATACCAGACCACTTGACCTGCCTCTTGAGAAACCGGTATGCAGGTCAGGAAGCAACAGTTAGAACTGGACATGGAACAACAGACTGGTTCCAAATAGGAAAAGGAGTATGTCAAGGCTGTATATTGTCACCCTGCTTATTTAACTTATATGGAGAGTACATCATGAGAAACGCTGGGCTGGAAGAAGCACAAGCTGGAATCAAGATTGCTGGGAGAAATATCAATAATCTCAGATATGTAGATGACACCACCCTTATGGCAAAAAGTGAAGAACTAAAGGGCCTCTTGATGAAAGTGAAAGAGGAGAGTGAAAAAGTTGGCTTAAAGCTCAACATTCAGAAAACTAAGATCATGGCATCCGGTCCCATCACTTCATGGCAAATAGATGGGGAAACAGTGGAAACAGTGGCTGACTTTATTTTGGGGGGCTCCAAAATCACTGCAGATGGTGATTGCAGCCATGAAATTAAAAGACGCTTACTCCTTGGAAGGAAAGTTAAGACCAATCTAGACAGCATATTAAAAAAGCAGAGACATTACTTTGCCAACAAAGGTCTGTCTAGTCAAGGCTATGGTTTTTCCAGTAGTCATGTATGGATGTGAGAGTTGGACTATAAAGAAAGCTGAGTGCAGAAGAATTGATGCTTTTGAACTGTGGTGTTGGAGAAGACTTTGAGAGTCCCTTGGACTGCAAGGAGATCCAAACAGTCCATCCTAAAGGAGATCAGTCCTGAGTGTTCATTGGAAGGACTGATGTTGAAGCTGAAACTCCAATATTTTGGCCACCTGATGCGAAGAGCTGACTCATTTGAAAAGACCCTGATGCTGGGAAAGGTTGAAGGCAGGAGGAGAAGGGGACAACAGAGGATGAGATGGTTAGATGGCATCACCAATTCAATGGACATGAGTTTGGGTAAACTCCGGGAATTGGTGATGGACAGGGAGGCCTGGCGTGTTGTGGTTCATGGGGTCGCAAAGAGTCAGACGCGACTGAGCGACTGAACTGAACTGAACCCCAGTGTTCACAGCAGCACTATTTACAATAGCCAGAACATGGAAGTAACTCAAGTGCCCATTAACAGATGAGTAGTTTAAGAAGTCGGGGTATATAAATGTATATACTATGGAACATTATTCAGCCATAAAAAAGAATGAAATATTGCCACCTGCAGCAACATAATGAAACTCCAATACTTTGGCCACCTCATGTGAAGAGTTGACTCATTGGAAAAGACTGATTCTGGGAGGGATTGGGGGCAGGAGGAGAAGGGGACAACAGAGGATGAGATGGCTGGATGGCATCACCAACTCGATGGACGTGAGTTTGGGTAAACTCCGGGAGTTGGTGATGGACAGGGAGGCCTGGCATGTGGCGATTCATGGGGTTGCAAAGAGTCAGACACGTCTAAGTGACTGAACTGAATATCACTTAAATGGGGAATCTGAAAAACAGTACAAATGAACTTGTTTACAAAACAGAAATAGACTCACAGACATAGAAAATAAACCTGTAGTTACCAGAGGGGTGAAGGTGCAAGGGAAGGGCAAATTAAGATTATGGCATTAATAGATATAAGTGAAAGTTGCTCAGTCATGTCTGACTTTTGTGACTCCATGGACTATACAGTTCATAGAATTCTCCAGGCCAGAATACTGAAGTGGGTAGCCTTTTCCTTCTCCAGGGGATCTTCCCAACCCAGGTATTGAACCCAGGTCTCCTGCATTGTGGGCAGATTCTTTACTAACTGAGCCATAAAGGAAGCCTAAGAATACTGGAGTGGGTAGCCTATCCCTTCTCCAGGGGATCTTCCTGACCCAAGAATCTAACCAGGATCTCCTGCATTGCAGGCAGATTCTTTACCAATTGAGCTTTCAGGGAAGCCCTAACAGATATAAACTACTATACATAAAATAGATAAGCAACAAAGATTTACTGTATACAGTATCTAATTTAGTATCTAATAAACACCTAATTTATTTAGTATCTAATATTTATTTATTATTTATCTATTATTTATTTAGTGTCTAATAAATACCTATAATAGCATATAATCAGAAAAAAACTGAATAAAAAGATGTATACTTTAGGCTAAGACCATGCTATAAATCAACTATGATTCAATAAAAATTATTGATATAACTATTTTCATAGGTTTAGAAAAACATTAAAAAATTTTTTTAAAATTGTTTACAGATTGATTGAAAGTGAAAAGTGAATTTGCTCAGTCGTGTCTGACTCTTTGTAACCCCATGGACTGTAGCCCACTAGCTTCCTCTGTCCATGGGATTTCCCAGGGAAGAATACTGGAGTGGGTTGCCATTTCCTTCTCCAAAGGATTTTCCTGACCCAGGGATTGAACCTGGGTCTCCGGCATTGCGGGCAGACGCTTCACCCTCTGAGCCACCAGGGAATCCCACAGATTGATTGAGTAGGCAACAAATCACTCATGGGAACTCTATAAATCATTCTTGTTAATCTTTTCTAAAGGAAAAGAACCAACCCACAACAAATCGTTTGAAAATTTCCCATTGATCTCCCAAACAAATGAAAGTATTGAATTCGAGAGATCAACATTTAAACTTTATTTAAGGGCTTGCTTTTTTGTCTCAAAAAAATAAAAATTCATCCAGGTAAGTGATCCAAGTCCTATGAAATGCCTTTCTCATATGGAATAGATGGTGGAGGAGTGTTCTCTATCTCAACACAGCATGTGTGATGACAGGTGCCACAGGGGAGGGAGGCTGTGTGCTGTGCAGAGGGCCGAATCCCACTGCAAACTGTGGGGCCTCGGGCAAAACACACCTCTCAGATCATCAGCCTGATGAGTTGGTTTCAAAACCTCTTTTTCTTTCTTTTTGTATGTTTTAGTTTCAGTTATTTTAAAAAATAGACTAGTTTTTTAAAAACAGTTTTTAAAAAACTGAACAGATAGTACAGAGTTTCCATACACCCTTCTCAGGGCATAGTTTCCGCTGTGCTCACTTGGCATTCGTGTTAGTATGTTTGCAAGTTTCTCTGTAGGATAAATTCATAGATGTGGGATTGCTTAGTCAAAGGGTAAATGTATTTGTAATTTTGGTGAAAAATGACAAACTGCCTTTCAGAGGACTGTACCACTGTGAACTCCCACCAGCCATGTGTGAGAACTGGAACCCCTTTCAGCTGTAGCAGTTCTTATTCTATCTCCTTCCCAGGACTCAGGTCCAGTGGGTACCTTTGTGGGAAGTTTTTCTAAGATATGGGCGTAGACAGAAACAGCTTTCAGGCAGCACTTTCAGGCAACCCAAGCACAGATCCTCTTCACATGTGGAATTTCCAGAGTCATATTTCCCCAGAACCATGCTTTCCATCTGGTGTGGCTGAGCTATGCAATGACCTTTGCAGTCAAGGCACCTAAATGGCTTCAGACCAGCCCCATATGGTTGCTATTTGCCACAGGTGCTCTTTAAATTTAAAATTAAATCAAAAGCTCAGTTCTTCATTCCACTAGCCACATTTCAAGTGGCAACCATATTGGACAGCGCAGATCTGAAACATTCCCTCCATGGAAGAAAGTTCTATTATATAGTGCTGGTCCAGAGAGGTGACCTTTTGTATGGCCCCAAATGGGAACGATGACAACCAAATGCAAGGTATAATCTTGGACCAGATCTTGGTCCAGTAAAATGACATGAAAGGCCCAAATGACAAAAATTGAATAAGGTGTGAAGGTGAGTTACTAATATCCTTTCAGTGTTAATTTCCCAGTTGGTTAATATTTGGGGAAGCTGAGTGAAGAGATTTGGAAATTCTCTGTACTATATCTGCAACATTTTTATAAGTCTGAAATGATTTCAAATCTAAGAGTTGACAACTTTTAAAAATTCTTTTAAAAAAAGAGGGGAAAATGAGACTCTGTGCCTCTGGGAACCATCAAAATATACAAGCCATGCATGGAAACAGCTGTGTAGTAAGCACATCTTTCATAAAAGCCAGGGACTGAATTAAGGGCAGTCCTTTCATAAGGGATGGATGGAGACTTTCATCAGATAGGGGAGACAGATGGTGAATTTGACTCCAGACCTCTTGATTAGCTGCTTATCCACCCTGAGCCCAGCGTCTTCTCGAAAAGACATCCCTTGCATCTCAGGGGGCTGTTGCAAGGCTCCAATGAGATGCAGGAGATGAAATTGAGCTAAGAGCGGCCAAGGACTATACCTGTGGGAAGAGACTACCTACAAAACCTCAGACTGGCCTGTGAACCAATCCTGTGAAAAAGATGACAGACATTTGCCTGCTGGTCCTGCATGACTGTGGGTTTAAGTAGAAGCAGCTGGAGGTTTCTTAACAGTGATTATCTTTAGCCCTTAGGGAGTGGTCTTCCCCTGTTCAGCGGCCCTCACTCTGCGATCGCATGTTCCTTCCAGTTACATGGCTGTGCACCTAGGGTCCTCATTTGTTTTCTTCCTGAAGCTTTCTGCAGAAGACAAGAATCCTATTGCCCCTGCCTCTTGTTGCCTAACTGCTGCCTCACAAGGCTGGTTTG
Organism: Bos taurus; assembly: GCF_002263795.3. Classification (NCBI taxonomy): domain Eukaryota; kingdom Metazoa; phylum Chordata; class Mammalia; order Artiodactyla; family Bovidae; genus Bos; species Bos taurus. The sequence continues at coordinate 11,895,039 of NC_037337.1, read as the reverse complement.
ATGTTTTAATTGTCTGCCAGAGCTTGTGTTAAAAGAAGATACAACAATAATATTTAAGAATATGTTGGAAAAAGAACCAAGTCATCTCTAATTCTTCCCCTCTGAAATGACTGGTTTCCCACGTTGCATGGGGCAGCTGGTGAAGACCCACCATGCAGGGGACTTTCCCTTTGGCCCTCGACAGTATGCTATGAACGCTTTTCCTGTTGCCATGCTCCTCCATTACTATGGATGAATGCCTAGTACCCCATCCTGTGGTTGCCCTGTATATATATAAAATGCACCAGGCCAACAGACATTACAGAGTTGAAGCCTTTTCATCATGAGCTGATTTTGTTATTAATGAGGGATCATTACTAGAACCTGTTTTGCTGCTTGTCTGATGGTTCCACATGGTGCCTTGAATCCCAAACCCCCAAAAAAACTTTTGGGATTGACAGACTCAAATAGGTTGTGATGCCCTTAGAAATTTTATTTGATCAGATCTTAGTAGTTCAGCTCATCTTAAACCAGTTTTGGCCCGTAGGTCTTAATGTTTGTGAAAAACACCCCTGTAGGCTGTTCTCGCCTTACCCCAAACTGGGCGAGGGGTGGGGGTGGGGTGGGACATGGGATCAAAGCAGTATAGACAGCTGGATAGGAAGAGATTGTAGCTTCAGTGACCTTGGGGCTGTGAAGGTCACAGGGACCATCTGGGCCACCCTCTTTGCACAGACGGGGAGCCTGGGGCCCAGAGGGACTGTCAGTTGCCTGAGGCTCTGCCTGGGTTCCAGGAGGAGGAAGGGCTACGACCAGCAATCTGGAAGGTTCAGAGCCAGTGCTATGGCACTGTGGTCTGAGCAGCCTTGGAGGGCCTTGCTGCATTCCAGCAGGGCCTTGCTGGGGCCCAGAGCTGCCCTGAGCAGGAAGCAGGCAAGAAGGAGACACTTACCAGCCAGGTCCCTCCTGCCAATGGCCACGAGGCCCTTGAATAGTGCCCTGGTGGGGTTCTCACCACACCGTGTGGCCAGATGAGTAGCATGCGGTGCTCATGTTCCCCATAGCTCCTGGTTCCTGAGGACCAGGGAGGGAGGGAGAGAGAGAAAAGGTGCCCACCCTGTCTGCTTTACCAGAGCCAGGTCTGAGCCCACCCTAACTTCCACCAGAACACCAGGCCCTTCTCCAGATTTCTGCAGAGCTTAGCCCAGAGATAGGGAGGGGAGGAGCAGCAGCCTCAGATGCTATGGGGGTGGGGTTTTGGGTCTGAGACATGAGGACCTCCCCAGCCCCAGACTTTCTCCTGATCATCCATCGTGTATCCTATTGGTGTCACTGGGAAAAGGGAAAGAACTAGCATTCACGGTGGCACCAAGATGCACTGTAGAGTGCGTCTCTCTGCTCACAACCACCTCTGCTCCGCACGCTGTTCTTCACCCTGCGCCCGTGGTTCTCAGCCATTGGTGCTCACTGGAAACACCTGGAGCCCTCAGCAAACACTCACACCTGGGCTCCTCTCCATTGCTGAGATTCCTTTGTACTTGGGAATGGGTGCGCCTAGGCACTGAGTGGTGCTAAGGCTTCCTAGGTGATTCCAGTGTTTGGAAAATAAGTGCCTACTCTCTTCAGTGCCTGTGGTAGCATTAACTTGTTATTAAACTGTGACCAGGTCAGCGCTCCCAGGTGGGGACAGAGGCTTTGGCACAGCCCTGGGGGCACAGTCATCATGTCCAAGTCAGTCATCCACTGCATCCCTGATGTTCTGGTGTCTGTGGGCCCCCAGCAGGCACCTCCTCCTGGTGTTGCCAGTGATATGCCTGTGGTATGTTTCATTGACCCATTTATTCACTAGCCCTTGTCACCAGCCTTGTAATTCATCAGTGCTCTTTAATTGTCTAAGAAATCTGCATCTGTAACAGAGTTTACTTTTGGACTCCCGCTTCCCTGATAGCTCAGTTGGTAAAGAATCCGCCTGCAATGCAGGAGACACTGGTTCAATTCCTGGGTCAGGAAGATCCGCTGGAGAAAGGATGGGCTACCCACTGCAGTATTCTTGGGCTTCCCCTGTGGCTCAGCTGGTAAAGAATCCACCTGCAATGCGGGAGACCTGGGTTCGATCCCTGGGCTGGGAAGATCCCCTGGAGAAGGAAAAGGTTACCCACTCCAGTATTCTGGCCTGGAGAATTCCATGGACTATACGGTCCATGGCGTTGCAAAGAGCTGGACGCACCTTTCATTTTCACTTTTGGACTCGCTACTCTATCCACTACCCGATTTACACATGTGTATGTCAGGAATCTCTGTGTTAAATTTTTAGCTTTCTAAGTTGAGTTAGACCCTTTTTGCCTTTTTTCCCAGAGTATGTATTTATATATTCCCTGTCTCTTCTTTCAGATGAACTGTAGAATTCCCAGGTGGCGCTAGTGGTAAATAACCCGCCCCAATGCGGGAGAACTAAGAGATGTGGGTTCAGCCCCAGGTTTGGGAAGATTTCCCCTGGAGAAGGAAATGGACCCACTCCAGTATTCTTGCCTGGAGAATCCCATGGGCAGAGGAGCCTGGCAGGCTGCTCTCTGTGGGGTCACAGAGTTGGACACGACTGAAGTGACTTAGCACACACACATGTAGAATCCTTTAGTCAAATTTCAAAAACTTCCTATCTTAATTTGATTAAAATTGAATGAGGGACTTCTCTGGTGGTCCAGTGGCTAAGACTCCATGCTCCTCTTGCAGGGGGGCCAGGCTTTGTCCCTGGTTGGGGAGCTAGATCCCACATGCCACAATTAAGACCCAGTACAGCCAAATAAATAAATATTAATAATACCAAGTAAAATAAAATTGGATCAAAGCTTTAGTTGGGGGAAAATTGATATCTACATGACACTTTTTTTAGCTGGAAACACAGGAATGTTGTACCACTTACCAAGTCTTCTTTCAAATAATTTGTATTGTCTTACTCATGTCAAATAATTTGTATTATCTTACTCATGTCAAATAATTTGTCTTACTCATGTCACTCATATTTTAGAAACACACTACTGTAAGTGGTATATTTTTAAAAATACCTCTATATATTTGTCCACTTCTTGATGGTATGGAGGAATGCTATGGTGTTTATATATTTAATCATATTTAGCCCTTTCATTGAATTATTTTTTTCTAAGAGTTTTTCTGTTGACTCTTCTGGACTTCCTATGTATATAATTATAGCATCTGAAATTAATAAATCTCTCTTCCTTTTCAATATTTACTCTCTTAATTTCTATTTCTGTTTCATACCTCAATACCAGGGCCAAAATTTCCAAACAGATGTTAAATAATAGTGGCAACAACAGTTCCTTTCCTTTTTACAGGAAGTAAAGGAAGTGCCTTTAGCTTTGTAGGTGAACGATGGGTATCAGCTCAAGCTGACTCCTGAGGCATGTGAAGTTCACAGGTCAGTTGTGGAGGGAGGGGCAGAGGGCTCAGCCCGTGCAAAGGCCTGGGGAGGGAAGGAGCACACGGCATGTTGGAAATAGCATGTGACTTGGTGAAGATTTTCCCCTAGAAGCACAGGAAACTGAACACACCCCATGTGCCCCCACCCCTCCTCCTGGGCTGCTCTGGGGCACCGAGGTAAGGTGGTACCTGTCCACTGTTGCTCTATGGCGTGGATGTGGGCCTTGGTGAACTCCCAGCAGCACGCCAGCTTCTTCCACTTGTGGGGCCACAGGTACTGGGAAGCCAGTTGCCACAGCACTGAGCAGAGAGGCTGCATTTCCCGCTGATGACCCTACTTAATAGTCAAACTCTTCCCAGAGGGGTTACAGATGTCCCTACACAAGAGGCGGTCCTGGGGCGCACATCCCAGAAGTACAGCAGCCATTTTGGGGAAATCCCTGCTGGGCTCTCACTTGTTCCATGAGCCTGGACCCAGAATTGGCATCATCACAGACCTGGGGCCTAGGCTTCATTACTCTGGTTTTTGCCTCTATGCCTAGCTTTGAGTGCTGGAACCTGAGCTGCTTATATATTTTTCCATCCAGAATTCCTTTCCTTACCTTCCTGTCTCTCAATCTCATTGCCATAGTCAAAAGACCACCTGTGTGCCACCTCTTCCAGGAAGCCTTCCCAATTTTTCTCTTTGTGTTCTTATAGGAGGAGTGTCAGTAGAACACCTCAGCAATTGTGGCTAAAACTAGGCAAGCCAAGAATCAGGCACTAACTAAACTTGCTGAATGCCAACAAGTAGAGAAGGGCGGGTTACAGAATTCTTTCCATGCAAAGCAGGTGATAAAATAAGAGGCTGCCAAAATTATGTAGTAGCAAAAGTTAAACCCACAAAAGCTAGACTGAAGCCAAAAAAAGCCCCTTGAAAAATGTGGATACTTAGATCTGGCTGCTAAAAAGCTCAGGTGAGTCCTGGCATCTGCAGCTTTGAACCTCACATCCTGGTTAACAGTATCTGGGAGGTGATGACCTGGGAGCTTTTCTCCCACATGGGGTGGTAAGAATTGTTTCTATAGAACAGTGTTCTCAGCTGCATCTTAAATTGGAATCATCTGAGACCTTTAAGAACCACAGAAGCTAGGCCTTTACCTCAAGATTCTAGTTGAACTGGTTTAGGGGCAGAAAGGAGGGATTTGTGATTCTAACTGCACCACTGCCTTAGTGTTGAGAACTTTTAAAGCCTGAGGTGGATTAAGATTAGGCATAGAGATGAATCAGTTCATTTAATCATTTGTATTAACATTTGGGAGTAATCTGTTGTATGTAAAAAAGTTGTAATGTTTACGAGATGTGAAAGAGAAAAATCTTCTGATTCCTATGGAAATTTGTTATTGATTGATTGGTTTTGGGACAGTTATTTTTTTGAGAAGTGCAAGAGAATTTTACTGTTTGTATACAATATCGGAGGGCTCCCCAGGTGGCTCAGCAGTTAAGAGTCTGCCTACCAGTGCAGGAGACGCAGGTTTGATCCCTGGGTCAGGAAGATCCCCTGGAGAAGGAAATGGCAACCCACTCCAGTATTCTTGCCTGGGAAATCCCATGGACAGAGGAGCCTGGCAGGCCACAGTCCATGGGGTCACAAAGAAGGGGACACAACTTATTGACTAAACAACAACAATGATACAATATCAGAATGTCTACGACATTTAAGATTCACTTTATAGGTTTAATTTACTGGATTTAATGGAATAATTTAAGAATTTAGGAAGCATTTGAAGTGCTTAAAAAGAGAACCTATTATATTAAATGTATTAATTCAGTTTAATATGTTTAAGGTAGTTTAATTAAGTTTAAACACAGGACCAAACTTTAAACAAAAGGCTTTCTTGAGGGACTTCCCTAGCTGTCCAGTAGTTAAGACCCCATACTTCCAATACAGGGAGTGTGGGCTTGATCCCTGGTCAGGGAGCTAGATCCCACATGCTGTGTGATGCAGCCATTTAAAAAAATGTCTTTCTCAAAAGTGACTGTTAAAATTTATTAGTTGTATAAATACAATAATAAGAATGTAAAAATAAATTTAAAAGTTTAAGGAAAACTAAGATTTAAATTTTGTAAAAAAAAATAGTATTAATTTCAAAACTGAAATAAATGCAAACTTTTATTTTCTGTATATAAAAACAACCACCAAAGGTAAACAAAAAACTCTCCACCCACCCCCATTTGTTGATGCTGGAACTGCAAATGCCTGACCTTACATTTGCTACTACTCTTTCCCAACTCCAGAGCAGAGATCCATAACGAATCCCAGCACACTTGGCCTCTGGGCTCAGAAAGTTGCTTGAATAGAACACCCCAACCCACAGTTCCAATCCCCTGGAGCTGACAGTGAGCTGGAACCAAACTGTCATTTCTTTATTCAGGCGTGTATGCATTCATCCATCAACGAGGAGCTAGAGCAGCGTCTACCAGTATCTCCACACTGGTATGGACCTCAGTCAGCCTTATTTCAGGTGGTTTGGGTGCTCACCCATCTCTTTATAATCTCAAAGAACCCTAAGGCAGCAATTATCATTCCCTTGGAAACCAAGGGGTTCCTGAATTGGTCAGGGCTGAAGTTCAAAGCCAGCTCCACCTGAAGCAGGGCTACACATTTCCAACACAGAGACACCAAGCACGGGGTCTCAGGACCTTCTCCCATCTGTAGAAGTGATCGGCTTTTATGATCCTGTCCACCAGGCTGCTGTGGTTGCTGCGGGCAGCCACTGACGGCAGTTTCTCCTTGTTGCAGGTGCGAAAGGAGACGGGAAGCCAGAGTCTGTACTCGAGGGTGTGTGGTGGTCTCTAGCTCTGACAACAAACCTTCCTGTCCAAAGCAAAGGGTTTCCAGCAGTCTACACTGGAGGACAGAAACGTTTTCTGGGAGAAACTCCAGGTATGGACAGTCATAGTAGACTAAGGCAACAATAATAATTCTAGCGACCACCCCTTGTGTTCCTTTAGAATAGGAGGCCTTAGAGCTTAAAAACTCAGCCTATGGTTCATGTTGATGTATGGCAGAAACCAACACAATATTGTAAAGCAATTATCCTTCAATTAAAAATAAATAAATTAAAAAAAAAAACAACACCCAGCCTACATAACTCTTCAAGGTTGTCTGTGAGATCATGTTACCAGCCCCATTTCTCAGATGAAACTGAGAGAGGCCTGGGACCTGAAAGACTTTGCTGCAACGCTTGCACCTGGACATACCACTCCTCAAGCAACAAAATACAAAGAAATTACATGAGACTAAAAATAACTACATGCAGGGACAGTTGGGGCAAATTCTGGACCCCAAAGATCAAAAGAGAACAAAAAGCCCAGCTACCACTTTTGAGGAGTGTGGAGCTAAAACAGAGGGTTAGGAGCGAAAGCAGGGTACTGCACATGCCCCCTGCACACAGCACCTGCTAAGCGGTGAGCCAAATACCTAAGCTACCCTCCAGCCCGACCTCTGGACACACCCCTGCCCTCAACCTGTATAAATGGAACAAACTTGCCCCACCTCACTTACCCCTGCTGTAGCAAGGGCCCCAATATAGCCTTGTCTGAATTTCTTGTCTGGCCTCTAATCAATTTCTATCCACTGGGAAAGGCCAATAGCCTTTGTTGGTAACAAAACCAGAACCCAGAGAAGGGGCCTGGGCCCCTATGTCATATTTGCTTCCTCCCCTCAGTCTCCCAGCCCTTGGCTCTAGGCCTGTGACACAAAGCTGGCCTCAACCACCTCCGGGGACCTTGGAAAGATGGGAAGCTCTTCTTTGAGCTTGGCCAGCTGTCTTGGGGCCCAGCTCAAAGCAGGAAGCCCTGCCCAGGTCTAGCCTCTGGGCTTGTTCCCTGCCCCCACCTCTTTCCCACACCATCCCAAGGGCTGGGCCATGTGTGCAAGGGCCTTTGCCCTCGTGAGCCCGTGATCTCCTCAGCCTCATACCAAGTCTTCAGGTCTTCTTGAACCTCTGGCCACCTGAGGAGTTGGCCACCCCAGAGGCACCATGACCCCAGAAGCTTCTGCAACCTTGTTTCACATGTAGGGACTTGTGGGGTGATGATGAACTGTCCCTCTAGTCTTCTCCCCCTCTCCCCAGCAGACAATTCAAGGAGCTCAAAGTCCGATGGAGCCCATGAAACAGAAGACAACTGTATCACAGACAAGGACCAAAAGAGGGGTGCCCCAAGTGCTGAGAGCCCTCAGAGGAGGCAGGGGAGGGTGATGGCGGGGCAGGAAGACTGCCTGGAGGAGGTGGCCTTTGAGCTGATATGTAACAGTGATATGAACACTCTGGAAGCAGGAGGCAATTGCCCAAGGTGAAGTTGTGAAAGCTGGAAAGGGAGGCTGGTTGTGAGCTGCTGCTGCTAAGTCGCTTCGGTCGTGTCTGACTCTGTGTGACCCCATAGACAGCAGCCCACCAGGCTCCCCCGTCCCTGGGATTCTCCAGGCAAGAACACTGGAGTGGGTTGCCATTTCCTTCTCCAATGCATGAAAGTGGAAAGTTAAAGTGAAGTCGCTCAGTCGTGTCTGACTCTTAGCGACCCCATGGACTGCAGCCCACCAGGCTCCTCCATCCATGGGATTTTCCAGGCAAGAGTACTGGAGTGGGGTGCCATTGCCTTCTCCACCTTATCTCTTAGGTTTAAGTTAACCCCAGTGATGAGGAGCATCTCTGCTATGTCCCACCAGGCAAGTTGGAGGGGTGTCTGCTTCCTCTGGAGAAGAAGCCAAGGGAACAAAGAGCAGAAAAGAATGTAGAAAAGAATGTAGGCATGGTGTGTAGCTTAAAGCTGGGACAGGACCAAGGTGGAGGGGGGGTCCACTCCCAACTGGGTCTTAACAGAATTTCTCTCTAAGAAGTTATAAGGAAGGATAAACTGGGTTTAATCATAAACATACTACTCAGGAGAGAAAACTTAGTTAAAAAAAAAATAGAACAACAACAAAAAAAATACCACTCACTAGCCCACCCACGAGTGAAGTGACTTAGCAGCAGCAGCAGCAGTAGCAGCCCACCCAGGTCAACCTCTGTTACAGTCTTAGCACATTTCTTCTAGTCTTTTGTTTAATGCAGTTATTTTTAGTTTTATGGCTTTACATATTTGAGATCATTCCATATTACATTTTGTATCTGTATAACTTTCTGTATAATACAAACTCAATACACACCATTTTTCATAGCTCCATAAAAGCCAATCTATGTCTGTACCATAATTTTATGCAGGAGACCCAGGTTCGATTCCTGGATTGGGAAGATCCCTGGGAGAAGGAAATGGCAACCCACTCTAGTATTCTTGCCTGGAGGATCCCATGGACAGAGGAATCTGGCAGTCCATAGTCCATGGGGTCACAAAAGTCGGACAGAACCTAGCAACAAAACCACTACCACCATAATTTACCCAATCACTTCTTTCTTATTAAGTATTTGGGCCCTTTTTGAAATGAAAACTGATACAGTGTTACAATGAATATCTTGGTGCATGAGCTCAGTATATTTCTTGAGGCTCAATTTTCAACTGTGCAAATACTGTTTTAAAGATACATGTTATATTCTGTCAAATTGCTTTCCACTACTAGTGGTTGTGGATGGTGGCCCTGAGGATTGTGTGATTAGAGGGTAGATTGTGGGGATGGGGGTTTTAAAACGATTCTGACCGATCACAACTTCAGGACTCAGAGGCCTTTTGTTATCCAAGACGAACCCAGTCACTGCTGCCCTGGTAATTTCCCCTAAGTGGGGGAAAACAAAAATCCATGAAAGGAAAAGGCTAAAAGTAGGAAGATGTTTACTTTAGTGTTCTATATATCATGACAAAAACTTGGGAATACCCAAATGCTCAACATAGAGGAATGGTTAATAAAATGTTGCTACCTTCAACAAATATTCAAACAGCTTTTTACAAGCTAAGAAAGCAATTCCTCAACTCTGGGCCTGGCTGGTAGACCACAGCCAAACTCAGCCAGCCTGGGAGGGTGCCCAGAGATGCCATGGGGCCCGGATGGTTTCTGTAGCCACTTACATTGTCAACAGTGTCCAGATCAAAGTGGCGTCCATAAGGACCTGCCGCAGGCCAGTGACGTGCCTCAGCGAGGTGCACAGGAGTGGCGCCCTGCTGCAGGGGGAGACACAGACCAATTGATGGGTCCCTCCCAGGACTGCCCAGCTGCAGGCTGGTGCTAGAAGATGGGAGTTAGGAGGAGTGCAGACAGTGCTTCTGAGTTTGGCCTCTCTCGCTTCTCGGGCAACATGAGTGGCCTAAAGAATTTACAGCCCAAAGCCTGAATTCCTGGGGCCCACTGCTGATCTCAGGGTGGGAGGGAGCCTGAAAGACCTTGATGTGCCAAGCATTTACCACGCAACTTTGGGCAAGTCACCCTGCTTCTCTGCTACTCTTCATCCGGCAAGTGACACCTGCTGCAACGAGCAGCAAGGTCCTTTCTAGGAACGCCACCTTAAAATTCTCTGATAACTCATTTACTTTCTAGGAACCTAGCAAACATACAGGAATGGTATTATTATTTAGTACTTTCATCTCACAAATGAGAACACTTAGTGAGTTCATAAAACTAACATGACTCAGCCAAGGACACGTAACTAATAGAGACCTTGTGTTATTGGACTTTCTACCCCCAGCGTCTAGGTAGGTGCCTAACAACTGTTTATGTATGTAATCAATGAATGAGAGAGCCATCCAGGACCAGAACATAGGTCTCACTCCAAGCCCAACAGGCACCCAAGGCCTCACTCAGGTTTGGAGGATTCCATCCCCAGTGGCTCCCTGTGAACACTGACTCCATGACAAAGTGGGGACACTGCCACAGCACCCTGCTGTCTAGGTGTACAGTGATGCACATATAGTGGGACAGGACAAAACCAGAAAAATCAGTGGTATAGATCGATACTATTAATAACTGTGGAAAACACCCTCACATAATGAGCAATCAAAGGTTATAGAACAGAACACACACACACACAACAAAAATACTCACGACTACCATTACTAGTTTTGGCCAGGAAAAAAGCAGTTTATGGATATCAGAAGATTTAACCTATATGATTATTTGTAGGCAATGTGATTGTATATTTAGATGTGTTAAAATAGCTACTATACCTCAAGCAAAAAAAAAAAAAAAAACCTTTAGCAAAATTAATGAAAAGTCATACAGAAGATAAAAATACCAGAATCAATAACATTCCTATGTTGAATCCCTACAAGAAATGACATGTTTTAAAAAGATAGTCTATTCACAATGACAGTCAAAATATATAAAGTACCTAAGAAGAGTATAATTGGAAATGACTATTACAAAGTCAAACGAAAAGCCATAAGACACCACTGAAAGATATAAAACAGGACATAAAGGAAATGGCAAGACATGTTCCTAGTGAAAAAATAAAATATCGCAAAGATGACCATTTTAGCTTATATTATTTACAGACTTAGTGTAATCCCAAACCCAAACTGCAAATAAATGCCAAAAAGTATTCTAAAATGGGCTTCCCAGGTGGCGCTAGTGGTAAAGAACCCGCCTACCAATGAGGAGATGTAAGAGACGTGGGTTTGATCTCTGGGTCAGGAAGATCCCCTGGAGGAAGGCATGGCAACCTACTCCAGTATTCTTGCCTGGAGAATCCCATGTACAGAGGAGCCTGGCGGGCTATGGTCCATAGGGTTGCAAAAGAGTCGGACACGACTGAAGCGACTTAGCACATCACAGCATTCTAAAACGCATCTAGAAAAAAATTAAAAAACCCAGAAAAACTGCCACAGAATTTCAACAGACCATTGCTAAATAACTGTGAAATTAAAATAAGGTCAAAAGAAGGTCTGCTGTGTGAGTGAATGGGAAGACATGGGAAACTGGCTCAAAGAACTATTCAGATGATCTGGGAAACCTAGTGGAGCTATAATGGTGGCTTTCCAGGAAGCAGCAGACCACAGAGATAAAGTAACCAAGGAGGCTGTTTACGGCCTTCATCCTCCTAGAAACAGGTGCGAGGGCTTGTGGTCGAAAAAGGGAGTGGCAAGAGATCAGTATTGCTTTTCATTGTCTTACACATTATTTATAAAAACCAAAAGAACCAAAAAGAACAAAAGGATCTAGTGAGATGCCTTCTTCCCACCATTATCCCACCATATCCATCTGCTCGGTTCTCCCTACTCCCATAGTAACATCTTATAAAGCCACTGTACAATACACTAACCAGAATACTCACATTGATAATACCCGTCTTACTCAGATCTCCCCAGTTTCACTCCCAGTCATTTGTATACATGTGTATTTTATGCAATTTTTTCATTAATGGATACACATGTAGGTTCATGTATCCGTTACATAGTCAAGATACAGCAGCATTCCATCACCACATGGGTCGCCTGTGTTCTCCTTTTCTAACCACACCCTCCTCCCTCCTCTGCCCCTGTCCCACCCTCAGCAATCACTAATCTGTTCTCCATGTCTGTTTTGAGCAGCAAGTCATGGGAGACTCTTCAGTGTGCCCCGCTTTCATCCACACCCCACACTTACGGGATCAGCCACGTTACTACTGCCTCCTGCCTGGATTACCATGTCCTTGGAGCCACCGAGGGCTGCATAGTGGAGGCAGCTCTGCTTTTTTCTAGAAGGAAACAGGCATCAGTGCAGCATCCCCAGGACCCCTCACAGTGGGGTTTACAATGCACTCTGGGATTCATTATTCCATTCACAACTCACAACCCCCCATCCCGGGACTATTATCCCCATTAAACCCAAAGGAGGGAGAAATCAGTGACTTGCCCAGGCCTGGCGACTAGTAAAAGGACCACGCTATGGTCTCAGGATTTTCCTCGCCTCCAGTCACAGACTCTGGAACAAAAGCCAAAAGCCTTCACAATTCCTGAGCCAGTGCAGAGAAAAGACTCTGAGAAGATGGTTTTCAAAGAGGGGGACTGACAAGATCTGCAGTACAAGGCAAACCCCACCCAGCATGTACTATCCAGCTGGAGCTGGTGTCAGCGGATCCACAGAGGAGATTGGCAGGGCCAGAGCGAGGGCTTTCATGGGCCTTCATCTCGGAAGTTCCCGCTAAGTGACCAGCTGTCCCAGGTTGCCCTGGACTGAAGGCTCCCTAGAATGTGAGACTCTCTGTTTTAAAATCGGGACAGTATGAGGCAAACCAGGATGAGTTGGTCACCCTGCCAAAGTCTTGTCTGAGCGAGTGCACAAGGTGGGTGGGAACCCATCCATCTCCTGGTGGGAAATGCAAGCCCTTTGGGTTGGCTGCTCCTCTGAGACTCTGCTACATGACCTTGCGAGGCGGGGTAGGGGGGTGGGGGCCTGGGGAGTGGGGGAGGTGGGGGGCTGGGCGGGAATGTTGGGACGAATCACGCACGAGGCCCAGGGAGGTGGGCACCTCTAACCACCAATGACCACCAGCTGGACTTGACCTCCCAAGCCTCTTAAACTCCTGTGCTGTTACTGCTGGGGAGGCGCCATGGCATGTAGCATCCTTGCTCCTCCCAGTGCCTACTGCTGGGCACAGAGAGAGGGCCTTGCTAATGGATGACCATAATTGGGTGCCTGGGGGCAGCCAGGTTCCTTCTCAGGGTTGTCCTGCTCCCTCCGACACCCCAGGGATAGTAGTCTCCAAACTTGCCAGGGGCGTTTTGCAAATTAAATGTTTTGTGGCTTATAAAAGCATTATTGGCCCCCCAAAAAGGGAATTCCTTGGTGGTCCAATACGTGAAAGACTGCTTTCACTGCCAGGGCTGTGCTTCAGTTTCTAGTTGGAGAACTAGGATCCGGCGGACCACGTGGCATGGCCAAAATAATACTAATACTAATAATAAAGCATTATTTACATTTGAGGGCAGTTAGAAGGCGATGGCACCCCACTCCAGTACTTTTGCCTGGAAAATCCCACGGACGGAGGAGCCTGATAGGCTGCAGTCCGTGGGGTCGCTCAGAGTCGGACACGACTGAGTGACTTTTCTTTCACTTTTCACCTGCATGCATTGGAGAAGGAAATGGCAACCCACTCCAGTGCTCTTGCCTGGAGAATCCCAGGGACAGGGGAGCCTGGTGGGCTGCCGTCTCTGGGGTCGCACAGAGTCGGACACGACTGAAGCGACTTAGCAGCAGTAGCAGCAGCATGGTCACTATTGTTATTAAATTTACATTTGCCATTTTGCTATTTGTTTTCAGAATGTCTCCTCTCTTTTTATTCTGTTTCCCCGAGACTGCCTTCTTTTGTGTCAAATATTTTTTAGCATATCCTTTTCATTTCTCCGTTTTTCCTATTATTTATATTATTCACTATTAATGTTATTTTTGCCGCATTATTGAAATTTAGAACGAAAGGGAATTCTAGACCCTCAGATGCTCAACCATCCAAGAAAGATTATGTCACTGATCAAACAATAAAAAGCAAAACAAAAGAAAAAAACCAACTTTCTACTTAAAGAAAGGTCACAATGCTCCCCCTGCCCCCGACCCTTCTCAAGGACACAGAATTTCTAATGGCCAACTCACAGAGCACAATGGGAGGGGAGAAAAGAGGCCTGTCAATGGCACCCCACTCCAGTACTCTTGCCTGGCAAATCCCATGGACAGAGGAGCCTGGTAGGCTGCAGTCCATGGGGTCACAAAGAGTCAGACACGACTGAGTGACTTTTCTTTCACTTTTCACCTGCATGCATCAGAGAGGGAAATGGCAACCCACTCCAGTGTTCTTGCCTGGAGAATCCCAGGGACGGGGGAGCCTGGTGGGCCGCCGTCTATGGGGTTGCGCAGTCGGACAGGACTGAAGCGACTTAGCAGCAGCAGCAGCAGTTGGGAGAAGGCAATGGCACCCCACTCCAGTACTCTTGCCTGGAAAATCCCATGGACAGAGAACCCTGGTAGGCTGCAGTCCATGGGGTTGCAAAGAGTCGGATACGACTGAGTGACTTCACTTTCACTTTCCAGAGTCACACCCAGGCCTCAGCTTTGATTGCTGGGGTGGGCAGGCACAGCTGGAGACACACCCCCACCCCACCCACACTGGGCAAGGCAAACCTGTCAGGCCTCGAGCTCTGGAATCAGAGAAATAGGCTTCTCAGACTCAGCTTTGCTCCTTACTAGTGGCACCCCACTCCAGTACTCTTGCCTGGAAAATCCAATGGACGGAGGAGCCTGGTAGGCTGCAGTCCATGGGGTCGCTAAGAGTCGGACACGACTGAGCGACTTCACTTTCACTTTTCACTTTCCTGCATTGGAGAAGGAAATGGCAACCCACTCCAGTGTTCTTGCCTGGAGAATCCCAGGGACGGGGAAGTCTGGTGGGCTGCCGTCTATGGGGTCGCACAGAGTCGGACACGACTGAAGCGACTTAGCAGCAGTAGCAGCAGCAGCTTGTGCCCTGGGAAAGTCAGTGAACTTTTCTCATCTGTAAAATGGGGGAAATTTTTCTGAGATAATATTCAATCATTATAAAAAGGCTTTGTGAACTATCAACTATCCAACAATAAGACTCTAATGGGTACTGAGCTCCTATTAAGTTCCAGGCACTACACTAGGTATTTAGCCCTCACGGCAACGTAAAAAAGTAAGTATATATTATGGGCTTCCCTGGTGGCTCAAAGAATCTGCCTGCAACGCAGGGGACATAAGTTCGATCCCCGGGTCAGGAAGATCCCCTGGAGAAGGGAATGACTACCCACTCCAGTATTCTTGCCTGGAGAATTGCATGGACAGAGGAGCCTGGCAGGCTACAGCCCATAGGGTTGCAAGGAGTCAGACACAATGAGCAATTAACACACACACACAAGTATATATCATCTTCTATTTATAGCTTGGAAAAGAGGCTCAGAGAGGTTGAGTAACCTGCCCAAGGTCACAGAGTTCAGCAGGAGAGAAGCCAAGTCCAGGACCTGAGCCTGCTGCCTCATAGCTTTGCTCACGCCACGTTCAGGAATTATTGTGGCTGCTACAGTCACAGCCGACACAGTCACAGCTCGGCAGCTGAGGACACACGCTTGTCCTGAGGGGGCGCAGCTCCCTGGGTGAGGGTGTCCCCGCCCCTAGGGGGAGCTGCACGCAGGGGAGGTGGATCCCTTCGGCAGCTGGGTTAAGGGCGGTCAGACCTTCCTGAAACAGAGGAGTGGTGGGAGGGCGGCGGGAGGCCAAGGCAGAGCTCACCACTCTTGCTGGGGCTGCCGGGCTCTTTGAGCTCTCGCCTCTCTGCTTCAGCCGACAATGGCCTGGTTATCCATGGTGTCCTGAGCCCCACGCCCGATTCTCACCTGGAGGGGCATTTGGTGCACTCAGTCCCTCCCCCACGGCTCTGCTCGTGTCTCCTCACCCTCCTGTCTCTGTTCCCCCCTGCTCCACCCTGGTCATGTGACCTCTCGCTCCTTTAAACACACAGGGTGATAAGGACTTCTCCATAATCCCTGATGCCCAGTTTTTCTCTGAGCCTGGAGCTTTGTGCTGCCACTCATCTTTTCCAGGCGGGCTGTTAGTCTGAGAACATGTCCTTGTTCTTGGTTCCAAGGCCCCCGCCGGGAGAAATCAGACAGCACCATGGGCTGTGGCTCCTGAAAGGCAGGGGACAAGTCAACGTCACACATCTCTGCCTCTGCCAGGTGGTGACTCACCGCATTCTGCTCCTTCAGGTCCAGCCTGACGGCCACGAGTCACTGCAGCACAGCCAGGTGGGCGGCCAGGTGAAGGGCTGTGTTGCCCTACTGTAAGGAGAGGGGCTCCCGAAGGGTTGGTGGGATCACAGACACTGGCAGGTCCTGGGGACCCATTGGAGCGGAGGTCCAGAGAGGGGTGACACTTCCAGGGTGACGGAGCAGGTCTGTGACAAGGTATAGCTCTGCTGGACCAATGCCAGCCTGCTCGGAGAGCTGTGCCCCAAACTACCAAAAACCAGGGGCATTTTCAAGGACCAGGTTCTCATCTCTTTTTTCACAGTTTAAGATAGACACATTACTTTAAAAAACAACAACAACAAATCCCTATTTTCCATTCTCCAGGTTAAAGCTGGCCCCAACTCAGTGAGCCCAGATCTATGCCTTTCCTCTAATCAGGCCATAGCCCCAGAGACTCTCCTTGTACTCAGGCTGCGCCTGGCGGCCGCATGGCCCAACCTCTCACCTCCTACATCTGTTCTAGATGTTAGCTTCTTACTGAATAGCACAGCCCACCCTGACCATGCGATTGAAAATTGCACCTTCCTCCTGATCCCCTTATCCTGCTCCACTGTTCCTTTCCCCCCATAGCGCTGACCACCTAACACCCTCTACCAGCTACTTGTATACTATATTTATTGTTTATTGTCTGAACCTCTTGGCTGGAACAGAAGTGCCACAAAGGCAAGGATTTCTGTCTTATTTTATTCTCTAAAGTTTTCCCAAGTTCCTAGATTAGGGCCTGGGGCACACGGGAGATATTTGTTCTGTAGATGTTTGTTCAATAGTAAATAACGGACACGCAGAACCTGACCTGTGTCTCCTGGAACTTGAGAGCAGCCTCACCCTTGAGAAGTCTCAAGGTGACAGTGACAGAGCCGTGGCAGATGACTCCACTGGGCGGCCAAAGGGCACAGTGTCCCTTGTGTTGGAAGTGGCCTCACTGAGGGCAGACTGCTGGGGGTCATCCTTAGAGAGATCTTGCTTCAGGAGGGTAAGAGGCCCCAGGGAAGAGGAGGCAGCCCGGGACATGGTATGTCCCTACAGGGGAGCCGCAGAGGGAGCCAGGGCAAAGACCCTGGAGTCACAGACAAAAGCATCCCAAAGGGAAGACTCAGCTTCAGCCATTCATCATGTCCAGGAGGCGGTGGGAACAATTGAGCTGAACCACTTAAGGGGGCCTTTTGGCTCAAGGGCTCCCCTCTGCCCTGGCCTCAGTACCTTCCCCAGGAAGGAATTCAATTTAGAAACTTTTCTGGTGGTCCAATGGTTAAGAACCTGCCTTCTTCCAATACAGAGGACTCGATTCCTGGTTGAAGAACTAAGATCCCACATGCCATGGGGCCATTAAGCCCAAGTGGCATAACTACCGAGCCCACACACTCTGGAGCCCATGCACCACAACCAGAGAAGCCCATGCACTGCAACGAAGACCCAAATCAGCCAACAGGAAAAAAAAGACACACAAAAACAGACATTCAGTTTAGGCACAGATCTTTTAAGGACCCAGTGAAGATGTGAACATGGACTTAAAGTAGTTAAGCCATCCCCCACCCCCATGATAGATCCACACATACACAAACTATCTTACGGGGTCAAAGATGAAACATTTACATTTCCTTTATGATCGTCATCAGATTATACTAATATGTAAAACTAATTTTAGAAAATCCCCTGACCACTTGGTTCTACTCCTTTCCCACTTGCTGCCGCAGGCGAGGACCAGGCTGTGGGTGATGTAGCCGCAGTGTGAAGCCTCTGTGTTCAAAGAGGCAGGAAGGAAGTGGGTGAACTGTGGGGGCCCGGTATGTGCCCTGTGGAGACAGGCCAGGGCTTCCCTCTTCCTTCTGGATTATAAATATCTACTTCCTGTCCTTTGAAGCTACAGGTGGCAGGGAACCCCTAACAGGGCCTCACCCTCTGCCCAGGCAGGGCAGGGAGCTGGGCGGAAGGAGGCCATGGCCTTGGGCCTGAACTCTCCCCTCCCGCTGGGGGGATGTCCAGCCTCTCCTCCTCTATGGGGCCCTGTTAGCATCTCCTTGCTGTTTCCCAGGGAATTAGTCACTGTCTCTGGGCTCCCAAAACCTCTCTGCCACAGCACCTGCAGTGTGACTTGCGTTGTCATCCGTTCTAACAGGTCTGTCCTGCTATGCAGGCTGGGGGTGGGGGTCGGGGGTTGTAGCAGGAGTCAGACCTCCAGGGGCTCAAAGTCTTGAAAAGCTGACTGTGCCCTCTCCCCCAATGAAATTCAAAATGAGAGCACTCCTCAGCGGAAAATATTAATACAACACTTAACGTGCATGCATGCTCAGTCGTATCTGACTCTTAGTGATCCCCATGGACTGTAGCCCACCAGGCTCCTCTGTCTAGGCAAGAACACTGGAGTGGGTCGCCATGCCCTCCTCCAGGGGATCTTCTCGGCACAGGGATTGAACCCATGTCTCTTATGTCTCCTGCATTGGCAGGTGGGTTCTTTACCACTAGCGCCACCTGGGAAGCCCTACCCTTAACAGGGCATGCAATTTTAAAAGCTGCTTTCTAGAATTTCTGATTGCAAGATTCTGTGTAAATTCATCAAAGCTGAATTTTTCTTGCTTTCTGGTTTTGGTGTTCCTGCTCTCCTGGGGCCCTGAAAACATCTTATTTTTTTTTTTGGCTTCCTGGGTAGATGTGTCCTGGCAAGAGTTGTCCTTTACTGTTCTCTGTATTCCACCTTCCTGGCTCAGGGCCTAGCCCAGAGCACAGCCCATATTTCTGAAATGAAGTACATCTGCCTGACCTGAATCTTGGAATCTGACTTGGCCTTTTTATCCTAGAAAGATGAGTGTGGGCAGACAAATCTGATGCAGATCCCCAGGGCTCAGGGCCCCAGGAGGCAGAATGGTGAGAGGGAGAAGCACAGGGGCAGGCATCAGGATGCTGGTTGCAAATCCCAGCTTGACTCTAGTTTTGCTGTGTGACCTTGGTTAAAGTATCCCCCTCTCTGGGCCTCATCAGTAAAATGAGAAGGTTGAACAGGCCCTTCAAGGACATCTTCCAGCTCTAAGATCCTGTGGTCCATTGGTCTGTGAGCTTTGTCACTGGCTTATAAACAGGACTCCTTGTATCCTGGCCAAGCATATTTATCAGAAAATTAACAATGGAATTCCTCCCTTTGTTGGAAGCACTGTTTAGAATTTGCGGCAATGTATTTGCCTATTGATTCACAATGGTCCATTGATACAAGTCATCTGCAGAGTGGTCACCTTAGGTCCCCACCCCTCATCGCTTCTCAGGTTGGTAAAATTCTGCTTGTAAGCTCTGCTACTGCTACTGCTGCTAAGTCACTTCAGTCGTGTCCGACTCTTAGCGACCCCATGGACTGCAGCCTACCAGGCTCCTCTGTCCATGGATTTTCCGGGCAAGAGTACTGGAGTGGGGTGCCATTGCCTTCTCCGTTGTAAGCTCTACCCTGAATAAACTCCTCCCTCCTCAGTGCTCTTATCCCTCTTTTGCCATAATCATAGTAGATTACTAAAACAACAAAGAAAGCAAATAACCAGCAGATGTGTGGCTACCATGCCCCTCACTCTTCCCCATTCCCTGCAGCGACAGACATCCCCAGTGAATCACAGCCCTGCTCAAACCCACCTCAGGCATCAACACCAACCAATCAGATTGCCATCCTGGATCCCCACATTTGGTCACAGTTCTGTACTAGGATTGTGTTGTTGAATTCCTTGAGTAAGAAACTGTGTCTTGGGCATCTGTGCTCTTCACCCATAGCACAGGGTTCAAAAAGTGCCGGCCAGATGAAAACCAGACACACGCTGGTCTTTGGACCATCAGGCCCTGCAGCACACTAGCGTCAGAAGTAGACACAGGTGAGCTGCCAGTGACCACCCTGCTCAGGAGCCCAGAGCCTGGCCCTCCCCTGGGACCCATGGTCACAGTTCCTTGTCTTTGACACTGTGGCCACAGCCAGAGCCCACGGACAGGTCCAGAGCATCCAGCTGCCTGTGCTCCGCATTGCAGCTCAGTGAAACGCAGCTCTTCCTAGCTGGCCAGGGAGAAGAAAGTGAACCTTTCTTGCCCTGCCCTCCTGGTCTCAGTTTCCCCAGCCATTCTGGGCTTGCAGTGCCCCAGACACTCTCCCTTCCCCTTGCCCTACACATCCTGCCTGCAAAGCCCAGATCCAACTTCCCAGCAACACCCCACTTGGGAGGGCCCCTCCCCCACTGAAATCTTCCTATGGCTCCTTGCTGACAGTTCAGTGAAGGACCCGTTTCTGAGGCTGGGGCCTGAGATTTTCACAAAAGCCCCCAAGAACCTCTCAGGGTTTCACTCCCAAGATTTCAATCCACCTGCCCTTTTCTACCAAAAGGCCCTTTTCTACCTCAAAAACTCTAGCAATGGTCTCTCCTGCATTTAGAATGTCCCTTACTTTCTAATCTTACTGACACGATCTGGTACATCCATCAAATGCCACATCCTCCAGGAAGCAGAAAGCAGAGGCTCCCTTCTCTGATATGTCTAGTCCTTGTCAGAGTCTCTCTGAGGAAACTGACCATTTCCGCTGGTGTCCTGCTCACCTAAAGCCCCTTCTAGACAAGCAGCTCCCTGAGGCAGGGTCCAGTCTGCACTACCCATGGCTCAAAAGATGCACTCAAGGAATGTACAGGAGGGGGCCTGCCGAAGGAATCCCAGGTCCAGGGGAAGGACACACAGCCTTGCGGCCACTCTTGCCCTGTCGCACGGTCAGGTGCCAGCTCTCCGGGTCCTCCATTATGAAAGGCAGCGCTAGCACGTGGCCTTTTGCGGCTTCGAATTGCAGTAAGGTCAGGCCAGCCTGAAACAAGCCCAGAGGGTCTCTGTAGTCTGCGAAGGGAGGCCCTGCTCATACACTGGCTATCTCCCAAACAATGAATATTTGTGATCGGAACAGCTTTCCAAAGGAAACCACGCTGAAAATGGGGATGAGCCACTGGGACAACCACAGCACCCACTTAGCCTCACAGGGGCTGGTGCGGGGCAGGATGCCAGAGTTCACATTCCAGGTCCTGCATTTATCAGCTATGTTGTCTTGGGCATGTTACCTGTACCTCTCCGAACTCCTAGTAGGTCAAATTAGGATAATACAGGCTTATTGTGTTTCACTTTATTGAAGGTCTCTTAGCCCTGGAAGTAATATTTAAGTGAGGGATGAGGGAGGTTTGCAGATCCTATGTTTATAGCCCAGAGCTTCTACCCTGGTCTTGCATTACCACTAGATTGTCTGAAGCATGTTTTGAAATAGATTGCAACCATCAGTGGGTCATACAAATCAATACTACAGTCTTGTACATCTTGACAGTGATTTGGGTCACAGGGAAGTAGCGTTTGTTAAATCTCAGTGTGTATTTCATTGTATACAAAGAATTTCAACTCTAGTTAATAATATGCTGATGTATTTAGAGGGAGGTACCCTGATGTCTGCAATTTATTTTGAAATGCATCCAAAATGTATTAAAAAAAAAACTCAGCAATAATAAATTATCCCAATTAAAAAATAATTTGCACACCAAATAACATATAGGAATGACAAGTAAGCACATGAAAAAATATCTGAAGTTGTTAGTCTTCATTGAAATTAAAACCACAAAGAGTTTCTAACAGTAGAATATGAAACGGAAAAATATTAACATTCCAGTGGAGAAAGCTGGCACCATTTTAACCAAGTGCTCAAGCTTGATATTATGATTTACAAAAAAATATATATATTTGATCTTCATTCTGGTTCCTGGCACAGAGCTCCAAAAACCCTAGGAATTTCCTAAATGGCCAGAGTGATAAAAAATGTCTTTTATGATGTTAATGAGGTGACCTGAAGCCCCTATCGGAGAAGGCAATGGCACCCCACTCCAGTACTCTTGCCTGGAAAATCCAATGGAAGGAGGAACCTGGTAGGCTGCAGTCCATGGGGTCGCTAGGAGTCGGACACGACTGAGCGATTTCACTTTCACTTTTCACTTTCATGCACTGGAGAAGGAAATGGCAACCCACTCCAGTGTTCTTGCCTGGAGAATCCCAGGGACGAGGGAGACTGGTGGTCTGCCGTCTCTGGGGTCGCACAGAGTCGGACATGACTGAAGCGACTTAGCAGCAGCAGCAGAAGCCCCTATGTAACCTAAGGATGGAAGCTGGCTGCCCAGGGGACCGATGGTGATTAGAGGTGGAACTTCCAGTTCCACCTCCCCACCTCTGGGGAGAGGGGAGGGGAAGGAGGTTGTCAGTGACCAAGGGCTGAGAATTTAATCTATTGAGTCTATATAATGAAGCTTCCATAAAAACCCAAAAGGACAGGGCTTGGAGAATTTCCAGGTGGGTGAACCAGGTCACATCCATGGGCCAGGTCCCAAACTCCATGGGGACAGAAGCACCTGCTTTTGGGACCTTGCCCTATGCATCACTTCATCTGGCCATTTATGATTCATATCTTTAATATCCTTTGTAATAAACCAGTTATAAAGTAAGTCAATGGTTACCTGAGTTCTGAGAACTGCTCTAGCAAATTAATTGAACCTAGAGAGGAGGTCCAGAGAAGGCCCTAGCACCCCAATCCAGTACTCTTGCCTGGAAAATCCCATGGACGGAGGAGCCTGGTAGGCTGCTGTCCATCGGGTTACTAGGAGTCGGACACGACTGAAGCAACTTAGCAGCAGCAGAGAGGAGGTGAAGGGAACTTCTGATTTATAGGCTATCATATAGCCAGGCAACCATCTGCACTTGTGATTGCTATCTAAAGTGGGGGCAGTCCTAGGACTTCCTTGGAAGTCCAGTGGTTAAGACATCATCTTCCAATGCAGTGGGTACGGGGCGCGGGGACGCAGGTTCAATCCCTGGTTGGGGAACCAGGACCCTGCATGCTGCACAGTGCAGTCAAAATAAATAAACAAATAAAGTGGGGGCAGTCCTGTAGGACTGAGCCCTTAACCTGCAGAATCTGACACTATTTCCAGGTAGTGTCAGAACAGAACTAAATTTGTGAACTCCCAGTCAATGTCCACAGGGAATTGAGTTAACTGCTGGGTGAAAAAACACACATCAGAATTGGTGTTAGAACTGGCTCAAGAGAACATCACCAGTAACAAATCACAATGGTATCAAATGCTTTCTGATAGGAGGTGATGAGAAGGACATTTGACCTCTGTCTGTGGTCTTCTTCCCCAAATTCCATAAACCCAATTTAATCATGAGAAAAACATTCGACAAAGCCAAATTGAAAGATATTCTACAAAATGCTTGACCAGTACTTGTCAAAAGTGGCAAGGTCATGAAAAACAAGACATTCTGAGAAACTGTCACAAGATTAAGCAACATGATTGTGCTACTCTTCTCATCAAGAGGAGGAATTTGGTATTTTCCTCCCCCTGAAATAAGGCTGACCCTGTGATGGACTTTAACCAGTAGAACAGGGCGGAAGTAATATCTCAAGAAACCTTGGGACTTCCACTCTTGCTTTTTTGATATCCTATTAGTGGGCGAAGAGGGAGGGAGGTGGTCAGAGAAGGAAGTTTCTGTGAATATCAGCTACCACCTGGAGACATACCATTCCTGACATTCCTCCTCCCTGCAGAGGCCCCAGACATGTGAGACTGTGTTCTCATAAGTGAGCCTAGGCAAGGCCAGAGGAAAAAAATATAAAAATATATGTTATAAAAAATAATAAATCACTGTTACTTTAAGCCATTACATTTTAGGATGATTTGTTCCCCAAAATAGATAAGTAATATGGAGTGGATCTGCTTAACTAGAAGATCCCACTATTCAGAACCCTGCTTTCCTCTTATACCTAAGACCTCAACTCCTTCATTCTAGAACACTGTGGCTCATTCTGTGTTGATAGCAAATATTATCTTGACAGCTACTGGATTTCCCAGAAACACTGAGATTCTCTCTAAGGCTAAGCCAGGACTAGACTTGAATCTGTATATCTTCTGAGGGTCCTTCTCTCACCCCTACACTATTGGCTCAGATCCTGTGGCGGATAACCTAGGGACATCCTTCAGATGGGAGCTGTCTGCAGGCTGTCAGACATGTCCACTATGGCCAACAAAATCCTGACAGCTGGACTTCCCTGGGGGTCCAGTGGCTAAGAATCCATCTGGCAGCCACCTGGGAAGCCCGAAATGGTAAATATTGTTTGGTAAATATAAAGAGACCCTTCTCTTCATCTAAATATTTTATTTTGCTGCTGCTGCTGCTGCTAAGTTACTTCAGTCGTGTCCAACTCTGTGACCCCATAGATGGCAGCCCACTAGGCTCTTCTGTCCCTGGGATTCTCCAGGCAAGAATACTGGAGTGGGTTGCCATTTCCTTCTCCATATTTTATTTTAAAGATAGTCATTTAAGGCAATAATAATAATTAAAAAATCCTGCATCTATACACACTGTGAGGTGTGTAGCATGCATGTTATATATAAGGAAATGCATTGTGAGGCCTTCCCTGGTGGCTCAGTGGTAAAGAGACTGCCTGCCAGTGCAGGAGACACGGGTGGGATCTTCCCGACCCAACAGGGAAGATCCCTGCTATCATCCATTTATTCATTCATCTCGGATTTGGAACCTACAACATTCCAGGCATTATAATTCATCGTGGGGAAATAAAGTGAGAAAAGCATCACATTTGCCCACAAAGCTATAATCCTGGGGGTGACAGGGAGTGACTAAGGCCAGAAGAGAATTTAGAAAAGGAAAGGATTAACTTCTAATTGATGAAATAATAATACTACTTAATTTCTGAACTATTATTCTATGCAAGGACCTGTTCTCAAGGTTTTACTCATTATATCTCTTTCAAATTTCGTGACAGTCTTGGAAGATAGGTGCAATTGTCTCCATAATATAGATAAGGAAATGGAGTAACTCGCCTGAAGTGTCACAGTCAGTGAGGGGATTCTATCTAACCTGGATAGTCAGACTCTAAAACTGACGAGTCAATCCTAAAGGAAGTCAACCCTGAATATTCATTGGAAGGACTGATACTGAAGCTGAAGCTCCAATACTTTGGCCACCCGATGCAAAGAGCTGACTCATTAGAAAAGACCTTGATGCTGGGAAAGATTGAAGGCAGGAGGAGAAGGGGACGACAGAGGACACCAAAAAAAAAAAAAAAGAAAGAAAGAAAATACCGGCCAAATGACCAAAAAATATGCCAAAAAAACCTCCATTCATAATTTTTCTCTGACCTTTGATTCTCAGATCTTTTCAGTTGTAGCATAATCCCTGACATCTAATTCCCCAAAGCATGTTATCTGTAATGTTCTCAAGGCAGTTACACTTCTGTTCAGACACGGGTCTCTGTTTCATGTGCTCAGAGTGTTGATGGCAGTGAGGAGCCTTTGGCCCACGAGGGGAAGATGCTCCCCGAGATGAGCTGCTTCTCTATGCTCGTGCAGATGCTTACTGGGCCTCAGCCTGACAGTTGTTTTGTTGTGAAAGAAAGCCAACCAAAGGGCATTCATTCCCAGACTAGCATTACCAGAGATTATGTCTACAGGGAAGCTTTCGTTAGGGAATTAATTATCTTTCTAGCTTTCTATAGAATAGTAATCTCCATTCAAATATGTAAAGCTATTTTTAAGCTTTTTTAATTTGAACTTTTATATATTTTTAGAAATACATTCTATTTTTCATCTTCCTTTCTAGGCTTCAAAATGTTTGAGGAATAGATATTCACCTTTTTTTTTTTTGGTCTTTTCCCATAATACCATAAAGAGTGGAAGGGCAAAAGTAGATTATAAACGTGCATTGAATAAAAGGTTCTCTCCTCCACGATTTCCCAAAAACATAAGTATACTCAATAAGAGGCTGCTATAACTTGGTCAGAGATTCCTCTATATCTGAGAGGAATACTCTTACTTCAACAAAAAAAGATTTTTTTCTTAGGCTACCCAAAGGTGAAAATAATAAAATGGAGGAGGAAGTATTTTTGTTCTATATTTTTCCTATTGTCATAGATGTTGTGGAAATTAACATTTTAGTTTTATCCAGAAACTAGAAATTCAAAAATTAACAAGGAGATCAGCCCTGGGATTTCTTTGGAAGGAATGATGCTAAAGCTGAAACTCCAGTACTTTGGCCACCTCACGTGAAGAGTTGACTCATTGGAAAAGACTCTGATGCTGGGAGGGATTGGGGGCAGGAGGAAAAGGGGACGACAGAGGATGAGATGGCTGGATGGCATCACTGACTCGATGGACGTGAGTCTGAGTGAACTCTGGGAGTTGGTGATGGACAGGGAGGCCTGGCGTGCTGTGATTCATGGGGTCACAAAGAGTTGGACAAGACTGAGTGACTGAACTGAACTGAACAATGTGAAAAGTTTATTAGGCAATTTAAAAGTTGTAAAGACAACTTTGTCTTACTGACACAGTTTGGTGAAAAGATTGGTGCCTTCTCTTATAATTCCTCTCAGGAATGAGGCTGCTATTGCCCATCTGGGGATTCCAAGTACAGCCTCTGGGTGGAGGAAATCTGAGCTTACAGTACGAAGTGATATGTGATCAGGGCTTGCTTTCCTTGCCTCTTCACAGCGCCTAACTTATTGAAACAAGTCATTAGATCTCAGCTGATAACAATGAGGTGAAATTTCCAATCTGCCAGACAATTAAAAGAGAAAACAAACTACATGAACTCAGAAGTCAGTCCACCCTTAAAAATTTTGCAGTGTATCCATCCATGCTCTGGTTATAGAAAAATGAAATCAAATATAAAGAGAAGGAATGAACTTGGTTGTTTTTTGCTTTTACTTTTTGCTATTTAAATCCTAAAACCAGTGAGAATAATAGAGCACAGTCAAGTCAAATCTTATAGAAAGTATATTTTTATTCAAGCTCATAGGACCTTATCAGTTCAGTTCAGTTGCTCAGTCGTGTCCGACTATTTGCGACCCATGGACTGCAGCACTCCAGGTCTCCCTGTGCATTGCCAACTCCTGGAGTTCACTCAAACTCATGTCCATTGAGTCAGTGATGCCATCCAACCATCTCATCCTCTGTTGTCCCCTTTTCCTCCTGCCTTCAACCTTTCCCAGCATCAGGGTCTTTTCCAATGAGTCGGTTCTTCACATCAGGTGGCCAAAGTATTAGAGTTTCAGCTTCAGCATCAGTCCTTCCAATGAATATTCAGGACTGATCTCCTTTAGGATGGACTGGTTGGATCTCCTTGCAGTCCAAGGGACTCTCAAGAGTCTTCTCCAACACCACAGTTCAAAAGCATCAATTCTTCGGCGCTCAGCTATCTTTATAGTCCAACTCTCACATCCATACATGACTACTGGAAAAACCATAGCCTTGACAAGACAGACCCTTGTTGGCAAAGTAATGTCTCTGTTTTTTAATATTCTGTCTAGGTTGTTCATAACTTTTCTTCCAAGGAGCAAGCGTCTTAATGTCATGGCTGCAGTCACCATCTGCAGTGATTTTGGAGCCTCCCAAAATAAAGTCTATCATTGTTTCCACTGTTTCCCCATCTATTTCCCATGAAGTGATGGGACCAGATGCCATGATCTTAGTTTCCTGAATGTTGAGTTTTAAGCCAACTTTTTCACTCTCACTTTCATCAAGAGGTTCTTTAGTTCTTCTTATAGGACCTTATAATGACTAATTCATGTGACCCTGAGAGAGACCCAGAGGACGTGGCTAAGCAGACCCAAACTCACCAAGAAACGCAGGAGAAACGTTTCAAGTCACTAAATTTAGGGGTGATTTTCTCTGCAGTCATAGGTAATTAATGCAATCGTGACTATTAAATTAATGGACATACAAATCACACACAAATCCATAGCATACTTTGTTGATAAATGTTTAAAGAATCTTCCTGCAATGCGGGAGACCCAGATTTGATCCATGGTTTGGGAAGATCGCCTGGAGAAGGGAATGACAACCCATTCCAGTATTCTTGCCTGGAAAATTCCATGGACAGAGGAGCCTGGGGCCTGGCGGACTACAGTCCATGGGTTGCAAAGAGTCAGACTTGACTGAGCACCTAACACACACATGTGATACATGAAACACTTACAATGGTGTATTAGGCTACAAGGGAAATCTCAACAAATGTAAGCAGCAGAAATCCAATAGCTCATTTTCTCTGATTAGGAAACACATTCATATTTAAGAGGAAACCAAGACTCTCCAATTGCTTGGAAATGTTAACTTTTTTGTGTGTATCATTCACACTAAAATGGTGCATAAAATGTGCATATATTGTTTAAATAATGAAGTGAACATTCAAGTAAATGCCACGCAGGTCAAGAAACAGAACCAGAGGTGAACGTTATCCTGATGTTTGGATAACCATGCTTTCACTTTTTGTTATTTTACCACTTAAATGTATATAATGAAATGAGTACTCTTGTATCTTTCTCCCTAGCTTAGTACTACATCTAAGATCAGATTCCTCCCATGCAGACAAGAGACAAAGGTTCAGTGTGTGTGATTTGTGAAGCTTGTGCTCTCAGAAGTAAGGCAGTCAAGGAAGCCAGGACAGGGCAGCTCCAAGCTCCAAGCAAAGATGTTGTCTCAGAGGCAGCCTGCGCCCTGCACAACCCTGGAGCCTGGAAAACACGACTGTGCTGGGCCCACATGTCATAAGCAGTCTTTGGCCAGGGTCTACTGGGGGAGGGGGACCTTCAGGTCAAGGGCAATTTTCCAGGGGCTTCTCTGGTGGCTCAGTGGTAAAGAACCTGCCTGCCAATGCAGGAGACACGGGTTCAATCTCTAATCTGGGAAGATCCCACATGCCACGGGGCAACTAAGACCATGCACCACAGCTATTGAGCCTGTGCTCTAGAGCCCAGGAGCTGCAAATACTGAGCCCACATTTGGCAACTGCTGAAGCCCATGTGCCCTAGATACAGCCTGTGCTCTGCAACAAGAGAAGCCATCAAAATGAGAAGCCTGAGCACTGCAAGTAGAAAGTAGCCCCTATTCACACAACTAGAGAAAAGCCTGTACAGCAATGAAGATGCAGCACAGCCATAAATAAATACATAATTTTTTTTTTTTAAAGAGGGGGAAATTTTCCAGAGCAGAGGCCAGTGGGTGCCCTGGCCTGGAAAGGAAAATCTGGGGAGCTTCCACTACATATTATGTTTGAGATTCACCTCACTGTATAGCTGCAGTTCATATGATATCTATGCCAAATAATGTCCTATTGTGTGAATATATCATATGCTGTCAATCTCAGACACATCAGACATGAAAAGAGTATATCTAAGGCATATGCCTAGGAGTAGAATTTTGGGATTGTAGAGTATGTGCATCTTCTATTTTATTATATTATAAAAATTGTTTTCCAATTTACACCACCATCAGCACTGTTTGGTAGCTCCTATCACTCCATTTGTAATTTTGGACTTTTTATTTTGGCCATTCTGGTACCTTTGTAATGATATTTCACTGAGGTTTATAATGTATTTTCCTTGTTATTAATGATGCCGTGAGAGTTGGACTGTGAAGAAGGCTGAGTGCCGAAGAATTGATGCTTTTGAACTGTGGTGTTGGAGAAGACTCTTGAGAGTCCCTTGGACTGCAAGGAGATCCAACCAGTCCATTCTGAAGGAGATTAGTCCTGGGTGTTCTTTGGAAGGAATGATGCTAAAGCTGAAACTCCAGTACTTTGGCCACCTCATGTGAAGAGTTGACTCATTGGAAAAGACTCTGATGCTGGGAGGGATTGGGGGCAGGAGGAGAAGGGGACGACAGAGGATGAGATGGCTGGATGGCATCGCTGACTCGATGGACGTGAGTCTCAGTGAACTCCGGGAGTTGGTGATGGACAGGGAGGCCTGGGGTTCTGCGATTCATGGGGTCGAAAAGAATCGGACATGACTAATCGACTGATCTGATCTGATCTGATCTGATGCCTTTCCATATATTTATTGGCAGTTTGGAAATTCTCTTTTTATAAAATTTTTGTTCAAGTCTTTTGCCTAGGTTTGCCACGTGATGTCTTTTCTTACTGATTTGTAAATGTCCTATCCACTGTTACTGTTAGTTATATGTGTTGCAAAAATATTTTCCCATTCTGTAATCTGTCTTTTCAGTCTCTTTATGGTGACTTTTAATGAATAGAAGTTGTATTTATTGGAATCTAATTTATTAAGCTTTTATTTTATGGTTAAGCTTTTTATGTCCTGATTTTTTTCCTAACCTGAAATATTATTCCACATTATTTTATAAAAGCTTTATAGTTTTGCCTTCGCTCTTGGGTTTTAGCCCACCTATAATTTATTTTGTGTATGGTGTGATATAGTCAATTTTGTATTTTTACCATGTAAATAACCAGTTGTCTCCAGTTGAACTGTTATCAAAAAAAATTCATCCTTTCCTAGGATGATGGTGCCTTCCTCCAGAGAGGATTTGTATTTGCCGGGCACCTAGTCAGTCCAGGACTACTTTAGACAAGTTCACAGCATAACACTTTTTTGGACAAACCAGGAAATGTGAATCGGGGTTACAAACTCGCAATCTCTACCAGCTCATGGTTTTAACTTCCTGGGGGCAGGGTTTTTGTTTTCTTTACTCCCTCTGCACTGTTCGGCATCAAAGGACTTTATTTTCCCTGTGTCTCTTGGGGATGAGGATTAGATAGTGAGAGTAGGTTTTCTTCTGGTTCATTCTTAACCTGAGGAAATAACCCTTTGGGATCCTAGACTTAGTGGGGAAGGCTTCCTCTTATGCTCTCCAGTTTTGCACAACTAAACCTTTAATTTCTAAACTCAAGGGCCGTCAGAGGACTTAAACAGTAACAACCAAGTTTCCTTAATTGGCAGATGTCTTTTGAGGCAAAAGCAACATCAGTGTTCTACTTTCCCTCCAAATTCCCTTTTCATTCAGATTTTGGCCTGATAAATCCCAACTATCTTATCATTTTTATGTTTTTCAGACTTGAAATCTTTGAACAACATTTTTTAGTTGCTTTCATCTGGAGAGTTAGTCTAAACAGTCTAGTCTGCAACGTTACTCAAAATATGACTTCTTTTAAGTTTTCAGACTATCAAACAATCATTGGAACAGGGAGGGAATCCCTTAAATGAAATAACTAAAATTGTTTTGGTAAATAATTAAAGCAAACCAATGAAAGCCTCTTGATGAAAGTAAAGGAGGAGAGTGAAAAAGTTGGCTTAAAGCTCAACATTCAGAAAACTAACATCATGGCATCTGGTCCCATCACTTCATGGCAAATAGATGGAGAAACAGTGTCAGACTTTATTTTTTTGGGCTCCAAAATCACTGCAGATGGTGACTGCAGCCATGAAATTAAAAGACGCTTACTCCTTGGAAGGAAAGTTATGACCAACCTGGATAGCATGTTCAAAAGCACAGACATTACTTTGCCAACAAAGGTCTGTCTAGTCAAGGCTATGGTTTTTCCTGTGGTCATGTATGGATGTGAGAGTTGGACTGTGAAGAAAGCTGAGTGCTGAAGAATTGATGCTTTTGAACTGTGGTATTGGAGAAGACTCTTGAGAGTCCCTTGGACTGCAAGGAGATCCAACCAGTCCATTCTGAAGGAGATTAGTCCTGGGTGTTCTTTGGAAGGAATGATGCTAAAGCTGAAACTCCAGTACTTTGGCCACCTCATGTGAAGAGTTGACTCATTGGAAAAGACTCTGATGCTGGGAGGGATTGGGGGCAGGAGGAAAAGGGGACAACAGAGGATGAGGTGGCTGGATGGCATCACCGACTCAATGGATGTGAGTTTGAGTGAACTCTGGGAGTTGGTGAAGGACAGGGAGGCCTGGCGTGCTGCAATTCATGGGGTTGCAAGAGTTGGACATGACTCCGACTGAACTGAACTGAATGAATGTAAAAAAGAGTATAGGAGCCTGTATTTTAGAGGGAAAGCTATAACAGCAAGTTTTTTTTATTATGAAAAGAAATTACATTATTTACAATTTAATAAAAAGAACACAATTCCTAAGCAAAATGGGATTTAAAATGATAAAGATAAACAAATGAAAGTATGATAAGAAATATAAGTGAGCGAAAAGCTGACTGTTTGGGGAAGGAGGAGAGGTAGGAGAGACAAATTTAACTAACTGGGAAAATAACATGGAATGAAATTAAAGATCACGGAGATATGACACCGATAAATATTTGCAGTTGTAGAAAGATACTAGGCACCAGTAGTTTCCATAATCCACTTTCCAGAGTCCCAGGGAGGGAGGATACAGGAGAAGAAATCATATCAGTTAGGGGGCCAAAGGGGCCTCCCAGGTGGCGCTAGTGGTAAAAACCCCGCCTGCCAATGCAGGAGATCTAAGAGACTCCGGTTAGATCCCTGAGTCGGGAAGATCCCCTGGAGGAGGGCATAGCAACCTACTCCAGTATTCTTGCCTGGAGAATCCCATGGACAGAGAAACCTGGTGGACTACAGGCCCTGGGTTGCAAAGAGTCAGACACAACTGAAGTGACTTAGCATGCACACACGTAGGGCATCCAAACCTCTCTCCATCTGTGTCATTCACAGCAGACGATACCTGCTGCTGCTGCTGCTGCCAAGTCGCTTCAGTCCTGTCCGACTCTGCGCGACCCCATAGATGGCAGCCCACCAGGCTCCCCCGTCCCTGGGATTCTCCAGGCAAGAACACTGGAGTGGGTTGCCATTTCCTTCTCCAGTGCATGAAAGTGAAAAGTGAAAGTGAAGTCGCTCAGTCGTGTCCGACTCCTAGCGATCCCATGGACTGCAGCCAACCAGGCTCCTCCATCCATGGGATTTTCCAGGCAAGAGTACTGGAGTGGGGTGCCATTGTTAAACTTGATAAAAACTACCACACAGAAAATATACAAATTGTTACCAGTTTCAAGGATTCTCTAGAAGAACTCACAAGATTCACACATAGTTGTACTTGTGGCTATGGTTTGTTAGAGTGGGAGGCTACAAAGCACAGTCAGCATTGGGAATAAGCATATGGGGTGAAGTGCAGAAAAAACCAGGCACAAGCTTCCTAGAGTCCTTGCCAGTGGAGTCACACAGATGTGCTTAATTTCTCCAGCAATGAGTTGTGAGGGCACCTGTGAAAGGTGGTCCACATGGATGCTCATTAGGGTTGTAGTGCCCAAAGTTTTTGTTGGAGTTGGTCACATAAGCAGCATCTGCCTGGCACATAACAAAATTTCAGAATTTTAGAAAGAAAACAGGAAGTCATATATTTTTAAAATTTATTTTTTATTGAAAGATAATTGCTTTACAAAATGTTGCTGTTTTTTGTCAAGCCTCAACAGAAGAGTTTGACATGAATCAGCCATAGGTATGGTGGCTCAGACAGTAAAAGCATCTCTCTACAATGCGGGAGACCTGGGTTCAATCCCTGTGTCCGGAAGATCCCTTTGAGAAGGAAATGGCAACCCACTCCAGTACTCTTGCCTGGAAAATCCCATGGACGGAGGAGCCTGGTAGGCTACAGTCCATGGGGTTGCTAAGAGTCAGACACAACTGAGTGACTTTACTTTATACATATATATACATACATATGTCTCCTCCCTTCTGAAACTCCTTTCCATCTCCCTCCCCATCCCACCCCTCTAGATTGATACAGAGCACCTGTTCAAGTTTCCTGAGCCATATAGCAAATTTCCGTTGGCTATCTATTTTACATATGGTAATGTAAGTTTCCATGTTACTCTTTCCATATATCTCACCCTCTCCCCACCTCTCCCCATGTCCATAAGTCTATTCTCTATGTCTGTTTCTCCATTGCTGCCCTGTAAATAAATTTGTTCAGTACCATTTTTCTACAATCTGTATATATGCGTTAGAATACAGTATTTCTCTTTCTGACTCACTTCACTCTGTATAATAGGTTCTAGGTTCATCCACCTCATTAGAACTGACTCAAATGCATTCCTTTTTATGGTTGAGTAATATTCCATTGTGTATATGTACCACAATTTCTTTATCCATTCATCTGTCAATGGACATCTAGGTTGCTTCCATGTTCTAGCTATTGTAAATAGTGCTGCAGTGAACAATGGGATACATGTGTCTCTTTCAGTTTTGGTTTCCTTGGGGTATGTGCCTCGGAGTGGGATTGCTGGGTCATATGGTTTTATTCCTAGTTTTTAAAGCAATCTCCGTAGCGGCTGTATCAATTTGCATTCCCACCAACAGTACGAGTATTCCCTTTCTCCACACCCTTTCCAGCATTTATTGTTTGCAGACTTTTTGATGAGGGCCATTCTGACCAGTGTGAGGTCATATTTCATTGTAGTTTTGATTTGCATTCCTCTAATAATGAGCTATGTTGAGCATCTTTTCATGTGTTTGTTAGCCATCTGTATATCTTCTTTGGAGAAATGTCTGTTTAGGTCTTTTCCCCACTTTTTCATTGGATTGTTTTTCTGGCATTGAGTTGTATAAGCTGCTTGGAAATTAATTTTGGAAATTAATCCTTTGTCAGTTGTTTCATTTGCTATTCTTTTCTCCCATTCTGAGGGTTGTCTTTTCACCTTGTTTATAGTTTCCTTTGCTGTGCAAAAGCTTTTAAGTTTAATCAGGTCCCACTTGTTTACTTCAGTTTTTATTTCTGTTACTCTAGGAGGTGGGTCATAGAGGATCTTGCTTTGATTTATGTCATCAAGTGTTTTGCTTGTGTTTTCCTCTACAAGTTTTATAAGTTTCTGGTCTTACATTTAGGTCTTTAATCCATTTTGAGTTTATCCTTGTGTGTGGTGTTAGGAAGTGTTCTAATTTCATTCTTTCACATGTAGCTGTCCAGTTTTCCCAGCACCATTTATTGAAGAGCTTGCCTTTGCCCCATTGTATATTCTTGCCTCCTTTGTCAAAAATAAGGAACCATAGGTGCATGCATTTATTTCTGGGCTTTCTATCTTGTTCCATTGATCTATATTTCTGTTTTTGTGCCAGTACCATACTGTCTTAATGACTGTAGCTTTGTAGTATAACCTGAAGTCAGGAAGGTTGATTCTTCCAGCTCCATTCTTCTTTCTCAAGACTGCTTTGGCTATTTGGGGTCTATTGTGTTTCCATATAAATTGTGAAATTTTTTGTTCTAGTTCTGTGAAAAATGCTATTGGTAATTTGATAGGGATTGCATTGAATCTGTAGATTGCATTTGGTAGTATAGTCATTTTCACAATATTTATTCTTCCTACCCAGGAACATGTAATATCTCTCCATCTATTTATGTTGTCTTTGATTTCTTTCATTACTGTCTTATAATTTTCTGTGTACAGTTCTTTCATCTCCTTAGGTAAGTTTATTCCTAGATATTTAAGTATTTTTGTTGCAATGGTGAATGGGATTGATTCCTTAATTTCTCTTTCTGATTTTTTCATTGTTAGTATATAGAAATGCAAGTGATTTCTGTGTATTGATTTTGTATTCTGCAACTTTGCTAAATTCACTGATTAGCTCTAGTAACTTTCTGATACTCTCTTTAGGGTTTTCTATGTACAGTATCATGTCATCTGCAAACAGTGAGAGCTTTACTTCTTCTTTTCTGATC
Organism: Bos taurus; assembly: GCF_002263795.3. Taxonomy (NCBI): domain Eukaryota; kingdom Metazoa; phylum Chordata; class Mammalia; order Artiodactyla; family Bovidae; genus Bos; species Bos taurus. The sequence goes on along the minus strand of NC_037337.1, from coordinate 11,859,455 downwards.
TGGATTCCTTTATTTTTCTTCTCTGACTGCTATAGCTAGGACTTCCAGAACTATGTTGGATAATAGTGGTGAAAGTGGACACCCTTTTCTTGTTCCTGATCTTATGGGGAATACTTTCAGTTTTTCACCATTGAGAATAATGTTTACTGTAGGCTTATCATATATGGCCTTTACTATGTTGAGGTAGGTTCCTTCTTTGCCCATTTTTTGAATAATTTTAATCATAAATGGGTGTTGAATTTTGTCAAAGGCTTTTTCTGTATCTATTGAGATGGCCATATGGTTTTTATCTTTCAATTTGTTAATATGGTGTATCACATTGGTTGATTTCCACATATTGAAGAATCCTTGCATCCCTGGAATAAACCCAACTTAATCATGGTGTATGAGCTTTTTGATGTGTTGCTGAATTCTGTTCACTAAAATTTTGTTGAGGATTTTTGCATCTATGTTCATCAGTGAGGCCTGGCATGCTGCGATTCATGGGGTCGCAAAGAGTTGGACACAACTGAGCGACTGATCTGATCTGATCTGATCATCAGTGATATTGGCCTGTAGTTTTTTTGTGTGTGTATTGTCTTTGTCTGATTTTGGTATCAGGGTGATGGTGGCCTTGTAGAATGAATTTGGAAGTGTTCCTTTCTCTGCAGTTTTTGGAAAGAGTTTTAGAAGGATAAGCATTAGCTCCTCTCTAAATGTTTGATAGAATTCTGTGAAGCCATCTGGTCCTGGGCTTTTGTTTTTTGGGAGATTTTTGATCATAGCTTCAATTTCGTGCTTGTAGTTGGGTTGCTCATAATTTCTATTTCTTCCTGGTTCAGTCTTGGAAGATTGAATTTTTCTAAGAAACTGACCATTTCTTCCAGGTTATCTATTTTATTGCCATATAGTTGTTCATAATTGTTTCATAATCCTTTGTACTTCTGCATTGTCTGTTGTAACCTCTCCTTTTTCATTTCTAATTTTGTTGATTTGATTCTTCTCTCTTTTTTCTTGATGAGTCTGGCTAAGGATTTGTCAATTTTGTTTATCTCCTCAAAGGACCAGCTTTTAGTTTTATTAATCTTTACTATTGTTTCATTCATTTCTTTTTCATTTGTTTCTGCTTGGATCTTTATGATTTCTTTCCTTCTACCAATTTTTTGTTTGTTTGTTTGTTTGTTTTTTTAATGTGTGTTCCGAGCCCGGAGCACACACTCCGCACTCTCAGCACTAACCGCCGGGGAGAAGGGCTGTTTGTTTGGTTTTTTTGTTGTTGTTGTTCTTCTTCTTTTTCCAGTTGGTTTAGGTATAAAGTTAGGTTGTCTATTTGATGTTTTTCTTGTTTCTTGAGGTAGGATTGTACTGCTATAAACTTCCCTCTTAGGACTGCTTTTTGTGCATCCCATGGGTTTTGAGTTGTCATGTTTTCATTGTCATTTGTTTTTAGAAACATGTTGTTTAATCTCCATGTGTTTGTGTTTCTTACAGTTTTTTTTTTTTCCTTGTAACTGATATCTAGTTTCATAGCGTTGTGGTCAGAGAAGATGCTTGATATGATTTCAATTTTCTTAAATTTACTGAGGTTTGATTTGTGAACCAAGATGTGGTCTATCCTGGAGAATGTTCCATGTGCACTTGAGAAGAAGGTGTATTCTTCTGCATTTGGATGGAATGTCCTGAAGATATCAATGAGATCCATCTTATCTAATGTATCATTTAAGATTTGTGTTTCCTTATTAATTTTCTGTTTTGATGATCTGTCCATTTGTGTGAATGGGGTGTTAAAGTCACCTACTATTATTGTGTTACTTTTAACTTCTCCTTTATGTCTGTTAGTGTTTGTCTTATGTATTGAGATGCTCCTATGTTGGGTGCATAGATATTTACAATTGTTAGGTCTTCCTCTTGGATTGATCCCTTGATCATTATGTAGTGTCCTTCCTTATATCTTCTAATCTTCTTTAAGGTCTATTTTGTCTGATATGAAGTTTGCTACTCCAGCTTTCTTTTGCTTCCCATTTGCATGGAATATATTTTTCCATCCTCTCACTTTCAGTCTATATGTGTCTTGAGGTCTGAAGTGGGTTTCTTGTAGACAGCATATATATGGGTTTTGTTTTTGTATCCATTCAGCCAGTCTATGTCTTTTTGTTGGAATATTTACTCCATTTCATTTAAAGTAATTATTGATATTTATGTTCCTATTGCCATTTTATAATTGTTTGGGGTTGATTTTGTAGATCTTTTTTCTTCTGTTGTATTTCTTGACTATATAAGTCCATTTAACATTTGTTATAAAGCTGGTTTGGTGGTTCTGAATTCTCTTAACTTTTGCTTGTCTGAAAAGCTTTTGATTTCTCCATCAATTTTGAGATCCTTGCCAGTTACAGTAATCTTGGTTGTAGATTTTCCCTTTCAGTACTTTAAATATATATTGCCATTTCCTTCTGACCTGCAGAGTTTCTGCTGAAAGATCATCTGTTAAGCACATGGGGTTTCCCTTGTATGTTACTTGTTGCTTCTCCCTTGCTGCTTTTAATATTCTTTCTTTGTGTTTAGTCTTTGTTAGTTTGATTAGTATGTGTCTTGGCATGTTTCTCCTTGGGTTTATCCTGTATGGGACTCTTTGTGCCTCTTGGACATGATTGGCTTTTTCTTTTCCACGTTGGGGAAATTTTCAACTATAATCTCTTTAAAAATTTTCTCATATCCTTCCTTTTTCTCTTCTTCTTCTGGGACCCCTATAATTCAAATGTTGGTGCATTTGATATGGTCAAATATCAAAGTCTCAGAGGTCTCTGAGACTTTCCTCAGCTCTTTTCATTCTTTTTACTTTATTCTGCTCTTCAGAAATTATTTCCAACATTTTATCTTCCAGCTCACTAATTCGTTATTCTGCTTCAGATATTCTGCTTTTGATTCCTTCTAGAGTATTTTTAATCTCAGTAATTGTGTTGTTTTGTCTGTGTATGCTTATTCTTTAATTCTTCTAGGTCTTTGTTAATTGATTCTTGCATTTCCTCCATTTTGTTTTCAAGGTTTTTGATCATCTTTACTATCATTATTCTGAATTCTTTTTCAGGTAATTTTCCTATTTCCTCTTTATTTATTTGGACTTCTGTGTTTCTAGTTTGTTTCTTCATTTGTGCAGTATTTCTCTGCCTTTTAAAAAGGTTTTCTTTTCCCAGGCTTCAAGGAAAATTGATTTCTTTCCTTGAAGAAGGTTGAATTCTTTCTTCCTTTTGGTTTCTGCCCTCCTAAGGTTGGTCCAGTGGTTTGTGTGAGCTTCCTATAGGGTGAGATTTGTGCTGAGTTTTTGTTTGTTTGTTTGTTTTTCCTCTGATGGGCGAGGCTGAGTAAGGTGGTACTCCTGTCTGCTGATGATTGGGTTTGTATTTTTGTTTTGTTTGCTGTTTAGATGAAATGTCCTGCACAGGGTGCTACTGGTGGCTGGGTTATGCTGGGTCTTATATTCAAGTTTTTCCTTTGTGTGAGTTCTCACTATTTGATACTCCCTAGGGCTGGAAGAAGCACAAGCTGGAACCAAGATTGCCAGGAGAAATATCAATAACCTCGGATATGCAGATGACACCACCCTTATGGCAGAAAGTGAAGAAGAACTAAAGAGCCTCTTGATGAAAATGAAAGATGAGAGTGAAAAAGTTGGCTTAAAGCTCAACATTCAGAAAACTAAGATCTTGGCATCTGGTTCCATCACTTCATGGGAAATAGATGGGGAAACAGTGGAAACAGTGTCAGACTTTATTTTTCTGGGTTCCAAAATCACTGCAGATGGTGATTGCAGCCATGAAATTAAAAGACGCTTACTCGTTGGAAGGAAAGTTATGACCAACCTAGATAGCATATTGAAAAGCAGAGACATTACTTTGCCAACAAAGGTCCACCTAGTCAAGGCTATGGTTTTTCCTGTGGTCATGTGTGGATGTGAGAGTTGGACTGTGAAGAAGGCGGAGCGCCAAAGAATTGATGCTTTGAACCGTGGTGTTGGAGAAGATTCTTGAGAGTCCCTTGGACTGCAAGGAGATCCAACCAGTCCATTCTAAAGGAGATCAATCCTGGGTGTTCACTGGAAGGACTGATGCTAAAGCTGAAACTTTTGGCCACCTCATGCGAAGAGTTGACTCATTGGAAAAGACCCCGATGCTGGGAGGGATTGGGGGCAGGAGGAAAAGGGGACGACAGAGGATGAGATGGCTGGATGGCATCACTGACTCGATGGACATGAGTTTGAGTAAACTCTGGGAGTGGTGATGGACAGGGAGGCCTGGCGTGCTGTGATTCATGGGATCGCAAAGAGTTGGACATGACTGAGCGACTGAACTGGAACTGGAGGGTTAGTTCTCTGGCAGTCTAGGGTATTGGAGTCAGTGCTCCCATTCCAAAGGCTCAGGGCTTGATCTCTGGCCAGAAGTGAAGATTCCACAAGTGGCTTGCTATGGCATTAAGGGAAAGTAAAGCAAATGAGAAACCAAAGATGAACCACAGACAAATGGCAGTTACAAAATCAGGCAAATAATAATTAAAATAATGGAATGTATACATATACCCCCATGAGCAAAGTGAAAACAGTCCAACAAAAATAAAGTACAGTAGATTGCGCCAGTGAACAAAGGAAATAAAAAATTATATTTATCAGTTATGGGCAAAACTAACTTAAGCACAAACTGGAAAACAAAATTAAAACAAGTGAGGAACAAAGTAATGAAAACAAAACTAACAAATATGTTCAGAGGAAAGGAAAGAAAGAATAGATATGCAAAGTTAAAGAGAGGTAGATGAAGAAGATTTATATACGTTAAAGATTAACTGCAAGGGGAAAAGAAGAGTAGGAAAGGTAAAGGAATAAATGTAGGGAAAATATAATAGGTTTTAAAAATTAAAATTATAAAAAAGAGAAAAGAGAAAAAACCAGAAGAAAAAAGAAAAAAGGGGGGGGGGAGGAAAACTCCACAGAACTGCAAAAGCCCAATGTCGAGGCAGAGGTTTGTGACAACAGTAGAAGTGTGACTGAATATACATATATACATATACACCCATAAGCAAAATCAAAACATTCCAACAAAAATTAAGTACTATAGATTGACCTGGGGAACAAAGGAAACCAAAAATTATATCTACCAGAACAAAACTAATTAAAGCACAAACTGAAAAACAAAACTAAAGCAAAGTGCCAATTGGGGAATGAAGCAATGAAAATGAAACTAACAAATATGTTGAGAGGCAAGGAGGGAAAGAAAAGAAAGAAAGAATAGATATGCAGAGTTAAATAGAGGTAGATGAAGATTTATATACATTAAAGATTAACTGCAAAGGGAAAACAACGGTAGGAAAAGCAAACAAAGGAATAAATGTAAAAAAAATAATAGGCTTAAAAAATTAAAAATTAAAATTAAGAAAAGAGAAAAGGAAAAAAAGAGGAAAACTCCACAGAACTGCAAAAGCTTAACTCAGGGGCAGAAGTTTATGACAACAATGAAAAAATGTGACCGAGGGGGGAAAAAAATAAAGCTTAACTGGATTTCTTAGTGCCAATAAAATTGACAACTACAACAGAGGGGGGAAGAAAAAGAAAAAAAAAATCCAAAAGAATCTACAGAACAAGTCCAAATATAAGAATAATAAATGTTTGTCTTGAGTCACTTCTGTCAGAGTACTTTCCCGCACTGGGAGTCACAGTCCACCTTACCTCCCTAGGATGCCCTCCAACACTGTGCTGATCTCTGGACCCGCTGTGGGGACAGCTCAGGTTCTAATCTGGTCCTACTCCTGTGTGTTCTTGCCTCCAATGTCCACAGCTGTCAGAGCTAGTGCATTTTCTTTTGTGGGAGCTCTCAATGACCTTTTATATTTTCCATAGACACAGAGTCTGCTTAGTTGATCGTGTGGTTTTAATCTGCAGCTTGTACAACTGGTGAGAAGGTTTTGGGTCTTCTTCCTTAGCTATACTGCCCCTGGGTTTCAGGGGTGGTTTTATTTCCACCTCTACATGTGGGTCATCCACTGGGGTTTAGCTCCTGAGGCTGCCCTAGAGGGCTTGGGTTTGCCCCTGTAAGGGCCAGGTGTGGAGATGGTGCAACTGCTTGGGTCACAGGGGTTCTGGCAGTACCAGGTACTCAGGAGGGTTGGCAGCTAGGGTAGTAGCAAATATAGTGCTCTAGAAGGGTATGACAACCAGTATTGGCCAATACGCTCCAGTATTCTTGCCTGGGGAACCCCCACTCTGAGACAGAAGCCTGCAGGCCACAGTCTACAGAGTCGCAGAGTCAGACAAGGCCTGCAGTGACTCTGCGCCCAGAGACATGAGATTTTTTATTTTTTTGCCTGTGGCAGTTTTGCCCCTGTGAGAGTTAAGCATTAAGGTGGTGCAACTGCTTGGCTTGTGGGGACCCTGGCGGCGCCAAGTGTGCAGGGACACGGACTGCCTCTGCCGCAGGAGTTATGGCCCTATCAGAGGCTTTTTTCGAGCCTCTTGTAGCTGGTGATCAGAAAGCCTCTTTGGCCAGTCTTTCTTCGTAGCCCCACCCGTTTAGGCACTTACAGGGCTCCCTTGCCTGGGGTCCGTCTCAGGTGTTCAGTGTGTCAGGCACGTGGAGGGACCCCCCTGACTGGGGTCCTACTCTGTAGATCGGCGTGTCAGGCACTGAAAGGGGCACCTTAGGTGGAGTCCTAGTCTGTAGTTCAGTGGTCAGGTGTTTGATGGGCCAGCCTCTCTATTGTTGATGCTGGCATGTGGAGAGAGAGAGGCTATGGTGTTGGCTCCACCCCTTACGTGTGACTCAGCAGTATCTCCTTGCTTCCATGGCTGCCTGGTTTTCCTCCACTGCCATTTCCCAAGACGATTTCCTCCCTCACATCCCCTTGATCTGTCCCGCTGCGTTCAACAGCAGCCCTCACCCAGGAATTGCTCCACAATTCCTAAACTCCAACTCCCAGCCACTGCCCCTTCCAGGAGACCCACATCCCCCTGCCCCACCTCACCCCGGTGAATGTATGGCTGCTGCAAGGACTGTCTGATTCTCATTCCATTTAGGCTGCCACAGATGAGCTGTTTCACTCTCAGCCTTAAATGTTTCTCCTTTGACTCAGACAATTGCCCCATGTGGGGATTGGACCCCTGCTTCAGTTCCCCACCCGCCCAGGGCAGGTCCGGTCCTACTAACACTCCTGTTTTTCCCCCTAGTTGCTTTTTTCTACCGAGTTTTGCGTGGTTCTATATATTCTTTTCCATGGGTCAGGTTCTCCTGTCTGCTCTCAGCTGGTGTTCTGCATGCACTTCTGTGTCTGAAAGTGTATTCCTGATGTATCCATGGAGAAAGATGTACTCCACATCCACCTACTCCTTTGCCATCTTGTTCTCTCCCATGTCTCTGCTTTAAAACATCGAGCCTAGATATCTTAAAGACAAGATCTTTTGGATCTCTTCAGGTAATGCATGCATGGGAACATGATGATCCACAATTTCCCAAAATATACTGAAGGAACTCTGAAGTAAAATAATCTATACTTTGATTCTGCCGGGTGCAAAACGGCTTTCCTGGTCTCCTCAGGAAGCCATATTTTTGCACAGTCTAAAAATATTATACCACCCTTATCACTTAGAGAATGATGGAAACCCTCCCAAAGTCCAAGTTTCCAGAAACCAGCCAAGGGCCAGCTATGCAAGCAGGTCTGTGTAATAATAGCAGGCTCAGGCCTGTTTTGTTAGCTCTTTTCTACACACAACTTTTCTAAGATGAAAGAGAAGCATCATTCTAAACTGATATTGTATATACATAAAATATAAAAGAATAATCCGATAAACTATTAAAACGAATAAAAGTTTACAAGTATGGCTTAAAATAAAAGCAATATAAGTCAACAACATTTTTATGTACCAGAAGCTCTACAAAAACAAGCCAAATAAAGGTCCTGTTTGCAATAACATGCATACAGCCTGGGAATAGTCTTAACAAGGTACATAGTGATGTTATGAAGAAAAAAATGCATATTATATTAAAAATATAAAGTAAGACTTGGAAAAGTGACCAGTTAATTTTCCTAGTTATATTCCTAGTTAGAAAGACTGAATATGAAAAGAACTAATTTATAGGTTTAATCAAAATGTCTACTGCTCTGAATTACTTCTTTAAAAGAACAGTAATTTTTGCCCACATTGACAAAATGATCGTAAAGTTCACTTGGAGAATAAAAAAGGAAGAAAGTACTGAACAAAAATTAGTTGTGAGAGGATCAATTCTATTCTATTTTAATCATATAAAGATATGGTAATTAAAACAATGTGATGTATGACAAAGAAAACCCTCAATTAATGAAAACCCCCAAAATAGATCTTACTATATACACGACAAAGAATGCATCTCAAATCAATGAGGAAGAGAAAGATTAATCAAAATAGAATGTAGGATAACTGTTTAACAATTTGGAACACACTAATCTAAGCCCTAATTAGTCTTTAGAGAAAACCAAGCATGTCTTATCTTTTTATTATCTCCAATGGCCATCATATGACCAAATTAAAACCCAAGGTATGTGTCTGGCTTTGTAAAGTATTTACAGTTACAGTTTATATGCAGCTCTCTATGTAAAAAAAAAAAAAAGTTAAAATAAGAGAGTAGACAGTCCTGGGGAAAAAATCTCCAAGGGTTAATAATCTCTATTATTCGTGTCTGACTCTTTGTGACCCATGGACTGTAGCTCCCCAGGATCCTCTGTCCGTGGAATTCTCCAGACAAGAATACTGGAGTGTGTTGCCATGCCCTCCTCCAAGGGATCTTCCCAACCCAGGGTCGATCCTGTGTCTTATGTCTCCTGTATTGGCAGGTGGGTTCTTTACCACTAGCGCCACCTGGGAAGCCCCGTGTAATACTGCACAGCAGACTAAACTGGAAGGACATATTTCAGATTAGAAACAGGAGTCATATTAAAGTGATATGATTATGGAAAATTATTAATTTTAAATTAAAAAATTATAATTAATTAAAGCTAGATTTTCCTCACTACTTCCAAATGAGTTCTTTTAAATGACACAAAAATTTAACTTCAAAACTCTTAACAAAATCTGACAGATCTGATTTATTTACATTTCTCCTCTAGAGGGAGCAGAAGTACTTGAAATACATTCTCTCCAAACCCATCTAGCTCGCTGTAGTCAAGGGTCTTGGAATTGCAAGCAACTTAGTCGCCCAGTCATGTCCAACTCTTTGCGACCCCACGGACCATAGCCCGCCAGTCTTCACTGTCCATGGGATTCTCCAGGCAAGAATACTGGAGTGGGTTGCCATGCTCTCCTCCAGGGGATCTTCCCAACCCAGGTATCAAACCCAGGTCTCCCGCATTGCAGGCGGATTCTTTACAGTCTAAGCCATCAGGGAAGCTCAAGCACTTTCCCTTATTGACTACATAGCCAAATAGCCCCAGTTGATCTATTGCTTATAGGAAGAGTGTATAAATGCTTACTGTTTCTCTTTAGCTACCAATTGTCAAAGTAAAAAGTCAATTTACAAGCCATCTCAATGGTGACTTATGAGTTCTTTCTATCTTGATCTTTATATAGACACATGAATTTTTATAATTCAGTTTGATTCAAATCTACTAAATATTTTCCTTTTTTTTTTTTTTTTTGTTCAAATTGTTTCAACTTTGGGCAGTGGCTGGATTCCCTATTTTTTTAACTTAGATTTACAGATAATGTTCCCGCCTCTGGACACCATCCCATGCCTTAATTTATGCTTAATAATTTTTTGCTAATGTTCTTTTCTATCATCAATTTAGGTGAAATCTTTATTATACATATTTCCATGTGTTTTTGTCTAATATAAACAACTTCTTGCCTTTTAATTTTCAACTTAATTCATGACCATAAAAAGTATTTATCCCTGGCCTACCAAATAAGTAGTTTGTTGTTCGCTTTTTTTTTTTTTTCCAGTTTTTAAACTTTTATTGTTTTTATCCCTCCCACTGTCATTGTCTTCACAGAGGGTAGTCAGGAGCCAGGGAATGATAGGTCTTCTATGCAAAGTGGAAGAATTTAGACTTTAATCTGAAGGCAGTGGGGAAACAGTGACTAGTTATAAACAGGGGAGCATCATGATCACGTCTCCTTTTTGCAAGGATCACTCAGGCCATAATATAAATAACTGAACAGAGGTGAACAGAGCTAGAGGCTGGAAAACCTGTGGGAAGACTCCTAACCTACAGTCATTCAAGCTAGTTACATAGTTTTTTTTATTTCCCAGTGCAGATAAAAGTTATGTCTATACTATTTTATACTCTATTAAATGTGAAATAGTATTATGTCTAAAAAAGTGTACATACCTTTATTTAAAACTACATTACTGCTAAAAAAAAAAAGTGCTAGCCATCACCTGAGCCTTCAGCAAGTCATACTGTTTTGCTGTTAGAGGATCTCTACCTGATGTTGATGGCTCATGACTGATCATGGCAGTGGTTGCTGAGGTTGGGTTGGCTGTGGCATTTTTTAAAATAAGACAACAGTGAAGTTTGCCATACTGATGGACTCTTCTTTTCACAAATGACTTCTCTGTAGTATGCAGGGCTGATAGCATTTTATTCACCGTAGAATTTCTTTCGAAACTGGAATCAATTCTCTCAGACTCTGCTGCAACTTTATTAACTAAAGTTAGGCAATATTCTACATCCTTTGTTATCATTTCAACTATCTTCACACCATCTTTACCAAGAGCAGATTACATCTCAAGAAACCATTTTCTTTGTTCATTCATAAGAAGCAACTCCTTATCCATTCAGGTGTTTTGGTTTTTTTTTTTTTTTAACCTTTTTATTTTATATTGGGAATAGTGGTAGCTCAGAGAGTAAAAATCCACCTGAAATGCGGGAGACCTGGGTTTGATCCCTGGATTGGGAAGATTCCCTAGAGAAGGGAATGGCAACCCACTCCAGTATTCTTGCCTGGAGAATCCCATGGACAGAGGAGCCTGGGGGGCTGCAGTCCATGGGGTCACAAAGAGTTGGACATGACTGACCGCTTAAGCACAGCAGCACATAGTTGATTAACAATATTGTGTTAGTTTCAGGTGTATAGCAAAGTGATTCAGCTATACATATACATGCATCTATTCTTTTTCAAATTCTTTTCCCATTTAGTCTGTTACAAAGTATTGAGCAGTGTTCCCCGTGCTATACACTAGGTCCTTGTTGGTTATTATCATGAGATTGCAGCAGTTCAGTCACATCTTCAGGCTCCACTTCCAATTCTAGTTCTCTTGCTATTTCTCCACATCTGTAGTCACTTCCTCCACTGAAGCTTTCCTCAAAATCATCCATGAGGGTTGGAATCAATTTCTTCCAAACTTCTATTAAGGTTGATAATTTGACCTCTTCCCATGAATCACGAATGTTCTTAAAATAAACCATGTTGCAAACAGATGTGCTGCTTTGATGATTTATTGTTCCATTTATAGAGCACAGGCATAGTACACAATTATTATGGATTCTTAAGAATTCTTATGGAAATTCTTAAGAAAAATCCCTAGTATTTCTGGAACGATAAATGAGCACTAACTTCAACCAAAAGTCACCAGTGGCATGAATTCAGGCATGAATTCCTAAAAATACAGCCTGTCCTTTGAAGCTTTGAAACCAGGCATTGACTTCTCTCCATCTGTGAATGTCCTGGATGGCATCTTCCTTCAATAGAAGGCTATTTTGTCTACACTGAAAATCACTGTTTAGTGTAGCCACCTTCATTAATGATCTTAGCTAGATCTTCTATCAGATCTTAGCTGCTGCTGCTGCTAAGTCGCTTCAGTCGTGTCCGACTCTGTGCAACCCCATAGACAGCAGCCCACTAGGCTCCTGCGTCCATGGGATTTCCCAGGCAAGAGTACGGGAGTGGGGTGCCATTGCTTTCTCCGAGACCTTAGCTAGATCTGCTTTATTTTGTACTTTTATGTTATAGAGATGCTTCTTTCCTTAAATCTCCTGAATCAACCCCTGTTAGCTTCAGACTTTTCTTCTGCAGTTTCCTCACCTCTCTCAACCTTCACAGAATGGAAGAGAATTAGGGCCTTTTTCTGGACTAGGCTTTGGCTTAAGAGAATGTTGTGGCTGCTTTGATTTTCTATTTTAGGCAGTAAAATGTCTCCATATCAGCAAATAATGCTGTTTGGCTTTTTATTGTTCATGTGTTTACTGAAGTAGCACTTTTAACTTCCTTAAGAAGTTTTCCTTTTCCTTCACAACTTGGCTGTTTGGCTCAAGAGACCTAGCTTTAGCCTATCTCAGCTTTTGACATGTCTTCCTCACTAAGCTTTGTTTAAACTGAGAATTGCAGCTCTTCCTTTCACTTGAACACTTACAGGCCATGACAGGCCATTGCTATTAACTGGCCTAACATCAATAATGCTGTGTCTCAGAATGGGAGGCCCGAGGAGAAGGAGAGAGATAAGGTATCAGCCTGTCAGTAGAGCAGTCCAAACATATACATTTGATCCACTTAGTTCACTGTCTTATATGGGAGCAGTTCGGACCAACCCCAAACAATGACAACAGTAACAGCAAAGATCAGTGATCACAGATCACCATAACAAATAAAATAACAACAAAAAAGCTTGAAATACTATGAGCATCACCAAAATGTGGTACAGATCAAATGCCGTGGGGAAAACAGTGCCAGTAGACTTGCTTGATTCAGGGTTGCCATAAAACTTTGATTTGTTAAAAAAAAACAAACAAAAAACCCCCAAAAACAAAAACCACAGTATATGTGAATCACAATAAAATGTAGTTTTTACTGAAACATGCCTGCCTTTATAAATGCCAAGCTCCATGGCAGATTGTCTTAATTTGGATCTAAAAGGCCACAATTTCCCAGTTAACGTACTTTCCAACTCCTGGAAGTAATTATGCACTGTTTCTATTTGAAATTGCCCACATCCCTTCTTCCTTTTCTCTTGGACAACCTCCTTCTCCTCTCCATCAATTCTGCCAAAAGAGCTCTTAGCAGGGTCACCAATGGAGTACCTTCTGCAAAAGTCAGTGACCACTTCTCTGCATCCATCAGGTTAAACCCTCAGCAGCACCGGCTCAGCCCATTGCTCCACTCTGTTCATTCAACACATATTTATCAAGCGCTTGGTAAGAATCGGCCTGCAATGCAGGAGACCCTGGTTCGATTTCTGGGTCGGGAAGATCCGCTAGAGAAGGGATAGGCTACCCACTCCAGTATTATTGGGCTTCTCTGGTGGCTCAGATGGTAAAGAATCCACTTGCAATGTGGGAGACCTGGGTTCGATCCTTGGGTTGGGAAGACCCCCTGGAGAAAGGAAAGGCAATCCACCCCAGTATTCTGGCCTGGAGAATTCCATGGACTGTATAATACATGGAGTCGAAAAGAGTCAGACAAGACTGAGCGACTTTCACTTTCACTACTCTCTGGCAGGCACTGTTCTAGTTCCTGGGATGATACATCACTGAATTAAAGTGACCAAGATCCCTTCCTTCTAGGAACTGAAATTCTTTCAGAGGGAGATAGTCAACAAGCAAATGACAAAAAATAACAAAATCACATGATGTGTTACAAGGCAGTAGGGCTATGGAGAAGAGAAACCACAGAACTCAGCCATGGCCTGTGGAATTCCCCTTTGACACACAGATATCATCATAACAAAACACACCCTATGTAACAAAAAATTTAATAATATCAAATCAAATTGTAGGATATATCTATATATGCCCACATGATAAAATTAACCACATTTTTATCTGCTGTCTTTCTTAAGTCAATACTCTTCCCCCTCCTACTTCTCTTGGATTTGATATGATACTGGAGAGAATAAAAAGTAGAAACTCAGGGGCAGGGGTGGTGGGGATTTACAAGGTCTTAATTTGTTTTAGTTGCAAAATATTCCATTGAACAGATACATCTAACATATTTATATGTCTCTTTTCCTTGACATTTAGGCTGCTGCTGCTGCTGCTAAGTCACTTCAGTCGTGTCCGACTCTGTGCAACCCCATAGACAGCAGCACACCAGGCTCCCCCGTCCCTGGGATTCTCTAGGCAAGAACACTGGAGTAGGTTGCCATTTCCTTCTCCAGACATTTAGGCTAGTTCCTAAGAAAAACATACAAATAATAATGAAAGGAACTTCCTTAGACATAGAACTTCAAGCATTTATCCTTTCAGTTTGGTCATATGAAGAGGAGTATATCTCTGACCTTTCTTATAGAATTGATAGAAAAAGTAATGAGGTAATGTGTACTAAGCCTTTAACAGTTTAGGGAATATAATAAGCCCTTGGGCCTCCCTGGTGGCTAAGTGCCATAGAATTGATGGTTTTGAACTGTGGTGTTAGAGAAGACTCTTCAGAGTCCCTTGGACAGCAAGGAGATCAAACCAGTCAATGCTAAAGGAAATCAGTCCTGAATATTCATTGGAAGGACTGATGCTGAAGCTGAAGCTTCAATACTTTGCCCACCTGATGTGAAGAACTGACATATTGTAAAAGACCCTGATGCTGAGAAGGATTGAAGGCAGGAGGAGAAGGGGACGACAGGATGAGATGGTTGGATGGCATCACCAACTCGATGGACATGAGTTTGAGCAAGCTCTGGGAGTTGGTGATGGACAGGGAAGCCTGGAGTGCTGCAGTCCATGGGGTTGCAAAGAGTTGGACATGATTGAGCGACTGAACTGAACTGAATACATATTTCAGTATAAGGTATTCATTATACTTTAAAAAATTTATTGGACTATAGTTGCTTTACAATATTGTATTAGTTTCTACTGTACAGCAGACTGGATCAGCTATATGTATACATATATTCCCTCTTTTTGGATTTCCTTCCCATTTAAGTCACCACAGAGCACTGAGTAGAGTTCTCTGTGCTGTACAATAGGTTCTTTTACTAATCTCTTTTATACGTAGTATCAAGAGTGTATATGTGTCAACCCCTATCTCTCAATTCATCCCACTTCCCTTTTCCCCTTGGTATCCATACATTTGTTCTCTACATCCATATCTCTATTTCTGCTTTGTAAATAAGATCATCTATATCAGTTTTTTCAGATTCCACATGTGTGCGTCTATGTACAATATTTGTTTTTCTCTTTCTGACTTAAACTTCACTCTGTCTGACAGTCTCTAGGTCCATCCACATCTCCACAAATGACCCAATTTCATTCCTTTTTATGGCTGAGTAATATAGCTGGTTTTAGAAAAGGCAGAGGAACCAGAGATCAAATTGCCAACATCTGCTGGATCATGGAAAAAGCAAGAGAGTTCCAGAAAAACATCTATTTCTGCTTTATTGACTATACCAAAGCCCTTGACTGTGTGGATCACAAGAAACTGTGGAAAACTCTGAAAGAGATGGGAATACCAGACCTCCTGACCTGCTTCTTGAGAAATCTATATGCAGGTCAGGAAGCAACAGTTAGAACTGGACATGGAACAACAGACTGGTTCCAAATAGGAAAAGGAGTACGTCAAGGCTGTATATTGTCACCCTGCTTATTTAACTTCTATGCAGAGTACATCATGAGACACGCTGGGCTGGATGAAGCACAAGCTGGAATCAAGATTGCCGGGAGAAATATCAATAGCCTCCGATATGCAGATGACACCACCCTTATGGCAGAAAGTGAAGAGGAACTCAAAAGCCTCTTGATGAGAGTGAAAGAGGAGAATGAAAAAGTTGGCTTAAAGCTCAACATTCAGAAAACTAAGATCATGGCATCTGGTCCCATCACTTCATGGCAAATAGATGGGGAAACAGTGGAAACAGTGTCAGACTTTATTTTTTTGGGCTCCAAAATCACAGCAGATGGTGATTGCAGCCATGAAATTAAAAGATGCTTACTCCTTGGAAGGAAAGTTATGACCAACCTAGATAGCATATTCAAAAGCAGAGACATTACTTTGCCAACAAAGGTCGGTAGTCAAGGCTATTGTGTTTCCAGTGGTCATGTATGGATGTGAGAGTTGGACTGAGAAGAAAGCTGAGTGCTGAAGAATTGATGCTTTTGAACTGTGGTGTTGGAGAAGACTCTTGAGAGTCCCTTGGACTGCAAGGAGATCCAACCAGTCCATTCTAAAGGAGATCAGTCCTGGGTGTTCTTTGGAAGGAATGATGCTAAAGGTGAAACTCCAGTACTTTGGCCACCTCATGCGAAGAGTTGACTCATTGGAAAAGACTGATGCTGGCAGGGATTGGGGGCAGAGGATGAGATGGCTGGATGGCATCACTGACTCGATGGGACGTGAGTTTGAGTGAACTCCGGGAGTTGGTGATGGACAGGGAGGCCTGGGGTTCTGCGATTCATGGGGTCACAAACAGTCTGACACGACTGAGCGACTGAACTGAACTCAATATTCCATTGTACATATGTACCACATCTTCTTTACCCATTCCTCTGTTGAAAATTTGGAGAAGGCAATGGCACCCCACTCCAGTACTCTTGCCTGGAAAATCCCATGGACGGAGGAGCCTGGAAGGCTGCAGTCCATGGCGTCTCGAAGAGTCGGACATGACTGAGCGACTTCACTTTCACTTTTCACTTTGATGCATTGGAGAAGGAAATGGCAACCCATTCTGGTGTTCTTGCCTGGAGAATCCCAGGGACGGGGGAGCCTGGTGGGCTGCCGTCTGTGGGGTCGCACAGAATCGGACACGACTGAAGCGACTCAGCAGCAGCAGCAGCAGCAGCTGTTGCACATTTAGGTTTCTTCCATGTCCTGGCTACTGTAAATAGCACTGCAATAAAAACTGAGGTGCTTGTGTCTTTTTGAATTATGGTTTTCTCTGGGTTTATGCTCAGCATCATTATACTTTTAAGTTTTTTAAGAATAAGTATAGAAAAATTTACATATAATATCACAAGTAGGGGGAAAAGATGTACGTAGCAGAAAAATTGAAAGAAACACACATCAGAATGTTAAGAGTGGACATTTTTAATGGATTCACTCATGGATGACTTTTTTCTTCTATTTTTCCAAAATTTCTATAATGAGTTGATACCTTATATAAACAAGTTGAATAACCATAGCCTTACTTTTGTGTTATATGTGCTTTTCTACCTTATAGTTGGTTCTGTTCTTAGACACAAAGCTTTCTGGTAAAAGAAAATGTTCATGATTATATTAGATTCTTTGTCCTCTATCAATCTTAAAAAGGAAATTAGAATCACAGGTAACTTGACTTCCTAACATTATTGAAGTGACTCATTTAATCTAACCCCTTGTGCTAATAAACAGTTGTGGATTTCCCTTTCTCATATTTCCTGTCTGAGGACAAGAGAACTGTTGTATTCTCACCTCCATTTGTAAAGCACTTTTTATTGACTCTGGTTTCAAAGACTTATCAAGTTGTTTCTCAATCCTGTGAGGATGTAATAAGTCCCACCAAGCCCTGGTTACACACACAGGCCTACTGAATGTAAATATAGCCAGGCATTAATTTGGCATATTAACTTATGCTTGTTTGATTTTTTTGCCCAGTACTTCCTGATACTTCAGACCATCCATCCCCTAGTTTTAGCAGTAGCTAGGGAGTTCTATGGAGAAGGCGATGGCACCCCACTCCAGTACTCTTGCCTGGAAAATCCCATGGATGGAGGAGCCTGGTAGGCTGCAGTCGCTAAGAGTCAGACACGACTGAGCGACTTCACTTTCACTTTTCACTTTCATGCACTGGAGAAGGAAATGGCAACCCACTCCAGTGTTCTTGCCTGGAGAATCCCAGGGATGGGGGAGCCTGGTGGGCTGCCGTCTATGGGGTCGCACAGAGTCGGACACGACTGAAGCGACTTAGCAGCAGCAGCAGCAGCAGCAGGGAGTTCTATGCTGACTGCCTCAGAGAAAGGACAGTCTTAGGAGAACACAGGCATAAATTCTTAGCTTATGACTTTTAAAAGTCAAGACCTAGATGAGAGGAGATAAGGAAGAGCAGAGTTTCACCACTTCTCCCCTAGTAGTTTCATGGGATATGAATGAGGGAAGGTGAAGTTTAGGAGAACTGGGGAAGTTTAGATGTTAACACGGGGTTTCCTGGATAAGGTTGCTCTGTACCTCTCAGAGATTTGAGGGATCTGAGAGCATAGGAAACCCATGCTTCACTTCTTGGGTAAAAACAGGGCAAGCAGCAGGAAACGAGTGTTCTCTAAGCCTTATGTGGTATGGAAAAAGTGAGAATATTTCCCAGGAGCACAAAAGTCATGATGACAGAAAAGGAAGGTTTGATTAGTCTTCAGGTTTCACCCTTTAATCTGTCAACCTCAAGCTGCTGTAAGTTTTAGTTCTAGAATTTCCATTTTGTTCTTTTTTTGTTTTTATAGTTTCCATTTCTCTATTGAGATTCTCCACCTGCCCCCTCACAATTTTCCTTAATGTTGTGAATCAGTCTTGAAGTTAGTTTCTGTTCACTTAATTTTTTTTTTTTTTGATCCTTTAGTTGACTTTTTGCTACGTGTTTATGACTTCCTGGTAATGGTAGTGTCAGAATTGAGCTAGCAATGACACTAGCTGACAGACACCAAGAGTCTATTGTCAAAGCAGTCACTTTAAGTGGGGCAGGGCTCCATGTCATTAGAAATGCTGCCTAATGTGTGATGATTTCCAATTTTCAAATAAGGACAATCTTCTTGATCAGTTTTAAGAAACTGATAAGACCTTCCCATTCATTAAGGAACAGAATGGAAAGAGAATTGAAAACATTAGCATTTAACCCCCTGCCTTCCACCAAGTAGAAGAGTCCTCCAATAATTAATTTTTTTCTAAATAAAAAGCAGCTTCCTTGCATTTCCTGATATAAAGGTAATACATAGAAAAATTCACCAAGACAGAAAGGCATAAAGAAAAAAGTACTACCCAGAGAAATTACCATTAATATTTTGCTGAACATCCTTCTAGATGCTGCTCTGTACAAATACTTACGCATATAATTTTATATGAATGGAATGATTTACATGCTTTTAACTCCACATTATCAGTAAATACAGATACACCTCATCCTTTCTAATGATTTTTTATTGTGTTGCATAGGTGTATCAAAATCTATTAGACCAGTTCTCAATGGTAGGACATTGAGTGCATATCCTTGCACTTGGGGAAGGGAGGAGGCCTGGGAGGGGGATGGATCTGCCTAGGGAACTGGCCGAGTCGGGGGTGGGGGGTGGGTTGTGTTGGACAGGGATGGGAAGCCATCCTGTGGGAGTAAAGGAAAGATTGCCTATGACCCTCCTTACAGAATGTAATTATCCATGCGGGCTTCCCTGGTGGCTCAGAAGGTAAAGAATCCGTCTGCAATGCAGGAGACCTGGGTTGGGAAGATTCCCCTGGAGGAGGACACGGCAACCCACTCCAGTATTCCTGCCTGGAGAATTCCCACTGACAGAGGAGCCTGGCGGGCTACAGTCCATGGGGTGGCAAAGAGTTGGACAGGATTGAGCAACTAAATACAGCACAGCACATGTTGGCTGTCAAACTGATGTTTGTTTTTAACATCAGCTCTTTTTCATGACTGAATAAATGACAGTAGGCAGTAAGAAACTACCAAACCAAATTTGTCATCTCCAGTCTCTGAAACTGTCATCAACCAATAAACTCTACCAGGCATGGGTCGTGGGAATTATTTTATATATATATATATATATATATATATATATATATAGCTGAACAACATTTCTCTTTTGCAGCTGAGCTTGGGTAGAGAACAATGTGGTTTTAAGCTGTACCCACAAACACAATTGTACACAATTACAAAGAACTTAAAAAAAATGGTTGCTTAAACAAGTGGTTATCCGTTACCGTGTTGACATAGAAAAAGGAGAAATGCTGGGAACCGAATCAAAGCGACGGTGCAACAGACAGCTTGGCGTACGCTCATGGCTCGGTTGCTCGAATGCGCGGGCTTGCTTTTCACTTCCTCCTAATTTTGGCCCCGCCTTCCTGATGTGTCTTCCTGAGAATGTTAAAAACAAACAAACAAACAAACACATTGGTCTTACTGTAAGCCGTCTTTAGTGTCTGTTGCTCCCCTTTTCACGTCTCACGGTACTGGGTCCTCCCAACTTCTCTATTGCTTGCTGAGTCGCTTTGCTCTCCCTGGCGTTGCCTTCCGTGAACGCTGTGCGGACACAGTACCCCACACTGTGCCCCGCACTCCCACCAGGCCCTCGGCCAGGGCTAAAGGACTACCGTCCCGGCGGTGGTCAGCCAGCCTGTGGGCATCGAGCAGCCGCCTGAGCTAGGGACCAGGGCCGCTGCTCTCACCGGCCACCCACGCCCCTCGCCTGGCCGGTCTCCGCCCCCGCGCGCCCGGAGAGACTCGTAGCGTGACGCGTCCACCTCCCGGCAACTCGTCGGCTCTCGCCCCTGGACCGCCGCCACCCCGGGAGACGCGGAGGAGGCGCCGGCGGGTCCCCCGAGGCGCCCGGGGCACCGTAGGATGCGACAGCCGCGCGGCCTCTCCGGGAGCCGCAGGAGACCCGGGCCGAGGCCGCCCTCGGTGAGCGCCGGGGACCGGCAGGGGGCTCTGGATTTGGATCCCTCCCCTTCGCTCAGAGTCTCGTAGCACTTGGGCTCTCAGACCCCACCTCCCGCCAGGTGCGCGCCGGCGGGAGAAAAGGACGCGTCTCTCCTCCCGGCACCCCACCATGGGCAATACTTCCAACGACTCCCAGTCCGAGAACCGCGAAGAGCCACTGTGGCTCCCCTCTGGAGAAAGCCCGGCCATCAGCTCCGTGATGTTCACGGCCGGGGTGCTGGGGAACCTCATTGCGCTGGCGCTCCTGGTGCGCCGCTGGCGGGGGGACTCAGGGCGTAGCGAGGGCCGCGGAAACTCCATCTCGCTGTTCCACGTGTTGGTGACAGAGCTGGTTCTCACCGACCTGCTTGGGACCTGCCTCATCAGCCCCGTGGTGCTGGCTTCGTATGCGCAGAACCGGACTCTGGTGGCCCTGGGGCCGGAGAGGCGCGTGTGCACCTACTTTGCCTTTTCCATGACCTTCTTCAGCCTGGCCACGATGCTCATGCTCTTCGCCATGGCCCTGGAGCGCTACCTAGCCATCGGACACCCCTACTTCTACCAGCGCCGAGTCACCCGCCGCAGTGGGCTGGCTGTGCTGCCCACTATCTACATAGTCTCCCTGCTCTTTTGCTCCCTGCCGCTGCTGGATCATTGGAAGTATGCCCAGTACAACCCGGGGACGTGGTGCTTCATCGGACACAAGCAGACCACGTACCTGCGGCTTTACGCCACTCTGCTGCTGTTGCTCATCATCGCCGTGCTGGCCTGCAACTTCAGTGTCATCGTCAACCTCATCCACATGCACCGCCGGGGCAGGAGAAGCCGCTGCGGACCCTCCTTGGGCAGCAGCCACAGGAGAGCGGAAAGGGTATCCATGGCGGAGGAGACGGACCATCTTATTCTCCTGGCTATCATGACCATCACCTTCGCCGTCTGCTCCTTGCCTTTCACGGTAAGGCACCCACTTGGTTTCTACAGCCGAGCTCGGTGCAGCCTTCTTAAACGCTTTCCTCTTACTCCCACCCTTTCCACCACCACACAGATTTTCACAACTTGTAAAAATATGACCTAATTTGTAAAGGTCTATTGCCTTCCCCTCTCAAGTCTCACCTTTACTCCACTTCCTGCTTCCCTAACCCCAGCAAATGGGCATCTCTATGCTAGTGTTTCAACCCACTCCAATGTTCTTGCCTGGAGAATCCCAGGGACGGTGGAGCCTGATGGGCTGCCGTCTATGGGGTCGCACAGAGTCGGACACGACTGAAGTGACTTAGCAGCAGCAGCAGCAGCATGCTAGTGTTTCTCATACGGTGACACAGCACCCTGAAAGGGAGTCTTGGTCCTCCACTAAGCCAGCCCAGACCCCATCTTAGAGCCAGTTCCAGTCTACAAGGCTAGAATGGCTTCCTATCTGAGGAAGAAGCAGTTCCCATCTACCTTTGGATAGTTGTCAGTTACAATCTGACTTCCCTGAACTGTAGTTCACCTCCAGGCCAGTCCTCCAGGCCACCCCAATCAGCTGGTGCCAGTTCTCTAGGCTCTGCCTTCTGTTCCTCTCAAAGCAAAATGTGATGCCCAACCAGTAGCATTCCAGCTGCCATTAAGAATGGTCCCAGGTGAGAAGGGTCCACATTGCAGAAATCCAGAACATTCATTGTCTTGTTCAACAAAATCTAGTTTACAGGATTCCCAAATTACATGTATATTGGAAGTATAACTCTTGGTTGCCATTAAAATTCATAATATGTTCATGATAATAAGTAGAGGAAAGACTGGTTGCTTGGAGAAACCCCTTGCCTAGGTTCTGGGCTGGGTGCTGCCCTGGTTGGAGGCAATACCAGCAGTTAGTTCCATGATGCTGTAAGTTTGAACCTCCTAAGATGTAACATGGGTAGCGGAGCCTGGGATGTATCTGAGCAAGTGCTGACCTCTTACAGAGAAATGAGAACTCTGAGTTTTAGCATCTCCACTTCCTAATCTTCAGAAGCACAGGATTGCTCCTACAGGGAATAAACAGTTGACTCTTAACCTGCCACAGTCTTGGTGAAAAGAAAGAGATGATGCCTGTCACAAAACAGATATTTGAACTGTACCTTAAACGGGAAGTATCAAGTCATCTCTTAATAAGGACATTTACATGCACCATTAACTAATTTTATTTTATCTATGGATTATTGGTACTTGTAACTTTCATTTATACAGTGCTTTAAACGTTATGAAATGCTACACTGTCCAGAATTAATTTATTTCTTGGAAGGCTTATCTGACAATTCAAAAGTCAAGGCTACAGAATGGTGCTTTACATTCTGCTATTTCAGAATGCTTGGCATGGGTCTCTGGGGGTGCTTTCCCCCATGTCCTTTTATTCTACTTGGTGTACATGAAAATTGTGCTCAGAAACGGCCTACACCCAGTCACAGAAGGACAAATACTGTATGATGCCACTTAGAGAAGGTACCTGAAGTAGTCAAACTCATAGAAACAGAAAATTGAACAGTGCACGCCAGGGGCTGGGGGAGGGGTAGGAGGAGTTGTTTTGCAGATGTAGTTTCAGCCATGTAGGATTGGGCTGAGAGGTTCTGGGGAATCTTTTGCACAACAATGTGCATTGGGTAACAGTATTTAATTATACACTTAGAAACTGTTGAGAGGGTGAATTTTATGTTATATGCTTTTTTGCCACAATGAAAAAGTAATTAATTAATAATAGAAAAAGAAATGGCCTACACCAATCTCCCACCCAAGGCAGGAATCATTTCCACACATCCTAACCAGGGCTCTGGTGGACAAGGCAAAGGCCTCTGGTTGCCTCCAGAAATTCTCCTGTTTTTCTAAGAGAGCATGCACAGCCCAACAGAAATACCCTGTGAGCCACAAATGCCAGCCACAGAAGGAATCTCCAGTTTTCTCAGTTCAGTTCAGTTGATCAGTTGTGTCTAACTCTGCGACCCCGTGGACTGCAGCACGCCAGGCCTCCTTGTCCATCAGCAACTCCCGGAGTTTACTCAAACTCATGTCCATGAGTTGGTGACGCCATTCAACCATCTCATCCTCTGTTGTCCCCTTCTCCCCCCACCTTCAATTTTTCCCAATATCAGGGTCTTTTCTAGTGAGTCAGTTCTTTGCATCAGGTGGCCAAAGTATTGGAGTTTCAGCTTCAGCGTCAGTCCTTCCAATGAATATTCAGGACTGATTTCCTTTAGGATGGACTGGTTGAATCTCCTTACAGTCCAAGGGACCCTCAAGAGTCTTCTCCAACACCACAGTTCAAAAGCATCAATTCTTCAGCGCTCAGCTTTATTTATAGTCAAACTCTCACATCCATACATGACCACTGGAAAAACCATAGCTTTGACTAGACGGACCTTTGTTGGTAATGTCTCTGCTTTTTAATATGCTGTCTGGGTTGGTCATAGCTCTTCTTCCAAGGGGCAAATGTCTTTTAATTTCATGGCTGCAATCACCATCTGCAGTGATTTTGGAGCCCCCCCAAATAAAGTCTGTCACTGTTTCTACTGTTTCCCCATCTATTTGCCATGAAGTGATGGGACCAGATGCCATGATCTTATTTTTCTGACTGTTGAGTTTTAAGCCAACTTTTTCACTCTCCTCTTTCACTTTCATCAAGAGTCTCTTTAGTTCTTCTTCACTTTCTGCCATAAGGGTGGTGTCATCTGCATATCTGAGGTTATTGATATTTCTCCCGGCAATCTTGATTCCAGCTTGTGCTTCATCCAGTCCAGCGTTTCTCCAATTTTCTAGTAGCCACATAACAAAAAGCTTAAAAAAAAGATGAAATTAATTATTAACTAAAATATTTTATTTAACCCAACATATCCAAATATCATCAGTGAAAAATGGAATCAATGTAAAATAATTATTAATGAACTATTCTAACTAATTTCCTGTGTTCCAGAAAATGCTAGCAATCTGCCCTCTCTCTGCCTCTTTCTTCCTTGAGATAACAGAACTGCTTTCTGGGCCCTCAAAGTGGGCCACAGGTCTTCCCTGGTGGGCTACAATCCATGGGGCCACAAAGAGTTGGACATGACTGAGCAACTAACTCAACACACAAGAAGTGGGCCACACCATTGGCCCGACAAGGAGAACTCATAGCTGTGTACCCAGTGGGACTCCAGCCTGCTCAGCAACCCAGGAATGAGGAAAGAGGGGTAGGACATTGAGGAAACCTGAACTGCTGATGTCAACCATTGTCCCAAAGTATGGGCAAGTTACAATTACTGCTTCCTCCAAGAATGCCAGCCTAGGACTTCCGAAGCTTGGGAAGTGAAACTCAGAATGTAAAATGCTCAGTACGCTGTAATGAAGTTCAGGTCATTATTACCACCATCAAAATTGCTAACATTTTTGAGTGCTAATTTTTACATATATTAACCCATTACCTTCACAACAATCGGTCATAGAGGTAGCATTTTTATTCCCATTTTACAAATGAGGCAAATAACTTACCCTGGGTCCCAAGCTAGTGAATACTGGAGCCAGCATTCAAAGGCAGGCAGTTTAAACACAGAACCTATGCTTTTAACCACAATACCATCAGAAAGAAAATACTTATTTGGGGGTAACATATGAGAAGATTGTGTGCTTGTGATTAGTTAATCGGTCATGTCTGATTCTGTAAATCCAATGTCTTGGATTACAGCCCACGAGGCTACTCTGTCCATAGGATTTTTCAGGCAAGAATGCTGTAATGGGTTGCCATTTCCTCCTCCAGGGGATCTTCCCAACCCTGGGATTGAACCTGTATCTTCTGTGTCTTCTGGGTTGCAGATGGATTTTTTGCCCACTAAGCTATCAGGGAAGCCCATGAAAAGATCAACCCAAGATTTATAAGAGAGTTGTGAAGATGTTATAAATATTTGCACCACTTTGTCTCTTAATCTCAACTTTTAGCTGTAAAAATACAGTGGCAAAGACCTTTTTCTCCACAGCAGATCAAGGGGCCTGAGCTGGGACCGAGGGTGCAGTTTCTTTTTGCTTCTGCACAGACCTATGCATTAAAAGGCTGAGTCTGAGATTTTAGAAGATTCGCTAGTGTAAATACTGGTCTAAATTAAGAAATAATCTGATTACTCCTCACATAAAGTTTTGTTGTTAAACACTTCTTAATTGATCTTTTAAAAAAGCATTATTTTGGCTATCCAATATAAAATCATGCATAGGACCGATAACATATTCCATATGGTTTTTGCATTAAAGGAATATTGTATAAATTAATAAACTCCTCATATTAATCACATGTTATTATCATTTCACAGAGATAGAGGGAAACTTTCTTTCTTCCTGAAATGAGACAGGACACAGGAAACACATCAGACGTCCATTCTTGACTCAGATACTGTTTGTCTCTAAATTTCCAACCTATATTTAGCCACTTTCTCACTACTTTCCTAATAAATGTTAATAGCCTCTGGTCATTTTAAACTGTTTTCCTCATGTCATTAGGATAAAGTACTTATGCATTTTATTCAGTTCTAAAATTTCAAGAGTGAACCATTGACTCATTCTAAAAATTTCTTCATCTTTAGAATTCTTTAGGGCTCTAATTTTTAGGTAAATCTGATTAGTGGAAATCTGATCTTTCAAATACAGAACAAACGCAAGTAAACAGTACTGGAATTTCCCTCATTCATTCCTGGTACTCTTTATGTAAAATTTAACATGAAGGGGGTTGTAAAACTGATTTGACATTTGTTGATTACATACTTGCACAATATCAGAATTCTAGTAGTAATGAAAGAGAAATTCAGAAATCTCTATGCATAACCATGATAAACTTTGCCTGGTGATATTTTGAGTTAATATGCACGCAAAACTGCTGCTAAGTCACTTCAGTCGTGTTCGACTCTGTGTGACCCCATAGACGGCAGCCCACCAGGCTCCCCCGTCCCTGGGATTCTCCAGGCAAGAACACTGGAGTGGGTTGCCATTTCCTTCTCCAATGCATGAAAGTGAAAAGTGAAAGTGAAGTCGCTCAGTCGTGTCTGACTCTTAGCGACTGCAGCCTACCAGGCTCCTCCGTCCATGGGATTTTCCAGGCAAGAGTACTGGAGTTGGGTGCCATTGCCTTCTCCCGCACGCAATCCTAGAAGGCCCTTTATCATTCAAACATCATCAGTGATGTATTTGGGGATTTTTAAAAACTTTTTACTTTATGTTGGAGATGATTAACAATGTTGTGATGGTGTCAGGTGTATAGTGAAATGATGCAGCCATACTTGTACATGTATCCATTCTCCTGTTTGGGGATTGTTAAAGAATTGTAATACACCTTACCTTTTAAGAGAAAGTTTTTCTACATGAATATTTTCACTTGACACCTTTTCCTTCTGCATATGATATGAAATGGTGGTTGTGAACACTGATATGATCACACTGAATTTTAAAAAGGTAGACAGCAAGAACTACAGGCCATTTCCCTAAAGAGAAGTGATGTGTTATGTCTGCCCTCTTGGGCAAGGTGATTGTCACTGCCTGCCATTTGGCTGTGGAAAGCGTGGAGGAAAGAAAAGCCCCAAAGAAAGCCAAGAGCTTCTTAGATAGCCATGGTTTTTAAATCTATAAACAGGAGCAGTAATACCCATAAATCTTTGTGACACATTTGGAAAGAAATCTCCTACAAACCCATAATCAGTCAGTGGTGAATGTCATGTAACACTTCACATCATAGGGTATTTATGCAGATGGTGCTGGAGTGTGTAGTGGCTAAGAAGACAGTCTGGTCCTGCTTCTGTGGCTGCAAGGCTTCCCTGCTTACCCATGGTATGATTTGGGTCAATGTAACTAATCTTCTAAGCCTTGATCTCTTTCTTACAAAAATGGGACTAATAACACTTTTACAGATTTGTAGAAGGATTAAATACAACAAGACACAAATTGTTTAGCACCAGACCTGACACAAAAGTATTCAGTAAATATTAGCTACTTTTCCCATAAGATTCCATTTTCAAAAGAAATCATTGTATATTAATAATCAGGAACTGAACTCTGGAAACTCCAAGTCATGTTTAATTGGCCAGGCCTCAGTAGGTCTTTTGTTGTTAAGTGTGATGGATGAATACTTGTAAACTATTTCAGGTACTGGGTAAGGGTCTAAAGCAGTGGGCCTCAACTTTGCACTGTGTTAGTATCACCTGTGTATGCATTCATGCTCAGTGGCGTCTGATTCTTTGCCATCCTATGGACTGTAGCCCTCCAGGTTCATCCGTCCATGGGATTTTCCAGGCAAGAATACTGGAGTGGGTTGCCATTTCCTACTCCAGGGGATCTTCCTGACCCAGGATTGATCCCGTATCTCTTATGTCTCCTGCACTGACAGGCAAATTCTTTACCACTGAGCAACCAGGGAAGCCCTAGAGTTTCCTGGGGCACATTAAAAGCCCTGACACCCAGCTTATAGCCCAGACTAATAAAATCAGAGTCTCTGAGGGAGGGAGAAAGCCATCAGAATATTTTTATTTCTTTATTATTTTTTTCCATCAGAGTATTTTTAATGATCCTCAGGTGGTTTCAATGAGCAGCCAAATAAGGTTTTTATTTGCTCTAAAATTCTGAACGTGCTATGTAGTTGCATTAAAGGTAGGGAAATAGCTAAAACAAACAGCGCCAGGTCAGTGCCAAGATGAAGTTTTACGTGGAGGCTGAGGGGATTCAGTGGAAGACAAATCCAAAGGACACTAACTTTCATTGGTGCGGCTTTGTAGGTATCACAAGATCTCTGTTCTTAGCAAAGCCCTGTAGAGAGTCTGTCCTAAGGAATTAAAACTCACTTGACTGGTTTACATTTGTCCTTGATATTTTTCTCATAGCAAATTTATTAGTAGCATGTACAAAAACATGTATACAGTCTACCAGCCTCTGAAACTGAATTCCAGAATATAAATGAAACATTA
This sequence comes from Bos taurus, assembly GCF_002263795.3. Lineage (NCBI taxonomy): Eukaryota > Metazoa > Chordata > Mammalia > Artiodactyla > Bovidae > Bos > Bos taurus. The sequence continues at coordinate 11,831,032 of NC_037337.1, read as the reverse complement.
TTAATTAATTGACCTAGATCCATTGTGTAAGCCTGTAATGAAAATCCAGGATTGGCTGAAGGGAGAGGGGAATGAGGAGTTAGTGTTTAATGGGTACAGAGGTGGCTCAGTGGATAAAAAAATCTACCTGCAATGTGGGAGATGCAGGTCTGATCTCTGGGCTGGGAAGATCCCCTGGAGGAGGAAATAGCAACCTGCTCCAGTATTCTTGCCTGGAAAATTCCGTGGACAGAGGAGCCTGGCGGGCTACAGTCCATGGGGTCGAAAAGAGTCAGACACAACCTAGACAAGCATGCACATATTGGCCACCTCCTAAAATGCAAATTTTAAGCATTTCTAAAAATTACTCAGTATAGTGGATGAAAAGGAAATAAAGTACAGAATTGCTTCATCCTCTGAAACCATTTTTTACTTCTCATTGGTCAGTCACACTCTAAAGAGACCAGAAACTATGGTCTGATCTTGCCACTGAAAACCTGACTCATCTGCACATGTGACCTGTGACACTGGAATGCTGAGCCCTCTCTATGTGGCTCATTAGACAATCCAGTGTTATAGTTTTTGGGTGAGATTAGGTCATAAACCCAGCTACAAACTTTTTCTATGACACAACACTCAGTTGTATGTGTGTGTAGTGACTAATATATTTTAATCTATCAGGTTTATGTACAATATCATCCTGAATTCCAAAACTCCAAAATGGCTCTTTGAGTGAGTGAAAGTCGCTCAGTTGTGTCCTACTCTTTGCAGCCCCATAGACTGTAGCCCACCAGGCTTCCCTGTCCATGGAATTCTTCAGGCAAGAATATGGGAATGGGTTGCCATTTCCTTCTCCAGGAGATCTTCCTGACTCAGGGGTCAAACCCAGGTCTCCTGCATTGTAGACAGATTCTTTACCATCTGAGCCACCAGGGAAGCCCTCTCTTTCTCTCTCTCTCTCTCTCTCTACACACACACACACACACACACACACACACACACACACTGAATTGTAGCCGGATTCAAGACCTTATAGTCAATTCTGTGCCATAATTAGATGCACAATTTTAAGAGTCACAATTTAAAGAGCAATATTTAAATTGCTCTTTAAATATACCATAGAAGTACTGTAAATTTCTCATCTAAAATAATTTAGCTGACAAGACAAGTATTGCTCCCTTGCATATCTCCACCTAACTTTTTTCTTCTTTCTATATTCAGGGACATCCACCTTCAGTTTTTTTTTTTTTTCCCTTTGCTCATCTGCCAAGTCTCTTCTCCATTCCCTTAAGCCAAGATTCTCTGGCATAAACACCTACGGCTGCCAAACCTTCCCGATATTGTCCTAACATAAGCAACCCGAAGATGACTACTCTTTCCCTCCCTGCAATTTGCTTTGTATATGCAGTTGCCAGATGCCTGCAGAATTAAGTACTAGGGGGATAGGAGAGAAACTATTCCTTCTTCTGGTGAGGGAGAGTGGAGGAAAGAAGGAATAGGTCTCTAACTCACCCTCTGCAGTTGGTAAGAAAGGCCCTGGAGCTCTATAAAGAACTGGCTTCAAACGACTGGGTATGATTTACATGTTTCACTCTTTTCTGTAAGCTATGTGGAAGTGTTTGATCTTTATCGGGTATGTGCTGTTCCATTCTCTGCAATCTGATCCAAAAGTTGTGTGTTCCCTAAATACCTAAGGAATCAGATGAGAGCTGGTATACCACTTTGAGAACATTGGCCAAGGTGTAATGATGTGTCAGCTTTCCAGTGTTTAACACTTTTCTGAAGACCTTTGGCCTACATAGGCGACCTGGATGTCGCAAACAGTGAGCACTGCTTGGTGTCAAGGGACTTGGAATTTGTGTCCTGTTGTTGTTCAGTAGCTTAGTCATGTCCGACTCTTTGTGACCCCATGGACTGCAGCATGCCAGGCTTCCCTGTCCTTTATCATCTCCCTGTGTTTGCTCAAACTCACGTCCATTGAGTTGATGATGCCATCCAACCATCTCATCCTCTGTCACCCGCTTCTCCTCCTGCCGTTAATCTTTCCCAGCATCAGGGTCTTTTCTAATGAGTCGGCTCTTCCCATCAGATGGCCAAATTACTGGAGCTTCAGCTTCAGTCCTTTCAATAGATATTTAGGGTTGAGTTCCTTTAGGATTGACTGGCTTGATCTCCTTGCAGTCCAAGGGACTCTCTAGGGTCTTCTGAAACACTACAGTTCAAGAGCATCAATTCTTCGGCACTCAGCCTTCTTTATGGTCCAACTCTCACATCCATACATGACCACTGGAAAAACCATAGCTTTGACTAGACGTACCTTTGTCAACCTTTGTGTCCTGAGTTGTCCACTAACCAGTCCTGGGAACTTGGACAAATCCCTTGCTGTCTCTGCCCTATGGTGTCCTCACTGGTAAAATGAAGATAATAAGGATTATCATTGTGGGGCACGTTTTAAGGGAGCACTGTTTTCGGTAGCTGACATGGATGACTTCCTGTCATCTTCCCAACAATCCCAAGAATAGGTATTGTTATCATTGTCATTCATTTTAGAGATGTAGAAAGGGAGACACAAAAAGGTTAGTTTTCTTACCTGTGGTCCCAGAGCTATTTTTGGAGGCAGGATTCAAACCCAGGCAGCCCAGTGGCCAGAACATAAGCTCTGTTGTGTGCCCTCTGTCACTGAATTATCATAATTCAGTATTTGAAAGTCAGTGCCACACATTGTTATTCCCTCACTTCCCCGTCTATCAAAAGGAGACAATACTTCTGTTTCAAAGTGTCCCTAAGGCATAAACTTGTGTGAGAGGGGTGAGATTTTGCAACTTCCCTCTCAGCACCACAGCCACCACACAAAACACATTTTGCTTTTCAGCCTTAAGAAATTGCACATGGTCGAAGCCTATCTACTGCTACAATATAAAACTGACGTCTTTCCCCCCTTTTGCTTCTTACAGATTTTTGCATATATGAATGAAAACTCTTCCCGGAAAGAAAAGTGGGACCTCCAAGCTCTTAGATTTTTATCAATTAACTCAATAATTGACCCTTGGGTCTTTGCCATCCTGAGACCTCCTGTTCTGAGACTAATGCGTTCAGTCCTCTGCTGTCGGGTTTCATTAAGAACACAAGAAGCAACACAAACTTCCTGTTCTACACAGTCAAATGCCAGTAAACAGATTGACCTTTGAGGATGGTAGTTAAGAAGTGCTAGTTAACCACCATCTGGAAGATCATTTTGAAATGGTTCCTTAGAGAAATGGAAAAAAATTTATAAAGACAATGACGTTACCCTAATGAAACAGAGCAAACAAACATTTCAGGAGTGGTTTGGGCTATAGATGTGCTGACAAGGCACTTCTTGCAAGGTGTCGGAAGGATCTATAAAACCTACCCTCAAGGAACACGTTCATGGTCTTCGGAGGAACAACCAAGTGTATTTATGATCCCGTGTCTTTGGATTTAAGCGTCCTTGTTGAATGAGGAAGCATGTAGTTTTGTAATTTGTTTAAAACCCTAAATAGTTACTGTGTTTTCCATTTTAATCTTCTAGGCTAGTACCATTATAAACATAACAGTGTACAGTCTAACCAGATAAAAACTTACGTGTTCTTTAGGAAGTGGATTTGGGCAAGCAACCAAGCCTGGTGTCTTGTGACTGCTTATCAAACCCTTTCTTTGGACAATGAGTTTGAAAATCATAAGTACTTTGTACTGTATGTTTGTATATGTGGGAGCATGCTCTTGTCACGATAGTATTACTCACAGAAGAGTAGGCTCAGTTGGTCAATGTCAGCTTTTTTCACCATCCATGAGAAGATGTGTGTCAGAGTGTCAGGTTATTTATTTTATAACATCTGTCAAGCTAATGGTAACGAAAAGGACTTTAGGAATTTTCCTCTCAGCGATAAATAGTAGACTATTAAGAGAAGTAATTCTCATTAATATTTTACTTTTTATTTCCAGGGAAGGGTGTATGTGGCTACGTCTGAGGCAAATATTAGAATTAAAAACTGAAAAATCTGGTCAGTTCTTCAGCTACACTGAACTCTTTTAATGCTGATGTCGAGGCTGTGACTGACACAGTTTGTAGGATGATGGTGTTGTAGCAAAATTCATGTCTGTATGTTTATCTGGGAAACATGGCTTGACTCATGCTCTATAGGAAATCATACAGTGAGTCATACCATAATATATTTCTAAATCTAAATGTTTGGCATTGTATAAATTCAGCATCAAAATATTTCAGTGAATTTGCACTGTTTAATTAAATCTTAGTTATAGTATAAACTCATCTGAAATGTTACAAAAATAAGCTATAAAACAAAAGATTTGAAAATGGAATAGTATGTGATGAATTCCCCCCAAATAGCAATTTATAGTTTGTGTGGATATACTAATTTTAAAAATTAGATAAAAGTGGAGTTTAAAATTTTAATTTAGCAGATTTTTAAAGTGTGGTTGCATTGCAAATTAGAGTTTGAGATATTCAGTACAATACTTGATATTAGAGGAAATTTTTCCCCTTATAGCATGATATTCAATATAGTGGACACTTTATTTATTTTATTTTATATTTTGCAGTGAGTGTTATTACAACATAGCTGTAATAAAAACCAAAAAAGAATATTAGTTTTTTCAAAGTCTCATTGAATTGCTTACACAAAACTATTTCCTATAAGTAGTTATCAGACTAGATGATCACTTAAGAGTGATTCCAAACCAATTTAGAAATTAGTGTATTATGACAGAATCTATATCAAATTATCCCTTATTTTAAAAAGAATAAGTGAATGGTTTGCTTTTGTACTAATTTAAACAAACCAGGCTAAGTTTAACTTAGCTAAAATCTGGATGTGTAAATAAAGCTTCCCTGTCCACCAAGATAAGAAATTGTTCTAAAGAAGACTAATTAGGCTCATGGGTAATTCCTGAACATAAAATGCTAAAGTTACTCTGGATCTGGAAGATTAATTTCTTTTATCAGATGACTTTTCTTCCTCCAAATAAAAATGTTACCTACAATCATTCACCCTACCTCATCATCCCCCCAAATTTTTGAATAATGCCTGAGAAATTTAAAAAGAAAAAAAAAAGGACAAACTTGGATATAATATCACTAGTGAAAATAAAATTATTCACTCTGTGGTCCCAAAATATGAGTTTAAGCCATTTAAGAACCAAGATTTCCAGAGCTTTGTTTCCTAGTATATTCCTGTTCCTTGCACTGTGTTAAATGACTAAATCCTAAAATTTATTTGCACTGATATTTACATAGAAGGAATTGAAAGGTAAAATCCTATGTAATAGTAAATTACTTACTATTAATGGAAATTTCAAGGTAATAGAAAAATTACTTATATTGGATATGTAAATATTTCTTTTTTAAAAATCATATCAGACGTACCTGTTTAAGTTTGTTGACTCATTTTCAAGTTAAATAAAAAACACAGAACTTAGTCTGGTATATCAGAAAACTGAATTATAATAAAGGAAGACCTAGATTTATTCTTTGTCCCTGACAGTCAGTGGAATGAAAAGAGAGGAAAACTATTGTGGATATTCAACTCAGTATGCCACAACTGAGACCTGGCCCAGCTAAATAAATAAATAACTGTCTTTAAAAAAAAGCCAGGATAAATGCGCATGCATAGCTGATTCCCTTTGCTATACAGCAGAAACTAACACGATACTGTAAAGCAGCTCCACCTAACTTTAGGTGTCCAGAAACAGGATGGGCTGAAGCAGTTCTGTTCTGAGTTGAATTGTTACTGGGTGGCTCACTGTGGGGCTTCTCAGGTGGCCCTGGTGATAAAGAACCTGCCTGCCAATGCAGGAGATGGGGATTCCATCCCCTGGGTCAGGAAGATCCCTGGAGGAGGGCATGGCAACCCACTCTAGTATTCTTGCCTGGAGAATCCCATGGACAGAGGAGCCTGGCGGGCTACAATCCCTGGTGTCACAAAGAGTCGTACACGTCTGAGACAACTTGGCACGCACGCTTCACTGTGGCCCTGGATCATCTTTTCCAAGAGAAAACTGAGAAATTCTGGTACTAAATTGTGTCCTTGAATTTCCTAAGATCCTAATAAGGCCTGTGATTTCTCAGAAACCATAGAAAGCCTCTGAAAGACCTGACTCTCAAAGTGGTCTGGACCCACAACAACCCAGAGCCAGAAAGAGCACCGACCCCTAACCGCCATACTGGCGGAGACTACAAGTCCTGGGCAGGTGGAGGGCAAATCCGAGCCTCATCACTACATTCTCAGTGTGATTCAGTTCAGCTCTTGGTGCCCTGGCCTGCTCTCAGCAGTGCACTTTCAGAGACAGATTGCCCTCATGCTAATGTAATGTCAGCTCTGCTTTGAACCAAGGAAAAATGAACATCTTCAAGTTCAGAACTTGATGACTTTGAAAGGCAGGGGAAGACAGTTAGTTCACATTTAAGCAGAGGTTTGTTTACTTCCCTTGGTTTAGTTGCTCAGTCATTCCTGACTCTTTGGGACCCCAAGGACTGTAGCCTGCCAGGCTCCTCTGTCCATGGGATTCTCGAGGCAAGAATACTGGAGTGGGTTGCCATTTCCTTCTCCATTACTTCCCTTAGTCAAATCTAATATTTTAAGCCAAAAATAATGGTTTTCTGAATTTGAGAAGCGCCCCTACTTGAATTATTCACAGAGAAACAGTCTTTGTAGACATTTATTATATGTGGACTTGCCATGCCTGCTCAGGATGGCCATCTTCTGCCTTTATCAGACATGACTCTGCTGGAATTCCTCTTTGATTGCACTTTTAAAACATATCTATAATCATTATACTAACAGCATTATCATTGACTTTCTTTTTAAATTTACAAAGCGTTTGATCACCTGAAATACACATTATGGAAATAAATGTCATTTTAGCAATTCACAGAAGCTACAGTCTTGTGTATACATGGAACAAGGCCATGTATTGGGCATTAATTTTTATTTCAGAATAATTACTTTTTTCCTGGTAACTTTTGTGACTTTTATTTGTAAGTAAATTTTATTGAATTATATTTTTGTATTTCCTATAAAAGGTATGTACTATTAAAAATTGATTTGGGTGGTTTAACTCTGTGATCCGGGTGTTTCATTTTTCTTTTAAATATGCCAAATCAAACAGATCAAATGATCATTCCAGCAGAAACAGCTGGCACATTCAAAAGAGTAACTGAGGACTATTGACTGAAGGAAATATTTACAGAGGGAAGGGCAGGGTTAAAGGAATCAACAAAGATGGTGGAGGAGCCCTTGGAAGCTGTTACCACTCCCGGGGCTGAAGGGACAAGGGAGGAGTCATGACAGCTGTGTCCCACCCAACAGAAGCTGTCCTTAAGCAGGGAAGCACAGCTGCCAGGGAACCACCTGGAGGGAGGGAGGGAGAGAAGCAGCAAGGGACCTCCGTGGAAGATCTTCCTGCTCTTCGGCCTGTTCCTCTCACTGGCCAAACCCAAGTGTAACCCAGACAGTAAAAATCATGAGGGCCACAGTGCAGGGGGAGAGTAGGCTTAGGGGCAGATGGGGAATATCCAGTGTAAGGAGATTAAAAATACATTCTTTTAAAAATTGCACCAACAGTTCTGTGGTAACCAAAATGGGAAAGAAATCCAAAAAAGACGGGATATTTGGGGACTTCCCTGGTGCTGCAGGGACTAAGACTGCGCTCCCAATGCAGAAATAGATCCCACATGCCGCAACTAAGAGTTCACACTCTGCCACGAAAAGACCCCTTGTGCTGCAACTGAGACCTGGACCAGCTAAATAAATAAATAACCGTCTTTAAAAAAAGCCAGGATAAATGCACATGCATAGCTGATTCTCTTTGCTGTACAGCAGAAACTAACACGATACTGTAAAGCAACTCTACTCCAATAAAAATTACTAAAAAATAAAATAAAATTACACCAACACAAAACTGAAACCACAACACGGGGAGCCCTTCTTCCTGCCTTCTACTCCAAACAGATATCCTCCAGCAAGCCTGGGGAATAGGCATCAGCCCCAAGTGTATGGAGAGGGGCAAAATCCTGTAGATTCCCCCACCAAAATACTTGTCCTAGGCCTGCTCCCTTGAGGCTCAGCATTTACATTTATCCAAGCCTGAAGGAGGTTTATATGATTGGAGGAGAGAAAGGAGATCAGGCTGAAACATTGTTCTGCTTTCCCCAGCCACAGCAGTACAGCCTAATAGCTCTTCTTAAGCAGAACAAACGGTAATAGTCACACATACTGGTTTAGAAAGGAACCGAAGCTTACTTTTAAGAAAGCCCAGAGGTGGAGGGGTGAGAAAAATCTAGAAAAATACCAGTAGTTAGTGCTAAAGGTAGGCCATATCCCCAAACCTAACATAAGCTGGGATGTGTCTACACAGCTGTTATAGAGAAAGAGTATATATAACAATTCAGCAAGTCTGCATAGTTTAAAATGCTGGTAAAAATATATATATAAAAAAAGCAAATTTCAATAAAATGGAAAAAAATCTGGACAAAGCATGGCTCCCAAGGCCATCTGTCCACGTTGCCCTTTCTGTTATCACAGGATTTGTCTTTATTCTGTCTTTACTCTCCTCCCTCCATCCCCTTCTGGAGCATGCTTTTCCTAGCAGACTGTTCCCTTTCCCCCTTCCACTGGGTCCTGTCATCTTTGATGCACACATTCAACCTTTCCCCTTTCAGCAAACTTTAGATTTATCTGGGCATATTAGACAGGTATGACTGCTGGTGGTCTTCTCAGACAAGTAGCTCAACCTCTCTGATTCTCAGTTTCCTCGTCTATTAAATAAAGATAATAAAATTATTGTTGTTGCTTAGTTGCAAAGTCGTATGTGACTCTTTTGTGATCACATGAACTGTAGTCTGTCAGCCCATGGGATTTTCCTTGGCAAGAATACTGGAGTGGATTGTCCTTCTCCAGGGGATCTTCCCGACCCAGGGGTCAAACCCTAGTTTTCTGAGCATCTCCTGCATTGCAGGAGGATACTTTTTTTTTTTTTTACCACTAAGCCACTGGGGAAGCCCAATTAAGTTATCCATCTCTGTAGTTATTGTAATTATTTTGAGGATTAAATGAGTAAGTGCAACCAGGACATTCAGCACAGTGCAATAAGGTTAGGGATTAGCATTTTCTCAGATGCTTGGTTGAATGTCCCCTCTGACCTCTTCACACACATCTGACTTAGATTGCTCATTCTTGGCTGGTCATGGTATCTGTTTATTAACTCTGGGCAGCTGTCAAGAATGAAGACAATAATATGTATGCAGGATGAGTTTGTATTTCCGAGAATGCAGTAGCAGCTGGTACACATGAGGAAAGTGTGAGCATAAAAGAGACCAAGAGAGACAGAAAGACAGCAGGACACAAACCATGGCCCCTGCCTCTCAGTGCAGCCAGGGAGGAGGCGAGAGGGGACAGCACCTGACCCGCTACTCAAACAAGGTGTGCGCGGTGCTGGGGGACTCAACGAGGTCACAAACCGGAAACAGAGCAGATCTCATTGACACATCACGTTCTCAAGATCCCCAGATCCAGCCCTGGGCCACAGCTGACCTTTCATGTTCCTGAAGCCGGCGCCCAAGACTTCTCTAGGCCAAACATTCCTGCTTTCTTCAACTCTCCCTTACGTGACAGCTCATCATTTTGGCGCCCTTCTCCTAATATCCAAGTTACCAATGTCCCTCTTGATGTGTTGGGTCAGAACCAAATACCAAGAAATAATTCTAAACCAGCATTACCAGCACTGAGTGCTGATATGTCAGTTGCCGGCTTGATCCGGACATTATCTTTCCATTAATGCAAACTGAGACCACAAAGCTTTGTGAGCAACTGGGTCATAGCTTTATACCCTTCAACAAATGGAAGAAGTACTGGCTTTCTACTTTACAGAGAGGAAAAGTGGGTGTGCAGGAGGGAAGTGAGCTGCTCACTAAGGACATCCTTGTTAGACACCCTTATGATTGTGATTATGGTGCTGATCTTGCTGCCTGAAACCACAGAGTCCTTGGTTTCTTGTTAGTCACTGGCCTATGGTTCTTGGGTTGGCTCTGTAGACTAGGGATGGAGAGCTTTGAACTTACTGGTTGAGCTTTGTCTTTTGCGTTAACAATGCGGCCCTTGAAATGATGTGGAACTTAACTGCCAGTGCTCCCCAAAGAATTTTTTCCTTGAAAATGGAACTCACACTTTTAGTTCTCAAAAGCTATTTTTGCTAGAATTAACTGGTCAATACTCATCTCAGTTCTAAGATTCAGTCCTCATGCTCATCTCAGTGCCTGATATGTCATGATAAAGTAAACATTTAAAAATTCAAAAGCTGCACAATTAAACCTTTAAAGACATAGTTGAGATTATCTTTCAGCTCTTAAAAAACTTAACATGTCCACATTGTAAAGAGCTCAGAGGAAAAGCCGAAAAGCCCTAGATTTTGAAAACCCAACATTAACCTTTTATGCTTTTAAAAATAAATGTCCTCGTGTTACTTGTAAAATGAAAGACACAATAACCAAAACACGCCAGGCTGAGTACTGTGGTGTACTACTCTTTGACCCATAAAAATGAATCCTTCTGGTGTGAGTAGGCGTTCTGAAAAAAGGAGAGCTTAACTATAAACTAGAGATCCTCATTCTATTTACTACCTATTATGGCGACTGGGGAGTCAGAGGCCCATTTCTGACAGGAAACACTCAGATGTTCACATCTTCCTGTGAAATACCAGTTTGGAAAACTGAGGAAGGTGGGGAGAGTCAGATTTCCGTCTTCCTTCTACAAATTTCTTCTGTGTTCTCGATTAAGTTATAGGGAACCACAGTGGCTGCTAAGAAAGTGAGGAAACACAATTATCTTGTGTTATCAGTATTAAAGCCTTTTAAAAAGAATGTCCTGCCTTTAGTTTATCTAAACATTGAGCCTGTTAAAATATTACTATTTAAAATGCTCTATAGGGGACTTCCCTGGTTGTCCAGTAGTTAAGACTTGGCTTTCCAATGCAGGGGGTGCAGGTTCAATGCCCACTCTGGGAGCTACGATCCCACATGCTTCATGGCCAAAAAAACAAACATAAAACAGAAGCAGTATTGTAAAAAATTCAATAAAGACTTTAAAAATGATCCACACAAAAAAAGACCCTTAAAAAAATACTTTGCAATAGGAATTTTGGATTAAGACACAAATAACATGAGGAAAAAACCTGATTACTATTTTTTAAACCAACAGCCTGAAAGGTTAGTAAGAGTGGTGATGCTGGGATTGGAATGCAGATGTCTGATCAATGAGCTCTTCTCTCTGTAGGATGCAGCTCCCTCCTCCCGAGGCCCCTTTCCCACCTCTCTGGCCTGCTAACTCCAACCAAGCAGCCCATGTACTGTGCCTGGCGCACACCAGAGGCTCCCATTTCAGGGTCATTGCCCTGGCTGTTGTCTCCATCTGGAATAGATGCTCTTCCCCCAGACAGCCATGACTCCCTTCTCTTCCTCACCTTCAGAATTCTAACCCAGGGCTAGCTTCTCAGTGAGGCCTTTACTGACCCCCTTCCTAAAGTCCCTCCTACCCCGCCTTATACTCCCCATTCCCTTTACCCTCCTCGATCACTTTCTGGTGTAAATGACCTCAAACATACCTAAAGTTAGCATATTTATAACGTTCATGGGCTGTTTTTGCACTAGAATGTGAGTTCCAGAAGGGAGAGATTGTTGTCTATTTTGTTTTGAGGCCTAATGTTACGGTATCTTATGGAGGCCAAATATCCCATATATTTGTAATGGCATCTTACAGATTTCAGGGCCTACTTCTATTTTAAAAATTTACTCTGCATCACCTCCAAAACCTAATCTCAGATAACTCAGAGGAAAAAGGTCATGTGTACTATACTTTCAGTGTTTCTGTGAGCTTACAGTTGTTTCAACATTTAAAAAATTAAAACAGCAGCCACACTCCCTGCAAGAGGAAGAAAACAAAACAAAAAAATGTCCTATTTGTTGTATACAGAGAGACATTAACAAGGCAAACTAAAATCAGAATCTAATTTCTATCACTTTGATTCATTTTTCCTCATATATTCTATTTTTGAGCTGTGAGTAATTATCAATGAAAACCAAAACGAAGACTAATGATACTGAATGTTAGTGGCAGCTGTCTTACAGGCTGAAGACTGATGTGGTCCGTAAAGCTGCTCTTTCCAAGAACTGTTATCTTAACCTTTTCAACCTGCACACCAACAAGTCAGACTAAACACTAATATAATGCTAATGGTTTGATGTAAAGAATGTATATAATTATCATCCTGTTCCCATTAGGAAAAAAGAAGCCAAATATATATGCAGTTGTGAACTGTTGTTATTTAAATTTATATGAGCTATTTGGAAGGAAAATGAAATTATTTCAGCATCACCTAATGACAATTTTAAGTGTCATAGAAGAAAGTGACTCTGCCCCAAAGAAGATACGGTTCATCCATCAGAGGTCCAGCTTCATACTGTGATTATCTGACTTTGTGTGTTTTCCCAGCTTCCTAAGGATCACAAGTTTATCCTTATATATAGGGTAGCCCTCCATACTTCTTATTTCTTGATTCAACCTGCACAAATGCAATAAGGTTTGGAATTGCACAAATGGATATTAATTATTCTTAAAGATGAATTTCCACAAGACCGTCTCCTCGTGGGAAATCTGTCTGTTCAATTTTCCTGTCAATAGCAAATCTCCATTCAAAAGTATAGAAGGACTGTGTTTACTCTTGGACTATGTAGTGGGATACCCAGGTGAGGGAAGAGGTTGTCAGGAAATTAGTGAGGAGTGCTGTCTCCTTCTGCTTAGCAGTCACATCCTTGCCTACCCACCCTCCACGCTGCTGCCAGCACGTTGCCCTTGGAGACTGAATTACACAGTGGTTGGTATAAAGTTTGTGCTTTGACGTGAGACAGACCACATTTCAAACCCCGCCTTTGCCTCTTACAGTGTAACCTTGAGCAAGTTACTAAAAGACTTTCTAAGTCTCTTTTCTCACTCTCTCATGAGGTACTTGCCACCTCACAGATGTTCTGAAAGAATCAAATAATAGGTCACGTAAAATACTTAAGATAACGTCTAACACAGGGTACACGCTTTAAAAAAATGCTGGTGATTATTATCATTACTGACTTTTAAAATAATCATTTTATTAAGATCCCATATTAATAGAATATTGAGTTCCAACCCTCTGCTGTTCAAAGCTTTCTGATCATAAGAGGCGCGCCCACATGCAGACCGCCAGCGCCACCAATACCAACACCAACCCAGCGTCCTCTTATCTGTGCCCACTCGTGACTTTGACAGATGTTACCAACAAGGTTGAGGTTCACTGGGGACCCTGAAGAGTCCAGTGAAGTCAGAGGTGATGTAGCCGATTGGAACTACATCTGTGTTCACAGCAGAGAATCACCAAAGAAGTAGTGACTTGGGCACCTGCCCCACCTGTTTCCGTAACACTCAGATTTGGAGGCATTGGCGCAGGCCTTTCCCCAGACAGTCTCATTTCATTCAGGTTTCTGCTCGAATGTCACTTCCACAGCAAAGTCTTTCTGGACTTAAATAAAATAACTTTCTAATGTATTTCTCTCACTCTTCCTCCTCCCCACAGTCTATTCATTTTTCTTTACAAGTCTATTCACCCTTCTCATTAACTAGCATTACTGTGTGTGTTTGTGTGTGTGTGTGTGTGTTTATTTTCTTTCTCTTCAAGTAGGAAAAAAACTCCATGATGGAAATTTTTTTGTCTTTTTTATCATTAAAATAATATCTCACATAGCAGGGGGTTCAATAAATACTTCTTCAGTGAATGAATGAATCTGTCAGCTAGCAGTTTAGGCACAAAGAACCCTAATTTTTAATTGAGGCCGAAGGTCTTTGGAAAAATAAAATATTCCCATGCTTGCTACACAGAGAGTTTCAAAGAAGAGAAGACAACTTTAGCACAATTCATGCAAAAAGACCAAACAAAGCCCCAAACCCCTAAAAGTAACCTTCACTACATAGTTCTTATACACATTTGTAAAAGCATATCTTTTGTATTATTTCTTTTCTGTTTATTTTCATGGCTGGTATTTCTCTTCTCATGAAATACATTTCCATGAATAGAACCCTACTCTACAACGTAACGGTAGGACCTAGGAGTCCAATTTGTGACTACAGTCCAGAACCAATTCGTTCCTAAGTCACCAGTTTCCTTACATCATTGGCTCCCTGTCATCCTGAAGGTGAGATCCAAGCTCCTTAACGGATGAACAAGGATGGACAGGGTCTGCTGCTTCTCTTATCTCACACAACCCCTGACTCCTGTCTAGGGCTGAGGTACTTCCAGCTTCTCCTCTCCCTACCTTGGCTGACCTGTCCCCTCCATCAGCAGCGCTGCTGTCTTCCTGTCCTGAAGTCTCTGAGGAAGGGATTCTTGACCTCTTCTTCCTATCATGACACTAATGAAAATCAAACTAATTCAACATAATGGTCAATAACTAACCAAGCCAGTAATAATTAAACGAACCCAGTAATAACTAAAACTAACCCATCCTCTGCTTTTTCTCTAAAACTATAATATACCTCTGAAGGCATGCCTTGTAATATTTTCTTTTAATTTACCAAAAGAAATCCATCACATTCCATCAATTGTAGTTTTATTGTTGTTGTTTAGTTGCTGAGTCATGTCTGACTCTTTTGCATGGGATTTCCCAGGCAAGAATACTGGGAATGGGTTGGGTTGCCATTTCTTTCTCAAGGAATCTTCCCGACCCAGGGATCGAACCTCTGTCTCCTGCATTGGCAGGTGGATTCTTTACTACTGAGTCACCAGGGAAGCCCCAACTGTAGTTTGCAAGATCCCAGTTAGGGTAATATACATCTCACTGCTGCCTGTGGAATCGTATCATGATCCAAAACCAAATCTGTAAAAGAAGCTGAATACGGATAGAAAAACATACCCGAGACTAGTTGTTTGTTCCCCTGCAAATAATCTTACAAACAGTACCCAAGTTTGAGGAGAAAAAACAAAAAACACTTAACCCCAATTCAGTCTCACAGATAAATCTCTGAGAATCCAAACTCAGCAATAACTTTAAATAAGGAACCCTCAAAATTACATGGCAACCTACTCCAGTATTCTTGCCTGGAAAATCCCATGGACGGAGGAGCCTGGTAGGCTATAGTCTATGGGGTCGCAAAGAGTCGGACCCGACTGAGCGACTTCATTTTCACTTTCACTTTCAAAATTACATACTCCAGGAAGATCTTCAGAGTATGTCCTGAAAGTGAAACTCACTAAGTCATGTCTGACTGTTTGTGACCCCACAGACTAGACAGTCCATGGAATTCTCCAGGCCAGAATACTGGAGTGGGTAGCCTTTCCCTTCTCCAGAATCTTCCCAACCCAGGGATCAAACCCAGGTCTCCTGCATTGCAGGCGGATTCTTTACCAGCTGAGTCACGAGGGAAGCCCCAAAATACTAGGGTGGGCAACCTGTCCCTTCTCCAGTGGATCTTCCCGACCCAGGAATTGAACCGGGGTCTCCTGCATTGGCAAATTATTTTATATGAAGTTTTCTCAAGGCATAACATAAAACTGATATCTGATAAACATTTGCATTCCTTATGCCAAAGAACAATAATACCCCAGGGGTTAAAGCTAGAAGCTATGGTTTGAATTTCTTAAATGAGTTCAATCTCAGAATAGTGACATAAATAATGAACTAGGCCAGATACCATATACGAAAGGTTTTTAGTGGGCTTCCACTTTAAATCTTTATCTAAAAGTTTTGTTTTGTACTCAGACTGTTTTGAGAGAAGAATTGTTAACTAAGAATCAGGATCAACACGGACATTTAACTTTGGCTAAAAAAAAAAAAGAGAGAGAGAGAAAAATTAGGAACTGCATTCATAAGAAAGTAACTTGTTTTCTTCATGAAGAGATCATTATGATTGTATATCTTGTTTCCAAACATCAGTAAATAAGACGTGTTCACTGAGAGGTTTCTTCTCTGGAAATGCAAATGTTGGTTAAGAGGATTCTTTTTTAGACTTTTCTTTGGAAAGTCCTGTGGAAATCAAACATACTCATAGGAATATTTTTTTTTTTTTAATCCACTGTATTTCCAAAAAGGATTTTAGGATTCTGGAAAATATAACGGATAATGTCCAATGTTGGAACACAAAAAATATTTTTCAAATGAAACCTTAATAGACTTTTATTAAAAATTTTTAAAATTTGGCCCAGATGATGTGGTATATGTAAGATACTTTTCGATGACCTAGCAAGCCCATATTGTGGTGGCTTTTTATTGTCAATGTAGTTAAGCTACAAGTGTTTTCCATGGTTCCCTTCTCTTCACGACTCTGTTGTCAGGCTGGTCACAAGAAAATTTTTTGCCAAATATGAAAGGCAGAAGTGATGCAGCAGCCAAGTTTAAGCTCGGAATGTTGCTGTTGGGTCAGACACCATTACAGGTCACACAATTGCTGAGGATTTGCCGGTTCACTTTGTTGGCATGGAAAAGCAGTGGCTGGACCCACTGTGCCTCCAACAAAGGGCTGGATTTCCTTATTCAGTTTGTTCAAATCCTGGGCCAAGCTCAGGTGCTGCTCCAGAGCACACAGGTCTTCTGCATGTCATGCACATCACTGAGAAGATGGTAGGAGCCCCATAAAAGGTATTGTTGTTTAGTCCCTAAGTCATGTTTGACTCTTTTATGACCTCATAGACTGTAGCCTGCCAAGCTCCTCTGTCCACAGTTTTTTCCAGGCAATGATACTGGAGTCGATTGCCATTGCCTTGTCCGGGAGATTTCCCAACCCAGGGATCAAACCGGCGACTCCTGTCATGTCTCCTGCATAGCAGGTGGGTTCTTCACCTTGGAGCCACTGGGGAAACCCCTCACAAAAGGTATTATATCTACTCTAGATTCCTACACTGATAAAAGAGATCCTTTAAAATAATAATACTCCAATTAAGATTTATTTGGCTTCTGACTTCCTTTGGGAATATTTTTAACTTCATACCATAATCAGAGTATGTAAGGGTGAGCCAATCAACTTTCCCAAGAGGGCTGTCTTTTGAACCGAAGAAAACAAGTGGTAGACAGATGGAGGCTCGTTCTAGAGAGATCTTTACAGAACTGATAGTGTAAGAGAGGTTGCTAATCTCCGTGGTTTGGACAGGCTATCACCAGAACAGTACATGTTGTTTCATTATTCAAAATAGAGGAAAATATATATATAACTACAAAGCTAGTTGACTAGAACAAGAATGAAGTACTATCACTACCCTATTCTATTGGCTTGGAAGCCTGACCAATGTAGTTAGACAAGAAACAGAAATAAGAAATATGAGAATTAAAAAGGAAGACACATTGTTTGTAGCTAATGATTACCTATATGGGAAATCCAACAGGCATTTTAGGCAAATTATTAGAATAATTATTTTAAAGTTCAGCAATTTTCCTGGGAAAAAAAAATGATTAGTCTGGAAAAGCCTATAGTGTTCCTATAGGCTTTGACAATAGACAAAGAGAAATGACAAAGAGAAAATAGAGTTTAAAAATTAAATATATAATATTAAATAAATTATATATAATTTTAAAAAATGAACAACAAAACTCAGAATAAATCTATTAAAAGATGTGAAAGACTTTTATGGAGATAATTATCATACTTAATTGAGAGACATAAAAGACTCACTAAATGTAAAGATATATTATGAGTGGGAAGACTCAAAGTACAGATGTCAAGTCCCACCACATTTATCTATAAATTTCATGCAATTCCAATCAGTCCTTTTTTGTGGTATTTGTGGGTGTGTACCAAAGGAACATTTCATGCAAAGATGGGCTCGATAAAGGACAGAAATGGTATGGACATAACAGAAGCAGAAGATATTAAAAAGAGATGGCAAGAATACACAGAACTGTACAAAACAGATCTTCACGACCCAGATAATCACGGTGGTGTGATCACTCACCTAGAGCCAGACATCCTGGAATGTGAAGTCAAGTGGGCCTTAGAAAGCATCACTACGAACAAAGCTAGTGGAAGTGATGGAATTCCAGTTGAGCTATTCCAAATCCTGAAAGATGATGCTGTGAAAGTGCTGCACTCAATATGCCAGCAAATTTGGAAAACTCAGCAGTGGCCACAGGACTGGAAAAGGTCAGTTTTCATTCCAATCCCAAAGAAAGGCAATGCCAAAGAATGTTCAAACTACCACACAATTGTACTCATCTCACACGCTAGTAAAGTAATGCTCAAAATTCTCCAAGCCAGGCTTCAGCAGTACGTGAAGCATGAACTTCCTGATGTTCAAGCTGGCTTTAGAAAAGGCTGAGGAACCAGAGATCAAATTGCCAACATCCACTGGATCATGGAAAAAGCAAGAGAGTTCCAGAAAAGCATCTATTTCTGCTTTATTGACTATGCCAAAGCCTTTGACTATGTGGATCACAAGAAACTGTGGAAAATTCTGAAAGAGATGGGAATACCAGACCACCTGATCTTCCTCTTGAGAAATTTGTATGCAGGTCAGGAAGCAACAGTTAGAACTGGACATGGAACAACAGACTGGTTCCAAATAGGAAAAGGAGTTCGTCAAGGCTGTATATTGTCACCCTGTTTATTTAACTTATATGCAGAGTACATCATGAGAAACGCTGGACTGGAAGAAGCACAAGCTGGAATCAAGATTGCTGGGAGAAATATCAATAACCTCAGATATGCAGATGACACCACCCTTATGGCAGAAAGTGAAGAAGAACTAAAGAGCCTCTTGATGAAAGTGAAAGTGGAGAGTGAAAAAGTTGGCTTAAAGCTCAACATTCAGAAAATGAAGATCATGGCATCCAGTCCCATCACTTCATGGCAAAGATGGAGAAACAGTGGAAACAGTGTCAGACTTTATTTTTCTGGGCTCCAAAATCACTACAGATGGTGACTACAGCCATGAAATTAAAAGACACTTACTCCTTGGAAGGAAAGTTATGACCAACCTAGATAGCATATTGAAAAGCAGAGACATTACTTTGCCAACAAAGGTCTGTCTAGTCAAGGCTATGGTTTTTCCTGTGGTCATGTATGGATGTAAGAGTTGGACTGTGAAGAAGGCTGAGCGCCGAAGAATTGATGCTTTTGAACTGTGGTGTTGGAGAAGACTCTTGAGAGTCCCTTGGACTGCAAGGAGATCCAACCAGTCCATTCTGAAGGAGATCAGTCCTGGGTGTTCTTTGTAAGGAATGATGCTAAAGCTGAAACTCCAGTACTTTGGCTACCTCATGCGAAGAATTGACTCATTGGAAAAGACTCTGACGCTGGGAGGGATTGGGGGCAAGAGGAGAAGGGGATGACAGAGGATGAGATGGCTGGATGGCATCACCGACTCGATGGACGTGAGTCTCAGTGAACTCCGGGAGTTGGTGATAGACAGGGAGGCCTGGCATGCTGCAATTCATGAGGTCGCAAAGAGTCAAACACGACTGAGCAACTGATCTGATCTGAGAACAATAAAACCATTCTAATATTCATGTCGAAGAGTAGAGAGCCAGAATAGTCAAGTGTATTTGTTTTCTATCATTGCTGTAACAAATTACCACAGACGTAGTCTCAAGACAACACACATTTATTGCTTACTGTTCTGGAGATCAGAAGTTCACGAGACGTAAAAAGTTAAGATCTAGGTGTCAGTGGGGCTGTGTTCCCTCTGGAGGCTCTAGGCAAGAACCCATCTCTTGCCTTTTCCAGTTTCTAGAAGCTGCCAGTATTCCTTGGCTCCTGGCCGTGTCACTCTGCTCTGACCCATCCTTCCCCCATCATATCTTCTTCTCTGCCTCTGACCCTCCTGCCTTCCTCTGGAAGTACCCTTGTGATTACACTGGGTCCACCTAGATAATATACGATGATTTCTTCATTCAAGATTGTTAACTGAATCAGCTCTGCAATGTCCCTTTTGCCATAAAAGGGTTCTAAGGATTGAGATATGGACCCTTGGGGGGAGACTCCTCTTATTATTTTAATCTTTGCAACACTGTTACACTACTTAAAGATTTAAAACTCAACAAAGTAGAAATCTGATCTTCCAGCATAAATAAAGAGCTATGACAATTCATTTTTAAAATGGGCAAAGGACTTTGATAGACATTTCTCCAAAGAAGATATTAAAATGCCAACAAGAATAAGATGCTCAACATGATTAGCCATTAAGGAAATACAACTCAAAACCATAATGAGATACCACTGACACTCCTTAGAATGGCAATCAAAGTAATTTTAAAACATGGAAAATAGCAAGTATTGGTGAGGATGTGGAGAAATTAGCTCCCTCTTACATTGCTGGTAGGAATGTAAATTGGTGTAGCTGCTGTGGAAGACATTTCAGAAGTCCCACTAAAAGCTACACAAAGAATTTCTATTAGATCAGATCAGATCAGTCGTTCAGTCGTGTCCGACTCTTTGCAACCCCATGAATTGCAGCACGCCAGACCCAGCAATTCTACTCCTAGAAATATACCCCAAAATTTGAAAACAGACACTCAAACAGATAATTGTAGGGAAGTGTTCATAATAGCACTATTTACAATAGCCAAAATGTGAAAACAATCCAAATGTTAATCTGATGAATGAATAAGCATAATGTGGTATATCCATACAAATCAATATTATCCAGCCATAAAAAGGAATGAAGTACTGATACTTGTTGTAACATGGATGAACCTTGAGAACATGCTAAGTGAAAGATGCCAATCACAAAAGGGCGCATAGTATATAGTTCCAGTCACATGGAATATACAGAATGGGCAAATTCATAAATACAGAAAGCACATTAGTGGTTCCCAGGGCCTGGGTCAGGGGAGATCAGGGAGTCACTGCTTAATGAGTATAGGGTCTCTTTTATAATCATAAAAAATACACTGGAACTAGATAATGATGATTGTTCATCACTGTAAATGTAGTAAATCTCACTGATGGTGAATGGTATGCTATGTGTATTTTACCACAATTAAAAAAACCCACAAATGATAAATGTACACATAGACATGACAAGATGGTCAACACCGAAATCAGATTGATTCTATTCTTTGCAGCCAAAGATGGAGAAGCTCTATACAGTCAGCAAAAACAAGACCAGGAGCTGACTGTGGCTCACATCATGAACTCCTTATTGTCAAATTCAGACTTAAAGTGAAGAAAGTGGGGAAAACCACTAGACCATTCAGTTTAGTTCAGCTGAGTCGCTCAGTTGTGTCCAGCTCTTTGTGATTCCATGAACTGCAGCATGCCAGGCTTCCCTGTCCATCACCAACTCCCAGGGTCCACCCAAACCCATGTCCATTGAGTCGATGCCATCAAACCATCTCATCCTCTGTTGTCACCTTCTCCTTCTGCCCTCAATCTTTCCCAGCATCAGGATCTTTTCAGCTTCAACATCAGTCCTTCCAATGAACACCCAGGACTGATCTCCTTTAGGATGGACTGGTTGGATCTCCTTGCAGTCCAAGGAACTCTCAACAGTCTTCTCCAACACCACAGTTCAAAAGCATCAATTCTTCTGTGCTCAGCCTTCTTAATAGTCCAACTCTCACATCCACACATGACCACTGGAAAAACCATAGCCTTGACTAGACAGACCTTTGTTGACAAAGTAATGTCTCTGATTTTTAATATGCTGTCTAGGTTGGTCATAACTTTCCTTCCAAGGAGTAAGTGTCTTTTAATGTCATGGCTGCAATCACCATCTGCAGTGATTTTGGAGCCCCCAAAAATTAAGTCTGACACTGTTTCCACTGTTTCCCCATCTATTTGCCATGAAGTGATAGGACTGGATGTGTGATCATAGTTTTCTGAATGTTCATCTTTAAGCCAACTTTTTCACTCTCCTCTTTCACTTTCATCAAGAGGCTCTTTAGTTCCTCTTCACTTTCTGCCATAAGGGTGGTGTCATCTGCATATCGGAGGTTATTGATATTTCTCCTGGCAATCTTGATTCCAGCTTGTGCTTCTTCCAGCCCAGCGTTTCTCATGATGTACTCTGCATAGAAGTTAAATAAGCAGGGTGACAATATACAGCCTTGACGTACTCCTTTTCCTATTTGGAACCAGTCCGTTGTTCCATGTCCAGTTCTAACTGTTGCTTCCTGACCTGCATACAGGTTTCTCAAGAGGCAGGTCAGGTGATCTGGTATTCCCATCTCTTTCAGAATTTTCCACAGTTTCTTGTGATCCACACAGTCAAAGGCTTTGGCATAGTCAATAAAGCAGAAAGAGATGTTTTTTCTGGAACTCTCTTGCTTTTTCCATGATCCAGCGGATGTTGGCAATTTGATCTCTGGTTCCTCTGCCTTTTCTAAAACCAGCTTTGAACATCAGGAAGTTCACGGTTCACATATTGCTGAAGCCTGGCTTGGAGAATTTTGAGCATTACTTTACTAGCATGTGAGAAGAGTGTAATTGTGCAGTAGTCTGAGCATTCTTTGGCATTGCCTTTCTTTGGGATTGGAATGAACACTGACCTTTTCCAGTCCTGTGGCCACTGCTGAGTTTTCCAAATTTGCTGGCATATTGAGTGCAGCACTTTCACAGCATCATCTTTCAGGATTTGGAATAGCTCAACTGGAATTCCATCACCTCCACTAGCTTTGTTTGTAGTGATGCTTCCTAAGGCCCACCTGACTTCACATTCCAGGATGTCTGGCTCTAGGTGAGTGATCACACCATCGTGATTATCTGGGTCATGAAGATCTCATTTGTACAGTTCTTCTGTGTATTCTTGCCATCTCTTCTTAATATCTTCTCCTTCTATTAGGTCCATACCATTTCTGTCCTTTATTGAGCCCGTCTTTGCATGAAATGTTCCCCTGGTATCTCTAATTTTCTTGAAGAGATCTCTAGTCTTTCCCATTCTATTGTTTTCCCCTATTTGTTTGCATTGATCACTGAGGAAGGCTTTCTTATCTCTCCTTGTTATTCTTTGGAACTCTGCATTCAAATGGGTATATCTTTCCTTTTCTCCTTTGCTTTTCACATCTCTTCTTCTCACAACTATTTGTTTGTTTGTTTGTTTTAATTTTTTAAGTATAAATTTATTTATTTTAATTGGAGGTTAATTACTTTACAATATTGTATTGGTTTTGACATACAACAACATGAATCTGCCACAGGTATACACGTGTTCCTGATCCCAAACCCCTCTCACAGCTATTTGTAAGGCCTCCTCAGGCAGCCATTTTGCTTTTTTGCATTTCTTTTTCTTGGGGATGGTCTTGATCCCTGTCTCCTGTACAGTGTCACGAACCCCATCCATAGTTCATCAGGCACTCTATCAGATCTAGTCCCTTAAATCTATTTCTCACTTCCACTCTATAATCATAAGGGATTTGATTTAGGTATTCACTATGAACAAAGCTAGTGGAGGTGATTGGATTCCAGTTGAGCTATTTCAAATCCTGAAAGATGATGCTGTGAAAGTGCTGCACTCAATATGCCAGCAAATTTGGAAAACTCAGCAGTGGCCACAGGACTGGAAAAGGTCAGTGTTCATTCCAATCCCAAAGAAAGGCAATGCCAAAGAATGCTCAAACTACTGCACAATTGCAGTCATCTCACACGCTAGTAAAGTAATGCTCAAAATTTTCCAAGCCAGGCTTCAGCAATACATGAACTGTGAACTTCCAGATGTTCAAAGCTGGTTTTAGAAAAGGCAGAGGAACCAGAGATCAAATTGCCAACATCCGCTGGATCATGGAAAAAGCAAGAGAGTTCCAGAAAAAACATCTCTTTCTGCTTTATTGACTATGCCAAAGCCTTTGACTGTGTGGATCACAAGAAACTGTGGAAAATTCTGAAAGAGATGGGAATACCAGACCACCTGACCTGCCTCTTGAGAAACCTGTATGCAGGTCAGGAAGCAACAGTTAGAACTGGACATGGAACAACGGACTGGTTCCAAATAGGAAAAGGAGTACGTCAAGGCTGTATATTGTCACCCTGCTTATTTAACTTCTATGCAGAGTACATCATGAGAAACGCTGGGCTGGAAGAAGCACAAGCTGGAATCAAGATTGCCAGGAGAAATATCAATAACCACCAATATGCAATGACACCACCCTTATGGCAGAAAGTGAAGAAGAACTAAAGAGCCTCTTGATGAAAGTGAAAGAGGAGAGTGAAAAAGTTGGCTTAAAGATGAACATTCAGAAAACTAAGATCATGGCATCCAGTCCCATCACTTCATGGCAAATAGATGGGGAAACAGTGGAAACAGTGTCAGACTTAATTTTGGGGGGCTCCAAAATCACTGCAGATGGTGATTGCAGCCATGACATTAAAAGACACTTACTCCTTGGAAGGAAAGTTATGACCAACCTAGACAGCATATTAAAAATCAGAGACATTACTTTGTCAACAAAGGTCTGTCTAGTCAAGGCTATGGTTTTTCCAGTGGTCATGTGATAGTTGGACTATAAGGAAAGCTAAGCACCAAAGAACTGATGCTTTTGAACTGTGGTGTTGGAGAAGACTGTTGAGAGTTCCTTGGACTGCAAGGAGATCCAACCAGTCCATCCTAAAGGAGATCAGTCCTGGGTGTTCATTGGAAGGAATGATGTTGAAGCTGAAGCTCCAATACTTTGGCCACCTAATCAAACAGCTGACTCATTTGAAAAGATCCTGATGCTGGGAAAGATTGAGGCAGGAGGAGAAGGGGACAACAGAGGATGAGATGCCATCCATCTCTGGCATCACTGACTCAATGGACATGAGTTTGTGTAAGTTCTGGGAGTTGGTGATGGATAGGGAGGCCTGGCATGCTGCAGTTCATGGGGTCTCAAAGAGATGCGACTGAGCGACTGAACTGACCTGAAGTCATTAAAATGTAATTGTTGTTGTTGTCGCAGTTGCTAAGTTGTGTCCGACTCTTTGTGACCCCATGGAGTGTAGTGCGCCAGGCTCCTCTGTCCTCCACTATTTCCCATAGTTTTCTCAAAATCATGTTTGTTGAGTCAGTGATGCTATCTAACCAGCTCATCCTCTGCCACCCACTCCTTCTTTTGCCTTCAATCTTTCCCAGCATCAGAGTCTTTTCCAATGAGTCAGCTCTTCACATTAGGTGACCAAAGTATTGGAGCTTCAGCTTCAACATCAGTCCTTCCAGTGAATACTCAGGGTTTAGGACTGACTGGTTTGATCTCCTTGCAGTTCAAGGGACTCTCTTATGTCTTCTCCAGCACCACAATTTGAAAGCAACAATTTTTTGGCACTCAGCCTTCTTTGTGGTCCAGTTCTCACATCCATACATGACTACTGGAAAAACCATAGCTTTGACTATACGTACTTTTGTCAGCAAAGTGATGTCTCTTCTTTTTAACATGCTGTCTAGGTTTGTCATAGCTTTCTTTCCAGGGAGCAAATGTCTTTTAATTTGATGGCTGCAGTCACTATCTGCAATGATTTTGGAGCCCAAGAAAATAAAATCTGCCACTGCTTTCATTTTTTCACCATCTATTTGCCATGAAGTAATAGGACCAAATGTCATGATCTTAGTTTTATGAATGTTGAGTCATCCGTACACAATTAAAGGCTCCATAAATAATGTCAAAAGACAAGTCACAAACTCTAAAAGACTTTTGCCACTCATACAGCCCCAAAATCATAATATCAAGAATATTAAAGAGAACTTGTTTAGCTCTACAAAAAATGCAAGTAACACAATGGAAAAATGAGCAAGGACACAGTGAGGCAATTTATAGAAGAGAGAACCTAAATGGCTGAAAAATGTGAAAATAGTTTGGTTCATCAGTAATTGGCTTCCCTGGTAGCTCAGCTGGTAAAGAATCTACCTGCAATGCAGGAGACCCTGGTTCAATTCCTGAGTTGGGAAGATCCGCTGGAGAAGGCGTAGGCTACCCACTCCAGTGTTCTTGGGCTTCCCTGATGACTCAGCTGGTAAAGAACCTGCCTGCAGTGTGGGAGACCCGGGTTTGATCCCTGGTTTGGGAAAATCTCCTGGAGAAGGGAACAGCTACCCACTCCAGTATTCTGGCCTGGAGAATTCCATAGACTGTATAGTCCATGGGGTTGCAAAGAGTTAGACACAACTGAATGACTTTCACTTTCATCAGTAATGAGGAAAGTACAAATGAAAACATATTTTGCACCCTATCAAGTAATACTTTAATGCTTTAGAAGTCTGATAATACTTGGTATTAGTGACTATGTAAAGAAATGGAATCTCTAACACATGACTAGTAATGCACATTGGAGCAACTTTGGAGGCCAGTATGGCAATAGCTGAGAAAGGTAAAAATCTATACATGGTATGTACCGACCAGCAATTCCACTTATAGAAATACACCATAGAAAACATTGTTTTGGTACAAGGAGTTGTGTACATATATGCTCACAGTAGCATTCTTTGTTATTGCCAGAAGGAGGTGGGGAGGAAAAAGATTTAAATAAATGGATAAATTGTAG
This sequence comes from Bos taurus, assembly GCF_002263795.3. Lineage (NCBI taxonomy): Eukaryota > Metazoa > Chordata > Mammalia > Artiodactyla > Bovidae > Bos > Bos taurus. The sequence continues at coordinate 11,804,567 of NC_037337.1, read as the reverse complement.
AATAGCTCCTCATCTATTATAATGAACAGATAAACTGGATCTAAATTCTTCCCTATGAATAGTTCTCAGAAACAATGTTGAGTGAAAAAAGACAAATTTCAGGCACTTTCTGATGGTGTTTGTCTCTGGAGATGGAAGTGGGGAAGTAGGATGACACAAAAGAACATTGTCTCTAGTTTTTAATGTCTTAAAAAATCTGAAGCAAATAAAATACACGGTTAATATGTGTTCTTTCTGAATAGTGTGCACCAATGTCTTTGTTCGGAGAAGGCAATGGCACCCCACTCCAGTACTCTTGCCTGGAAACTCCCATGGACGGAGGAGCCTGGTAGGCTGCAGTCCATGGGGTCACTGAGGGTTGGACGTCACTGAGCGACTTCACTTTCACTTTTCACTTTCATGCATTGGAGAAGGAAATGGCAACCCACTCCAGTGTTCTTGCCTGGAGAATCCCAGGGATGGGGAAGCCTGGTGGGCTGCCTTCTATGGGGTCGCACAGAGTCGGACACGACTGAAGTGACTTAGCAGCAATGTCTTTGTTATATTGCTCTCCATGCTTTCTGTGAGCCTGAAACTTTTCAGCATAAAATAACTAATAACTTTTAATGTGGAGAAATAGAGTAAGAAGCTGCTTTGCAAAAACTCAGTACATAGATGTGTAAATTTTCCTTTGGTGAGAAAATTGACCAAATAAGTTTGTCTGTGTGTCTGTGTGTTTGTGAGTGTGTGTGTGTGTGAGAGAGAGATGCTCTAAGCAGTGCAAGCAGCCAGGTTGTGTTTCTTTGCAGGAGAGACCTCATAATGACAACTTCAGTGACACTTTCTAGTCAGAGATCAGAGCTCCCTGGACAGTGTCACACCCCTGTGGACACTTGTCCATTTGCCCAGGACAGTGTGTGCTGCTATTGACTCAAGGCACTTCCTGTCATTCTCCCAGAGAAGGCAGCCAAGCAACAAATCCAGCACAAAAACTATCACCCATTCCTGGCTCTCTCAGTATTTTTCATAGACCCCAATTTCATCTATTTGCTTATTGACTTAAGTCTGATATGGGACATAATGCCATCAGTTTGACCAGATGTAGTTTTTTAGATTACTTTAGCCATCATGATTACAACTGGGAATACGAGTGATCTCCAGCCCATTTACTTTTGAGGCTAATCCTGACACCAGGTTTTCTGAAGGATAACAACTGGAAAATGTTACCACCACTTATTTAACAGAGGATCAGCTGCTGATTTTCTGGGCTTTATATTCTGAGTTGCCATTCAGATAAGCTATACAGAAACGACAACTTCTTGACAAAAAGGCTTAGAAGTTCAGCGGCCCACAGTTGAGATCAGTTTATTGCCGCGTTGTGTCCAGATTGCTGGCCTGCTCAGCAGGCAGGAATGCTTGATTTACATGCTACTTTTTGGAACTAATAAACACTTCTTCCTAATGCAAGGCTAGTTGGCAGAAGCCCTGACTTAGTGTTCTTGGCTTTCTGAACCTTACCACAGGAGTTAAAGTAGTGAATTCTGTTCCAAAGAATCACCACAAATTTATAAATATGTGTCAGTAAATGTGACATTAAAATAGAATTTCTATTTGATCGTATTGGTGACTGTTATTTGCACAGCAGTCTGCCTACGATGCAGGAGACCTGGGTTCGATCCCTGGGTCGGGAAGATCCCCTGGAGAAGGAAATGGCAACCCACTGCAGTACTCTTGCCTGGAAAATCCCATGGACAGAAGAGCCTGGCAGGCTACAGTCCATGGGGTCGCAAAGAGTCGGACATGACTGAGCAACTTCACTTTCACTTTTCACTTTCTTTCTGAAATAAGGAGAATGCACTTACTCCTGAAGGAGGGGACAAGATAAAATTTATAATCTTTTCCCTTCATTCTCATAATCCAAATTTTTCTAACCTTCACTGTGACAATGTAAACTTCTTGGTGACAGGAACTTGGTGCTACTTATTTCGTCCAGTGCCTGGCACCTAGCTGATATCTGTAGAGAATAGTGTAGATATCAGATCACCACATGGATCATGTTTGCCTTATCTAACCAGGACACAAGAAGCATATTCTACCCTCTGGTCTTAAAGATGGAATAAGGAAACAATAACAAACAAGAACTAAAAATACTAGGATTCAAATAATTCTCAATCAAGAGAACAAATGAGGAATCACAAATACAACAGTTGTGATTCCAGAAGAAAAAAAAAAACATTTCACACTAAAATCTGTTATGATAAATTGCTAAGTAATTCATCTATATCTAAAGGACAATTCTTTATATTGAAGAACAAGGACCAGAATATTCATTTTTCTGTGTATGCCTACACATACTTACAAACAGGAAACTTTTACTTTCATTTAAACCCTAAAATTTCTAATTTTTAGAGTAGAAAACTAAGATCATGGCATCCATCCCATCAGTTCAGTTCAGTTCAGGTCAGTCACTCAGTCGTGTCCGACTCTTTGTGATCCCATGAATCACAGCACACCAGGCCTCCTGTCTATCACCAACTCCTGGAGTTCACTCAAACTCATGTCCATCGAGTCGGTGATGCCATCCAGCCATTGCATCCTCTGTCATTCCCTTCTCCTTCTGCCCCCAATCCTTCCCAGCATCAGGGTCTTTTCCAATGAGTAAACTCTTCGCATGAGGTGGCCAAAGTATTGGAGTTTCAGCTTTAGTATCAGTCCTTCCAATGAACACCTAGGACTGATCTCTTTTAGAATGGACTGGTTGGATCTCCTTGCAGTCCAAGGGACTCTGGTACATATACACAATGGAGTATTACTCAGCCATTAAAAATAATACATTTGAATCAGTTCTAATGAGGTGGATGAAACTGGAGCCTATTATACAGAGTGAAGTAAGCCAGAAAGAAAAACACCAATACAGTATACTAATGCATATATATGGAATTTAGAAAGATGGTAACAATAACCCTGTATATGAGACAGCAAAAGAGACACTGATGTATAGAACAGTCTTTTGGACTCTGTGGGAGAGGGAGAGGGTGGGATGATTTGGGAGAATGGCATTGAAACATGTATAATATCATACATGAAACGAGTCGCCAGTCCAGGTTCGATGTACGATACTAGATGCTTGGGGCTGGTGCACTGGATGACCCAGAGGGATGGTATGGGGAGGGAGGAGGGAGGAGGGCTCAGGATGGGGAACACATGTATACCTGTGGCAGATTCATTTTGATATATGGCAAAACCAATATAATATTGTAAAGTTAAAAAAAAAAAAAAAGAGTCTTCTCTAACACCACAGTTCAAAAGCATCAATTCTTCGGTGCTCAGCTTTCTTCACAGTCCAACTCTCACATCCATACATGACCACTGGAAAAACCATAGCCTTGACTAGACGGACCTTTGTTGGCAAAGTAATGTCTCTGCTTTTGAATATGCTATCTAGATTGGTCATAACTTTCCTTCCAAGGAGTAAGCATCTTTTGATTTCATGGCTGCAATCACCATCTGCTGTGATTTTGGAGCCCAAAAAAATAAAGTCTGACACTGTTTCCACTGTTTCCCCATCTATTTCCCATGAAATGATGGGACCAGATGCCATGATCTTCGTTTTCTGAATGTTGAGCTTTAAGCCAACTTTTTCACTCTCCACTTTCACTTTCATCAAGAGGCTTTTTAGTTCCTCTTCACTTTCTGCCATAAGGGTGGTGTCATCTGCATATCTGAGGTTACTGATATTTCTCCCGGCAGTCTTGATTCCAGCTTGTGCTTCTTCCAGCCCAGCGTTTCTCGAGATGTACTCTGCATAGAAGTTAAATAAGCAGAGTGACAATATACAGCCTTGACGAACTCCTTTTCCTATTTGGAACCAGTCTGTTGTTCCATGTCCAGTTCTAACTGTTGCTTCCTGACCTGCATACAGGTTTCTCAAGGGGCAGGTCAGGTGATCTGGTATTCCCATCTCTTTCAGAATTTTCCACAGTTTCTTGTGATCCACACAGTCAAAGGCTTTGGCATAGTCAATAAAGCAGAAATAGATGTTTTTTCTGGAACTCTCTTGCTTTTTCCATGATCCAGCAGATGTTGGCAATTTGATCTCTGGTTCCTCTGCCTTTTCTAAAACCAGCTTTGAACATCTGGAAGTTCACAGTTCACGTATTGCTGAAGCCTGGCTTGGAGACTTTTGAGCATTACTTTACTAGCGTGTGACATGAGTGCAATTGTGTGGCAGTTTGAGCATTCTTTGGCATTGCCTTTCTTTGGGATTGGAATGAAAACTGACCTTTTCCAGTCCTGTGGCCACTGCTGAGTTTTCCAAATTTGCTCACATATTAAGTGCAACACTTTCACAGCATCATCTTTCAGGATTTGAAATAGCTCAACTGGAATTCCATCACCTCCACTAGCTTTGTTCGTAGTGATGCTTTCTAAGGCCCATTTGATTTCACATTCCAGGATGTCTGGCTCTAGGTCAGTGATCACACCATCGTGATTATCTGGGTCATGAAGATCTTTTTTGTACAGTTCTTCTGTGTATTTCTTGCCACCTCTTCTTAATATCTTCTGCTTCTGTTAGGTCTATACCATTTCTGTCCTTTATCAAGCCCATCTTTGCATGAAATGTTCCCTTGGTATCTCTAATTTTCATGAATTTTCCCATTTTGTTGTTTTCCTCTATTTCTTTGCATTGATCACTGAGGAAGGCTTTCTTATCTTTCCTTGCTATTCTTTAGAACTCTGCATTCAGATGCTTATATCTTTCCTTTTCTCCTTTGCTTTTCACTTCTCTTCTTTTCACAGCTATTTGTAAGGCCTCCTCAGACAGCCATTTTGCTTTTTTGCATTTCTTTTCCATGGGGATGGTCTTGATCCCTGTCTCCTGTACAATGTCATGAACCTCATTCCATAGCTCATCAGGCATTCTGTCTATCAGATCTAGTCCCGTAAATCTGTTTCTCACTTCCACTGTATAATCATAAGGGATTTGATTTAGGTCATACCTGAATGGTCTAGTGGTTTTCCCTACTTTCTTCAATTTAAGTCTGAATTTGGCAATAAAGGAGTTCATGATATGAGCCACAGTCAGCTCCCAGTCTTGTTTTTGCTGACTGTATAGAGCTTCTCCATCTTTGGCTGCAAAGAATATAATCAATCTGATTTCGGTGTTGACCATCTGGTGATGTCCATGTATAGAGTCTTCTCTTGTGTTGTTGGAAGAGGGTTTTGCTATGACCAGTGTGTTCTCTTGGCAAAACTCTATTAGCCTTTGCCCTGCTTCATTCTGTACTCCAAGGCCAAATTTGCCTGTTACTCCAGGTGTTTCTTGACTTCTTACTTTTGCATTCCAGTCTCCTATGATTTAAAGGACATCTTTTTAGGGTGTTAGTTCTAAAAGATCTTGTAGGTCTTCATAGAACCGTTCACTTCAGCTTCTTCAGCATTACTGGTTGGGGCATAGGCTTGGATTACCATGATATTGAATAGGTTGCCTTGGAAACGAACAGAGGTCATTCTGTCATGCATTTTGAGATTGCATCCAAATACTGCATTTCGGACTCTTTTGTTGACCATTATGGCTACTCCATTTCTTCTAAGGGATTCCTGCCCACAGTAGTAGATATAATGGTCATCTGAGTTAAATTGACCCATTCCAGTCCATTTTAGTTCGCTGATTCCCAGAATGTTGACATTCACTCTTGCCATCTCCTGTTTGACCACTGCCAATTTGCTTTGATTCATGGACCTGACATTCCAGGTTCCTATGCAATATTGCTCTTTACAGCATCGGACCTTACTTCTATCACCAGTCACATCCACAACTGGGTATTGTTTTTGCTTTGGCTCCCTCCCTTCATTCTTTCTGGAGTTATTTCTCCACTGATTTCCAGTAGTGTATTGGACACCTACCAACCTGGGAAGTTCATCTTTCAGTGTCCTATCTTTTTGCCTTTTCATACTGTTCATGGGGTTCTCAAGGCAAGAATACTGAAGTGGTTTACCATTCTCTTCTCCAGGGGACCACATTTCACTTCATGGCAAATATATGGGGAAACAGTGGTTAACTTTATTTTGGGGGGCTCCAAAATCACTGCAGATGGTGATTGCAGCCATGAAATTAAAAGACGCTTACTCTTTGGAAGGAAAGTTATGACCAACCTAGACAGCATATTAAAAATCAGAGACATTACTTTGTCAACAAAGGTCTGTCTAGTCAAGGCTATGTTTTTCCAGTAATCATGTATGAATGTGAGAGTTGGACTATAAGGAAAGTTCAGCGCAGAAGAATTGATGCTTTTGAACTGTGGTGTTGGAGAAGACTCTTGAGAGTCCCTTGGACTGCAAGGAGATCCAACCAGTCCATTCTAAAGGAGATAAGTCCTGGGTGTTCACTGGAAGGACTGATGTTGAAGCTGAAACTCCAATATTTTGGCCGCCTGGTGTGAAGATTTGACTCATTTGAAAAGACCCTGATGCTGGGAAAGATTGAGGGGAGGAGGAGAAGGGGATGACAGAGGATGAGGTGGTTAGATGGCATCACCGACCAATAGACATGAGTTTGGATAAACTCTGGGAGTTGGTGATGGACAGGGAGGCCTGGCGTGCTGCGGTTCATGGGGTTGCAAAGAGTCGGACACAAATGAGTGACTGAACTGAACTGGACCTTGGTACTTAAGGGAGACTTCCTTTGCTAAGGACTGTGATGGGTTGAGTATGTAAATTTGGGTATAAGCAAGGTGGCCAAACAGTTCTGTGTAATAGCAGAGAGAGGAATTTGCAATCTGAAGACAATCAGTGCATAGTAGAAATACTTTTGAAAAAGAGCCCAAGACACTTGGTGTGTGGCATATAATAAAGATCAAAGAGAAAATTCCTGTGAGGATATGGCTAAGGATTGGGAAATGCCTTTGGGAAACAATTGTCTCATTAGTGTATATTCTGTTTGCTATGGGATTTATGACATGAAATGCCTCCCCTGTCTCCTGAGTGAAGTCTTCAGTTTACATTCCTCCCTAATGCATTTCTGTATGACTGAATGATATCTAAGGATCTAAGAGACGTGCTGAGTTCTTGTTTCTGGGTTTACATGGAGCAAAAGAAAGAGAGGACATACAGACAAAGGAAGGAAAGGATGACAGTTTAGTTGACTCCCTGAGAGTCCCTCTTGGGTGTCTCTTCAGCATCTTAGACTTAATATGGTCAAAACAGACTCTGTTCCACCCCAGCTCACCCTGCCCTCCACAGGCTCTGCTGCTTTCCCAGGCTTCCTCATGTTATTAAATGGCACCACAGTCACTGAGTTGCTCAAGACAAAATATGCTTTAATTCCTCATTTTCTCTTACTCCCTACCTATAATCCATCAGCAAGTCCTGCCAGGTCTACCCCACTAACACACCCCAAATCGACCCACTCTGGCACCCTTGTCCCAATCCCCTATCTCTCTTAAGAACTAATGCAGTCCCCTTCTAACTTATCCCCTTATTCTGCTTTTGTCAACAACACTCACCCTGCACTGACTCATGCTCTCCTCACATAACATGCACAGTGACCTTTAGAACTAAAAATTAGATCATGTCCCAACCATATTTAAAGCTCTTCAATATTTGTCCCTTCCACTGAGAATACAGTTCTCCTTCACCATGGCCCTCAGAGCCTCCCATGAACTGACCCTGCGCCTCAGGTCACATCTTACCCCTCTCCCATTTTGGTTCCATCTCAGCAGCACTAGCGTTATGTTTATTTCTCAAATGCCTTTACCACAAGAGCATTCCCTTTGCCTAGCAGGCTCTTCCTCCAGGTCCTTGCACGACTAGCTCCTTTTTCTTGTAAGACCTCATCTCAAATGTCACTTCTGCAAAAAAAAAAGATTCCCTATTCTAATGAAGCCATTCTTCTGCTAGAAAATCTCCATCATATGACCCTACTTTGTTATTTTTATAGCACTTATCACAACTGGAACTCATTTTTTTAATCTCTATATTTTCTGCCTATCTTTGCCACATTGCATGGTTTGCAAAGGCAGAAACTGTATTCACTACTCTGTCCCATAACCTTGAACAATGCCTGGCACATAGTGAAAACTCAGCAGACACTTGCTGAGAGGACTATAGCACAGTTGTTAAATATCTGAACTCTGGCGTCGAATGGCTTGGCTTTGAAGTGTAGAACTACCTCTTACTGGCTGTGTAAGCTTAGGTTACATGCTTAATCTCTTCGTTTCCTCACCTTTAAAATAAAAGGATAATAGTACCGTTTGCCTCAGAGGCTTTTTGTGAGAATTAAATGAGTTAATATATTTTAAATGTTTAGGAAAATTGCTAGTACAAAATAAGCACCATGTGAGCTATTATTAATTTGCTCTGATCTGCCTTTCTTATGCATAGGAAGAAAAAAAATCTTCATTCTTGGGTGTATCAGTAGTGTGGAAGCAACTTTGAACAAGTTAACTTAACTCCCACTGAGCTTCAATTTCCTCTTCTACAAACAAACCCACCTCTCAGAGTGTTTATGAGGTTCTAATAAGGTAGGTTTTGTGAGAGCTCTTAACATAGTGCCAGAGGGCTGGATAAATAGGTGACCTGCAAAAAAAGAGAAAAAAAGTCATTAATCTGCCTTCCTACTCTTCTGGTACTTCAGCTCTGATCTCTGGCTGAGATGTTTATAGCCAATTTTTGTCTAAGATAATTAGACTCAGCCTTGAAGGCAAGTGAATTAAGGAAATATCAATTATCTAATGCCAAATAATGGTGGTCTAGTGGTTTTCTCTACTTTCTTCAATTTAAGTCTGAATTTGGCAATGAGGAGTTCATCATCTGAGCCACAGTCCGTTCCCAGTCTTGTTTTTGCTGACTGTATAGAGCTTCTCCATCTTTGGCTGCAAAGAATATAATCAATCTGATTTCGGTGTTGACCATGTGGCAATGTCCGTGTATAGAGTGTTCTCTTGTGTTGTTGGAAAAGGGTGTTTGCTATGACCAGTGCGTTCTCTTGGCAAAACTCTGTTAGCCTTTACACTACTTTATTTTGTACTACATGGCCCAATTTGCCTGTTATTCCAGGCATCTCTTGACTTTCTACTTTTGCATTCCAGTCCCCTATAATGAAAAGGACATCACTTTTGGTGTTAGTTCTAGAAAGTCTTGTAGGTCTTCATAGTACCGTTCAACTTCAGCTTCTTCAGCATTACTGGTTGGGGCATAGACTTGGATTACTGTGATACTGAGTGATTTGTCTTGGAAATGAACAGAGGTCATTCTGTCGGTTTTGAGACTGAATCCAAGTACTGCATTTCAGACTCTTTTGTTGACTGTGATGGTGGCTACTCCATTTCTTCTAAGGGATTCCTGCCCACAGTAGTAGGTATAATGGTCATGTGAGTTAAATTCACCCATTCCAGTCCATTTTAGTTCATTGATTCCTAAAATGTCGATATTCGCTCTTGCCATCTCCTGTTTGACCACTTCCAGTTTGCCTTGATTCATGGACCTAACATTCCAGATTCCTATGCAATATTGTTCTTTACAGCATCGGACTTTACTTCCATCACCAGTCACATCCACAACTAGGTGTTGTTTTTGCTTTGGCTCCATCTCTTTATGCTTTATGGAGTTATTTCTCCACTGATCTCCAGTAGTATATTGGGCACCTACCGACCTGGGGAGTTCATCTTTCAGGGTCCTATCTTTTTGCCTTTTCATACTGTTAATGGGGTTTTAAAGGCAAGAATACTGAAGTGGTTTGCCATTCCCTTCTCCAGTGGACCACGTTTTGTCAGAACTCTCCACCATGACCTGTTCGTCTTGGGTGGCCCTACATGGCATGGCTCTTTGAGTTTCATTGAGTTAGACAAGGCTGTGCTCCATGTGGTCAAGTTTGGCTAGTTTTCTGTGATTGTGGTTTCATTCTTTCCGCCCTCTGATGGATAAGGATAAGAGGGTTATGGAAGCTTCCTGATGGGAGAGTTTGACTGAGTGGGAAACTGGGTGTTGTTCTGATGGGCCAGCCATGTTCAGTAAAACTTTAGTCCAATTTTCTATTGATGGGTAGGGCTGTGTTCCCTCCCTCTTGTTTGACTTGAGGCCAAACTATTCAGTTCAGTTCAGTTCAGTTGCTCAGTCATGTCCAAATCTTTGCAACCCCATGAACCCCAGCACACCAGGCCTCCCTGTCCATCACCAACTCCCAGAGTTTGCCCAAACTCATGTCCATTGAGTCAGTGATGCCACCCACCCTCCTCTGTCCACCCCTTCTCCTCCTGCCCTCAATCTTTCCCAGCATCAGGGTCTTTTCCAATGAGTCAAATCTTTGCATCAGGTGGCCAAAGTATTGGAGTTTAAGCTTCAACATCAATCCTTCCAATGAACACCCAGGACTGATCTCCTTTAGGATGTACTGGTTGGATTTCCTTGCAGTCCAAGGGACTCTCAAGAGTCTTCTTCAATTCCACAGTTCAAAAGCATCAATTCTTCAGTGCTCAGCTTTCTTTATAGTACAACTCTCACATCCATACATGACACTGGAAAAACCATAGCCTTGACTAGACAGAACTTTGTTGGCAAAGTAATGTCTCTACTTTTGAATATGCTATCTAGGTTGGTCATAACTTTCTTTCCAAGGAGCAAGTGTCTTTTAATTTCATGACTGTAATCACCATTTGCAGTGATTTTGGAGCCCCCCAAAATAAAGTCAGCCACTGTTTCCACTGTTTCCCCATCTATTTGCCATGAAGGGATGGGGCCAGATGCCATGATCTTAGTTTTCTGACTGATGAGTCTTAAGCCAACTTTTTCACTCTCCTCTTTCACTTTCATCAAGAGGCCCTTTAGTTCTTCACTTTCTGCCATAAAGGTGGTGTCATCTGCATATCTGAGGTCATTGATATTTCTCCTGGCAATCTTGATTCCAGCTTGTGCTTCATCCAGGCCAGCATTTCACATGATGTACTCTGCATAGAAGTTAAATAAGCAGGGTTACAATATACAGCCTTGATGTACTCCTTTTCCTATTTGAAACCAGTCTGTTGTTCCATGTCCAGTTCTAACTATTGCTTCCTGACCTGCATACAGGTTTCTCAAAAGGCAGCTCAGGTGGTCTGGTATTCCCATCTCTTTCAGAATTTCCACAGTTTCTTGTGATCCACACAGTCAAAGGCTTTGGCATAGTCAATAAAGCAGAAATAGATGTTTTTCTGGAACTCTCTTGCTTTTTTGATGATCCAGTGAATGTTGACAATTTGATCTCTGGTTCCTCTGCCTTTTCTAAAACCAGCTTGAACATCTGGAAGTTCATGCTTCATGTACTGCTGAAGCCTGGCTTGGAGAGTTTTGAGCATTACTTTACTAGTGTGTGAGATGAGTGCAATCGTGCAGTAGTTTGAGCATTCTTGGTATTGCCTTCCTTTGGGATTGGAATGAAAACTGACCTTTTCCAGTCCTGTGGCCACTGCTGAGTTTTCCAAATTTGCTGACATATTGAGTGCAGCACTTTCACAGCATCATCTTTTAGGATTTGAAATAGTTCAACTGGAATTCCATCACCTCCACTAGCTTTGTTCATAGTGATGCTTCCTAAGGTCCACTTGACTTCACATTCCAGGATGTCTGGCTCTAGGTGAGTGATCACACCATTGTGATTAACTGGGTCATGAAGATCTTTTTGTACAGTTTTTCTGTGTATTCTTGCCACCTTTTCTTAATATCTTCTGCTTCTGTCAGGTCTATACTATTTCTGTCCTTTGCCAGCTCTTTCAAAAGGTCCTGCACACCCATTGCCCCACTCAGTGCCCCGATGCTACAGGAGGCCATTGCTGACCCATGCCTCCACCAGAGATTCCTGGACACTCATGGGCAAGTCTGGGTTAGTGTCTTGTGGGGTCACTGCTATTTTCTCCTGGGTCCTGGTGTGCACAATGTTTTGTTTGTGGCCTCCAAGAGTCTGTTTCTCCAGTCCTGTGTGAGTTCTGGCACTTCTACGGTGGGGTTAATGCCATATCCAGGTCTGCTGCACTCAGCACCCCTGCCCCTGCAGTAGGGAACTGCTGACCTGTACCTCCGCAGGAGACACTCAAACACAGTTCTGGCTCAGTCTCTGAGGGCTGTTTGGGCCTTGGTGTGCACGAGGTTTGTTTGAACCCTTCGAGTGTATCTGGCAGGTATGGGGTTTGATTCTAAATGTGATTTTGTCCCGACTACCATCTTGCTGGGGTTTCTCCTTTGCCCCTGGACGTGGGGTATCTTTTATTGGTGTTATTCAACATTCTTCTGTCAACAGTTCTTCAGCAGTGAGTTGTAATTTTGGAGTTCTTGTAGGAGAAGATGACCGCATGTCCTTCTACTCTGCCATCTTGGGAAGTAAGATGACATTGGAAGTAAGAAGATAGAGTAACAAGTAGGAAGATGGAGGTTCATGACCTTGTATAGGAGGCAGTGATCAAGACCATCCCCAAGAAAAAGAAATGTAAAAAGGTTGTCTGAGGAGGCCTTACAAATAGCTGAGAAAAGAAGAGAAGCTAAAGGCAAAGGAGAAAAGGAAAGATATACCCATTTGAATGCAGAGTTCCATAGAATAGCAAGGAGAGATAAGAAAGACTTCCTCAGTGATCAGTGAAAGAAATAGAGGAAAACAATAAAATGGGAAAGACTAGAGATCTCTTCAAGAAAATTAGAGATACCAAGGGAATGTTTCAAGCAAAGATGGAGACAATATAGGACAGAAATCATATGGACCTAACAGAAGCAGAAGATATTAAGAAGTGGCAAGAATACACAGAAGAACTATACCAAAAAGATCTTCATGACCCAGATAATTATGATGGTGTGATCACTCACCTAGAGCCAGACATCCTGGAATGTGAAGTCAAGTGGACCTTAGGAAGCATCACTATGAACAAAGCTAGTGGAGGTGATGGAATTCCAGTTGAACTATTTCAAATCCTAAAAGATGATGCTGTGAAAGTGCTATACTCAATATGTCAGCAAATTTGGAAAACTCAGCAGTGGCCACAGGACTGGAAAAGGTCAGTTTTCATTCCAATCCCAAAGGAAGGCAATTTCAAAGAATGTTCAAACTGCCACACAATTGCACTCATCTCACACACTAGTAAAGTAATGCTCAAAACTCTCCAAGCCAGGCTTCAGCAGTACATGAAGCATGAACTTCCAGATGTTCAAGCTGGTTTTAGAAAAGGCAGAGGAACCAGAGATCAAATTGTCAACATTCACTGGATCATCAAAAAAGCAAGAGAGTTCCAGAAAAGCATCTATTTCTGCTTTATTGACTATGCCAAAGCCTTTGACTGTGTGGATCACAAGAAACTGTGGAAATTCTGAAAGAGATGGGAATACCAGACCACCTGAGCTGCCTTTGAGAAACCTGTATGCAGGTCAGGAAGCAATAGTTAGAACTGGACATGGAACAACAGACTGGTTTCAAATAGGAAAAGGAGTACATCAAGGCTGTATATTGTAACCCTGCTTATTTAACTTCTATGCAGAGTACATCATGTGAAATGCTGGCCTGGATGAAGCACAAGCTGGAATCAAGATTGCCAGGAGAAATATCAATGACCTCAGATATGCAGATGACACCACCCTTATGGCAGAAAGTGAAGAAGAACTAAAGGGCCTCTTGATGAAAGTGAACGAGGAGAGTGAAAAAGTTGGCTTAAGACTCATCAGTCAGAAAACTAAGATCATGGCATCTGGCCCCATCACTTCATGGCAAATAGATGGGGAAACAGTGGAAACAGTGACAGACTTTATTTTTTGGGCTCCAAAATCACTGCAGATGGTGACTACAGGCATGAAACTAAAAGACACTTGCTCCTTGGAAAGAAAGTTATGACCAACCTAGATAGCATATTCAAAAGCAGAGACATTACTTTGCCAACAAAGGTCCATCTAGTCAAAGCTATGGACTATTTTTCCGGTGGTCATGTATGGATGTGAGAGTTGTACTATAAAGAAAGCTGAGCACTGAAGAATTGATGCTTTTGAAAAGTAATGTTGGAGAAGACTCTTGAGAGTCCCTTGAACTGCAAGGAAATCCAACCAGTCAATCCTAAAGGAAATTAGTCCTGAATATTCATTTGAAGGACTGATGATGAAGCTTAAACTCCAATACTTTGGCCACCTGATGTGAAGAACAGACTCATTTGAAAAAACCCTGATGCTGGGGAAGATTGAAGGCGGGAGAAGGGGACAACAGAGGATGAGATGTTTGGATGGCGTTACCGACTCAATGGACATGAGTTTGGGTAAACTCTGGGAGTTGGTGATGGACAGGGAAGCCTGGCATGCTGTGGTTCATGGGGTCGCAAAGAGTTGGACACGACTGAGTGACTGAACTGAAATGAACTGAAATAATGGTGTGTAATGAAAAACCATGAAACCACAGTGACATTCATCAGTAACACCTATTCTTGCTCATGAGTCTGGATTGTGATTGTTGGTGGTTAGTTGCTGACTTATACTGGGTTGGCTGAGCAATTGTGCGAATCTGAACTGGGCTAGGGGGTGCACACTTAAAATATCTGTGATCAGCACCTAGGTAGGCTGGGGACTGGCTGGCTAGGATGGCCTCAGCTGGGATGACTTGGTTCTGGGCTACATGGTGTCTCATCTTCCAGTAGACTGGCCAAGGACTGCTCTTAGGACAGGGATAAGGCTCCAAGAGAAGAAGCAGAAATATACAAATGCTTTTACAAGACCAATTGTTTGCTATTGTTCCATCAGCCAAAGCAAAGCACATGGCCAAGGTCAGATGTGGTTAGAGAGGCACTATCAAAAGGGCTATCGAGAGGCATGAAACACCATCTACAATACCCCAGATATGTGGAATTTGTAAAATAAAATTTAAAATTTAGGAAGTCAGTAAACAAAGGCATGAACAATGCTGTGGGTGCCTGTTTGAGATATCTGCCCTGCTCCTCATCTCTGAGAACTGCCCAGCCCCCGATCACATTCTCTTTCTGGAATTTGGAAATGAAAGCCAAGAAGGTTGAGTCAGAATCTGTATGGGACTTGTAAGCTTGGGCGCTCTGGGGAGGCTGTGTTTTGCCACATGAACTAGGAGCAGGAAAATTTAAAAAAGCAGCCATTCTCTCAGCCAGGGGACAATGAATTCAATGAAGTAAAAACTGTATTAATGTCCTACTGATGCTGTAACAGATTACCATAAGCTTAGTGGTTTAAACAAGCATATTTATTATTTTACTATTTTGGAGATCAGAAGTCTGAAACCAGTTGGCAGGACTGTATTCCTTCTGGAAGCTCTGGGAGAAATTCCATTTCCTTGCCTTTTCCATCTTCTGGAGACTGCCTGCATTCCTTGATGTATGTTTGTATCACTATAACCTATGCTTCCGTTGTCACATCTTCATCTCTGACTCTGACCCCCAGTTTCCCTCTTCTAAGGACCCTTGTGATTAAACTGTGTTCCCCTGGAGAACCCAGAACAATCTCCCTGTCTCAAGATCTTTAACTTGATCATATCAGCACAGTTCCTTTTGTCACGTAAACTGGCATTTGTATTCCTAATTCCATCTTTAGGGGTCATTATTCTGCCTATCACAAATACTCATGGAGTAACAAAGATGAAAGAAAAAGAAAAATAAAAGATTCCAACCTCTGGACCAAGTCAAGGTGTTCCAGTATCCCTGCCTCCCATGTCATGACACATTTCTTACATTCTTATAAGAAGTCTTCTGGGTGATAGCTGCCTGGAAGCTCTGTTGAGAAGAATGCTGAAAGTTTATTGAAATGCATAATTAACAATATCTAACATGGTTATCACACGAGAGAGTTGTATTTGTTTATTTGAGATACATGTGTGTTTGTGTGTGTGTGAAAGTGAAAAGTAAAAATGTTAGTCACTCATTTGTGGCTGGCTCTTTGTGACCCCATGGGCTGTAGCCCTCCAGGTTCCTCTGTCCATGGAAATTCTTCAGGCAAGAATACTGTAATTCTCCAGGCAAGGATACTGGAGTGGGTTGCCATTCCCTTCTCCAGGGTATCTTCAAAACCCAGGAATCAAACTCAGGTCTCTTGCCTTGCAGGCAGAGTCTTTACTGTCTGAGCTACCAGGGAGGCCATATATATAAACAGTTTCTTATATATAAAAAATTCTTTACATTCAGCCTTGCCAATTCTATAATTTTTAATATAGAAAAACGATGATGTGTGTGTGTGTGTGTACACTCAGTGGTGTGACTGAGTGTAAATAATTTTTTTTTCTTATCAAAATAGGGCTTAAACTATGAAAATTTAAATCCTTGTTAATGGTATCACAACCTGAATTAAGGGATATCCCTTTCATGTCTGCTTGTAACACATGACATGTAACTTGGGGGCTGTGGGTAGGCTGCATTTTACCATAGACAAGATACCTAGCATTTAGAAGTAAAAAAAAAGAAAAAAATCAGTGTTTTTTCTACCCAATACTTTTCCCTTCGAACAAAACAGTAACTTTTCAGGGATGGATCACAAACCCGCGTCAAACATCCATCCTGTTCTAAGAAGCGTGGTCACAGCCAGGAGGCAATCTGGGTCACTACACAAAACACTTTTCGTTGTCAGAGCACTTTCTCGTAGGAGAAAGGCATTGGTTTCAAGAACTCCAAGTTTTGTTTCTGTCAGTTTTGTTTAGTACCATGTGCCAGGAGCTCACTTACGCCTGGATCTTTGGCCTGACTTTTATAGGAAATTTTCCCTGAGTGACACATAATAACTTCACTAATCACTTGCTCCAGTGTTCTCAGTGACTTCCCAGAGCTGAAAGTACCCTGTTGCATTCACACCAGACAGGAAATAAGATAATATGAGCCTGTCCTGCCCCAGAATTTATGAGGAATAGAAAGGTGGACTGGGGGTGGGTATTGTTCTATTTTTTTTAATGGCATCAAAAATTGACACTGTCTTTCAGAGTCAGTGAGAACACTCAGAAGAAGAGGAAACTGACCAAGTATCTTCCTTCACTAAACAGGCTCTTTTCTAACAGCCTATGTAAAGTTCTTTTCCTGAAGAATTCTTTCCTCTCTAAAGATTCAAGGAGGCAGATGTAATTCAATCCCCCACTGTAGCTTTTAAGCCCTGCAGAATGAGTGTTTACAAAGCAGCATCTTTTACTAGATATTGTAAAAAGAGATGTCTGAGCATCTGTTTTGCCAAGAAATTAAAATGGAGTCTTCGCCAAGGAGCATAAATATACTTGGCAGAAACCAAAGGCTCAGTAGCAAAGATAAAAGTAATTGTTCCCTTCAACCAATTGCTCACACTTATTGCAAAACATTTATCTTCCCCCATGGTGAGTTTTCTCCCGTCATGCAGTCGGCTCTGGGAATTCTCATCCTCTGGGTCTTGGAAGGTCTGTGAGGGAGACAGTGATGTTCTGAGCCATGGAATTACATCTCTGCCACTCCGGGAGCATACAGGCTCACAGAGGTTCAGTGAGTGACCTGAGACATTTCACCTCTCAACAACCTGATATTTTTTCCCCTCTAGAAATGACCAATTTTTAAGAAAGACATTTATCTTTTAACTATGTCATTCTTTTTACTGCTTTAAAATCAGATTTGATTTTCTTCGGCTCACTGGGCTTTGTATAAATGTCAGTAAGCAGAAAAGATTGTCAGCACTTTGGACAGATGATCAATTATCCGGAGATTTCTCAGCTTTACATTCAATGAAGTGACTCAACCACTGCTTATGTAAACACTGTGCTTTAAAAATTTTTTTCCTCAACACTTTTATATGTCCTTAAAGACTGTCGCCCTGGGAGTAAAACAACCACAATGGTTTGATTCTGAGCAAAACCTCTTTGTTCTTCGTTTTCCTATGCGTAAGCCCAAAACATCAGAAAACTAAAATTTACATACATTCACAATTAAAATTAGTTCTTTTAAACTAGTTAGAACATATTATCATGATTTAAAGGTCAAAAACTGTCTAACATTTCAACAAAAACTTGAGTCATCACCAGTAACTAAAATTAGATAATATTTCTTGGCAATTAATTCAGTTTATATACTTGACAACACTACCACTATATTTCTTTTTAAAAGAGCCTCAAACATTTAAAGCTCACTGGATCACTGGCTTGTTTAGAACCACAGTCATTTGTGTACTTACCTCACTTTTCTTCTGACTGTGGGTTCCAAGGGGGAGGTACCTCAAAGCGTTGCCCCGGGAAACCAAACACCATTCCTGCCCTTCCAGAGCTGAGACGTGCTGGGTATGGTATCCCCACCACAAAGTGCTGTCCTCACCCTTAATGGCCAGATTCTTCTCTCTCTTCTCCACTCACTGCTACCCTTGCTAAAAATATCAGCATTTCTTTTTATTCATTATTCAGCTTTTGTCGAAAGCTTCTAGATCAATCACCCCAGATCCTTTTTGAAAAGGAGTAATGTACACGATGGGCTTCCCAGGCAGCGCTAATGCTGAAGAACCTGCTTGCCAGTTCAGGAGACATTGGCAAGGTGCCTGGGTGGGGAAGATCCACTGGAGAAGGAAATGGTAACCCACTCCAGTATTCTTACCTGGAGAATCCCATGGACAGAGGAACCTGGAGGGGTACAGTTCATGGGATCGCAACGAGTTGGACTACTGAAGGGGCTTAGCACACACACACATAACGTACATGATAAATCACTCCTTTAACTCTAACATGACTGAACGACTAACACTTTCACTTTTCACTTAACTCAAAACAATATACAGTAGGTTATGACTTGGGATGCTTAGGGCTGGGAGGTGGAGAACAAAGAGGAAAGAAGGTCTCTCCCAAGAGAACGATTAAGCTAGGCTATTTGGTACGATTGTGATACTGTAGTTCACTTTAAATAAAAACTTGCAGATTTTAGGTTATCAATTAGTTTTAAATGTCAAACATCCTAGAAAACATTTTTAGTACCTTAGTAATACTATTACTGATATCTTTCACCGGCAATACTACAAATAAAATGGTATGATGCGACATGGTTCTGCCCATTTTATTGTCTGACAAGTAGTTATACAAACACAGGAGTTCTTTTAATCAGTCAGGCAAATCAAGTTTATTCCAGGGAAAAGAAAAAGTAAAATAGAAACTAGTTGAAATCTATGACCAAGATTTTTCAGATGAAAAATCACTAAAGAGTAACTACCTTCCACCTTTCTTTAGCAAACTTAATACACCAAAACTTGGGTTTATACAGACAATAACCTAGAAAATATTTCTTCTTTGATAACATGAAGGAAAGTTTATTTACACATTCTATTTTTCTAGTTCTAGTAAGCAGCTTTATGAATACAATTTTGGTATTCTATATGTTGTGAATGGAAACAGCCTCCCTTATGAGTAAACACACATCTTCCAAGATTTTAGCAGAAAATAAAAATTCCAAGGAAGTCATTTAGGTTTCCTGTATGTTAATTCCCACTGAAGCTCTGACTCAAGAAGAGACACACTGGCTCCCATTCTCAATCTTTAACTCCCCTTGACCCAGTTGAAGTAGATACAGTATTGTCTTTTATACTATGAATGCATATACTCATATTGCTTTTGATTTTGCTATTGTGGCTTATCATTGACATTAAAAAAAATGGCTGCGATCCAAAAGTCTACAAATAATAAATGCTGGAGAGGGTGTGGAGGAAAGGGAACCCTCTTACACTGTTGGTGGGAATGCAAACTAGTACAGCCACTATGGAGAACAGTGTGGAGATTCCTTTAAAAACTGGAAATAGAACTGCCTTATGATCCAGCAATCCCACTACTGGGCATACACACCAAGGAAACCAGAAGGGAAAGAGACACGTGTACCCCAGTGTTCATCGCAGCACTGTTTATAATAGCCAGGACATGGAAGCAACCTAGATGTCCATCAGCAGATGAATGGATAAGCAAGCTGTGGTACATATACACAATGGAGTATTACTCAGCCATTAAAAAGAATACATTTGAATCAGTTCTAATGAGGTGGATGAAACTGGAGCCTATTATACAGAGAGAAGTAAGCCAGAAGGAAAAACACCAATACAGTATACTAACACATATATATGGAATTTAGAAAGATGATAACAATAACCCTGTGTACGAGACAGCAAAAGTGACGCTGATGTATGGAACAGTCTTATGGACTCTGTGGGAGAGGGAGAGGGTGGGAAGATTTGGGAGAATGGCATTGAAACATGTAAAATATCATGTATGAAACGAGATGCCAGTCCAGGTTCAATGCACGATACTGGATGCTTGGGGCTGGTGCACTGGGACGACCCAGAGGGATGGTATGGGGAGGGAGGAGGGAGGAGGGTTCAGGAGGGGGAGCACATGTATACCTGTGATGGATTCATTTTGATGTTTGGCAAAACTAATACAATTATGTAAAGTTTAAAAATAAAATTAAAAAAAAAAACTTGACTAAATTAAAGAGAATGTAGGAAATCAGGAAAATCCAGAACCCTAATATAGGCGCATTTTAAAAGTATATGTTTCTGCTCCTAAAATAACCTCCCTCTGGCCCTAAAGGACTGTAGAACTTTTTGGACACTTTGCCCGGCTTGCATCTCCTCCAGTTCCCCACTTTTCTCAACTCTGCCAAAAAATCATGGAAATTACATCCATAAGAACCAATCTAAAATGACTTATCTTAAACACTGATTTTGACCTTTTCCTTGTATTTCTTTTCTTTAAATTTTCTTCACCCCCAAGTTATCCACTTAGGCCCACTTTCCCATCTGAGAGGCACAAATAATTTATAGAGACATGGTGATTAGAATAACAAATTGGCTACTCCCTTCTAGCCTGGGTTACTGATTCTCCCACTTTTATAGACAACTCACAAAATATAAATCCAGCTGTGTGTTATCTCCCAACTGGACAACAGCCATTGCATGCACACAGTAGTGTGGCTTGCTTCACGTACTGGCCTTGGAAGGCATAGAATTCAGTGACTCAAGTTGCCCAGGTCTCCACAGAACCATCCTGAGTATGTGGAGGACAAAGCCCCCCACCAAATGAAACACTTGAGATTAAAGAAGCTGTAGGACTAACCATTTGAGCAGCAAAGAGGGTGGTGGTGGGGA
Source organism: Bos taurus (assembly GCF_002263795.3). Lineage (NCBI taxonomy): Eukaryota > Metazoa > Chordata > Mammalia > Artiodactyla > Bovidae > Bos > Bos taurus. The sequence goes on along the minus strand of NC_037337.1, from coordinate 11,783,528 downwards.
GTCATTAGGAAAGCCCATTGAGAACTGGGATTTGACTACATGTTGTCTATGACTCAGTGTGGAAGGTTACCAAATTCCATTCATGGAATTTTATTCATTTCTGAAACATAAACTAGGGAAAAGAATTCAACAGCAACAACAAAATAGCAACAAATTCTCAGTAATTAGAATAGGTTCTGTGTTTCTACTTTCTGTAGAACAACCACAGTTCAAGAGTAGTAGTTTCTTATAAACTGATTAAATCAGTGTCCCAATGAGCATAGCAAAAAACGAAAACTGGTGACTTTCCATTTTTTTCAGATGGATTCTTTACTCCCTTTTAACTTCATTGCTGTCATATAAAAGTTCATTGCTCTTCCTAGGGAAAAATTTGTATTGAGAGTAAAGATGTGTTAAAGAGGCTGGTGTTTTTTAAAAATTGGTGTCTTGATGTTTATAGACTTGCCACAGATAAAATCCCTTTCACAAGAACTTGGCCATAAGCATCCCAACCCAGTGCCCTTAAATCCTGATGGGCAGCTCCATCCTAGGTATTCATATTATCTGACCTTCAGAATTATCTTCCATAAAGTATATATGGATAAAAAGGAAGATTTTCAGGGACTTCCCTGGTCTTCCTTGGTGACTCAGAGGTAGAGAATCTGCCTGCAATGCAGGAAGCACCAGAGACATGGGTTCGATCCCGGGAAGATCCCCTGGAGGAGGAAATGGCAACTCATTCCAGTATTCTTGCCAGGAAAATCCCGTGGATAGAGGAGCTTGGTGGGCTACGGTCCATGGGGTGGAAAAAAGAGTCATGCAACTGAGCAACTGAAGACACACACACATCTGGCAGACCTGTCCATACTTCCACTGAAGGAGGCGTAACCAAAATGAAAAAAAAAAGCAAGACTTTCAGTGCTTAACTGTGGCATTTCTGAATGAGACTTTTCTTTTTTCCAATGACTTGTCACATTAATGTCTTAAACGATCTTCCATGAGGAAATTTTCTACCCAGTTAGTTATTCAAGCGTCTCTTACCAGCCATGGAATGGAGCCTGAAATTGCTACTTGTCATCTCAGAATGAAACTTCAATACATTTAAACTAAATTATGATGCTTCCATAACTTCTCTTGGCTCTAAGAATTATTCTACTCAGTGATGAAATGAGAGAGAGAAGTATGCTCTGAGCAAAAGTTAGCACAAGGGGAATTGAATTCAAGTGCAAAAGCTTTAATTAAGCTTATTTATCAAGAAAGGAGATATGAAACCCTTGGGCTCCAGCGTGGCTTTTATCTCCCAGGAGCCCACTTTCTCATTTGGCCTGTTCCTTAACTTGCACAATTCCTTAAAGAAAACAACTCTCATTTCTTCTGATCTCTATCATAAGCCAGATACTAATTAATGGCAAAAAATTAAATTCTTGGGGGTAATCATCCAGAGAATTCTTTGGGGTTTGTTTGTTTATTTTTGCTTTGATTCCTTTTTGAAAGTTTGTTAAATATGCCAGGAAGCACTGTGCTTTGATGCTCAGGATACAGTTCCTTTTATTTTTACCAGGGGCATTTTTGCACGCACAGGACAGTGCCCCTCACCAGGTGACAAAGCAGCCTGGCTGTTTACTGTAGGAATGAAGTACCTCTTCAGTCAGTTTTCAAAATGTATACTGCTTCTGGGCCGCTTTGGGTGCTGTTTCCTCAGGACAAGCCTCTACTCTTATTAGGTCAGTAAAGACTCACAGCCCTGGAGTCTTTCCCCACCAAACACATGACCTTGAGTGTGTCCATAGGCCTAGAAGAACAACGTGAAATACCCAGACCCACCGGTCTATCCCTGCCTCAGTGCAGACATGCTCAGGCACAGATGGGCTTGATGAAGCAGCCTTCTGCCAGGAGAGCTGTTTTACCAGTTGTATTTTTTGGAGCACCTGAACCTTGACTTTCATCATATTCTAACAAAATACCTGATATTTATGATGTACTCATTATATGCCAGGCATTTAGGTAGACTTGGCTTATTTCATCTTCACCACATTCCTAAGGAGTAGGTTCCTAATCTTATAGATGAGGAAACGAAAGATCAGAGAAGTTCAGAAAGTTGCTTAAGATCATCCAGCTGAACCATTGAACCTAGTCCCTCCAGTAGAGACTCCAGTAGAGACTAGGGTCTACTGCAAGCAGTTTGAGTCCAGAGACTGTACCATCTTTTGGGAAGTAGTTTTCTTGAAGTGAAAGACTTAAAAAAAAATTAAATTACTAAACAAACATACAATTAAGTAATAACAATGCCTACAACTTAATGCAGGGCTTTATGTGAAAATTATAGAAGAGTTAGTTGAGAATGACTGGGTAGTTTAAAATACTGCATAAACCGCATAAAAACATACAGTGAGGTTCATACATAAACTTTCTCCTCTCTGAGGGGTTAATGAAAACCTTTCACCAGTTAAGGTTAAGAGAATCACCTTTTATCTGGACCAGTGGAAATGTTCTCCTCATTGTTCACTCTCCCAGTCTATTTATCTCACAGTGTCCTTGCCCCTAGGTGATCGGGAATTGTTCAAAGTTTAGGCTCGACATCATTATCAATAGATTACTGAGGTTTGCACACTGCCTGCTGTAGACTTTTTTAAAAAATTTTTTGATGTGAACCATTTTTAAAGTCTTTATTGAATTTGTTACAATATTGCTTCTGTTTTATGTGTTGGTTTTTTTGGCCGCAAAGTATATGGGATCTTAGCTCTCCGATCAGGGATCAACCCTGATTGATCCCTTCCAACCTTTGCATTGGAAGGCAAAGTCTTAACCACTGGACCACAGGGAAGTCCTCCCCCACCTTTTCCTTTCACCTCAGTGAATAGTTTCTGTCATTCTTATCTCGTCTCCTCCCCCATTGCACAATCCTGTAACGTTTTCTTTATATCTGTTCCAAGAACTCTATATCTTATATTTCTTTTTGTGCTGTGTTCTATCCTCTGTGGCAATATAAAAACTATCTTATTTTCCTTCTTCAGGCATAAAGTGTGGTTTCCTGACAGAGATCTCCAGCCACCACTGTTGGCGCCCCTTCCTATCCTCTCAGCATTCACCTCACTGATGGCTTGGAATGCCCGTGTTTCTCCACCTGCACAGGGAGCGTGGTTGGAGGCTGAGCCACAAGTGTTAGAGTTAGTGACCCTGAGAGTAACACTCAATCCATTTCGTAGATGGGAAATTGAAAGATAAAACTTCCTTGCTCCTGACTAGTATAACCCTGAGGCGTATTCTCCATCATCTCCCAGGGTTCCCCAGGTGCCATGCAAATCCATGTAATACCATCAAACATACTCCTAGGCAGAGCAGTCCTGGTAGCTTCTATTCAGTCTTTTCACAGAAGGCTCAGTGGGGACTAGAGAAGCTGGCCTAGGTGAGATGGTGCCAGTGTATTAAAGCATCAGATGATACAGATGATAAATGTTGATTCTGTACAGTACTGGCAAGCATGTGAAAAACTCATTCTCACGTGACCTTTGTTGGAGTGATAAATAGTATGATTCTTGGAAGGCAATTTGGCAAAACTCTGCATATACTTTGGCCCAGAAATTTCCCTTTTAGGAATTGATTCTGCAGCGATACTTGCCCATGCATGTTTACAAACTTTCATCATAGTGTATTTATAGTAGCAAAAACAATGTTCATCAAAAGAAACACAAACATATTGTGTTGCATTTGTATAAGGGAATGCTTCACAACCTTAAAAAATGAGATGCAGCTATGTAGATTGAGGTAGAATTCTCCAAGATACACAGTTAAGAAAATGAAAAGGCCCAAGAGGAAGGGGGTATATGAATACTTATGGCCAATTCATGTTGTTTCACAGCAGAAAACAACACAACTTTGTAAAGTAATTACCCTCTAATGAAAAATAAATAAAAATAATTTTTTAAAAAATGTAAAGGCAAATTACAAAACATTGTCTCTTTAGTTTTTAAAAATTATATACAAGTAAGCCAGATCATGGTCTTCCCTTGTGGCTTAGTGGTAACAAATCTGCCTGCCAATGCAGGACAGACGGGTTCAATCCCTGGATCAGGAAGATCCTTGGAGGAGGAAATGGCAATCCACTCCACTATTCTTGCCTGGGAAATCTCATGGAGAGAGGAACCTAGTAGGCTACAGTTCTTGGGATTGCAAAGAGTCGGACATGACTTAGAGACTAAACAATAGCAACAAAGCCAGATCACATAGAAAGATATTTAATATTCTGTTTTCTGGATAGGAAGATGCAACATGAAAAAAATACCAGTTTTAAGTTAGTTGGGCTTCCCTGGCAGTTCAGACGGTAAAGAATCTGCTTGCAATAAATGGCATGCCATCTCGATAAAAAAATAACATCAGATTTCTTTTCTGGAGCTAGATAAATGTATTTTAAACTTTGTGTTAAAAGATAAGTGAATAAATCAGCAAGAATAGCCAGGAAAGCAAAAGTCTGAAAAGAATGAACAATATGGGGGAAAGGCATAGACCCTATCAAACATTAAACGTATTATAGAAGCCTCTATAATTCAGTTATATGGTACTGCTACATGAAAAGACAGACCAATGGAATGATAGAAAGTACAAAACTAGAGCCAAATGATAGGGAAATATAATAAATGATATAGATGGTATTTCAAATCAGGAGAGAAGACCACTTTAAAAGTCCATCTTTTTAATTAAAACGTTTTTGACTTAGAAAATTTAGAATGAATAGCCATTTAAACAAAGGTAAAATTGGATTCATATTTCATAGCATATGCCAGGATACATTCTAAATGGATCAAGGGTCTAAATGTATGAAAATAACCCTTATTAATATTAAAAGATAACATGAGTGAAATCTCTTAAAACCTGGGAGTGAGGAAAATGTTCCTATCTAGGACTCAATATCCAGACACAATAAGAAAAAAAAAAAAGCCTTCACATGGCAAAAATCTTCATAAGCTAAGGCAAAAGACAAAGGAGAAATTGGAGGATATGTTTGCAATGTATATCATGGAGCTTATCTCTGTAAAATATAAAGATCTATCATGCTACTGTTAAGTCATTCAGTCGTGTCCGACTCTGTGCGACCCCAGAGACAGCAGCCCACCAGGCTCCTGTCCCTGGGATTCTCCAGGCAAGAACACTGGAGTGGGTTGCCATTTCCTTCTCCAATGCATCAAAGTGAAAAGTGAAAGTGAAGTCACTCAGTCGTCTCCGACTCCTAGTGACCCCATGGACTGCAGCCCACCAGGCTCCTCTGTCCATGGGATTTTCCAGGCAAGAGTACTGGAGTGGGTTGCCATTGCCTTCTCGGAAAGATTTATCATAGACTGAGAAAAAAAGACTGGCAACCTGGGTGGAGGAAATGAGATGTTGGTTGAAGGGTACAAACCTCCATTTATAAAATGAACTAAGTTCTAGGGCTCTATGTACAGCATGATGACTATAGTTAACAATATATATACTTCTTGAAAGTTGCTAAGGAAGTAGATCTTAACTATTCTCACAACAACAAAATGGTAATTATGTGAGGTGATGGAGGTGTTAACTAATCTTATTACAATAGTCATTGTGCAATATGTGTGTCAAATGATCACCTGTACACTTATTGAACTTACACAAGGTAAGTTTAAGGTGTACTGGTGATGCCAATTGAACAATTCATCTCAGTAAAACTGGAGGGAAGATGATAACAACCTGATAGAAAACTTGGGAGAGACATGAATAGATACTATCCAGAAAAATAAAAACAGATGCCCTTTAAACACAGGAAAAAATTTTTTACATCATTCACACTAATAAAAATTAAAATACAGTGAGATATTATTTCTCTACCAACAGACTGACAAAAATGCAAACTCCTACAATTTCTTCTGTTCACCAGGTTGTAGAGAAACTGGAACTTAAATACATTGTTGGTGAGAATGAAAACTGTGCAGCCACTGAAGATGGGAAAATTTAGCAATAATTAGGAAAATGATATGTATTTATCCTTGACTCGGTCATTCCATTTTTAGAAATGTATCCCAAAGGAAAAGATTATATATACACAAATTATTTATTGTGACATTATTTATAACAGCAGAAGATCGGAATCAGTTTAAACGTCCATCAGTGGGATATTGGCTAAAAAAAAACTAAAGTGCATTCACATAGTAGAATCTATGCAGTTATAAAAAGAATTAGAGCAGCACTTGATTTATTGATATAGAATGACGCACAGGATATAGTATTAAATTACTATTTTAAAAAGCAAAGTGCAGAATAGTGTGCTAATATGCTATATTTTAGGTAAGAAAGGGGAATACATATATACAAATAAGTCCTTATATTTTCACAGTATAAATACTAAAAGATTAAGTAAAAAATTAGTAAAAATCATTACACATAGGAGAGGTAGAAAATAGAATGGAATGATCAAAGATGGAACAATATTCCTCTTAAAATACCTCCTTAAAGTTTGGCCAGAAGACATGTACTTCTTTTAACTCATTCAAAAAATTAAGTCAAAATGAAAAAATAAATCTCTATAGATTGAAAGCAAATTGGAATAAATGGAACTAATTATATGTCATATTGATAACATAGCTTTACAGAGAAAGGCAAAGCTTCAAGGAACTTCAGAATATAGTGGTTTGACCACATGTACTTGATAGGATATAGTCAGTTTATTGGAAATAATATAGTCAGTAACTGAAAATAATTTTCAGTATAATTTATTAGTTTGGTTAGTAATATTTATATTATTATTACTGTTATTTTGAAACTTTTATATATTTCATGATGAAGTAAGTGATTTTGTTAATATTACAGAAAAATAAAATTTTTAGGTTAAAAATAGACACAAGAATAAAATCGAACAATTTAAGTAAGAATTCTGTAATCATATTTTTATTGGAAATATCAATATTAGCTCATGAATTTAAAAATATATTTTCTGCCTCTGACCACTGAAAATTCCAATACCAATGATCACTTGCAATACTGAGAATGTGGTCTCTAAATATCATCTTCATTACCAGAAAAAATAAAGCAAAAAACAACACTAAAGAGAATTCTTGGAGGAATGAATAAAGTTTGCAGAGAAAAAAAGAAAGAAGAGAGAGAGAAGGAGGGAGAACGGAAGGCAGTAAGGAAGAGAGAGAAAGGGAAGGAGAAAGAGAAGGAAAGAAGAAAGAAAGGGAGAGTGAGAAAGAGAGGGGGAGGGAGGGAGGCAGGAGGGTAAGGAGGGAAGAAAGAAAATATACAACATGACCCCAGGCATTCTGCTGTGCTAGAGAATAACGAAGTGTTTTAAAGATTAACACAGTCACTTATAAAAGATGGGGGAGCCAGCTTGAATGTGCTCTCCACAGTCAATTTGAGAATCAAAAAGAATCAAGGCTAATTGATTGAAATCATACTAAATATTTTAAAAGCCAGGCATTTATAATATATTCAAAAAAGCCCTCAAGAAACAATCTGTGTCCATTGGAAATAGCTTGTGTGTGAACTCTATTACTACTGGTAATGAAAGAGGAAGAATTAGCACAAATTAGTAGAAAAGAATTACTGTGCCTTTCCTACAAAAGTTCTATTTCAAAGTATTTACATAGCCCTAATTGATGTCAGAATGTGCTGCATTACTAAATGCTTAGAGCTGCTAAGTGTGGAAAGGAATGGTAGAATGCAAAAACATCTGTTCTACAAACCCTAATGAAATAGTTGATTCAGGCTATGGCCATCAACAAATGCTAAAATTCTAGAAGAAAGGTCAATGAGAACTAGACATTGGCAGGGTGCCAAGCACTGATTGCTTACTGGTTATAAGGAGGAAAGAAAAACTTCCTATTGGAGGGTTTAGGCTGACACCTTGACCACACTGATGAATCTTGCTGACCCTAAACAGTGGGAAAACTAGCTATGGTGACCCTCTTTAGCTGCTGCAATCTGAAGGACGTGGCACCATCTGTGAAGCAGTCTTGTAAAAAAAAAATCAATTCTTGGAGACAAGAGCCAAATAGCAAGAGCACAGGCTTGTGCTGGTACTACATTGGGGATTATTCCCTGCAGTGCAAAGTTCAGGATAAGGGGTGCTAAACACAGCTTAGGCTCTAAGTGGCTTTTTACAGGTTCGCAGAGACATCATCTGCTGTGCAGTGAATTGTCTCTCCCCAAGCTTCCCAGGTGGTGCTAGGGGTGGGGAGCCCACCTGCCAGTGTGGGAGACATAGCAGCCTGGTTTCCATCCCTGGCTCAGGAGGATCCCCTGGGAGGGGCATGGCAACCCACTCTGGTGTTTTCGCGTGGAGGATCCCATGGACAGGGAAGCGGGCTGCAGTCCAGGGGGTCGCAGAGAGTTAGAAAGGACTGAGGCGACTTAGCCTGCATAAAATTCATTTGTTAAAGTCCTATCTTCTAGAACCTCAGAATATGACCTTGTTTGGAAACAGTGCTGTTGAAAATGGAACTTAGTTAAGATGAGGTCGTACTGGATAGAGTGGCCCCTGATCCAACATGACTGGTGTCTTTATTTTTTTTAAAAAAGGAAGAGGGTGGAGTTTGGACACAGCCACACACACAGGGAGGACATCGTGTGAAGACGAAGGCAGAGATCAGTGTTATGCAGTGTCCATAAGCCCAGGGACACCACAGATGGCCAGCATGCCACCAGAAGCTGTGTTATGGGGAAGAGCCAATTACAGCTTCATTTGGATCCTTTTCTTTAACCTTTGCTTCCTGTTGCTTTTGTTCACTGAAAGGACACTGCCCATACAAAGTAGCCTGCCTCAGGAAACCCTACCTCTCTGCCTGAATGTTAAACCAAAATGCCTTTGTTCAGGCCCCTGTCCACCTGTGGGTGGCAGGATGGAAGAAATAAACACAGTCTCCTAGGATTGCCATTATAGGAGATATTTGTAAGATTAATGGTTTCTTTACTTTGTTTCCTCACCTCCCCCCATTTCTGTTCTATAAAAGAACCTGGCATCCAGACCCCAATAAAATGGTTATTTTGAGTCATTACTCTGCCACCTTCTCAGTCAGCTGAGTTTCCAAATAAAGTCATATTCCTTGCCTCAAAAATAAAAAAAAAAAGAAAATCAGTCCTGTAAAAAAGAATGAAATAATCCTGTTTGCAGCAACATGGATGGACCTGGAGATTATCATACTAAGTGAAATAAGTCAGAGAAAGACAAATATCGTATGATATCACTTATATGTGAAACTCAAAAAATGATATAAATGAACTTATTTACAAGAACAGAAATAGATATACAGATATAGAAAACAAATTCATAGTTAGCAAAGGATATAGTAGGGGGGTGAGGAGAGGGAGATAAATTAGGAATTTGGGATTAACATATGCACACTACTATGTATTAAATAGATAAAAAACAAGGGCCTACTGTATAGCACAGGGAACTATATTCAATGTAATGGCTTATAATGGAAAAAAATCTGAGAAAGAATATATATATATATACAATAATTGAATAACTGAATCACTTTGCTGTACACCAGAAACTAACACAATATTGTCAATTAACTATACTTAATTTTTTTAATGGTTAAAAAAAAGGAAATCCTGAATCTCAGTAACTGTGGAAAGAATTTTTTTTTACAATTGTAGGAAGGCAATCAGAAAAACTGAAAACCTACTGAATGTTGTAGGGATTGTTGTCAATTTTGTTATGTGCAATTAGCTTTTTGTGTGGAGCTGTATTGAGTACTCTGTATGGAAGGATTTAGGGTTGAAATGTCATGACATCTAGGATTTGCTTTAAATATTTCAGCAAAGAAAAGGATAGATTTAGAAAAGCATGAAATATGGCAAAATATCGATCACTATACTCACGGAGAAGTGTTTGCAGAAAGAGTTCATTATAATCTATTTTCTGAAATTTTTTGAAAAAATTTAAAAGGGACAACTTGTAAAAACTAAAATTTGAGGACATTCCACTTCTATTCTTAAAATATACATATATTTTCTTTGTATAGAGGAAGTTTGCTTTTACTCAGTCATTCATTAATCAGTATATATGTTCTATGACTGGTGCTGCTCCTCACGTTGGGAATGTAATCTAGGCCCTGATGGGAGCCTACACTGGAGACAAGGAAGCAAACATTAACTTAATTGTGAAATTAATTACTTAACTGAAGCTGTGATGAGACCTCAAAGGAGAAGTCTAGGCTGTGAGGAGAATATCTAACACCAGGAGATCTGGCCTTGGCTGGGGAAGTGATGGCCAAGCCAAATGCAGGAGAAATGTATTTTTCCCAAATGCAATAGAACCCTGGGAGCTCATGAAAAGAAGCAGCTGAATACTTGGTAGCAAGAGAGGACTTGAAGGTTTGGGGCTTGGAGCCAGCTTCCAGATGGGCCCAGGGGCCAGTCAGGTGTAGACAGAATCTCTAGGGACCCACACAGATGCCTTTCATATGTTAATCTGTCAGGAATATGGGCTCCTTACCAAGCCTGACCAGACAGAGGCAGTAAGGCAGGGAGAGAAGCTGGTTAGGCATTTCCTGATTGAAGTCAGCGGTGCTCCATTTGCTGATGGAGAGAGCTGAAGGGCCAGCTGGGAAAAGCTGGGAGAGACAGGGCCAGGGAAATGGGGCCAGGCTCTCCCAAACACATATAAACTTGGATGAAAGGTCAGACTCCAGCTTATTTACAAACAACAGTGCATTACTTGAATTCCCCAAAGTAATACTCCTAGAGGAGTATTAACTATTAGCTAGGAGTCCTTCCAGACTGCAAACTTGTCTCGGAGCAATAGTAAAACATCTTGTTTCTTCTGTCCAAAAGAAGCAGTTGGATTGTCTCTTGGCTTTGGCTAGGCAAATAACATCCTCCTCGAAACAAATCTGTCTGTTTCCTTATCCTTTAAAGGTGGAACAACTGCGGTGAGTCTAAAAGAGCCTATACCTATGGCTTAATCCTTTAAAAAAAAAAATCCTTTCTTTCTTTCTTTCTCTGCATCGGGTCTTAGTCGAGTTGCAGCATGTGGGATCTCTTGTCGCGGTGCAAGCACTCTCTAGGTCTGGCGTGTGGGCTGTAGTAGTTGTGGTACATAGAGATTCAGTTGCCTCGTGGCATGTGGGGATCTTAGTTACACAACCAGAGATTGAATCTGTGTCCCCTACGTTGCAAGGTGGATTCTTAACCACTGGACCACCAGAGAAGTCCCCTTCTTTTTTAAATTATGAAATACTTGAAGAACATGTGAAGTACAATGATACTTGCCACTTAGATATTAAAAGTTTAACAGATGATTCATGTATTTGTTATTTAAGAATAAAACTTTACACATATAGTTGAAGTCCCTTTCATATCATTCCCTGAAGCTAGTCTCCTTCCCTCCTGGAGGCAACTACTTTCCTGAATTTACTGTATATAGATGGAAAGGTGACTTCACAGATACGAAAATCATGTGTATGTGAAATGTATATGAATATACATGTATGAGAAATATAACATACAGTATAGTTTTTCTCATCTTAAACAATTTTTACAATAAATTATCCAAGTCCTATCACACTATAAAGTTTTAGCCTGCAACATGTTTTAGTCACTTAATAATGTTTTTTCAAGATTCATAATATAGCCCGTTTATTCAGTTTAACTATTGGTTGTATTCCATTATGAGGACACACTATAATTTGTTCATGCATTAGACCTGCTAGTAGGAATTTTAAAATAGTAAACTTTCAAATATTACAGGTTATACTGCTGCAGTGAACCTCCTTGTGCGTTACTTTAAGTGTGTAGGTGCAAGGGTTTCTCTAAGATTGACTCCAACAAGTGGAATTTCTGCTTCCAACTTTTAATCTAAATATTACTCTAGCATCTTTAGGTGCAGAATGTATCTTCAAACTGCTTTGACCTTGGGGGTGACCGAGATATTCAACAGAATCAAGGATGGTTGGTGGATTATATCATCTTGTGGGATAATTAATATTCATTTATGAGACATTAGGACATTGCTTCCTTGCTCACTTGCTTTATTAATTACAATTTTCTTAATTAGTTAAGGGTTATATAATTATTTACATATTATAATTTACCTACCATAAATAACTTTCAATTTTGTTGGTATATATACTCCCTTCATCCCAGGTTATTTAATTAAACAAATCTTAGTTCCCCTGGGGAAATCTTAGACCCGCATAGCCTTCTCTCTTTCATAAAAAAAAAAAAAATCATCTTTCAGTCGTGTCTGTTTGTGACCCCATGGACTGTAGCTCACCAGGCTCCTCCATCCATTGGATTTTCCAGACAAAAATACTGGAGTTGGTTGCCATTTCCTTCTCCATGGTCCCAAGAACTATTTTTCTATCAAACTGCAAATAAATTTACAGGTTTTCTTATTTTATATTAATAAGGACTGCTCAATCCAAGTATTGGATCTCTAAAAGGTAGTTGATGTTATGATACTGTGTTAACTTCAGCTGTAAACCAAGAATCTCAATATTTTAGCTATTCTGTGATTTCTTCAAGGAAATCCACTTAAGTAACATCTAGAACCCAGCTGAAATAACCCGTAAAACCTAAACTTCTGAATTACTAAGCATGATTTGTGTTATTGTTGTTTAGTCACTAAGCTGTGTCTGACTGTTTTGCAACCCCATGGATTGTAGCCCGCCAAACTCTTCTGTCCATGGGACTTTCCAGGCAAGAATACTAGAGTGGGTTGCCATGTCCTTCTCTAGGGGATTTTCCCAATCCAACAATTGAACCCAGGTCTCCTGGGCATCGCCTGTATTGCAGGTGGATTCCTTTACTGCTGAGCCACCGGGGAAGCCAAGCATGATTTTAATTATTAACATATTAAATGTTAACGTAAATAATTACCATTAAAGCATTTCATTACAACCATTTATATGTACAAATCGTATATTACCTAGAAAGATGAGAGAAAAGAAAATAATCCAATGTTAAGAGCAAAATAAATCAATAATTAGTGCAAATTATGAATTGTTGGATTCCTTTGTATCTCAGTTGGTAAAGAATCTGCCTGCAATGCAGGAAGACCCAGGTTCAATTCCTGGGTAGGGAAGATCTCCTGGAGTGCGAAACGGCAACCCTGTATTCTTGCCTGGGAAATCCCATGGAGGAGCCTGGTGGTCTACAGTCCATGGGGTCGCAAAGAGTCTGACATGACTGAGCAACTAAACCCAGAACAGCACGTGAACTGATGAAGAGGTCTCTAATGACTGTTCATAGTTCATTTTTTTTCCTTTTTGTCATTGTCTTGTTTTCCATCCACAAGTAGATAACGAGATGACTCTTTCATATTTGCTTGGGGGAAATGTGAGAGTTGATGTGTAGCTTTAGTTAAACTGATTAAACTGTTGGTTTGAGTTCATTTAATTCAGTTAGTTAAAATAAATCAGGTTGTCTCAACTTAGACCACCATTAGATGATATTATCTGGCAAAAAATATATATAAGTTTAACTCCAGTGGAATGCAGTGGGAATAAGTAGAATGTGTTGTTCATCCCTGTCTTCATAGATATTCCCTAAACTTTTGACGACCTGATGTTGTTCCAGAATGGGCCAGAAACCCTAGATTCTCTCCCATTCAAAGTTGTACTGCTGAGGCTGAATCAGAAGGAAGCAGCCCACAATTTGTATATCAGCACCAGTAATTTTTAAATTGAATAAGCAAGTTCTGAAGGTCATAGCGAGATGAGATAAGGAAAATTTATTCAGCCTTATGGATACTTTTATTTCCTATGCAGAGGATCTGTGCTTCCTGAACATTTCGTAAACACAAAGGTACCCCGCCATAAAAAATAATCATGTAAGCCGGGTATCATATTTCATTCAGATGGAAACAAATGCTTAATTTTTCTGAGAAAAAAGCCTGTGTTTCTAGGCATTCCCTATCGGTGCTATTTATGTGTGGTCAGTTTTGAGAGGCAAGATTGATTTGTGAAAAAATGTTGTTGCTAATTTGTACTTAGACTGGATCCACAGTCAAGAGCCTCTAACTTGAGCAAATGCAGAGACAGAGGGCTTCCCTTCCCACCATCTCCATGTACAGGGCAGCCTCAGAGACTGAAGTCCAGGCCCCAAAATAGCTAATTTTTTTTTCTTTAGTATTTACTTTGTGCCAGGCACTGTTTATGTGCTTTTAAAATGTAGGGCTTCCCTCATAGCTCAGTTGGTAAATCATCTGCCTGCAATGCAGGAGACCCAGGTTCAATTCCTGGATCTGGAATGATCCTCTGGAGACGAAATGGAAACCCACTCCAGTATTCTTGCCTGGAGAATCCCATGGACAGAAGAGCTTGGTGGGCATAGTCATGCGATTGCAAGAGCTGGACACAACTTAGCGACTAAACCACTACCACCAAAATGTATTAATTTGCCGAATTCTCATATAAGCACATGCTGCTGCTGCTGCTGCTAAGTCGTTTCAGTCGTGTCCGACTCTGTGCGACCCCATAGACAGCAGCCCACCAGGATCCCCCGTCCCTGGGATTCTCCAGGCAAGAACACTGGAGTGGGTTGCCATTTCCTTCTCCAATGCATGAAAAGTGAAAGTGAAGTCGCTCAGTCGTGTCTGACTCTTAGCGACCCCATGGACTGCAGCCCACCAGGCTCCTCCGTCCATGGGATTTTCCAGGCAAGAGTACTGGAGTGGGGTGCCATTGCCTTCTCCATGGGTTAGATGCTATTATTATCTCCATTTTACAGATGAGGAATTTGAGACAGATTAAGTACCGTATCCATGTTTCACAGTTCCAGAGCTAGTGCTCTCAAGCACTAAACCACACTATTTTTTCACAGCTCCAGTAGGGCCAGTCAGGTACAAAGCCCTCAGGGAGACTAGATCGCTTCTGGAGCCATTCTAGTTTTTAAGACCCACTACCCAGACTCAAAATCTGAAGGAAAACACAAAAACCCAAAAACCTAAGGGTTCGACCTGCCATTCATTTTGAGATAACCATCAAAAAGTCCTGGAAACTCTTCAAAACAAAGTTGGTTTGGAGCTTCCTGTGTTTTTCTCAAGATTGAAATGTCATTAACCCCATAAACAATTCTTCAAATGCTAATAGTTGTACCACTGAAAAGGAGGGGAGATCTCCTGGTCAAATAGACTTGGGAAAAAAAATAGCATCTACAGAAGATTCACAATGAACCATAATGAATATGAATCTATATTGAAGGCTCATAGAAATCTTGCGGTAAAGAAATTTGTTTAATTTTGTTTTATTTCCCAAAGTTGTTCTTCTTAACATTTCCACGGAGCATCATTTGTGACCAGTGCTCCAAGAATGAGTAGGCCAGTGACCCCTTAAGCGTGGCGTGGGAAGATATAGATAGATCCTCTCTGGTCTGCCATGCCTTGAAAACACTGCACAAGAATTGTTACCACGCCCACATCACCTCTCCTCCGAGCCTGGCATCAGGAAGTCTTCCTCCTCTAAGAACTTCAGCAGGGCCTGGGTTCTGAGACTGGCACTCCACACCCCCAGCCTAGGCTTAGGTTCCTAAGCTTCCTTGATCTTTTCTACCAATAGCTTGAGGTATGACCCTGAACAACTTGAAAGTGAGCCATTCAGATCTAACCCCAAACCCTGGGAGCCAAGACATTTTGTTTTGGATTTTTGGAAGGTATTTGGCAATTTTCCATAGAAGTGGTTCCTCAAAAAAAAAAAAAAAAAAAAAGAAGTGGTTCCTCAGTAAGAAATGAGTCATAAACATCCATTATGGACAGGAGCAACTGGGTAATAATAGACCAGAGACACGCTGTCCTTATGACCTTTGCTCCAAAGTGGTGCTAAAATGAATTAAGTTTGTTCCCACAGTAGATTATTCAGTGTTTCTTGGGGGTATGAGAAACCTAGAAATTTCACAGCAAGCCACAGATGAATTGCTGTTCAGTCAAGTCACACAATCAATAGAAAGTTAAATTCCTCTATGGCCAAACATGACATCTAGTTCTCAGCTTATCAAAGAACACCAAGGCAGGAAGTGACCACGTTACAAGTATCTACTGCTCCATGGCTTCCGTGGTAGCTCAGTCAGTAAAGAATCTGCCTGCTGTGCGGGAGACCCAGGTTCAGTCCCTGGCTCAGAAAGATCTCCTGGAGAAGAAAACAGCAACCCAGTCCAGTATTCTTGCCTGGGAAATCCCATGGACAGAGGAGCCTGGAAGGCCACAGTCCGTGGGGTCACAAGAGTTGGACACGATTTAGTGATTAAACCACCACCACTGGTCCACCCAACCGAGGATCTCAGAACATTTAAAAAGTGTCAATAGATTAGAATTTTCATTTACTGAAGCAAAACAATACATAGGCTAGTGAAGTTGTTATATAATATCCGTATCATCTTCTTTTTCAGTTGCTAGGGTAATTGAGGTACAATTGACATACAAACAGCTGCACATACTTAATGTGTACAGTTTTGATGAGTTTGGAAATAAGTACGCATCTGTAAAGCTATCACCACAATCTATGCCATAAATATATCCATCACCTCCAAAACTTTTCTCCTACAAAATTATTATTATTATTTGCATGTATATGATAAGAACGCTTAACATAAGTTCTACCCGCTTAGCAAGTTTTTAAGAGAACAAGACAGTGTGGCCGCCTTTAGCCGCTGCACTGTGAAGTAGATCTCTAGGGCTTATCCATCTTGCATAATTGAAAGTTAGTACCCTCTGACTAACACCTCCCCATTTTCCTGTTCCCCCCAGCTCCTGTTAACCACCATTCACTCTCTGCTCCTATGGATTTGACTATCTTAGATTCCTCATGTAAATAGTGTCTTGTAGTATCTGTCCTTCCTTGTCTGCTTTATTTCATTTAGCATAATATCCTCTGGGTCCATCCATAGTGTCACAAATGGCAGGATTTCTTTTTGAATACTGAATAATATTCCACTGTATATTTATATTTTCTTTCTCCATGAATCTGTCGATAGACACTTAGGTTGATTCCACATCTTGACTATTGTAAATAGTGCTACAATGAACATGCGAGTGCAGATAGCTCTTCAAGATTTTGATTTTAATTCCTTTGGATGTATATAGAAGTGGGGTTACTGGATTGTATTATACTTGTTAAATGTTATCCATAAAAATCTTGAAGAAGATTAATGACTTTTTTTTTTTTGGTTAATGTCATTTTGTTTTTAAGTTGTAATTTTCATAAGAATTACATGAAACTTCTCATCAGATTGTTATGGTAATGACCTAAAACTGTTATTATAACAAGTAAAATATGCACAATGCAAAGGGGGCTAACTGTATGACATTGGCCAGATTTCTTTGTTTCTATGGCTTTAGTCTCCTCATATCAAAAGAGAGAATTCAAGGAGAAAACGGTTAAGCTTCTTTTAAACTCTGAAATTCTATGAATATACTGTAACCTGTTATGAAAGTGGAAATGATCCGTTATGTAGAATTACATAATTTATATTGAACTTTTCCCATGGAATTGCCTTAATTCCCCCAAAGAAATGGCTGTAACTGCATAGTGGGTTCTTTAAATTTTATACCTCCTCATGATCAAGGAGAGAGAGAGGTCCCTTTCATTTTATAATAGTACTTATCAGGCTCCAGGTGCTCTAAATGTTCTATTTAATTCTCACAACAACTGCACAAAGTAGGCAGCATTCTTCCAATTTTTCAACTCAAAGGAACTGACTCTTAACAAGGCTTATTACTTGCTCAAGTTTGCTGGATTTTGGACCCAAGTCCTCCATCCCCTTAAATACTCTATTATGGTGCCTCTCAGCATTCGACAGGTATGTGCTGGGCACCATATTGGACCTCTGGAGGTTAAACACATGATTAGACATGGTTCCTGTGCTCAAGGAGTTTATGATTTAACAGGATAAACAGGATCCAATCAAATAGGTAAAATATAAAGGAGAATTAATTGCAATAGGAATTTAAAACATCACTTCCCTGGTGGCTCAATCAGTTAAGAATGTGCCTGCAATACAACAGACCTGAGTTTGATCCCTGGGTCAGGAAAATCCCCTGGAGAAGGGAATGGTAATCCACTCACTATGCTTTCCTGGAGAATTCCATGGACAGAGGAGCCTGGTGGGCTGTAGTCCATGGGGTCACAAAGATTCACACATGACTGAGTGACTAACACTTTCACTTTCATAGTGATTAGAGACAGAGTGAATAGCATGAGCACAGGTATCAGAGACGAAAAGTACAAGATAGATACCAGAATGTTGATTAATTCTGGACTGCCAGAGAGGAGAAAATTTGAAAGGAGGTAGGAGGTGATGCAGTCAGAATGGAAGTTAGAGATGGTTAAAGAAGAACTTTAAATTTCCAGCCTAGATTTGACTGTATTCATTCCAGAGAACAATTGATATTTTCAAGCAGGAGAGTGCTTTCAATAAAGAAGTCTGGAAGTGGTCTCCAGTGAGAATTGAAAATGGGTGAGCTTGAGTGAGCAAGAACATTAAGGAAGCTGGAATCTATGAAAGCTGAGAACTCCAGCCATGTGGTAGAGAACTGAATCAGGGCAGGGATAGAGGGACTAAGGGAAAGGGGATGGATGGGAAGTGAAATTAACAAGAGTTGGCAAACAAATGTGGGGCATAAGTAAGACTGACTCTTCAGATTTTTCACTCCGGTTGATTAGAAAAATGATGGTGTTGGCATCAGAAATGATAATGGAACTCAGAAAGGAACCAAGAAGGAAGAGGGCTTAAAGAGAAATGATGAATTCAATTATGGATATACCAACATGTATGTGTTCACAAAAAGTTCAGGAGCAAACACCGAGTAGGAACTGAAAGTGTGGGACAGATTATCAGAAGATCAGTCAGAGTGTGTCCCATGCAGGAAGAACTGAAGTCATGTAAGTACCATGGGAAAGAAATCATTCATTCATTCAATTAATTTTTATTGAGCCCTTATTCTGTACCAAACACAGGATCTCTGTCTGAGATCTTAGGGACACAAGAGTAACAGAGGTCTTGCCTTCATGGAATTTATTTTCTAGAATGTAGACCAAAGAGAAGGGAAAAAAAGGTAGAATTTAGAGAATATATACTCTTAGAAGATGGAAGAGGAAGAAAAGCAAGACAGAAAACAGAATTTCATGTCTCAGATATTGAAGGAGGAGAAATGTTAAGAAAGAAAGAGTAGAAATATTATAGATAATTACTGTTATTATAATTCATAAACATTCATTAAGTGCCAGACCAAAAAAGAATCTACTTTCAGAGAGATTACATTCCAGTAAAAAGCAAAGGTAAACAAATTAAGCATGATAATTATTCATTGTCATAAGTGTCATAAAGAAACAGGACGAAGAAGTTGGGAGAGGGCTGTAGAGTCTGCCAGATGAGAGCTCTTAAAGAAGCGACATTTGAAATGAGACCCGCAAATGGTTAGCTATTCCAGAGCTGTGGAAAGAATGTTCTAGGTAGATAGAACAACAAAAACCAAAGTGTGAAGTCATTAGAAAGGGACATCAGAGAAGCAGAAAGGAGACCAGTGTGGCTGGGGCCTACTGAACAGGCAGAGGACTGGTATGAAATGAGGCTGGACAAACAGCTGCCAGGAGGCCAGCAGAGAGTTTGTTCTGCGACAGAGAAGACAAAGAAAGGGCCAGATTTGGACCATTTAGACGAAAATCCGTAGAATTTGTTGAGATAGGCTAATCAGGTGGATCCTGGTGCCATTTCTTTTGATGTGAAAAGATGGAGAAAAATACATTAGCATGATAAAGAACTCTATTTAGGATATATAAAATTTAAGAGAACTATATTGTTTTCTAGTTGGAGATGTGCTCCATGGTGTGTGCTCAGTCACTTCAGTCATGTCTGACTCTTTACGACCCCATGGAGTGGGGCTTGCCAGGCTCCTCTGTCCATGGGGTTCTCCAGGCAAGAGTACTGGAGTGGGTTGCCACTTCCTCCTCCAGGGGATCTTCATGACCCAGGGATTGAACTTGGGGCTCCCGCACTGGAGGCCGATTCTTTACAGACTAAGCTACCAGGGAAGCAATACTCTATTTCCACTTCCTTTCTAGCTCCAAAAGAAAGTCTCTGTGAAGTATCTAACTGGTATGATTTGAGCTCAGAGTCCACATGCAAATAGACTCCTAAGACTGCATGTTACCTGTCACATTCTGATTCTTGTGGCTGGAGGTAATGGGGCCAAGAAAGTATGCGGGGTCCATTACTAGAAAGAAGGTGGCAGGGTTTCCACATAGACAAGGAACAAAAGCATCTAAGGCAGAAGAGCTGACCCTACTCCTGCTCATATGGCAATTTTTTTTTCTGGTGTCTTCTCCACTAACACATCACAACAATTTGTGTTTTGTTTTATAGAGACAGAAGTCACACTACAAAATGGTAGCTGTATGTGAGCATCTTTGCCAAAACAGGCTGATTTTAATGATATAGCCAGTTGGCCATCCCTAGATGATTCCCACTAAGAGGCAGAAAGGCTGAAACATAAGCTGCCAACTTGGTATAAGTGTTCATTCATTTCCTCATTAAACAAGTACTTCATAGTTAGTAGTTAATATGTGCCAGGAGATGTGAATATACATTGATGTGTAAGACAAAGACTTTAATCCTGTAGGGGAGATTAGACATGAACATAGACAGTAATGCAATAGAGAATGGGTTATATGCCATTTGAAACAAAGTCCTCTCTAGGAACCTAGCAGTGATAATTTCAGGAGGTGGTACTTATGTAGAAGGGAAAGAAATATGAGAGAAGAAGTTTTGCCAAAGTATGAAGACAAGAAGGGCTAGATGGAATTACACAGTGGTCAAAATATCTGGTGAACTGGATACTAAGTTTGTGTTTGTTATTGTTGTTGATGTCTAGTCACTAAGCCATGTCCTACTCTTTGTGATCCCATGGACTTTAGCCCACTAGGCTCTTCTGTTCATGGGATTTCCCAGGCAAGAATACTGGAGTGGATTGCCAATTCCTACTCCAGGGAATCTTCCTGACCCAGGGATCAAACCTGAGTCTCCTTCATTGGCAGGCAGATTCTTTACCACTGAGCCACTGGGGAAGCCCCAAACTTGTTTACAAAGCAGTAAGATATAGGAGTTGATGATTGCCATTGGGAAAAGATGACGGAAGGCCTTGAATGCTAGGCTTGCAGGACTGGACTGAACAGGAGCCTTCTCAGTGTCTGAAGGGAGGAATGACCAGATCCAAGCAATGCCTTAGGAAGATTCGCTTGGTGGTGAGTTGGGGTGACAGGGAGGAGTCAAGAGATCACAGCAGCCTCTGTGCTTGAGTGATAGAGCTGGGCTCAGGGGAAGATGGTAGCACTAGAGGGAAAAAAAGATGGATGGAAGAGAGGGTATGAAGAAAGGTTTAACTGGACTTGAGGATGGGAGGTAGAGAGAGCTTCAGAAAGGAAGGAAAAGAGAAAGTGGTCAAAAGTGACTAAGGTTTGGGGCTTAGTAAAAAGGAAAAAAGGCAGTTTTACTTCAGAAACAGGAAGGTCGGGGGATTTGGGGAAGGCATAGTTAGCTGATTACAGACCTAATTTATTGAGTCTGAGGCACCACGAGGGCAGCCTGGAGTAGCTTTCCAGAAGTAGGCTGGGCATGTGGAGTTGGAGCCAGAAAGCCATTGCACTGGAGCAAAGCTTCTTTGGGTAGTGTTAGCTGGCAGGTGAGCACTGAAGATGTGACAGCCTGGGCTGAGGGTGTTTGGGAGGGGCTGAAGTCAGGACCTTTGGAAGCACACTTAGGGATCTGGTAGTGACAGGAATCAGAGCAGAGTCTGGGAAGGTCAGAGAATGAAAGAGAAAATGTGCTTGCAAGAGAAGTCAAAGAATGATCAACCAAATCTTTGGTGATGATTAACCTGGTTTCAGAGAAACAATTATCTTGTGGCAAATTAAAAACACATCTTTCATCCTTGCTCAACCCCCAGGAGCAGATCCTGAGGCTGAGGAGAGATTTGCAAGCAAACGGTGCTACCAGTTAAGCAAGATTTGGGTCTCTAGTTTGAACAGGCACTTGTCACATGGGTTAGACTAAAAATCTCTCAGGTTTCTAGGAGAGGGAAGGCCTTGACCCCATAGGCAGGGTCTGGACTGCCTTGAGGCTTCCTTCCGGAGTCTATTCAGGAGTGGAGGTGGAGCTGGAGTAAAGGGAGCCAAGAAACTTGACATTCAAAGAGAGGAAGTTCACACACGGGCAGATTGGAGGGCTGGATTATTTAGGGAAAGGGGAGACTTACGGTAGGGGAATTGGAATACCACATCCAGAAGACACTTTTGTTTTCCTCCGAGTGTGTTTTATTAGGAGAAGGGAAAGAATTAGGAATGAAAATTAAAAACGGAACTGTATGAAAACAATGATATTTGAAGTAGTAAATTCCAATTCCTTATTCAGAAACTTGAATATTGCATTATGTGTAAATAACCTGCTTTTAAAAATAACTGGAAGTCACTTATTTCTAGAAATAAAAAAAAAATGCATGCTGAAACTAGAAAATGTGGAAACATACACGCACACAGTGCAAAGAAAATCAGATCACTTCTAACCCCAATTTAGCTGTTAAATGTTGGTATATAAAATTCCATCTGCAATTGAACAATTAGGATTTTTCCAGTTTTTTTTCAGTTCTTTAATATTATTAACAACATTCTGACAAATACTATTATACGTTCATTTTGAATACTCGTTTTAATAATTTCTTAACATAAATTCATGTAAATAGATGGGCTGGGTAAAAAGAGAGGCAACTTTCAAAAGCTTTTGGTAAATATTGACAAGTTACTCTTCAAATAATTATACAAATTTGCTCTTCCACCATCATTGTAATAGAGTGCCCATTTCCCCTCATATTCTTGTCAAATCTTCTATATTAACTTGTATTTAATTAAATACATAGCTTGGTTGAATTTTGTCCCCTAACATTATTGACCATTGGCGTTTCTTCTTTTTATCAGTTTTAGTTTTTTAATTTGTTTTCTTTTCTTTTTTAAAAAAACTTGTTGGAGTAGACTTATAATGTAGTGTTTAGTTTCAAGTGTACAGCAAAGTGAATCAGATGTGTATATTTATTTATTTTATGTACAGAAGTGTGTATATGTTAATTCCATTCTCCTAATTTGTCCCTTCTCCCCACGTTTCCCCTTGGGTAATCATAAATTTGGTTTTGAGATCTATGAGTCTGTCTTTGTTTTGTAAATAAGTTAATTTGTATCACTTTTTAAATTAGATTCCACACATTAGTGACATCTTATGATTTGTCTCTGTCTGACTCACTTCACTTAGTGTGACAATGTCTATGCCCATCTGTGCTGCTGCAAATGGCATTATTTTATTCTCTTTAATGACTCAGTAATATTCTGTTGTATAAATGTACCACATTTCTTTATACATTCATCTGTCCAGGGACATTCAAATTGCTTCCATGTCTTAGCTATTGTAAATAATGGTGCAGTGAACATTGGGGTGCATGTGTCTATTTGAATTACATTTTTTTCCAGCTATTAGCCAAGAAGTGGGATTGCTGGATCATATTGTAGTTATATATTTAGCTTTTTAAGCAACCTTCACACTGTTCTCCATAACGAAAAGAAAAGTGAAAGTTTAGTTGCTTAGTTGGGTCCTGACTCTGTAACCCTATGGACTGTAGCCTGCCAGGTTCCTCTGTCCATGGGATCCTCCAGGCAAAAATACTGGAGTGGGTTGCCATTTCCTTCTCCAGGGGATCTTCCCAACCCAGGGATTGAACCCAGGTCTTCTGCATTGCAGGCAGATTCTTGACAGTTGAGCCACCAGGGCAGCCATAATGGTTTCCACAATGATTGTACCAATTTACATTCCCACCAACAGTGTAAGAGGATTCCCTTTTCTCCACATCCTCTCCAGCACTTATTGTTTGTAGATTTTTTTATGATGACCGTTCTGACTTGTGAGGTGATCCCTCTTTTGTAGTTTTAATTTGCATTTCTCTAGTTATTAGTGATGTTGAGCAGCTGTTTTTGGCCATCTGTAGATATCCCTTCTTTTGTGAATGGCTTACGTGTGTATTTTCCCCATTATTCTTTTGGAGATGTACATCTTTTTCTTATTTTTTAAGAGTTTTTTATATGATAAGGATATCCATTCTTTATCTGTCACATACATTACAATGTTTTATTCACAATGTTCTATCTTCTGGTGTTGGAATTAATCTCAAAATTTTTAAAATGCATTGAAATATTAAAAAAATTTTAAATATATAGTTACATATGTCAATATTTGTGGTTCTTGCTATGTGTGTTATACTTAGAAAATTCTTTCCCACAACAAGACTGAGACATATTCACATATATTTTCTTAAAGTTCTTTAGTTGTTTTAAATGTATGTATATGTGTATGTATCTTATAGATAACATTTTGATCTACGTGGGTTTAATTTTTGTATTTTGTAATTTTGTATATGGATAGTTAATCAGTCATCCTAGCACATTTGACAAACTTTGTTCTGGGGACTTTTGTTCAGAGAGATGCAGTTGGTGCTGGGGAAAATGGATCCTAAGATCAATGAAGTTTTGACCCACTTGTGTACTATAATGCTCATTTTAGGAATTAATAATAATAACCATTAGCAATCTAATAAGGAATCCTAATTAACTTCAACTCAGGCTTTATAAACATATTTCAGCATGGAACACTCTCTTTGCAACTCTAAATTCAAACATATGTTTTTTGCATGTCTATTTTCAAAGATAAAGGATTATAGGAATTTAAAGGTGAACAAAGTATAATCCTTATCCTCAAAAAGCTTAAAACCAAACAGGAATTATAGTTTAAGAGGGACTGTTTTAGAGAGCAGAATAGGATGCTCCCTGTTATAAAAACTTCTAGGGCTCATCCACCGAACTTGTATGAGGGCAGGGGAAAGTGAAAAGTTGGACGAGAGTCCCAGTGACTGGCAGCTGGTGCCATGCTGAGCCTGGTCTTTCTCAGTTTGGACTGATGGTGGCACATCCAACCAAGGGCAATGAAAATGGTAGAGCTAGAGTTTAGGTGAGATGAGCAGAGATACAGATTTGAAGACATCAGTATAGAAGAGATACATAAAGCCCTTAGGGTAGATTAACACCTTGAGAGAGAACAGAGAGCTAACACATGAGCCCTGGGCTGTGGCTACATTTAGGGAGCTTCAAGGAAAGCAAAAATATGACTGATGGCATCAGAGAGAAAGATGGAGAATCTTGAATAAATTTATAAATCCTTGGAATAGGTTTGTTTTATTGGATCATTCTGAGATAGTTTACTAAACATTAACTGGTAACTTCCTGAATGAGAAGCTTAAGACAGAGGGGGAAGGGACTTGCTCAGGGGAACATCATAAATCAGCAGCTACATGTCAGTCCACCACATGTGAAAAGCTGAGATAGGAAAGAAAATGGAAATTATGTACAAGGACTACATCATTTAAAAATGCAAAGAGTTTAAAATATGTTGTTCAGGTGCCAAGTTGTGTCCGACTCTTTGTCACCCCATGAACTGCAGCAACCAGGCTTCCCTGTCCTCTACTATCTCCTGGAGTTTGCTCAAACTCATGTCCGTTGAGTCGGTAATGCCATCCAACCGTCTCATCCTCTGTTGCCCTCTTTTCTCCCTGCCCTCAATCTTTCCCAGCATCAGGGTCTTTTCTAATGAGTGGGCTCTTTGCATCAGGTGGCTGAAGTATTGGAGCTTCAGCCTCAGCCTCAGCCCTGCCAATGAATATTCAGGTTGATTTCCTTTAAGATTGACTGGTTTGATACATGGCTATAATTTCAAAATCATCACAAATATATTTTGGCCTTTCTGCTTAAGGAAAGAAGAAACCAGACTAGTGGCAGAAAGAATGGGTAGTGATGGGCACCCCATGAACTAGGTCCTTTTGAGTTTAAGAGTCAAAAGGTCAAGTTTAGTTTTGAAGCGTGTGCAGAAGAATTTGCCAATAATGAGCAAAATCACAAGAACCACTGAAAAGTGTTGACAGGGCCACCAAATGTTAGGGTTTGTGAGAAATGTTTGAAAAACCATAGGCAAAGGAAGCCTAAGTTCTGAGGAGAGAATGCGACATTCATTTGGGTCACAAATAAAAATTTCTTCTGCTTGAAACTCTTCTCCCCGCTTCCACAAGGTCATCTTCTCTAGTTTGTCTCCCTTCTCTTTGACTGCTGTTCTTTGACTCCTCTTTCTCTTCCCTTTCCTTAAACTTCACATTCATGGACATGGTTTCCTAATTCCAAGTCTCACATCCTCTATCTATAGAATCAATTCCTTAAACTATTCTCAGAAGCTATTTGGATCTTATCCTGTCTCCGTTCAGTGTCTCCTCTTTGTCCATAAACAAAATCTACGTCTTCATCCATCTACTCTTGACCATCACCACCTGTAGAAGTGTTTCCTGAGGGTGGGGGATATCAGACAGGGCCAGTGCCAAGAAATGACACTGGTACTGGTGAGGCTATTGGGAGGGCATCAAGGTTGGCACCTCAACTAAGCCACTATATCCACCCTCACTCAGCCTCTCTTACCTGGACTCTGGATTATTGTTAGTGCCTCCAAAGATGATCCCCATATATTACCAGTATAATTTTTTTAAATGAATCCTTGCCACCAATCAAGGAATAGCTAATATTATAATTAACATTCATTGATTGCTGACTATGTACTAGTCATGGTTGTAAAAACCTTATATGCATTAATGAATTTAATCATTATTGACTCCTCTTTAAAGATGGGAAAACAAAGGCAAAAAGAAATTGAATAATTTGCGCAACTGGTAAGTGGAGGAGCCTGGATTCAACCCAAGCAGTCTAACTCCTGATACAGTATTTAAACAGCCTAAGTAGGGAGAGAGGAACACAGTATTCAGAAAAAACAAATGGTTCCAGCAGCGCTAAGAGATAGAGTTGGGTGTAAAACAAAAGGGACGGATACAGTAAGCAGGTGTGGGCAGGCAGCCAAGACTTCTACCTGCTAGAAAGTGACTGGGTCACTCTGACCCGATCATTCTTCCAGACCAGTCCACTCCTCCCACCCTTACATGCCCCCTTGCTTCCTGCTACTCCCATCCTGGAATGTCCCTCGCTGGGGTTATCCTCTCCACACTATCTGGTCCATGAAAACCTCCTTCAGTCTCTAATACCTTCACTTTCTTCAACCACTCATCACACTTACAGAATTTCACTACTCGCACAAATATATCACCTCACACTGCTTTATATGGTTACTTGGCAGTTTCATGCGTTTCTTTCTTATCCCTCCGTATCGGTGAAGGGTCCTCAAATCAGGGGCTTTGTATGGTGTTTCATTAGTCCCCTTCCCCTCCTCCACAATCCCTTCATAGTGCTGGCCACATAAAAGGCATTCAATGAGTACTTGCTTACTCAGATCCAATTATTGTGGGAAACCTTAGTTACCTTTGCATGAATAAGTTCTCCATCTTTACCTTTCTATTTGTATGTGTCACACAATGGAGATCCATTGTTTTAAATTGTATCCAGAACTTCTGTTTACTAAGTATGGTTTCAGTTATTTCATGCAGACCAAAGAAAAAAAAGATTGTTGGCTTCCGGAAAACATTTTTTATAACATTATTATTGGCAACTCATGCTGAAGTGTAACTACTTCTTTACTTTGGCCAAACTTTGAACGAGATTCGCATTCTCTGCGTTTCTTTTGGAGTCAACTTTTCTCTCATGCAAACTCCCTAAGGTTGCCAGCTAAAACTCTCAGTATGAAGCAGAAATGGCAATGTGTACAGAAAAAATGATCTGGCTAAAAGTCCAAAATCTGTGTTCATTTTCCTGCTTTTAGTTAAAACGTTCTGCAGGCAGCAAGTCCAGAATTTCCAAATGTTTGCCATATGCATAAGCCCAAGCAAATCAAACAATTTTCAATTGTAAGTGGGTAATAATCTGGCCTACCTTCTGTCTGACTATTTGGGCTTGCAGTGGGAGCAGTAGCAGAGAAATATAATTTCTCGTTTCTCGGGTCAGAATCATCCCAGAACTCAGCCAGAATTCTGTACATGCCAGTGACTGCCTCATCTTGCCAATGTCTTTGAAAACCTCATCAAGGAGTTTTCTTTTCCAAATTATGATAAATCCTCATATTCTAATCTAGGAAAGTTATTCAACTTTCCTGTATTTAAATTTTGTCTTCCAATTAGATTTCAAACTGTAAGTAAATAAACCATTTTTAACATTCCTTTGTACCTCCTACTTCTATTTCCAGTCCTCTGAAACCCATAACTCAAAAATTTTAACTGATTCATGATCAAGTCAACAAAAGCTTAAATGGCTTTTCCATCAGAGATTGAAGGTGTTTTTTTTTTTTTTTTGGTATTCTGTATTTAATAGATATGATGATACTTTATTCATAAATTTTACTCATAAATATTTTCCCTACATTTAGTTAGAGGGCCATTTGCACTAAAAAATAATTTTATTTTTCTCTCCCTCAAATTGCACACCTACTTGGTCCCCATCACCTGATTTGAGGCTGGCCTCATCTCCACACCCTTGCTTGGACTTGGTCTCTGTTAGACCCCTGCATGTCTGTTTCTTCTTGCTGATCATTTTTCATTAAGCCTCTCCTTAGTGGAACACATCAAAATGCTTGCTCATTAAAGAAAATTTCCATTGTTGCCAATATACTTACTATATTCTTCTAAGGCAGAAAAGTGTATTTTGTTTGTATTTTAATATGCAAAGAATGACTCAAATCAGCTTTATTTGATAGAGCTTAATGTTGGCAGGGGTGTGGAAAAAGAAATTCTAACTCAATGTTATTGACACTGTAGGGTTTGGGGGATTCATTGGCAGTATCTACCAACATTTTAAATGTCCATGTTCCTTGCCCCAGCTGATCCTCTTCTGGGACCTACTTACACAAGTTGTGAAGAGAATTGTGTAGAAGAACGTTCACTGCTTCTGTTATAACAAAAATCTAAAACAACCGAAAGGGCCAGCAATGTCGGATCTGAGAACTAAACAAGGGTTCAATCATGTACAGGGATACTCAGTACCAATAAAAGCAATGAGGTAAATCAGTGTGGACTGACATAGAAAGGTGAAAAAAAAATCAAGGTATAGAGCAATATAATTGTGTAAGCCCATTTCTGAAGAAAATCCTAATAGCAATTCTGAAAGAATACGTGAATAGCAGTCATCTCTGGGTGGTGGGATATCTAGAAACCTCCTTTTCCTGATAGATCATCTGTGTAATGCTTGAACTATCACAGTGAGCATGTCTAACTTTTTAAACAAGTAATCATGGTTGTGTGATATTTTTATAGATTAATTTACAGTGGAGTTGTCTTTCTTCTTCCCTCTCTTTTATTCAAGCAGGCTCTGTTTTTCATTCCCTCCAGGAAGGTAACAAAAATTAAAAATAGCCTTTCCAGTCATTCTGGCTGTTATGTTCCAAAAGCACAAACCCTTAGGGGAAGAGAATTTGTTATGTGCCTAAGCAAATTGTCTTATTGAACAGCGAGGGGAAGGCAGAGTCAGAAACAGGAAAAGAAGCCGCTGGATGGAGAAGCTGAGGGATAGAATGTGAGAAGCACTCAGAGGGAGAAAGAGATCTTTCCAGTTTCTAGAACAGAAATAACTTGTACGCTGTTCGCTGTTCTCAGTAGCTGCCAGGTGGGGCAGGAGACAGGGGTAAGAAGGGGAAGATTCCACAAAATAAATGTCTGTATCTAGGCTAGGAGTTACAACTCAGAGGGTTACAGGGGCTGAATAGTTGACATCAGTGAAGGAGGCAGAGATGGTTGTAAAACGTCAGCAAGAAGTTGTAGGCTGTAGTGTCCTGGAGCGGAATGGCCCACGTGGGATGGCAACGGTGAACCCACGGTCTGCTGATAGCTGCCTAACGGGAGTGTGGGCCCACCACTGCCTTCTGATTTTTCAAATGCAGAGTTTAAGACAAACTTAATTTTTAATGGGCTCAGTTGTACAGGTCAAACTAACTATATACCTGTCTTAGTCCATTTGGGCTGCTCTAACAAAATACCAGACTGAGGGGGTTATAAACAACAAAAACTTATGTCTCAAAATTCTAGAAGCCGAGAAGTCTGAGATTCTGGAACCAGACAATTCAGCCTGCTCCTTGGTTCATAGCCCCCTTCTTACTATGTCCTCACATAGCGGAAGGGGTAAGGGGGCTCTCTGGGTCCTCTTTTTCAAAGGCACTAGTCCCTTTCCTGAGGGCTCTACCCTCATGACCTAATCACCCTCTAAAGGCCCCACCTCCAAATACCATTACCTTGTGGGTTAGGATTCTAATTTATGAATTGGGAGAGAGGAGGGACATAAATGTTCTTCCACTGCAGTATCTGTGTTTGGTTAAACTCAACCTACAGGCCACACAAGGCTGAACTGATGGAAGGAAAAGATGCAGCCTCACAAAATTCCTGTGGTCCAAGCATTGGCCAAGCCTCAGGAGCTGTGGTCATCTCTTTCCACAGATGCCAGGGTAGACCAGGGCCACATGCTCCTTCCTACCTCCAATGCCCTTCTGAAGACCTCAAACCATAGATACTGAATTAAAGAAGAGATGCTGCTGCTGCTGCTGCTAAGTCGCTTCAGTCGTGTCCAACTCTGTGAGACCCCATAGATGGCAGCCCACCAGGCTCCCCCGTCCCTGGGATTCTCCAGGCAAGAGCACCAGAATGGGTTGCCATTTCCTTCTCCAATGCATGAAAGTGAAAAGTGAAAGTGAAGTAGCTCAGTCATGTCCGACTCTTCGTGACCCCATGGACTGCAGCCCACCAGGCTCTTCCATCCATGGGATTTTCCAGGCAAGAGTACTGGAGTGGGGTGCCAGATGAGAAACCCGAGAGGACCTGATGCTATGCTTTTTATGTAGCAGTAAACAGGTGAAGGGGGACAGAGTCAGAAATGAAATTGAGTGAAAAATAAAAGGATTCATACTATAGATTATTTTTTGTAATCCTTGTAGGAAAAGCAGAGGTATGCTGCCTAGCACCCCAGAAACCAGCTTCTTAAGAACCACAGCTGTGTGAGCTCCTCCCCTGCACACCCAGCAGGCAGGGGCCTCTGCCTCACTGCTCCTGCTCTTTCATCCCCCTCACCATCTCCACAGATGCTTCCTTCCCTCCCCTGCAGCCCGTGCCAGGAGGAAGCCCCCTACCCCATCTCACACCACTGTCATTAGGGCATATGTGGAAGTCAGGCCTGTGTAACTAAGAGGCTGGGAGTGAAAGGCAGGGAAATAAGAGTTCCTGGACTCCCTGGTTGGAAACTGGAACAAATAGAAATGTAATCAGAAGGGATTTCTCTACTGCTTTGAATATTATAGTTTGGCCTTCTTACATCATGATGTGAAGACTGGCCAGGAAAACTAAATCAACACTTGATTAAAATATATATATATATAGGTGAGAGGCATTTTAAACTCCACCAACCTACAATCAAACTCATGGTTCTCTTCACCATTTTCCTCTCTTGCATCTCTACTTTCTCTACCTTATTTAGCCCATCGAGTTTCTCAGCTTAGGGTCACACCTCTATGCACGTGGTCAAATCCTAGCTTCCGGTGCAACTTGTCTGAGCACCAGACACACACTGTCCAAGGCCTTGGACACATCTCATACCAGGACATCCAGAAGGTTTCCCAGAGATTTATGGGAATGTTAATTAGGAGCTCCCTAGAGTTGAGGGTGCAGGGAGGGTGGACGAGGAAGTGAAGAGAAACATGAAAAATGCCCTCCCCCTGCTCCAGGGGAACAGGGAGGAGGGTGTGCAGGCCAGGGCGCTTAGCTTGGCTTGCAAAACACCTGCTGAATTTCAACCCCTGGGCTGACATTCTTCTTCCCGTCTCTCCTTTTACTGTCACTGTTTCCTTCAGTCACTAAGACCTGGCATCTCCCAGTCAGCTTAGATGCCAATTCTTCCGAAAGTCTTTCCTGACCCCCCGAGCTAGAATTAGGTGCGCCTCTGCACTCTGCCCTTCCCTCTCCATTACACCACGCGCACACTAGAGCAATCCCCTATGATCTGACTTCACAACACCTTAGACATAAAGGGAGCTGGGGGGAACGAAGAAACTTAGCTTTCTTCACTATGTGTCTATTAAGCAGTGATCCTATTTCATCTTATATTTATGATTTAGACAATTGGGCAAGAAATACTGAATTTCCTTGTTTTCTTCCATCCAGTTTATTTTGATTCTAAGCCTCCATCCTGCCATGCTGGGGTGTATCTTAGTTTCACACATTGTTAGGCGCCCTGCAGGACCAAGACCCTGGGGAGGTTCCTCTGGATGTCAGTCACCAGGACACTGGACACGTGCACAGTTAGCCGCTGGGCTGATTCTCGGCGGTGCCTGAGGGCACTAGGGTCCTATTCAAGACCAAGAGATACGCAGTCTTATTTCTGAGGTCTCACCACCTCCATGGAGCAAGGGCTCCGCACCCCATTCCTAATCCCACTCACCTCCAAGGCTAGGGAAACCCTTCTCACCTCCTGCTTCCCTCCCACCTCTCCTTGATCTCCCAGTGCAATTTCCTCATTGCACTTAGGCTTTTAAAAATCAAAAATCAGAAAGGGAAGTGTCCTGCCAGCAATTTCTACTTCCTCCCTACTCTAAGGCAGAGTCAGAACCTGGCTCCCTACTTAAATGAAGGAAGATAAAGAAAAAGATACAGGAAGAAAAGCATCAACTTGGCATGTACACACTACTATATTTAAAATAGATAACCAACAAGGGCCTACTGTAGAGCACAGGGGGCTCAGCATAATATTCTGGATAACCTAATATAATAACCTAACTGTGTAAAGAATGTGAAAAAGAATAGGTGCATGTATATGTCTAACTGAATCACTACTGTATGCCTGATACTAACACAACATTGTTAATCAACTGTGCTCCAATATAAAACAATAATTTAAAAATTCAACAACAAAAATCAATTGTATCACAGGAAATTTCTCAACCTTGTCTTGTCCTTCAGGCACCCCTTGGTGACTGATGCCCTCCTCTACCCAAAGGGGTCCACATCCTAATCCCTGGACCTGTGAATGTTATGCTACTTTATACCCTAAAAGGGCCTTTGCAGATGTGACTAAATGAAGGATCATGAGATGAGATTATCCTGGATATTCTGAGGGAGCCCAAGGGGCTCAAACACAAGAGTCCTAATAAGAGGGAGGCAGGAGACTCCAAAGTCACTGCGGATGGTGACTGCAGCCATGAAATTAAAACACGCTTGCTCTTTGGAAGGAAATCTATGACAAAACTAGACAGCATATTAAAAAGTAGAGACATCACTTTGCCATGAAAAGTGCATACAGTTAAAGTTATGATTTTTCCAGTAGTCATGTATATATGTGAAAGTTGAACCATAAAGAAGGCTGAACACTGAAGAATTGATGCTTTCAAACTGTGGTGCTGGAGAAGACTCTTGAGAGTCCCTTGGACTACAAGGAAATCAAACCAGTCAATCCTTAAGGAAATCAACCCTGAATATTCATTGGAAGGATTGATGTTGAAGCTGAAACTCCAATACTTTGGCCACCTGATGCGAAGAGCTGACTCATTGGAAAAGACCCTGATGCTGGGAAAGATTGAAGTCAGGAGGAAAAGGGGACGACAGAGGATGAGATGGTTGGATGGCATCACTGACTCAATAAACAGGAAGCTGAGCAAACTCCAGGAGATAGTCTTCACAGGGGAGCCTGGCATGCTGCAATCCATGGGATCGCGAAGAGTCAGACACAACTTAGCAACTGGACAACAACAAGCAGGGTCACAATCAGAGAGTGAAGACAGGATGGAAGCAGAGGCCAGAGAGGAGAGAGGCACCACTGCTGGTTTTGAATACGGAGGAAGAGACCATGAGCCAAGGAACGTAAGCAGCCTTGAGAATGTGCAAAAGACAATGAAATGGGTCCTTCTTTAGACTCTCCAGAAAGGACACAGGCTTGCCAACACCTTGATTTTGTGCGTGTGTTCTTAGTCACTTTCGTGTCTGACACTTTGCAACTTTATGGACTGTAGCCCACCAGGCTCCTCTGTCCTTGGGGATTCTCTAGGCAAGAATACTGGAGTAGGTTGCCATGCCTTCCTCCAGGGAATCTTCCCAACTCAGGGGTCAAACCCAGGTCTCCTGCATCGCAGGCAGATTCTTTACGGTCTGAGCCACCAGGGAAGCCCACCTTGATTTTAGCCCAGTGAAACCAGGTTTGAACTTCTGACTTCCAGAACTGTTAAGATAATACAATTGTGTTGTTTTAAGTTTCTGTGTTTGTGATAGTCCTTTACAACAGTAAGAGGTACCTAATAGACACCTGAAGACAAGTATAATATATACTGTGTAGGACCTTATGAAATGTCCTGCACAACGGGTTCAAAGAAAGTTCATACAACTGAATTCTCTGTCTCTTATAGATAGATGCCTTAAGAATAAAGGTGGCATATTGGACTTAAAATATGGCCTGGTTTATAGGAGTTTGGCAGGATCGTGTTTTGGTTTAAAAATGTATTGTCCGGCGTTTTGTTCTTGCTCTTCTCTCCATCCCCAGCCTGCTATATTGAGAGCTTTCTTTGTGCACTGTTCTCAGGCTGTGAGTAACATGGCTGGAAAGAGAAAGACCCTTTCAGCACCTGGCTTTTGAGCACCCAGGGAGACCCGCACCTAGCTGGAAGACTGGAATTGAGGGTAAAGGATTTTTTGAAATTTTACACACACACACACACACACAAAACTTCCTTTTAAATATCAGGAGCCACAAGCTGGTCAAATTAGAGCATAGGATTTATATCATGAACCATGTAACAGAAAAAGTACGTAATTATGTAAGAGCCATTCCCACCAAAAAGAGAGGCATTACACACCCAGGAAGGCAAGAGAGATCCCTGGACTCTGAGACTCAGGCTCAGCTGCACTGTGTCTTTGAGAAATGCCCGTGCCTTGCCCTCTGCTTCTCTGGACCCAGCCAGAAAGAGGGTGGGGAGAACAGGATAAACTACAGGTAAGCTCGGGAGATCCTGGAGCAGAAAGGACTGCTGAGACAAAGCAAATGCAGGTGACCTGGCCCCAAGGGGAGTAGGTAACAAGGTCCTGAGGGCAGCCGGCAAAGCTGCAGAGATAGGCAACAGACACCAGGTGTGTTGATGGGACCAGACCAGGGGATGCCCTTCAGTTAGACAAGCAGTGCCAAGTGGCGCCTGCACCCTGCCCCAGTGCCAAATGTTCCAGAAGCACCCTTGCCCCCAACCTCACCCTTCATGTGACAGGGAAGACTCATATTTCTGCCTCAGCATTTAATCCAAAGAGACTGCTTGATTAACGGACCCTGAATTGCTAATATTAAATCTTGCAACCATTGGCAGAATTGAGTGCTATGGAGCAAAGTCATTTCAGTGTGGAGAGACATAAGCAATTATATCTCCTCACATGAAAAATTTGTACCCTGGTAAAAATGTATACCAACAAACAACTTCAAGCAGAGCTGAAATGGAGACATTGGAGTGACACCCAACTTTTGTTATTTAAGATGTGTTTTTATCCATCAAACTTTAAATAATTCCATCTTATGGTGTCCTATTTAAGGGATTTTTTCCTCTCTTAAGAAAAAAAATTTTATAGTAGTTCTACTATGGTTTTCTCTTTGAGGCCAAGGTAAAATTAGATTTTACAGATCAATTCTACTTTTCATGCATATGTTTTATCATAGGTGTCTTTCTCCCCTTTTCAAACATGAGTTGATCATTAGAGGCCTCATCATGGAAGCCTCCTTGATAGAAAGGGAAGGTAAGAATCTGAATCCACTCAGGGAAAGGAACCCAGAATTGACTTTTTAGGTGTATCAGCATAATGTAGTGGAAAGTAACAAGTCCAGGAAAGCAGTCGACTTGGCCTCTCGGCTCCCAGGATGGGAGTCCAGTCTCTAGATGGGAGTTCCATCAACTCGTTCGTACCCTGTTCCCTTTTCCCCCATTTGTAAAATGAGGCTGGAAAAGATGATGTCCAAGGCAGTGCTTCTCACGCTGTAATATATGGGTTTTGAAAAGTGTGGGGCTCTCTGGGAGGGCCTAACATCCAGCCTCTAACCAGATCCCAGGTCTGGCTGGTGGTGCCCACCCTCAAACCACACTTGGGTTTTGTTTCATTAACTGGTGCATGCATTCAGAGTACTGCCATTTGTTCTCATTTTTAAAAATATATTTTGGACAGCTGAAAAAGGCCCATATTGTCCAAGTCTTAACTGAATTAGGGATTGGAATCACTGTGAAGGATTGCAGATCATTAAAAACAAATACACATCTTTCTTCTCTAGCTCAGTAGTTCTAGTCCCTGTGTGTGCGTGCTAAGTCACTTCAGTTGTGTCTGACTCTTTGCAGCTGGATGGTACTATGGCCCACCAGGCTTCCCTGTCCATGGGATTCTCTGGACAAGAATACTGGAGTGGGTTGCCATGCCCTCCTCCAGGGGATCTTCCCAACCCAGGGATGGAACCTGCATCTCTCATGTCTCCTGCATTGGCGCTGGTTCTAGCTCCACCAGGGAAGCCCAGCAGTTCTAGTCCCTGCAGCTGCATGTTAATATCATCTGGAGTGCTTTCAAAAACTCCCAGTGCCTCTGCCCACCCACTCCTCACCACCGCCCACCCCCGACACACACACTTACCAATGCACCAGAATACAATTTAACTGGTCTGGGGAGGGGCCCAGTGACCAGGCATTTCTCAAAAGCTCTGTTTCTCTTGTGATTATAATGTGCAGTGCCGATGGAGAGCCACTGCAGGCCAGCTTCTCCAAGTCTGAAGGCACTCCAGGTATGAACAAGTTGTTTTTATGCTCCCCACAGCTGTTAGCCATTAACTTGGGCATTCTCGTGGAAAGCTTAGTTACATTATACAACTCACGTAAACATTTCTCTTATGAAATTGTAATTCAATAAGACTTCTCAGCAAGGGAGATGATGCAGAGAATCTAGTTTTGTTTGGTCCTTTTCAGAAAAAAAACAGACAATTATCAAATTATACTGCATTCTGTGGCTCTTGGATGTACATGGGCTTTAAGGGAGATTTATTTGGTCTATTTTCCCCTTTGTGAGGCTCCATTTTAACCAGCTAAGTCGGCAGAAGCCAGCAGAGACAGTAAAAGTTCCTGAAGGTTCAGATGTCAACAGAACAATCGCTCCCTGGAGAATAACCCTTCTGGAAGGTCACAGCAGTTAAGAAGCCAGACTATCAGTTGGAATCCTGATTCCACCATTTTCTCACTATAGGACTCTGGGCAATTTTCTTAATCCCTGAGTTTCCTTATGAATAAAAATGTAATGGTGTTTAGGTTACAAAGAGTACGATGGGTTAATGTGTACGAAGTGCTTTTTTTTTTTTGTACAATGCTTGTTATGTAGTAATTTTATTAATATTATCATGCACCCTGTGAGATTAGAAGTGGGCTATTACTATTTCCCCCTTTAAGATTATATTTTAACGTTGCCTCAGCAAGACTAGAGTACACGTGTACTTATTTAGAGAATGATTAGAAAAAGGAGTGTGGCTGCTGCCAGGCCTGGGAAAGTCAGTCTTAGGTAAATTAAGGCTGAGTGACGGCAGATCTTATGGGCTAGGCCAGAGAGTCTAGATTAATCTTGTTGACAGTAAATAGCCATTTAAATGGTCTGAACCGGAGAATGATGTGATTGATTTTAAACAGACCTGTTTTAAAGCAGACCAGTACAGAAGGCAAATGGGGTATGCAAGTGTCTCACCCCTTCTCGAGCTGCTCGAGTTTTTCCGCCCTACTTCTACAAGTGGTGCTACCACGGGATTTGCATTTGCAGCTTGTGGTTTTCCTGAAGCAGAGAAGGGTCCTCAAAACACTGACATTTCAAGGTCTGCCCCAAGAGGTTGACAGTTGAATGAAACCTTGAAGCCCCCGTGTCCATTCTGAAAACTCCCAGCCAGCGATAGCCCTGGAGTAATTTTATTTTCCCCCTAAATTTTAAAAGTTATCTGTATCATCTAAGGCACTTTGAAGATTTACATTCCAGTGCTTCCCCCGGCCCCCAGCAAAACCTGGAGTGAAAAAACAAGGGAACTAGGAATAGTGTCATGTACCCTCCTGGAACCACTGAGGTCCTCCAGTACAATGGGAATTTCATGTAATGGAGAGGAACTGTTAGCCTGCTTTCAAGTATTTCACAGGTTTAGGGTCAAGAAGTTTACAATGAAGATTTGGGGCTTGGCCAGATATACTGTAGAATGTGAATGTTTTTTAAAACCTTTTTATTTTGTATTCGGATATAGCCGATTAACAAAGTTGTGATAGTTTCAGATGCACAGCGAAGGGACTCAGCCATAAGAAGGTGAACATTTTTACAGGCTGAGAAGTTTGCCCAAATCATCTCCCATATGTTAAAACCAGAGTACATAAAATCAGGTAGCTTGACTCTAGCCTTCTATTTAAGAAAAAGATAAAACACTCTTAAATAAAATAAATCTATTCCTTCCAACTCAGAAGTAGGAGGTATTTGGGAAGTGGAGCTGAAGTGATGCAACTTCTAAACCTAGTTCTTTCCTAATTTGGGGACAATCTGAAGAATTGAACTGTGGTGTTGAGAAGACTCTTGAGAGCCCTTGGACTGCAAGGAGATCCAACCAGTCAATCCTAAAGGTATCAGTCCTGAATTGGAAGGGCTGATGCTGAAGCTGAAACTCCAATACTTCGGCCACCTGATGTGAAGAACTGACTCATTGGAAAAGACCCTGATGCTGGGAAAGATTGAAGGCAGGAGGAGAAGGGGATGACAGAGGATGAGATGGATGGAGGCATCACCAACTTGATGAACATGAGTTTGAGTAGGCCCCAGGAGTTGGTGATGGACAGGGAAGCCTGGTGTGCTGCAGCCCTTGGGCTTGCAAAGAGTTGGACACAACTGAGCAACTGAACTAATTTAACTCTTAAAATCTTTGTTCTCCCTCAAATAAGTGGTAATATCAAATTCTCAATCATCTAGATATGTGGAAATTCAACCCATGTTTATTGAGTGCTTACCACGTGTTTTGTTAGTCCCTGTGTTAATCAGTTCTCATAAGAACACTATTGACTCAGGAATATCATTAATGCCATTGAGCAGATAAGGAATATGAAGCATCAGTTCAGTGGCTCAGTCGTGTCCAACTCTTTGCGACCCCATGAATTGCAGCCCGCCAGGCCTCCCTGTCCATCACCAACTCCCAGAGTTCACTCAAACTCACGTCCATTGAGTCAGTGATGCCATCCAGCCATCTCATCCTCTGTCGTCCCCTTCTCCTCTTGCCCCCAATCCCTCCCAGCATCAGAGTCTTTTCCAATGAGTCAACTCTTCGCATGAGGTGGCCAAAGTACTGGAGTTTCAGCTTTAGCATCATTCCTTCCAAAGAAATCCCAGGGCTGATCTCCTTTAGGATGGACTGGTTGGATCTCCTTGCAGTCCAAGGGACTCTCAAGAGTCTTCTCCAACACCACAGTTCAAAAGCATCAATTCTTCGGCGCTCATCCTTCTTCACAGTCCAACTCTCTCATCCATACATGACCACAAGAAAAACCATAGCCTTGACTAGATGGACCTTTGTTAGCAAAGTAATGTCTCTGCTTTTGAATATGCTATCTAGGTTGGTCATAACTTTCCTTCCAAGGAGTAAGCATCTTTAATTTCATGGCTGCAATCACCATCTGCAGTGATTTTGGAGCCCCCCCCCCAAAATAAAGTCTGACACTGTTTCCACTGTTTCCCCATCTATTTGCCATGAAGTGATGGGACCAGATGCCATGATCTTAGTTTTCTGAATGTTGAGTTTTAAGCCAACTTTTTCACTCTCCTCTTTCACTTTCATCAAGAGGCTTTTTAGTCCTTCTTCACTTTCTGCCATAAGGGTGGTGTCATCTGCATATCTGAGGTTATTGATATTTCTCCCAGCTATCTTGATTCCAGCTTGTGCTTCTTCCAGCCCAGCATTTCTCATGATGTACTCTGCATAGAAGTTAAATAAGCAGGGTGACAATATACAGCCTTGACGTACTCCTTTCCTATTTGGAACCAGTCTGTTGTTCCATCTGAAGCATAGAGAAAGGTTAATAACTGGCCCAAAGCTACAGAGCTTGAATGTGGCAGAGCCAGGATTCAAACTTGAAATCTAGAGCCTGTGTGGCTACAAGAAAATGCAGTTACTGCCCTGAACAAGCTGAGAGCCTCTTGGGGAGAAATTGAGTGCGTGCAGACATGCTTACAACCCAGGTGACTGTGCAGGAAATCAAGAGGACAAGAATGTTCAGGGAGAGAAAAGACATGGTTGTCAGGGTCAAAGAGGCTTCTAAGAGTAGGGTGGGAACTGGAGCTGAAAAAGTGAGGGCATATAATGCTAATTGGCAAAAAGAGTAAAGACATTCTAGGCAGAAGAAACAAAGTGAACAAGAGATGAAGGCAAATATTAGGCACATTTGGAGAACAGTCCTACTGTGCTCTAGTAAAGAAATGTGGCAGAGGCCATGGAGACTGACTCCACAGAAGCCAAGAGAGGTAGTGAGGGTCCTAACCAGCTGATAGTCAGTTCAGTCACTCAGTTGTTGACTCTTTGCGACCCCATGGACTGCAGCATGGCAGGCTTCCCTGTCCATCACCAACTCCTGGAGCTTGCTCAAACTCATGTCCATCGAGTTGGTGATGCCATCCAACCATCTTATGCTCTGTCATCATCTTCTCCTCCCACCTTCAATCTTTCTCAGCATCAGGGTCTTTTCCAATGAATCAGTTCTTCACATTAGGTGGCCAAAATATTGGAGTTTCAGCTTCAACATCAGTCCTTCCAATGAATATTCAGGACTGATTTCCTTTAGGATTGACTGATTTGATCTCCTTGCCATCCAAGGGACTCTCAAGAGTCTTCTCCAAGACTCCACAGTTCAAAAGCATCAATTCTTTGGCACTAAGCTTTCTTTATGGTCCAACTCTCACATCCATACATGACTACTGGAAAAAATATAGCTTTGATTAGACAGATTTTTGTTGGAAAAATAACATCTCTGCTTTTTAATATGCTGTCTAGATTGGTCATAGCTTTTCTTCCAAGGAGCAAGTCTTTTAATTTCATGGCTGCAGTCACCATCTGCACTGATTTTGGAGCCCAAGAAAATAAAGTCTCTGTTTCCATTTTTTCCCCATCTATTTGCCATGAAGTGATGGGACCAGATGCCATGATCTTAGTGTTTTGAATGTTGAGTTTTAAGCCAGCTTTTTCACTCTCCTCTTTCACTTTCATCAAGAGGCTCTTTAGTTCTTCACTTTCTGCCATAAGGGTGGTGTCATCTGCATATCTGAGGTTATTGATATTTCTCCCGGCAATCTTGATTCCAGCTTCTGCTTCATCCAGCCCAGCGTTTCTCATGATGTACTCTGCATAGAAGTTAAATAAGCAGGGTGACAATATACAGCCTTGAAGTACTCCTTTCTCAATTTGGAACCGGTCTTTTGTTCCATGTTGGGTTCTAACTGT
This sequence comes from Bos taurus, assembly GCF_002263795.3. Taxonomy (NCBI): domain Eukaryota; kingdom Metazoa; phylum Chordata; class Mammalia; order Artiodactyla; family Bovidae; genus Bos; species Bos taurus. The sequence continues at coordinate 11,742,072 of NC_037337.1, read as the reverse complement.
TGCTTCTTGATCTGCATACAGATTTCTCAGGAGGCAGGTAAGGTGATCTGTTATTCCCATCTCTTTCAGAATTTTCCACAGTTTGTTGTGATCCACACAGTCAAAGGCTTTGGCGTAGTCAGTGAAGCAGAAGTAGATTTTTTTTTTAAATTCTCTTGCTTTTTCTATTACCCAATGGATGTTGGCAGTTTGATCTTTGGTTCCTCTGCCTTTTCTAAATCCAGCTTGAACATCTGGAAGTTCTCGGTTCATGTACATAGACTTCTTATTTTTTTTTTTTGGCCACATGACATATGGGATCTTCCCTGACCAGGGATTGAACCTTTGCCCCCTTGCACTGGGTAGTCTTAGACACTGGACCATCAGGGAGGTCCCATGTAATAGACTTTGATGTCATGTCTGTTGAATGAATGAAGTGGGGAAAGTGTCAAAAAGAACAAAAGATGGAAGAGAAAGTAGACTTGATATAAATAATTCAAAGTATACCATAAAAGAACTTCGAGTTTTCACACATGAGTAAGTGGTGGGTCTGTGAACTTCAATGGAGAAGTCAAGAAAACAAACTGGCTTGGAGGAATGCCAGTCCATCCCACAAGTTTCTGGCAAAGGTAAAATCAAATGAGGTTAGTGCAGTGCTTCTGTAGCTCTATCTGAAATATACCATCTGCAGTCATTTATTCACTAAACCTTCTTAAGCATTGTGCCATGTAGTCACTCAACAAATATGTTGTATGATAAAGGAGAATTGAGCTGCAGTTAGAACTAAGGTTGCCAATCAACTGACAATGCGATAGGGAGAGTAGCCTGGCTCCCCAGGTGAGCTCAATGTAATCACAGGGCCTTTCAGTTCAGTTGAAGAGAGTGGGAGGCAGTGGAGGTGGCAGAGTCGGAAGGAGATAAGATGTTGGAAGCTTGCTTGGAGAGATGTCAGAAGCTTGCTGGGAGAGATGGCACGTCTCCACCTGCCACTGCTAACTTTGAAGAAGAAAGGGGGCTGTAAGTCAAGGAATGTGAGCAGCCTCGAGAGGCTAGTGGAGGCAAAGGAACAGATTTTCCCTTAGTACCTCCAAGAAGAAGCAGGCCCATTGATATACTGATACTAGTCTGGTGTAAAAGACCTATTTTGGACTTCCGACTTCCAGAAAAGTAAGTTGCTTCACAATTTTGTTGCTTTAAGCCACGTTTATGGCACTGTTACAGAAGCAATATAAAACTAATATGCTACTATACATTTTTTATTTAATGAAAATGTATAAATCTATTTTAGCAATGAGGAAATAGAAGCCTGGAAATATTGATTTGTCCAAATTTTGGTAGTTTGTCCAAATTTTGACTACTTAACATTATTCTTTCTTGGCAGCTTCCTGGTTTTCCTTCTACCCCACTGACCACCTTTTCCTTGGGCCCTTTGGAAGAGCAATTCATTTTGGTAGTGTTTCTTAGGAATTTCTCCTCAGTACTCTCTCTTTTGAATTCTTTTTCTTAGGTGATCTCATCCATTCCCATTCCCATCCCTTCCCATTCTGTTCAAGAATATTTGAACTTCTTCAAATATTTCTTTTTATAATGAATTACTCCCTAAGTGATATTCCTAGTTGAGACCCCTCCTATAGCCCCACACGATTTAAGCTTGTCATCTCTCAACTCAACATTGTTTGTTAAGCTAGGATAGCATACAAACATTTCAAACATAACATTTTCAAAATAATACCACCCACAAAAGCAGTTCCCCACCCCCACATTCAATTATGTTTGGCTTAAGTCAAAAAGAAGAGTCAAGCTTCATTTCTCTTTCCCTAACCTCGTGTTCATCCATCCCATCAACAACCCATCCACTCCAGTCTGCCTTCACTACTGCCTTCCTAGTCCAAGTTACCATCATTTTTCACCCCAAAACCATAGTTGCTCTCCTTCAGCCTCTGCTTCTATCCTTGTTCCTCCATGGATCTATTTTCCTCACCACAGTGAAAGTGTCCTTCTTAGGGCACAAATCAGATCTTGTCATGTCCCTTTGTAACACCCTTAAATGGCGTCCGTTGGACTTAGATCCCATCTCCTTTGCAATGACTGGTGAGGCCCTGCCCAAACCAGCTCCTGCCCAAACCAGCTCCTGCCCACCTCTTCTGCTACCGCTCCCTTTCTATCATTTACATTGTACCATTCAAAAGGGGCTTCTCTGAGCTGCTCAGTCCCTGAAGTTCTTTCCTGCCTCACAGTCTTTATAACCGTGGCTTCCATTGGTGGGGTGCATGTGCGCACAAACACAGACACACGCATGCACACACGCACACGCATCTCTCGTCTATTACTCATGCTTCAATTTTCAGCTTCACTCTTTCCTCCTCAGAAAGGCCAACACCAAACCATGCTTTCTAAAGCCTTTTAACTCTTCCCCCAACCTCACTTCACACTGATTCTCTATCTCAGCCTCCTTTCAGGACTTATTAGAGCTTGCAGTTATTTGTCATTTTGGTTACTTGTTTGGTTTAGTTACTTTTTTCCCCTCCTACTGTATAAGAGGTTTTTTTCAGAGGTTTTTGTCTTTTCAGAAGACAAACCCCCTACTTTGCTTTATGAGGCAGGTAGCAACCCAAACCACAGACAGATTTGGACCTGCACTGGAGTTTCTTTATCTGGGGAGGGAGGCTTTCTGGAATGTAAGTTGCAAAAGGGCAGAAACTGTCTGTCTTTGTTGCCAGTGTAACCTCAGAACACTATGCCTGACACACAGGGGCTGAATAAATATCTGTTGAATGTTGAATAAATACTGTAAGTACACAGCAATGTTCAAAATGGCACTGATACTCCCCATATCACTATCCAAGAGGGCTACAACTACCTAAGTAGTGAGTTTTAATTTTTTTTTCTAGCACAGCGAAAATAATTTTTTAAATTATTTTCGTTATCTTTTTGATTTTTGGCTGTGCTGGGTCTTCATTGCTGCGTGGGCTTTCTCTAGTTGTTGCAATCAAGAGCTTCTGTTTTTGCAGAGCACGGACTCTAGGTGGGTCGGCATCAGTAATTGCAGCACATGGGCTCAGCAGGTGCAGTTCCTGGGCTCTAGAGCACAGACTCAATCATTTCAGTGCAAGAGCTTAGTTGCTCTGAGGTATATGGGATCTTCCCGGATCAGGGATCAAGCTCACGTCTCCTGAATTGACAGGCAGATTCTTTACCACTGAGCTACCAGGGAAGTCCCAGTGAATTTGAATTCAAGTCAATAAAAGATCATAACCAGTTGAATTTACATTTTGTAATATTCTTTTTTATATTCCATTGATTGTGCTTATTTATATATTAAATCAAATATGCATTTAAAAATTTCATGTTATGACAAACAACATTTTTTTAACCTAATGACCTTTTGTACCAATTAACTTCTTTTGACCTTTATTCTTCACTTGTGGTAAACCCACATGGTATAGATGTGTATTTGGAAAAAGGAAATGTGTATTTAGAACAAACCAAACCAGCACACAGGATCATTTTTTCCCCCAAAATTGGAGTGCTAAAGAGAAATTCATGGGCCATGTATGATTTGTAGGAAATCCCCAGTAAGAAATAAAAATAGGATATAAAAGAGATTCAGATTATGTCTAGCAAATGACTAATTCTTCTTAAATAGGTATTTGGAGATGAGCTAAAATGTAGTGTCAGGCAAATGAAATAATACTAATATTAAGCTAAGTGAAGTTGCTCAGTCATGTCCGACTCTTTGCAACCCCATGGACTGTAGCCTACTAGGATCCTCCATCCATGGGATTTTCCAGACAAGAGTACTGGAGTAGGTTGCCATTTCCTTCTCCAGGAGATCTTCCTGACCCAGGGATTAAACCCAGGTCTCCCACATTGTAGGCAGATGCTTTACTGACTGAGCCACCAGGGAAGTCCTAATACTAATATGTTTAATCTCAAATAAGATTATACTGAATTCATAGTTAGAAAGTAGCCCATTCCTTTGAAAAATATCTGTAGAATAAGAAACACTTCCATTCTTCCATCACCCTTCATTAGAGCAATATATATCCAATCCCCCAAAGAGGACAGAGTTGTGAGATCTGTAAGTTTGAGGGATTCATGTTCAATCAGTAAACTTTTATTTTAAGGCTACAGAATGCTAGGTGCTTTGGAAAATAACAGGATGAATGAATCCCAAAACCTGATTTTATATAGGTTACAATCCAGTTGGAAAAATAAGGCAAAATATGCAGAGTCAACAACACAGGAGGACTCGAGGTTTTACAAGACAGTATGGTCAGTCATCGGAGAAGGCAATGGCATCCCACTCCAGTACTCTTGCCTGGAAAATCCCATGGATGGAGGAGCCTGGTGGGCTGCAGTCCATGGGGTCGCTAAGAGTCGGACACGACTGAGCGACTTCCCTTTCACTTTTCACTTTCGTGCATTGGAGAAGGAAATGGCAACCCACTCCAGTGTTCTTGCCTGGAGAATCCCAGGGACGGCAGAGACTGGTGGGATGCTGTCTATGGGGTTGCACAGAATTGGACACGACTGAAGCAACTTAGCAGCAGCAGCAGCAGCATGGTCAGTCATCAGCTTCTCAGGTGGCTCAGTAGTAGAGAATCCACCTGCCAATGCAGGAGATGCAAGTTCAATCTCTGGTCTGGAAAGATCCCTTAGAGAAGGAAATGACAACCCACTCCAGTATTCTTGCCTGAAAAACCCCATGGACAAAGGAACCTGGTGGTCTACAGTCCATGGGGTCGCAAAGAGTTGGACACAACTAAGTGACTGAACAACAACAAAACATGGTCGGCCATGGGGCCCACCTGTAGTACAGATACTTTACATAAAAGATTTGAGCATCCTTGGATTTTGGTGTCTGTAGAGGTCCTGGAACCGATCCCCCACAGATAGGGAGGCAAGACTGTACTGACTGAGCAGACTCTCCTGAGGTGAACCTTCCATCACAGGCTGGTCTTCAGCAAAGACCTCCCACTTTTCCCCAGGGATCCTGCAGAAGGTTGGCCATGTTGATCTGGTCATGCTGAACTGGGTGAACTCTGTGGTGTCTTCCAAACCTAAGTTTTTATAATTCATCTACAAATTATTATGACAAGAACTTAAATCATAAGGATACCAGCCCATTACAATGTCCGTGCTTTCACAAACACAAGGTAAAATAGGAGGTGCCCATGGGTACCTTGTCGTCTTGCTATTTACCTTTGGTAGCAATTGTTTTGCTTCGGTCACTAGTGCAACCAGACTGGAATTTCTATCTGGTTTTACTCTATCAGTGTAGCAGTGAAGGGCATGAGTTCTGGAGACAAGCCGCCTGCACTTGAATTTTGACATTACTAGTGTAGATTTTGAGGGGTGCCTCTTGGCCTTTAAGCCTCAGTTTCCAATCTGTAAACTGGGAATAACAATGGACCTGCTCATAGTGTGGCTGCGAGGATCCACACATAGATAGTACACTTAAAGCACTTAGTGTGGAGCCCACAACAGAGAAAACCCTCAGTACACATCACTTGTGATTATACAATTGGCATAATAAACCATACCTTCCTGTGCAGTCTATCTCTTGGATTTCACCTTTAAATTTGCTCTATCCTATTTTAGGGGCTTTCTAATTGAGTCTGTTTTGCAGCTATTTTTCAAATTCTACTATTCCCAAACTGATGCTTTGGGAATAGCAGAATTTGAAAATGTAAAGTGGGGCTTCTTAGACAGATGATACAGGGCAGCTGGTGCAGTGCTGAGAGCAGGAGCCTGATTCCAGTCCTCCACTGGAGCCAGCTCTGGGACTTGACAGATCCCTTGTGCTCAGCATCAAGAAAATGAGAGGGTTACATGGCATTCTCTTTATGCTCTTTCCTGGTAAAATGGACTAAGGTCTTTCATCATCAGTGGGGCCCTGGATGGAGCAGAATAATAAATAATGAAGACAGACAGGAGGAAATGGAAAAACTGAAAGCCTAATCACTGACTATTTAAAGGAGTCTGTGAACCAGAGTTCACAGAGTGAACCTCCTGTGCATGTTTCAGTATGCAATTAATGGTCCTCGTGTACTATGTGAAGCAAGGTGATAATAACTATGTATTCTAAATTACTGAAATTGTCCTACATTTTAATAAGGGTGTACCTCATTCAACTGAGGAGAAGTTAAAGGTGACACCAGCCAGACTTTGCTATACTAATCACATAGAGCCCCTCATCATAAGCCTCCATGCTATGGACAGTGGTCACAGCCTAACCGCATAGAAGATTGCCTGCTATATAACCCCAATGTGTTGTTTGTTTGATTTGCACCAAAATGTTTATAGACTACAGGATCAAGAACAGATGTAATTGAAAGAATCCTTTTACTGCCTGATAACCACCAGAAGTTTGACTCTAAGCCAGGCCATATGCTGTCTGTGTATTAGAGGCCCCAGTAACCAAGGGCACACGTTTGTTTCACTTTCCCCCTTCCTTCTACTCCCTCCCTCAAATTTATCTAGAACCTCTATTTTCAGTGCACTGTGCATTCAAAGAAAAAGATTCAGTTCAGGTTTCAAGGAATTGACAGTGTCACGGAAGAAACAGACACACAAATTGACAATTCTAGTCTAAGGGGATATGTGCAGTGCAGAAAGGTGTTCAGACTATGGAAGCATTAGAGGAGGACTGTCTGGCTAGAAGAGGAGCTGAAGAGGTGGGAGGCAACATAAATGATAAAGAAGGTTATTGAAGGATGGCGGATATAGACTCATAAAAGCTAAGTACAAATTAACCAGGTAAATAAATGGGATAAGGAGGGATGGGCACCCCAAGCAGAGTGAAGGACATGAACCTAGGCAGCAGGAAAGAGCACAGTGACTGCCAAATTCACCATAAGTAGTTCCAAACTGCTGAATCACAAAGTTCAGGGCAAGAGGTGGGAAGATAGACAAAAGGGATTGGCAAGGACTGAACTAAGAAAGTCCATTTGTGGGATGCTAAGTAGCCTAGGCTAATGGTTCTCAGTGTCATGGTCCATGGTCCTGCAGTATCAACATCACCTGGAAATTTATTAACATGTAAATTCTCAGGTCCTATCCTGGACCTTATTATTGTTGTTCAATCACTAAGTCATGTCCAACTCTTTGTGACCCCATGGACAGCAGCATGCCAGACTTCTTTGTCCTTCACCATCTCTCAGAGTTTGTTCAAACTCACATCTACTGAGTTGGTGATTCCATCCACCCAGCTCATCCTCTGTTGCCCACTTCCCCTCTTGCTCTCAATCTTTCCCAGCATCAGGGTCTTTTCCAATGAGTCAGCTCTTTGCATCAGGTGGCCAAAGTATTGGAGCTTCAGCTTCAGCATCAGTCCTGCTAATGAATATTCAGGGTTAATTTCCTTTAGGATTGACTGGTTTGATCTCATTGCTGTCTGAATTAGAAACTCTGAAGATGGGTCTAGCAATTGATGTTTCTGCAGGTTATTATGATGTACTCTACAGTCTGAAAAACACTCACCTAGACTTTATCCTATAATAGGAAGGGAACTTGAGAAGAGTGAGATGCACTGATGCATTTTTAAAGTTTTTTTAAAAATGCATATATATTGGAGTGGCACGAGTAGTAAAGAACCCACCTGCCAGTGCAGGAGATGTAAGAGACATGGCTTCAATCCTGGATCAGGAAGATACCTTGAATGAGGAAATGGCAACCCAAGTACTCTAGCCTGGAGAATCCCATGGCCAGAGGAGCTTGGTGGGTTACAGTCCATAGCGTCGCAAGGAGTCAGACATGACTAAAGTGACTTAGAACACATAGTTGATTTTAAATGTTGTTACTTTCAGGAGTACAGCAAAATGATTTAGTTATTCACACATATAGCTATTCTTCTTCAAATTACTTTTCCATTTAGGTTATTATAGAATATTGAGTAGAATCCCTTGTGCTACACAGTAGGTCCTTGTTGGTTATCTATTTTAAATACAGTGGTATGTATTTGTTAATCCCAAATTCCTAATTTATCCCTTCCCCCCACCTTTCCCCTTTGGTAACCATAAATTTGTTTTCTAATTCTGTGAGTCTGTTTCTGTTTGTAAATAAGTTCATTTGTATCATTTTTTTGATCCCGCATATAAGCTGTATCATGGTATTTGTGTTTTTCTGTTTGACTTAATTCACTTAGTATGATAACCTCGATCATACTAGGTCAATCCATATTACTACAAATGGCATTATTTAATCCTTTTTATGGCTAAGTAATATTCCAGCATGTACCACATCTTCTTTATCTGTTGATGAACATTTAGGTTGCTTGCATGTCTTGGCTATTATAAGAAATGAACTTTGGAGTGTAGGTATCTTTTCAAATTACGGTTTTCTCTGGATATATGCCCAGGAGTGGGATTGCTGGATCATGCTGCTAGTCCTATACTTAGTTTTCTAAGCAACCTCCACACTGTTCTCTGAAATAGTTGTACCAGTTTACATGGCCACCAACAGCATAGGAGTGTTCCCTTTTCTCCACACCCTCTCCACCACTTATTGTTTGTAGCCTTTTTATGATGGCCATTCTGATAGGTGTGAGGTGATATCTCAGTGTAGTTTCATTTTGCATTTCTCTAACAACCCATTTTTTGATTTTTTTTTTACCTTACAATATTGTATTGGTTTTGCCATACATCAACATGAATCCGCCACGGGTGTACACGTGCTCCCCATCCTAAACCCCCCTCCCACCTCCCTCCCCGTACCATCCCTCTGGGTCATCCCAGTGCACCAGCCCCAAGCATCCTGTATCCTGCATCGAAACCTGGACCGGCAATTCGTTTCATATATGATATTATACATGTTTCAATGCCATTCTCCCAAATCATACCCACCTCTCCCTCTCCCACAGAGTCCAAAAGACTGTTCTATACATCTGTGTCTCTTTTGCTGTCTCGCATACAGGGTTATCGTTACCATCTTTCTAAATTCCTGTATTGGTGTTTTTCTTTCTGGCTTACTTCACTCTGTATAATAGGCTCCAGTTTCATCCACCTCATTAGAACTGATTCAAATGTATTCTTTTTAATGGCTGAGTAATACTCCATTGTGTGTATGTACCACAGCTTTCTTATCCATTCATCTGCTGATGGACATCTAGGTTGCTTCCATGTCCCGGCTACTATAAGCAGTGCTACGATGAACATTGGGGTACATGTGTCTCTTTCAATTCTGGTTTCCTTGGTGTGTATGCCCAGCAGTGGGATTGCTGGGTCATAAGGCAGTTCTATTTCCAGTTTTTTAAGGAATCTCCACACTGTTCTCCATGGGTTTTATATATATATATATACTGAGTTACATAAGCTCTTTGTATATTTTGGAGATTGTTTCCTTGTCAGTCATATTTTTTGCATATATTTCCTCCCATTCTATGCATGTTTATGGTTTCCTTTGCTGTGCAAAAGCTTTTAAGTTTAGGTCCCATTTGTTTATTTTTATTTCATTACTCTAGGAGGCTGGATCCAAAAAGATAATGCTGTGATTTGTGTCAGAGAGTATTCTGCCTATGTTTTCCTTTAAGAATTTTATAGCGTCTGGACTTACATTTCGATCTTTAATCCATTTTGAGTTTATTTTTGTGCATGGTGTTAAAGAATGTTCTTATTCTTTTATATGTAGCTGTCCGGGTTTCCCAGCTCCACTTATTGAAGAGACTATCTTTTCTCCATTGTATGTTCTTACCTCCTCTTTCACAGATTAATTGACCACAGGCGTGTGGTTTGTTTCTTGGCTTTCTATCCTGTTCCGTTGATCTGTGTTTTTATTTTTGTGTGAGTACCATACTGTTCTGATTACACAGATGCATTTTAAGACTCTGCTCAGGTTGCTACTTCCCCACAAAATCCCCATCCCCATCAATAGCAAAACCACCATGATGACCTTCTAACTCAGAGAAATCTTAAGACTTCATGGTTTGCTGGCCCAGGCAATATTGGATAGCAGGACCCCAGCCCATCAGATGTTTCTGGAAGCCCATTTCCATTACAAGGTGCATCTTCTCCTATTAATCCTACCCAAACAATGTGAGTAAATGCAGAGGATTCTGACACCACTTCCAGCTAGTTCTAGTTGAAAGATCAAATTCCTTCAGGCCTACCACTGAGTTCCGCAACCACAATGCTGTCAACACATCAGCCCACCACTTCACAGGCTTTTACTCCTCCTCATACTTTCCACTGATGCTTCAGAACTTGGTAGACATCAGTCCAGGTTTTCCTTTTTTCCTTCCCAAGTTCCTGCACACAGCAACTCAGAGAGAATCCAGCCCTTCCCTGGTCCTGTGGCCAAATCTTGATTTCCATTGATCCTGTAGAAAACAAATCCTTATGTTTCATGATTCTTAGAGATTGTTGCTCTAATGAAAGGCCTCTCAAGAAGATGGACTTGCAGGTGAGAAACGAAGTTAATTATATCTTCTTGTGTGTGCTAAGTCACTTCAGTCATATCTGACTCTTTGCAACCCCATGGATTGTAGCCCACCAGGCTCTTCTGTCCATGGGACTCTCCAGGCAAAAAAAGTAGAGCGGGTTGCCATGCCCTCCTGCAGGGGATCTTCCTGACCCAGGGATCGAGTCCACGTCTCCTAGGTCTCCTGCAGTGGTAGGCAGGTTCTTTACCACTAGCACCACCTGGGAAGCCAGATGTTTATAAAACTATGGAGCTGGATAGAATATAGGTACTGGGAAGGGACATGTCCTGAAAAATCTTTATCATAAAGATGATATCCTCACAGCCTACAAAAATATACATTTGGCACATTTAGGGATATTCCCCTGTCATCAAGTCAAAAATTACATGGAAATATTTAGTAAAAAAAATTCAGATACCAGATACATGTAAACTTTGAGAAACTGGTTCATCCTAACTGTAACCATGTAATCTTCAAGCTCTATTTTTAGCAGTGGAATATTTTCTAAGCACCTTTACACCATCTTCCAATATATAAGATAAAAGTGGGACCATTCTGGTTGAAGCTCAGAAAGGGAGGAACAGAATGTCTCCTCTCCAAGCTTTACTCGTTCCCTTTGCTGGTCTCTGAGATACCTCCACGGGCCCTCTGATTCAGAATCACTGATCTAATTTATTCCAGTAGGCATTAATCAGAGAAGGCAATGGCAACCCACTCCAGAACTCTTGCCTGGAAAATCCCATGGACGGAGGAGCTTGGTAGGCTGCAGTCCATGGGGTCGCTAAGAGTTGGACACGACTGAGCGACTTCACTTTCACTTCCACACATTGGAGAAGGAAATGGCAACCCACTCCAGTGTTCTTGCCTGGAGAATCCCAGGGACGGTGGAACCTGGTGGGCTTCCATCTATGGGGTCGCACAGGTCGGACATGACTGAAGTGACTTAGCGGCAGCAGCAGCAGCAGGCATAAATAGTCCCACTTTATTATTAAGGGTGAGAGTAGCTATATTAGCCAGAATTCTCCAGAGAAATAGAGCCAACAGGATGTGTATGTGTCTGTATTCTAATTCACTTAGTCTGTGTGTGTGTATATAATGTACAATGCATACAGAGGGAGAAAGAAGGGGAGAGAGATTTCTTTAAGGAATTTGCTCATGTGATTACAAGGGACTGGCAATCACTGAAATTCAGTCCCTGAAATTTGCAGAGTAGGCCAGCAGGCTGGAATTTCCAAAGTTTGCAGTCTGGAGTCTGAATGCAGTCTGGAGGAAGGACTTCTTCCTTCTTTCTCCGGGGACTTCAGTCTTTGCCTGTAAGGCTTTCAACTGGTTGTATGAAGCCCGTTCACATGATGGAGGGCAGACTGCTTTAGTCAGTGTCTACTGATTTAAATATTAATACCTTCACAGCAATAGCTAGTCTGGTGTTTGACCAAACAACTGGCACCATAATCTAGTTAATTTGGCAAATACATTAACCATCGCTGGAGCTGAAACGGATTGCACTGATTTTCCTAGGTACTACAGTAGTAAGAAATGGCTGGGCGACCAGAGGTGAAGAACAAACAGCTTGAAGTGCAAATGTGGCCAAAGGTGGTTTTTTGACATGAATAATGTAAATAAAGGTCTAGCAAGGACTGTATTGGGAAAGGCAGGGAAAAGCAGGCCTAATTTTGATGAATTTGCGGTACAAATTTATATTTGTAAAAATACAAATTATAGAGTAGAAATTAGTCATCAAAATGCCGCTGAAAACTTTTCATTAAAGATCTACTGACATTTGAGGTTATTACACCAGCAGTTTGGCGTTTCTTGTGTAACTGTGACCTATTTCTCAGCAACTGGTTCTTGTTACCAGGGATGTTAATGAAGGAAATGAAATTTTTGCCTGTTGAAAACTGAGATCATACTTCTTCCCCAAAGGAATATTAGTTTTTCAGTCTAAAAGAAAGTAGTTCAGAAAGGAGAGGCCGAATGATAACCAATATAGATTGTTCATGTATTTAATCACTCAACAAGATTTTGGATCAAACAAAGATGTGATCTCTTGAACTGCACAGTTCAGGTCTCAAAATGCAACCACCCACCACCTCACCCCATCCTCCCACCCCACCAAACCCATTGCGAACCTGGACTACAGAAATTATTATGCTGGTAATATAATGTCATCAATTAGCTAGGGCTGTTGGATCAGGGCAGCCATTTTTATATCTGCAACCTGGGAGGTAATATGGCACAAAAGCTCTGGCCCCCCGAGAAGATGGTGCTGCTGCTGCTGAGCTGCTTCAGTCATGTCCGACTCTGTGCGACCCCGGTAGACGGCAGCCCACCAGGCTCCCCCATCCCTGGGACTCTCCAGGCAAGAACACTGGAGTGGGTTGCCATTTCCTTCTCCAATGCATGAAAGTGAAAAGTGAAAGTGAAGTCGCTCAGTTGTGTCTGACTCTTCGAGACCCCATGGACTGCAGCCTACCAGGCTCCTCTGTCCATGGGAGTTTCCAGGCAAGAGTACTGGAGTGGGGTGCCATTGCCTTCTCCGAGAAGATGGTGACTAAATGACAAATCTAATTCTCCCTTTGAGAAAGTATTCAATCCTAAAAAGAAAGTCAATTAAAAGCAGCTGGTAAGGGGAGCAAAGACTGAAAATCACAGAGACAAGCCAGAGGATAGGAATACAGAGATGACCAAGGCACGGAACACCATTTCACAATCTAGCAGAGGTGTTTGACAAGTAAAAGAGAAATACAGAGCAACATGGGAAAGCCTGGCATCGCAAGTTACACCCAGAGTGTGACATCACATGTTACACTGTGGGAACACAGAGAAGGGACACTGAGGTGACTAAGGATGGCTTTCTGGGGGGCTCCTTGGACTTCCACTATTCAGGGGTGACATGATGGGTCCCCAAAGATAGAACTGGATCTTGAGGAATAGAAATCTTCTAGTTCTCAAACTATGTTGTGATCGCCATGGAGCCCAGATATGTGTTGTTGGCTGTCTTTACATGACTTCTGGCTCTGTTGCTCTTACTTGGTCCCCATGAGGCCCTAGATGCCTCTTTTCCTTACTCTTTTCCCCTGTGTATTTAAAGTAAGACTCTCTTATTTGAGACAATCAAGAGAGTCAGTATTACTTGTAACCTGAAGACCAAACATGCCACTTTTGGTTAACTTGTATAAAGAAGCTTTGCAAGTTGAGACCAAAACACCTAAAAGCCAGAGGTTTGGTTCATGATAAATCATAGTGTCCTTAAAATTCAAATTTCTCAAATGCAAAAAAAAGAGACATACTTCATTTAATTTTTATTGTAAAGCCCGAAAGATTTTACTTATACTATTGTGACTCAAGTATACAGTCAGATCAAGGGTATTTATAATCTTCTTTCCAATTAGGGATTGGAAACCATAAAGTCCAAGAATCAAAATGAATGGCTTAACTTGTTCAAACTATTTTTCAAGTGTTAAAGTTATCCACAGAACACTGAATCAAAATGAAAATTAAACACACACACGCACTTTATGAAAATAAGATTTAGATATATATTTTCAAACCTGTTTTTAATTGACATTTTCTTTGGCTCAACCTCTCCTTCTAGTTGGATTTCCTTAGTTGTCAGACTGCTACAGGATATAAAAGAAACAAAACATAGACAACTACTGGAAAATGGACAGAAATTTATTCCCATTTATAGATTAATTGGGCCATCAATTACAGTAATTTTACCAACAGTAGTGTTAGTGGTACTATTGGTTGTACAAAATTACTTGTGAATGGCATCTTATAAGAGATAAAATTACTGAGTTAAAAATTTTAAAAATTCATTCTTTCTAATTTTGAGAAGGCTCAGTTACCACACAGAGTATAACATGTTGCTGCTGCTGCTAAGTCGCTTCAGTCGTGTCCGACTCTAAGCGACCCCACAGACGGCAGCCCACCAGGCTCCCCCGTCCCTGGGATTCTCCAGGCAAGAACACTGGAGTGGGTTGCCATTTCCTTCTCCAATGCATGAAAGTGAAAAGTGAAAGTGAAGTCGCTCAGTCATGTCCGACTCTTAGCGACCCCATGGACTGCAGCCTACCAGGCTCCTCCATCCACAGGATCCAGGCAAGAGCACTGGAGTGGGGTGCCATTGCCTTCTCACATACATAACGCAAATATATGCAAATTAGAATTAACTTGAAAAGGCTGAACCTAAAATATCAATAAAGTTTTGCTTTCAGCACAAAATTAGAAATAAGTAAATCTATTTTTTAATCTTGAAGAATTATAATTTTAAGTTGGAGAGGGATGAATAAGTTACCAAATGTGTTTTTGTAATTGGCATATGCCTTGGCCACTTTCACTAGTAAACACTGTCAGTCCTGTGGGAGCAACTAGATATGAAATATGCAAGTTTTGAATTCTGCCAAGTCTTCAGGAACACATTACTCATAAAATAAAATTGTGCTTTCTCTGCTCTAGTCATATGCCTGTACCATTCAGTCAATTACTTTTCTTTAGTTTCTGACCGGCATCTGAATCTTAAGAGGCAGAAAACAAAGTCATGAATTTAAGTCTCGAGCTGTTAAGTTGTGATGGTTAATTTTATGTCCCGACTTGACTGGGCTAATGGGGATGCCCAGATAGCTGGTAAAACATTTTATCTGGATGTGTCTCTAAGAGGGTCTCCAGAAGAGATTAGCAGCTGAATTGGTGAACTGAGTAAAGCACGTGGTCCTCCCCAGTGTGGGTGGGCACCATCCAATTTGTTGAGAGTCTGAATAGATTAAAAAAAAATGGTGGAGGAAGAACACACTCTCTTCCTGAGTGAAGACTTTCATCTTCTCCTGGCCTCATACATTGGTATTCCTGTTTCTCAGGCTTTTGGACTCAGGTTGAGATTTATCCCATCAGCTCCCCTCTTCTTAGACCTTTGCATGTGGACAACTGTCCTGATTCTCCAGCCCATAGATTGCAGATCAAGGGACTTCTGGGCTTCCACAACTGCTTAAACAATTCCTATAGCAAATCTACTCTTCAGTAGATAGATAGATTGATCCTATTGGTTCTGTGTCTCTGGAGAATCCTGATACATAAGTGATGCTTAGAAAATCTGAAATGTATAGCTAATTGTATACAGTCATCTTCTAAGCTTTTAGTTCATTAAATTTTGCCATTTTTACATTATGAAATCCTTTGACAGTCTAAAGAAAGATTATCGATCTATCCCTCAGAAAAGTGCCTATGTCCACCTGTACACTCCCTTGTGCCTACATGAATCATAGACCTGAAGTAAAGAACCTCTTTTGCTATACAATATTTATAGAAAGGAGGTCCACAGGAGCAAGTATGCACACTCTAACAGCCACTGCTGCCGCAGTTCAGCAGTTTGCAGCATACCACATTCAGGTGTATGTTGCATGTGGTCCTGAGTTCAAATTACTTTTCAACATTTTCCCTTCAACCCTCTGAAAGGCCCTGGGATTTCTATTTGTATTCAAGATCAAAGAATTTTAGACCATTAGACTAAAGATGAAACAAGATGCCTGGTGTTACAAATACTTACAAATATTATTTTTGGTAACCATTGGAAAACAGAAATGACAAGCAAAACAAGATAAAACCAGAAACAGAACAAACTACTCAGTGTGCTAAATTTCATACAATAAAAGTAAAGCATGAATGAGCTAATTATGGGCTTTTTTTTCTGTTAAAATAGTTTCTTAAATCAGTTTCTACCAGAAACACACATACAGGCATATATATATATATACACACACACACATACACAGATACATATACAGGCATACATAGTCAAGCTCTGAAATTGCATAAACATATCCAGAGTGTATGAATTTTCATTTACAATGCAATTCTTAATTTTTTAAGTTACAAAATGGTTTATTTAACTGAAATTTTGTTTATTCAACTGCCTACCATATGTATATATGAAATGATTATCCATTCAGAAAATATAAATAGTGAGTTGAAATTATCATCAAAATAAGAGAAGTCTCTATTTTTAAAAGGACTCTTGAAAACTATAAAAATCATTACTTTCTCTCGTAGGCAAAAAGCTAAAGACAATTCTCAAGGGGAACAAAAACCATTCAAAGACCCTGAACTATCAGATTTCCAGTTCTGTTAGTGGGGATGAAAAACAGCCATTTGATGAAGTTAAGATTAGAGCAAGTGTTAACAAAATAAAGTCAGCTACGTATTTTTTAAAAATTCTGATACCATTAAGGGAGCAAGGGAATTACTAGAAATAACTCTGAAATTCTTTCCCACCAATACTGAATTTAAATTCTTTTTACAGCATCTGTCTGTTAATAACTATGAGAAGGAAGAGTGAAACAAAAAAAAAAAAACAAACAAGTTCCTATATGATAAGTATTGCTTTGCTTCTGGTTCCATTATGAACAAACATATATATATATATATTTTTTTTAATTTTATGTAATTGGGCTTTCCTGGTGGCTCAGTGGTAAAGAGTCTGCCTGCCAATGCAGGAGACATGAGCTAAATCCCTGATCTAGGAAGATTCAACATGCCACGGGGCAATTCGGTCCATGAGCCACAACTATTGAGCCTGTGCTCTAGAGCCGGGGAACCACAGCTACTGAGCCCATGAGCCACAACTACTGAAGCCCATGTGCCCTAGAGACCCATGCTCAGCAAGAAGAGGATGCTACCTCTTCTACCACAGTGCAGCTGTGCACTGCAGCTAGATAGTAGCCCCAGCTGGCTGTAACTAGAGAAAAGTCCACACAGCAAAGAAGACCTCACAGAGACAGAAATAAATAAAATTATAAAAATCAATAAAATTATAAAAGAATTTTTAATGTTCTCAATGTTAAATACTGTATGTTAAATGTTTATAATAATTGCATTTGAGGTGATTTCTAGAGACTTAGAAGAGAACAATCATGCAGTTTATAGGTTTTGCATTTACCTTTAGAAAGGCAAATAATCTCTCGTGTTCTTATAAGAAAATGACCGCTGTGGATTCTTGGGTTCCTGCTCATGATATACAAGATTACTTTGTCTTAGGAAAAACAAATTATGATCAGACAGTTTTTGAAGCAGAGCCCAATCAAACTCCTTCCATGGACTGTGGGAAGTGATTCAGGATGCATCAAAACATTCAGACCGAAGACGTTTTAGGTACTAGTTGTCTCTACTGTTTTCCTGAAGCTAAGCTCAGATTTATCTAAGACATAAGAGGCGTGAGAGGCCTAACTTGGGTCTTAGCACATGAAAAGGCCTCTGGAAAAGAAATAGAAAGTAGACATAGCCTCTGAGGAAACCTGGATAACTATGAAATAATGACTGGATATGACAACCTCTATGCTGGGGCTTCCCTGATAGCTCAGTTGGTAAAGAATCTGCCTGCAATGTGGGAGACCTGGGTTCAATCCCTGGGTTGAGAAGAACTCCTGGAGAAAGGAAAGGCTACCCACTCCAGTATTCTGGCCTGGAGAATTCAACGGACTGTATAGTCCATGGGGTCCCAAAGAATCGGACACGGACTGAGCAACTTTCTCTCTTTCTCTATGAAAGGGGGCTTTATTGGAGGGAATGCATCAATCCAGTGCATAGATTATCAACGATTAAAAATAACAAAATAAACTTCTAGAAGTCCTGTATAGCTGTGAAAAAAAATACATTTGATGAAATACATTACGACTACAAACACAAGCAGAAAGTGCTTGTAGTATACTTAAGATGGCATTATCTGAAACAAAAATTCTCAACCAACAGTTGATAAGTAGCAGCCAAGGAAATTTTCTAAATTTTATTCTCTACAAAATCCATTTTAAAATCTTGCCTCAGGCTGAAATTTTGTCTTCTGAATAATAAAAATTTGGAAAGTCCCAGTGTCAACTCTCCAAGAAGAAATTTCATGGTCACAGCTCTGTGGTTTTGATGACAAAAACACAGGAAGGCAACATTACATTCCATCCGCATCACAGAATGGAGTGAAGGTTGCATTTCCTAGGCCTTCTTTTCTTCTCCTAGAATCTATTCTCCTCTTGTGGGTTCTTCTTGGTGCTGCTATTTATTATAGACAGTGTTTGATAGAAAACTTTAATAATTCACAGGTTCCAATTCCTTCTCCCACACACTCACTACACATCTTAAGTAATACCCTTTACTTCCTTGAACCATAGTTTCATCATTTGTAATACAAAACTGGAAATACCTACCACTCAGGTCTTCCTTCCTAGTGCTTCACTATAATTCATCTTCTAAAACATGCAGCATCTTTTCCCCATATAAATACCTAGGAATTACTTCGGTTTGAAGGCAACTATTTTTTCAATTATTTGTTTTCAATTTTCCAACTTATCATGGTTTTTTTTTCCACTGTGGCTTTTGAAAAGATACAAGGAACCAGCTCACTATTTCTTTTGTCTCATTTCCCATATTTCTTATTTTTTTTATGCATAGAAACAAATATCACATGCATACTAACTAACCTGTCTGTCCTCTTCCCCCACCATCCTATAAAATGTTACCAATCTGAAGATTTCTGTCTTCATTGACCGTCACTCCATCTTTACTGTTGAAAATTCTTTGAAGGAAAATTGCTCTAAGATGTATCTTTTTACCATCAATCCACATCCACCTGCATGCATTCCCATAATCCCTGCTGCTTACCTACTTCTTCCACCTGACTTGTGATCTTTGGGGAAATCTGTCGACCTACAGTCAGCATTTCTAGCTTGAGTTCTGGTTCCATTCCTTAAGGGCTCTAGAAAAGTCCTCTTAAACAGGAGTTCCCAACTAGGTTCACTATCAGCATCGTTCAGGCAGCCTTTTAACTGTTAAATCAGAGTCTTGGAGTTTGAGTGGGAGAGTAAACACAGGAGTCTATTTTACGAAAAGCTCCTGTAGGTGATGCAAATGAAGACTTACGTTTGAGATTTATTTGCCAGAACCTCTCAGTTCTTTTCCTAGCTTATAAAATGCCAAGTCTTATTTTACAGTGGTATTATGGAGGTTAAACAGGCAATATATGGGAAAAGAGTGTTATAAATTAGAAAACTGAATATAATTATGAGTCAATATTTTGTGGGGTTTAGAGAGGAATAAGTTCAGTATTAATCACTTCGGCAACAAGAATCATACACAGAACATTAGAAACGATCAGTACTGATGATCTTCTGATATTCTCACAGTATAAAATCTCAGGGTGGGCCAGGATACTATTTTAAAAATGCATAAAGAGGGTTTCTTTTTAAAATTTATTTTAGTTGGAGGACAATTGGTTTACAATATTGTGTATGATTTCACCATATATCAACATGAATCAGCCATAAGTATATGTATATCCCCTCCCTCTTGAACCTCCCTTCCACTTCCCACCCCGTCTTACACCTCTAGGTTGTCACAGAGTACTGAATTTGAGCTCCCTGTGTCACAGAGCAGATTTCCACTGGCTATCTCATTTTACATTTGGTTATGCATATGTTTCAGTGTTACTATCTCAATTCACCATACCTTCTCCTCTCAGTGTATCTTCCCCACACCTGCCATGGCCACAAGTCTCTGTATCTCCACTGCTGCACTACAGATAGGTTCATCAGTTCCATCTTTCCAGATCCCATATCTATGTGTTAATATATGGTATTTGCTTTTCTGACTTACTTAACTCTGTATAGTAGGCTCTAGGTTCATCCACTTTATTAGAACTGAGTCAAATGTGCTCCTTTTTATGGCTGAGTAATGTTCCACTGAGAAAAGGGAACCCCCTTGCACTGTTGGTGGGAATGCAAATTGATACAGCTACTATGGAGAAGAGTATGAAGATTCTTTAAAAACTAGGAATAAAGTTATCATATGACCCAACAATCCCACTACTGGGCATATACCCTGAGGAAACCATAATTGAAAAAGACACATATACCCCAATGTTCATTGCAGCACTGTGGTATGTATACACATAAAGGGGTTTTAAAACCAGTAAATGAATACTTTTACTGCAATTTAAAGTTTAAAAAAAAAATTTAAAAATAAAATTCACTCTTTCTGACTTGAATTATATTGACTTCATTATGAGAATTTGCTTCTCAAAGTCCTGGTCTTCTAGGAAACTAGAGAAATACTGGAACACTTTGAAGCCAAAATAAAGAAAGAAAATTGATGTGCAAATATTGGTCTTTGTTTTCCCCATACTTTCGTCATTTCCTGGAATTGTAACAACTGAGATGCCAAGAGAGGTTTACTAACTCACTCTCCATTTTGTGCATTTTCTATTGCAAGGGAGTAAATTGTACTGTAATAGCCTGGAAAAATTACTGTAGGAAATGACTCTGGCCCTAGAGAGTTTCTAATTCATTATAATTTCCAGGATAAAACATTCACCTACAACTTTTAAATCCTCAGAGGGTTTAATCTACTTAAGCTAATGCAAGCAAACAGACTGGCAGAAAGGGACTATTACTCTAAAATAATTGTAACTATCTTTTCAGGAAGACCATGGGGCTTTGCACTCAATCCATCATTGATGTTTTAATTTTTCCCTTTCATTAAAATAGAAATAAAGTTTACTTTTTCACTCTTAGAGGGGAAAACCACCTAATAAGCTTGTAACTTAAATCTATAACCTATGATCCAGAGTTCAAACTCATTAGTTTAACATCAATTTGTAGTACCTGGCTCCTGTTCCTCTCTGGCCTCCTGGACTCCGTTTCACCAAATACCTTTCTCTCTGTATGGAATTCCTTCTCTTGTTTCATGCACCAGTTGTATAATGAGCTGGCTTATGCTGAAATGACCTGGTGTGTGCAGCAGAAAAAATACCATGGACATCCTGTCATCACATGCTCTTTCATCTCCTTGGAAATTCCCTTAGCAACTTCTACTTATACTCAAAATTCAGCCCAAGTATCATCTCCCCTAGAAAGCTGTCTGGCCCTTAGCTTGTTTAGCTGCCCTGGATCCCCTGGGATTCCCTATCATCCTAGGCACCCCTCGGCCCTAGCACTCATAAGGCAACAGGTGAAAATGGTTTCCATATCTCCCGCACACACTGGATGCTAAGGTCGTTCAGGTAAAGGATAATGCCTGATTTCACTTTATATCCATAGTATTTGGCTTAGGGTCTGGCACTTATGGGCACCACAGATGGTTGAATGAATGAATAACGTGGTCTAAAGATATGTTGCATGAAACTTCAGAATCAATTATGCCATGTGCAAGTGTTGCAATTACTGCATATTTTCTAATTTTTTGTGTAGCCAGCTTTTCTTTTTTTTAGGTGGGAGGAGGTGAACTCCACTTCTCTGATAAGCAAGTAGTCAGTCCAGTCACCTTGGATGATATTCCTTGTTCTTCAGAGAGTCATTTGAATGCTTCTTACTTGTTAAGCAAGTGTAAGCCAGGATCCTCTGGCTACAGAAAAGAGCACATGAAGTCCACTCCCCCTGGGTAGGCAAAATTCAAGAAAGGGTGGACTTATTTGCATAAGGATATCTTATGCAGATAAGACTCTGAGAGGTCTTCCCAGTGGGCCAGAGTGACCCTCAACCATGCTCAGGAGCAGGGAAGATGGGAAGGAAGAGTCCCCAAAACAAACCTTTGAGGGTAGAAAGTTATGATAATTTTTGACTGAATGCATGACTGAACTGATAGAGAACAGCAACAAAGAGCCTGAGTCTCAAGAGATGGCAGATGTCAGAACTGCCTCAACCCTGCTTCAGGGGGCACTAGCACCCTTGGCAGGTAGCTATGTATGAACCAAGGGAGCTGGTCATTAAGAGATGCAACAACTGGGGGGATCCAGGCCTTCCCTGGAGAAGGCAATGGCACCCCACTCCAGTACTCTTGCCTGGAAAATCCCATGACGGAGGAGCCTGGTGGGCTGCAGTCCATGGGGTCGCTAGGAATCAGACACGACTGAGCGACTTCACTTTCACTTTTCACTTTCATGCATTGGAGAAGGAAATGGCAACCCACTCCAGTGTTCTTGCCTGGAGAATCCCAGGAACGGCGGAGCCTGGTGGGCTGTCGTCTATGGGGTCGCACAGAGTCGGACACGACTGAAGCGACTTAGCAGCAGCCGCAGCAGGCCTTCCCTTGGTATGGAGCTTCTCATTGGAGAGCTTGTGAGTCATCTTCACTGCTATGACTCGGGTGTGCCTTCAGACCAGCACTAAGAAGAAAAAAAGCAGCAGACCAGTTATAATCCACCCCCTCATCTCCCACTTTTCCTCCTTGTGCCAGAGACTATGAGTTGGTTGCATTATTTTCCATTGCTGTTTCCCAATAAGAGATTGGGAAACCAAATACATGACTTACTTCCCAGCTCTTTTGTAGGTAGGAGTAGTTCTGGTCCAAGCATGATACACAAACAGAAGTCTCCCAGGACTTCTGATTACCCTTTTGGTTTTCCATATAAAATGGGGAAAGACCCATCTGGCACCACCCTCCCTCCTTTTTTACTGCCTTAAATACATTGCTGGACACTTGAGCCTCAGCAAGCGCCTTGCAGAGAAGGGGAAACAAGCCATTACAATATGGATGGCAAAGCAAAAAACAGAACCTAGTGCTACCATGGAACTGCTGTATCTGCAGACTTCTCATCAGGTAAAACAAAACCCTACATATTTAAGCTACTGTCAGGTTATCTGTTACGTGCAGTTAAAGCATTCTTAGTTGATATGACACTCACACCCCCAGTAGTATTCATCAGACACTAGCACAAGCGATACCTAGGTATACGGGGGATGCTGCCCTTAACAGGACATCTGGATGTGTGCTACTCAGTTCAGAATGATGCTCTTAGGCCTTGTACTCTGGGATGCCTGGGGAGACACTGTAGGTATAATTATGCTAATTTTTAAAGTTTAGGTTGGAAGAGCAAACTCCAATTCTAAGGCAAATATGGAGTATATTTATGATCAAATGATTCTTCTACAACCTCTATTTCCAGACGTCTGTGTGAACACTAAATATAGATTTAACCAGAGAGGGAAAGAAACATTTTTCTAATGTTATATATGGAAAGGAAAAGTAAATTGAATGAGAAGCATGTTCCAACATAGGCACCTCAAACTCTAAAAATGAGAAGTGAAATATTTAGGTCAAATACAAACCAAATTATTAGTAGTGGTTAACACTTGGTTCTGTAATTAGAGTCAGAGAGAAGTGAGACAACTATTGTGCTTTTTTAGATTTCCTTATTCTTTGAATTTTTGTTACAAGAATGTATTACTTTGCTAATAGGAAAAAGTTTCTGATAAATAAAACCACCTCTAAGAAGGTTTTTATCAAATGCTCTCTATGCATTCTCCCATTTAATCCACAACACTATGTGATGAGCAGTATGTTCAATAAAGAAACTAAGACGTAAAAACTTCAAGTAACTTCACAACACCATACAGCTAGCTATTGAAAGAATAAGGACTTGAAGACTCTTCAGTCCAAATCAGCCCATACTCTAAGTACAGGGCAATACCGCCTCTCCCAGATGTTTCTGGATATGTAGATATTTTTAACTCTTTTTACCAAACCTGAATAAGAAACATGTTCTAACATAGGCATCTCAAAAACTAAAAATAAGAAGTGAAATATTTCGGTCAAATAGAAAACAAATTGTTAGTAATAACAACTGAATGATGCTTTCCTTAGACTCTTTTTAAGGAAACTGTCTTCCAATAACTTCCTCCCCTCTCCCCTCTCTCCTTCCCTCGAGTACAATTATCTTTAGAAACAAGAATGATCCTACCTTGTTTCAGTGTCTCAGTAGGAATTACTTAACTATTCACACTTGTCAAGACCATGTAAAGCTGATGCATCCTTAGAGTTCCACTCTGGTAACTTTGGGGAAGGGATTTAAATGCATTGGTTACTCTTAGTATAAGAAACCATGCACTCAGGAGGAGTTTCATGGCACAAAGAACTGGTAGCAGGTTATGTTGTTTCTCTAGCCAGGAAATATGTTTAGGTGAGAGTAAAATTAGTTTTTCAGAAACAGACTTTGTAACTATTATAAACTATCTACGTAAGAAACAGAAAATTAGGACTGCGCCTAAGGTCAGAGGAAATGAGTACTTTATTTGGTTAAAAGGCTGATGTGAAATTTCACCTACTATAAGTCAGAACGGCTGTCTGGAGTATTTCGCAAGACTCCAGATTCTCATCTGTTTTTTTAATAGCTCTTGAGGTCTATATAAGAACTTGGCCCTGGCTTATCCAAACTAAGTCTTGGATAATCTTAGTTTAAAAAAAAAAAAAAAAGGCGTATTTTAAAAGACTATGAAATTACAACCTACAACCATAAAGTGTGAGAACATGAAACAACTCTAAGTGGGAGAGATGTTCGAATTCTCTGCTTATTCAATAATCCAGCAATAGGCCATTTTAGTATTATTTTTACGTATTATATGTACTGACTTTTCAGTCCAAAAAGAAGTATTGCAGTATTTTTTCAGTGCAAAAAAAAAAAAAAGACAGAAAAGCCTTTATATGGTATCATGCCACTAAATGAATATTAAAAAAGACTCAGATTTAACTCCAAGTCTTGCCATTAATAAACTGTATGACTCCCAGATTTTCATCTAAAGCTTAGACTTGCATACTCATCCCCTTAACTCTACATACCCTAGTTATCATTTGGTCTTTCTTTTCCCCCTAGATTAATTGCACTGGAGGGCATGTTCTGTATGATTTTAGTCCTTTAACAATTATTGAGACTTGCTTTATGGCTCAGCACATGTCAGTTTTTATAAATGTTCCATGTATGCACAAAAAGAATGAATATTCTGTGGTCAAGCAAAGTAAGATTATTAAATGAAACTCGATAATTTGTGAACTATTAACCTTGTGTCATATAGTTTAAAACTGCTATTCAGTTCAGTTCAGTCACTCAGTCGTGTCCGACTCTTTGCGACCCCATGGAATGGCAATAAACACTCCAGTGTTCTTGCCTGGAGAATCCCAGGGACCTGGAAGCCTGGTGGGCTGCCGTCTATGGGATCGCACAGAGTCGGACACGACTGAAGCGACTTAGCAGCAGCAGCAGGACTGCAGCACACTAGGCCTCCCTGCCCATCACCAACTCCTGAAGCTTGCTCAAACCCATGTCCATTGAGTCAGTGATGCCATCCAACCATCTCATCCTCTGTCATCCCCATCCCCTCTTGCCTTCAATCTTTCCCAGCATCAGGGTCTTTTCCAATGAGTCAGCTCTTCACATCAGGTGGCCAGAGTACTGGAGTTTCAGGTTCACCCTCAGTCTTTCCAATGAATATTCAGGACTTGCTTCCTTTATGATGGACTGATTTGATCTCCTTGCAGTCCAAGGGACTCTTAAGAGTCTTCTCCAACACCGCAGTTCAAAAGCATCAATTCTTCGGCGCTCAGCTCTCACATCCATACATGACTACTGGAAAAACCATAGCTTTGACTAGATGGACCTTTGTTGGCAAAGTAATGTCTCTGTGTTTTAATATGCTGTCTAGCTTGGTCATAGCTTTTCTTCCAAGGAGCAAGGGTCTTTTAATTTCATGACTGCAGTCACCATCTGCAGTGATTTTGGAGCCCAAGAAAATAAAGTCTCTCACTGTTTCCTTTGTTTCCCCATCTATTTGCCATGAAGTGATGGGACCAGATGCCATGATCTTCGTTTTCTGAATGTTGAGTTTTAAGCCAACTTTTTCACCGTCCTCTTTCACTTTCATCAAGAGGCTCTTTAGTTCTTCTTTGCTTTCTGCCATAAAGTGTGTCATTCATGTATCTGAGGTTATTGATATTTCTCCCAGCAATCTTCCTTCCAGCTGTGCTTCATCCAGCCTGGCATTTCACATGATGTACTCTGCATATAAGTTAAATAAGCACGGTGACAATAGACAGCCTGCCAGTACTCCTTTCCTGATTTGGAACCAGTCTGTTGTTAGATGTCCAGTTCTATGCTTCCTGACCTGCATCCAGATTTCTCAGGAGGCAGGTCAGGTAGTCCGGTATTCCCATCTCTTTCAGAACTTTCCACAGTTTCTTGTGATCCACACAGCCAAAGGCTTTGGTGTAGTCAATAAACCTGAGAATCTGGCAAAGGGACTGAGAACCCCCAGGGAATTTGACTTTGGAGGCCAGTGGGAATTGATTACAGAACTTACACAGGCCTGGGGAAAGAGTTTTGGAAGGCACAAACAAAACCTTGTGCACACCAGGACCAAGGAGAAAGAAGCAGTGACCCCACAAGAGACTGACTCAGATTTGCCCGTGAGTGTCCAGGAGTCTCTGGTGGAGGCGTAGGTCGGCAGTGGCCTGCTACAGGGTCGGGGGCACTGACTGCAGCAATGGGTGCATGGGATCTTTTGAAGGAGGTCACCACTATCTTCATTACCTCCACCATAGTTTGGTCTCAGGTCAAACAAGAGGGAGAGAACACAGCCCTGCCCATCAACAGAAAATTGGATTAAAGATTTACTGAGCATGGCCCTGCCTATAAGAATAAGACCCAGTTTCCCTCACAGTCAGTCTCTCCTACCTGGAAGCTTCCATAAGCCTCTTATCCTTATTAGTCATTGGGCAGACAGAATGAAAACCATAGTCACAGAAAACTAATCAAACTGATCACATGGACCACAGTTTTGTCTAACTAAATGAAACTATGAGCCATGCCCTATAGGGTCACCCAAGATGGATGGGTCACATTGGAGAGTTCTGAAAAAACGTGGTCCACTGGAGAAGGCACTGGCAAACCACTTCCGTATTTTTGCCTTGAGAACCCCATGAATGGTATGAAAACTGTTATTAGGTGATCACGAATTTACAAGTGTTACAAATTGAACATTTTATTATTATGAAGTGATTCTTTATCTTCAATAATGCTTTTTGCCTTAATGTCTTTCTTATCTGATATTAAGGCTGTCTAATCTGACCAACTTTTTCTTAACTAGAAATTGAATGGCATTTCTTTTTCTGTCCTTTTACCTTTAACCTTTCTGTATATTTAACGTGTGTCTTTTATAAACTCTGTGTAGTTGACTTTTTGATCCCACCTGATGCTCTTTTAATTGGAATATTTGACCCATTTGCACTTGTTTACTAGCAGTTCTGTTTAAATTGCTGTCTTATTTTGTGCTATTTATCCCACCTGTTCTATTTTTTATTTTCCTTTCTTGCTGTTGATTATTTTTGATACCTTCATTTTTTCCCTCTCACTGTGTGAAAGTTTTCTATCCTTTTAGTGGATACCCTAAAAATTACAAAATGCATACTTACTGCCTGTCATAAGCTAAGATTAATCAATAACCATCTCCATTTCCCAGGGAACTTAAGAGTACATTATCTCTATTGACTCCTTTCCCTACTTATACATTGTTGTTGTTAATATGTTAATTCCATCATGTTTTCTTTTAAGTTTTGCATTTATGAGTGTTTCATGCTCTCATTCAGATTCACCCATGTATTTATCACTTTGCTCCTTTATGTCTTTTGTCTTCTCTGCCCTCCCATCTGGGATCTCTTTCCTTCCACATGAAATAAATATCCGGAATCTCCTTATTTTTCTTGATGGCCACTCAGTTCTGAACTGTGTTTATCTTATCCTTTTTTCAAAAAAAAAAAAATTTCACTGGATATAAATTCTGGGTTAGAAAATATTTTTCTTGCAACCTTTTGAAAATATCCTGCCACAGCCTTTGATTCAGCTGTTGTCCAGCTTCCCAATAGTATGGATGTAATTGGTCTTTTTCTTTGACATCTTTTAAGATTCTCTTTGCCTTTGACGTTCTGTAGTTTCACTGTGTGTCTAGTGTGGATTTCTTTTTATTTAATCCACTTAGAAATTTATAAACTTCTGAATTTGTGAATTGGTATCTTTCATCATTCTGGAAAATCCTCAGTAATTGTCTCCATATTTGGTATCTCTGCCCCCATTCTCCCTCTTCTTGTGGAATACCTATTAGTTATTAACAGATGTTAATCTTTCTCTCTCCATCATCCTGGACTTTTAATCTCTTTTCTGTATGTTTCATCTTTTTATCTTTCTGTGGTATATTTTGGATAATTTTTATCATCTGTCTTCTAGTTATCGCTTTCTTTTCAGCTGTGTCTAATTTAAATTTTTAATCTTAGTTATTGCAATCTTATTTATAAAAGTTCTCTGTTGGTTCTTTTTCAAGTCCACTTTGGTGACTTTATTGTTGCCTGTTTTCTGCAGATATGCTCAAGTTTACTTTTTGTTTTTCCAGTAAATCCTTTAACACATTCATCATGTTAAAA
The DNA here is from genome assembly GCF_002263795.3 of Bos taurus. Taxonomy (NCBI): domain Eukaryota; kingdom Metazoa; phylum Chordata; class Mammalia; order Artiodactyla; family Bovidae; genus Bos; species Bos taurus. Next base: position 11,713,457 of record NC_037337.1, on the reverse strand, counting down.
GTCTCTGCCTCACAATTTCCAATATCTGGGTCATTTCTGAGTTTAGTTGTGTCATCTGTTTCATCTCTTGACTATGAATTGTGTTACTTTTTTTTTAAGTCTTAGAATTTTTGAATGCCACACATCTTGTGAAGAACAGTTGAGAAAGATAAATAATATTTATACATGGCCACTAGTGTGAGGGACTGAATGAATCAAGTCAGTGAAAACAGGCTTGGCTTTTATTATTTTTACCTTTGGTGTAATACAGTCTGTGTACCTTCAGGGATGGGCTGAAGTCATCTTGCACTTGGGTCAGACCTGGGTGCCAGAGGATCTGTTCTCCTTCTCCACCCTCAGCTTTGAGCCAGTCCTGCTTACCTGCGTCACCCCACAGTCTCAAGCTCCTCCAGTGGTGAACTGCACTTCTCCCATAGATAGCAGATCTCCGCTTGGTGTTGGTACAGTATCCTGGGCGGAAGAGGTTTTCTACCTCTCCCCAGGGGCCAAAGGTTTTTGCATTTACTCCTTCCCCAGAGGCAGTCGGTCTGTGCCTGGGCCCTGGAGGCAGGAAGTTATGCTCTCTCCAGCAGTGGTTAATGTTTTTCACTCAAAGAAAGTCTGAGGAAGTGGTCAGTGTTTCACCTCTGTCACCCGAGAACATCAGATCAACCACTAACTGCATGCCTGTTGTCTTTGAGGGATATCTTCTCACCACACTCCTGCCCCAATAGTTCTCATAGCACCCAGTAGAAGCTGGTGGAAAGGAGCTCCAAGGAGAATGTGAACTGTCGTGTCAAAGCTCCCACTTCAGTTCAGTCGCTCAGTTGTGTCCGACTCTTCACAACCCCATGGACCTCAGCACGCCAGGCCTCCCTGTCCATCACCAACTCCCAGGGCTTGCTCAAACTCATCTCCATTGAGTCGGTGATGCCATCTAACCATCTTATCCTCTGTTGTCCCCTTCTCCTCCTGCCCCCAATCTTTCCCAGCATCAGGGTCTTTTCCAGTGAGTCAACTCTTCACATCAGGTGGCCAAAGTATTGGAGTTTCAGCCTCAACATCAGTTCTTCCAATGAACACTCAGGACTGATCTCCTTTAGGATGGACTGGTTGGATCTCCTTGCAGTCCAAGGGACTCTCAAGAGTCTTCTCCAACACCACAGTTCAAAAGTATCAATGCTTCAACGCTCAGCCTTCTTTATAGTCCAACTCTCACATCCATACATGACTGCTGGAAAAACCATAGCCTTGACTAGACAGACCTTTGTTGGCAAAGTAATGTCTCTGCTTTTTAATATGCCTCTAGGTTGGTCATAACTTTCCTTCCAGGGAGTAAGAATCTCTTAATTTCATGGCTGCAGTCACCATCTGCAGTAATTCTGGAGCCCCCAAAATAAAGTCTGTCACTGTTTCCATTGTTTCCCCATCCATTTGCCATGAAGTGATGGGACGGGATGCCCATGATCTTAGTTTTCTGAATGTCGAGCTTTAAGCCAACTTTTTCTCTCTCCCCTTTCACTTTCATCAAGAGGCTCTTTAGTTCTTCTTCACTTTTTGCCATAAGGGTGGTGTCATCTGCATATCTGAGGTTACTGATATTTCTCCCAGCAATCTTGATTTCAGGTTGTGCTTCCTCCAGCCCACTGTTTCTCATGATGTACTCTGTATATAAGTTAAATAAGCAGGGTGACAATATACAGCCTTGACATACTCCCTTTTCCTATTTGGAACCAGTCTGTTGTTCCATGTCCAGTTCTAACTGTTGCTTCCTGACCTGCATACAGGTTTCTCAAGAGGCAGGTCAGGTGGTCTCGTATTCCCATCTCTTTCAGAATTTTCCACAGTTTATTGTGATCCACACAAAGGCTTTGGCATATAATAAATAAATAGTCTCTCTCTCTCTCTATAAATATATAGTCTCTCTCTCTCTCTGTCTATATATATATATATATATATATATATATAAAGCAGAAATAGATGTTTTTCTGGAACTCTCTTGCTTTTTTGATGATCCAGCGGATGTTGGCAATTTGATCTCTGGTTCCTCTGCCTTTTCTAAATCCAGGTTGAACATCTGGAAGTTCACGGTTCACATATTTATTGCTGAAGCCTGGCTTAGAGAATTTTCAGCATTACTTTACTAGCATGTGAGATGAGTACAATTGTGCGGTAGTTTGAACATTCTTTGGCTTTGCCTTTCTTTGGGATTGGAATGAAAACTGACTTTTCCCACTCCTGTGGCCACTGCTGAGTTTTCCAATTTGCTGGCATATTGAGTGCAGCACTTTCACAGCATCATCTTTTAGGATTTGAAATAGCTCAACTGGAATTCCATCACCTCCACTAGCTTTGTTTGTAGTGATGCTTCCTAAGGCCCACTTGACTTCACATTCCAGGATATCTGGCTCTAGGTAAGTGATCATACCTTGACTATCTTGGTCATGAAGATCTTTTTTGTATAGTTCTTCTGTGTATTCTTGCCACCTCTTCTTAATATCTTCTGCTTCTGTTAGGTCCATACCATTTCTGTCTTTTATCGAGCCCATCTTTGCATGATGTTCCCTTGGTATCTGTAATTTCTTGAAGAGATCTCTAGTCTTTCCCATTCTATTGTTTTCCTCTATTTCTTTGCAGTGATCACTGAGGAAGGCTTTCTTATCCCCAAGAAAAAGAAATGCAAAAAAAGCAAAATGGCTGTCTGAGGAGGCCTTACAAATAGCTGTGAACAGAAGAGAAGTGGAAAGCAAAGGAGAAAAGGAAAGATATAAGCATCTGAATGCAGAGTTCCAAAGAATAGCAAGGAGAGATAAGCTCCCACTTACTCTAAGCTAATATTCAGTCCATACTTGCCCCTAAATTCTTCAAAAGTTTAGCTGATTTTTGTTGGGAGATACTTTTTCATGGGTCTCTCATGTTTGTGCATGATCTATGGAGAGGCACTGACTGCCTCTGTTCTGTCTCAACCACCTTCTCAGCTGGAGTAAAAAGAGATAGCATCTTCCTTGGGAAGAGACACATTTGATTACTGTCTACTGTAATGAAGATGTCTCCCTCCAGAGCAAAGGACCAGCATGCTTAACACTCATTATAAAATATTTAGGTTCCTGGAGCTCAGAGTACCTCCCTGAAATGCAACCCACTGCATGTATAGGTGTCACCTGGCCCTTTTCTCATTGCCCTATGGGACTGGGGATCAGGGAACCAGCACAGATACTGACACTGATTGATGCTACTAGGTTAAGTAATGAAGTCCCTTGTCTCTGATACAAGAAACTGTGGCAAGCTAACTTATAAGTTGCAGGCAGGGACACATCTTAGATCTTTCCAAGTGTCTTTACTGGCAGCCTCCTATTCTCTGCCAAAGGTGAAACAGTTCCTGTATTCTAAGAGGCCTGTCATTCTGGAATTCAGTTCCTTTGGCTGCCTTCTCTGATGTGTAATAGAAAAGTTTTCATTTTTGTTTTCTTATTAAGATGGGAGGAACATTCTCTTGCAGCTTTCGACATCTTAAGTGGAAGCACAACTCCCAAGGTATACCTATTTGATTATTTTCTATTACCAATGATAGACACTTACAGATCTTTGAATATAATGTTCTGCCTAGGCATGTTTAGTTAGTTTTTAAAAGAAGCATAAGTTTGGGTAATGAACTCCAGGAAATGTGAAATGAATGAAATATTTCATCATAAGGGCTGGACCAGGGATGTTTCTTCCAGCATAGGTGAGTCAGGAGACGGTAAAATAATTTGATTCATGAGGAATGAAATGTTACTCAGAAAGTACATAAGCACTGGCCAACTCTTACAGAGATTCAGGGAGACACATAGGAAAACTTTAACACTTGAAGGTAGAGAGAGAACGTCTGAAACTCTTACAGATCGACAGGAGGATGTGACAGAAACTCCTGAAAAGGATAAAAGGCTAGGTAGGAGCACAGCAAGTGGTGTTTTGAGGATTCATAGATTTTCTCTTTGCTGTTTTTTTTTTTTCCCTCTCCACACCCATGCTCCCTTTTCTTAGCAAACAGAATCTAGATTTCTTCTGTAAGGCTCACCTCTTCTGTATTGTGGAAATCTGGTTAGGGCTGCCAGTTAGTCTTCCCCTAACCAACATTCCCAGGAGTCCCTGAGACATGAAAGACAGAAAAACAGCTGGAGAGAAAGACAGAAAAATTACTGAGCTGGTTGGTTCCTGCTATACAAATCCCCAAACAGCTTTTGTTTGTATTTTTTCAAAGCACAGCTTAACTCTATGAATTACCAATATTCTTACTTTGCTTAAGTTAATCAAAGCTAAATTTCTGTTGCTTGCAACCAAAGAAATCCTACTGATACAGGGAAAGTGGTCCAACAGACAGCATGACAGAGGCCACAGGAAGCTTTTAAAGGTAGCCTGAAATCCAGATACTTTATTTAAAATTATTTTAAAAACACATATTAATAACTGTCAAAATTTCTGGCTATGGTACAATGACTAATTGATTTCAAGTTTTTATGTGCTTGCAGTTAATGGTTAGGCTGGTGACATTTTACTATACAAGCTATATTTGGAGTTCACTCTCATATCTCCCATGTAAGAAATAAAAAACAAATGAGAATGAACTGAAATAATACAGATTACATGTCATAACAAAAACATCTAGGAAGGGTGCTGGGAGGAGCAAATGATCTATGTTACAATGAAATATACAGTTGACCCTTGAATAATGTGGGGTTTAGGGGAGCCAACCCCCGAACAAACAGCGATTTTACAGTTAGCCCTCCATATCCATGGTTCCACATCTGCAGAGTCAATCAGCCACGGACGCGATAGTACTGTAGCAAGTATTCAGTGAAGGAAATCTACATGTAAGTAGAACGGTGCAGTTCACATCTGGGTTGGTCTAAGGGGAACTGTATATATATGAGAATTATATATATATTATATGTAATATATATTATTATATATAAGAGAATCATTATATAACATATATAACATAATATATATTATATATATCTTACTCTGCATTCTTTTTAGGGTTATTTCATTACTTTAAAAATATAAGGGAATTTAACAGTTTGCCCAGATTAGTTTAACTCAAACTTGGGACTATTGACAATTGGGCAGGATAATTCTTTGTTTGGGGCGGGAGGAGCTGTCCAATGCATTGTAAGATGCTTATTAGCATCCCTGGCTTCTACTTAGCCCCACTATACACCAGTAATGCCCCTAGTAATGATGATCAAAAATGCCTCTTGACATTATCAAATGCCCCCTCTGGGGGCAAACCTCTCCCCTGATTAAGAAACACTGGTTTTATAGAAAGAGACTCACAGACTTAGAGAATGAACTTATGGTTGTTAGGGAGTTTGGGATGGACATGTACACATTGCTATGTTTAAAATACATAACCAAGAAAGACCAACTGTATAGCACAAGGAACTCTGCTCCATATTGTGTGGCAGACTGGATGGGAGTGGAGTTTGGGGGAGAATGGATACATGAATATGTATGGCTTCACCTGTGTCACCAGCCATATGTGGCTACTGAGCACTTGAAACGTAGCTACTCTGAAGTGAGATGTGTAGTAAGCGTAAAATATGCACTGGATTTTGAAGACTTGATACAAAAAAAGAATGTAAAATAACACAATTTTTACGTTAACTGAACTATTTTGGGGTGGTATACTTAAATTGGGTGAAATAAAATTAATTACACCTGCTCAGTTTTATATTAATGTGGCTACAGAAAATTCTAAATTACATATATTGCACATTATATTTCATTGAACAGCCCTGATCTAGAAACTTGAAATGATTCAGTATTACTTTTTAGTGAAATAAATTCTCAAGTCTATCAAACGAGCCAAAAAGACTTTGGGAAGCTTTTCACAGCCCTATAAAATTAGCTCACTTTTGAGTATCATAATTCTTGATTATCATGCCTGAGCGGTTTTTTGATTTCTTCAAGCCAACTACTTCTGCTCGAATGCTTCATTTTCGATGTTCCAATCGATTCCTCTGTGATGGCAGATTTATCGTCAGGCTGTTCTTTATCACTTTCATGCATGTCAGTTTCTTTTATGCACTCGGGAACTTTCCTAGCAAGATGCTCAGATGCTGCCGCATCCATCATACTTAGAAAATCATAAGCAGGCAGAGGAGGTTTCCATTCCTGAGCAGGTAAAACTTCTGCAAGGAAGGTAGAATCAAGGATTAAAGAGGAACAGATATAAAATCCCATCACATGAATATACTAGAAAATGTTTTCTTTTGAAAAATATATTTATAGGAGTGAAGGCCTTATCGGTTTTCTTTCTCTATGGGAAAGCTACATTTTATTATCATCGTCTAAGAAACTTGATACATTTGTCAGTACCAGACATTTTCATTTATAGGCTGTGCTATTTTAAATAAAGACAGGTATTAATAGGCAAAAAACATAAAGGTTCATAATCTCGCTGCTGTTAACCCTTACTGAGGGTTAAAAAATAGCAATATGTGTAATGAGATTACATACAGCCAGGGACAAGTTAAAATGAAGAAGTCTCTTGCTTCCCTCCTTCCTCCTGTCTTTATCCCCAAAGTACTGTAACTACAAATCATTCCAGATAAAAATTTTGGACCATATATATATATATATATTTTATATACATTGAAATTTAGAAAAGTTTTGGACCATATATATATATATATATAATTTAGAAAAATATCTCATATTTTAAAGCATTTTCTGTTTTGGAAGATTGCTATGGAATCAACTGTACTATAAACAGGCAGTGATTAGAAGCACTTAGGAGGGCTTCATGGCAATGAGTCTTAACATTATTTTAAAATATTGGTCATTAAAAGAAGAAAAAGGATTTAAGCTGATAACATATATATGGGATAAACAGACTAGCTTTACTCCATTTAATAAACAGATTTCACACAATTTCAGAGTTTAGATGCCTATTCAAAGTACTACTTGAGAAATTACATAAGGAAAGGTGCAAACTAAACATTTAAAAATTAAATTCCAGTGAAAGAATCTATATACTGTTACATGAAAAGAAAGTAAAGCTCATAAAGTAAAAACTCAAGCATCTCTCATAAATCAAATAAAAGCTTAGGACATTCATACAAACTCTAATTTGGGATTAAAACACAAACAAAAACCTGCATCAGTACATATGTATGTCTATACTCATTGATATGATTTCTTCACTCAGGCTCAAGAATATGAAATCCGTGGTACATCAGCAAGGTACTACATTTAAGTTACCCCTGTAACTGATGTTTCAAATTACAGTGTTGCCCAGATAACAGACTCAAATATAGTCTGCTGTCAGTGTCAACAGTGACAAATGGATAAAATAGTTTCTTGAATATAATGAATAGGTAAGAAGTAAAATAACTGTACTGTGCAATATGCAGATGAAGTATCTTTAAGAGAAGTCCAATTTAAAGCACAGCAAAGATTTAGCAATGTTTATTTTCATGGTAAGCACTGCAGCCTAGTCGGAGAAGGCAATGGCACCCCACTCCAGTACTTCTGCCTGGAAAATCCCATGGATGGAGAAGCCTGGTAGGCTGCAGTCCCTGGGGTTGCTAGAGTCGGACATGACTGAGCGACTTCCCTTTCACTTTTCTCTTTCATGCATTGGAGAAGGAAATGGCAACCCACCCCAGTGTTCTTGCCTGGAGAATCCCAGGGACGGCGGAGCCTGGTGGGCTGCCGTCTATGGGGTCGCACAGAGTCGGACACGACTGAAGCGACTTAGCAGCAGCAGCCTAGTGGTCTGAGACAATGACAAAATGCCTGAAACTGGACATTCTAATTCTGCTCAATATTTCCTCAGGAATGCTACAAAGATCTTAAATAAAACTGTACTCTCCTCACATATGGACAAGAAAGACACTATTATCAAATTAATAATGATAATAATAATAATGACTAACACTGACTGAGGCTTTACTATGTATCAGGAATTATGTATTTAATCCTTACAACCTCATGAGGTAAGTACAATTATTATCCCAACTTTATATATGAGAAAACCAAGTCCTAGAAAGGTCAGAGAACTTGACCAAAATTAAGTGTAAATGTCAAGTAACAACAGCCAGTGGTCACAATTTCACAGAAATTAAGATGTGCAGCAAGCAAGGTGAGGCGGAGACCAGTGGCACCGTGTTACAGACGCGGGCTTTCCTAAGGGTAGCTGCAACATTCATGTCTCAGACCTGCCTCCCAGGATGTAGTGAGAGCAGGTCCTGGCAGCACGGAGGACGGGCCGCCAGACAGAAAGGTCCTGTGTGGACCTTGGCTTCTTCCCTGCTGCAGAGGCTGCAGGAATAACTTAAGATCAGGAGCAGTGATACAAAGAAATAATGGAAACCAGAGACATCACCATCATTGCAATGGAAGAAATACTAATCTCTCAGGAAACTCAGAAGAATAATTCTGATCCTTGGTAATGGTTTGAGTTGAGAAATCAAAGCCCCTAAGGAGGCCCCTTGTAGGAAAGGATCTTTATACGAAGAATAATAAATACTGTAGGTTTTACACTTTAAACGTATGTCTCTGCACACTTAATTTTAATTTTTGAAATAACTGTAACATAGAGTGGGGACTATCGGGAGGAAATAAGGGGAAAAAAAAACAGTTAGTAGTCAAGGAAGCTGGGTCAGAAGTTCAGGTTTATCTCTAAACATCACATGACCTTTTTAAAAACTGTTCAGTGGAGAGGTACTCTGGCCTGACTTACATATCCTGTCTGATGTAGTCAGAGTCCATGAGGCCTCTGTGTCACAGCAACTGCAAAATGACAGCACTCAGATGCTTCTAAAAAAAGCAATGTGGACAGAGAATGCAGCCTATCTGAAGAGTTCAAGAGCTGTGCCTGAAAGGACCCCTCTGCTGTGTGGTTAGAATGAAGAGGCCATCAGTGAGTGATGACAACCACAGAGAGGCTTCTTTCAGATTATGACAAACCAAATAGTCAATTTAGTTACATTTTTACATTTCTAAATGCTAAAACTAATACACTGTCTCAGAAAACTAAGACTTAAAAATACCATCCAAGAGGACCCAGAATAGCCAAAATAATCTTGCACACAAAGAACAAGGTTGGAGGAATCAAATTTCCCAATTTGAAAACCTATTTCAAAGATGTTGTATTCAAGACAGTGGGGTAACTGGCATAAGACATCTGTACAGTTGATAGAAAAACATGTACATGAATGTTCATAGCAGCATTACTTATAATAGCAAGAAATGGAGACAGTATAAATGTACATCAACTGATGATGGGATATATCCATCCAATGGAATATCCATAAAAAGGAATGAACCACTGATTCATGCTACAACACTGATGATCCTTAAAAACCTACACAAGAAGCCAGACACAAAAAGCCACATGTTGTATGACTCCTTTTATATAAAATGGACAATGTGGAAGAAATGGACAAATTCTTAGAAAAGTGCAACTTTCCAAAACTGAACCAGTAAGAAATAGAAAGTCTTAACAGACCCATCACAAGCACGGAATTGAAACTGTAATCAAAAATCTTCCAGCAAACAAAAGCCCAGGTCCAGACGGCTTCACAGCTGAATTCTACCAAAAATTTAGAGAAGAGCTAACACCTATCCTACTCAAACTCTTCCAGAAAATTGCAGAGGAAGGTAAACTTCCAAACTCATTCTATGAGGCCACCATCACCCTAATACCAAAACCTGACAAAGATACCACAAAAAAAGAAAATTACAGGCCAATATCACTGATGAATATAGATGCAAAAATCCTTAACAAAATTCTAGCAATCAGAATCCAACAACACATAAAAAGATCATTCACCATGACCAAGTGGGCTTTATTCCAGGGATGCAAGGATTCTTCAATATCTGCAAATCAATCAATGTAATACACCACATTAACAAATTGAAAAATAAAAGCCATATGATTATCTCAATAGATGCAGAGAAAGCCTTTGACAAAATGCAACATCCATTTATGATAAAAACTCTCCAGAAAGCAGGAATAGAAGGAACATACCTCAACATAATAAAAGCTATATATGACAAACCCACAGCAAACATTATCCTAAATGGTGAAAAATTGAAAGCATTTCCCCTAAAGTCAGGAACAAGACAAAGATGCCCACTTTCACCATTACTATTCAACATAGTTTTGGAAGTTTTGGCCACAGCAATCAGAGCAGAAAAAGAAATAAAAGGAATCCAAATTGGAAAAGAAGAAGTAAAACTCTCACTGTTTGCAGATGACATGATCCTCTACATAGAAAACCCTAAAGACTCCACCAGAAAATTACTAGAGCTAATCAATGAATATAGTAAAGTTGCAGGATATAAAATCAATACCAGAAATCCCTTGCATTCCTATACACTAATAATGAGAAAATAGAAAGAGAAATTACAGAAACAATTCCATTCACCATTGCAACGAAAAGAATAAAATACTTAGGAATATATCTACCTAAAGAAACTAAAGAGTTATATATAGAAAACTATAAAACACTGGTGAAGGAACTCAAAGAGGACACTAATAAATGGAGAAATATACCATGTTCATGTATCAGAAGAATCAATATAGTGAAAATGAGTATACTACCCAAAGCAATCTATAGATTCAATGCAATCCCTATCAAGCTACCAACGGTGTTCTTCACAGAGCTAGAATAAATAATTTCACAATTTGTATGGAAATACAAAAAACCTCGAATAGTCAAAGCTATCTTGAAAAAGAAGAATGGAACTGGAGGAATCAACCTGCCTGACTTCAGGCTCTACTACAAAGCCACAGTCATCAAGACAGTATGGTACTGGCACAAAGACAGAAATATAGATCAATGGAACAAAATAGAAAGCCCAGAGATAAATCCACGCACCTATGGACACCTTATCTTTGACAAAGGAGGAAAGAATATACGATGGATTAAAGACAATCTCTTTAACAAGTGGTGCTGGGAAAACTGGTCAACCACTTATAAAAGAATGAAACTAGAACACTTTCTAACACCATACACAAAAATAAACTCAAAATGGATTAAAGATCTCAACGTAAGACCAGAAACTATAAAACTCCTAGAGGAGAACACAGGCAAAACACTCTCCAACATACATCACAGCAGAATCCTCTATGACCCACCTCCCAGAATATTGGAAATAAAAGCAAAAATAAACAAATGGGACCTAATTAAACTTAAAAGCTTCTGCACAACAAAGGAAACTATAAGCAAAGTGAAAAGGCAGCCTTCAGAATGGGAGACAATAATAGCAAATGAAGCAACTGACAAACAACTAATCTCAAAAATATACAAGCAACTCCTACAGCTCAATTCCAGAAAAATAAATGACCCAATCAAAAAATGGGCCAAAGAACTAAATAGATATTTCTCCAAAGAAGACATACAGATGGCTAACAAACACATGAAAAGATGCTCAACATCACGCATTATCAAAGAAATGCAAATCAAAACCACAATGAGGTACCATTTCATGCCAGTCAGAATGGCTGCAATCCAAAAGTCTACAAGCAATAAATGCTGGAGAGGGTGTGGAGAAAAGGGAACCCTCTTACACTGTTGGTGGGAATGCAAACTAGTACAGCCACTATGGAGAACAGTGTGGAGATTCCTTAAAAAATTGGAAATAGAACTGCCTTATGACCCAGCAATCCCACTGCTGGGCATACACACCGAGGAAACCAAAACTGAAAGAGACACGTGTACCCCAATGTTCATCGCAGCACTGTTTATAATAGCCAGGACATGGAAGCAACCTAGATGTCCATCAGCAGATGAATGGATAAGAAAGCTGTAGTACATATACACAATGGAGTATTACTCAGCCATTAAAAATAATACATTTGAATCAGTTCTAATGAGGTGGATGAAACTGGAGCCTATTATACAGACTGAAGTTAAGACAGAAAGAAAAACACCAATACAGTATACTAACGCATACATATGGAATTTAGAAAGATGGCAACGATAACCCTGTATGTGAGACAGCAAAAGAGACACAAATGTATAGAACAGTCTTTTGGACTCTGTGGGAAAGGGAGAGGGTAGGATGATTTGGGAGAATGGCATTGAAACATGTATAATATCATATATGAAACAAATCGCCAGTCTAGGTTCAATGCAGGATACAGGATGCTTGGGGCTGGTGCACTGGGACGACCCAGAGGGATGGTATGGGGAGGGAGGAGGGAATATCCTCCCTCCCCATATGGGTTCGGGATTGGGAACACGTGTACACCTGTGGCGAATTCATGTTGATGTATGGCAAAACCAATACAATATTGTAAAGTAATTAACCTCCAATTAAAATAAATAAATTTATATTAAAAAAAAAAGAAATGTCTAGACTAGACAAATCCAGAAAGACAGAAGATAAATCAGTGGTTAGGGAATGAAAAGAGGGGAGAATGGAGAGTGACTGTGAATGGGTACAGAGTTTCTTTTGGGGGTGATGAAAATATTTTAAAATTCAGTAGTGGTAATGGTTGTGAATGGTACAATCTTGTGAATATAACAACAACAACCAAAAAAAACCCAAAACACATCGAATTATACACTTTAAAAGAGTGTACTTTTTGGTATGTGAATTGTATTTCAATATCCAAATATCTATAGACTATTTAGACATAAGAATTTAGTTAAAACTGCCTAATTTAACAAAAATGAAATGGATAGACCTCCTGGGAAGAAAAAGAATGTTGCAACGATTGACACTTAAATAAATTCAAAAATATGATTAAATATGCATAAACATACATAGTGATAGATTCACAAAATGCAAGCTGAGAGACAGAGTAACACTGAATTGGAGTTTATACACCAGAATTGTGTGTGTGCATGTAAACATATATTCACATGTGTTCACATACACACATACACAAACTTATTTCAGAACTCAGTCATGAACAGCATCAAATGTTATTATAAAATAGTTCATTTGCTTTCCAATAACAAAACCTTTACAAGTGCCTTAGGAAACTTCATAACATCACTATTTCCTCAACAGACTAATGATCTAGGTTATTACATGTTAATTAAATTATAGCAACAGGCTTGTTGCCACAACTGTACATAAACTAACAAACGTATCTATGCCACAAGTACAAAGCCACAGTGGTTTTAGAAAAATAGCAACTATGGCATGTAAATGGCAATCCACTCCAGTATTCTTGCCTAGAGAATTCCATAGACAGAGGAGCCTGGTGGGCTACAGTCCATGGGGTCGCAAAGAGTTGGATACCACTGAACAACTACACTTTCACTTTCATGGTATGTCATAAAACCAGCATTGTGAATTCTGGGCCAAGATCTATTTTCTTGTGGTTCAAAATTCTGGCTCTGGAGTACAACAGAGCCATGTTGAAATCCAAGTTTCCTCATTTACTGGTTAATTATATGACTTTGAACTAGTTATTTAGCTCTTCTACAGGTATGTCCTATGACTCCTGTGAGAATAAAGGAGATAATGTATGTGAAGCATGTAACTTTGTGCATGATACCTACTGAGCATTCAATAAATGTTTAGCTATTATTAAGTTTAATATAACAGCACTCATTTTCTGTGGGTAAGAATATCCACCACAGAGCAGACTGTATGGACAACGCTATCAGCATATTTAGAATATTTACAAACATTACAATTCAATTAATTCTAGCATTCATCAGCTATAATTCAAGTTTAAAAATCCATGAAACAAAATGTCAAATTGTACACATTAAAACAGGAAACTTACTGATAGGACTTTCCAGTCCTGCTTCTAATTTCTTCAGCCACAATAAAAGGTTCTGTTTAGTGACAGCCTGGTCTGAAGGAAATGCAAACACGTGGCCACCTGAATGCAGATTCACCACAACAAGAAGAGGAAGGGGAGGCAGGGTACCAAAATATGCCTGTAAGACTCCTCTCCCCACTGGTGTCTTCTTCCTAGAAAAGAGAGCAACTGAACATGTTAATGAATATTTCTTTCTATAGCAAAATAACAAGAACAACAGTTTGTATAACATTCACCTTTAAATACAGCACCATACCAGGAAGTTTATTTTACGGAAATAAGTCCTAAAAATCAAAAAGTCTATAACTACATCACTAGTAATCAGAATCGTAAAATGTTTCTTTTAACATGAGGTATGTACTGTATATCTCTTAGGAGAAAAAAGGCAGCCTGAGAGTTTAGTCCACAGGATCATCAATTTTGTCCTGATATAATCAATATATATTTCTTTCAAAGTACAGTCAAGTATCTGATCATGTCAGCTCAAAATTAAATGGCTCAGTCAGTTCAGTTCAGTCGCTCAGTTGTGTCCAACTCTTTGCAACCCCATGAATCACAGCACGCCAGGCCTCCCTGTCCATCACCAACTCCTGGAGTTCACTCGGACTCACGTCCATCGAGTCGGTGATGCAATCCAGTCATCTCATCCTCTGTCGTCCCCTTTTCCTCCTGCCCCCAATCCCTCCCAGCATCAGAGTCTTTTCCAATGAGCCAACTCTTCGCCTGAGGTGGCCAAAGTACTGGAGTTTCAGCTTTAGCATCACTCCTTCCAAAGAACACCCAGGACTGATCTCCTTCAGAATGGACTGGTTGGATCTCCTTGCAGTCCAAGGGACTCTCAAGAGTTTCACAGTTCAAAAGCATCAATTCTTCGACGCTCAGCTTTCTTCACAGTCCAACTCTCACATCCATACATAACCACTGGAAAAACCATAGCCTTGACTAGACAGACCTTTGTTGGCAAAGTAATATCTTTGCTTTTTAATATACTATCTAGGTTGGTCATAACTTTCCTTCCAAGGAGTAAGCGTCTTTTAATTTCATGGCTGCAGTCAACATCTGCAGTGATTTTGGAGCCCCCCAAAATAAAGTCTGACACTGTTTCCACTGTTTTCCCATCTATTTCCCATGAAGTGATGGGACCGGATGCCATGATCTTCATTTTCTGAATGTTGAGCTTTAAGCCAACTTTTTCACTCTCCACTTTCACTTTCATCAAGAGGCTTTTGAGTTCCTCTTCACTTTCTGCCATAAGGGTGGTGTCATCTGCATATCTGAGGTTATTGATATTTCTCCTGGCAATCTTGATTCCAACTTGTGCTTCTCGCAGCCCAGCGTTTCTCATGATATACTCTGCATAGAAGTTAAATAAGCAGAGTGACAATATATAGCCTTGATGTACTCCTTTTCCTATTTGGAACCAGTCTGTTGTTCCATGTCCAGTTCTAACTGTTGCTTCCTGACTTGCATACAGATTTCTCAAAAGGCAGCTCAGGTGGTCTGGTGTTCCCATCTCTTTCAGAATTTCCAGTTTCTTGTGATCCACACAGTCAAAGGCTTTGGCATAGTCAATAAAGCAGAAATAGATGCTTTTCTGGAACTCTCTTGCTTTTTTGATGATCCAGTGAATGTTGGCAATTTGATCTCTGGTTCCTCTGCCTTTTCTAAAACCAGCTTGAACATCTGGAAGTTCATGCTTCACGTACTGCTGAAGCCTGGCTTGGAGAATTTTGAGCATTACTTTACTAGCGTGTGACATGAGTGCAATTGTGTGGCAGTTTGAACATTCTTTGAAATTGCCTTTCTTTGGGATTGGAATGAAAACTGACCTTTTCCAGTCCTGTGGCCACTGCTGAGTTTTCCAAATTTGCTGGCATATTGAGTGCAGCACTTTCGCAGCATCATCTTTCAGGATTTGGAATAGCTCAACTGGAATTCCATCACCTCCACTAGCTTTGTTCGTAGTGAGGCTTTCTAAGGCTCACTTGACTTCACATTCCAGGATGTCTGGCTCTAGGTCAGTGATCACACCATCGTGATTATCTGGGTCGTGAAGATCTTTTTTGTACAGTTCTTCTGTGTATTCTTGCACCTCTTCTTAGTATCTTCTGCTTCTGTTAGGTCCATTCCATTTCTGTCCTTTATCGAGCCCATCTTTGCAAGAAATGTTCCCTTGGTATCTCTAATTTTCTTGAAGAGATCTCTAGTCTTTCCCATTCTGTTGTTTTCCTCTATTTCTTTGCATTGATTGCTGAGGAAGACCTTCTTATCTCTCCTTGCTATTCTTTGGAACTCTGCATTCAGATGCGTGTATCTTTCCTTTTCTCCTTTGCTTTTTGCTTCTCTTCTTTTCACAGCTATTTGTAAGGCCTCCCCAGACAGCCATTTTGCTTTTTTGCATTTCTTTTCCATGGGGATGGTCTTGATCCCTGTCTGCTGTACAATGTCAGGAACCTCTGTCCATAGTTCATCAGGCACTCTACAAACTATAAATGGCTACAAACTATAAAATAAGAAGATACTTAGAGAGACAGACAGAGAAAGACAAATGCTACACAGCAGTAACAGTAATATGTGGAATCGTAAAAAAAAAGTCAAACTCAGAAACAGAATAGAAAAGTTGCCAGGGACTGCAGGGTGGGGTAAAGAAGGTGAGACTGGTAAAAGGAAACAGACTTCTCAGTTGCAAGATGAATAAGATCTAAGGATTTAATGTATAACACAGTGACTATAGGTGATAATACTGTGCTGTATCATTGAAATTTGCTACATGAGTAGAACTTAAATGTTCTTACTCCACCCCATCCCAAAATTTACATTTATAAAACAAATATATGAGGTGATGGATGTGTTAATTAACTAGATGAAAGAGTTTTTCATGTATGCATTGTGTTTAAATTATCTCAATGTACATTTTAAATATCTTACAAATTATTTGTCAGTTATGCTTGAATAAAGCTGAAAAAAAACTCACAGCAAAAAAAAAGAATTTATTGTAAAACAGAATTCAATCTAAAACAAGATCATCTCAGACCATCTGAGGCGGGTTAATTACTAAAATGATGACTTTTATATTGGTTTAATAACATTAACTCCAAAGGTAGTTTCATTCCCTAATGAAAACTTAATAATATTTATTACTTTCTTTATTTTTACATATTAAAAAATAAAAATATACCTACAGATTTAACCAACAAGGGGTAACTGAATCCAAGTATTTCTTTTTTGCCAGCCTCAGTATTGTTTTTTCATGCTGAAGATCTATGCCACCATCACTAAATAAAATAAGTAATGGTTTCTGAAGTCGTAAGTAAGTGGGAAGATTTTCCACAGTGATCTCTGGCTGTTTAAAAACAAAACAAATCAAGAAAAAATGGGAAATTATAATACATAAAATAGAAAATAATGTTCAAATCACTCTTGCATGTTAGTTTTTAAAATGTATTTCAAACAAATTTTCATTTAAGTGGAGATTTTACTATATTGATTAACAAGTATGTATCTCAAGAGTGTTTTTTATTTAAACTCATCTTATTTCAATAATGAATTAGTTATTTCAAAATAAAACTACTAATAGAATTTGAAAATAAAGGAGCTCCTTGTTTTTTAAGCATGTAGCATTTCTAGTAGTTTATGTTAAAATCTGGATCAAACTAGTCAACACACATATGACAAGTATTTTTCCTCTAGCATAAAATTTAAACAAATATATAAGCTAAGCTTTAAAGATATAATCTTTTAACATCTATGATTACTTAAAAATTAATAAGTCTTACTTTGTTTCAAAACTGAGTTTTTAGCATAATTAAAGTAATCCAATAATATGCTAAAACAAATTTTAAAGGATCTTATTTTGGGGTGGTTTAAAATAAAGAAAAAGTAGTAAGAATAAGAAATCTTACTCTTTTTATTAATTAAAAGAGAACATTTTTTAAAAATATATTTGTAGAAGACAGTTTGTTTAGGCTGTTATTAACAAGAATTGGAAAGAGTAAGAAACAAAGTTAAAATACTTAGGATTAAAAACAGCAGTGACTTAAGAGTATTAAAGGCTTCTACCATTTTCCATTTTTAGTATCACATCTATTAATTCATCTTCTGGATATACTTGTGAGCTGGATTAAATCTTCCTACATCAGAAAACAAATCCCCAGCTGACAGATGAGGAAACCAAGGATGAGAAGTTGACTTGCTGAAGTCACACAGCTAAGTAGGAGGAAGAGTTAAATGAAACTAGCACCCAGGGGTTTTGTTTACCAGTATGCCATTTCACTGGATCACACTAGAAATCCAAATGAACAATTTTTTTATGGTGCCAATCACCTCCAATTCACCCTCAAACACCGAACTCTGGCACATACTTCTCCCTACTTAGTTCTCAAAGCCACTTTCCTCTGCCAGTTTTCATTTTTCTTTGAATTCTTTCTCTTTGACCACTCAAAATCCTCTTCTCACACCTTCCTCTTTCATGATTTAAATCTTAGATCCCCTTTTCTCCAAACTCCCCCATGTTGTCTTATGTTAACTATCGTCATTTCTCTTCTACATGAGTTATGTCCCCTTCCTAAAACTGACAGTTCTTATCAAACCAGCAGAACAGATTTGATGGATATGGTGTGATGGAGCCATCACAGCTCAATTCAAAAATTTATTGAGAATTTTAAGATCTTATGCTGGGTGGGTGCATGAGTGTGTGCTCAGTCTCTTGGTTGTTTCCGACTCTTTGTGATCCCATGGACCATAGCCTGTCAGGCTCCTCTGTCCATGGGATTTTCTGGGCAAGAATACTGGAGCAGACTACCAGGGGGATCTTCCTGACACAAGGATCAAATCCGTGTCTCCTATATCGACAGGCAGATTCTTTACCAGTGCACCACCTAGGAAGCCCCTTATGCTGGGTACTGAATCAAAAAGAAGTAAGATGCTTAATCTGCCCTCAAAGAGTTCATAGTTTAGAGGAGGAGACAAGTGTGCAAACTGTTGTGATCCAAGAAAAAATTTTAATGTACGACAATAAGAAGACCCCAGTGGTTCAGTGGTAAAGAATCAGCCTGAAATGCAGGAGACACAGTTCGATCCCTGGGTTGGGAAGTTCCCCCAAAGGAGGGCATGGCAACCCACTCCAGTATTCTTGCCTAGAAAATCCCATGGACAGAGGAGCCTGGTGGGCTACAGCCCATAGGGTTGTAAAGAGTCCAACATGACTGAAGTGACTGAGCATAAATAAGGAAGCCTATTGCCTCTAAATTAAAACTAAAAAACAAGGTAGGGGAGCTCATGGGTGATTTTAGGAAGTGATATTTGACCTGGGCCTTGGATAAGGAAAAAGACCTTTACAGACTGAAGTGTGTGCTAGAGTGGGGATTCCAGATACAGGGAACAGAGAGGTGAATGAGAGTGCAGACAGGTGTTAGGCATACAGAGTATCTGGGGAACAGTGATAGTGAAGTGTACCAGACTCAGGCAGGCAGAAGCAAATATGGCTGTGGGAAAATGACTAGAGAGGTTCTTTCTAGCTCCCAGAAATACTGAGAAGATTTTGTACCAAATAAGTCACGGTCAGGCCTGTTTTAGATGACTAACTAGAGTATGAATTTGTGGAAAGACAGGCCAGTAGTGGCAGGCATTGCTCTTTCCTGTCAGGAAAGAAAGACTAAGAGTTATCCGAGTTTAGTTAAGATTAGAAACTCAAAAGTTAGGATTCATCAGCTGGTATAATGACCCATATAAGTTATGGGTATAGATACTAAGTCTCCCAAAGAATGAATGTAGCAAAAGAAGAAAAAATGGTTGAAGATGTAATTCTAGAGTGGCAAGACGGTTGAAGGTGTACCTGGAGAGGACGGAACTGCAAAAGCCAAAAAAAGAGAGAATCTTAAAAAGGAAAAGCACAATCAAGGGTTTTGATTGCTACTCAAGAGGCTACTCAGAGAAGAAAAGGTCATCAAATGTGGTTACTGGAAGATGAGTGTTGGCTATTTGAGTATATAAGAGACTATAATTATGTGTGTTCCCATATTCTTATTTATAATAAAAGCACAAAAATGAACTCAATGTATTTGAGAAAAATGCTAAACATATTACCCAACAAATAGTTCTAAGTGTGACAGCCTTAAATATACTATTGCTTAATTGGAATAACTACATAGTTAATTAGCATGTAATTAGCTATGATCTGGGGCTTCCCTGATGATTCTGATGATAAAGAATCTACCTTCAATACAGGAAACCCAGGTTCAATCCCTGGGTTGAGAAGATCCCCTGAAGAAAGGAATGGTTACCCACTCCAGTGTTCTTGCCTGGAGAGTTCCAATATTCTTGCCTGAAAAACTCTACAGAGGAGCCTGGCGGGGGGGTCATGAAGAGTCAGACACAACTGAGCGACTACCACTTTCACTTTCAAAGATATTCAAGACAAAGTGTCAAGTAGACAACTGTATATAGGAGCCTGGAGAGCAGGCCCAAGGTCTGTGTTGGCCATATGAATTTGTGAGCCATTACACAGATGGTATACATGTCATTCTCCGGGCTTCCCAGGTAGCGCTAGTGGTAAAGAACCTGCCTGCCTATGCAGGAGACATAAGAGATGCAGGTTCAATCCCTGGGTTGGGAAGATCCCCTGGAGGAGGGCATGGCAATCCAGTCCAGTATTCTTGCCTGCAAAATTCCATGGACAGAGGAACCTGGTGGGCTACATACAATCCATGAGGTCATAAAGAGCTGGACATGACTGAGCAACTAACATTTAACTATGAGCATTATTTACCTGGACTAATTTGTCATCAGGTTCATTAAAATAAAAGTTTGATGTTATATACAAAATGTTTACCATCTGGCCATCCACTGCTCTTTCCTATCCAGAGGGAGTCTTTCTAGTACCTAAGGGCAGGCCAGAAGATAGCTTACTCCTAGCTAGCTACTGTATACAGTCACTGATGCTCTCGACTTAAAAGCTCTAACACAAAGCAGCATTAGGAAATTTAACAACAGCACTCATGGAATTTTTTTAAGTTTGGGAAAATCTATCCCTAAATTTAAGCTTGGTTAAAGAAGTTATGATTTATTCTAATTTTCTTCTTTATAGTTTTCTGTATTATCTGGGGAAAAAAGCTAACATCTTATAAAAATTCCAAAAATATTAACACTATGGATGTGCTAAAGAGACAGTCATTTAATAAAGTCATTAAAAACAAAAATGTTACTTTAATAAATAATTTAGAAAACCGCATCCTAAAAATTTTAATGACTTGATTAATTATAAACCATAACTTTAATTAGGGAAGGGGAGTTAGTGGGACTGAGGCCACAAAATGACTTAAAGAACACATTCTTTAGCCTAAAATGTAATATTGTTTAGATCATCATGACAAAAGACAACAACAAGAGGATATTCATTCAGTATTTATAGTTGATAATACTGCTCCCATGTCACTTTAGAAATGTAGAAAAGTATCAATTTTTAATAGTCTAGCTGTGTTTAATATTAATGCAAAACAATCAAAATCAAGAAATGCAGGTTACATCTGTTGTGCCTTTAAATCCGCTATTATACAAAGTAGGCACAGAAAAGGACTTTGATAGAACATATTTTTCTCTACAACAATGTAAGCAATACTAGCTAACATTTTCTGAGTGTTTACCAGGCTAAACACTGTACACAGAGCACTGAACACCCATTCTCATTCAGTCCTTACAATAACCATTTTACATATGTGGAGAGACACTGACATACAGCCAGTAAGGAGGCAAGCAAGGATTGGAAGCCTAGCATGCCGCTCTCTGGAATCCAAACTTGCTTCTTGCCAAGTTTCAGCCCAGATGGAGTACTTCAACCGGCCATCAGCCACAAGCATCTCAGCAAGAAAAATAATCCAAAGACATGTAGACTTTTGGCAGTGGATTAAAGAAGCTATATGCATGATGGGTGAATAATAAAACCGAGCAACCCAATGAATCTAGAGCTCACCAAACATCAAGCCCTGTGCCAACAAAAGATGGAAAACCATGTATTAAAACACGCAAAGTTCTTTACACTACCTTTAACTGCTCTAGATTCTATTTCAAACATCCTTATATACTCACAAATGTTTCCAGTGATGCATTTGTTATTATTTGAACTATGTCGTGCACATGGACGTTAACTAATGGAATGCTCTCTATTTTGCCTTCTTTGTGTCTGGCAAGCAGCAGGGCTGGAAGAGTTACGGTATATTTACTTGACCTGTGGAGAAACGGAGTATTAAAATTCCCAACCAAAATACAGCAAGTCATCGAAAACATGAACAGTTAGGCAAAGAAGTCACAATGGAAGCAGCAAACGGGAAGCCCTACTAAGAAAAAAGAAAAAAAAAAAAAAACATTTCCAGGCAAACTTAGCTCTTATGTGAGGCTATCTGAGCAAATTCAAGAGCCTTGACAACCTCGATTAGAAGAAAACAACAGATACTAATCTAGCCAGGTTTTTCTTTTCCTAGACAAGTTACTCATCAAGAAAATGTCTAAACAGGATTAGGAACACACTGAATGGTTCTTAACTTTATGGACTGCTCACCAAACTGCTGAGCAAGGAGATAGGCATTTATGAGAATAGGCCTGTATTTGCCAGGCACTATACCAGGTGCTTCTAGTTACATTTTTATTTAACCCTCAGAATGGCCCTATAATCCTCATTTTACAGATGATGAAAGAGTGATAAATAGCAGAGACAGAATTCACACTGAGGTATTCCAGATACAGAGTCTGAGCTCTCTCCATTGAAAGAGAACCTGAAATCCGCTTTCTCCTACCACTACTTTTGCTAACTAAACCTAAAAGAAAATCACTAAACAGGAAAAAATGACTGTGTGAAATTACCAGTGATATGGTAACATTTATATCATGCAAAAACTTAATTCATGCTAAAACAAAGTATAAATCTAAAGACTGGGCTTTCTACTGCCCAGTCTTCAGATTACCTGGAAGGTGCTCTTAGTTATAAACAAAACATACTCTGAAAACTACTGGTCTAGAAGACAGTGGGTGATTAGCCATGTGTCAGTTGAATAGCCATGTGTCAGTGAATAGCCATGGGTCATATTCCCTAAAAGTCTAGAGTTCGGTATTCACTTTTCAAAAGTCACTGATTTCTTGGATAGAACAGGAGCTCAATCATCAAATGCGTCACCAGTGTTCAGGATGAAAGATTTAATTAAGCTCAGAAATCACAATTGGAAATAATATAGTCAGAGGGTAAGAAACACAAACAACTCCACGTGCATCTGAAGATGAGTCGTTAGTGTAGAATGTGATGTGTATTAATAACGTCTAAATTTTCAGTTCATTCATTCTGCAGCAATTGAAACATTTGATAGTTTACAGGAGCCCCAAATTCTACAAATAAAGCAACTTAAGTGGCTATAAAAAGCACTGCTTACGTGTACGTCTGCAATAACAAAAGTAAGTAAAACTATCGGTTCATCACCTAAAACTCTGGGAGAAATATGTAAAAACTCTGATTTTTATGCATACCTTGATGGCAAATCAAAACCCAGACACTCAAGATGTAAAATTCCTCAAAAAACTATAACTGCAAAGAATTTAAACTGCAGGTAACAGAATCCAAAGAGGAAAAATTTTATAGGAAGATGAAGCGGTATGAATCCAATGTTGCCTCATGGAGGGCTCTAGCTTCAAGAAGAATTTTGAGTATGTAAAAATTCTAAATAGCCAGATAGTACTTTACAGATTTTCCCAGGATGAAATTAAAAATTTAGGTATGCTGCTGCCCTATTTTCCTTAAAAAGAATCATGTGAAGACAGGTAATACATTATTTTGCAAACTTCCTCCTCCCTAAAATTATAATACACTTACAGTCTCAAAACATCTTCTTCAGAATAAATTCCTGTGGTAACATATCCTTTTAGGTAGCTTCCTGCTTCAGTGAACTCTTCTTTGGCTATAAATATACAAACAAGATAAAAATCTGAAACCTTTAAAGTTATATGTGCTATTCAACTGATGAACAGATTTATAGATGATGGTGCTTTATTATTAATTATAAATATATTTCAGTATAGACCCTGGAGCTTCCCTGGTGGTTCAGTGGTAAAGAATCCACCTGCCAAAGCAGGAGAAGTGGGTTCAATTCCTGGGTCAGGAAGGTTCCCTGGAGAAGGAAATGGCAACCCATGGCAGTAATCTTGCCTGGAGAAGTCCATGGACAGAGAAGCCTGGCGGGCAACAGTCCACGGGGTCACAAAGAGCTGGACATGACTGAGTGACTAAACAAGTGCAGACCTTACATACCTTGTTGGTTCTAAAATAAACCTGTGTTATCATGACATTTGATTATTATAAAAATGTACGTTAACATAATGCAACATAGATAATGTACATATCATAATGTTCTGAAAATAAATGTACTCTAAATGTACAGTTGACCCTTGAACAACATTGAGTTTGAATTCACAAGTCCACTTAAACATGAATTTTTTTTCAATAAATAGAGTACCTGTATTTTCATTTTATAGACATTTAAACTAGGTGTGAGGAAAGGTTTATGTTCTCCATAAACTCAGAGATGGGGAGTTCACAATGGGGAGATGGGGAGATCTCAATCAGAGATGACAAATATGTGGAACCAAAAGAAAGAGGCTTTGAGTCCTAATTCTACCCAAACTGAGCTTCCTGCCATTGGGTAGATCATTTATCAAACCAATTGTTTTTAAGGCAGAGACAGAAGAATGGAGATTTTTCACTGCACAGGGGGTCAGCAACCCAAACCCCTTCGTCTTCAAGGGTCAACTGTAATTTATAAGATTTATAGGGTTCTGATCATACAAATTTGTTAAATAAATATTTGTTGCCTTTTAATCTACTCCTGCTGCTGCTGCTACGTTGCTTCAGTTGTGTCCGACTCTGTGCGACCCCACAGACGGCAGCCCACCAGGCTCCCCCATCCCTGGGATTCTCCAGGCAAGAACACTGGAGTGGGTTGCCATTGCCTTCTCCAATGCATGAAAGTGAAAAGGGAAAGTGCAGTCACTCAGTTGTGTCCGACTCTTAGTGACCCCATGGACTGTAGCCCACCAGGCTCCTCCACCCATGGGATTTTCCAGGCAAGAGTACTGGAGTGGGGTGCCATTGCCTTCTCCGTAATCTACTCCTAAGGCAAGGTAAATGGAGACAGCTGTGCTATATGGAGCCTGGAAAGACAGCAGGTATGTGAAATGATGCACACCTTATATCACAAAACCTAAAAGGACCTATATGCATAGAAAAAGACAGAAGACTGGAAATTCTAGTCCTCTGACACTGTCTGTGTTAGGGTTCTACAATTATGAGGGATTTGCATCTTCTTTTTTCATTTCCTGTATTTTTCTGTAAGGTGTTTTTGTTACTTTTGAACTTTGATTACTTTGTGTGTTAGTCTTGTCCCATTTGTTATGATATGCATATTCAAAACAAGAACTATTATCTCTAGGTTTTGTGAATACATTTTCATAAATAACAGCATATTCTGGATCTTACAACCCAGAAGCAAGTCTGAATTAAACAGCTATAGACTAATGAGAAAAGAGCAGAGATGGACTTTTGTAAATGATGTATTCTTGCCAACTGAAGGTCAGATGATACCTCGGCTGGCTGCATGAAAGGTTCACAGCAGTTCAAATAGAAACACAACGATGGAAGAGCTGAATCATAAAGCACCTAGCGGTCTGGGTATGCTGAACCCAGAAGATCTGTCTCTTAGCAGTCAGTACTATGTCCGTGATGTGAGCACCAACACCATTAACACTGGGTAATCACCAGATTGTCTTTAAAAATGAGGCATGCTTTCCACAAGACTGAGAGACACTGTAGTAAAGCCACTTACTAGGGCGGCAAGATCCAGCTGCAAGCAGCACTGAGAGCTCATTTATGATCATCAAGTTAGTGAGAAATGAGTAATCCATGAAAACATTTTCTTTAGCCTGTGCTATACCAAGCTAGAAAAGATACGTAAGAAAACAAGGCAACCAGAAGGAACTGAGTGCCTACACTCTCATTTCTAAGAGAAATTTCCCTAAATTCTGATCCATAATTGATGACTGTTACCTAAAGCAGTGACATAGTGGAATCTGTTTTAGCGTCTTCTTTTTTAAATAAAAAACAGCAGGGAAAGATACTAACATTCCATATAATTTGCTCATTCATAAGATTCTAAACTCATGAATATGTTTCTTGGGAGGCTCTTCATGAGTCTACTTGTTCATAAATCCTAAGAGTTCCTTGGGGAATGGGAGTATTTAAGACTGTAGACCTCAGATCTATATCCGTTTCCACTAAATCAAAGTGTAAATTCCCCTTTGAATATTTGAAACCAGGCACATTCTCCTCTTTGGTGAAAACTGCCATGTATGTCAGAATATATGCCAACCCAAATATAAGGAAATGATCAGTTATCTAAATAAAAAGTTTTTTAACCACTATAAATATACTTGAAATGTAATATTAATAGTGACTTACAATATTTAGTTGTTTTAACTTTAAGCATATTTAACTGCATAAAATAAATACATTAATTTAGCAATACTGCTTCTTTCCACTGTTACATTTTACTACATAGTTATATTTATACACACACATATGTAGATTCATCTGTATTTTAGCTCTGTTAGCAAGAGGCAAGAACACCCCAGTAATTAAAAGCATTCCTAACCCCTAGATCTCAGCTTTTAGATTCAATGTCTCACTAAAGGAAACTGGATTCCCTGGAGAACTGGCTGATTCTAGGAACGGGGCTGGGAACATTTTGTGGCAAAAGGACATTCAAAAAACAATGCAGACATATCAAAAGGTCACAGGTACCAGGGATGATGGGGAAAAAAGTGTAATAGGATGAAAGGGATCCTAGGACAACCTGAGCAAATTAATGATAGCGGCTGATTATAATCCATTGAATAAAACAAGAACTCAGCTAACCATACTGATAAACAAACGAGTAGTATGCCAACTAATAAAGGTAGAAGGAATAATGGAATTGGAAAGTGCCCACTTGGCAACTATCATAGTAATACCTCTTTCAGGCAGTGAGTGGATTCTAAAACCAGTATGCAAAGTAAGATGAGAAACAGGACATTTGCTACTGCTGCTGCTAAGTCGCTTCAGTCGTGTCCGACTCTGTGTGACCCCACAGATGGCAGCCCACCAGGCTCCCCCATCCCTGGGATTTTCCAGGCAAGAACACTGGAGTGGGTTGCCATTGCCTTCTCCAATGCAGGAAAGTGAAAAGTGAAAGTGAAGTCGCTCAGTCATGTCCGACTCTTAGCGACCCCATGGACTACAGCCTACCAGGCTCCTCCATCCATGGGATTTTCCAGGCAAGAGTACTGGAGTGGGGTGCCATCGCCTTCTCCGAACAGGACATTTACAGAGTTTTAAATTATATTCCCACAAAGTATTTATTAACTATAAGGGGAAAAGTAGTAACTTTCTAGTGGAGGGGCCTGAAAAATAAACCAGCAGATAAAAGAGACATTTCAGCTTTCACGGGACTCACATTAGTCTTCAAACCATTAGAATCTACATGAATAACAATTAGTATCTCATACAAAAAGTGCTCAGCAAATGCTGGTAGTTAGCATTTGTGAATATAATCAAAATGAACATAAAAATTTTATGATTCTTAAGAGCCCTTTATTGTTTTATGTTTTCTCATTCAGTAGACGCTGAAAGTCCAACAACTATCCCATGATAGTTTTTGCAAACAAAAACAAACAAAAAAGAAGAGGAACTAATACCTGACTTAAAAGGCTTAAAAGCAACCAAGCCAGTAAAAAAAAAGCATCATACCCAGACTACACCATTCTGGTACACCAGAACCACCTTTATGTATCAATACTTCAGCATTATGCTTTTCAAGTTTGTTGAGAGGTAATTATATGTAAATTTTATCATCATTTGTATAGAAATATGGTCAAGTACAGTGTTTCTGGGGGTCATGCAAGTGCCTAAGTGGTAAAGAATCTGCCTGACAATGCAGGAGATGTGGGTCCAATACCTGGGTCAGGAAGATCCCCTGGAGAAGGAAATGGAAACCCACTCCAGTATTCTTGCCTGGGAAATCCCATGGACAGAGGAGGCTGGCAGGCTACGGTTTATGGGCTCACAGAAGAGTTGGATACAACTTGGCGACTAAACAACACACTGTTCCTATGTCGATCTCTAAATAAAATACATATGTATATACACACATATATGAAAAATTCCCCTCAGCATGTACAATCAGAGAAATATTTTCTCTATGGGTGACTCAGCACCCTAACTAGTATTTTGCCATTTATTATATAATGATGATAATTGGCAAAAATTTCATCTTTGTTTCTATTTGCTACCAGATTGCTCAGGGTTAAGTTTTACGATCACTGCATTGTTTCTAGGTATTCTACCTAATTATCTCCTACTTTTATTGCTTGACTCTTATCCTTGTTTTAATGATTTTATTGTATTTGTGCTTTTTATTATCTAAAGACTAATTCTTTTCATAAGGAGGCCCAGTGTAAATAATAAACAAGAACTTCAGGACACCAGGCACCTGAGGTAGGCAGAAAACAAGGTCAATGTGGGTGAAAAAACATGAGAAAGGGAAAAAGGAGTAAAACATAGAGGCATTTACTTCATGATTTTTCATAGAATAGAAATTAAAAAGTTACGCCCTCTGGATTTTGCTTTCTAAGATGGTAAGCCACATGGCACACATTAACAGTCTTATTCTTCTTTCTAGTGAGTTCTTTTTTTTTTTTTTAATTTTGAAGACAAAGTAGAAAGCAAAAATTACTAGACAGCAATTTTTAGAAAGCAAAATTTAATAAGAATCAATAGTTAATAGTATCACCTATATACAATTATAATGCTGGACATTGGGGATCTTCTTCCCATACAAACACTCTTAAAATATTTCATTCAGACTTTGAAATTCATCTTAAATAAAAGAAAAACGAAAGAGGAAGTTTGCTACATAAATGGAAACAGCATGAGAATGCCAACTAAACATTGTTACTTGCCACCTGCCTCTGTAAGGATGAGGCAACCAACCATTTTAGTTGTGTTCAGTTGAACACACCCTGAAAGGAGTTCAGGGTGGAAATCAGGAATGAGGCACTCGGCACTCTGGGCAAAACTGGCAGAACAAGCCTTCAGATAGATATTTTCAAAAGATTTTATGGACCCAATTTCTTATATCTTTTCGTATCTAGAAAAGCAGCACTAAAATCATTAACAGAGACATCTGCTCATTGTGACTAGCAGCAGTCTTCTATTAAAACGTGTACTTGACCGCATGTAATCCTCTTCACCACAATTACATATATATTGCCTCCCCGCTCAGCTCTTCAGAGCAGATCCCCAAAACTATCGGAGAGGTTGGCTCCAGGCTATAATCTTCATTTTGCCCCCCAATAAAACTTAACTCACAACTCTCACATTGTGCTTTTTTTTTTCCTCAGTTGACATGATGAAGAAAACACTTTTTGCTACCCAGTCAAGAGGCCATCCATCTCCAAAGCCAAGAAAATAACATTCTAAGCAACACCATTGGTTAGAATAAATGTTCTGTGGACTCTCTCTTTAAAACTTATTGAAAGACACAGTCCTTTGAAGGACAAAAAAAGTAAAGAGAGGCAGTTTAAGTATAGAGAGGTTTTAATATTAAAAGAACACTATAGCCAACAGTGTAGAGAGTTCTAATTGCTCAGTTGTGTCCGACTCTTTGCGACCCCATGGACTATAACCTGCCAAGCTCCTCTATCCATGAATTCTCCTGGCAGGAATACTAGAGTGGGTATTCCACTCTCCAGGGAATCTTCCCAACCCAGGGATCGAACCCGGGGCTCCTGCCTTGCAGGCAGATTCTTTACCATCTCAGCCATTAGGGAAGCCCACTGGTAGGCTTATGATACTATGGAAAACCAATGATACTATGTAAAACAAACAAATTAAACTTGTTAGTATAAGCATTGTATCAAAGCTGAAGGCAAAAGCATTAATTTGAAATGCATCAAAAATAAGATGAATTAGTTTTCTTAGGTTAGTCTCCCAAGGAAATAGAAATAAAAGCAAAAATAAATATGACCTAATGAAGCTTACAAGCTTCTGTATAGAAAAAGAAACCAAAAATAAAACAAAAAAACAACCTATGAACTGGGAAAAAACGTCTGCAAAGGATGCAACCAATAAAGGCTTAATTTCCAAAATACACAAACAGCTCACACAATTCAATAACAAAAAAACAAACAACCCAATTGAAAAAATGGGCAGAAGGTCTAAACAGACATTTCTCCAAAGAAGACATACAGGGGCCAACAGGCACATGAAAAGATGCTCATCATCATTAATCATTAGAGAAATGCAAATCAAAACTACAATGAGGTACCACCTCACACCAGTCAGAATGGCCATCATTAAAAAGTCTACAAATAATAAATGTTGGAAAGGGTGTGAAGAAAAAGGTACTCTGTTATACTGTTGGTGGGAATATAAAATGGTGCAGCCACTATAGGAAAACAGTATATGAAAGTTACTCAAAAACCCAAAAATAGAGTTGCCATATGATTCTGTAATTCCACTCCTAGGCATAAAACTAGACAAAACTAAAATCTGAAGGGTCATAAGCACCCCTGTGTTCACAGAAGCACTATTCATAATAGCCAAGACACAAACAACTCAAATGTCCATCAACAGATGAACAGATAAAGAAGATGGGGTACATACATATATAATGGCATACTACTCAGCCATGAAAAAGAGTGAAATAATGCCATCTGCAGCAACACAGATAGACCTAGAGATTATCAGACCGTGAAGTAAGTCAGAAAGAGAAAGACAAATACCATATGACATCACTTATATGTGGAATCTAAAATACAACATAAATGAAATATCTATGAAACAGAAACAGCCTCACAAACCAGAACAGACTAGTGGTTGACAAGGAGGGAAGTGTGAGGGAAGGAAGAACTGGGAGTTTGGGATTAACATATACAAACTTTTATATATAGGATGAATAAACAATAAGGTTCTACTGTATAGCACAGGGAAATATTACAGTATCCTATGATAAACCATAATGGAAAAGAATATTAAAAAAATATATGTATATAACTGAGTCACTCGGAGGTACAGTTGAAATTAATACAACATTATAAATCAACTATCCTTCAGTAAATTTTAAAAAATTTTTTTAAAAAAAAAGAAATACCAATGAAGCATAAAACAAGCAACAAAAATTTGAATAAGTTTAGACAATATGTGTAAATGGCTGAAGTTCACTTAGAAGAGTCAATAGGCAAAAAAGATAAGAAGTTGTCAAAAAGAAAAAGAGACAACCCAATCATATTCAACATGCTTTATAAAATAAATAGACTATCAATAGGTAAAGTGAATAAAATAGAAAACATTTAAAAAGATATGTGTATATACATTAGCTATTCAGAAAAAGACAAACACTACATGATCTGGCTTTCATGAGGTACTAGAGTAGTCAAATTCATAGAAATGGACAGGAAAATGGTGTTTGCCAAGTGCTAGGGAAACAGGGAAAGGGAGCTGGAGAAGGAAATGGCAGCCCACTCTAGTGTTCTTGCCTGGAGAATCCCAGGGATGGGAGAGACTGGTGGGCTGCCGTCTATGGGGTTGCACAGAGTCGGACACGACTGAAGCGACTTAGCAGCAGCAGGGAAACAGGGAAAGGGAGTGCTCTTTAACGTGTCAAGCGTTTCAATTTTGTAAGATGAAAAAGTTCTGGAAATCAGAATTTGCACACAATAGAAATACAGTTAACACTAGTTAACTATACACTTATAAATGATTAAGAGGCTAAGTTTCATGTTATCTGTGTCTTATCACTCACAAATTTTAAAAAAGAATATTCAAAACAAGAAGACAATATAGCATAAGAAAATATAAAGCAACAAGAAGAGACAGGTAACTATTAACGAATCAAAATGATAAGGATTTTCTATAGCTAAAGCAATAGAAGAAATCTCAAAATGAATAAATTTGAAAAAAATTTTAACTATTACATATAAAATTACTAGGCAAAGCTAAAAAGCAAACAACAAGCTGGGGGAAATAATTGGAATATTAATCAAATGACAAAAGCTTAATATCTTTAGTATATAATAATCTCATAGTAATTCCTTAGACAAATGCTAAAACCTTTTTAAAAAAAAAATGAATAACACATATACAGTTTACAGAAGACAAAGTTATTCACCTACTGGGAATCCATAGCTATTAAATAGTCTAAAACCTACACAAAGACTCATAAATAAAAATACTCTTTACAATACAAAGCAAAAAGGAAATAAAAGAAATTATTTGTTGGTAAACAGTTAAATAAATTATGGTATATTCATCCAATCAAATATTATACAGCCATGATGTTTTTGAAGAATATTAATCACATGGAAAAATGCACCCACTTAATGTTAATAAAAACAGCAGATGCTAACCTAAATACACAGTACTAGCCCAATTACATTAAAATGTATATTAATATTTAAGACATAAGTTCACAAGAAAACAGGGAAGAAATTATCTTAAAATTTAACAACTCGAAAGATTTTTATTTTTCTTCAAACTTCTTTGTATTTTCAAAATTCTCTACAATTGAGTTCTCTTTAAAAGATATTAATTCTTTAAAAAGAAAACAAGTAAACAAGCCTTCAACTATACATTATATAATTTAAATGTTCAGTTCCACTTACCTCTTGTCATGGTTGGACTAAACAGTCCCAGTACTGACATGCTAGAATAGGAAATTAGGTCTTTATATAATTCCCCATTTAAATATTCTTCTGCTTCTTGGACAGATGTAATGTTCACTGGGCATGAAATCCTGTTGCTGGATGAATATTTATAGTCAAAATTAATTTTAAAAAATACATCTCAGCTTATAAAATATATATATATATATGTATACTGAACTTAGTATATTCCATAGGATAAACATCTGACAAAATAAAGACAACACTATTCAAAACAAAACAAAAAAAAATCAGTCTCATTAAATAAAATTTCTATCTCCCCAAAAGTGATAAAAAGTAATAGACAGGCTCTTCTCATCAGTGTTCATACTTCCTTAACCTATCCAAGGTGTGTCAAATAAGTAAGGGAATTAGGAGTTGAATAGATCTAAAACTTAAAAAATCTTAGGGTGAAGCTGAATACTTACAGTTGAATAAATTTTAAGAGATCTTCAGTTCCCAGCATACCAGTGTAAGATACCGGGTTCTGGCCTTCCTTGTACATCTTTACGACAGGAAATTCGGTAACATTTTGCTCGGTACACACATGAGACCAGTCTGCGCAGTTTACTCTAGCAAGCAGCATAGTGGACGTGCCTAAATAAAAAGAAAGCGCACATTTTTATAAATGTTAATGCAGAACACTCAGTTGTTGAGAACTGTTAATGTCTTTATATCCCGTTCTTATTTCAACTTCTCGGCAGCATGACGTACTCCTGGCGGACTCTCTCCCCTTGGTTCTTTGCAGCACCTCCTCCCATCGGCTCCAACCTCTCCCCAGCTGCCTCCTTTTGTTCCGTTTTGCAGGCTCTTCGGCCAGTGGAGTCGGGAGTTCCCTCAAGGCTCAGTTTAAGTTGCTTTCTCTTCTTTCTTCACTCTCTTTTAGACAATCTCAATCATCAACAACAACCTAATAAATCCTAAATTTATAGCTTTGGCCCAGGATCGTCAAAGTTCCAGATCCATGTATCCATACTGCCTTCTCTAGGTCCCTTTGAACAGAAACATCCTCAAACTCAAGACGTCTAAAACCAAACATGGTTTCTTTCCTCTGAACAGTAGTGAACGTTGCCATCCTGAGCAACTCTGAAAGCAAAGTATCACCTTTCACACCTCTTCATTCCTAAACTCCGCAGGTCTTACATTATCAATCCACACGCCTTCCAATTTTACCACCTAAATTTTGAGTACCTCTTGCATCTGTCCCTTTCTCTTTACTGCCACCATTCTAGTCATCACTTCTAATTCATCTCCCAGAATTTAGTATGTCTCTACGCTGAAGCTAGAGATATCTTTTCAAAACTCAAATCTATTTTGGTATCAGCCCACCTCTACCAATTTTACCAGTCAGGTCTTTCTCACCCTTCAGATCTCTGCATGTGTGACCATTTCAGAGAAGCCTCCACTGACACCCTGATCTACATCTGATTCTTATACTCCTAAAGGACCATGCTCTTTTCCCTACCTCATCATGGAATTATGTACTCATTTGTGTTGTATGATTTGAGCTTCCTGAGAGCAGGGACTGTGTCTGGTTTCCTCATCACTGAGTTTCCAGAATCTAGAGCAGTCCTCGTACATGAAATACCTTAAATATGTGTGTGAATATACTATCTAGGGCCTCCATGATATTTACCTAGGGCTTCTCCGATAGCTCAGACTTCCCTAATGGCTCAGACGGTAAAGTGTCTGCCTACAACGTGGGAGAGCTGGGTTCGATCCCTGGATAGGAAAGATCCCCTGGAGAAGGAAATGGCAACCCACTCCAGTACTCTTGCTTGGAAAATCCCATGGACAGAGGAGCCTGGTAGGCTACAGTCCACAGGGTTGCAAAGAGTTGGACATGACTGAGCAACTTCACTTCACTTCACTTCTCTTCTCTGATAGCTCAGTTGGTAAAGAATGTGCCTGCAATGCAGGAGACCCCAGTTTGATTCCTGGGTTGGGAAGATCCCCTGGAGAAGGGATAGGTTACCCACTCCAGTATTCTTGGGTTTCCCTTGTGGCTCAGCTGGTAAACAACCCGCCTGCAATGTGGGAGACCTGTGTTCTATCCCTGGGTTGGGAAGATCCTCTGGAGAAGGGAAAGGCTACCCACTCCAGTATTCTGGCCTGGAGAATTCCATAGACTGTATATTCCATGGGGTCACAAAGAGTCGGACACGACTGAGCGACTTTCACTTTTCACTTCCACATACCCAACCTGTCTCAACAGTATAATTTCATACATATTTACTTAATCTAAATAATTTCTTTTCAGCCTGAGAAAACACATAGCAGAACCTCAAAGAGAAATTCCTACTTGTTCTGTACTAATACAATTGACCCTTGGAAAGCATTGTGCAGTTCCACTTACAGATCTGTTTCAATAGTCAATGCTACAGTCCCACATGACCCAAGGTTGGATGTATCCATGGATGTGGAAACTTGGATACAGAGCAGACGTGTATGCTGCTGCTGCTGCTAAGTCACTTCAGTTGTGTCCAACTCTATGTGACCCCACAGACAGCAGCCCACCAGGCTCCCCCGTCCCTGGGGTTCTCCAGGCAAGAACACTGGAGTGGGTTGCCATTTCCTTCTCCAATGCATGAAAGTGAAAAGTGAAAGTGAAGTCGCTCAGTCATGTCCGACTCTTCAGCGATCCCATGGACTGCAGCCTACCAGGCCCCTCTGTCCATGGGATTCTCCAGGCAAGAGTACTGGAGTGGGGTGCCATTGCCTTCTCCAGCAAACGGGTACACGGAGGGCCAAGCCTGTTATACTTGGATTTTCTCCTGCATGGAAAGTCAACGCCCCTAATCCCTGGATTGTCTAAGTCAACTGTATATGCAAAGTTCTCCAGTTCTCCAAAATATATAGTTAGGTGCAGAGATATCAAAAACCAAATAACAAAGTACCATAAAACTCAGCTAATGAAAGAGAGGAAGAAAATCTAATAAAAGGAAATTTTAATATAGTATTAGATCAAAGAAGGAATCTTTGTATATCAATTTAATCCTAAATTCTAAATTAGGATGTAACCTACCCATAAGACTAAAATTGCAAAATGCAATATTTTAATATTTTATCTTCAAAAGTTTTAATACTAAAAATCCATCTTTACGTTATGATCCTAGATTCTATCTCACAGGGTCTAGTCTGTCTTATAAACCTGCTACCTAGAACAATGTCTATTACCTATTATGTATCCAGTAAAAATTTGTGAAATGTACCGATATTTCTTCATGAACAAATTTTCAGTGTTTACATTGAAGTATGTTAATACCTGAATATTATATGACATACAAAGATAAACCTTTATTCCTTCTAAGCTTGGATCTATAAAGTTCTCTTCTCCTTTATGTTAGTCATTTAGTCAGTAAATGTGTAGTGGTGCATGTGCTGGTGCTTGCTCAAATGGAGTATGATACTATGCACTGCCACCAAAGGATGGAACATGGTGTCATAATAAATGTAGTTCTCTCCCTTCAATAAGCATCCTCAGTGGGTCTAGCACTGTTTAAAATGTCCCAGCAGTCCAAGCTGAAAACTTTGATGTTATCTTTAAAACTGAAATAAAGAATATTGATATATATTATTAAAAAATGATAAGGCTACTTATACTGAAGTTATCACATTTTAATTTTCTTTGCTGTAAAATGGTTTCAATACTTAATCATGTTTCAAGTGGAATAGTCTAATGTTCTAAGATTACTGTAGTATTACACTCCACGTACTTTAACAACACAGCAATTTCAAATAAGGATCCTAATTTAAAAGAAAAACAAAAACAGACATTTGCTGCCACCTTGTGACTAAGTATAAAATATTCTTCATCCTCTTGGACTAAGATTAAATAAGTGGCTTTTCCCCAAAACAACATGAAAGATTATACAACCCCCAAAGTATTACAATATTGTCCTAGTTTATAAAATTATAGTATAGGCTTCACCACAGACATAAAACATTATTGTTACCTATAGTATGCATTTCTATATGAAGCCCCATGAACTTCTAAAATAATCCACCTGATATCTAATTACTAAAAGAATTGTTATTCATAAAGAACATACTAATTGAAAAAAGAAATCAAGTCTTTAGGTTGGTGGTTAATCTTCATTTTTTATTCTACAAACACATACAACTCAGAGTCCTTGCATTGAGGGGTCAGGTCTTTATGTGGTCATTAACAGAGAAGAAAGTAAGAGAACCTCCTTCCATTTTCATTTGGTATTTAGCCAAATGGGCTGGGGAGGGGGGATAATTCTAGTATTCAGGGACATTATCCAATTACTATTTTATTATGGTTTATATTTTCCTACTTTTATATATATATAAATGGTTATATTTTATTTATATTTATATTTTATATTTATATATATGGTTATTTTTTTATATTTTCCTACTTTTTCTTTCTTCTAGTAAGGCTGGAAAACCTAAGAGAAGAAACTTAAATCAGTCTACAGATTGCAATCATAAAGGAGAACTAGAGAGTGACAGGATTTGCTTTAAAAAAAATATTAGGGATCATATTATCTACAGACTTAATCATCCCTTCACTTGGGGAATGAAATAATCAAATGATAGATCAAATGTAGTTTGGAATTGAATGGAAGAGAAATGGATCAACAATGATTTTTTTATATCTCTGATGCTTTAATTATTATAGAACATATTGTATTTAGGGTTGACTTTCTGGAATCAACTTCTTGAATTCACAAAAGCCCCATATATATATATATATATATACACACACATATATATATACACACATATATATATACATACATACACACACACACACACGTTGTATACCAGTACACCTTTTCCATAAAATAAAATTTTGTGAGAATAAAATAAAATTTATGAAACTCTACTATATTTGCTAATTTATTTACTCAACAATTATTAAACACAAGATATTCTGTAGTGTAAGACAATGCACCAAGTCCAATGAACTGAGTATAAGGCATACTTTCTTCCCATAAGGAACTTACTAAATAATAAAAGAGGCTGTAAGCCAATGTCCTAAAAAAACTAAATGGTGGATGCATTTCTGGAGTAGCCAAGAAAAAGCCCATTTAGCCATAACAGCTTTTATTAACAAGAAAAACAGAGTAAGAAGAAATAATATTAAAGATACAAAGCATGATATGGACTGTCTTATTCGAATGATTAAAAAATATTATACTTACCTAATCCATTACTCTCTCTCTATTACTAACACTAACAGGCCTCCCCACTCCTCCTTTTCTTTGCTGGGACAGTGGCATAGACATTTTGAGTTCATTGCTTGGATTACTGTTTGTCTACCACTGAATCAGGTTTCATAGAATAGTTAAAATAAAAAGATTCTGGCTATTAAGAAATTCCCTACCCATGAAAAGCTAACTGTATAGCTTCAAGAACACTGGGATCTTAGAGCCTTCATTAGACTGTGAGATATAGGTTTATCTATCAAATTTTTATTTAATAATATTTAGTATATATTTAATAATATTTAACAGTAACTGGCACATAGTAGGCACTCAATAATGTTTGCTGAATGACTGAATTCAGCCAAAAAGTTTACTGGATTAAGTATAAAGCTATAAGACAGTTTAATGAAGACAATCAAAGGGAATGCTCCTAACAGTTTTGAAACTCATGGTTCCTTAACTTATTAACTGTGGAGTATTAACTTATACTGAAGTTATCACTTTTTAATTTTCTTTGCTGTAAAATGGTTTCAATACTTAATCATGTTTCAAGTGGAATAGTCTAACGTTCAGTATTAACTTATGTTTGTTGTGGAGACACAAACGTAATAATCTGAAATTTTATGTGGTTTTCTACACCTTTAGCGAGACACAATTTTACAAATAGCTATAGCTCAGAACCAGGAAAATAAACATGCCTACAACAGTGTAATACCTTTCAGTTTAATTGCCACATCGATATAGGACTGCAAAAATGCCATGGATACTGCTTGCCCTACATTAAAATAAAAAAAAAAAAGATATTACAACATACATATTTCTAAAGCATCCATACTTATACATAACAAACATATAGATTAATGGGGTATCTTAAAATTATTTTATACTAAGAAATATTCTAATATGCAGCACTCAGTATTGTCCACACATTCAAGATAGTTCCAAATACAACTAATTTTCTACATTCATATGGCAAGGAGTATAGTTGAATGGCTATTGTTTGAAGATAAAAGCAATATAATGCCTATAAACCTCCAATAACTGTTAATCTATTAAAATCATTAGCTTGATTAACAACAATTTTCCAAATT
Source organism: Bos taurus (assembly GCF_002263795.3). Classification (NCBI taxonomy): domain Eukaryota; kingdom Metazoa; phylum Chordata; class Mammalia; order Artiodactyla; family Bovidae; genus Bos; species Bos taurus. The sequence continues at coordinate 11,674,665 of NC_037337.1, read as the reverse complement.
AGTAAGCTTAACATCTAGTTTAATCATAATCTTCAATTTATAATCAACTATATAATCAGGGCTTCTCTGGTGGCTCACATGGTAAAGAATCTGCCTGCAATGCACGAGGCTCAGATCCCCTGGAGAAGGGAATGGCAACCCACTCCAGTATTCTTGCCTGGAGAATCCCACAGGCAGAAGTGCCTGGCGGGCTACAGTCTATGGGATTGCAAAGAGTCAGATATGACTGAGCAACTACCACTTAGACTATACTATATATAATCAGTTTTACAACCCTAGAAACAGCTTCGAAGTAAATTGTTTAAAACTGTGGGACATATGAAAGCTATGTCATTTTACAATGTGTAATAACAGAAGGCAAAAGTAAAATCTGCCTACTTTAAATGTCCTAATGTGCAGTACAGCAGTCACCTCTAAAGGTTCATAATACTCACAGCCAGCATAGAAAAGCACTATGCTGTCAGAAGCTGTCACTGTCGCATGAAATGTCTCTTCCGTTAATTCCAGAGTGAGTTCCAAAGGTAACTGTCTCTTTCTGTCTCTGTAAACAGTTTCTTCCACTTCATCATCTTGAATTTCTGAAATGTTTGAAGAGAAATTAATGTAAACATAAATGTACAATTTAAAATATTTAAGCTCTTCTCCCAGGCAAGCATATGAAAATTTGGCACTTCATAGAAACTCATGAATTCATACTATCTTAATATTTTAAATGCATGATATTTAGAAAACTTTCCAGTTGTCTGGCTTCCTATCTTAAATGACTCTCAGATGCTTCCTGAGCTAGAAATGATCAAGTTTTAGTTAATTCCAAAAGGAATTACTTACACTTGTCAAGAAATAATATAATAAATATAAATATAAAAATAATAAACTTGTCAACAAATAACATTTGTTTCTAATCAGTATATTAATTTATAACCTAAAAAAGTCCTACCACACACGTTTGACAGTATTTCTTTTGCTTCTACTACACGGCAAGCACTGGGATGGACACTAAGGAAAGCAGTGAGCAAAGCAGACGTAGTCCCTGACCACACGGTTTCTATCTATGGAAAAATCAGTCGATAAACTCATCACTAAATAAATATGTAACTATAAACATGATCAGTTTAAGAAGAAAGGCAAAAGATACACTGAGAGATTTTAACAGGGAGATTTAAATTGGGCAATCCAAAGTCTACCGGATAATCAAGAAAAGAACGTTTTAGACAAAGAGAACAACATATGCAAAGACTCGGAGACATAAAAGAGCTCAGCATACTCTAGGCACTGAGGGAGGGCACATTTGACTAAAACGAAATAGACTGAAGGAATGACGTGAGAAAACTCTAGCGTTTCTAGATCATGTGTGGATCAGTCACTCAGTTGTGTTCAATTCTTTGCGACCCCATGGACTCTATGTATGTAGCCTGCCAGGCTCCTCTGTCTATGGGCCTCTCCAGGCAAGAAAACAGGAGTGGGTGCCATTTCCTCCTCCAGGGGATCTTCCGGATCTGGGATTGAACCTGCATCTCTTATGTCTCCTTCTCTTGCATTGGCAAGCAGGTTCTTTACCACTAGTACCACATGGAAAGCCATAAGAGGTCATATAAACCAAGAAATTTTTATTTTATTCTATGTGTATTAAGTTATGGGTAGATTCTGAATATGTAAAAATCGTTTCATTAACCACAATATACAGAAATATTGAATCATTATGGTATACAACTAAAACTAATATAATGTTACATATCAATTAAATCTTAAAAAAAACTTCAGTAAGACAGACAGACCCACCCACCCATTCATTCATCTATCCATTCAAATATGTAGTAAACACACATACACACACATATTCTGAATTCACAAATGTCCTGTTGGAAGTTTGTACAGATCATATGGTAACATTGGAGGCACATCCAACTTGATTAGAGACAATTAAAGCTTCCTAGAAGTTGACACTAGCTGAACATTATTAAAAGAAAAATGAAACTTAAGGAGGCAGTAGAGGCATATGAGTAAAACGAACAGCGTGTACAAAGCAACAGTGGCATGAAGAAGCATGATGAAGCTGGAAATCTGCATGTCGACTAAGCATCTGATATTAACAATTCTTAACCATGTAGATGAAATAATAGCATTATGTTAATTTTAAAAGAATCCTTACATGTCTGAAATACAGAGAAATATTTATGGATGAATTTATATGTTTGGAATTAGGTGCAAAATAATAAGTAAAGGGCTATGAATGTAACAGGATTAGCCACTGACTGATGGTAGTTGAGTGAGGCCAGGAAATGGTTATCTGGAGGTTTGTTCTATTATCCTATTTTATGATACATTTATAATTCTCTGTAATAACATATTAAAAAGAAAGGAAGTGAGAAAGACAATGCATTCAGAAAACTAAATTATTATTTTCCATATGATTTCCAATACCATAAAAGACTATATCTAGATTTTAGTATCACATCAGCAATTTTTAGCTGTGTGACTCTAGTAAATTACATAACTCTAGGAATTTCAGTGTTCAAACCTGTGAACCATAAGACTTACACTATTAATTTTAAGATACTTTAAAATATCACATTCTATGACACTAAAAGTTATGCCCTCAATGTCAAAATTAATGAAGGCCACTTTTCTCATTTACAGTATTTTCTTATTATTCACATATTTTCATTTTCCTGCCAGTCCATTCTTATTTCCTAATCCATCCTTTCTTCTCTTACCTTGTTCTAACACCTTTCTGCTTTCCCATTCTCTTAATAAGCCACTTAAGTTTATAAATATATTCACTCCTCAGCTCTACATTTCACCTACTTATCAACATGTATATATATTCTTTTTAGTCACATAAGTGTTTTTCATACTCTTTTTGTAGAACCCAGTTCATTTAATTCTGACTCACTGTGTGTTCATTTCCTCTGAAGAGCATTTTTCTTTATATTTCACTTTTTCATGGTAACAAAGTCTTTCCAAACCTCATCTATTTTTCCTAATTAATGAGAAGGAATGAAAATAAGAGGGCAATTGTGTATTTGGGCACAACATCATACTATATTACAAGTCAATATGGATTACAAACATAGGAAATTAAGACCAAACACCCCCACCCCCAAAACACAAGAACTGGGCTGAGGAGCAAAGACAGGAGAGAGAAAAAACGAGAAGGCAGCACCAGAGGGCAAGCTATCTTGAAGCCAGAGTCACTAAGTAAAACGAGACATGGCAACAAAATTTTGAAAAAGGCAACTTCCGCTGAGGACAGGAATCCTGTTAAAACTGACACCTGGATGGTTCCTGTAACTTTGAAAGTTTGAATATATGAACGATGATAGGAACAAAGCAAGGACCAAGAGACCAGAACACAGACCTGCCTGTATAATGATGATGCTATGGAGAAGAACTCCGGCTTAAATCATCAGCAGTTCTAACCTCTGTATACCAGAAAACTAGAGCAGTGCTCAAACCATGAGGCTGGTCATGTACCAGTTAAAGCTCAGAGGCCTTACTAAATTTATAATACAGATTTTGATCATCATAATAAACTGATCTCATGAAAAGAATATGCAAATTCCTTCCTTCCTGGGACTCATAACAACAGGACTACATAAAAAGTATTTACTCAACGGGACTCATGATAAAAATTCAATAATTTACTAAACGGGATACATTTAGTAAATGCACAAGACATAATCCCTGCCTTAGAAGTTTATAATAGACCAGTACAGAAGGGAGAAAAGCAAATGAGCAATTTCAGAATAGGATATGTTATAAAGAAGTATCAGGAATGATAATGGTCACAAATGAAATTTCAAGTCAGAATGCTCCACATGCCATTTGTGACTTTGTGCAGATCATTTAACTCTGCCAAAACACAGATTTTTCATCTACAATGAAGGTGACCTCAACTAACTCAGAGGAAAACAATCAAAGTAAATAATGTGTGGGAAATAGCCTTGAAAACTATAGAATACTTCAAAACATAGGTGATAGAACAATAAAAAGAGAAACAAAATTGGCAAAATTCTGTTAAAATTAATTTAAATTATTTTGACATTATGGTAAAATTAATATAACGTTAAAATACTAATGTTAAATGTTTAAATGTTAAAACAATAATTATTTTTAATGTGTTAAAAATAAGTATAAAAGTGTTATCAAAGTTTACTCCTTTTACTGTTAACAACTGGATTCATTTACAACTACAAATATAACTACATTCATCAGAATTTCATACCCTAATAGGAATAACAAAAATAAATATCATATTGTGGCTCCTGGGTCCTTTTTAAACATGGAATAGACCAGTAGCACTGAAGGAACTGATCTGGAGGATAAAGGCACAGGCGGAAAGAGAGAAGCCTGATATATAACAATGAAAGGTATCACACTAAGCAAAATAGAGCATCCTTGTATCTTTTCACCTAATCAACTTGCTAAAATGTGATTCCAAACTTCTTCAGGTCTCTTCATATTCTTGAATGTGAAAGTTAATTCACTGAAATTTCACTGACCTTAAGGATGCTGGGCAGAAATGGGAGGGGAACATGAGCATCAAAAACCACATTACCTATGTTTAGCTCTGCCATGTCTTCATATTTGACCATTTCCTCAACGTTCATGGTACTTTCCAGATGGAATACTATTAAATCAATATGACTTAACGCCAAAAATTCCACTTGCGTGTCCTAGAAATACATTAATTTTAAAAGATATGACTAGAATATAATGAACCATTTTAATATATTTTACTTGTTTGACACTAAAATGAAACTAAACTTGTGAATTTCAATTTTAATATTTAAAAATGGGAAATTAATTCCAAAATATTAAAAGTATCTAAGCATTACAGAAAGATAGTGCATACTACTAGAAAAGAAGGCAAAACATGGAACTGGAAAGTCTCATTTGCTTCTTGTCACAGTTACACTCTGCTGAAATCTGAAGTATTTTACATGTAACAGTAAGTCCTACCTCAATACAAGATACAAATATATGCAATTTTATTGCAAATAGCACCAAAATTCTTTTGATATTTTACATGACTTAGTGACCAAATCACTACCACCACTCAAAATAATACTTAATCTAAAATAAGTCCACTAGACAGGCCCCTGGTGGCCTAGCAGTTAGGATTGGGGCTTTCACTGCCCTGGCCTGGGTTCAATCCCTGGTTGGGGAATTTAGATCTCACAAGTTGTGTGGCACGGCCAAAAAGAAGGGGGAAAAAGTAATTTAATATAAATAAATAAATAAATAAATAAATAATTCCACTATAAAGTTCAATTGACTGTTTAGCCATAAACATAAAAATAATACCTGGCTCCAGGTATTTTAATACCAAATTATATTCCATTGAAATTATTCTATTAAAATTTCTTACACTAAGGCTCAACCAAAACTTTTTTAAAACATGAAATTTTAGGCCACTAGATTATTTCAGTAATCATCCCTGCTGCAATCTCACAATCAAACTTGCACGGATGAGGAGTTGTTTCTTATGGATGAGCAAAGAAAATGGTTTCTGGAGATGGAATCTACTTCTGGTGAAGCAGTTCTAAAGATCGTTGATATGAGAACAAAAGATTGAGAATCTTACAAAAACTTAGTTGATAGAGCAGCAGCAGAGTCTGAGGGGATTGACTCCAATTTTGAAAGAAGTTCTACTGTGGGTAAAATTCTACCTAGTAGTATTGCATACTACAGAGAAATCATTTGTGAAAGGAAGAGTCAATCAATGTGGCAAGCTTCATTGTTATCTTATTTTAAGAAATTGCCACAGCTACCCCAACCTTCAGCAACTACTGCCTTGATCACTCAGCAGCCATCAGCATCAAGGCAGGGCCCTCCATGAGCAAAAAGATTACAACTCACTAGAGGCTCAGATGATGGTTAGCATTTTTTAGCAGTAACTATTTTTTAACTAAAGCTACATACATTGATTTTTTTAGACATAATGCTATTGCACACTTAACAGACTACAGTATAGTATAAACATAACTTTCATATGTACTGGGAAAATAGCATGAACTTTAATTCTTCTATAAAACCTTTTTCCCAATAACAAAGTAATGTCCTATTTTGGAATCCTTTATCTAATAGTAAAAAAAAAAAAAAAAAAATAGTTTCAGTAAGTATTCTTTCCATTACCTGGTCTAAAAGCAAAGCATAATGACCTCACAATACACATATTTGAACAATATTACAGTTCTCAAAGTATTTTCCTATTTGGTCTTATAAAATTTCTTATAAGTTAGAAGGAGAGGTTTTATAACTATTTCACAAATGAGAAAACTGAGCTGGAAGAAGTTAATTCAGTTATCTGGGCCCAGAACTAGCAGCAATGGAGTCAAGTCTTCTGACTTTTTAACTCAGTATTCATCAGTCACTTCAGTTCAGTTGTTCAGTCGTGTCCGACTCTTTGCAACCCCATGGACTGCAGCATGCCAGGCTTCCCTGTCCATCACCAACTCCCAGAGTTTACTCAAACTCATGTCCATCGAGTTGGTGATGCCATCCAACCATCTCATCCTCTGTTGTCCCCTTCTCCTCCTGCCTTCAATCTTTCCCAGCATCAGGGTCTTTTCCAATGAGTCAGTTCTTTGCATCAGGTGGCCAAAGTATTGGAGTTTCAGCTCAGCATCAGTCCTTCCAATGAATATTCAGGACTGATTTCCTTTAGGATTGACTGGTTTGATCTCCTTGCAGTCCAAGGGACTCAAGAGTCTTCTCCAACACCACAGTTCAAAAGCATCAATTCTTCGGCGCTCAGCTTTCTTTATAGTCCAACTCCCACATCCATACATGACTACTGGGAAAACCATAGCTTTGACTAGATGGACCTTTGTCAGCAAAGTAATGTCTCTGCTTTTGAATATGCTATCTAGGTTGGTCATAACTTTTCTTCCAAGGAGCAAGCGTCTTTTTATTTCACGGCTGCAGTCAGCATCTGCAGTGATTTTGGAGCCCCCCAAAATAAAGTCTCTCGCTGTTTCCATTGTTTCCCCATCTATTTGCCATGGAGTGATGGGACCAGATGCCATGATCTTAGTTTTTTGAATGTTGAGTTTTAAGCCAGCTTTTTCACTCTCCTCTTTCACTTTCATCAAGAGGCTCTTTTTTAGTTCCTCTTCACTTTCTGCCATAAGGGTGGTGTCATCTGCATATCTGAGGTCATTGATATTTCTCCCAGCAATCTTGATAACTGAATCCAGTAGTCATACCATAGACTTATGCAAGAGAATTTAAGTTTAAACTATCTGACCATTTGTAAACATATCAACAATTTTTTAGCATATGTTTAAAATATTTAGAAGATATTCCAAAGAGTTCTTAATTAAGAAAAATTTTGGGAAATTTTTAAGAATTTAAAAAATTCAAAAATTTAAGAAATTTACAAAGGAAATACAGGTGATCTCACTAGTCAAAGTTATCAAAGACATGCAAATTAATATGGAAACTTTTTTTGTGTATAGAAATAATTTTTTTTAAAGATTACTACTCAGTACTGGCAAAGATGTATAAAGAACAAGGAATTCTAAATCCTTCTGGTAAAATAATATTTCTGGAAGGAAATTTGACTGTGTATTTTAAAAGTCTTTAAAATTCCCATTAACATGTACACACTGCTATATTTAAAATAAAATGCCTTTCCATGGGAGAAAAGAAAGAAAAATCACATTCAGAAAAAAAAATATGAAAGTCAATTAACTTCACACATGAAAAGTAAATCAGTAGAATCCAAAGAAAACAAAAACCCTAATCTGAAAAGATACATGCACTCCAGGCTTCATAGTAGCATTATTTACAGTAGCCGATATGGAAGCAACCTAAGTGCCTATGAACAGACAAGTGGGTAAAGATGTGGCATACATATGCAATGAAATATCGCTCTGCCATAAAAAACGAATGAAATTTTGTCATTTCCAATAACATAGATGGACCTGGATGATATCATGCTCAACGAAATAAGTCAGGCAGAAAAAGACAAATGCTGTACGTTATCACTTATATGTGGAATTTAAAACATAAAACAAATTAATGAATATAACAAAACAGAAACAGACTCACAGACATAGAGTACAAACTAATGGTTACCAGTAGAAAGAGGGAATGGGGGAGGGGATTAAGAGGTAAAAACTATCATGAATAAAATAAATAATTCACAAGGATATATTGTACAGCATAAGGAATACAGCCAATAGTTTATAGTAAGTTTAAATGAAATATAATCTATAAAATTTTTAAATCACAAAAAAGATTAATTAAAGTGGTTAAGGCCCGAGCTCTGAAAAAAGAAAAATCTCATTTAACAAAATTTACTTCCAGAAATTTAGCAAAGGGAAATAAATCAGTGATGTCCAAAACAGTGTTTAAAGGCAGGCATCACAGCACAATACCAAGTAATGAAATACAACTGTATGTGAAAGGTGGGATGAATACAGCATGAACCTAAATTTCTTTTAAAATATGCATACGTGGATATACATATTGGAGAAGGCAATGGCACCCCACGCCAGTACTCTTGCCTGGCAAATCCCATGGACGGAGGAGCCTGGTGGGCTGCAGTCCATGGGGTTGCTAAGAGTCAGACACAACTGAGCGACTTCACTTTCACTTTTCACTTTCATGTATTGGAGAAGGAAACAGCAACACACTCCAGTGTTCTTGCCTGGAGAATCCCAGGATTGGGGAGCCTGGTGGGCTGCCATCTCTGGAGTCGCACAGAGTCAGACACGACTGAAGTGACTTAGCGCAGCAGCAGCATCAGATACACATATATTTATATAAATATACAAACACACACGGAAAAAGAGATTAACAAATGAAAATAACACACAACAGTTGAAAATGTTAACAGTTATCTCTGAATAGTGCCAATTCATAGAATTTTCCTATAATAAGCATATGTTACTTTAGGACCATGTGTATTAACCTCTTTTAAATAAGCACACGTTTTATCGACCAATATAGAAAATGACCAACCTCTTCTGCTCTTCTGATGATAACATTAGTATCGTGAGGAATGTCCACTTCCAAAGAGTCCCTTTATCAAAATGGAAATAAATGTTATATGTTGCCAATCTCAGGAATAATATCCAGGAGGTCAATCTAAAATTGAACTGAAAATTTTATACTAAAAATGTTTATGAAAAAAGATTACAATTTAGTGAGTCTGAGAAATTTTTCATGTAAATACAGACCAGGTTTTCTATACTCTATCTTAATCTACAACTTCATTTAGTAAAGTTTAAAGGTCTAAATATTAATCAAGCTGATAATTAAAGACTTCAACTCAGCAACTGGCTCTAACTATATTAGAATCTATTAGAGATTTGAATTTATTTACCAGTGAACACATTACCAAGAAAAATACTAGTGTCCTGCTAAAGAGAGAACAGTTACTATTCCATGTTTAAAATACCTTAACAAAAGTAGAACTCCAGCTTTTCCCAGAAGACGCCAAGCAACCCATTCTGCAGTTGTTCTATCAGCTTCATAAGTAGCTTGTTGACCAACAATAAAAACCAGTGGTAATCCTAGTTGTAGATGAACAGTTGAAACTTGTGTAGGATCTCCAGCAACTTCAGTCTTCATTTAGAAAAAGAACAAAACGTCTTCACTATGTGATAATAATGTTCCAACATTTGGATTTAAACCCTGCTAATAATAAGTGAAAAAACAAGTCTGTGAAATAAATCCACAATTTACAAAAACGGTCTCATGGTTTTCTAAGTTTCATGCTCCCATGAACCTATATAATTTAAACTAACATATGAAACTAACAAATTCTACAAGTAGTTATACAGATATTTACAACCAAAAAGAATAAGGATATCATAGAGAAACCAAAAAAAGCAATAAATAAAACTGTGGTGCTGCTGAATAAAGAGAAAGAGATTTGAAACAAAAACGAAACACATAACAAATTCTTCCATATAAGAATTTAACATATATAATGACATCTTACAGAACAATGAGGAACATCTGAGCTGACAGCAGCTTGAACACACATCTAACTTCACTCCTTTCAGAAATCCCAGGACAACTTCCGCAGTAGGATTTTTCAAAACAGATGAACATACACACATGAAGAAGGGAAAAGAGTAAAGGCAGCAAAGTCTTAGAAGCTAGAGAACAACAAAATCCTAAGCCGTGAGAGGAAAGGGTAAGAAACAATTTCACTTTAACTGCAGAATCCTAAAACTGCTCAGGAACTGTCAGTGCCTGGAGCCTCTAGAACAGGGAAAGAAGGAGCAGAAGGGGAATGATGGCAAGAAGGCTCTAGAGTAAGAAAGAACAGACAAAACCTTTGGAGAAGCAGCTAGATCTCTAGATCCTCTTCCCTCACTCCATGAGCTTAGGCAACTACCCCTGCATCACACCAGAAGAAATCTGGGGGGACTGCAGGAACAGCTGAGTGTGAATACCATGCTCAAAGCAGAGGGACTGAGCAACCAAATGCTGAGACTCATTCTGTCCCCTCCCCACTCAGTTTCTGGTAGCTAGAAGCTAGACTTCTGTATTTCAGCAGAAAACTGGAAGATCTTTCTCTGGGGATCTTGAACAACCACAAGTTAAAGCCTAAAGCTACTGACATTGTGGTTCACCAAAACGCTGCCCAGGTCCAACCACCCTATGGAGCTCAAAGTTAACAAGTCTGATCCATAGTCTCAGAATTTCCAGCCAACTTCTTTAGTTTCATATTCTAAATCACAAACAAGGAGTAATAAGCATTTGAGGAAAGCCTCTAACATGAAAGACCAGAACAAACAGAAAAACAAGTAACATGGAGGAAACAGATTATTCAGGAAGAAGAAAGGTTCAGAAAACCACCACCGATAAGCTCAAAAAGATGAGAAGATACTATATCCACAAAAAATGAAAACTAAAGTTGAATAAATCTGCCAGAAAGTATGGCAAAGACAGCTGGAAAATAGAAAAGATAATAAAATTGAGGGACTAGTTCAAGAGACTCAACATTCAAACAGGAGTCCCAGAAAGAGAGAAGGGAGAAAACAGAAGAGAATAAAACATCACTGAAATAAACACAGAAATTTCCCACAACTAAAGGAGCACGAGCTGCCAGATTGAAAGAGCCCACTGAGTAAAACCAGCATAGGGGATAAAAGCAGATACGCAGAAAGATGCTTTCTTGCAAATTGTCTAATAATAGAAAATCATTTTTCTAATCCTTAAATTTTCCAGAGAGAAATCTGTATTTAGCTACAGTAGACATAACTCTAAAATGACTCCCAAAATTCCCGGTGTACACATTTTGTATAATCCTAATTCCTTGAGCCGGGGTGGTACTCACAGCATAGTCATTCCCTTGATTAGATTATACCATGTAAGACTGTCACAGCACAATGGAGCAAGATTGTCTGCTGGCTTTGAAGGAGAAACTTCCAATGTTTTTTGAGAGGGCCACGTGGCCAGAATCTGAGAACAGACCATAGGAGCTAAGAGCAACACCAGCCATAAGCTAGTAAGAAGGTAGAAACCTCAGCCTCACAACCACACAGAACTGAATTGTCAAGACCTGGATGGGTATAACAGCCTGAAGGAACAGAAAAGCCTGGTTTCTTCTTTGAGTATTTGGAGAACCATAAGCAATTCAATATTAAAAAGTAAGAACGGGAACAGACAAGTAAGGCTGGAGAATTGGCAAAGGACCAGATCATTAAAAACCATGTATATCCTCCTAAGAAAGTAGGCCTTCATTCTGTAAATAATTGAAGCCATTTAGGAACTGCAAAAATTACCAGAACAAGATCATATATGTGTGTTTAAAATATATTACTATGCAAGCAACAGGGAGTATGAACTTAAAGAGAGGGAAATATAGGAATATAGACCAGGTCAATTCTTATTACTAAAGTAGTACACAAGAGAGAGGAAGATAATAAAATTGAGGGACTAGTTCAAGAGACTCAACATTCAAACCTGGATTGTTTGAACCTGGATTAAAGCACTGGCTGTTAGAATGAAGAATTCGAGAAGATATTTCAGATCTAAAATCAGATGCAGAGAGATGCAGGAATTGAGAATGATTTCTAGGCTTCTGTCATGAGTGACTGGACAGTAAATTAACCAAGATAATGGAGCAAGAACAGATGGTAAAAGACAACACATTAATGTCAGACACATAGAGCTTAGGAGAGAGACATCTAATTAGTAGTTAAATATAAGGGACAGGAACTTCAAAGAAAAATCTGACCTGAAAATTCAGATTTAAAAATTAAGAGTAGTTAACGCCATAGAAACAGATTGAGGGTGTGTTCTGAGCCTCTATCATTGTGTATGTAGCAAAGCACCCCAAAACTTAATGGCTTAAAATAAAAGAATCATTTCTGTTGTCCGTATGTCTACAAACTCATCTCTGGCCCACGTTGCATTTGTGGGGCATTTTGACTGGAGGGTGAAGGTTCCACTTTAAAAATGGCTCATTTACTAGTTAGCAAGCTATTGTTGACTAGTATGAGCTCAGTCAGAGCTGTGGGCTGCTGCTGCTGCTGCTGCTAAGTCTCATCAGTCGTGTCCGACTCTGTGCGACCCCATAGACAGCAGCCCACCAGGCTCCCCCGTCCCTGGGATTCTCCAGGCAAGAACACTGGAGTGGGTTGCCATTTCCTTCTCCAATGCATGAAAGTGAAAAGTGAAAGTGAAGTCGCTCAGTGGTGTCTGACTCTTAGCGACCCCATGGACCTAGCCCACCAGGCTCCTCCGTCCATGGGATTTTCCAGACAAGAGTACTGGAGTAGGGTGCCATCGCCTTCTCCGGAGCTGTGGGCTAGGGGCCTCAATTTCTTTTCACATGATTTATCCTCAGGCTTAATGTCACAGCCAAGTTGCTGGGTTTCGACAATGAGCCTGTCATGATAATAAGATGCAGCTGTGCTATGTATCTACAACAGTTAAATGTCCAGGAACCCTATCTGCTTAACACACAAACACACAGATTCTCCAACCTGCATCTATTTTCATATGTTTAGAAGTGAAACAATGCATATAATTGCAATGATCATGCATCCGAAGTTTATCAAAAACTCTGAATCCCAGCTTCCATTTTTATTAATGTTTATAGATAATGCTGACTGGTGAGTAGACAAAATCCTGAGAATTCTTAATATCCCAACACTGGAAGAAAAGGAAATGAGGATGGAGAGAAATGATGAAGAACTGTACAATGAACTTTTGAGGGCTTTGTGGGGAAGTGGAAGATCAAACCAAAATCAGAGGATCTTCTCCCAAAGGACCTAAGATAAATATTTCCCTCTCCCATGTGAACAGAAAGGAAAAAGACCTATATACTGTTTTGTTTTTTCTTAGTTGCTTGAAGTCAAAATCTAACCCAATAACAACTGACCAGAATAAAGAACTCAGGAATGAAGCCAGTAGAACTGGGACTGATGAGCTCTGAATCTATTTAAATATGAAAGCAGGGCTATAGAACACAATATAAATATTATAACCTTTACAATGTAAAATAACACAAAACAAAAATCTGGAGGGTAAAGAGAAACTGAGATGGAAATAAATATATGAAGTTAACATTCTCATCTTTTACACCAAGGAGTAAATCAATATTATCTAAAATGAAAACAAGCAGTTTTCTTAAAATAATAATTTTCACTTCTCAGTGTTTTCCATAATCATTTCAACATTTAAGACAGTATTTCCTAAACAGCCTTCTAATGATGAAACAATTTCTCAAAAGTTCCATAATTCCTCTAGTTTCTTATCAGTTTCTTTTTCTTCTAGTAAATTCAAATAAGGTTAAATCTGATGCTTCTTACTATAAAGCGCCCATGAATCCATTCATCCCTCTATCTGTGTGTATCTATGTGGATGCAGAGATGACTGGTTGCAGCTAACAGTTCATTTTTGAATGACGGGAATTGGTGGCTTTAAAATTTTTCATTTTTTATACTTTGCTGCACTGTTTGAATTATTTATAGCACATATGCACAACTTTTATGTAAAAAGGATATGATGAGTGAGAAGGCCTATTGAAGGTTTTACATATGCTCAGGACAACCCTTTAAACTTCCAGAGAGAAGTCAGTTGATCAGCTACTGAGTCTAAGAGTCTTTCAGTCTGACACTAAGGAAAGTGAGACACCAAAAATTCTATAATGCAAATATTTATAAACTTTTAAAACAGGAATCAAAACATTCACAAAAGAGGTCTTTTCTTAGCCCATGATGTAATCTTTGTGATCTTAGAATGGTCACAGTTCATTGTAACTACCACAGAATAATTCCACAGTTTATTATAACTATCATTATAATTACACAATGCTATATTGGGTTGTTCAAAACAACAACACTTCAAGGCATTAAAATACCATTTTATGAATACACAGTTTATCCTCTAATCTACCTGTAATAAGGTACTACTCCTAAATCTGCCTACATGAAATAAATATGTTCAAGGGGAAAAGATATAGCTCATTTAAGTTAAATGCATATCTATGAATCAAAACAATAAATTTTACATACGAATTATCTAACATATTTAAATAAGACACATACCAGCAGAGGTGCTTCCATTGTCTTAATAAATCGATGAATGTTCAGTGTAGTCAGTGACTGTTTCATCAGTATTCTCCTACATGGCTGGGTCAAGTCCAAGACTTGTTTACAGTAAAAAAAGTAGAGATGTGGATATTCTATATCCTCAGGGCTGCAAATTAAAAATGAGGGACAGACCAACTTGAAGTTCAATGTGTGATTCTTCTACTATGCAGAAAGACATAATAAATCTCTTTGTCCTAAGTCTCATGCTATTGGATTACTGTTTTGGTAAAAGCCTAAAACAGTATAACAAAATTAAGTGGACCAAAGCAAAAAAAGAGAATAAAAGGAATTTTTGAGATGTATAAACAATTTTTTTTCCTGAACTGTTTCATATGGTAACTTTTAAATTAGGTTAGAGACAGGTCTACACAATTATTTTTAAATAAAAGACTGTCACCTTGAGGACAATGAGATTACCTTAAAATATAGTTTCTTTTCTACAGCTATGCTAAATAAAGCTTTGTAACACAAATCTTCTAGGTTTAATTTAAACCCAAATCTGTTTTGAATAAACTTCAGCCAAAACATGCCTTAAGATAGACACCATGTGACACTTTGTGAGAGTTAGTGAGTTTGTGTCTGAAATATTAGAAAACCCAGCAAATGCGGCTTATAATTTGAGTTTTGGCATACCCTTCAAAATGAAAATTCAAAGATAAACTTACAGTAAGTAAGGTTTGCCAAAATTAAAATAACATTTTATAAATCTCCATATGGCATTAGTACAGTCTGGCAAAATACTGCAAATTTTTATTTCTACAATGTTATTTTAATTATTGACACATGTTTCAACTGAGCGCCAAGATTCACTGACTTTAAATTTCATTACAAAGCAATATCTAATAGATTCAATGAATAAAGAAATGATCACTCAAAGATTACTTAATGCCTACTATGTTAGGCCCTGTGCTAAATATAAAAGACTAAGATGAATAAGATATTTCAAATCCTTGAGGGGCAAGGGCTAAAGGACATATATTTAGTTAAAAAAAGAAAACAAAAACGTGGTTCATAAGTACTATAATATACAGGGTGCTATGAGAAACAAAGAAACATTTCATTCTGCTCAAGCCAGGGAAGAGAAGGAAGCAAAGGGAAAGGAAGATCATCATAGAGATTAAAAACAGTAAGAGAATGACTTCTCCAAGAAGATAAGACTAAGGAGTATTTCAGACAACAGGAACAATATAGCCAAGGCCCCAAAGTACATAACTTTTTGGAGGGAAACCATAAACAGTCACATATTACTGAATGGGAAGTGTTGAGAGCAAGATGACCCAGCTAGGCTGGACTACATACCATAATTTATGAAATAATAAAATTATGTTAGAAAGTTATCTAATCAGAGATCATCTGGTTGTAGGTAACAGAAACCAAAAAAGTGGGGGTAGGGGGAACTTACTAGTTTAGAAGGGTATCTCACAGAATACAAGGAACATTCAAGTAATTAGATCAGAGAACAAATGCACAGATCTGAACAGCAAGAGTTCAGGGTCCTTCATTTTGCATTAACACTTTTTAGCTCCCCACTCTTTCTGCTTTACTTCTACATGGGCAAAACATTCAGTAAGTGCCGGGAGCCGGCATATTGCATATTGAGTGCATATTGCATATTGAGTGCAGCACTTTCCACAGCATCATCTTTCAGGATCTGGAATAGCTCAACTGGAATTCTATCACTGCCAGGAGCCAGCGTGAGGAACTCCGCCCATGACAAAGGTCATGAGGAAGGAGGCTCGGCATACGCAAAGGCGGGATCAAGCCTCAGGAGTCCTCCATCTACCCCCAAAACCAGAGTCTGCCTACTTTCTGCTTTGTGCTTTCACCTACACCTCTGACTTTACGGGGGGCTGTCCCCCACTACCTCTCTGAAAAAAGAGTTAGCTTACAGCTCCAGTTAATAATTCCTGGGTGTGACAGTGTTTCAACCTACAAACTCCTTTGGAAATCCTCTAGCTTGCCTGAATAGGTTTTTCTAGCCACATGTGATTGTTCAGAGTCTCCCAACTGTGAGAGGCAGGAGATGTTCTAAACTGTCTAAACACAGATTCTTTTGAGTAGTTAAAAGATTGATTAGAAATTGTGTTGGTGAAGGGATTTTCACTTGTTGGGCCAATGTTTGCTGCTAAGTTTCCATATCCCTTACCTGCTGTGTCCCTGGCAGTGTATTGATTAATATAATTGGTGTAAGTAGTAGCTTTAATGTTTGTAACCTGGGACCCTTGAGTTAATTCTTTTTCTTGTTATAGCCCACCACACCTTTGCTCTGTAGGAATGCAACTTTATCTAATGCTTTTTGGAGGCTGGCGCCTGACTTTAGAATAATCACCTTTAGAGAAAAATAAGTTTCTTAAAATGTTAACAGGCCTCTGGGCCAGAAGATGATGCAAATCACCTAAGCTTTTGCATATGATAAGTTTGCAGGAAGAAAGCCTGGCTTGCTGCAGGACTCTACCCCTTCCCCCATTATCCTCTATGCATAACTTAAGGTATAAAAACTACTTTGGAAAATAAAGTGCGGGCCTTGTTCACTGAAACTTGGTTTCCCCATGTCGTTCTTTCTCTTACCTTCTGGCTGAATTATTCAGCCTCTTTTCTTCACTGAATTTTCCTACTGAGCTATCCTTATTTCAGCCTCTTTTCTTCACTGAATTTCTTCACTGAGCTATCCTTATTTCACCACTCTTTATATCCTTAATAAACGTTTAATTAAGCAGTTGTTTCCTGATCCTCGCCAACGCCGTCCCCGCTTCGAATTCCCTGGATCAGCCGGGGCTGGTCCCCGGCAAGCAAGCAAGACAAAGTGCTTTAAATCCAGTTTCTCCCATGTTCAATTCCAAGTTCCTAGAAGAAGACATCTCTTTTGCTCAGGTAAGCCCATGGATTGGTTGACTCTAGGTCAGGTGGCCACCTCTAACTTAACAGACTGTGATAAGTATGAAGTAGGGGTAACACCCTTCTTGGCCTATACACAGATACTTTAAGAAGGGAATATGGGGAGGTAGCAGAAAGTACATGTGTCTCTACAGAATGCTACCTCTTTTACTACCCATCATATATACCCTTTTCTTTTCTTACCATTAAAAAAAAATTGTTATTGGAGTTTTGTTGACTTACAATGTTGTGTTAGTTTCAGGTGTACAGCAAAGTGTATCAGTTATACATAAACATACATCCTCTTCTTTTCTCACATAGGTCATTCCAGAGCACACATACCCTTCTTAACCATTTCAAACATACTCAGGTCCAACATAACTATTAATATACAAGATTATCCAAAGTTATCACCCTGCAAGAAGAACAGTACCTAGAACATAGACAGCATTCAACAGATAATTGTTGAATGAGAGAATGAACAAAGCAAAGAAGAAATAAAAAAAACAGATGGAAGAAAACATACATTCATCTCTCCTCCATTAAGTGGTGGGGCTTCCCTGGTGGCTCAGATGGTAAAGAATCCGCCTGCAATGCAGGAGACCTAGGTTCGATCACTGGG
The DNA here is from genome assembly GCF_002263795.3 of Bos taurus. Taxonomy (NCBI): domain Eukaryota; kingdom Metazoa; phylum Chordata; class Mammalia; order Artiodactyla; family Bovidae; genus Bos; species Bos taurus. The sequence continues at coordinate 11,656,599 of NC_037337.1, read as the reverse complement.
TTGGGAAGATTCCTGGAGAAAGGAATGGTAACCTATTCCAGTATTCTTGTCTGGGAAAACCCATGGGCAGAGGAGCCAGCAGGCTACAGTCCATGGGTCCACAAAGATTTGGAAATGACTTAGTGACTAACACTTCTCCTCCATTAGGTGACAACTCAAAGTCAGTTAACTACTTCATCTAGAAGTGATGTCATATGCTTAGTTGCTCAGCTGTGTCCGAGTCTTTGTGAACCCATGGACTGTAGCCCACCAAGCTCCTCTGTTCATGAGGATTCTTCAGGCAAGAATACTGGAGTGGGTTGCCATGCTCTCCTCCAGAGGATCTTCCCAACCCAGGAATTGAACCAAGGTCTCCCGCGTTGCAGGCAAATTCTTTACCATCTGAGCCACTGACTACATATTCTGAATCCACAGTCCTTCCTTACCACATCGGGGCCAAGTATGACTCCTCACCACTTTGTTAGCCATGAATAAACCTCTCCAATGTGTCATATACTAACAAATTTATGAAAAACAGAATAACTGTGTTTTTAATTCTCATTTTAAAAATGGAGACAAGCAAAAATCTTTCCAGAACACTACCATGTTTAGTCATTGATCATCATATAGTCTGGTCTTGCTGAACAGATTTGTAAGACAAATGAGAGGACCCATACCTTGCCGGTAAATATCCAACCCTCTATATTTGAAGCATGTCACTGTTATTAGCAATTATTCATTAGCAGAAAAATAAAGAAGATGATAACAGAAGAGAAAGTACAAACAATCCTCAGAGAAACTGTGGGGCTACCCCAGAATCACCATGGGACTGAGAACAGCCAGGTTCCCCCATCCCAAGATGGAAATCTGGCAGTCTACTCTGGCAGTAGCAAAGAGGCTGTCTAAACTACTGCTCGTTGTATCTTGAGATGCAGTGACTAAATATCATAGAGCTTTATACTGCCAGCATGTTTCTCAAATTGTTAAGAATATTAATTCTTATACAAATAGTAAACATGCATCGAAGTTTTCTTTAACTCAATGAGGGAACTAGCAGAATGGCAGTTGAATACGAAGAAGAGGGGAAAAGGAATGTTGGTTGATATTGTACAGAGCAATAAATTTTCTTTGCAAGTACTTCATTCTTTGCCTATGCACTCCCAACAACCCCCCCCCCGAAAAAAATCATTTCACTTTATCAGTTTTCTATGCACTAACATCCAAATTTACCAAACTGTAAAATATCTGGGATTTAATTGTGTATGGTTTAACAAATAGTCACTATTTTCTGAGCGGTGAGCAAGAGGACTCATTAAAAACTCTTGCATGGTTTTAAAAGGGTCACACAATCACCCTTTTGCCTTGCTTTGGATTAATTTTCTTGAATAATATCTTGAAGCCAAACTTAAAAGTCATTCAAATGCACTGGTGTTCCTATATACTAAATGGAAGAAAAACTTTACCCCTAGGTTGCCCAGCCATAAAGAGTCCAAAGAAGGTCTCTACCTACAACTATAAGCTAGAAACTAGACAAGAAAATTAAACATTTAGAAAACACCTGTTCAAAATTGTACTCAAATATATTTAAGATTTTTCTGGTATAGTAACTGATGGAACTCTCAAAGAATCTCTAGAGCTTAGTCATAAAAGCTGTTATTTGATCCCCTAGCTGATTACTGGGGTAGATATATTTCTAAACACATGACCACTCAAGGGATCACATCTGTGGCTTATCCATATTGTCTTGGTTCACCTTAGTTTAACATCACTTCTGTATCTTCAAGCTCATTTTAGTACAGCCCTTGTGGGTCAGCTGGTAAAGAAACTGCCTGCAATGCAGGAGACCTGGGTTCAATCCCTGGGTTGGGAAGATCCCCTGGAGAAGGGAAAGGCTACCCACTTCAGTATTCTGGCCTGGAGAAGTCCATGGACTGTATAGTCCATGGGGTCGCAAAGTGTCGGACACAACTGAGAAACTTTCACTTTCACATGATAGTAATGAAGAAGATTTCAGGTTTCATTTATATATTCACATCTGCTTACGATTCCTGTCAGATTAGTCCACGCTGTAAAAGTACGACAGAAATGCTGAAAACGTAATGTGAAATAGGTGAAACTTAAAATAGTTTACTTATGTGTCTTATACATACCCAATACTTTCCAAAACGGCAATTTCCGTGGTTAAGACAAATTGGTATGTGGTCCCATATACAAAAGCAGCTTCCATGACAGCTCTGTGCTCTAAAAAAGAGAGGGGAGGTGAGAGGGAGGAGAGGTTAGTTTGTGTGATTCTATTTGAATACTTTCCTACACCCTTTTATGCTCTACTATGTTTAAAGAAAAATCTTTTGTAGGGATCCCAGTTGGGAAAATGCAGGCAGTTAAAGAAGTTATAAAAAGTCTGTTCTAGTCAAGTCAAGGTAAGAGCAGAACTAAGAGGGAGTTAAAAATGAGTTATACTTGAAGATATACAACAAATATGTGATATTTTTTTCCCAGTAGTAGGGCAGAGAGTATGAATTCACCACACAACTTTTATATGTTATATTTTATATATGAATATGTCTGTATGCTATTTATGGCTTATTTTTTTAATCAAACTTATTCTTATCTAAAAAGAGACAATTCTATAAGGTATATTTTTAAAATTAACAGTTCCTCTACCCTTGACCCCATTTCCAATTTCCAAGGGACAACTACTTCCAACTTTCTCACTCTTTCTTTAGGTATTTACCTCCAAATCCCTAAATGACACTCTTACACTCTTATTTCCTGTTTATTTGTGTGTGTTAGTATTGTCTACTGACTTCCCACTATGAAAGATGATAAATAGCTCTCTTTTCTGAAACCTCATTCCACAAATGTACACAATTCTATCCCCTCAATTTGCCCAATATAGTTCTAGTTTTTATTAGATCAATAGTCAGTTTTCATATTGTTCAGTTCAGTTCAGTCGCTCAGTCGTGTCTGACTCTTTGTGACTCCATGGATTGCAGCACACCAGGCTTCCCTGTCCATCACCAACTCCTGGAGCTTGCTCAAAATCATGTCCCTCGAGTCGGTGATGCCATCCAACCATCTCATCCTCTGTCGTCCCCTTCTCCTCCTGCCTTCAATCTTTCCCAGCAGCAAGGTCTTTTCCAATGAGTTAGTTCTTCACATCAAGTGGCCAAAGTATTGGAGTTTCAGCTTCAGCATCAGTCCTTCCAATGAATATTCAGGACTGATTTCCTTTAGGATTGACTGGTTGGATTTCCTTGCAGACCAAGAGACTTGCAAGAGTCTTCTCCAACACCACAGTTCAAAAATATCAATTCTTTGGCACTCAGCTTTCTTTATAGTCCAACTCACATCCATACATGACTACTGGAAAAAACTATAGCTTTGACTAGATGGACCTTTGTCAGCAAAGTAACGCTTTCTAATATGCTATCTAGGTTGGTCATAGTTTTTCTTCCAAGGAGCAAGCGTCTTTGAATTTCATGGCTGCAGTCACCATCTGCAGTGATTTTGGAGCCCCCAAAAATAAAGTCTCTCACTGTTTCCACTGTTTCCCCATCTATTTGCAATGAAGTGGTGGGACCAGATGCCATGATCTTCATTTTTCAAATGTTCTCTCCTCTTTCACTTTCATCATGAGGCCCTTTAGTTCTTCCTTGCTTCTGCCATAAGGATGGTGTCATCTGCTGGGATTCAGTGAACCCTTGTAATTTGGAGGCTCAAATCCCTCAGTTCGGGGAAATTTTCTTAAAGCATTCCTTTGACAACTTCTTCATTTCCATATCTTATTTTCCTTTTTTTTCTCACTGCCATTTCCAGGTAGTTATCTTCCCCTCCCTGACCGAATCTTCTATCACTGGAATCACATTTCATCAGATTATTCCACTCACCACTCTGCCTTGTTGGAGTCATCTACTACCCCACCCAGGGTTAATCCCCTCATCTCATGAAAAATGAGCTTCTGTCACACTGTCAGGCTCTCCTTGAAAAATCCTAGCCTTTCAGTCCTTGGTCTTATCTGGAAACTCCAGTGATTTCTCTTCAGCCCTGCCTTAACCACTCAGAGCCACTGTCCCACTTCAGGCTTGTAATCATCAATCTGCAAATCCTCCAAATTTTCAATGTCTAGCACATCCCCCCAAAAATAAACACACACACACACACACACACACCCTTCCATCTCTGGGTCACTCATCTAGTACATAACCTTAACCTTCCTGAATTTACAGTCTTACCATTTTCACTGTCCTTCACCCACCTTAGGTCCTCTCATCCCTCCTAGTCCAGCTTAAATTCCATGGTCAGTCTTTATAATCACTCACCCGCCTGTCTAGCCAAAACACAGTCCAAGTTAAATCAAACAATTTGCCCATTCTGCACTTACACCCATAAAAATGAATATGACTGGGGGAAGAAAACAAGAACCTGCCAGCATAACCACCCCCATGGTCTCACTTCAGATTACTGACATCAACTACCACTGCTGCATAACAGCCATTCTTTGTTTTCAGGCCTTCTAAAACAACTGGTTCATCTCTTCTTTCCTCACACTATCTGATCACTTTATTTCTATTTCATTAAGAAAATGAATCAATTAAGTAAAACCAAAAGTTCCCAGCATCGTATGTATCTGCCCCCTTAACTAAATTGAAGCCAATATTCTGTCTTCTCTCCTAATACCATAGGTGAATTTTCCACTCTCCCAGCAAAGAGCCACCCCTTCCCCCATTCACTAGATTTCATCTACCCTAGTCTACTCAAAGATGTTGTTCCAATAATTTTTCCTTCCTTTTTCTCCATAATGTATTTTCCTTTTTCCACAAGATCTTTCGTGTCAACATACAAATACGCTTCCTAAAAAATTCATCACTCAACCCCACATACTGCTCCAGCCACTGCCTCGTATCCTCCTTCCCTTAATAGCAAAATCTTGTATGAGACTCCATAGTCACAGTCTCCAGTTGCTCTCTGCCTATTCTCTTATACCCTAGTCAGGCATTTATCCCTACCACTCTACAAAAATCATGTATATCAAGGGCATGGGTAACTTCATATTGCTAAGCATAATGGCCAACTGGTAGTTCTTATCCTAATTAATCTTTCAGCATCCTTTGATAAAATTGCTACTATCTCTTCACTAAAACTCTATCTTCACTTCATTACACACAGGTCATTCCTTCCACCTCCTCCACTGACCTGTGAATGATGAAGTATCTAATGAGTTCAGTCTCTTTTCCATCTAGCCTCACTCCCTTCATGGTCTCCTCTGGTCTCACAACTTTATGTCATAAATGTATATCCCTAGTCTGTATTCCACCATCAAATGCAGACTAGTAATATCCAACTACAACTACCTTGTTGATATCTCTACTTGCCTGTCTAACAGGTATTTCACAAGTATGGTGTCCGAAAGTTGATTGCAGAGCTTTCTTCTCCAAACTATTTCCAGTATGCCCCACCTTAGTTATTAGCAATTTCACCATTCAGGGAGGGAACTCGGGCCAAAATCCTAGAGCCTTGTCTCTGCTATCTCTCTCAATCTATATCCAATATGTCAGAAAATTCAGTACCTCTTACAATTTTAGCAAACTACTGCTAAAATTTGAATGTATTTCCACTGCCACTGCTGCTGATACCCTGGTCCAAACCACCCACCACCATCTCCTGCCTGCATTATTGTGATAACTTCCTTATGTGATTTTCTCCCTTATTCTACTATTGCTCCTTCTACTCTATTCCAAACCCAGAAGTCAGACTGATCCTGTTAAAATATAAATCATGGATTTCTGGCTCCACTATGGCAGTGTAAGTCCCTGTATAGTTCATTCCTCTTACTGACTTTAATTACAGACTGTGGACAAAATACAATAACCTGAGGGGCCCTGAAAAGGAAACAATTAATAGGCTGATTGTGGGGTATTATTTTACATGTACATTAAGTTTAAACTATGTAGCCATCAAGCTTTATGTCTGTAAAAACAGAATTTTCCAATAAATGATTTTATTTCATAGAGCATATACAATTTTAAATGTTTTTAACAACATTTTATACTAACATGTCCAAGTTATAACCATTAACATAAAAATCATGAAAGCATAATTACTATTTGTTTATAAAACATTTATAAATTTCTTTATGACAAAATTACCTATTAAGGCTAAGGTGATGTCAAAACTTTTTAAAAGTCAAGAAAAATAGGTCATAAACAGCAAACACCAAAATAAAAATGGAAGCCAAGTCAGTCAACAACATTTACCAAATACTATAAACTACTGAATACTAAATCAGGTACCATGAGGACTGTTAGGAAATAAAAACAGTAATAGCAGACACAGAGCACCTACTATATGACAGCAACCTTTTTATTTTTTCAAATTCACTTGGTTCTCACAATAACACTAAGAAGTCGGCACAATTATTTTCACCATCTTAGTGACCAAGAAACAGGTTAAATAAATCAGTTGTGCAAGGTCATGTGCTTGCTTTGGCAGCTCAGACACTAAAATTAGAATGATACAGAGAAGATTAACATGGTCCCTGCACAAGGATGACACACAAATGTGTGAAGCATTCTGTATTTTTTGGGCTTCCCAGGTGGCGCTAATGGTAAGGAACCCGCCTGCCAATGCAAGAGACATGGAAGACATGGGTTCGATCCCTGGGTTGGGAAGATTCCCTGAAGGAGAGAATGGCAACCCACTCCAGTATTCTTGCCTGGAGAATTCCATGGACAGAGAAGCCTGGCGGCCTACAGTCCATGGGGTCACAAAGAGCTGGACATGACTGAAGCAACTGAGCATGCCAAGGTCATACTGTAAGTAGGTGGTGGAACAGGGAGTCTAACCTAGGTGTCTGGCTCCAGAGTTCTTATTCAATCACTATACTATGCTGCATACTTGAAGAAAGAAAATGTAATGGTAAAAGATCCTTTAAATTTATTTTAAAACATTAAGATGGTAGTTAAAATACATTGTGTTAAGTCCTTCAACATAGATGCACAGCAAAGATTAAAGCAAAAGTCGATGAATACCTGGTGTTCCAATGGCTCTGACATATGAGAATGCAATGTTTCTTTTCCCTTTTAGAGCATTTTCTATGTTCTGAAGGTCTCCCAGGGTGGTAATATATTTTACTTCATTAAAAAGAAGAGCACTAAAAAAAAAAAAAGAAGAAGAGCACTGAAACAAACATATATAACTGGTAGAAAAATCTGATAGGCACTTAGTTATTTAATACATATTTTGAGTAAGTTAAAGAACCTAATCAAAAAAGAAATTTAATCTTCTGAACAAACTCTCAGTAGTAAGAACCTAAGAATTTCAATACTGAATTAAAATCACTCTCGAAATCATTATTCTGTCACTGAGAACATCAACCAGGGACAGTTATGAGAAATAACTGCTTATCCTCTATCACAACTACCTCAATATAAACTATACTTACTAACATTCTCTTCTGGCCAAATAATCCCTTACAAACCTCTCAGCCATAGACACGTTTGAGCTCTTCACACGTCTAAACTAAAGCCTTCTTTCCATTGCCTATAAGGCCCTGCATGGCCTACATCTTGCCTACTTCTCCAACATCATTTTGTTCTACCATTCCTCATGTCTACCCTACTTTAGGCAACACCTCAGGGTCTTTGCACACACCATTCTCTTTGCAGAAAGCTATTCCCTCTGCTCCTTCTCATATATACCGCCTCAGCTTAAAAATCATTGACTTAGAGAAGCCTCTCTTGTATAAGTAGGTCTGCATCATTTTCCTCTTCAATTTCATAATATTTGCTCCTTTGTAGTTCTTATCACAATTTATAATTATTCATATATATTTTTTTACTTGTTTATCCCTGCCTCTCTCATTAAACTGTTACCTTCTTGAGGCGAGGACTTTGTCTATTTTGTCAGTATTTCCATAATAACTTAGAATAGAACCTGGCACATTTAATGTATAGATCAGAATAACTGATCACATTAGTTCATTGAAAAGAATCTCCTTTTAAAAACTTCTACTTCTATATAAATTCTCTGTAACTAACAACAAATTCCACTTAATCTCTACATGCATATCTCTGTCTGTATGTGTATTTTTGTTAAGCTAGACTTTATGAATTTTGAAAGGTGTTCCGAGTCCACTTACTTAGTAAGCAAAAATGTTAGTCACTCAGTCATGTCCAACTCTTTGTGACCCCATGGACTACAGCCTGCCAGGTTCCTGTGTCCACGGAATTCTCCAGGCAAGAATACTGGAGTGGGTAGCCACTCCCTTCTTCAGGGGAGCTTCCCGTTGAGGGATTGAACCTCATTGCAGGTGGATTTTTTACTGTCTGAGCTACCAAGCAAGCCCAAGGTTCATTCCAATAAATTAGTCAATCATAGTTTCCTCTTATTGAAAAACATAGCACTTTCCATTAATATAACAATTCTCAAATTTTCTGGTCTCAGAATCTCTTTATACCCTTAAAAATTACTGAGCTCTTCAATGGGTTTGCATTTATGTAGGTTTCATCTATCAATAGTTGCCAAAACAGAAATTAAAACAGCAATTTAAAATGTTAATTCTTTAAAAAATAAAAATAAACACCATTGCACATTAACACTTTTTATTAAAAATAACTAAAATTTTCAAAATGAAAGAAAAGTCTAATAAAAAGAGTGGCATTACTTTACACTTTTGTAAATCTCTGTAACACTGAACTAAATAGAAGACAGGTAGATTCTCATATTTGCTTCTTTGTTCAGTCTGTTGTGACACCACACACACGTCATCTTTAGAAAGTGCATTCATAAAAAAATGAAAGTGAAAAAGGCAAACATCTCAATATTATAAAAATATCATAACTTCAGGGGCACCCTAAAATGGCTGCCCTAAGTTACACTGCTTAAATATTTACCTACACATTACAGATTTCTTCCACTTTTTAAAAGAAATGTGAAACTTAAATTTCTGTAATTCCCAGGGTCTTGTTTTATTTTTAAAAGAAATATTTACTGAGAAGTACTCACTATTTCCTAGATATTTTCACACGTTTTCATTTAAATCTTCAGGTGGCACTAGTGGTAAAGAACCCACCTGCCAATGCAGAAGATGTCAGAAATGCAGGTTAGATCCCTGGGTGGGAAGATCCCCTGGAGGAGGGCATGACAACCCACTCCAATATTCTTGCTTGGAGAATCCCATGGACAGAGGAACCTGGCAGGCTATGGTCCACAGGGTCACAAAGAGTCAGACATGACTGAAGTGACTTAGCACATTTCTTTTTTTTTTTCTTTTTATTTATTTATTTTTTTAATTTTATTTTATTTTTAAACTTTACATAATTGTATTAGTTTTGCCAAATATCAAAATGAATCCATCACAGGTGACTTAGCACATTTAAATTCTCAATAATATTCTTGGGAAATTTCTTATTACACAAACACACACACACACACACAGAGGAACACATATACAGACACACAGAGGAAAGAATCTCAGAAGTTAAGTAACATGCTCCAAGACATACCAGGAGTCACTGGTAGAGATTTTCAAACCCAGGTTTTCTGACACTTTGCCTGTAACTTTCTAAACTGTTATTACTGACCCCTCATAAATGGTAGGACTTCCCTGGTGGCTCAGATGGTAAAGCGTCTGCCTACAATGAGGGAGACCCGGGTTCAATCCCTGGGCCGGGAAGATCTCCTGGAGAAGGAAATGGCAACCCACTCCAGTATTCTTGCCTGGAAAATCCCATGGATGGAGGAACCTGGTAGGTTACAGTCCAGGGGGTCGAAAAAAGTCAGACATGACTGAGCGACTTCACTTTCACTTTTCATAAATGGTAAGCCAGGTAAAAAGAGAGGCAATTAATAAATAGCAAGAAAGTCTCAGTGGCAATCTGGGTTACTGGCTGCTTATACATTTTGGCTAGCAAGACCAGAATTACCCTCAAGTTATTTCAAAATCACTGGGAGGCACCATCTAGTGAACGTAATCGGACTGCCATGTAAATTCTTCTTGAGAATTACATCCATCCATTTACCTTTACTGCTCTAGAAGCAATTTTTTTTTTTTTTTGCTTCAAAAACCAAACCCAGGAGTAGAAATCTAACCTTTTCCTCAAAAACTGTAAAGTATAAATTAATAAAAGCCAGTGTTTGGGGGGACACTTCCCACATGTCAGGCATAGTACTAAGTATATTATAAGTAGTGGCAATTTATCAGTTTGGGACTGACTGACGCTCTTGCTTCAGAAATTCCCAGTTTTCTGTCTTCATGGTGAGCAAAGTCCAAGTCCCCTCATACAAGCTGATCATTTTGTAAATTTGCCTTTCCAGGTTCTCTGCTGCTAGGCTGTATGGCCCAGAATCACTTGTCTGACATCCTAAACTGGGAGCCAGTGATGTAAAGAATCAGGGACGGTGCAGAATTATTTCCAGAAGCAGTGGCAGCAAGAGTCAGCTTCAAAGGCAGGAATGACAACACTGCTAACGACAGCCGCAGTGCCAGCAATGCAAAGCTGTGGCATTTGATGGCCAGCAGAGATGTAGCAGTCCTCCCGAGACTAGCTCTGTGTCATGACCATGACTAATTCAGAGCCACATAAATCTGAGTCCAGCTCTCCAACCCTTCTAGTGAGACTGAGAATCCCTATATCCTCTCCAAATTCTTTTCTGCTTAAGCCAGTCAGACCCAGATTTGGGGGTTTATAACTAAGAACACCCAGGTACGCTCTTAGTCTTGCTTAATTTTCATGGCAACCATCTGAGATCAGTACTATCATTAACTCCATTATGTAGAAAAGGTCATGGGACTTAAAGAGGTCATCTTGTCTAAAGTCCCAAAGCTTATTATTATTAAAGAGTCATTATTCACAAGGTAGGAGGAGGAGAAAGGGAGGACAGAGGATGAGATGGTTGGATGGCATCACCAACTCTATGGACATGAGTAAGCTCTGGGAGTTGGTGATGGACAGGGAAGCCTAGTGTGCTGCAGTCCATCAGGTCACAAAGAGCAAGTGAGTGATCCACGAGGTAATAATAACCTAGTTTTGGTTATGACATTCATATTCTCATGATCTCTGGGATTATTCCCAATGGCTTCCTAACTTTAATATATTTTTAAATGTTAATTTCCAGAATATACGGACACTTAGGGATCTCTAGGATCCATTCCACGAGCCAGTGCTCCTTTACTCCAGTCCCAAGGAGGAGAAATGGGTTAAAGGAAAAATCTGTCTTAGGATTTTCCTGCTCCAAAGATGCGATAAAAACACGTGAGCCTGTTCTGACCTGGGGGCTCTTCCTGCCCCAGAAAGGCCTTCCTTTCCCTTGGCATACTCTTGCTGAGACTCTCCTAATACAACCACTAGGCACATAAAATATATGGTCAAGACTTCAGTGGGTGTCAGAAAAAAAAAAGGCGTTGGGGGGGGCGGGGGGACTCAGGAGTCTACTCTACCCTGCTTTTAGAGCAGCAGGTTGCTTAGCCTTTTTTTCAGGAAAAAACCCCACTTTTTATTATGTTCTGTCACTATTCAAATTCTAAAAAATTCAATAAAAAGGAACTGTTACCTTCTATTTTACCAAAACCCTTAGGGCAAAATGAAAAAGAGGGAGTAGGGAAAAGAGGGAAACAGCACGGGGAGACAGACAAATTACTTTATCTAAATTAATTACAGTTGGCCAGTGGGTTCTGCATTCACAGATTCAGCCAACTGTGAATGGAAAGTATTCCAAAAAGATAATTCCAGGAAGTTCTAAAAAGCAAAACTTGAATTTGCCATATAATGATACCTATTTACACAGCATTCACACTGTATTAGGCTAAGTAATCTAGAGATGATTTAAAGTTTACAGGAAGGTGTGCATAGGTTGTATGCTAATATGTAAGGGACTTGAGTATCTGAGGATGCTGGTATGGGGGAGAGGGGGTCAGAAAGGGAGGGGGGTTAGGGGGTGCTGAAACTAGTCCCTCTCAAATACTGAGGGATGACTGTATATTACACAAGGCAGATCCATGTATAAAATGAAATATCCCAAATACTTCAACATTTTCTAAATAATACAATTAAAAAAAAAACTGAAGCCAGTGAAACGTGAATTGAGAAAACAAGTAATAAAGTTCAAAAACATCAGGAAGGGAGCAGCCTGGCTCAGGAGTTTTAGAGGAAGATATTTCCAGTAGGATCTTTCTCCAAAGCATCAGTCTTGGTCTTTTTGTCATATGTTATACATTCTCCTCTCGGAGAAGGCAATGGCACCCCACTCCAGTGCTCTTGCCTGGAAAATCCCATGGATGGAGGAGCCTGGTAGGCTGCAGTCCATGGGGTCGCTAAGAGTCGGACACGACTGAGTGACTTACACTTTCACTTTTCATTTTCATGCATTGGAGGAGGAAATGGCAACCCACTCCAGTACTCTTGCCTGGAGAATCTCAGGGACGGCGGGGCCTGGTGGGCTACCATCTATGGGGTCGCACAGAGTCAGACACGACTGAAGCGACTTAGCAGCAGCAGCAGCAGCAGCAGCAGCAGCAGCAACAGCATACATTCTCCTACTGGCTTACCACTTAAAAAATTCTTATCACCAGAAATAATCTTACAGGCTTGTAACATAAGATTTCTGCTCCTCTAATTTTTAACAACCAAAAAGTGAAGCTTCCCATTTCATTCTTCCACCAATCCGATATTTTCTGAACACATAACACATGTCACACACGATGCCATGCTCTGGTAGAAGGATTGTGTATAAGAGGGCACACTCTGAGGATACAACCATTACTACCAAAACAGGATGCTTGTGGTGATAGAGGTGGATGTGTGTTTATAATATTAGTTACTACCAAATTAACAAAGAGCTGTGAGGAATTCAAATCTAAGACAAGTAATTATTTTATTACAGTTTCTCCCAGTATGTCACTATCAAACAGGAACCCAGGTGACAATACTGGGTAGGAACAAATCTGATAGAGATAAAGGATTTAACAATAGCTCACAACCTATCAGAAGGGACCAGCCTGGGCACAGCTCAGGAGTTTTAGAGGAAGACACCTCCAGTAGGATCTTTCCCCAGAGGCTCTATAGCAACATCACCTAAAGTCGCAGTACCCAGGCTCTGCAGTAATGCGTTAAAAATAAACTGTTAGCAGAAATTATGATAGTTGAAAATAATTCCCATAATATCTGTATGATTGTCAGGAGTATATTAACCTTAAGAGGAAAGAAACCTTCCATTTGACTAAATATTGCCACAAGAATATCAATTAGCACACCTTAATAAAGAGTTAATGAGATTTAAGTGTTTCTCTGCAGCACTAGACAATCTTTCCTTTTTGGATCATTTGATAAATTTCTAGACATCAATAATGACTAGTAGGGGAAATGGCCTTTATTGGCATTTAGACTGTTTACCATCTGAGCCACCAGGGAAGCCCACCTTTGAGATTACAGTGCCTCAGTCTCCTATATCTCTATCTGACTTGCCTCAGGAGTGTTACATAAGGTTTTCTCAATCAACAAATAAAGATTAATTGTTACTTAGTGAAGTAACACTAAATATTATCTTTTTCTAAATATTACCTTTCTTAATGCCATCTTAAAGCTGGGAAGTGAAATTTTCCTTACAGTTACCAAACTTTTTGACTATATATATTTTAGAAAATAGAGCTAAGAATTCTTAGACTCTAAACCTATAATCTTACCTCTATTTTAAATTTTATTTATTTTGCACATTTTAACACTTTGTAGGACTCAAAAAGTATCTGCAAAGTTGAAGAGTGAAAAGTCTACCTCCAATTCTCTCTTCCCATCCTAGCTTTCCCATTCCATTTCCATAAACCAATCATCAGTTTCTTGTGAAACTTTGAAATATTTATACTAAATACATACAAGAACTGAAGAGCCTCTTGATGAAAGTGAAAGAGGAGAGTGAAAAAGCTGGCTTAAAACTCAACATTCAAAAAATGAAGATCATGGCATTTGGTCCCACCACTTCATGGCAAATAGATGGGGAAACAATGGAAACAGTGAGAGATTTTATTTTCTTGGGCTCCAAAATCACTGCAGATGGTGACTGCAGCCGTGAAATAAAAAGACGCTTGCTTCTTGGAAGAAAAGCTATGACCAACTTAGACAGCATATTAAAAAGAAGAGACATTACATTGCCAACAAAGGTCCATCTAGTCAAAGCTATGGTTTTTCCAATAGTCATGTATGGATGTGAGAGCTGGACTATAAAGAAAGCTGAGTTCCAAAGAATTAATGCTTATGAACTGTAATGTTGAAGACTCTTGAGAGTCCCCTGGACTGCAAGGAGATCCAACCAGTCAATCCTAAAGGAAATCAGTCCTGAATATTCATTGGAAGGACTGATGCTGAAGCTGAAACTCCAATACTTTGGCCACCTGATGCAAAGAACTGACTCAGTGGAAAAGACCCTAATGCTGGCAAAGACTAAAGGCAGAAGGAGAAGGGGACGACAGAGGATGAGACAGCTGGATGGCATCACCGACTCAATGGACATGAGTTTGAGCAAGTTCCGGGAGTGGGTGATAGACAGGGAAGCCTGGCATGCTGCAGTCCATGGGGTCTCAAAGAGTCAGACACAACTGAGCAACTGAACTGAACTGAAATGCATACATGCTATAAATATCTATTATATATGCCTCTGTAGAAGACTATTTCTCCTAGATATCTCAGTGTTCCTGTACAGTCCAGCTCTCCTGAAGATGAAAACTGATAGGACACAAAGATGGAAAATGTCTCCTCTTAATCTTGTCTTCTTTTCTCTGGAGCCATCTGCTTCCATTCAAAGGTAATAAAATCTTTCTTATCTCCCCTGGAGCTACACTCTTATATTTAGGGACAGAAACCTTTATCTCCCACCCCAAGCTATTTACTTAAATTCCAGAGAAAAAGATAAGTGCTTTATCTCTAGAAGGAAAAAGTAGATATGCCAGCTCCTATATAAACTCAGAGATTCATAATTTAAGCTCTTCTCCAGACCTTGCTGTAAATACAGATGTTAAGAATACAGCGTTCACCTTGCAGCTCTGTGGAGAACTGGATAAAGCAATCCAGTACTATCACGTTACTCTGACTGCTGTTATTGCTGTGTGTGATCGCCGATTCCAAGACTTGGCATTTCTACATGTATATACGTAAGGAGGGTAACATCGAAGACCCTTCAGAGTTTTAGACTCTAACACTTCCTTTCTTATACACACAGAACTCTGCTATACTCTAAACACTTGGTTTATGTCATTAATATATCCTGAAAAATCAATGTGTGAAAAATCTTAATAGACCATTAAGTCAACATACTTTTAATCACTGATGTTTTAGGAATATTTTAAATGTCCTACCAAAAAAAAAAACTCCATGATTTAACTGGCCATTATGGTTCAAAA
Organism: Bos taurus; assembly: GCF_002263795.3. Classification (NCBI taxonomy): domain Eukaryota; kingdom Metazoa; phylum Chordata; class Mammalia; order Artiodactyla; family Bovidae; genus Bos; species Bos taurus. Next base: position 11,641,232 of record NC_037337.1, on the reverse strand, counting down.
ATACGCAGTTCTATAACTATTTAGTGTAGGATTACCTTAGTTTACACTTTTTATTCTAAGATTTTACTAACTCAATTCTTTCTCTAATTTCTGAGACTAAGAAATTGTCTAAAACCTTAATCTTTTCTATTTCAAGTATAAATAACTGTAGATTACTAATCACATACAAATGTATCAGTATGTGTGTATTAGGGATAATGGAAGAAAAGAACCCATTTACAATAGGAATAGAAGACATAAAAAATGCCTAGTAATAAATTTTACTGTCCAAGCATACACAAAGAAAAAATTAAAACACTACTTAGAGGATACACAACTTGAATAAATGGAAAGACATCTGGTTATGGGATGGGAAGATTCATTCAAAGATGCCAAGTATCCCTAAAATAACTTATAAATTTAATGCCAGTAGGATTTAGTCAGGGAGAAGAAGAAATTGGACAATCCAATTTTAAATGTCACATGTAAATAGAATAAAAATGTAATTCTAGAAAAAGAAACATGAAGGGACCTGGATCTTTCGGATATGCTGTGTTGTGCTGTGCTTAGTTGCTCAGTCGTGTCCAGGATCTTTCAGACAGTATATTATAAAGCCTCAGTAATTAAGATAACAGTAAAAAAAGAAAAAAAACAAGACAGATTAATGAAACAGAAAGTCCAAAGTAGGCCCAAATATATATGAGCGTTTAGTATAAAAAATGGCATCTTGAAAACTGAGATTAATCTCAGTTCTGTTGGGATAACTATTTAACCACCTGATTACTATATAGCTAAGTTCATTGCTCATACCATTCACCTAAATTCCAAACAAAGCCAAGATTTAAATGTAAAAATGAACCAGTAAGACATTAAGAGAAGAAATACACCCACATAAATAGAATCTGATCTTTGACAAAGGAGCAAAAGCAATTTAGTGGAGAAAGGCTAGACTTCAAAAAAGGGTGCTAAAGCCACTGGATATCCACATGCCAATAAGTGCACCCAGACACTGACTATACACCTTTCACAAAAAATAACTCAAAATGGAGCAGAGACCTAAATGTTAAGACATGGAAGAAAATCTTGGTGACCTTGGATTTGGCAATGAAGTTTTACATACAACCTAAAACATGATCCATTAAAAAAATTATAGAGTTGGATTTCATTATTATTAAAAATTTCTGCTCTACAAAAGACACTGTTAAGAGAATGACGAACAAGCCACAGACTGGAAGAAAATATTTGCAAAACATATATATCTGATAAAGGGCTTGTATCCAAAATATATAAAAGAACTCTTAAAGGGAGTGTATCCAAAATATATAAAAGAACTCTTAAACTCAACAATGAGAAAAAAAGAGAAAAAAAAACATTTACAATATGGGCAAAAGATCTGAGCAGATACCCCACCAAAGAAAATATACAGATGCCAAATAAGCATATTAAAAGATACTCAATATCATATGTCCTTAGGAAGTTGGAAATTAAAACGAAATACCACTACACACCTAACAGAATAGCTACAGTTAAAAAAAGAAAGAAGAAAATTAGCAATACCAAATGTTGGTGGGGATGTGTAGCAGCAGGAACTCATTCGACGTAGGTGGTAATGCAAAATGATACAGTTTGGAGACGGTTTGGCAGTTTTTTACAAACCGAATCAGTCTTAAAATATGATTGAGAAATCATACCCCGAAGATTTAACCCAAATGAGTTGAAAAACCACATCAATAGAGAAAACCTACACACGAGCTTTATAGCAACTTTAATGATAACTGCCAAAACTTGGAAGCAAGCAAGATGTCCTTCAACAGGTGAAGAGATAAACAGTGGTATATCCATACAATGGAATATTACTCAGCAATAAAAAAGAAATGAGCTACCAAGCCATGAAAAGACATGCAAGAATCTTAAAACATACTGCTAATTTTATGCAGCAGCCAATCTGAAAAGGGTACATGCTGTATGATTCTGAAACTGAGCCCCCTCTAAAATCAAGTCCCCCTGACAACTTTATGATTAACTTCTATATCCAAAACTGTATTCCCTTTCTTGTGCCCTCTGACCTCAACTCTGTGCTAACTGAACAGTAATCAACAGTCAGATGACTAAAGTTGCTGTTGCCTATAACACTGTTAACATACTAAAATTGCTGTCATGGATAACTTATCATTAACTTACAGACTCAGGTTTTTTCTCCAGGGCAGGATGAGCTATCAGACCTCCCCACCTCCCCAACACCACCTCCTGGGGTCATGGTCCACCCAACCAGATGTTAGTAAAATGTAGGTATCCTGACTTCTGAAACTACAAGTAAGAAATGTCACAGAAATGTCACTAGACAATGAATAACCCCAGCTTCTCTGTTCTTCTCCCCCAGCTCCTAACTCAGAGACCAAATTGGAGTGGACCTGAGGTTTGTCTCCCACTCACTTGCTCAGCAGCCTGCAATAAATCCTTACCTTGCTGCAGTCACTGTCAGAGCTTGGCTTTCTGTGAAACTCTGACACATGAGCCCTTTTTCTGGGTTACAGTTCTATCTATATGACACTCAAAAAGGTAAAACTATACAGTAAAAAGATCAGAGGTTGGGGAGTGGCAGAGAAGGATAACTAAGAGGAGTGCAGGGGATTTTTAGGGCTGTGAAACTTTCTGTTTGATAAATAACGATGGATACATGTCATCATACATTTGTCAAAACTCATAGAACTACACAACAAAGAGTGAATCCTACTAAAAAGTATGCACTTTGGTTAATAATAATGTGCCAATATGAATTCATCAACTGTGACAAAGGTGCCACACCAATGTAATATGGTAACAGAGGACACTGAGTACAGAGGAGAAATGAGGAATTCTCTGCGTTGTCTGTTCAACTTTCTGTAATCCTAAACCTGCTCTAAAAAACATCTGTTAAGTTTTTAAGTGAATTCCTTTGTAACAAAAGCAAAAGGGAGACCTTGGTACAACTTAAAATCCAGAAGTTAAAAGAGAAAAGATAAATTTGACCTGATAATATTTTTTTTTTTAAATAGGGAAATTCAAAAGATAAATCACAAACAGGAAAATGTACAGTTTCTATCTCCTTTATATACAGAAAGTACTTTGCAATTAATAAGAAAGTTCAAAATGTGATAGAAAAAAGGGCAAAAAATATCCAGCAACAAGTTCAGTTTCATTTCTATGAATAGTATGCAACTGAAAAGAGTACAAGAGAGAAACTGCTTGCCAGGAACTGGGTATTTCAAACTGATGCTCTTAGCACAAACAAGTAGGATGATGGCTTAAGAGACATTCTCTTTCTTCGTGGAGGAAAAAAAAAGTACAGCTCTGATATTGCATACTATTTATTTAGCACAGTTCTTCAAGATCCTACATATCATTACTGAAAATTTTTGTAAATTACTGTATTCCACAAGTCATTTTTCTTATGCTTTAAACAAAAATGAGGACATTGCATCTTTAGAATTCTACTTTCCTGATATTTCTTTTTTTTTCTGCCCAGTTTCTTCCTCCTCTATATGTTTGTTCTGTCCTAGAATGCTCCCTAGATGACCTACATGTTGACAACACTCCTTAGGAATGCAAATTCCTACAACTGCCTACTGGAGACTCAGATAAGATGAGCATCTGACTTATTAAACTAGACTTATTTTTTCCTGTAACCTTGCCCTTCTTCCTTTGCCTATCTCAGATGGTGATCAGATCAGCATCTGATGGGGTAGAGTGAGGAGGGAAGGAAGGAAAAGAAGAGATCAGGGATTATTCAAATTAATCGCTACCAAATTCAGTTAATTTCACCTCTTAGAGGGCTTTTCTGAGAAGGTAATGGCAACTCACTCCAGTCCTCTTGCCTAGAAAATCCCATGGACCGAGGAGCCTGGTAGGCTACAGTCCATGGGGTCGCAAAGAGTCAGACACAAGCCACTTCACTTTCACTTTTCACTTTCATGCATTGGAGAAGGAAATGGCAACCCACTTCAGTGTTCTTGCCTGTAGAATCCCAGGGACAGGGGAGCCTGGTGGGCTGCTGTCTATGGGGTCGCACAGAGTTGGACATGACTGAAGCAACTCAGCAGCAGCAGCAGCAGAGGGCTTTCCTGGTGGCCTGGTGATTAAGAATTTGCCTCTCAATGCAGAGGACGTGGATTTGATCCCTCACTGGGGAACTAAGAGTCCCATAGGCCACGGGGCAACTAAGCCGATGGCCTCAAGCCCGCACACTCTGGAGCCTCTTTTCCACAACTAGAAAATCTGTGCACCCCAACAAAAGATCCCACGGGACACAACAAAGACTCCTTGTGCCACAAGTAAGACCCAACACAACCAAAAAATAAGTATTTCTTAAAAATTTCACCTCCTCACCATTAAAAAGAAACCTCCTCTTTGCTATCTTTATTTCCCTAGATTCTACAATGGCCACACAATGGTGTCTACATGTGTGTGGATCCCATGGACTTGTCTCTCACCCACCAGAAGGAGCTCTTAAGTGCTAATCCGATCACATCTCTTACTGCCTACAACCTTCTGCTGAACAATCAGGTCAATTAGGACAAAGAGTAAAAGTCACAACCCAGCCTTTATTTACTCACTGCGACAGTGCTAGAGGCAAAAGGGGAGGAGAGACACCAGCTCCACGAGCTCCATTCCCTTCCCCAACCACAGAACAGCTCCAGGCCAGAGCCACTGGGCACAGGAGTCATCTCATTCCAAGGAGCCCCAAAGAGCTGGCTCCTATCTCTGATGTGAGCGGGCACCTTCCCTCTATGAGGCCTGCCAGACACAGCCTGCAGCTGCCTGTGGTTGGGCCTGGAAGATCCACAAGGACTGTGGCCCAGAGCCGGCCTCCTCACCCTTCACTGGCTACCCCAAAGCTTCAATTCCTTCTCATGGTAAACAAAGATCCCCTCCGCTGACCCCATGCCAAGTTCTCTGCTCTCACCTCCTGCTTTACATACATTTGAAACGCCAGTAAAAACTACCCTCTCCAAACTGTCTTGACCTCCCTGCCTGGGCTCATAGTTCCCTCTGCTTCTTCCACCTTTCATTTCTTCACTGAGCAAATGCCTGTTTATCCCTTAAGACACACCCCAAATGCTACCTTCCTTCAGGAAGGCTTCTTACCAAATATCCACCCTCATTCTAGACCCAAGGAAATATTCTCTACCCTGTTGACATTTAAGCCCTTATGAAGCTCTATTTCACTTACTATATAATATTTTCTGTTTATCATATCTGTCTTTGCAACAAAATGCTAAATTCTTAGAGGACAGAACTGTATCTTATTCTGTTTTGCATCTCCAATGCCTTACAAGTATCTGGTATATAGGAGGACCCTGGGGAATACTCTATTTGTGGTAGTAGTGTTCTATAAATCAGCCTTTGTACAGCAAAGGAACAGGACACCACAGAAGGATTGAATGACATAAGCCCCACAGGCTACCCAGTTCAGGTATCAGGGTCTCCAGCTCGGGCAGCCTCTCTACATCTACTGCCCAATAGTTTCAAAACCACCTTTGTCATGGAGCTAGCGTGAACCTGCTGCTCCAGAATTTGCTGTCAAACTTGTCAAAGACAACCTTAGTATCCCCTCCCCCATCCCTTAAAGAACCTTTCTCTGATTCGTCACCCTTACTTATGGGTCAAAGATAGTCAATGGGTGTCCACTGTAAAAAGAGCATAAATGAGTAAGCTTCTTGAGAACTAATATATCTATGACTTGAATTTTTTGCTAAGCTTTTTATCACTCCCACTATCAAGATAGCCATCCCTTCTTTATTCTGGGACAGCCCAGGAGCTCTTTAGAATTCCTTCTTCAAAAGACCATCTCTTATCACTTACAACTGGCTGTTCAGGCCACAGGCCTCAGGGTTCACGGTTAGCAGAGATTTCTAAAGACTATTCACTAATATTAGTACTGGAACATGTGATAACCACAACTTTTCACCTTTGAAGTTGAGAATGTCCTGTAACTTAAATTTCACCCAGGGCTTCCCTCATGGCTCAGCAGGTAAAGAATCTGCTTGCAGTGCAGGAGACACAGGAGATGTAAATTTGATTCCTGGGTTGGGAAGATCCCCTGGAGAAGGCAATGGCAACCCACTCCTGTATTCTTGCCTGGAAAATCCCATGGACAGCAGAGTTTGGTGGGCTACAGTCCATAGTGTCACAAAAAGTCAGACATGACTGAGTGACTAACACTAACTTTCACCCAAAGTCTCATTTTTGTGAGAATCAGGTAGAAGAGAAGGAAGATGGGAGCCACACAGAAAATAAGATACTCAATTTCAGAAAAGGTCTCAGTGGCAAAAGAACCACAGTAAATGTTAAATTGAAAAAGTCCATGCAAAGTCATGTCCTGAAAAGTCGTAGCTGTTAGCTCTGTCACCAAAGATATTACTGCTTCATTTGAGGAGGAATGGACTCCAGGTGAGTCTGAATCCCAGGCCTAATGATTCCGTGCTAGGAGAGTTAAATTAGATTCACTCCCTCAATAAACATTCAATATGTGCTGAGGATATCTGAAATGTTTCTGTACTTACTGAGCAGGCACAGAGCTACAGACTCCAGAAAAAAATCAGGCAGAGGTGAAAAGGAGGCTAGACACTTCAAAAACCCTAGTGGGAATAGCAAAAATGAGCTTCTGACCTGGTAAAATCCTCACTCCACAGACAGAATCAAAGGCAAGAGCAATAGTATGACCCAGGTGGCCATGTTGTACCACTTCCTACTTTTATGCAGAATATTTCCATGTTTCTGTATACTTTGCCATTCAAGAAATTATAGATACCCTACATGGAAAAACAGGCTTCCCTTGTGGCTCAGCTGGTAAAGAATCTGCCTGCAATGTGGGAGTCCTGGGCTTAATCCCTGGGTTGGGAAGATCCCCTGGAGAAGGGAAAGGCTACCAACTCCAGTATCCTTGCCTGGAGAATTCCATGGACTGTTTAGTCCATGGGGTCGCCAAGAGTCAGACAAGACTGAGCAACTTTCACTTCACTACGTGGGAAAACAGACAAGCAATATGTATAAAACTGATGCTTACAAATATAATGTTAAGGCCCTGAAGTATTACAATGGATTGCGATTGTCTAAAATGAAATCAATAGATAAATAACAAATGAGTAAGTAAACAAGTGCCCCCTGAACTTACAAGAGCACATGAGCAAGGATAGCATCCACGTCAAACAAAGTATCCGTTGGGAATTCTCTCAGCGGTATGTTGCCCCTGTAAAGCATTACAGAAAGATTTCCTTAGCATTCAATTCACTTGTGGCTCTAATACACTGACTGGAAGTTCTTTGATGTTAGAACCTGTGTCTCATCCACTATCCGATGCACCTACCAGAGCACTGGTCATAACACACACTGAAATACTTACTATACACACCTGATAGACAGGCTCACTTTGAAGAGCTCTGTGGTTGGCAAAAAGACTGGGAAAAAACATGAGTCCCAACAGGGCTTCCTCCTGCCTCCCTTTCTCACAGCATACACAGATGCCCCAAATGGGCTGGGAAGGAGACAAGCAGAAGAGACAAAGAAGGGTCCTTAGCAGTAGGTCCCGGAGGATAAAGGACCTGTCCCTACTTCCTAGGCCAAATCCCAAGAGTTTGCTGACTCAGATTAGAAGACCCCAGTATGGAGAAATCTATAACCTGGAAACCTGTAGACCCCTCAAAAATAAAGTAGTAAGACATTTATTTCACACCTGACCTGACATACCTACTTAGAACATGACATATACTAAGTGCTTACTTACCAGGCATTTGCAGTCAAAGCTTACATAAGATTCTCATATAATATCCAAAACAACCCTGACAGTTAAGTATCATTCTCCTCAATCTATAGATTAGGAAGCCAAAGTGGAGGTAACAAATCTATTACTTAGACTTTTTTGCTAAGCTTCATATGATCCCCATTACACAGAGCTTCCTTCTGGCTTCGTGACATTTCGTATACTTGAATATTTTAGAGGCATAGCTTTATATTTATCCATCCCAGTGAAAAAAAAACTAGTTTACCTGAATAAATATGCTTTTATCAAATCCTTTTCACTTCCACAGTATCTCGATGTTTCTTCTGTGACACAATTAACCTTTAAAAGATTATATTTAACACTTAAGAGTGTAGAGCAAATGGCAGAGTTTCTTGGTTAGGGAAACACAAAGGAAAGTTAAATAGTGCAGTGTATCTCCAGATCACATTTCTTATTTTACTTTTTTTCTGACTTATATGCTGTAACTGCTCACTTATACCGAAGAGTTATATTTAATCACGCACAATTCAATTCAATCTTATGAAGGAAGTAGGAGATAATGACGTAGAAAAGGAAGGAAACAATAAAAGCAAGACAAAAAAATCATGGGCAAAAGCCAGGAAACAGAGAAGTGAATGGTAAGTTGGAACCACAGAAGCATCTCAGTAGCTGGAACACAGGTATGACAGATACTGCTGGTTCCCCACCCCAAATCCATCCCACTCTCTTTGCTTCACTAACAGAATGTCACTAATAGCAAGTTCCCCCATTAAAAGACTTTTCCAGACTCCCCCAAAAGCTAAGGATAGGTACATAATGTGCGGAGAAGTCACAGGTTTGGCATTCCTAGAAGGGTCTTAAAGGAGGTTGTCTGATACTCATGCTCTTCCCACTCCTTGATGACAAAGAAAAAAACCTAACAAGGCAGGTAGGCACCAGCAGTCATCATGGGCCATAAGGCATCCTTAAAGGAGAAACCCTTGCTAAGGATGGTGCAAAAGAAAGAACGAGTCTGAGTCCTGATGATTTTAGAGCAGCCACAACACTCTTGATAGTTTACAATGAAGACTCTGTGAAAAATATGAGGACGATCCTGGCAGCAACATGCAGATGAAATGGAAGGTATAGCACAAAGGCAAGGAAGCCAGATGACAGAGTATCACATCAGTACAGGTCAAAGCTTCCCTCATAGCTCAGTTGGTAAAGAATCTGCCTGCAATGCAGGAGACCTGGGTTCGATTCCTGGTCAGGAAGATCCTCTGGAGAAGGAAATGGCAACCACTCCAGTATTCTTGCCTGGAGAATTCCACAGAGGAGCCTGGCGGGCTACAGCCCATGGGGTTGCAAGAGTCAAATATGACTTAGCAACTAAACCACCACCACCACAGGTCAAGAAGGGTTTCCCTGGTGACTCAGACTGTAAAGAATTCACCTGCAATGTGGGAGACTAGGTTGGATCCCTGGGTCAGGAAGATCCCCTAGAGGAGGGCATGGCAACCCACTCCAGTATTCATGTCTGCAGAATCCTATGGACAGAGGAGCCTGGCAGGCTCCAGTCTATAGGGTTGCAAGGAGTGGGACACCACTGAGCGACTAACACTTTCACTTTCACAGGTCAAGGCTGACAAGGGCCTGAAGTAAAGCAGAAAAGGACAGAAGAGATTCAAGAGACTTTTCACAAATACAGAAAGTAAAACTAAGAAGACTGAGCGTATAATATGCACCACGGGACATAGAGGGGAAGGAAAGAGAGAGAATGAAGAGGCTGTCAGACAGGGCAAGTGGGTTGCCTGAAACATAACTTACCAAAACTAAGATAGGAAGAACAGTTAGTATTTTGTTTTGGATTTTGTTAAATTTGCATTTGTTAATGGGTTTTTTTTTTGTTTTTGGTTTTTGTTTTCAGGTTAACTTTAATGGAGTTTGAGGAAGCACAGTGACAAGTGGAAAAGCTACATTTGTTTTATTTTTCAAACAGCTACTAAAAGAGAACTGATACCCAGAAAGGATATGAGGAATAGAGAACCAGAATTAAAAGTCAGAGTATAGTCATAACCAAAAGCCATGAATTTTACTGTAATTAAAAAAAAAAATTTTTAAAGTCAGAGCATAGGGGATGGTTGATATTATGATAACAGATTTGTCCATTCATTCACTCAAAACACATTTGAACACCTATCGTATGTTAGTCACTATTCTCTTCACTGGGAGCACAGTTAGGTTCCAAATTAAAATCTTTCTCTTTAGAACTCATATTCTAAAAGCAGAGATAGACCATTTAAAAACTAAATAATATGTAATATTAAGCACTATGAAGGAAAAAAAACTTACTATGGGGATAGTGTATGACAGGACATTTTAGGTAAGAAGGCTTACCTAAAGAAGGCTTATCTTCATCAAAGAAGGATTCTCTGAGGAGGTAACATGTGAACAAAGAACTGAAGTAACGGAATGATGCATGCAAATACATAAATATGTGGAAGAGATGAGTGGGAAATACCTGCAAAGGCCTTATGGAAAATCTAGCAGGTTCAAGTAACACAAAGACAACTAGCAAGTGCCAGGAACAAACTGAGGAAGGTAGAGGAACAGAAAGTGAGATAAGAGGAAGTCAGTATCCAAAGAGGAGTTTCGATTTTAACACAACTCTAATGGGAAGCCTTTCTGAGATCTGATACATTTGCTTATGTGTGGAGAAGGGTTTGGTGAGACAAAAGTGAAAGGAAAAAGGCCAAATAGGCAGCTGTTGTGGTTTCCCAGAGGAGAAGTGAGGATGTTTGGACAAGATACTGGAAATGAAGATACCGGAAATGGTCAAGTATGCATGGTTTTGATAGTAGAACCTGAGAGAAAGTGAAAGTCACTCAGTTGTATCCAACTCTTTGCAACCCTATGGACTGTACAGTCCATGGAATTCTCCAGCCCTGAATACTGGAGTGGGCAGCCTTTCCCTTCTCCAGGGGATTTTCCCAACCCAGGGATTGAACCCAGGCCTCTCGCATTGCGGGCAGATTCTTTACCAGCTGAGCCACAAGGGAAGCCTAAGAATACAGGAGTGGATAGCCTATCCCTTGTCCAGCGGATCTTCCTGACCCAGGAATTGAACTGGGGTCTCCTGATTACAGGCGGATTCTTAACCAGTTGAGCTACCAGGGAAGTAGAACCTGAAGGACTTATTAATGGATTGGTTATGATAGAAAAAAGATGACCCAAAGGTTTTTTGCTTTTAAATCTACATTGATAAAGTAATATAGTCACACCAGCTTTCTTTTGGTTATTATTTGCATGATATATTATTTTTCCTTCATTTACTTTGAGAGTTTCTAAAGTCTTGAAGATGCATTTCTAAATATCTTACAACTGGATTTGGTTGATCATAGAAAAAGCAAGAGAGTTCCAGAAAAACATCTACTTCTGCTTTATTGACTATGCCAAAGCCTTTGACTGTGTGGATCACAATAAACTGTGGAAAATTTTGAAACAGATGGGAATACCAGACCTCCTGATCTGCCTCTTGAGAAATTTGTATGCAGGTCAGGAAGCAACAGTTAGAACTGGACATGGAACAACAGACTGGTTCCAAATAGGAAAAGGAGTTCATCAAGGCTGTATATTGTCACCCTGTTTATTTAACTTCTATGCAGAGTAAACCATGAGAAACGCTGGACTGGAAGAAACACAAGCTGGAATCAAGATTGCCGGGAGAAATATCAATAACCTCAGATATGCGGATGACACCACCCTTATGGCAGAAAGTGAAGAGGAACTCAAAAGCCTCTTGATGAAAGTGAAAGTGGAGAGTGAAAAAGTTGGCTTAAAGCTCAACATTCAGAAAATGAAGATCATGGCATCCGGTCCCATCACTTCATGGGAAATAGATGGGGAAACAGTGGAAACAGTGTCAGACTTTATTTTTCTGGGCTCCAAAATCACTACAGATGGTGACTGCAGCCATGAAATTAGAAGACGCTTACTCCTTGGAAGGAAAGTTATGACCAACCTAGATAGCATATTCAAAAGCAAAGACATTACTTTGCCAACAAAGGTTCGTCTAGTCAAGGCTATGGTTTTTCCTTTGGTCATGTATGGATGTGAGAGTTGGACTGTGAAGAAGGCTGAGCGCCGAAGACTTGATGCTTTTGAACTGTGGTGTTGGAGAAGACTCTTGAGAGTCCCTTGGACGGCAAGGAGATCCAACCAGTCCATTCTAAAGGAGATCAGCCCTGGGATTTCTTTGGAAGGAATGATGCTAAAGCTGAAACTCCAGTACTTTGGCCACCTCATGCGAAGAGTTGACTCACTGGAAAAGACTCTGGTGCTGGGAGGGATTGGGGGCAGGAGGAGAAGGGGACGACAGAGGATGGGATGGCTGGATGGCATCAGTGACTCGATGGACGTGAGTCTGAGTGAACTCCAGGAGTTGGTGATGGACAGGGAGGCCTGGCGTGCTGGGATTCATGGGGTCGCAGAGTCGGACACGACTGAGCGACTGATCTGATCTGATCTGATTGTTCCCAGCCTGACAATCGTTTTCTTACCTGGAATATTTAGTCCATTTATAATTTAATGTTTTCTTCATCTACATCTGCCTAAAGAAATCTTAACTTTTGAAGACAATCTCAAAATGCTACTTTTTGTGAAGTCTTTCCCAATACCATAATATGATGTCCACTTTGATAATCATGTAAGATTTCTTTCTTTTAAACCTCTATAGCATTATATTTGTACCTCTTATAATGACCAAGTTCTGCCAGTTATTATAATGGTCTGCAGGAATTCTCTGGCAGTACAGTGGTTAGGACTCCAAGCTTTCACTGCCAAGGGCCCAGATTCAATCCTTGGTCAGGGAGCTAAGATTCCCAAAGGTGTGCAGCGTAACCAAAAAAAAAAAAAAAGGTCTGTGAATGTGTTTTGGATATCTACTCTCCAAAGAAAAGTCTGGGATCTTAGTTATTTTTCCGTCTTGAGAAATGGAGTATTTCCTGCCGTATCAGCAAACAAAGGATGTCACGGTGATCAGCTATTGCAGCCACCACCGAAGGTGAGCCCTGAGAAAACTCAGGATGTGAAAATACAGGATACTGGCACCAGATAGCTGAGGTACGTATCAAAGGAATGATTTCAGTGAGCCCGGATTCTTGCATATTCCCATACACAGAAAACCACTAAATTCCTTAACTTGCCATATCTGACTTTCCTTTAATTAACAGCAATCAATTTTGACATTCGGACTACCTGCCCTTTTTGGCAAAACTTCTACAAAATCCGGTTGCCCCTGTCAACTCCTCAGAGCTATTCTCTCAGGGTTACTTGAGGTGCTGGCTCCTGGGTTTTAAGTCCTAAAAATCCCCTCCTAAGAAAACATAACTCTCAACTTTTAGGTTGTGAATACTTTTTAAGTCTACAATCCAATAAGAGACTAAATAATCCTGAGCTCTTTTCAGCCTCCTAAGCAGTACTGAGCATCTACTATGCACCAGGGACTGAGCTAGGTACTCGAGGTCCAGGTCTGTCTCTTTCACCATGGTTTCCTTTCCACATAACTTCAAAGCCCTCACTGTAAAAGCTTTATGAACTGTTAGTTCATAAAGGTGATCTTTAGGCATGAACCTTCATATTCTACTCCAGTGAGCAAACACATAGTCACTAGTCATCAGTTTACTGACTGCTAGATAAACAGTATGATTATCCCTTTGGAGTGTCATACCAACCCAGTATTTTGTTTCTAAATCCCAATTTTTGTTCAAAGCTTGGGCGCCATTATCATTCTAGAGTATAAACTGGTTCACAATTAATCGAGACCCTGAGACCTCTATACAAAGAGAACTGACACTTTAAAAAAAAAAGATTTTTTTTTAAAGGTATATACATGCATGCTTAGTCGCTTAGTTGTGTCCAATTCTTTGTGATCTTTGGACCATAGCCCATCGGGCTCCTCTGTCCACAGGATTTTTCAGGCAAGAATACTCCAGTGGGGTGCCATTTCCTTCTCCAAGGAATATAACTATGATATAATAAGAAATATATATTTGGTCTCTACCCCTCGTTCCTGACACAGAGCTCCTGGTGGTGGTTATGGTGGTTAATTGCTAAGTCATGTCTGACGCTTGCAAGCCCAGAGACTGTATCCCACCAGTCTCCTCTGTCCATGGGATTTCCCAGGCAAAAATACTGGTGTGGACTGCTATTTCCTCCTCCAGGGGATGTTCTTGACCCAGGGATCAAACCCAGGTCTCCTGCATTGTAGGCATATTCTTTACTGACTGAGCCACTAGGGAAGTACCTAAAACCCTGTAATTTCCTGAATGATGGAGTGGTAGGAGTATCTTTTGTTCTAATATTTGGTCCTTTAACCCCAAATATAAGAGTTTCTAAAACCCTTGGAATCTCTGGCAGTGATAAGAGTCTGTCTGTATGCAAATGAAATGACTGGCAGTTGGGGCCCTTAGATAGCTTCAGGAAGGGGGCTGGTTGCCAGCAAAAGGCAAGATTAGAGTGGTAACTTTCAGCCCCACTTCCCTTCCCTTCTCAAGCTCCTGCACTTGAGACTCTTCCAGATCTTGCCCATGTATTTCTTCCTGGCTGTTCCTAAGATATCCTTTGTAAGAAGCCAGTAACAGTTAAGTAAAGTCTTCCCCTGAGTTCTGTGAGTCACTGTAGCCAATTATGGACCCTGAGGATGGGGTTGTGAGAACCCCCATTTGTAGCCAAGTCGTAGGAAGCCTGGGGATCTTCTCACTCCCTGTGACTGGAATCTAAAGTGAGAGCAATCTCACAGGACTGTACCCTTCCCCTGAGGGGTCTGTGCTAATGCTGGGTTGTTGGTGTCAGACCTGCTTGGTGTGGAAAACACACACATTTGGTGTCAGAAGTGTTTTGTGGTGAAAGTGAAGAGTTTCCCTTTAAAAGTCACAGTCAGTTAACTTTTCTATGTTTCCTGCCCTGGGAACTCAAGCTGCAGGGATCAAGACAGACAGTAGCCATCTCTCAAAGGAGGAAGGTTAATGAACTAGAAAAAAATAAATGTACACAGAAAGTCAGGGAGACACTAATCTGAAGAATTTAATAATCACTGGGTAATTAATCATTCCACTTTCTGAGGTACAAATTCTAAGTTTAAACTAAATGAAAGGCTCATGAAGCTATTTAAACCATGATGCATCTGGAAATTTTCCATAATACTCCACAGCAAGTTTGAACACTTTTTGAGAAATTAAATATGTAATTTCAAATTAGGTCGTCTTAACATTTTTCTAAAAATAAATATGACAACCACAACATAAGCAATTATAAAGACAGAATATGAAAGAAAAAACAAAAACACACACTTCAATTACTTCAATTTTGATACCTCAGTTTGTGCTAATACAAATGTTTTAATAGTTATGAATATCTATTATGATATATTTCTTAGGCAAAATAAAAAGAGCCTATATACAAGACTGAAAAAATGACACTATAGCTCCAATAGAATGGTTTACAAAATAAAGCTCTAAGAATTCTAAATAGCTTTTTCCTCTGTATTTGTACTAACTTGTACAATAATTTGGAACCATCTATACTTCTGCTTATTCTTATGAAAAAAAAGATAGAAAAAATATTTTTCCAGTTTGAAAAAAGATGTGAAACAACATATTACTTTTAGATACTCACTCTTAGGTCACACAACTGTAGAATGTTTGTCACTAATAATTTATTAACATAAATATGTTTTTACCTTTGCTACTGAAATTCCATAGTCCTGGAGAGGTTTAGCAGCCTCGTTCAATTCTTCAAGAAACATAGAAGTTCTTGGAGACTCTAAAATAAGAAATGTTTTATGAATGTTTTATGACTTGCCCTTAGGAAAAATGAATTTTTAAAATTAAAGCCAAAAGCTGCAAACTGCAAAAGAAATATATTAGTTTGCTCAACTACTATGCAACAACAAATAAGTAACTAAACAAACCAATTACATATTTTTGTACCCTATTTCCTATTGCCTCATTATTCTTATTTCTAATATTTTTATCATGAAATATTTTCATTTTGTGACCTTAGAAGCTTTCTAGACATAAACTGGATAAATAAACGTTTAATTTAAATGGAACAGTTGTCATTATTTTTCCAAGTTTAATACTATACACAAACACACATGTACAAAAATTTCAAAATGATTTTAACATACCATTTTCAAATCCTAATTATAATAAAGTGTTAGTCACTCAGTCGTGCCTGACTCTTTGTGACCCTATGGACTGTAGCCCGCCAGGCTCCTCTGACAATGGAATTCTCTAGGCAAGAACACTGGAGTGGGTTGCCATTCCCTTCTCCAAGAGATCTTCCCAAACCAGGGTTCGAACCCAGGTCTCCTGCATTGGAGGCAAACTCTTTACCTTCTAAGACACCAAAGAACCCCTATAAGGGAGCCAACAAATATGTGAATTCACTTACTAATTCCAAGAATAGTATTTTTTAAGGCCTGAGAAATTTTAATAGAACTGTGACAGTGATCAGTTATGTTCAATAGCTGTATTAATTAATTCAGTATAATCAACAGTATGGTTAAAGCAGAGTATTAAACTTAAGCATCAGTATTACTATATTTAAAGTTTTAAAACACTTTAAAAATATTTACATGCTAAAAATATCAAAATGTTTACTTTTAGAAATGATAATGAAATGATATTACTCATAGCTAATTCTCACCTAGTATTTACTATGGATTAGGGACATGAGCTAAGTCACTTAATCGTCACAACAAATTTATAAAGCCCACACTACTTCCTCATTATGGATGACAAAAAAGACACACAGAGAGATTAAGTGACTTGACCCAGGTCACACAACAGGTGAAGAAGCAAAGTCAAGATTCAAACCCAGGTAGGCATATCATAGTAGCAACTTTAAAGCACATTTTATTAATCCTGACAATAAGTTCTCCCTGAGCATAATGATTAAACACCAATAGAAACATCACAAAAATCATATTAAAATATAAAAAATACTTACCAGCTTGACAAAAATAAACTAAGGTGGCTTTTCCTGGTTGCAATGTACTGAAGAATGTCTGAGGACTCAGCTCTGGAGAGTCTACTGCTGATGTATAAAAAATGCACATCATGACAAAAGAGATGCCAGCTCTAAACACGCTGAAACTGGAAGGCATCATCAGCTGCGGCTGCGTACGGACAGGAGAATCTACTCTTTTCACTGCTGTCTTCTGTTGCCCAGGACAATACCTGGTAAGAGTAGGTGTGCGACAAAGTTGTGCCCCAGGAATTTGTTAAATGAATGAATGAAGTAAAATCTGTAAAAAGAATAATAGAAGAAATTAGTCTCAGGTTTGATTTTGCTAATACTTTACTATTTCCTTCTAGTACAAATGTGAGAGGGGATGATATATAATGACATTGATTTTATAATACTATTAATTTTTGATACAAAGATATCAAGGATATCTGGAAAACACAATACTAAGTATATTATGTTTAATAGCTATTTACTGGTGTGTGTGTGTTCTCAGTTGTGTCTGACTCTTTGTGAACCTTTGTGAACCACTATACAGTGGAACTGTATAGTCCACTAGGCTCCTCTATCCATGGGATTTTTCAGGCAAGAATACTGGAGTGGGGTGCCATTTCCTCCTCCAGGGAATCTTCCCAACTTCATTCAGGGATCAAATCTGAGTCTCCTGCATCTCCTGCATTGCAGGTGGATTTTTACCACTGAACCATCAGGGAAGCCCCACTTACTGGTGTGTGTTAAGCCGTCATTTCTAAGGATTCTAAAATTAATTCTCAAACATTATTCAATCCATTTTTTTTAAACAGGGCATTTAATCATTCTCTACCCAGAGTAGATCTACAATTAATACTCAAATAGCAATTAAAACCACTAACATGAAAATGAGATCCAAAATATATGTCTACATTCTTTTTACTTTAAATCCTCTAGAACAGGGGTCCCCAATCTCTGGGATCTAATGCTTGATGATCTGAGGTGGAGCTGATATAATAATTATAGAAATAAAGTGCATAATAAATGTAATACATTTGAATCATCTTGAAACCACCCTTCTTGCTCCCTACCCCCATACATGGAAAACTTGTTTTCCACGAAACTGGTCCCTGGCACCAAAAAGGTTGGGGCCACCTACCCTAGAGGATATCTACTGAAACTATTTAAGAACATTCCTTCCAAATATACATTTAGTAACGTTTGATGGATTTAAACAGTTTAGAAAAGCAAATAGCTCCTTCAACTCATATTTTAATTCAGTTCTATCTTCTGAACGCAGATTTAGTCTATATACCATCTTCTCATCTTCTTTCATGCTGTACTTACTCCCATGCTGTTCTCTGTGTCCACTGTCAGTTCTCTTTTCTTATACTTTTGCTACTTTCAAATTTCTTTTGAACAATTTCTTCTTTCAGGAAGCTTTTCTACTGCTGATACACATTATCTACATTTAAAAGAACATAGTTTGGGGAAATTAGTTTTTATATTAAACATCATACTTTTAGAAAGTAAAGATACACCAACAGGTACAGGTGAGAATTTTAACTGTAATTTTATTTTATTTTATTTATTTATTTTTTAACTGTAATTTTAAATAGATTCCTTATCTTTTAAGCAAAAGATCACTATGTCAAAACAGGAGACAGGAAAAAAAAAAGTAGCAAGAATTACTCATAAGGATAGGAGTGGAACTTTTCAGTAAAGAATGGAGAATGGAAAATTTAGGGGAAAAAAAATCATACTAAATTAGACATTTATCATTTCAGTGGTCATGAAGACCATTTACTCTTCAATTTAACATTTCAGGGATAATGAGAAACAATTTAGTTCTCAATTTACAATAGAGCTGATAAACTGAAAGCCCATATACCTTGCTTTTTCAACACTATAAGCACATAAGGTTGTCTCACACAACAGTTTAACAGCTACTGTGCAACGTGCCTGGCTTTCTTTTCTTCCGTCACAGTCACTGAAAACACTCAGATGGTGGCTGTGTGTCAGCATAGGTCCCAGATGGGGTGCAGCCCAGAGAACCCCCAGGTGGTATGCAATGAATATATGACATAGGAAGAAATAACATAGGTTTGTTGTCTTAAACTACTGAGACTGGTGTGGCAGGGGGTGGATTACTGCAGCATAATCTAGTTTATCTTCACCAGTATATAAATCACAAGTGAGGTGCTGCCTTAACAAGAACCCCACACATAGGCTCAGGGGCCAAGCAGCAGGAAACTGTTCTGAGACTACTCATGGAAACTCTTTCTCTTCGAGGAAACACAGAGACAGGACCTCAACAAATGATTTGTGTTAAGGAATAACAAAACATTTGATATAACTGTCACTACAATAATTTGGAAATGAGAAGTACCTAATGAATTTATGAGCATGTAGTTAGGTTCATGTGGCTAAAGAACTTATTTATGGCTGCAAGACAGAAGATGAGTAGCATGTGATAGTTGCTGTTGATTACGTTTAACAAGGAAATAAAAGAAAGGTACTCAAAGAAGCACCACCATCTATAAGTCTAGCTGTTCAAAACTTAAAACAATTCCTAAGTCCCCACCTTTGCAGGGTCAGGAAACACTAACAAAACTGCTCAGCCACAGAAAAAAAACCATATTCTCCAAAGTCCAACTTCAGATGTGGCCAAAGATGATAAAAATCAAAGGACCTCTTGCAAGCCAAAGCCAAGGACCATAAAGAACTATGCTCCAGGGCATGTGCTAGAATATTAACTGTTTGTCACTGGTCTGCAGGAGAAGGCAATGGCACCCTACTCCAGTACTCTTGCCTGGAAAATCCCATGGACAGAGGAGCCTGATAGGCTGCAGTCCATGGGGTTGCGAAGAGTCAGACGCGACTGAGAGACTTCACTTTCACTTTTCACTTTTATGCACTGGAGAAGGAAATGGCAACCCACTCCAGTGTTCTTGCCTGGAGAATCCCAGGGATGGCGGAGCCTGGTGGGCTGCCGTCTATGGGGTCACACAGAGTCGGACACGACTGAAGCGACTTAGCAGCAGCAGCAGCAGCACTGGTCTACAATAATGAGAAAAACACAGAAATTGACTATAAATGTTTAGCAGCTTTTATAGCAATTTCACAAAGTAAATCTGTGGGCTAATCAAATGTTAACTAGTCATTTGATATGCTTTTTTATTTCATTTTTCTTATACTTTGAGCCCTAGCAATATCTGTCCAGCAAGGTTCCAAAACCACTACAGTTCAGTGTCTGGTTTATGTCTTCCATTCTTCTCTTCAAATATTATTAGTAAGAACACGTATTGTAGTTATATGTCCCTACAACTACTCTATGAATTCAACAGTGTAAGGGAAACGGATAACTTATGAAGTCCAGAGATCATGGCTACTAAGCATTACTCAGAGATCCCAGACTTTGAGCATGACACAGTGACTGAACGGGAGTTAGGGGTTATCTCCACATGGAAGAGCCAAGGATGAAGTACATATAGGAAGAAGAATATAGTTGTTGTTTAGTCACTAAGTCGTGCTTGACTCTTTGGGACCCCATAGACTGTAGCCTGCCAGGCTCCTCTATCCATGGGACTTCCTAGGAAAGAAGACTGGAGTAGGTTGCCACTTCCTTCTCCAGGGAATCTTCCTGACCCAGGGATTGAACCCATGTCTCCTGCATTGGCAGGTGGATTCTTTGAAGTACATATAGGAAGGACAATATCTACTCACAAAAATGGTAGAGTGTCCAAATGTTTCTAGGTCTCTACACGTGTTAAAATTCCACTTCCCCACTTCCCTGAGTTACATATGGCCATGACTTGATTTGGCCAATGAAATGTGCAAAGTATCATATGTAACTTCCAAAAGCTTTTAAAAGTCAATGTGTATGTGTCATGATACACTTTATCTCTGCCACGATGATTGAAAACACTCAACTGTTAAACCAAGTCTCAGGAAGAGGGCAACATGGGACAAGGCTCCCAGCCTACTAGTGTTAACATAAAATAAACATCTTGTTTTAAACTTCTAAAGATTTAGGGTTGTTATTACACTATAACCCAACCTAGCCCTATTTGTTTTAGTGACAGCTAAGAAGAGAGTGACTTAAACATAAAAACATATCCTAGATCTTGAAGGAATATATTTCAAAGAATTCACAAGAAGTTGACCCAATTTCAAGTTAGGAAGATTTTAAAAGGGAAGATGACTCTACAATGCAACTGACTATTACCACAACCAGTGCCAATATGAAAAGAAAATGAACTCATGCGCAAATATTTGCCAATACTACACACAGACACCTCCCCACTAAGTGCGACTCTTAGCCTTTGGATCTGGAAAGAGCCCTCAGTTCAACACGATGCTCCTGGATGAATAATCAGAGTTAGTATGTAAGATGTAACTTCTGCCTCATCCCTAAACTCTAAACAAGTATGCATGCACAGGTCATTTAAAAGTTGGGAAAAAGTATGTGACATTTAACCAAGGACAAATACAAGAGGCTGACAAACACTGTAAGAAAGGATGCATGAAGGTTTAGTACAAAAAGGGCTAAAGCTTGTAAATAAAATGTTAACGGCAACAAAAGTTTGTTTTGCTCAGCACCAGAATTCTGAGAAAGGAGGAGGAAGTACCTCAGGAGAAAAACACTGATACTCCTGTTAGTGAGAGGTGTAGACAAGGATTTGCCCTTCTGTGCAGATGGAGCAGCTGATGGCCCTTTTCAGTTGGAGCAATCTCAATGGGGAACTGGGTCCCATATATAACACTTGGCAAACAGTTCTGCTTTCAAAGACCACTGTGCTAATCTCCTCTCCCGAAACAACAGTATTCAACCATTGTGCATCAGGGACACATTCCATATTTTAGGTTTTCCAGGCACAAGCTTTTCTAGAAGACCCTTGGTTAGTTTCTTCTGTAAAAGCCTAAATTTCCCTTATCATTAAACATAAAACTAATGGTTTCCCCTTTTGAGAAAGAGGAAATCAGCAACTCTAAACATTAAACAAAGATCTGCAGGCATCATTCTCTGGGAAAAGCCACACTTCATATTCTGCAACAAATGGGGCATATAATAATACTTGCAAAGTTCCTGTAAGAACATCCTGTCAAAAATTAGCTTACTTACAGTTTAACACTGCTATTGGAGAACAGAACCTGTTCACTGAACCAGCCTCCAATAAAATGCTGATTAGATCTCATAAATGATAAATCTCACAGTTTATCATTTATGACCCAAAGGAGGCAATAAAAGGAGTCAACACATCTCCACTTACAGAGTTTCCCTGAGGGAGTGAGGCAAATCTTCTATCTACACCTCCCCATATACATGGCCCCAAAAAGGAAGGAGAAAAAGGTAACTATCCCGATTTCCTATGACTCTGAAATAAAAAAAAAAACAACTCACAAGCAAAGATGTGAAACACGTGTGTGTGTGTGTTTACTCAGTTGTGTCCAACTCTTTGCAACCCCATGGACTGTAGCCTGCCAGGCTTCTCTATCCAAGGAATTCTCCAGACAAGAATACTGGAGTGGGTTGCCATTCCCTTCTCCTGGGGATCTTCCTGACTCAGTGATCAAACTTGTGTCTCCTGTTTCTATAGCACTGGCAGGCAGACTCTCTACCACTGAGCCCCCTGGGAAGCCCATGTGTGGTTTACTCTCACTTTGAGTAGAGAATTTGGGGAAAAGAGAAAAACCCCTTCATGGAGAAAATCTATTCATGACCTGATTCATTGATTATAAAACATACAAAAATAAAACATGCCAGAAAATAAGTGGGTTTCCTGATTTTGGCAAGTGCCTAAAAGCACATAACTCTGAATCCATGCTTAATTGATGTGCAACAGACTGGTTCCAAATAGGAAAAGGAGTACGTCAAGGCTGTATATTGTCACCCTGCTTATTTAACTTATATGCAGAGAACATCATGAGAAACGCTGGGCTGGAAGAAACACAAGCTGGAATCAAGACTGCCGGGAGAAATATCAATAACCTCAGATATGCAGATGATACCACCCTTACGGCAGAAAGTGAAGAGGAACTCAAAAGCCTCTTGATGAAAGTGAAAGAGGAGAGTGAAAAAGTTGGCTTAAAGCTCAACATTCAGAAAACAAAGATCATGGCATCCAGTCCCATCACTTCATGGGAAATAGATGGGGAAACAGTGGAAACAGTATCAGACTTTATTTTTTGGGGCTCCAAATGCACTGCAGATGGTGATTGCAGCCATGAAATTAAAAGACGCTTACTCCTTGGAAGGAAAGTTATGACTAATCTAGACAGCATATTCAAAAGCAGAGACATTACTCTGCCAACAAAGGTCTGTCTAGTCAGGGCTATGGTTTTTCCAGTGGTCATGTATGGATGTGAGAGTTGGACTGTGAAGAAAGCTGAGTGCCAAAGAATTGATGCTTTTGAACTGTGCTGTTGGAGAAGACTCTTGAGAGTCCCTTGGACTGCAAGGAGATCCAACCAGTCCATTCTAAAGGAGATCAGCCCTGGGTGTTCTTTGGAAGGACTGATGCTAAAGCTGAAACTCCAGTACTTTGGCCACCTCATGCGAAGAGTTGACTCATTGGAAAAGACTCTGATGCTGGGAGGGATTGGGGGCAGGAGGAGAAGGGGACGACAGAGGATGAGATGGCTGGATGGCATCACCGACTCAATGGATGTGAGCCTGAGTGAACTCCAGGAGTTGGTGATGGACAGGGAGGCCTGGCATGCTGCAATTCATGGGGTCACAAAGAGTCGGACACGACTGAGGGACTGAACTGAACTGAAGCACATAACTGCAATCAGTTAGTTCACTGGGGCGAGGAGCTCTCTGAACCCTTTCAAATCAGTGTACTGGCCTAACCACATTCTTTATGAATACATGAGGCAAATGCCTTAAGCTGCAAACAAACAAACAAACCAAGATCCTTCTGTAGAGCACTGATGTTGGATTAGGCCTGTGAACTTCTCGCTCCAAGTTTGCCCTACTGTAGGCTGGCTGCACGGCACAACCTGCTCAGCTGAGTGTTTCATCTGAGGGATCTTCACAGAACAGTACCAGACCTCAACATCCATCAGTTTGTCAGCACACCCTATACAGAACCCAGAACACACCAACATGTGGTGCCTGGTTGAACTACTGTCCCACAATCTGGAGACTTTAACCTTCTCTGTGAATCTCTTAGCTAGGAAAGAAGGCAGCAACACGCTTCTTAGGATGGTGAGTTGGAAAAGGCCGAGTCTTAGCTACACAAATGAATGTAGCAGTGTCTTTCACAGGGATACTTAAATAACAATGCGCCACCCATCCTAAGGGGAACACAAATGATTCTCTCATCATTTTGCACTACTTTGCTCATTTTGTTACCAAACAACTCCCCTCCCCCCAAGTCAAAACATATGTCAGTCCACTATATGTGGGAAGATCTATTTACTCCTCATTTATTTACAGCATTAAGTAACATAATATAGCATTTTGTTTCCTTATGTCTGAGCCCTAGATACAGCGCAACTATCCACCCACACACAGGTCCGGTCTTTGAAGGAATACATCTGGAATTTAAAAAGCACAGACTATTCCCCTTTTCCTCTCCAGACATCCATCAAATACTTAAAATTCTGATTCTCTCGTTTTGCCTAACGCTCACAGCATCTTTCCAAATTCTAAGTTTTAAATGCCCACTTTCTCCCTACTCAGAGACGGCTTCCATACCCATCCCATTCTCTTTCCACTCTCTTTCCTATCCCATTCCACTCTCTTCTGGAACATGTCCTGAGGGAGGGAAAGATCTCTTAGACCTTCCGTTCAGCCTTCGCCTCATTCCTCCCCACAAAAGGCTCACTTTTTATAGGCGCTCACGCTAGGGAAAAAGAAGAAAACAAAACAGAAGCATCCAGGTAAGACCCTATTTAAGCCAAAATCCACAGCCGGGTGGTGCGGTCGTTGCTGAGGTAGACCCACCAGGTCCGAATGCCGGCAAGCATCCCTGCTTGCAGATACCATAGTCCTGGTCTCCAGGACCCGCGCTGCCACCTACGTACCCGAGACCTGAGAACAAGACTTGCCGGCTGGGATCTGGACTGCGGACCGACAGTTCCCTCCACTGAAGGATGAAGGATGAAACCCAGAAGGCGGGGCCGTGCTTTGCCTGCCCAGTAACCGCGAACCGCTCCCCCTACCTGCGAGCTCACTCTCCTCCCGCCTCCGCAGCAGCAGCCTGCACCGCTCATCTGAGTCGGACGGCTGGGCAAAAAACAACCCACGAGGCTCCTCCTTGTCCTCGTGGGCCTTACGTGCGGCCTTTCCAGCCAATGGGAAGCGCAGGGGGCGGGCAAGAGCCACCCCGGTGACAGGCGACGTCTAGTCCGCCCGCCAGCGCGAGTAGGCCGTACAGTAGTTGGGCCAATCGGCAGCGTGGTTAGGGAATGAAGGGGAGGGAGCAGGCGGGGAAAGCGAGCGGCCAATGAGATCGTGGGGTCCCTGAGCGACGGGTCCTGTGGCCTGTGGTCTTCCGAGCGCGGCGCCCAGGGGGCGTGCCCTCCTGGGCCAATCGGCTGGAGCCCAAGGTGCGGAGCGAGCGCCTCAAATGCTCGGGTTTCTCAGCTGATTGTCTCCAGCCGAGAGTTGTTTTTTGCATCTACCGAGCCGAGCCGGAGCAGGAGGAGCCGAGACCCCCGGGGGTGGGGGGCCGGGGAGAGGAGGCGGGGTCCGAGGAGCCGCGGCTGTTCTCCGCGGGGCTCTGGGTCCTGTCACGGCGCTTCCTGGGGTTGGAGGTTGGGGTGGGTGGGGGGTCAGAGGGACATCCTTCTCCCCCTCGACGGCGGCTCCGAGTC
Organism: Bos taurus; assembly: GCF_002263795.3. NCBI lineage: Eukaryota > Metazoa > Chordata > Mammalia > Artiodactyla > Bovidae > Bos > Bos taurus. Next base: position 11,615,689 of record NC_037337.1, on the reverse strand, counting down.
CGGCCCCTTCCTTCCCGCGCTCTTTCGCCCGCCCCCCAGCCCCCTCATGAGGGTGTCCGTGCCGGGTCCCGCGGCCGGCCGCGAGCCCTCGACGCCCGGCGGGGGCGGCGGAGACGCAGTCGCTGCCGCCTCAGGCGCCGCGGTGCCTGGCTCGGTGCAGTTGGCGCTGAGCATCCTGCACGCCCTGCTCTACGCCGCGCTCTTCGCCTTTGCCTACCTGCAGCTGTGGCGGCTGCTCCTGTACCGCGAGCGGCGGCTGAGTTACCAGAGCCTCTGTCTCTTCCTCTGTCTCCTGTGGGCAGCGCTCAGGACCACCCTCTTCTCAGCCGCCTTCTCGCTCAGCGGCTCCTTGCCCCTGCTCCGGCCGCCCGCTCACCTGCACTTCTTCCCCCACTGGCTGCTCTACTGCTTCCCCTCCTGTCTCCAGTTCTCCACGCTCTGTCTCCTCAACCTCTACCTGGCGGAGGTAAGGCGGGAGGACCGGCACGCGGGGCCGGGCGGGAGAGTGGGGCCGCCGCGTTTCACTCGGGCTGAGGATCGGTGGCGGGTTGGGGGGTGGGGTGCGGACCGGGAGAAGCGAATCCGAGAGCAGCCCGGGGAAACTGAGGCACGCCTGGAGTGTGCGCCAGGTTTCTGGCCCTAAACTTAAGCAGCCGATTGACTCGACTACTGAGGGGCTTGGGGAGTCGGCGAGGGGAGGGCTGGTGGTGAGTGAGAGTGTATGTTCAGACAACTTGAAACAGCAGGACCAGCCTTTGTTTGGCGTCCTGGCCCTTGTACGCGAAGGTGTCGGTGGCACCGACAAAGTGGCATCGCAAGAAGTAGCAGCCGGGGTAGTTCTGCCGAAGCTGGACTCTGTTGAGAGAGGTTGGATGCTGAGGTAGCAGCAGCTCTGCTGAAGCTGGACTGCTGCCAGCCATTACGTCACCAGGCAGAGCTGTTCCTCTGCTATTGTTACTGCGTTTCTTTTATTAGAAGCTTATATTCCCTCCTGCATCTCCTTACCCGGCGCTCGATAAGCCTCACACAGATTTCGTTCGATAGTTCCCCGGCGGGGTTAATAATCACTAACCAATCCCGAGGGTCAGTATAAAGACCTCCGTAAAGCCCCGAGTGTGTTTGCCCCAGTGGCTTCATGCCTCGACTATTTATTCTACCTCCTAAAGCCTAGTCTTTTTTATTTTTTCCAGCTAATTAAGAGAAAATACTAGTTTAACCTGCGCCTATTGCAGAAACAAACCACCAAACTGTTTTTGCAATAACTTGCTTAATAGCTGGCACCTAATCACACCCCCTTTCTCTTTTATGAGGAATTGCTGGTTGGTTTGCATTGTTCTGCAGCACTTAGGTATTTGACCCATTTCAAACAGGTTTGAGAGTGTAAGTTTATCAATCATGTGTGCCAGCTAGTGGTATTTAAGCCACGGAATTTTGAAAATTACCACACACACACACACACACACACACAAAACCCCACTCCCCTCCCCCCCCCGCAAAAAAAAAAAAAAAAAAGCTTAAGGAGGGGAGGAAACAAGGTGACATCATATGCTTAATACTGACTAATATAGAACAATATTGGTCTATGCAGCTAATCCTCTCAAAGGCTTTTGGAGGTGATGAGAATTAACATGGTTCTGAGCAAAAGTAAAAATCATTTGAGGCAGATTGTGTGTTTGTATTTCCTGCGTAAACCAACTCTTCTCCAGTAATAGCTATGAAGTTGAATGCATAATTTTAAAAGCACAATCATAAATTCAGCTTTTTACCACACTAAAAACAACAGTTTAGAATATGTAACAGAATTCCCAATCATTTGGAAGTACAAACAATACAGTGACAAAAACCCAAACAGTAAGCAGAAATAAAAAGTATGGGTTAATAAATCAAATAAACATGCCATAGTCACATCATTTATTTGCAGATGTTCTGATCTTCTGGTTGTTGCTTAAACTGTTACAGTACTTCAGTCCTTTATAGTTAAGCTGATACACTGTATTCTTCCTGGCAATTTCTGATATACTACCAGCACATCTCATCACTAAAACTTTGCTCTAGCTTCAGATATAGTTTGCCTAAGCATGATTAGCAGTCCTTAAGCCATGCATATCAGATAATTTGTTTTTTCCTTATACCACTGAGGATGAGATGGCTGGATGGCATCACTGACTTGATGGATGTGAGTCTCAGTGAACTCGGAGTTGGTGATGGACAGGGAGGCCTGGCGTGCTGCGATTCATGGGGTCGCAAAGAGTCAGACACGACTGAGCGACTGATCTGATCTGATCTGATCTGATACCATTTTGACTAACAAAGTCATATTAATGAGGCATTGTAAAACAGTTGGGCATTTCATAAGTAGCCAAACACCCTTTTTACTTTTTCTTGAAATATAACATATAAAGTACATAAAGTACACAGGTACGTGAAATTTTACATATGCACACACTCATGTTACCACCACCCAGAATAAGATATGCATCATTTTCAGTGCCCTGGAGGTCCCCTTGTGCCTTTTCCCAGTCATACCTCTCACCCTAAGGTAAACACAAATTGACTAAACATTATCACCATAGGGAAAAAGCATCTATATTTAAGCTTGAAATTCTGAAAGTATACTTCTACAGTGTAAACTACACAGTATCCAGATTGGATTTTCAGACTTTTGATTGCTGTTATTCCAAGCTAGTGAGGAAGATATTTAAATGTCTTAAAGTCTTCCTATTAAATGGATATCTTATTTGTGTCATGTACTTTTTAAAACACAGTAAGGTTCTATTATCCTAGAAAACATAATTTGGAAAGAAGCTGGGCTAAAGTTTTTTTCCTTTTGGAGTGTCTCCTAGAAAGAGTGTAAATTATTTGTCTATCCTAGTCTTTTTATAAAACGAATGATTTTAAGACACATAACTATACTTAAAAGAACATATTTTTACCTGTTTAAAAAGAGACATTTTTAACCAGAAATCATTTCTATATTCAATAGAAAAAATACAAAGGAATCTGTTTAAAACAGTTCAGTTCAGTCACTCAGTTGTGTCTGACTCTTTGAGACCCCATGGACTGCAGCACACCAGGCTTCCCTGTCCATCACCAACTCCCAGAGCTTGCTCAAACTCATGTCCATCGAGTCAGTGATGCCATCCAACCATTTCATCCTCTGTCATTCCCTTCTCCTCTTCTCCAATCTTTCCCAGCATCAGGGTCTTTTCCAGTGTGTCAGCTCTTCGCATCAGGTGGCCAAAGTATTGGAACTTCAGCTTGAGTCCTTCCAGTGAATATTCAGGACTGACTTCCTTTAGGATTGACAATTTTGATCTTTTTGCAGTCCAAGGGACTCTCAAGAGTCTTCTCCAACACCACAGTTCAAAAGCATCAATTCTTCGGCACTCAGCTTTCTTTATAGTATAGCTCTCACATCCATACATGACTACTGGAAAAACCATAGCTTTGACTAGACAACGTTTGTCGGTAAACTAATGTCTCTGTTTTTTAATATGCTGTCTAGGTTTGTCATAGCTTTTCTTCCAAGGAGTAAGCGTCTTTTAATTTCATGGCTGCAGTCACCATCTGCAGTGATTTTGGAGCTCCCCAAAATAAAGTCTCTCACTGTTTCCATTGTTTCCCCATCTATTTCCCATGAAGTGATGGGACCAGATGCCATGATCTTCGTTTTTTGAATGTTGAGTTTTAAGCCCACTTTTTCACTCTCCTCTTTCACTTTCATCAAGAGGCTCTTTAGTTCTTCTTCGCTTTCTGCCATAAGGGTGGTGTCATCTGCATATCTAAGGTTATTGATATTTCTCCCTGTAATCTGGATTCCAGCTTGTGCTTCTCCAGCCCAGCATTTCGCATAATGTACTCTGCATATAAGTTCAATAAGCAAGGTGACAGTATACCACACTGGAGTATTCCTTTCCCAATTTGGAATCAGTCCATTGTTCCACGTCCAGTTTTTTTGTTTTTTTTTTTTTACATACAAGCAATTTACATGTCCAGTTTTTTAATTCAAATTTTTATATCAATTCCAAGTAATTGGAAGAACTATTGATCACTCTGAATGAATAAGGCTTTCCCAATGAGTTCTTTGTATTACAGCAGAGTGGTAGGGAAAATCTACATGGTGACAAATATAAAACTTAACATTTGACTTTTTTTTTTTTTAATTAATTTTATTTTATTTTTAAACTTTACATAATTGTATTAGTTTACCAAGAGACCCTTATATCTGTTTTAAATAGTTGTGCTTCTTGATTACCCAGGCTGTCTATTAAACGCCAGTTTCATTTTACTTTTGACTTCTTTTAAGTATTTGTTGTATCCACTTCTCACTAATTAAAAACATATAGTAGTAGTTTAAAATTAAATTCTAACTTAAAGACTTAGTTACAAAGAACCATAGAGCAGTATAAAAATAAGGTTTGTAAAATAACCATTACTACTTTGAATACATTGTGGTAATTATTCTAAAAATAAGTTTTCAAAAAGTTAAGACTGCCTAAACCACTCTTTCTTTTCTTTACCATACTTGAATGGAATTCAGGTAGGGGGAGGTAGCCCTTTCTGAAATAATTAGATTTACGTACTTACCTCCTAGAACAAATAGTTGGAAAAAAATAATAAACCTATGCACTAAGTTTAAAGCACCTATTGAACTTTTTCCAGCATGATTAATAGAATATGTACTTTACCAAAGAAAAGTTCACACTCCTATGCTTTTACCAGAGAAGGGTTCAGTCTTTAAAACAAATTATTCTATTAAACATGCTACCTACCATTGGAACAAGTAAAAGGACTTAAAATGAGAGTTGATAGTACCTTTGCAGTGTTGTTGATGCATGCCAAAATCAATGAGTTCACCTCCATGACCCATATTGACATTTTTTCTTGCAGTTTTGTAACATGAGTGCCAGTTGCTTAATCACAATAAAATGCAGTTACTAAATCACAATGCCAGTACAGCTAGGAAAATTAAATTCAGAATCTTAACTCTTACATACATGGCTGCTGTCATTGTCCCTGACATTCGATATATTCTTCCAAATATTGATGGAATGTCAGAGAACATGATGGAGTTCAACTTAACAGGTACTTTCATTTTGTTATAATGGTCTATGATTTCTCACAAAAGTACTTTTATCACCTAAAATAGAAACTCCCTAAGGATAAGAAGTTACTTTATCATATTTTAAACTCATAGAACAATAGTGAATATATTTTTGGATGACAATCTTGAAAAGACCAAAATCTTGAAAATATTTAACCATCTAAAATTTGAGAGTTAATTTTGATGAATATATGACGTAAATTATTTGTGTACTTTCTGGGATCTTTATATTTTGTGCCTAAAACATTGCCTATGATATGAATGCTAAGATTCTCTTAGATTTTCTTGGTTCAATTAGTTACTTCTGATTACTACAGGTAAAATCTTACTGATGAAGTTGCTTTAATATATTAGAGTTTTACTTAGCAAAACTATTTTTATAGCATGGCAAATGGCCCATAATAATTAGGGCTTTGCTAATTTGGTTTCGACAAATTCTATTAAACAGAAAAGCCTGCAAAACAAATTAAGTCTCACCTCATGAGTCAGTTACTATCTACTGGAAACTATACTTTTCTCAGTGTTAGATTTTTATCCATAACTGTGATTATAAACTGTTTTTATGCAAATCTACTAAACTGTTCTATCCATTAACTTGATTCTATCCTTCTTGAGATCATCTGTAAAGCAAGAGTTTGAGATACATTTCTATGGCAAAAACATGATTACAATGTCTTACATTCTATGTGATTTAGTATTTTCAAAGCACGTCACATCTTCACAATCCCTATAAAATAGGTAGGTATAAACAGTGGGATTTGTCCAAGGTTTTATGTCTAATATGTATTAGAAATGAGACTACTGTATAGCCCATGATCTATAAAGTCTTGTCAAGTGGTCTCCTGCCTATGAACTTTTCTGAATACCATTTATACTGCTTATTATTTAGTGTTCACTGTTTGTCTTGCTTTCCCATTTCCCACCATTTCAAACCTTTTCCACTCTTCAGCAAACTTTTTTCCTCCTTCTTACTCAGCTTATGACCCTCACCTCCTAGTTTATAGAAGTAGAAACCAGGCCCATCTGGCTGAACAAAGACTCAGAGAAATGTCTTAAAATGCTGCAGAGAGTATTTAATCCCTTTCAGTGAATGATTGAGTTTGTAAGTGAGGAAGTTCTTCAGAGACAAGAAGCCACAAAGAAAGAAGTGAATATGAAATTGTAAAGTACCACACAGATGTTTGTCTTGGGTTTTGGGGGTGGTTGCTTGCTGCTTCCTGCTAACCTAAATCCTGAATTTCAATGTCTTGGGGTGACAACACCTTGGTATGAAGAGGTGACATTGGAGGCAATACCTTGTGGTGAGATCTAATCAGAGCACTCATCCCCTCCAGTTTAATGCCAGAGTTCTTGAAATACACATCTTAAGTAAATGAATTAGGGAGAAAGAAAGGTTCTTAGAGGTTGGTGGTGGAATTTGTGCCTGTCTCTGCCATGGCTCTGGGTGAAGGAGATACAAATTGAGGAAAAATGTCTTCTCTGAAAATGCATAGCAAGCTTATTCTCACACAGGTTTGAAGCCTGAAATCACACTTCTTTGATTTTAGAGGAGGAAAAAGCTCAACTGGAAAAATGTAGTTTAATGTTACCATGACTTGGTGGTAACCTCAAGCACCTGGAGGGAGCAAATCCAAATAATCTGTTGAGAAGTATACTATAAACCGAGAATTCTGACAAAATTCAAAGGAACATGAGCTCAAAATGAAAAATCACTCTGAGGACTCTTCCTTTCAAAGATTGAAGATGTCAGAATTATCAAACAGATAGTATAAAATGTCTATTTATTTGATTTAATAAAGTAACACTATTGATACATGATAAATAAATAATGTAAATTAACTAGGCACATTGGGAAATCATTTTTTAATGAAAAACAATTTTAAATTACAAACTGAAATGAACTGAACAAATTAAATAGCTAAAAAGAAATCATTAAACTGAAAGATATGAGGAAGAAATCACCCAAAATATATCTCAGAGAAATAAAAGATGGAAAATAAGAACAGAGATTAAAGAATTAATATATAATGAACAGGTACAATGTATTGGAATTTTAGAGAAATTACTTTAAAAAATAATGACTTAGAATTTGCCCAAATTTATGAAAGATGCTAAATTTTAAATTCAGAGAGCCAAAAAAATCCTAAGACAGATTAAAGGAAAATGAACAAAGCGTAATATCTCAAAATACCAAAGACAAACTGTGTTTAAAACAACTCGATACAGATATTACAAAAAAAAGAATGAAAATTAGTTTGTTTTGGTGTTTCATTAACAACTAAGGAATCCAGAAGATGGTGAAACATCTTAAAATTGCTGAGAGAAAATAACCGCTAACCTAAAATTCTGCTCACAGTAACACTGTCAACAACAGGAAAAAATAGAAGCCATGTTGGGGTGACATCAGCAAGATAGTGATGGACCCTCCAGCTCCCTACAAACATACCAATTCAGCAACAATTCACAAATTGCCTGTGTGAGAAATCCAGAAACTAATCGAAAGTCTCCTGTATAGCAGGTTAACACAAAACAAAAATCATCAAAACCAGTAAGGAGGTTTGAGACAGACTCACATTAGAGTCCCTGACCCCAGCACAGTGCCATACAATTGGGATGAGACCTCCTAGCTCTGAGCTTCTCCCAAAGGAAGGGGTTAGGTCATATGTCGAGCACCCCAGTGTTTTGTAGGGTGCTCTCCAGAGGTGAGACCTTCTATCTTACCAGTCTTGGAAGTCTGAGGTGTTCAATACAGTTTAACTGCCTGGAGGAGAATGGGGACAGCACCTTCAACTGGCAAACAGCGTAGCTCCCCTACTTCTCAGCAGAGAGTGAAGAAACCTGGGCAACAACTTCCTGCTACTCCCTGAGGAGGGAAAGAGTTGGTCGAGGCCCCCAGAGTCTCTGAAAAAGTTGGTTGATGACAGTATTCTGCTGTTCATGGCCAGTCCGTGAAGATTGGGGGAGATACCTATTTTGTATAATGCACAGACATTAATGTAGAGAGTTGAGGCTGAGGAAAATGAATCAAAGATGTTTCAAACAAAATAAATATCCAGAAACCCCAATGAAACAGAGCTATATAATTTGCCTGACAGAAAATTCAAAATGACTGTCATAAAGATGCTAACCACAGGCAACAGACCAAAGCATGAACAATCTCAACAAAGCAGAATTTCAAAAGAGATAGAAAATATTAAGGCAATTTCTGATCATCCAGTTATAGGACTTCACACTTCCACTGCAAGGGGCACAAGTTCAATCACTGGTCAGGGAACTATAATTCCACAATCCACGCAGTGTGAACAAAAATGTATATATATGTATATATTAAAAAGTACAAAATATAAATCCTGGAGCTGAAAACATGAAAACTAAAGTGAAAAATTCAGTGGTTCGTCAACAGATTGGATAATAAAACAAGAGAAAGGATCAATGAATCTGAAGACAAATCGTTGGAAATAATTCAGTCAGAAAAAGAAAAAGGAATAAACAAAGCTAAAGGGACTTACTGGTACAGCATTAAACCAATATACACATTGAATCCCAGACAGAAAAGAAAATACTAGAAAGGTTATTCAGTAGTAATGATGACTGAAAACTTCCCCAAAGTGGAGGAGAAAATAGACATCCAGATTCAAGAAGTCAAAAGAATATAAAGAAATGCACACACTTCAAGACATGTTATAATCAAATTATCAGAAGTCAAAGACCTTTGAATTTTGAAAGCAGAGAAGGAAAAAACTTGTCACATACAAGGGAACCCCTATAAGGTTATGAGAGATTTTTCAGCAGAAATTTCACAGGTCAGAAAACAAGCAGGATAGGGATAAAGGGGGGTGGCAGACACGGGACTGCCAAGCAAGAATAACATACTCTGCAAAATTATCCTTCAAAAAAATGGAGAATGATTTTCCCAGATAAGCAAAAGCTAAAAGAGTTCACTACTAGACTTGTCTTATAGGAAATGCTAAAGCAAACTCTTCAGGTTGAAAATGATGCTAAAGAGTAACACAATAGCATAAGTATGAAACTCATTGATAAAGACAAATATACAGACAGGTACAGAAATTGTATTACTATAATGGTAGTGGGTAAATAATTCTGGTATAAAAGGTAAGAAAAATGTAAAAATAAAGACTATTAAAGATATTAAAAGATACACAAGATAAACAATATAAATGATGACACTAAAAGGTTGGAGTGTGGGCAGAAGTTTAAGTATAGAGTTTGTATGCAATTGAATTTAAGTTACCAGCTTTAAATAGACTTTTATGTAGGATATTTTTGTAAGCCTTAAGGTAAGCACTCACACATATGCTATAGAAGTTACACAAAATTAAAAGGGAAAAGAAAACAACATGTATTAATACCAAAAATGAACAAAACAGGAAGACAGCAAGAGAGAAATAACAGACCAAAGAGGTATAAGACTAATAGGAAAACATCAACAAAATGGCAATATAAATAATTTCTTTTTAATAGTACTTTAAACGTAAATTAAACTCTGAAGTCAAAGGACATAAGAGTTGCTGAATGAACTAAGAAAATGAAAGACCCAACAATATGCTATATGTAAGAAATTCACTTTCAACTTAAGGACACACATAGAGTGAAAGTAAAAGGATGGAAAAAGAAACTATAAAAATAATAACCAAAGAATGTAGGTGTTACTTTAGTTAGACAAAATAGGCTTCAAGTCAAAAACTGAAGAAGGACATTATATTATGCTAAAAGGGTGAATCCACCAGGAACATGTAACAGTTATGAATGAGTATGCATCCAACACCAGAGAACCTAAACATATAAAACATATATTGATAAAATTGAAAGGAGAAATAAGACACTAATATCATAACTGTAAGAAACTTCAATGCTCTACATTCTATAATGGATAAAGCATCCAGACAAAAGATCAATAAAGAAAGCGAGCATTTGAACCATCAGTTCAGTTCAGTTCAGTCGCTCAGTTGTGTCCGACTCTTTGCGACCCCATGAATCCCAGCACACCAGGCCTCCCTGTCCATCACCAACTCCTGGAGTTCACTCAGACTCACGTCCATCGAGTCAGTGATGCCATCCAGCCATCTCATCCTCTGTCGTGCCCTTCTCCTTCTGCCCCCAATCCCTCCCAGCATCAGAGTCTTTTCCAATGAGTCAACTCTTCGCATGAAGTGGCCAAAGTACTGGAGTTTCAGCTTCAGCATCATTCCCTCCAAAGAAATCCCAGGGCTGATGTCCTTCAGAAAGGACTGGTTGGATCTCCTTGCAGTCCAAGGGACTCTCAAGAGTCTTCTCCAACACCATAGTTCAAAAGCATCAATTCTTTGGCACTCAGCTTTCTTCACAGTCCAACTCTCACATCCATACATGACCACTGGAAAAACCATAGCCTTGACTAGATGAACCTTTGTTGGCAAAGTAATGTCTCTGCTTTTCAATATGCTATCTAGGTTGGTCATAACTTTTCTTCCAAGGAGCAAGCGTCTTTTAATTTCATGGCTGCAGTCACCATCTGCAGTAGTTTTGGAGCCCCAAAAAATAGAGTCTGACACTGTTTCCACTGTTTCCCCATCTATTTCCCATGAAGTGATGGGACCAGATGCCATGATCTTAGTTTTCTGAATGTTGAGTTTTAAGCCAGCTTTTTCACTCTCCTCTTTCACCTTCATCAAGAGGCTTTTGAGTTCCTCTTCACTTTCTGCCATAAGGGTGGTGTCATCTGCATATCTGAGGTTATTGATATTTCTCCCGGCAATCTTGATTACAGCTTGTGCTTCTTCCAGCCCAGCATTTCTCATGATGTACTCTGCATATAAGTTAAATAAGCAGGGTGACAATATACAGCCTTGACATACTCCTTTTCCTGTTTGGAACCAGTCTGTTGTTACCATGTCCAGTTCTAACTGTTGCTTCCTGACCTGCATACAAATTTCTCAAGAGGCAGGTCAGGTGGTCTGGTATTCCCATCTCTTTCAAAATTTTCCACAGTTTCTTGTGATCCACACAGTCAAAGGCTTTGGCATAGTCAATAAAGCAGAAATAGATGCTTTTCTGGAACTCTATTGCTTTTTCGATGATCCAACAGATGTTGGCAATTTGGTCTCTGGTTCCTCTGCCTTTTCTAAAGCCAGCTTGAACAACTGGAAGTTCACGGTTCACGTATTGCTGAAGCCTGGCTTGGAGAATTTTGAGCATGACTTTACTAGTGTGTGAGATGCGTGCAATTGTGCAGTAGTTTGAGCATTCTTTGGCATTGCCTTTCTTTGGGATTGGAATGAAAACTGACCTTTTCCAGTCCTGTGGCCACTACTGAGTTTTCCAAATTGCTCACATATTGAGTGCAGCACTTTCACAGCATCATCCTTCAGGATTTGAAAGAGCTCAACTGGAATTCCATCACCTCTACTAGCTTTGTTCGTAGTGATGCTTTCTAAGGCCCACTTGACTTCACATTCCAGGATGTCTGGCTCTAGGTCAGTGATCACACCATCATGATTATCTTGGTCGTGAAGATCTTTTTTGTACAGTTCTGTGTATTCCTGCCACCTCTTCTTAATATCTTCTGCTTCTGTTAGGTCCATAATATACTATGGACCAAATGGCACTAACAGACATATATAGAACATTCTGCACAACAGCAACAAAATAGACATTCTTCTCAAGCCTTAGCATATTTTAGAAGATTAAAATCATGCATAGTATCTTTTCTGACCACACTGGAATGAAACTAGAACTCAGTAGCAGAAGTAAAACTAGAAAATTTACAACTGTATGGAAATTCATATACTCTTGAACAACCACTGGGTCAGAGAAGAAATCAAAAAGGAAATTAGAAAATAAGTTATGACAAAAGAAAACACAGCAAAAAAGCAGTATTAAGAGAGATTTCTAAACTAATAAGCATCTGTATTTAAAAAGAAGAAAGATCTCAGATGAACAGCCTAACTTCATATATCTAAGAGCTGGGGAAAAAAAGAACCAACTAAATCCAAAATTAGCAGATGGAAGGAGATAAGGAAGGCTAGAGCAGAAATAAAATAGAATTTAAAAATAATATAAAAATTGATGAAACTAAGTTTTTTGAAAAGCTAAACAATTGACAGATTCTTAGCTAGACAATTAATAAAGAAGACAAGTAAAAGTAGAATGAAAGATGAGAGATTACAACTGATGCCACAGAAATAAACAGGATCATAAGACTACTACAATCATTTATGTACCAAAACTTGAGTAACCCAGAATAAATGGATAAACTCCCAGAGACACACCAAGACTGAATCATGAAGAAAGTATGAACAAACCTATAACTAACATGGAGAGTGAATCAATAATCAAAAACTTCCCAATAAAGAAAACTCCAGACACGTGGCTTCATTGGACCATTCAACCAAATATTTAAAGAATTAATGTCAGTTCTCAAATATTTCCAAAAAATTGAAGAGGAGAGAATACTTCCTAACAAGTTCAGTGAGACAATCATCACCTTGGTACTAAAGTCAAACATACCACCTGAAAAGAAAACTACAGGTCAGTATTCCTAATGAACATAGATTCAAAAGTTCTCAACAAAATATTAGCAAACTGAATCCAGCAGCACATTAAAAATATCCAACAGTACACTATGACCAAGTGGGAATTACCCCTCAGATGTAAGAATGGTTCAATATAGGAAAATCAACCAATGTGATACACCATATTAACAGAATAAAAGATTGCACATGTTTTCAATAGATCGCAGAAAAGGTATTTGACAAAATTTAACCTCAGATATGCAGATGACACCACCCTTATGGCAGAAAGCAAAGAGGAACTACAGAGCCTCTTGATGAAAGTGAAAGAGGAGAGTGAAAAAGTGGGCTTAAAACTCAACATTCAGAAAACTAAGATCATGGCATCCGGTCCCATCACTTCATGGCAAATAGTTGAGGAAACGAAACCATGAGAGACTTTATTTTGGGGAGCTCCAAAATCACTGCAGATGGTGACTGCAGTCATGAAATTGAAAGATGCTTGCTCCCTGGAAGAAAAGCTATGACCAACCTAGATAGCATATTCAAAAGCAGAGACATTACTTGGCCAACAAAGGTCCATCCAGTCAAAGCTATGGTTTTTCCAGTAGTCATGTGTGGATGTGAGAGCTGGACTATAAAGAAAGCTGATTGTTGAAGAACTGATGCTTTCGAACTGGAGTGTTGGAGAAAACTCTTGAGAATCCCTCGGACTTCAAGGAGATCAAACTAGTCCATCCTAAAGGAAATTGGTCCTGAATATTCATTGGAAGGACTGAGGCTGAAGCTGAAACTCCCATACTCTGGCCACCTGTTATGAAGAACTGACTCACTGGAAAAGACCCTGATGCTGGGAAAGATTGAAGGTGGAAGGAGAAGGGGACGACAGAAGATGAGATGGTTGGATGGCATCACCAACTCGATGGACATGAGTTTGAGCAAGCCCGGGGAGTTGGTGATGGGCAGGTAAGCCTGGCATGCTGCAGTCCATGTGGTTGCTAAGGGTCAGACATGACTGAGCAACTGAAATGAACTGAACACCATTTTATGGTAAAAACTCAACAAACTAAGAATAGGAAAAAAATTACTTCAGTGTAACAAAGCTACATCATTTTATGTCTTGAGATATTTTCTAATTTCTCTCTTTCTAATTTTCCTTAACAATAAGAAAATCCAAAGTATATGGGCAAAATATTTTGAAAGACACTTGATAAAAGAATACATATGCATGGCCAAAAAAAAAACACATGAAACATGCTCAAGATTACTCATCAGGAAAACGAAAATTTCCACAATGAGATACCATTAAATATTGACTGGAAAGACAAATTAAAAAGATTATACCAAGTATTGGCAAAGATGTGAATTAATAAGAAAGTATACCCTGATGTTAGGAATGTAAAATTTTATAACCACTTTGAAAAACAGTTGGACAGTTTTTAAAAAGTGAAACACATCATAAAACAAGGAAAGCATATGTCTCTGCAAAAACTTGAGTGTGAATGTTTGAAGTAGATTTACTCACAATGGCCAAAACTGAAATTGACCCAGACAGCCATAAAATGCAAAGGGATAAAAAAATATGATATAAAGTATACAAAGGAGTATACTTGGCAATAAGATAGGAACATGCTAGTGATAAGCACAACAAGGATGGATCTAAAATTAAGTAGGTCAGATGAAAAAAATAAGCTCAGCTCATACTATATCACTACATTTATTTTAAATTTTAGAAAACCCAGACACAAAAAGTAGATCACCAATTGCTTAGAACCTGAGCCAGAAGGGAAGGATATATACAACAAAGAAGCAGGATGAAGTTTAGAGGGTGTGGAAATACTCTGTTTTTGACAGAAATAGTGGTTTCTTAGGTTGTTGAAGTATGACAAAATTCATCAAATTGTACAGCTGCATACATATATTATACCTCAATGAAATGGATCCTTCCTGAAAAAGGTGCAAAGTTTTGTTTGAAATTTAATGAGAGTAAGACCTAAAGAGTCCAACAAAGGTCCTTATTGTCAAAGCTATGGTTTTTCCAGTAGTCATATATGGAGGTGAGAGTTGGACCATAAGAAAGGCTGAGTGCCGAAGAATTGATGATTTTGAATTAAAGTGCTAGAGAAGACTCTTGAGAGTCCCTTGGACAGCAAGGACATCAAACCAGACAATCCTAAAGGAAATCAAATCCTGAGTATTCATTGGAAGGACTGATGCTGAAGCTGAAGCTCCAATACTTTGTCCACCTGATGTGAAGAGCTGACTCATTGGGAAAGCCCTTGATGCTGGGAAAGACTGAGGGCAGGAGGAGAAGGGGATGGCAGAGAATGAGATGGTTAGATAGCATCACCGACCCAATGTACATGAATGTGAGCAAACTCCAGGAGATAGTGAAGTACAGGCAAGCCTGACATGCAATCCTTGGGTCACAAAGAATCAGACATGATTTAGTGACTGAACAACATTAGTTAAAATGAACTCTGAATAATTTACACCTTATGGGAAGTTGATTTTGTTCTAAGTTTGAACAAGTATAAAGAAAGTACCATACATCCCATGATACACCAGCAATGTCTGCTATACTGTCCATTGCTTTAGGTAAGTCACTATTGTATATTTGTTTTGAAGGAAGTTTTGCATGCTCTTCAGCACCTAGCACTGTTACATATGTAGATCAGTGCTTAATGATTTGGATGGTAGAGCAAATTCATGGTAAGGTAAAGGAATTTAAAAGAAATTCTTTTCATCTGCACAGATACAATCAGAATCTCTAGCTTTAGCAAGTTGAACTTTGCATCTAATTTGTTTTAAATAAAGACAAACTTTTATGAATTAAGTATCCTTGTTATCTTTTTGTTATAACTTTAAGGGATCTGTTTAAAGTAGTATAATTTCATCAATTCTGAAAGTCTGAGTTCTACTCCGAATTCTGTTTTACTTGGCTAATTGATATTTTCCAAATCACTAGTTTTCTGAGCCAATTGTTTAATTTGTAAAATGGTTAGTCTCACTGATATCTAAGATGTGTAGTTGTCATTATCTGACAGTGATAAAGCATCTAGAATTTGAGGGTTTCTTAAAAAATAATCTCTTCTTACTGTGTGACCTAGTTCCGAAATCTAATACAGTGTCTGTATTAGATTAAAATACAGTGTCTGTATTAGATTAGATTTAACTTACTGTGAATTTTAAGTTACACATATCATGTTAAAATCAATCAAAGTTTAGTTTGTTTAGGACACAAATATTTAAATATTTAGAATCATCTGCTTTATATGATAAGATATAACTATTTTGAATATGTATATTCTAACTTTTAACAAAAATTCAATTACAGCTGCCATTTTCCATTAGCATATTGATCATGTGCTACAATTTTTTTCAGCTTTAGTCTCTCAGTAGAAAAATGATTGTGGGGGGACAAATTGAGAGAGAGTAGCATTAAAACATATACATTACCATATGTCAACTTAGATAGCAGTGGAAATTTGCTATATGATGCAGTGAGCTTAAATCTGGTGCTCTGTGACAACCTAGAGGGCTAGAAAGTGGGAGGCAGGTTCAAGAGGGAGGGGACATTATACCCATGGCTGATTCATATTGATGTATGGCAGAAGCCAACACAATATTGTAAAGCAATTATCCTCCAATTAAAAATGAATTTTTCAAAAAAATGCTTAGGGCTTCCCAAGGGGCACAGTGGTAAAGAATCCACCTGCCAACGCAGGAGACGCAGGGGTGCAGATTCAAGTCCTGGGTAGAGAAGATCCCCTGAAATGGGAAATGGCAACCCACTCCAGTATTCTTGCCAGGAAATGGACAGAGGAGCTTGGTGGGCCACAGTTCATGGGGTCACAAATAGTCGAACACAACTGAGCACACACACACACATAAAAATGCTAAGTAGTATTTTCTTAACCTTTTGTGTTCTTTCTACAGCTATCGTTTAGAACTTTGCCCAGTTGCTGATCAAGCCACCTGGGCTGGTTGGAGGTGTTCCTGTGTACTCTCGAACTTTTCTGTCATACCATGGAGTTAGCAGGTTTTAAGCTAATGTGAATGATCACCATCACTGATGATGGTCAAACTGTTACTGTCCTTAAGATATCTAGATGGAAAGAAAATAATCAGTGTTCTTTCTGCTTCTTTCTCCCCTGGGATATTCTATTACTTCTGATACATTCTGCCTCTTTTTATGACCACCATTATCAGTTAGAATGATATTGTCCAATGAATTTGGCTCTCTGTCTCTTTCTTTACACAAAGCAATTCTGCTATCTTCCTAGTTTGGAAAGCATGAAAGGTTTTATGAAAAATCAGTAATATATAATGAGGAATTTTATATGGAAAAACTTTGTAAAGGGTACCACAGTTTCATCACAAATTCAGTTTAGATTCCAAAGAAGTTTAAATCTATAATGTATGAAATTCTTAGTTCAGAAATAAATTATGTTTATTCCTTAATATAAGGTATATTAAATTTTCAATAAGAGAGCTATGCATGGTAAACTAATGAGTAACCCATAGTAACCTGTTATATTTTGGGATGATTTTCAATAATGACAGCTTACAAATTTTCTTCCTTAAAAAATTAATACTTCATTCCTGAAATAGTTATTTATGCTTTTTAAAAAATCTACTTCTAGTTAAGTAAAGGATATAGTAAAGGTACTTTATAGTCTGCAAAAGAGCACAAAATAAAGATGTTAAACTGCTTCTAGGTCATTATATTTTACTAAACAGATTATTTGGTTTCTGAGTATATTTTTCTTGAGCATGTTAATTCTGCAGATCTTGAACAATGAACAAGTAGTTGCAGTGACATATGTATGACACTATTATTAATAAAGCAGTATTTGTCTCCTTGGAAATTAAGGGATTGAACTCTGTACCATCAAAGATCTAAATGTATAGATGTATCAGAGAAAACCAGGATCCCTATGAGCCTTGAATTAGGAGTCAGGACACCTAGGTTTTAATCCTTTTAATTTCTCATGTGTTCTTAGACAGTCCACTTCATCTCTAAAGCATAGCTTTATTTATAAAATTAAGTTATTGAATTAAATCTCTAAGGCTTCTTTTTGTCCAGGAGAAACCAGGATACATTTCCAGTTGTCCTTTCCCAGTATTCTTATAGACAGTGCTTATTCTCTTAGCAACATGTGACAACACCTATAAAGTATTGCCAGCCAGGAGAACTCACCTAAGACATGGTGTCCAGGGTTTTTTTATTGGGAATCGGTCAAATAGGCATGGTCTCCCTGGTGGATTTTAATTACTCAGTCTCCCACCTCTTCAAAGGTCAAACTCATATTAAATGGTTTAGGTCATATAAATCATATATTAGCATAAATTATTATGGTGGTCACATGGCCACCATAAATCACATTGTTAGCATAAATTATTTGGTATGGCCCAAGTCCCCAGGTAAACAAAGGTATTCTTATCAGGCAGGATACTCCAAGGATTCAGAAATACCTCCCAAGTGCTAGGCAAGAACCAGATCTTTCTGTGTAATGTGCAGAGTTTATACAACTCAGGCCTGCTGAGTTAATCCCTTATTGCATACCTTTCAGTGAAGTAATTCTCTAGAACCTTTTTGAGAAAGTATGCTTGATAAGCAATTTTGGGGGGCTTTTCATGTCAAATATTTTTGTTCTACTGTTATATTGTATTGATAGTTCAAGCAGCTATAGAATTCTAAGTTGGAGATAATTTTCCCTAAAGATTTTTAAGGTGTTGCTCCACTTTGAATGTTGTGATTGAAGCTTGAAAGCCATTCTGTTTCTTGATCCTTTACATGTGAATTGTTTTTATTTTCTTGAAACCTATTAGATTTTTCTTTGACCCTAGAGTTCCAAAATGATCTCTCTTCGTGTTTTCTATACATTTTGCTGGACATTGAACATGCCCTTTCAGTTTAGCCATATGTATGCTTTGGTTTGGAGAAACATTTCTTCAATTTTTCATTGATTTTTCTCCCCTCCTTTGTTTCTGTTCTCTCTTTCTGGAACCCCTAACATTTGGATGTTGGACTTCCAAGACAGATCTTTTTCTTACCTCTTCTCTATTTTTCAATATGTCTTTATTCTCTAGGTTTTTTGGGAAAGATTTCTAGCCCCTCTCTTGACATTTTCATTTCCATTAGCTTGTTTAATTTCTAAGAGCTCTTTTTTGTTCTCTGAATTTTTTTATTAATAGTATCTTGTTTTTGTTTCTTGAGTGCAGTAGATTTTCTTATCTCTCCAAGTCTACTAATGATGGGCTGTTTGTCTAGTTTTTTGTTTGTACTTTTCTTTTTCTATTAGTTTGTTGGGATCACCATCCTTCATTGAAAACTTTTGAGTTATCAAGTTATCCTTGGCTGTCTTTTCATAATTAAAAGTGGAAGCTTTCAGCATATGGGTGAGGCATGTACACAGTAGACAGACTGGCTAGACAATTTGTTAGGGAACCCCTGATACTGGAATTGTTATATTTGTGTCTTTCCTTTTGGACTAATCAGATTTCTCAGGAGGAAAAATCCTTCAGAGAATAAAGCTGTGGTTTACAACACTTTGTGAATCTAGTCATGGAAGAGAGTTTGGGCATGGGAGACTCCCTTTAATTGATATTTATCACTAGTCTCCTTGTTTTTGGAATTGTACCAAACTATCAACTGTGCCTGCCATCTAACTTATATTCTAGGTCAGAGTAACCTCTACAGAGAATAAACACCCGGGTATCTGCCAGAATGAATAAGTGGCATTTCAGGGCATGGACTAGGGAAAGAGATTTAGGGACTTCAGTTCAGTCACTGAGTCTGTCCAATTGTTTGCAATCCCATGGACTGCAGCACACCAGGCCTCCCTGTCCATCACCACTCCCAGAGTTTACTCAAACTCATGTCCATCGAGTCGGTGATGCCATCCAGCCATCTCATCTTCTGTTGTCCCCTTCTCCTCCTGCCTTCAACCTTTCCCAGCATCAGGGTCTTTTCCAATGGGTCAGTTCTTCACGTCAGGTGGCCAAAGTATTGGAGCTTCAGCCTCAGTCCTATCAATGAATATTCAGGAGTGATTTCCTTTAGGATGGACTGGTTTGATCTCCTTGCAGTCCAAGGGGCTCTCAAGAGTTTTTTCCAACAGCACAGTTCAGAAGCATCAATTCTTCAGTGCTCAGCTTTCTTCACAGTCCAACTCTCACATCCATACATGACCATAGGAAAAACCATAGCCTTGACTAGACGGACCTTTGTTGGCAAAGTAATGTCTCTGCTTTTTAATACGCTGTCTAGGTTGGTCATGACTTTTCTTCCAAGGAGCAAGCATCTTTTAATTTCATGGCTGCATTCACCATCTGCAGTGATTCTGGAGCCCCCAAAAATAAAGTCTGTCACTGTTTCCACTGTTTCCTCATCTATTTGCCATGAAGTGATGGGACCAGATGCTATGATCTTAGTTTTCTGAATGTCGAGTTTTAAGCCAACTTTTTCACTCTCCTCTTTCACTTTCATCAAGAGGCTCTTTAGTTCTTTAGCTCTTTACTTCTTTCTTCGCACTTAGGGACTTAACTGCTCATAAACAGCTCTTATCAATCTCTGTTTCAGTCACTTCCACTTCTCAGTTCCAGTGGTACTTGGTTCTGTTGGTTCCTAAACCTTTTGAAGATTCTGAAATATTTATCAAGTTGGTTCTCAGTCCTCCTCACTACTAGCTTGGGATTCATCACATTGTGTTGATGATCCCTAAGACCTCCCTCAGCCTCAGTGATTTGCTAATAGGACTTATATACCATGGTTACATTTTGTTGCAAGGATAGGGCAAAATCAGTAAAGGTTTCAAGATATATGGCATAAGGTTCAGAGGAAACCAGGCACAAGCTTCCAAGAATTCTGAGGAGAGTCAGAGGATATGCTTAATTCCTTCCTTGATGAGTTGTGACAACACATGTGAAATGTTATTTACCAGGGAAGCTCTTGAGAAACTCAGTGCCAAAGTTTTTTTTTATTGGGGCTTAGTTATATAAACACTCTTTGCCCAACCCCCAAATTCCAGACTCCCATAGGGAAAGCAAGTGTTGAGTACAAACCATATTGTTTGTACAAATAGCCTGGGCACAATGAAATACCTTTCTCATTTGGGGAATGTTGAAAATCTTCCCCCAAATCCCAAGTTCCCAATGCCAGCCAAGTACCAGCCTTACAAGTGGGTAAGGATAAGGAATACTATGTTAACTCTTTTCTGCACACAGTATCCATATGCTTTCTAGCTTCTAACACTTTATTTATCATTTCCCATTCTACTCACATTTATAGGTTTATCTATTTTAAGAAAATCCCTTTACTATTGTCTTAGCGGAGTTTCAGGTGAGAACAAAATTAGATATATATCTTCAGTATTAATCTGGAACTTATTGAATTATAAATCAAAACACCTCAATTTAATTGTATAAAATCATTTTTAAGCAACTTGAAAAAAAATCAGAGTAAGCAAAGAAATCTAAAAAGGTGCTAGTATCCTAAGAAACTGACAGACAGATATTATATTCTATGTATCCTAGAAATAAGTTTCTATAAAGAAAAAAATATTTAGAAGATTAGAAGGAGTTTTTAAAACATGAAATGTAAAATAGGCACTGAAAGAGAATATGTGAGGAAAGTCTTTTATATTTTATATATATATATTATATATATATTATTATATAATTATAATTATATAATTAAATATATATTATAATAATTATAATATATATTATATTTATAGCTAAGGTAACTAAAAGTCTAATTTTTAAAATCTGCAACAGTAGCAATGGCAAACTTGGGAATGGTGCACTGTGCTCCACAGGAACTTAAACTGAGATGGAAACTAAGGAAAATGTTTCTCTGAAAGAAAGCTACCTAGTTGGAAATACATGTCTTTCTGTTTACCATGGGCTTCCCTTGTGGCTCAGCTGGTAAAGAATCCACCTGCAATGAGGGAGACCTGGTTTCAATCCCTGGGTTGGGAAGATGCCCTGGAGAAGGGAAAGGCTACCCACTCCAGTATTCTGGCCTGGAGAATTCCATGAACTGTATAGTCCATGGGGTCACAAGGAGTCAGACACGACTGAGCAACTTCAGTTTCAGTTTCTATTTACCATGGGAAAGAGAGTATATTCACCACAATTTATTTTTGCATCAATTTCAAAGTTTATATAGGTATGTCCTCCAGTAAACTTTCTATTTCAAATCAACAAATGAAGGAAAATTGACAAAAAGAAATTCTATAGAAAAGCACACGTTCTATAGGTATTTCAATATCTACTATTTCTAAGCACCATTATTCTACATGCCCTGGGAGACAGTAAATGATACACATTTCCACTGTAACTCTTCCTCAAATATTGAGATACCTGTGTTAAGTAAACTCATTAATGCTCCCTGACTTTAGACTATACTACAAAGCTACAGTCATAAAAACAGTGTAGTAGTGGCGCAAAAACAGGCTCATAGATCAATGGAACAGAATAGAGAGCCCAGAAATAAACCCACACTGTTATGGTGATTAATCTAGGACAAAAGAGACAAGAACATACAATGGGAAAAAGACAGACTCTTCAACAAGTGGTGTGGGAAACATGTAGAAGAATGAAATTAGAACGTGTACAAAAATACATATACAAAAACAAACTCAAAGATCAGAAGCCATAATCTTCTAGAGGAAAACATAGGCAGAATGTATCATAGTAATATTTGAGATGTATCATAGTAATATTTTTTTGGATCTGTCTCCTAAGGCAAAGGAAGCAAAAGCCACAACAAACAGATGGAACCCAATCAAACATAAAAGCTTTTGCATAGCAAAGGAAAACAACAACAAAACAAAAAGACAACGTATTGAATGACAAAATGTTTGCAGATACAACTAATAAGGAGTTAATATCCAGAACATATAAACAGCTTGTTCAATGCAACATCAAAAGAACAAACAACTTGATTTTAAAAATGAGCTGAAGACCTGAGTAGACATTTTTTTCCAAGAGAGATATATAGATGGCTAACAGGCACATGAAAATGTACTCACCATCACTAATCAGAGAAATACAAAACCAAAACCACATTGAATATTACTTCACACTTGTCAGCATGGCTATCATCAATCAAAAAGGGTACAACTAACCTGTTGGTGAGGATGTGGAGAAAAGAGAGCTCCTGTATAGTGTTTGTGGGAATGTAAATTGGTACAACTGCTGTAGGAAACAATGGAGGTTTCTCAAAAACCTAAAGGTAGAGCTCTACCCTATGATGCAGCAATTCCACTAATGGGAATATATCTGAAGAAAGAGAACAGACTAATTCAAAGAGATACATGCACCCCAGTGTTCATAGCAACATCATTTATAATAGCCAAAATATGGAAATAACTTAAATGTCCACAAACAGATAAATGAAGATGTATACATACAAATGGAATACTATTCAGCCATGAAAAATGAACTTTTTCCATTTATAGCAACATGAATGGACTTGGAGGGTATTCAGTTCAGTTCAGTCGCTCAGTCATGTCCAACTCTTTGTGACCCCATGAATTACAGCACACCAGGCCTCCCTGTCCATCACCAACTCCCGGAGTTCACTCAAACTCACATCCATCGAGTCGGTGATGCCATCCAGACATCTCATCTTCTGTCGTCCCCTTCTCCTCCTGCCCCCAATCCCTCCCAGCATCAGAGTCTTTTCCAATGAGTCAACTCTTTGCATGAAGTGGCCAAAGTATTGGAGTTTTAGCTTTAGCATCAGTCCTTCAAAAGAACACCCAGGACTGATCTCCTTTAGAATGGACTGATTGAATCTGCTCAAGGGACTCTCAAGAGTCTTCTCCAACAGCACAGTTCAAAAGCATCAATTCTTTGGCACTCAGCTTTCTTCACAGTCCAACTCTCACATCAATACATGACCACTGAAAAAACCATAGCCTTGACTAGATGGACCTTTGTTGGCAAAATAATGTCCCTGCTTTTGAATATGCTATCTAGGTTGGTCATAACTTTCCTTCCAAGGAGTAAGCGTCTTTTAATTTCATGGCTGCAGTCACCATCTGCAGTGCTTTTGGAGCCCCCAAAAATAAAGTCTGTTTCCACTGTTTGCCCATCTATTTGCCATGAAGTGATGGGACCAGATGCCATGATCTTAGTTTTCTGAATGTTGAACTTTAAGCCAACTTTTTCACTGTCCTCTTTCACTTTCATCAAGAGGCTTTTTAGTTCCTCTTCACTTTCTGCCATAAAGGTGGTGTCATCTGCATATCTTAGGTTATTGATATTTCTCCCGACAATCTTGATTCCAGCTTGTGTGAAAGTGCTGCACACCCAATATACCAGCAAATTTGGAAAACTCAGCAGTGGCCACAGGACTGGAAAAGGTCAGTTTTCATTCCAATCCCAAAGAAAGGCAATGCCAAAGAATGCTCAAACTACCGCACAATTGCACTCATCTCACACACTAGTAAAGTAATGCTCAAAATTCTCCAAGCCAGGCTTCAACAATACGTGAACTGTGAACTTCCAGATGTTCAAGCTGGTTTTAGAAAAGGCAGAGGAACCAGAGATCAAATGGCAACATCTGCTGGATCATGGAAAAAGGAAGAGAGTTCCCGAAAAACGTCTATTTCTGCTTTATTGACTATGCCAAAACCTGACTGTGTGGATCACAATAAACTGTGGAAAATTCTGAAAGAGATGGGAATACCAGACCACCTGACCTGCCTCTTGAGAAACCTATATGCAGGTCAGGAAGCTACAGTTAGAACTGGACATGGAACAACAGACTGGTTCCAAATAGGAAAAAGAGTACATCAAGGCTGTATATTGTCACCCTGCTTGGAGGGTATTACACATAGTAAAATAAGTCAAAGACAACTACTGCGTATTATCACTTATATATGGAATCTGAAAAATAAATGAATGACTATAACAAAACAAAAACAAACTCACAGATATAGAGAACAAGCTAGCAGTTACCAGGGAGAAAGAGAAGATGAGAGGGGCAAGATAGGGATAGAGGTACAAACTACTATATATACAGTATGTAAACTAGAGGGATATACTGTATAACACAAGGACTATAGCAAATACTTTATAATAGTTTTAAATGGAGTATAATCTACTAAAAAATTTTAAATTTCTATGTTGTACACCTAAAACTGATATAATATTATGAATCAGGGCTTCCCAGGTGGCAGGTTAAGAATCTGCCTGCCAATACAGGAGACCCAGGAAACTGGGTTTGATCCCTGGGTCAGGAAGATCCCCTGGAGGAGGAAATGGCAACCTACTCCAATATTCTTGCCTGGAGAATTCCATGGACAGAGGAGTCTGGTGGGCTATAGTCCATGGGGTCGCAAAGAGTCAGACACAACTGATTATAAATCGACTATACTTCAATTTCCTAATGTTTGATTAAAAAATAAAATGGCCCATTTATTCAGTTTTTCTGATATTAAGAAAGACCTGAAAAGATATGGCCTCTCTGACCATAAATTGTCATTGGTGAATTACGTAGCTATATGTTATTTACCATCAAAAACTTTTGGAACTTCTGGAAATCTACATCAAGTAAATGTTTACTGTGTTTCATGGACTATCCTTCACTGTCTTAACATCTTAGTAAATCATAATTGCTTGACATTTTATGATATTAATTTTTTGCCTAGCGTCATGTCTTGTTAGCTATATTCTATAAAATACTTGGAATCTACTGTCAGGTCATCATTTTTAATCTTATAATCTAAGTGTGATCAAAGCAACTAGTTTATATGATGCATTGTAACATATTGCAAATCTGGGAGGACTGCTGACCTTTAATTTTTTTCCTTATTCAGCTCCACTCCCTTTCATACCCATTATTTATCCCATTCCATGACCTTTTGAATTACACTTTCTACTCTGTCCCTATTCTCTTCTTCATTTGAACCTTTTAGATGCCTTCACTGAAATCTAGCTTTTTGCAGACTTGTGGGAAGAATAATCGGCCTATTTTATGTTTCCCAATACTCCTTACTAATGTTACACCATCACCATTTCTCTTAAACACATGCCATCTGACTAGATCATCATTGGCTATCATAATAACTTCCACTTCCATGGATGAATCATTACTTTCCTTCTCCTAGCCTGGTCTCTTGTTATATAGATCTTTTTCAAAGCCCATATTGATAACCCATCCAATGTCTCTCACTTCAGTGGTTTCTCAAAGCTCTAAAGCCCTCCATTTCTATTTGAGCTGCTCAGTAGCATGATCATGCCTTGGATCAGTTCTTGAAAATTAAGCAATTCTTGTCAACCAGTTTTTTCTCTTCCCCTTATACATTTGCATTCATCCCTTTATTTGTTTTTCACCCTCGTCCTAACCTTTACTCACTTTACCCTTTCTGTTTTCCCCACTCCATTAGCTTCTGTCTGGTGTGATTTGCATTTAGTACCTGGCCTGTCTAGTATTTCTCTTCTCTTGACTATGTTGTGCCATTGTGGTTCGCTCACCCACTCTTTCTTTCTCTACAGTAGTTCCACATGTCACAGTTCTAAATTATTACTTGAAAAGTACAATGTAGTTATCCTAACTTTTTTTTTTTAATGGGAAGTTTTATTTTTATTTTTTTAAATTTTATTTTATTTAACTTTACAATATTCTATTGGTTTTGCCATATATCAAAATGAATCTGTCACAGGTATACATGTGTTCCCCATCCTGAACCCTCCTCCCTCCTCCCTCCCCATACCATCCGTCTGGGTAGTCCCAGCGCACCAGCCCCAAGCATCCAGTATCGTGCATCGAACCTGGACTGGCGACTCGTTTCATATATGATATTATACATATTTCAATGCCATTCTCCCAAATCATCCCACCCTCTCCCTCTCCCACAGAGTCCAAAAGACTGTTCTATACATCAGTGTCTCTTTTGCTGTCTCATATACAGGGTTATTGTTACCATCTTTCTAAATTCCATATATATGCATTAGTATACTGTATTGGTGTTTTTCTTTCTGGCTTACTTCACTCTGTATAATAGGCTCCAGTTTCATCCACCTCATTAGAACTGATTCAAATGTATTCTTTTTAATGGCTGAGTAATACTCCATTGTGTATATGTACCACAGCTTTCTTATCCATTCATCTGCTGATGGACATCTAGGTTGCTTCCATATCCTGGCTATTATAAACAGTGCTGTGATGAACATTGGGGTACACGTGTCTCTTTCAATTCTGGTTTCCTTGGTGTGTATGCCCAGCAGTGGGATTGCTGGGTCATAAGGCAGTTCTATTTCCAGTTTTTAAAGGAATCTCCACACTGTTCTCCATAGTGGCTGTACTAGTTTGCATTCCCACCAACAGTGTAAGAGGGTTCCCTTTTCTCCACACCCTCTCCAGCATTTATCACTTATAGACTTTTGGATCGCAGCCATTCTGACTGGCATGAAATGGTACCTCATAGTGGTTTTGATTTGCATTTCTCTGATAATGAGTGATGTTGAGCATCTTTTCATGTGTTTGTTAGCCTTCTGTATGTCTTCTTTGGAGAAATGTCTATTTAGTTCTTTGGCCCATTTTTTGATTGGGTCATTTATTTTTCTGGAATTGAGCTGTAGGAGTTGCTTGTATATTTTTGAGATTAGTTGTTTGTCTGTTGCTTCATTTGCTATTATTTTCTCCCATTCTGAAGGCTGTCTTTTCACCTTGCTTATAGTTTCCTTTGTTGTGTCCCATTTGTTTATTTTTGCTTTTATTTCCAATATTCTGGGAGGTGCAAAGCAACTAGAAAAGGAAGAAGTGAAGAACCCGAGGGTTAGTAGAAGGAAAGAAATCTTAAAAATTAGGGCAGAAATAAATGCAAAAGAAACAAAAGAGACCATAGCAAAAATCAACAAAGCCAAAAGCTGGTTCTTTGAAAGGATAAATAAAACTGACAAACCATTAGCCAGACTCATCAAGAAACAAAGGGAGAAAAATCAAATCAATAAAATTAGAAATGAAAATGGAGAGATCACAACAGACAACACAGAAATACAAAGGATCATAAGAGACTACTATCAGCAATTATATGGCAATAAAATGGACAACGTGGAAGAAATGGACAAATTCTTAGAAAAGTACAACTTTCCAAAACTGGACCTGGAAGAAATAGAGAATCTTAACAGACCCATCACAAGCACGGAAATTGAAACTGTAATCAAAAGTCTTCCAGCAAACAAAAGCCCAGGTCCAGATGGCTTCACAGCTGAATTCTACCAAAAATTTAGAGAAGAGCTAACGCCTATCCTACTCAAACTCTTCCAGAAAATTGCAGAGGAAGGTAAACTTCCAAACTCATTCTATGAGGCAACCATCACCCTAATACCAAAACCTGACAAAGATGCCACAAAAAAAGAAAACTACAGGCCAATATCACTGATGAACATAGATGCAAAAATCCTTAACAAAATTCTAGCAATCAGAATCCCAGCCACACATTAAAAAGATCATACACCATGACCAAGTGGGCTTTATCCCAGGGATGCAAGGATTCTTCAATATTCGCAAATCAATCAATGTAATACACCACATTAACAAATTGAAAAATAAAAACCATATGATTATCTCAATAGATGCAGAGAAAGCCTTTGACAAAATGCAACATCCATTTATGATAAAAAAAAAAAAAACTCTCCAGAAAGCAGGAATAGAAGGAACATACCTCAACATAATAAAAGCTATATATGACAAACCCACAGCAAACATTATCCTCAATGGTGAAAAATTGAAAGCATTTCCTCTAAAGTCAGGAACAAGACAAGGGTGCCCACTTTCACCATTACTATTCAACATAGTTTTGGAAGTTTTGGCCACAGCAATCAGAGCAGAAAAAGAAATAAAAGGAATCCAAATTGGAAAAGAAGAAGTAAAACTCTCACTGTTTGCAGATGACATGATCCTCTACATAGAAAAGCCTAAAGACTCCACCAGAAAATTACTAGAACTAATCAATGAATATAGTAAAGTTGCAAGATATAAAATCAACACACAGAAATCCCTTGCATTCCTATACACTAATAATGAGAAAATAGAAAGAGAAATTAAGGAAACAATTCCATTTACCATTGCAACGAAAAGAATAAAATACCTAGGTATATATCTACCTAAAGAAATTGAAGACCTATATATAGAAAACTGTAAAACACTGGTGAAAGAAATCAAAGAGGACACTAATAGATGGAGAAATATACCATGTTCATGGATTGGAAGAATCAATATAGTGAAAATGAGTATACTACCCAAAGCAATTTATAGATTCAATGCAATCCCTATCAAGCTACCAACGGTGTTCTTCACAGAGCTAGAATAAATAATTTCACAATTTGTATGGAAATACAAAAAACCTCGAATAGTCAAAGCTATCTTGAAAAAGAAGAATGGAACTGGAGGAATCAACCTGCCTGACTTCAGGCTCTACTACAAAGCCATAGTCATCAAGACAGTAAGGTACTGGCACAAAGACAGAAATATAGATCAATGGAACAAAATAGAAAGCCCAGAGATAAATCCACGCACATATGGACACCTCATCTTTGATAAAGGAGGCAAGAATATACAATGGATTAAAGACAATCTCTTTAACAAGTGGTGCTGGGAAAACTGGTCAACCACTTATAAAAGAATGAAACTAGAGCACTTTCTAACACCATACACAAAAATAAACTCAAAATGGATTAAAGATCTCAATGTAAGACCAGAAACTATAAAACTCCTAGAGGAGAACATAGGCAAAACACTCTCCGACATATCCTAACTTTTTAATGGCATCCATTTTTTCCCTGTTAGGTTGTTTCAATTTTAAAATTAGGAACCCTTGCTGACACATCCACTGTCAACTGCCTGACTTTAACTGGACCTCTCTGTTTCTGGAAATAATCTTTTATAGCCCTCTATCCATGTGTTCCAAATGTTTCCCATATTCCAAGTGCTTAAATCTAACATCCCTTCTCAGGATATGACGTTGCCTCCTACTTTACTTAACAAAAAAAAAAAAAAATAGAATCCATCTGCCAAATTCCCTCATCCATTTTCTCTGTATCAAAATTGCTACATCCAAATTTCTTATTTTAACAAAGTGGTTTGTAGATTATTTTACATTTTCTGTACAGATCTCCAAGTTTTTATTCAGCTATCTTTTCCTCTCTCTTATCTCAAAAGTATGTGTTTTCCTTTTCAGGGCTGACCTGCCTCACCTAGAGCCTTCTTTAACAATTGAGCTCTCCTTTCCTTTCTCCCACTCTCCTCCATTTACCATTTCACCCTCTCTAGTTCATTTAGGATCAACAGATCATTAAATCAGAAATTGTGAATGTCTGAGATTTTATTCTATTTGAAAGCTGATAGGTTAGCCTCCCACAGTTTTATAGACATATACCAAAAGAAAGCAGAAGACCCATAGGTCAGAGAAAAAGGCCATTTATTGCTCATGGGAAAAAACAAGAATCAACCAAAGTAGTGTTTTGAACCAGTTCCCCAAGCCCAGTTCCTATAAGGCAACCAGTGAGGGTCAGATGTTAACTGTGTGTGCAGCAAGGTTTGTTACAGGAGAGATAACCCCAAATAAATAAGACAGGCAGACCTTGTCTTTATTCTGAAATGTAAGCAAATCTTCACCAGGGAGGGAGATGAAAATTTTACTCCCCTGGAATGTCTTCAGGGAGAGAGATGTTCTCTCTGTTATACCAGTCAAGAGACAGATCTTCCCTCTGCCACTGGGATAGACACCATTTCTAGTTTTCAAGGATGTTCACTGTGTAAATCCCTTGCATAGCAGAAACCCTGGACCATGCAGAAACATGCAATATTCCAATACATGATTTCCAGTCAAAAAAATACGCAGGTTTCTCTTATCTCCTATCTTTAAAAATATCTCATATAGTCTGTGCTCACTGCCTTTGTTGTCTTACTTCCTTGTTTTTTCTTCTGCAGTTCCACTGAAAACTATTCTCTTCAAGTTATCCCAGTCAAAAGTTCATTTCTTAATTATTCTTGACTTTTTGCAGAATTGAACAAAGGCTATACTTTCTTCCTTTTACCTCTAAACTACTCCACTGCTTCCTATGACTAGTCTGATTCTTAAGGCTCTCTCCCTTGCTCATCTCTCTTTTCTTCACTTTTTGGGCTTTTTCACTTTTACTGTAAAATGTGAACATATCACAGGTTGATTTCTCATTCTACATTTGTTTTCCCAAGTACCTTCTACTTTGAGTTGCAGCTATCACCTCTCTAGGTGATTATGATTTATTTCTTATATTCCAAAACTCACCTGTTATCTCTATTTCTGCCTATATGTAATAAATTTTAAAACTAAAAATCAATTACATGACCTGACTTTAAAAATTTTGTCAGTAGGACTTTGATTCTAATAGTTCTTTAGATTCAAAACTTGAGAATGAGGAAAAGTAGACTCCCTTCCTGGTGACTCATACGGTTAAGAATCTGGCTGCAGTGCAGGAGATTCAGGTTCAATCCCTGGGTTAAGAAGATCCCCTGGAGAAGGAAATGGCATCCCACTCCAGTATTCTTGCCATGAGAATCCCATGGACAGAGGAGCCTGGACTGAGTTACTAACACTGTCAATTTGCTCAAATGCAACAGCCTTAACTCAAATTCTTTCTGGCATTCTGATCCATTGTCTATACTGACACCTAATAAATTACTCAAGCATAAAAACTATTATACAGTTTGTGAGAATTAAGGTCTAATATTTTTACAGTTTTACACAAGTCTTCCATTATTGGACGACTGCTTTTCCCTTCAGTTTCTACTTGTGCCATATTTCCTATACTCACTTACACCACAACAACATACCAAAGTACTTGCTTTGACCTAAATTCACTGCTCACTTATTCAAACAGTTTCTGCTATGAACCAAGCATTATGCTGGGCACTGGGACTATAAATATGAGTAAGTTACAGTCTCTCTTAAGAGGGGGATAAAAATGTGAATAAATGCCATAGAGTGTGATTTGTAATGCAAGGATACAGAGTGGTTTCCTTCTTCCTGAGGCACTTACGGTGAAACAAAGATCAACACTCGAATAAGGTGTTGAAGGATAAATTAGAATTTGTTATGTGACCATGAAATCATATTTCAGGTAAAGTAAAAACATGTACAAAGGCATGGAGATGTGAAATGAAACCCCTTATCTGAAAGTTGTAAGTAACTCAGAATAAGCAGACTGTAAGACTGAAGACAGGGATAAAAGGATACAATGATGGGAAGGTGGAGCTAGGTGGTAAAAGGCCTTGCTGTATCAAAGGCGTGTGGGCTTTTTCCTGGAATAGTATGATCAGATTCATTTTTTTAGATACTAAAACTAGTGTATGAAAGTTTGAAGAATAAAAGATATTTACTAGAAGTTAAATATCTCAGAAAGCTACTGTATAACACAGGGAGTCCAGCCTAGTACTCTGTGATAACCTAGAGTGGCAGGATGAGGGGGAGAGAAGAGAGACTCAAGAGGGGG
This sequence comes from Bos taurus, assembly GCF_002263795.3. Lineage (NCBI taxonomy): Eukaryota > Metazoa > Chordata > Mammalia > Artiodactyla > Bovidae > Bos > Bos taurus. The sequence continues at coordinate 11,583,580 of NC_037337.1, read as the reverse complement.
CAAATATATATATAATTATGACTGATTCCCGTTGTTGTACTACAGAAACCAACACAACATTGTAAAGCAATTTTCCTCCAATTAAAAATAAACATAATAAAAAAAGAATCTAAATATCTCTCCACATGATATTCATTACAGTGGGGAAAACAGTGTCTTAAACCTGGAGAAACCTGGTGGATACCATCTGATCAAACCAATGATCCAAGTTAACATCACAGTAATGGGGCAAATCAGCATCTTGAGCTTCATAATATAATGCACTAGAAGAATGCAGTGCGATCATTTCTGTGGTTTTCCTATCAAAATACATATTCTGAATCTAACATGAGGAACTATCTGATAAACCCAGTGAGAAGCATTCTACAGAATCACTGGTCTGAACTCTTTAAAACTGAATATCATAAAAGACAAAGGGAAAAAATACCAATTAAGGAATTAAGTATACAATAAACCTATGCACAATGTATAATCTTGGATTCCCTCCCCCACCCTGTGAATGGCACTTTGGGGAGCAAATGGCAAAATCTGAATAAGGTCTGCAGACTAGATAATGATACTTTATCAATATCAATTTTATTATTTTTATAATTATACAGGTTATATAAGATAATTTCCTTTATAAAGGAAGTATTATATACATTTAAATATTTAAAGGTAAAGGAGCATTGCATATGCAACTTACTCTTGAATGATTTAAGTCATATATAGTATGGATGTGAGAGTTGGACCATGAAGAAGGCTGAGCACTGAAGAACTGATACTTTCGAATTGTGGTGCTAGAGAAGACTCTTGAGATTCCCTTGGACAGCAAGGAGATCAAACCAGTCAATCCTAAAGGAAATCATATTTTGAATATTGATTGGAAGGACTGATGCTGAAGCTGAAGCTCCAATACTTTGGTCATCTGGTGCAAAGAAACAACTCACTGGAAAAGACCCTGCCTGATGCTGGGAAAGACTGAGGGCAGGAGGAGAAGTAGGCGACAGAGAATGAGATGATTAGATGGCATCACTGAATCAATGGACTTGAGTTTGAACAAACTCTGAGAGATAGTGAAGGACAGGGAAGCCTGGCGTGCTACAGCTCATGGGGTCACAAAGATTTGAACACGACTTAGCGAATGAGTAACAAAAAAACATATTCATGTATAGAATTATTCACAGTATCCAAGCAGTATTATCCACAGTACCCACAGCAGCATTATTCACAGCATCCAAGAGGCAGAAGCTACTCAGGTGTCCATCAGGGGGTGAATATAAAACAAAATATAGTATATGCATAAGTGGAATATTATTCAGGCTTAAAATGGAAGATAATTCTGACACATGCTCATGTGTGATGTACATGGATAAACCTTGAAGACATTATGCTGAGTGAAATAAGCCAATCACAAGAAGAAAAATATTGTATAATTTCTTTTATATGAGGTACCTGGAGTAGCCAAATTCATAGAGACAGAGATTGGAATGGTGATTGCCAAAGACTAGAGGGGAGAGGAACAGGGAGATATTGTTAGATGAATACAGAGTTTCAATTCAGGAGGATGAAGAAATCCCAGAGGTGGGTGTTGATGGTGATGGTTGCATAACAATGTGAAGGTACTCAATGCAACTGAACTGTACATTTGAAAATGGTTAAGTTGTAGTTTTATGTTATATATATTTTAGTACAATTTTGAATAAAAGTAAAACATGTAGAGAAGTGAGAATAAAGGGAAAATGGCAAAATGCCCAGTTATGTTCTAAAGATATAGATGGAGTTAAGAATGGAAGCAGAGAGACCAATTAAAAGGCTGTAGTAATAATTCAGTATAGTATTAGTGACAAAGAAAGATACATCTGAGAATGATTTAGTGGTACTATTTAGAGATTAATATGGTGATATTTTAGAATCCTTTATCACATCTAGCTTCTGGTAGATGGTGGCACTGTTAACCAAAATGTAATAGATACAAGTAAACTCACAAGCTGCTATCTTTGCCTGAGCATTTACCTAATACTCATTTCTCCACCGTAACTTGACTCAAATGTAGCTTCCAAAGCCCTCCCTGGGCTTTGGAAAACCACTCTTTACAGGCTTTCCTGATAGCTCAGTTGGTAAAGAATCCACCTGCAATGCAGGAGACCTGGGTTCGATTCCTGGGTTGGGAAGATCCGCTGGAGAAGGGATATGCTACCCACTCCAATATTCTTGGGCTTCCCTTGTGGCTCAGCTGGTAAAGAATCTGCCTGCAACACAGGAGACCTGGGTTCTATCCCTGGGTTGGGAAGATCCCCTGGAGAAAGGAAAGGCTACCCACTCCATTATTCTGGCCTGGAGAATTGCATGGACTGTATAGTCCATAGGGTCGCAAAGAGTTGGACTCCGCTGAGTGACTTTCACTTTCACTGACTCTAGACAATCTCTCCTCTTTCGCCTTGCTGCTGCTGCTGCTAAGTCGCTTCAGTCATGTCCAACTCTGTGCGTCCCCATAGACGGCAACCCACCAGGCTCTGCTGTCCCTGGGATTCTCCAGGCAAGAACACTGGAGTGGGTTGCCATTTCCTTCTCCAATGCATTCCTAGACTGAATTAGTCTTTCTCCCTTCTTAGATGTTGTGACAGTATCTTTTGCATTGATATCACCATGTTTCAAAATAGTTGGTTTATCTCTGTCTTTCATACACTGAGCTCCTTGAGGGTAGAAACAGTTACTAGGTTTATGAATCCATGGTACCTTTCATAGTGTGTGCTCAGTAATTGTTTGAATGAAATCAATAAGTTATTAAAAGACTAACATTAGGTTTCTTTATAACCTTCTGTACTTGCCTCTTTCTAGATTCCCCCACCCCCCCACTCCCACCCCCACTCAAAGTTCTTATCTATTTCAATAGTCTTGTAGCTAGTCTTTCTACGTTTATTTATTTTGGCTGAGCCTCATATGGACATGTGCGATCTTAGTTCCCCAAGCAGGGATTAAACCTGTGCCCCCTGCAGTTGTGCAGAGTCTTAACTGCTGGACTGCCAGGGAAGTCCCTAGTCTTTCTACTTTTAGCCTAGTTTCTTTGTGGTTGCCTGTACATTGATGCCAGATTAATGAAGTATTTTGGAGTGCTTACATGAAAACCTTCATTATCTTCCCACTATATAAAAAGTAAAATCCAAATTAACCAGTCAGGAATTTAGACCTTCCACCCATGTTCTCAGAAGTTACCATGTTTATTTCAAATTCACCTTATCTACGCTTAATCTTGATTCATCAAGTATTTGAGGACCTGCCTTTTGCAAGACTTTATGAAAGAAGTAAGTTTACTAAATATATGTTCATCATCTTTGTGTTCATTTTTTGGTCCTTTGTTTCCTTTAATGACTTCATTTCATCTTAAGGGGAAATAATATTTGGAGAACACTCAGCCATATTCATATTTAAGTAAGTTGTTCCATCTTAAGATACGTTTAAAATAGGTTACAAGCCATCCAGCACAATGTTTGGCTCAAAATAAAAGTTCAATAAATGTATATTTATTTCAGTTTAAAATATTACATATTGAAACTGAATTATTTCAGTTTAAAAATTTTAATTTTAAAATTTAAAGATAGAAATTCAAGTTTAAAATTATACCAAAGAAAGTTATTAATTTATTATATTAAGCTTTTGAAAACCTGCCTATTTTTGCTTCAATGGTTGAACTGTTAACATTTGAGGTTTACTTGCTATTATTACTTGTTGTATCACTTTGAAACACATATTCAAAGCAAATTTAAAAATACTATATTACACATGTTTTCAAAACCTTTTTTCTATACTCTCTTTATAGGTTATATGTAAAGTCAGATGTGCAACTGAACTTGACAAACACAAGTAAGTTTCATGAGTAGCATATGTAAATTTTGTTTACAGTATACTTCTCAAGGTAGAAGGCTTGGTAGTTGAAGGGCTTTAGCAGTTTTGTAGAAGATCATGCATTTAGATTAGTTCACAGAAAGTGAACTGAGTAATCTGGCCTTCCCCCCTCAGCAGTATTGCTGCAGCATACCTGTTTTGGTGCTCTGCCACTGTCCCACTTCAGATGTCAAATGTAGTTTCATAGGGTCCACAAATTCTCAAGATCAACTATACTCTCATAATCAGATTATGCTGTTTGGAGTGAGAATGTATAGTGTCATTCCATGAAATATTTAATGTTTCTGTTCTGATTCACCTCAAAAATGAGATTGCTAAACTGGGGAGTCAGGAGCCTTGGGTTTCAGACCAGTTCTTCTATAAACTTGCCAGCAGTGCTCCTCGTCTAACCTCTTGATGCTTTTTTTCTTAAACCACTATAATTCCCTGGATGTATGGATAATTTCAAGGTTCATTTTAGGTTTCAAGCTATATAATTATTATTTTTATTATTTAACCTGAGAGAATATTAAGATCTAAACTTCTCAAACTAGAATCCTTGTATTTTGCATGCATACTTATTAAAGATTGATTGTTACAGATTACACATTGCCTTCCATTTTCCTTGTGTAAATTACTTACAAAGGCAAACAATGTTTTATGATTCCCACTAGTAAAAGTAATCCAAAGTAGAGGCTACTAGAATGGCAAATAAATTTCTTGATCGTGTTAATTTGGAGTATAAATGTATTTGAATTGAGTTACTTTCGTATAGATAGCTGTTCCAGCTACTTGATACAGAGAGCCACACCTTACCTGAAGAGTTTTTATGAAGTGGTCTAATTTTTCTTAAGGGGAAGTAATTTAGCATTCTACTTTGGGAGTAGTTCTGTATGCATAATAAATATGCCACTTTAGAAGAAGATGAGATATTGATGGGTATATGAAACTCTACATATATTGTCCCTATGTTCCTCTTTAGTCTTGTTTGAAATAAATGTTTGCTATAATCAGATGTTCATAAAGGGGAGAATTGTTTAAAACACATTTCCCTTACCTTCTAAAGTTAATATTAGTGATCAATTTAAATTTATATATGGTATATTAATTTTCCAAGCAAATTTTAGAAGCCTGCTAATTCTTAGAATGGAAAGGTCAATGAAAATATGCTCAGCAGTTACAAAATGAAAAATTCAGGATTACTTTAATTAGTTAAGATAATCCTATATTACTCTTCCTGATAGAGGCAACTGAATTCAAGTCCACATGAGATTATTTTTAAACTCTGGGTTTAAAATCTGATGCCATTTTTAAATGGCTTAGTTACTAATATCATAATTGCAAAAATATCCTAAGTAACTCTGTGTAATTATTAAATTTGTATTTAATGAAATTATAAACTGTTTAAACTGAAGGAATTATTGTACTTAAAGTAACACACTAATTCAGTATTAAATTTAGCTTCTCATTAGTTTTATAAAAATCTAATAAATTCATTTTTTCTTTCAGAATTCTGTTGCATTTGGGCTTTATATTGGCAAGCCTTCTCTTTTTAGTGGTGAACTTGACTTGCGCGATGTTAGTCCATGGAGATGTCCCAGAAAATCAGTTGAAATGGACTGTGTTTGTTCGAGCATTAATTAATGATAGCCTGTTTATTCTTTGTGCCATCTCTTTAGTTAGTTACATATGCAAAATTACAAAAATGTCATCAGCAAATGTCTACCTCGAATCAAAGGTAAGTGTGTTTTTTAAATTTATACTTGACAAATCCTCATCATTAAATTTATACTTGACAAATTTATACTTCAAATCCTCATCTTATGAACCATATTTTAATGGAAATTTTATATTTCTTTAAAAAGCATTCTGAATGTCAGGTACATTTCTGAGCATGAAAGAATGGTCACAAGAAATTAAAAAGTATTCAAAAATTGGTGCTCACTAAACCATGGTTTTTTTAAACAAAGACACTTATCTTGAACATATTGTATTTTCTGTGATATATCCTCTGCATTGGAGGCTATAATTAAACTACATAAGCCAGAATGTATACAAATGTATCACAAATAGTCTGATATTCAACTAACTAAGTTGCCATACTAACAACTTAGGTTTCATCAGTAAGGGTGGCAGTATTGCCATTTAACAGATTTACCACTTTATGTCTATATATATTTGGGTTAGCAATGTCAAGATGTCATACTGGTATAGTGTTGTTTATTTGTATAAAGTTTTAGAAAATGTTACTTCACTGCATAATATGAAGTCCCTATGGTATTTGAAACAGCTAGTCATGTAACTGAATTTATAAATGCCTTGCTTCTCCCTTTCCGGATACTTTTGGGTCAGGAAACAAAAGCCAATGTTAACCTGTTAACAGAGAACCATGAATGTTTCTGCTGTTGCTGATTGACAGTATGGATGAGTGATGAATCGGTATCACAGTGTATATGTGGCATTGGGTGTGGGGTATATGTGTATGGATATTGGGGTGGGGGGTTATATGTACATAGGAGGTTGCTTTAATTTGGCATCATTGCTATTCACTGACAATAAGCAAGATAGTTTCTTAAACAGTTCTCTGAAATATTTTTTAGACTTCTGTATTATTATTACCCTTAATATAATCCTACTAAAGCATGAAAATCAACTTGTCCCTTAAGTTTAGGTGAAGATTTTAATTTTATTTTTTAAACTTATATCAATAGAAATATAAATATAGAAACAAAAATAGAAATAGAGGAGAGAAAGAGAGAGAGAGAGACATAGACTTACTTTCAAACCCATTAATCTTGCCTGGAAATTTTTTAATTCAACTTCTAACAGTTTACTTCCTAAAAGTCAAATATTTTAGTTAATTCTGGCTTCCATATAAGTGTTAAGAAGAATACAACCACCGTTGTTGTGGTGCATAATCTTTTGATGTAGCAACAGCATCTTTTCATAGTGTGACAACATCAGGATAAATTCCTTACCTCTTTGGTCTAGTGATAAAACATAAATAAATGAGGCTGAATTTAAAGGCTTGTTTTCTGAATACTTAGAAACTTTTTAAGTTTGGTTTTGCTCACTGTGATATACAGAATTCTCTGGATGTAGTTAAGTTACCAATGTGAGGAGGGAAGTTAATCTGATAATTCCTCCAGAATTAAATACCTTCCCATCACTATCATATGAAAGATATTCACTTAAATTTAAAAGTGCATGTATTCAGAATTCTCTCGAAACAATACAGAGAAACATGTTCAAATACATACCTATAAAGGTAAATATAATATGAGATAGTAAATTATTTGTATTATACTGTTCTGTAGTTCTTGGTTTTCCTAATTAGGTTTATTCAAATAGTACATCATCTTGCTTTCACATTTTCTTTGTAAAATCTCTAGACTCATTTTTGTTTTTTGACTTCTATAACAATATATAGTAATGGCCATTTCTTTTATTCAATTAGCAAATGTTTGTTGAGCATCTGTCTCCTCCACTTTCAAACTGACCTTGTTTCTTGCTATCCCTAAGAGAGTTTCCTTAAAGTTCAGACTTTGGTCTTCTGTTTTTCTCTTTATTCTGCCTTCCTTCTTCTACATAATCAGGATAATGAGATCCTCCATGATTTATCTCAGTCTTACCAACCTTATTTCTAAGTAGTACAGGTATGCTTCTCTGTCTCTATACCCTTAGGCTGTTTCATCTTCCCCAAATGTCTTTCCACTCCCAGTGCTTTATTCCGTGGTTTGTCCTTATCTTACCCAACTTTAAGGCATAACTTTAATGTTTCTCCTTTTTATGACCTTAATTTTGTCCCTTCTTCTTCATCTCCAAAATAAAATTTAGAAATAATTTTCTGTTTGAATTCTCTTAATTTTATTCTTTTAGCTACTAGATCAGTGCTGTGACTTGGTTCTTTTTCAAAGTAGCAACTCTGACTTGCTTTTTAAATATTCATTATTATGATTTTGAATAGTTAATTTCTTCTCTTTCAGTTTCTGATTTTCTTACATATGTAAGGTTGTTACTTTGTTCCATATCTATGTTCTTATATAGATACTTAATTTATTATTTTAAATTAAACTAATAAAGGCATTTAGAGCAATGTGTTTTCTCAAGTACTGCCTTGGCAACTTTCCATAATATCATTACTGTATATTATAGCAACATCCTTTGGATTTCAGCCATGTCTTAAATACTACATATTTACACATTGGTGTGAATTAGATATTATCTCTACACATAGATAGATACTATTCTACTTTCACTTTGGTGAAAAGTCTAATATTCAGATATATGTTCTCTTTGGGCCCCCTAACTTCCACAGAAGTTATCAGTTTTACCCTCTGCATGATTGTCCATGCATATGACTCTGGCCTCCTGAACAATGTAGAATTTCTGTACTCCAGGTTCTTGTTGGAGAAAATATTAGTTTTTAAACTCAAAAGCTTAATTGCCAGAAACATTACCTGAAGGATATACAATCTATCCATAATCCCATCTATTCCATATATATCCTCTGCTCAATCCAGTTCATTATAGAGTTGTATTCTGAGACTGCATTATACCCTGGATAGAATTGTCTTTCCTGACATATACTGGCACATCATGCTTTGGTCTATGTCAGGAAATGTGTAAGAAATTTCTTGTGAGAAACGTTTGTCTTAAAGTCTTATCGTATTATGTTGTTGTTCCCTAGAAAAGATCTTTTTCTCCAGTTGAGTACCAAGAAAAATATTAAAGTTCTTTTCCCTGGCTACTGTGTTGTGCAGCGGCAAATCTGTGGCTCATCTTTATATCAATCACAGGTGATCTTATGATACCCAGGTTTGTTCCGGGTCTACCTCTCATTTCATTTCACATTCTTACCCCATCCCCACATCTTACCCCATCCTTTTTCATATATATTGATTTTTTAATTAATTTGAAATGACCTTAGTGAGAGACAGTGTATCATAGTGATTAAGAGCTAAAAAAAAAAAAAAACAAAACAAAACCCTGGGATCAGAGAGATAAGGATATAAATAGATCCTATCTCTCTTGTTCATTGGTTGTATGACCAATTGAGCAATTGGACAAGTAATGAAACTGTGCAGATTGTTCAGATTGGGATTTGAACCCATGGTCTTGATATCACACACCTGGTCTCAGCCCTTAATGAAACTCAGATTCTTGATGTTTCACTGAAGAAAGAATTCAGTGAGAGACAAAGTGATAGGTAAGAAGTGGATTTATTTAGAGAGAAACACATCTACAGATGGAGTGTGGGCCATCTCAGAAGGCAAGAGGCCCTGAAATACGGGGTGGTTAGTTTTTATGTATTGGGTAATTTCATAGGCTAATGAGTGGAAGGATTATTCCAAATATTTTGAGGCAGGGACAGAGATTTCCAGGAATTGGACTATTGTCAACCTTTTGGTTTTGCAGTCCAGCTTGAAATTGTCATGGCACTGGTGGGTGTGTCACTTAGCTTTTGCTAATGTGTTATGATGGGCATATAACGAGGTCCACTGGAAGTCAGATCTTCTGCCACATTGGACCTAGTTGGTTCTAACTAGTTTTTGTCATGTCCTATGACTATATCATTCTTTTAAAAGTTGTTCCTTGCCACCTTCCCTCCTGTTTCAGTAACAGCATCTCTAATGGTCACTCTCCTGGTCTGTAAAATGAAAATAATGATAATGTTGATCTCATAGGTTGTTTGAGGATAAGAGTAGTACCTACCTTATAATGTTGTTATAAAAATTAAATTAAAATGCATATAAAGTGTTTAGTATAATTCCTAGCACTTAGGACGGCCTTATAAATGTTAGCTATTATGATCCTAATGTATACAAAAGAATGGTAATGTAGCTTCAAAAAGTTCTTGAATACCCAAAATTGTTGGCAAAATGTGTCTGGAGACAGATCCTCTATATATCAAATTCTCCAAAGGAACAGTGAAAAAGATAAGAATTACTGGAGAATAGGATTTCTCTTTTAAATAGTTTAATTTTGACTCTTTATATTCCATTCTGCACAGATTTTGTAAGGGTTGAAGTCTCCGACATTTCATATAATAATTGAGTCATTTTTCTTAGAAATTTTTGGAACATGTATTGTTGAAAGTATATAATGACCTTTTTTATTTGTTTTTTAATTTTTTTCTTAATATTATTTTTAAACTTTTTGTATATTGCTAACATTTCAACTGTGTCTCATTAACTTTAGATAAAATGTTTCTTTTTTACAAACTCTTTATAGGGTAAACAAATATATTATATTTATTAATATGATCATTTGTCAGTATTAGTCCTTTTCTCCAATTAAGTTTTTTTTTTTTCGTTTTCTTTCTTTTTTTTTTTAATTTTATTTTATTTTTAAACTTGACATAATTGTATTAGTTTTGCCAAATATCAAAATGAATCCGCCACAGGTATACATGTGTTCCCCATCCTGAACCCTCCTCCCTCCTCCCTCCCCATGCCATCCCTCTGGGTCGTCCCAGTGCACCAGCCCCAAGCAATTAAGTTTTTTAAACTGCTCTTTGCTTTGCCTTTCTTTGTTTGTTTTCTGTGGTATATTTGAATTTATTTACTTTTAATCAGAATTATAATATAACTTTTAACATTAAAATACATACAATAAAATTATTTTTATTCTAATATTAATTTCCATTTTAGGAAAAATAAGCCTATTTATAAGAATATAGGAGACATGTTATTTTTAATGGATAAAATAGTGGCACAAAAAAGGTTTCAAATTAGTTAATTTAATTTGAGTGGTCTTTCATGCAGATAACCCCAACTTGCCATTATAGGAGCCAAAATAATGGCAAGTTGGGATTATCTGTATGAAAGGCCACTCAAAGTTAGGGTGAGTACAAAAGTTGAGCTTTTAGCCTTACATCTCTGATTAAGGACATGTACAATTTTATATCTGGATAAGAGTGTAAAACAAATCATTGTCTGACTCAAGGTTAGTTTGTCTCCCTGCCTAGTTAGCTGTTTGCAAATAATGCATTTTCTGTCTGTCTTTCCTGAATGTCTAACAGTTTTAATTACTATGCAAACCTTTCTGACCCATGTTCTCTTAACTCTTGATCCATATTAATTACTATATTGGGATGGAAGGCATCATCAGCATCTTGCAGAGACACAGTAACTTTTCAACTAAACTATATTTTTGACCATTCATGGAGACCAGCTGATCCTATAAGACTAAAGAAGTAGTTTATGATTACTTGCTGCTGCTAAGTCGCTTCAGTCGTGTCCGACTCTGTGCAACCCCATAGACGGCAGCCCACCAGGCTCCCCTGTCCCTGGGATTCTCCAGGCAAGAACACTGGAGTGGGTTGCTATTTCCTTCTCCAATGCATGAAAGAGAAAAGTGAAAGTGAAGTCTCTCAGTCATGTCTGACTCTTAGCGACCCCATGGACTGCAGCCTACCAGGCTCCTCCGTCCATGGATTTTCCAGACAAGAGTACTGGAGTGGGGTGCCATTGCTTTCTCCGAAGTAATAGGCTAAAATACCATTAATGTCTGTCATCCACCACCCTGAAATATGACTTTGCCAGAATTTGTTGAGGATGATGGTTAAAAAAAACCCAAAAAACCAGAGCCTGCATCATCCTCTATAATAGATATGATTGCTACCTTCCCAGTATTCTGATTTCTCTCTTGAGTCATTGGAATTTTTTTCATTCATTTTAAGCTGTGGTGCTTCTTTAATTTACTGCCTTCATTATTCCAGTTCTTATACTGCAAGTCTTATTTCCTATTCTGTTGCTGAACCAATCTACCACACACTTGTCCCTTTTGAAAAATCCCTGCTTACAACACTGGGTTTATATCTGTTATCTCTTCCTAAGCTCAAGTACCTTTCCTTTATACTTCTAAATTCTTCTACTAGACCAGCCAGCATTTTCAGAATTTTAAAATTTTTCCATGGACATAAAGTTCATCAACTTAAAGCCATCTTATCTGTAACAGTAGAGTCATTAAAGCCAGAGATCTAATTTCACTATGTCTTAGCACCATGAAACTATTTTTAAAACTGTTTAGGCCTTATAATTATCAAAATACATTTTAAATTTACTAATTGAGATTACTTTGTTTTCTTATTTTTGATGCTTAGTTTGGCATTCTAATTTCAAAATGGAAATAGCATTTGTGAGATGGATTCAGAAACATGTGCAGGGTTCTACTTCTGCTATTGGCCAAGTAGCTTCTATTGGACTCAACCTTCTGCAGAAAGCAAAGATAAATCCTGGAAAAAATATAAAAAGCACTGACAACACTGGAGAGCAGCCTCTTAGAAGAAGGAACTGACACTGCGTGAGTTTCCTGTTTTTTACAGCTTCTAGCCTGAGGAAAAGTCCCGTCCATGGGGCAGCCAAAACTTCAAGAGAAACCTGCTGTTTTACTTGCTTGAAGAATCACAGGGCAAAATTCAAGAAACTATTCCAGATGAAAAGTCAGTGGAAAATCTCAGGAAGAAGACAGCCAAGTAGAGGAAGGTCCAAATTCTGATTTAGACTCTGCCAAATTTTTATCTGATACCTGAACTAGACATGTTCAGGATATACTCTAAGCAGCAGCACAGTGAAGGTTAAAGAAATTGAACTGAGAGTTCAGCTGCTATTCATACATGAGAGACAGTTTGAGATTTGAGTCTAGCCAGCTTAATCATTTGCTAAAAATAAAAAAATTTTAAGGGAAAAGAAAAAAAATCAATGTATTTTAGAAAACTATAACAGCATCCAAACTCTAAAACATGGCACTCACAATGTCCAGAACAGAATCCAAGGTCACTAGGTATATGAAGAAACAGGAAAACTATAACTCATACTCAAGAGCAGAAAGAAAAACTCAAAAAGCAATCATTGGTGGCAGTCCCAGATGTTGACCCAGATGTTGAATTTATTAATGATTTATAATATGCTCAAGGATGTGAAGTAAATATACATTAATACTTGAATGAATGAATAAATAAGAACTCTTAAGAGAAATAGAAACTATTTTTTAAAACTATCAGAAAGTTTAGAATTTAAAAATACAGTATTTAAAATTAAATAGTCACTACTTGGGCTTAGCAGCAGATTGGAGATGAAAGAAGAGTCAGTGAACTTAAATCAATCAGAAATTATCCAATTTGAAGACCAGAGTATGATGGGGGACAGGGAGGGGAGATGACAATGAAATGAACAGTCTCAGGGTCAGATTATGTAGAATTGGAATTCCCAAAGGAAAAGAGGAAGAAAATGAAATTGGGAAAAAAAACATGTGAAGACATATGACCTAAATTTTCCAATTTTGATGACAGACATATATTTGCAATTTCGTGAAGCTCAGCAATCCCAATCAGGATAACTAGAAAGAAAATCTCACCTAGGTTCATTGTAGTCAAGGTGCTTAAAGTGAGAGTGAAAGTGTTATTTGCTCAGTCATGTCCAACTCTTTGTGACCCTTTGGATGTAGCCTGCCAGGATCCTCTGTCCATGGGATTTCCCGGGCAAGAATACTGGAGTGGGTTACCATTTCCTCCTCCAGGGAATCTTCCTGACCCAGGAATCGAACCCACCTCTCCTGTGTCTCCTACATTGCAGGCGAATTCTTTACCCACTGAGCCATCAGGGAAGCTCTGAAGTGCTTAAAACCTAAAAAAAAAAATTTTTGCAAATAGAGAAGAATGACACATACATAAGGGAACATTGATTCAAAGGATCAATCACTTCTCATCAGATGTAATAGAGCCTGAAGACATGGAAACAATATCTTTGAAATGCTAAAAGAAAAATATTGTCAATTCTAAAATCTATATCATGCAAAAATATTCTTTAAGAATCATGAAGAAGTAAAAACATCTTCAGATAAAAGAAAAAAAAAACAAAGAAGATTCACTACCAACAGACCTACACTATAAGAAATGCTAAGAAAATTTTACAGACTGAAGAAGAATAAAATTGGCTTGAATTTTAGCCCTTCAGGAAGGAATGAAGAACACAAGAAATAAAAAATATGTGGGTAAATATAATTTCTTAATTTCTTTAAAATAAATATGACTGTGCAAAGCAAAATTGATAATGTGAGGCTTAGGTGTGTAGATATAATACATAATTCTCAGTATAGTATATAGAACAACTACAGCACTGTAGCATAAAGGATAGGGCCTATATTGTTGCAGTTCTTATATTTTACACCAGGTGGTATAATATTAACAATTATTTGGACTATGAAAAGTTAAGGATATATTTTATAATCCCTAGAGCAGTGATTCTCAAACGTTTTGGTATTGAGATCCCATTACAATACTAAGAATTACTGAGGACCCCAAAGAGATTTTGTTTATATAACTTATATTTACCTATATATACATTTTAGAAAAAATGATAAATTAAAAATATTCATTTATTCATTAAAATATCAATAACAAATCTATGTTAACATGAATAAAATGTTTTTATGCTAAATAATTATATTTTCCAAAACAAAAGTAAGTTAGTGAAAAGATTGACATTGTTATACATTTTGCAAATCTCTTTAATGTCTGACTTAATAGAAGACATCTGGATTTTCATGTCTGCTTCTGCATTCAATCTGTTGTGATATGTTGTTTAGGTTGAAGTATATGAAGAAAATCCATCCTCACACATATATGTAGTTGGAAAATGGAGGAGAATTTAAATAGCCTTTTCAGATAATTGTGGATATTCTTCTTTAATACTACACCAAAACTCTGAAGTGGAGGTTTCTTAAAGGTTAGTTGCCATATAGAATCTAAAGCCATATTAGTGAACTTTCTGTACTCTCCATTGGTCTGTCTTACACTTTGAATGAGTTATAACATCATGCATTGATCATAGGAAAAGTGGTCACAGATCTTCAAAATGTTGATACATTTCATTAGACAATATCCAGAATCACTTTTGTTAATACCACCACCAACCTCATCAAAGAAAATATTTAAGTCTGGGAAACTGCCAGTCTTACAGTGGATACAGGTACTTACAGGTTTTCAAAAATTCTAATTTTCACTTGAAAGTTCATATTTCATCATTGGCAATAAATATTATTAGATGTTTTCTTTGACATGACAGGGTCATTTCATTTATTTTTGCAAAAAGAAGTATGCTTATTAACCAAGTCTGAATGATAGCTTGATAGTCATAGCTGTCTGTCAAGTAGAAAATGGGATTTCATGAAAAAAGTGGCTCACAAATTCAGCTCACAGGTCAAACCACCACCACATAAGTGCTTCTCCTCAAGACATCTACTGTGCTTCAGTATACAGAAGAATTACTTCAGTGCATATCTTATCTAATCACACAGAATAGTAAATAGATAGGTACTGGGGGGTCAATACTTAATAAATATTTTCACTGTTTCATCAGGGATATTCTTAAATGAACTTTCTTTTTTAACTGGGAGTATATAGTAGTAAAGAACACAATACTGTTTGGTACCACTGCATTGCTTTGTGCTACAGCCCACAGTTTTACCCTCGACTGTTTCTGTACCATTAGTGAGATTATCAGCGCAGTTGGCCCAGGATAAATGGTCAGAAGAATTTTCAACACTTTGAATATTTCAGTAGTACTTCTCAGGCATTCCAGAAGAGTATCTTCTTGTATGATTAGTTGGTGCTGACACCAGATGAATACAAACAAAATTAGTCCTGCTCTACCAGATTTATTTATTTTTAAGGCAAAAATAGTAACACATCTATTGATAAGACATTAAATCACTATGTTTTTAGTTAAATCTTTGAATCAGTGAATTTCTATCTTGGAAAATGATAATGCATGTTTCATCCAGGAGGCATTCAGCAATGTTAACTTTTCAAGGCTTTACTAGTCTCTCAGCTATTGTGATTGGTTTGCCACCCAATGCAGTATAACAACTTCGCCTATAAAATGCCTGAATGGTTTCTTAATTTCTAGTTTGGAAAGTTATAAAAACAATTTGTGGAATTTAAATGCTCACCACACCTGCATTTACAATTACAGTTGTTTTGCTTTAATCTCTGAATGATTGATCTCAAAATGATGCTGCAGCTTAACTTGGACAAAATGTTCTGTCGCAAAAGACAATAAGGTAAATTATTAACACTTATAAAACTTATTGAAAGGTAGTTTTCATTGCATTTCATTTGATAAAACAGGAAATCAGTTTCACCTAGTTACTTTATATAGATTTCTTTCTTTACTGAGTCAGAGAATTCTAACACTTTCAACTTTCTCAGTATCTTAGAAGTAAACAGAGAAGCTGTGTGTAGAGAAAAATATTTGTTATTCTAATGAATATACATAACATAAAATTTACCGTTTTAACCATTTTTAAATGTACAGTTCACGGACATAAAGTACATTTACATTGTTGTGTAACCATCACCACTGTCCATCTCCAGATCATCTTCATCATCCCATACTGAAACTTTGTACCAATAAAAAGATAAATCCCCATTCCTAAGCCAATAATCCATTTTTTAAAATTTTATTTTATTTTTAAACTTTACAATATTGTATTAGTTTTGCCAAACATCAAAATGAATCTGCCACAGGTATACCCGTGCTCCCCATCCTGAACCCTCCTCCCTCCTCCCTCCCCATACCCTCCCTCTGGGTCGTCCCAGTGCACCAGCCCCAAGCATCCAGTATCGTGCATCCAACCAGGACTGGCAACTCATTTCATACATGATATTATACATGTTTCAATGCCATTCTCCCAAATCTCCCCACCCTCTCCCTCTCCCACAGAGTCCATAAGACTGATCTATACATCAGTGTCTCTTTTGCTATCTCGTACACAGGGTTATTGTTACCATCTTTCTAAATTCCATATATATGTGTTAGTATACTGTATTGGTGTTTTTCTTTCTGGCTTACTTCACTCTGTATAATAGGTTCCAGTTTCATCCACCTCATTAGAACTGATTCAAATGTATTCTTTTTAATGGCTGAGTAATACTCCATTGTGTATATGTACCACAGCTTTCTTATCCGTTCATCTGCTGATGGGCATCTAGGTTGCTTCCATGTCCTGGGTATTATAAACAGTGCTGCGATGAACATTGGGGTACACATGTCTCTTGAATAATCCATTTTTAAATATGAAAAGAATTATAATTTTTCATTTTAGAGTAAAATGTGATTAATTTCTAAAATGAGTTTAATGTTAAATTTAATATTTTAAGTTTTTATTTAAATGCTTAAATATTATGAAACAAACATATTAATTGTACCTATTCTTGTTGTGCTGCCATGTAGATACAAGGAAAAATTTAGGATTTCATTTTTTTTTCTTTTGGCTATACGCTGTGGCTTGCTGGATCTTAGTTCCCCTACCTGAGATTGAACCCAGGCCACAGCAGTGAAAACATCAAGTCCTAACCACTGGATTACCATGGAAATCCCCCTTTCCCTTCTTTTCTTCTAGGATTTCAGAATAACTACTTGTTTGGGGATTTCCCTGATGGTCTGGTGGTTAAAACTCCGTGCTTCCACTGCAGGGGTATGGGTTTGATCCCTGGTTGGGAACTAGGAACCCACATGCCATGTTATGGGCATTGCCAAAAAAGAAAATAAACCTAATAGTTTGATAATAATGAGGTTTTAGCTGCTGTATCAGGTATAACTAAAGAAAATTAACAAGAACCCAATAAAGATACAGAGAACAAGCTGACTTAATCTCTGAAAATGAATGTATTTATACCCTAAGTCTATTATATCAGGAATCTGTTAATAGAAAACACAAGAACACACATGCATACAGAGTGTTGATACCATCACATATCATAAAGCCTCTAGAAAACTCTGCTGTATCTACAAAAGAGAATGAAAATATATTAGGCAAATAACATCTTAGTACTCTTGTTTTAATCATCTTGATTTTGATTTTTAAGATCCCAGGACCACACTTTAAGGACTGCTACCCTAGAGCAACCACTTAAGGCAAAAAGAAAACAACAAGGAATATAAAAGTATAGTTAAAAGTTCAGTAGATAAATTAAAATGGAGTTCTAAAGATATTCAATTAACCAAAAGATGCAGAAAATAATGGATAGAGGAACAACAAATAAATATGCAAATAGTAAAATGTAAGACCTAAATTTAAACATATCACTAATTATATTAAATGTTAATGGACTAAACACTCCTGTTAAAAGGTAGAGACTGTCAAAATGAATTAAAAAAAAAAAAAAACAAGACCCATCTATACTCTGACTTCCAGAAAGCACTTTAAATAGATATAAGTTGAACAAGGAAGCTAATATACTATTCATTCAATAAGTGTAAGAAGGCACTTTGCTGCTGCTGCTAAGTTGCTTCAGTCGTGTCCAACTCCGTGCGACCCCATAGACGGCAGCCCACCAGACGCCCCCGTCCCTGGGATTCTCCAGGCAAGACCACTGGAGTGGGTTGCCATTTCCTTCTCCAATGCATGAAAGTGAAAGTGAACTCACTCAGTCATGTCCGACTCTTATCGACCCCATGGACCGCAGCCTACCAGGCTCCTCCATCCGTGGGATTTTCCAGGCAAGAGTACTGGAGTGGGGTGCCATTGCCTTCTCTGAGGAAGGCACTTTAATATTAAGCAAAAGAACTGTTAAGACAAAGGGTATTACCAGATATAAAAGTTAAGCAAAGAATATTATGAAATATAAAGAGGTGTTCATCAAACACATAAAAATAATAGATGTGTATATGAAGCCAAATAGTAGGAATAAAGAGGAGGAACTTACCAGGTAGTAAGAAACAAAGGGATAAAAATCCCCATAATCATAGTTGGAGCTTTTAGCGCCCTATGCTCAGTCCCAATTCATGAGCTTCAGGAGATGTAGGTTCAATCCCTGGGTTAGGAAGATCCCCTGGAAGAGGGCATGGCAACCCACTGTAATATTCATGCCAGGATAACCCCATGGATAGAGGAGCCTGGAAGGCTGCAATCTATAGGGTCACACAGAGTTGGACATGACTGAAGTGATTGAGCACACACACATAATCTCTTGTACTTAGAGATACAGAATCTAGCAACATTGGTTTAACATTTGAAAATCAGTCAGTCAATGTAATTCACTACATTGAGAGAACAAAGGAGAAAAGATAAATAATCATTTGAATAGATGTAGCAAAAACATCTGACAAAATTCAGCACCCTTCATGATTTAAAAATAACCGTAATGAAACGTTAAGCTAATAGGGAATAGAAGGAATATTCCTCAATCTGATAAAAGACATCTCTAAAAACCCTGCAATCTGTGTCACACTGAAAGTATTGGATGTTTTACCCTTAAGGTTGGGAACAAAGCAAGGAAGTCCGTTCTCACCATTTCTATTCAATAGTCCAATAAAACAAAAACAGAAGGTATAAAATTAGAAATTAAGAAGTAAAACTGTTTTTTCCGTCTGTGACTCCTTTGCTGCCCTGCATATAGGATCTTCGGTACCATCTTTCTAAAATCCATATATATGCATGCATTAATATGCAGTATTTGACTTTCTCTTTCTGACTTAATTCACTCTGTATAATAGGACAACCCAGAGGGATAGGGTGGGGAGGGAGGCAGGAAGGGGATTCAGGATGGGGGGACACATGTATACCTGTGGCCAATTCATGTTGATGTATGGCAAAAACCATCACAATATTGTAAACTAATTATACTCCAATTAAAATAAGTTAATATTTTTTAAAAACCACCTAGCCCATCAAAAAAAAAAAAAGAAAAGAAAACTGTTTCTAATTGCAGATAACATGGTTGTTTAAGTAGAGCATCCCGAGGAATCATGAATATAGCAAGTACTCAGGATACAAAGTCAAAATGCAAAATTACATGATTTTCATACATATACAAGGTATAATCAGTTTGAAAATTAAATTCAAAAAGCAATTCTATAGCATAAAAAACCCAAAATACTTAGGAATCAATTTTGCAAAAAATAAGCAGTACCTCTATACTGAAAACTACTATATATTGCTGAGAGAAATTAAAGATCTAAATCATTGAACACCATTATTTATGGATTAGAAGATACAGTATTTTTAAGATGACAGTTTTCCACACAAAAGATCAATAAAATGCAATCCCAATTATAATTGTACCTTGAGGCTTTAAAAAACAGAAATTGACAAATTTATTCTAAAATTTGTATGGATATACAAAGGACCTAAAATACTTAAAAAAGTAGTGCTTTCCAATAGAACTTTCTGTGATGATGAAAATATTCTGTATCTGTACTAGCCAATATGTAACTATTGAGCACTTGAAAGAGGGCCAGTGCTACAAAGGAACTGATCTTTTCATTTAACGTGTTTAAATGTGATTATGTAAATACATGTGGCTAACGGTTATTGTAGCGAACAATGCAGAAGGTAATTCTGAAAAAGAAGAGTTAGACCACATGACTTTGAAACTTAGTGTGCCGCTGCTGCTGCTGCTGCTAAGTCGCTTCAGTCGTGTCCGACTCTGTGCGACCCCATAGACGGCAGCCCACCAGGCTCCGCCGTCCCTGGGATTCTCCAGGCAAGGAACACTGGAGTGGGTTGCCATTTCCTTCTCCAATGCATGAAAGTGAAAAGTGAAAGTGAAGTCACTCAGTCATGTCCGACTCTTATCGACCCCATAGACGGCAGCCCACCAGGCTCCTCCGTCCATGGGATTTTCCAGGCAAGAGTACTGGAGTGGGGTGCCATTGCCTTCTCCGGAAACTTAGTGTAAAACCATAGTAATTAAAACAAAGACAAACATAATAGAGAGCCTGGAAACAATCTTGATTTTTGACAAAGGTGCTAAAACAATTCAAAGGGAAAGCTAATGGTGCTGAAACAACTGGATATCCACATGAAATAAAATGAATCTCTAGCTGCATCTCATATACACACAAAAATTCAAAATGGGTCACAAATTTAAATATAATTAAAAAGTCTAAAGCTTTTAAAACTAAACATAAGAGATTATCTTTGCAATTTGGATACAGGCAAAGATCTCTTCAGTTCAGTTCAGTCACTCAGTCATGTCTGACTGTCTGTGACCTCGTGGACTGCAGCACTCTGGGCTATCCTGTCCATCCCCAACTCCCGGAGCTTGCTCAAACTCATGTCCATTGAGTCAGTGATACCATCCAACCATCTCATCCCCTATCATCCCCTTCTCCTCCTGCCTTCACTCTTTCCCAGCATCAAGGTCTTTTCCAATAAGTCAGTTTTCGCATCAGGTGGCCAAAGTATTGGAGTTTCAACTTCAGCATCAGTCCTTCCAATGAATATTCAGGACTAATTTCCTTTAGAAGATCTCTTAAGCAGGTCATTGAAAGTAATCACAAAAGAATAATAATAAATTAGACTTAATCAAAATTAAATTTTCCCATCAAAAGGCAAGACTAAGAATATGCTAAGGCAAACCACAGACTTTTAAGAAAATATTTGCAATGCATACATCTGACAAGGAATCATTTCCAGTATATGCAGGGACTGTCTACAACTCAATAATTTTTAAAAAGACAGCCCAATTTAAAAATGGTCAAAGATATAAACAGACTTTTCACAAAAGATGTACAAATGGCCAATAAACACAGTATCGTTAGTCATCTGAGGAAATGCAAATTAAAACCAAAATATCCACAGCATGGTTAAAATTGAAGAGATTGACAACCCCAAATGTTATCTAGGAATTGGAACAACTGGAACTCTCATGTTTTGTTGGAAATATAAAATTGTACATCCATTTTGGAGAAAGATCTGGCAGTTTCTTATACAGCTGAACTTAAACCTATCACATGACCCAGCAATTCCATCCTGAGGTATTTACCCAAGAAAAGCGAAAGAATATGTCCACAAAAAGATTTGAGTAAGAACATTCACAGAAACAGTCCATCAACAGAAAAAGTGAATAAACAAATTCTCGTATAAACAAATTCATGTAATTAATTATACAGTGGAATTAGTGGGGTTAACTGTCCTGGTTTGCCAGGGACTCAAAGGATTTCTGGAATACGTGACTTTCAGTGCTAAAACTAGGAACGTTTTTTTAACTAGGAAACTTTTGAGCAAACCAGGAGTTGGTCACCGTAATTGTCCACCTCAGCAGCGCAAAGACCTAACTCCTGGTACATCCAACAGCATGGATGAGCCTCAAAACGTTACGCTGAGTGCGTGATACCTACGCAAGAGTTCATATTCTATAATTCCATTTATGTGAAGTTCTAGAGTACGCCAAACTAAGTTGTAGTGAAAACAGAAGCAGGGGAGTATTTGTGTCTGAGGGGTTGGCTGGTGGGGAACGGATGTCAGAGAACATTTGAGAGTGATGGTAATGTTTTTTATTTGTATACACCAGTTGTCAAAACCAATGAATGGTAAGTTGAGGTATCGACATATCTGTGTCCTAAAAGTACCTATAAACAAATACTGAACTCTAGTTAATGGTAAGCATACCGGAGTGAGATCTAACTCTTCTTTACTTGTCAAGTGTGGAATTCCTAAAACAGTGGTATGTAAATGTCTGAGGTAGAGGAAGGGAGAATCATTCTTTGAGGATTGCTCCTGAGTGGAATTGTTTGTCATGACTATTCGATTTAGAAAAATTTTCTGTAACTTTCCATGTGGCTGATATCTTTTGTTTTATGACCCTATATTTTGTGGGAAGAATCTTAATTTGTTTTCTAAATTGGTGGACTTCTTTCTCTATTATAAGTATGTAATTTGGCTGCAATTTTGCTTTGTTAATTGCTCTGATACTATTCTTTGCTCACACTTCTTTGCAGTTTTTTATAATATTTACAAGTGTAAGTAGAGAAACTCCGTATTATAAGATGTTATTACTTTTAGCAGTCATAGTATTTCTTAAAGCAGTGACTATAAATTTACTTATGGTTATATTAAAGGATGATAATGCTTATAGCATTCTAACTTGTTACTTTTCTGTAATAATATAGTACTTTTAAAATGGAAATTGGATTGCTTTTAGATTAGCTTTTTATTAGCAACATTTTTTTGATTCATAATAAATATGCACAGTAAAAATGCACATTGTAGAAAAGCTTAGTCTTGATTAAAAACTTTAATCTTGCTAGGATTTTATTTTCACACATACTTTTTGCTGTAATAGTGAGTTAGATCAGAGAAGATATGCTGTTGCTATCCCAAAATCTTTCAAGATATATTTCATCTTTAAGTTTGCTTTCTTCTCATTCACCTCTAAAAATGTGTTGTTCTTACGAGGATGTCAGTTATAATAATATTTTTCAATCCTATCAAACCCATTGAAACCTTCTCATAAATTTTAATCACCTATTTCTATGCTGAAATTAATAGATTGTGTAACGTACATACACACATAACTTCAAAAATTCAGTGCAATTGCCCTAATTGTAATATAATGAGAAAATAAAAGGAAAGTAATTAATAAATATTTGAATGTGTAGATTTGAGGGTATGCTACAGTGGTCGGATGCTTGTATCTACACATAGAAACTGTGGATGAGACTATAAATGCATACTGTTCCAGGTGTGTTGCTTTTGCACTGTACACCACAAGCAGTATTGCTGTCACTTTCATACCTTTCTGAAATATTTGACTGTTCTTGATAAAGGTCTGAACAAAAAACAAAGGACAAATTTCCCTCGATTTACATGTTATGTGTGTTTCTGGATATGTTGGCATCTATTTAAAACTGTGTAAGCATAAACTCTGTTTATATTTAAAACAGATTTAGGTTCTGGCTCAGATCATTATGGATAAGTTTTTCATCTTCATAAATGTCCAAGAGGACATGGGGACATTATGAAGGTCAGATAATTCTCTTACGTGGAGAACTCTCCTGTAAATTGTCAATCATCCAGCAGCCCTGGCCCTTGTGTGGTGAATGCCATCATTTCCGCTTAATCATTGTGACACTAAAACACAAACTTCCAAAACACCATATTAGGTGTTTTTCACAATATATGTTTGGCAATTGTGTCACTTTTCAGAATAATGTCTTTAAGATAAATAGGATTACAAAGGAAACCAACTGTATTCAAATATTTCAGGTTAAGAATCTCTGCAAAAGTGGATACCACACCCTTCTCCAATATACACACTCCAGCTGACAACCACTGTTATAACCACTGTTATGTAAGGCTTTCTTTCTATATTTCAGGAAATGGTGAAAGCTTTAGTATTAAAATATTTTGGATTTGAAAGTGCATTTGGGTGCCTGCATCATTTTGTCATCAACATAACAATATCAACAGAGGATTAACATCAACTCTAATAGAACAAAGCAAATAGTACAGGAATTGTGTTTCTATTCTAATTTTACTTCTTATTGGAAATTAAGTGTATCAAATGGACTAATGTTTCTATCTCCCATTCTTTTCTCATTGTGCCTAAACTACCTCTCTGATTAACATCAATCATTTGCCAACTTGTTTATTCATATATTACTTAAAGGAGTAAGGTAACCTTGGCCGAACAAAATCTTCCTCCAGCTGCTGCTGGGAAAGTTGACAAAGAACTTATATGTATTAACAGGGTAGTTGAAACACAAGTGGTTCTAAAAATAGGAATTGTAAAGCATGATAATCAAGAGTTGATTTCAACTGGCACTCACTCAGTGTTTTCTAGGGGTGCATTGCAAGAGGTGACTATATTGTACGTGGACAATGTATATCATGATAAATGTGCATACTGTTGTGATGATGACTTTTATTTCTTTTAGGGTATGTCTCTGTGCCAGACTGTTGTCGTAGGCTCTGTGGTCATTCTTCTGTACTCTTCAAGAGCATGTTATAATTTGGTGGTGATCACCATATCTCAGGATACATTAGAAAGTCCATTTAATTATGGCTGGGATAATCTTTCAGATAAGGTAAGAACCTAACATGTATTGCAAATCTAAGTGTATGATAATGAAGTTAGCCTGACTAGGAGAATGTTTTGAGTGTTTGACTTGCAAACACTTTTATGGAATCTCTAGCCACTATCAGTAATCATACTTCAAAGTTCTATGTTTAAAAATTCTCATTCATATGTAGCAGTTGAAATCATTCTTCAGAGAGAACTTCTCCCAAAATAGTATTTTATTTTCTTTTTGTGAATAATATTAACAGTGTATTAAATCTATTGGTCATAAATCTATTTTCAGTTCAGTTCAGTCGCTCAGTCGTGTCCGACTCTTTGTGACCCCATGAATCGCAGCACGCCAGGCCTCCCTGTCCATCACAAACTCCCGGAGTTCACTCAGACTCATGTCCATCGAGTCGGTGATGCCATCCAGCCATCTCATCCTCTGTCGTCCCCTTCTCCTCCTGCCCCCAATCCCTCCCAGCATCAGAGTCTTTTCCAATGAGTCAACTCTTCGCATGAGGTAGCCAAAGTACTGGAGTTTCAGCTTCAGCATCATTCCCTCCAAAGAAATCCCAGGGCTGATCTCCTTCAGAATGGACTGGTTGGATCTCCTTGCAGGCCAAGGGACTCTCAAGAGTCTTCTCCAGCACCACAGTTCAAAAGCATCAATTCTTCGGCGCTTAGCCTTCTTCACAGTCCAACTCTCACATCCATACATGACCACTGGAAAAACCATAGCCTTGACTAGACGGACCTTTGTTGGCAAAGTAGTGTCTCTGCTTTACTAATTTGTAAAGGATAGTGTTTAAGTATCTCTTTATAAGTTGATATTCTGTCATTAGCTAGTAAATATGGTTATGTCTTTAATTTGCTAGGATGAAATTAATTCTCTCTTACCCAAGAACTATATATAACCTAAATATTTGGTTTAGTTTTAGATGTATGACTTTTATGAAAATTTGGCATTATCAGTCTTGAAAATGGGAGCGCATTCATAGTTCCTTGGGTGTCTAGGTGTTTTCTGTAGTGACTCCTGGCACGCTTGCTGTGCATATCTGACCTCCCAGCATTCTCCATCCTTCTGCTAGAAGTAGCCTGACCTAAGTGCATGTCATGTCTTTATTTATATTAATTTAGCTTCGTACTGAATTTAAGCATCCTGGAATGCTGTTTTATCAGGATTTTAATTATCTTTCAAAGAAGGAATTTTCACATTTGGTTCCGTGTGGCAGATTCCCTTCACTCCTTTTCCCATTTCTCTTTCCCCACATTTATTAGAATAGAAACAAATTCAACATGGAATTTAAGCCCAAAAGCATGTTTTTAAATAGCAACAGAGCTGAGTGACCTGCATGTTACATTTCTCTACAGGTGTAACTCAGGGTAAGTGCGATTATTTTGCCTTTGGAGCAGCTGGAACCTGTAGTCTCATTTATAACCCTCCTCAGACTACAGGACCTAAACCACCCACACCACTACCCATGTGTTAAAAATATTTTCATAAATTGATGTGTTGAAAAAGTTAATACCTCTTTATTCTACTTAACATCAAAGCATTTTATGATCTTTAAAGGATAAATATCATTACATGAGAAGCCATAAAATATGGAAAATTAATTTAGAGTTCTATGTGCTTGTAAGTTGATCTTTTAAGTTACCCTACCTGGAGCAAGTTGTTTGTGGAGGGTGATTCCTTACATGTAAGACTGATTTTAAAACTGCTCGACCATATTCTATTCACAGGCTCATGTAAAAGACATAAGTGGAGAAGAGTATATTGTATTTGGAATGGTCCTCTTTCTGTGGGAACATGTGCCAGCATGGTCAGTGGTACTGTTTTTCCGGGCACAGAGATTAAACCAGAATTTGGTATGATATCATAACATTACCTAATGCCTGTTCTCCTTATTTTTAAAAATAATAGAACATTTATATTGATTTTCTATTTTTGGCAAAGACTAAAAAGGATTATAGATCTCAGCCTCCTTTCTTAGTTGAAAAGTAAATCTTCATATTCTATCTACTACATTGTTCACAGGCACCTGCTGGCATGATAAACAGTCACAGTTATAGTTCCAGAGCATACTTCTTCGACAATCCGAGGCGATATGATAGTGATGATGACTTGCCAAGACTGGGAAGTTCAAGAGAAGGAAGGTAGTTGCACTGAATTGGTACCAACATAGATTTTTTTTAAAAAAGCTTTAACCCAAATATGAAAAGGGTGATTTGCTGATGTATGTCAATAAATAAGATCATTTAACATTGGTGCGTAGAACAGTAGATGTTAAACCCATGATGAGACCTGTACTATAAAGAATTATCATCTGCTTCTAAGTCCACATATTACCTTTATTTGAGAAATGCCTTTGGGGGTAAAATGGCACCCTTTCATTTCAGGATCCCTTGTTAGTTCAAAGCTGATGGGGGTTGGTGAGCAGAGAAGAAATACTGTTATATATGTTTCCATATCTACTATGCTGTTCAAATTGCACAGAGAAACTCGAAATAAAACTCTTGGGAAGCTGCTATAAGAAATCTTCAGTGCCCTCCTTGTTCCAAAATCATTACAAGTCCATCCCATTAGCTTTGGTATCAGTGCCGAGGAAGCCTTAATGCACACTAAATAATGCTTTGAATTTAATGCAGCATTTTCTATAACCCTCACTTCATCTGGACAAGTTACTTAACCTCAATTTTTTGTCTGTTTTTCATCTGTAAAATAGGGATAATAATAGAACCTATCTGATAGGATTGTTGTGAAGGCTGAATGCATGTGTGTGTAAACATACATATGTATGTCCTACAATAAAGCCTAGCACATAATAAGCACTATGTTACTATTATTATTATCTGATAATCAAGTTCTACTAATTTTGAATGGTATTTATTCATTCTTTTCTAATATGTGATATAGAATCAAGGATATTAGATATAAGTTATTGAATTTTGTAGAAAGCCATTATTTGGTGAAGAACATAATTCATTCAAAACTAGAAGTGCCAGCATGAGTTATTATATCCTGATCACAGTCCTTTTTTGCCCCTTTTTTGCAGTTTATCAAATTCACAAGGTTTGGGCTGGTACGGCACCATGACTGGCTGTGGCAGCAGCAGTTACACAGTCTCTCCCCACCTGAATGGACCTCTGACGGACACTGCTCCTTTGCTCTTTACTTGTAGTAACTTAGATATGAACAGTCACCATAGCTTATACGTAACACCACAAAACTGATGGCATCATCAAGTTGTGATTCTTCAATCATTTTTCATGAATGTGTATATTCAGTGTGTTTAAATTCCATTTGCATAAACATTCCATTATCCGTTACAACTGAAAACAAAGCCTGGAAATGTGGCTGAGTCCAGTGGAGGACACAGCTGTTACTTTTGACCTCGTCCTGGTAAAATGAAGTACAATGGAAAATTTGGAGCCAGAGAAAAGAAGGATTAGATCTTAAGGGACTCGATGGCCTCCGTACATCCTGACTTTGGAATATCGAACGCATATTTGCACTTTTATCTTTGTTCTGAAAGAGTACACTGCAGTCCCCAAAGTCATACCCAGTGTTCACACTGGGATGTTATGTTGTACATCAAATCAGGAGGCAGATTCCTTACAAAAATCAAAGCCTGTATATTCAGCAGTGTACTCCATGTGGAATTCTTACCCAATAAAGTTTATAGTGTGAACAGTGCACAGAATGAAGGCATAAAAACGTATCATTCTTTTGAAAGATCTATTGAAAATAGGTAATCATTGAAGATAGTTCTTTTAAGCATGATTGTACAGTACTAACTGAAATTATTCAATCATTTTAAAGAAATGATACTAGTAATCCTTTACAGTGAGGACCAGCAGTGTTCTTTGGAAAGTCACAGTCATTTCTTCAAGAGCAAAGTATGCTAATCAAAATTATGTGGCTACTTTGAGTAGAATTGGTCAAGTGATTATTCTGTATGGTTAAGACAATACAGTAGTTTAAGCATGATTCTTCAAGAAAACAACAGCAATTTTTGTGTAGGGAGATATTGATAGAAACTTCTTAGGACTAAAGTTTACAGATGCATTTAAGAATTATTCAGAAAATATACAATTCTAAGTTAAACATGAATACATTTTCAAAGGCATTCAATTAGCTGAAATAAAATATAGCAAATCTTACCCATTATTCCTATGAATCAGGATTAACCTCAGGTAAATTAAATCATGATATGTTATTGCAGTGAGCTCAAGTGCAATACTTTGTAATACATATAATTTTTCCTTTAGTTTTCATTTTTATATCTTGCATATGGGCAAAGCCAAATTAATTCAAATTAATCCCAGCACTAGACTAAATGAACAACTTATGTGAAGGTACTAACTAGGTAAGTATAAAAACCAGTGGTTAACAATATTGGAGTACTTTTAGAATTACATTAAAACTGTCTTGAACGTCCTATCTTAGATCTAAAAAAAAAAAAATATATATATATATATATATATATGGTAGGCTAAAGTGATAGAGAATTTTAAAATGCACTTTCTACTAGTGTCTATATGGAAAAAAGTAGATGCTAAATACCTCAAGAGCCCAAGGTAACAGGCAACATTGGGAAGTTGTCACAACATGCTTAAAGATGACTATATACAATTATTTGCTAATCTATTTCTTCAGAACTGGAACTAATACAACTGTCTTTTTCTGTCTTTACTTTGATTAGAAAGTTCTTTTTCTGCTCTTACATAAAACATCTTTCAACTTTTTGATTGATTCAGTAACTTCACAGAAGTATAACAGTAAGTGAAATCCCAAGAAAAAAATGAAATTTTTAATGCTTTTGATCTCTTGGGAAGCTGGTACACAGACAAAGAAATTTAATCTTTTTATAGTACAAAAAAAATTCTGAATTTAGTCCAAATCATAAACTTATACATGTCACTTTGGATTTATAAAATTTATAGTATAGAATTTATAGATCGTAACAGGACAACATACCGTGCACTTACCTGAGTGTATTTTTACTGCAACTTCAGTTACTGGGTTTCTTTTCAGAATGCCGACTATTTATTCTCTTAATGTTAGGTATTTAATTATCTAGAGCTATCTAAGAAGATGTGTTGCCTTTGTTAATCCTTGGGGTTCAAAGTGATACATTTTTTCTAGGAAAGCTTCCCCAGACTTCCCTACATAATGCTCCTATTTGACCAGATAAGTGAGGATTACTCTTTTAAAAATATTTCAGATAAAATAACGTAGTTTTTTCAGTTGCATTAGTTGATTCTTCCAAATCTGAGATTTGTAAATTTCTTATCCCTGACCAGGGAACCTGAATTCTTGAATTTGTCTCCTTAAAGACATCTCCCACAATAAATCACCAAAGACAAAGAAAGATAAGCTTCTGGCCCAGTTTTTGCTTAAAAATTTCAAAGCACTAGGAGCACTTTAAGTCTGGTCTTGAAAGAAGGAGTTGTTTATCAAATCAAAGGGCTGTCGATCCCCTGTTCATCCTGCACTGAAGCACATGATGACAATTTCAAACCTTCTTTTTGGTTCACTAACTAGAAAAGAGAATTTCATTGCTTAAGTGTGTAATTCTACAGTGATTAGCAGTACTTGTTTTTATTGTTTCATTTGGACAGTCATTAATTTTGAAACTCTTGCCACTCATTATAGCTGGTAGTAGTTTTATGAAAGATGTAATTTATAGCTAAAGTGGCTTTTTTTAAGCATAGCTGCCTTTTTTATTGTTTAAGTGTTTCTCAGCTATAAAATCAGTGTCAAACTGGTTATAAAAGTATAGCTGTGGCCAATGAATGTATTTATTTGTTTCACTAAATTGTAACAAAACACTACTGTTAAAAATAAAAGTGTTTGTGCTTTTATTTGGAGGTTGGGTTTTCTTAATCTCTTTTAACAGACTACACCCGTTGAGTTTCTGTCATGTAAGGATAAGAAGCCTACCATAGGAAAGAGAAAAATACGTAGAGTTACAAATGACAGTTTACTTTAAGTGAGCTTGTCATTACAGATATTCCTTGGCTTGTCCTAAGTGAAAATGCATTGAATACAGCTGGCCTGGAACATTACAGCTTAGACTAGCCTTCCCTAAACATGCTCAAAACACTTATATTAAACTGCAGTTGGGCACAACCATCTAACACGAAACCTGTTTTGTAACAGAGTGTTGAATATCATGTAGAGTTTATTGAACACTGTACTGAAAGTGAGAAACGAAATGGTTGTGTTCGGTACAGAATGGTTGGGTATGGGTTGTGTTCCCTTCTGACTGCGTGGCTGAGCGGGTGCTGTGGTGCTGCCACTGCCCCAAATCATGAGAGGTCCGTACCGCGTATCACTAGCCTGGGGGGAGAAACGAAAATTCAAAAGTGGAAGTACAGTTTCTATCAAATGTGTATTGCTTTTGCACTGTTGTCAAGTTGAAAAATCTAAAGTCAAACTATTATTGTACACGTGGATAACTGTACGTACTGAACACTGAGATAACCATGTACGACATTAGCTGTACACTAATTAGTATTACACACTAATTTGATATGAAATGCCATACTTTAAAATACCAATGTTATTAGATAGTACGTGCGTAAGTGCTAAGTCGCTTCAGTTATGTCTGACTCTGCGACCCTGTGGACTACAGCCTGCCAGTCTCCTCTGTCCATGGGGTTCTCCAGGCAAGAATACTGGAGTAGGTTGCTGTGCCCTCCTCTAGGGGATCTTCCTGAGCCAGGGATTGAACCTGCGTCTCTTACATCTACCTGCATTGGCAGGTGGGTTCTTTACCACTAGCGCCACCTGGGAAGACCATATTAGATAGTACATGTTTATTGAAACATTAAGCTAAGAAAAATCCTTGTGTGAAAGAACTTACAACACCTCTCTCCTTCCCCTTAGATTCTTAAACAGGTAGAAATTTATCTAGCTCATAATCCTGGGCAGCTTTTCTTTGATTATTCAAGAAATTCTTCAGTAACGCTTCCCCTGAAAAAAGAGTTCTTACCATTTTTTCCATAATAGGCCCCTTTCATAACTTGCCAAAACCACACCAAATTTCTAATATAGTTTCAGAAGCTATATTGATCACCTAAAGTCCAGAAATCCTTGGGCGCCTATTGACTTACTGTGAAGAATATTTGGAGTGAAGGTATGATCACTAGCAATAATAAAGTTGTCATTTTAAAAGCAGTTTATTCAACAAACATTTATTAAGTGTTCATATGCCAAAAACTATGCCGTGGAGATGCAAACATGGATAAAGTTTCTTTTCCTGCTCTTAAGGAGCTCACATTCTAGTAAAGGAAATTTTAAAAAACAAAAACAATACAGTACAATAAGTGACGCAGTAGAGGTAGGTTGTAATTACAGTGGTGACACAAAAGAAGAACTTAGATGATCCTCCTTGGATGGAGCAAGGGCGAATTCACAGAAGCGATCGCTATGCTGGGCCTGCAAGGATACACAGAAATTTCCCAGGTGGGGAAGGATGGCTAGGGCACTTGATAGAGAACAGCAGGCACCAAGGTGTGGAGGCCTGACGATGCTGCATCTGAAGAATTCTAAGTCTGTTTTAGCAGAACATGAGGTTGGGGGAAACAGAAAGACCCCTATCAGAGTACTTTGTTCACCAAGGAAAGAGGTGTGGTTTCCTCCTAAAGGTTCATGAATTCACTGTGTGTTAAGCAGGGAGTAACATTGTGAGAGTGCTTCTAGAAAGCCCACTTTGGTAACACTGTGAAGCAAAAGAGAGGAGACAGGTTGGGTACAAGTAAAAAGGTTTGTACTTTAGGGAAGAGCAATGAAAATGGAAACACAGTGATATATCAGAGATATGGAAATAAAATCCATAGAGATTAGACACTGGCTGGACAGGGGAGTGGAAGGGTTAGCCTAGAGATGATGTAGATGATGATGGTTCTAAAATTAACCAAAGGAAGGAGCATAGGCATAAGAGTAGGTTTGGGGCAGAATAACTTTTTAAGATACACACAGGTGTCTGTGGGACAACCAAGTGAAGATGCGTAGAATGAAGATGGTCTGAGAAATTTGGGCTAAAGGTACGGGTTTAAGAGATCACTGAATTGGAAGGACTCAAGAGTGAGAAGTGGTAGTGCTGAAGACAGCAGGAATAAAAGCCTAAGGAATAACTTAAAGAATACATGAAAAGAGGCACTCAGAAGTGAGGGAAATACAAGAAACCTAGTGGAAAACAGATTTTTAAAGAAGGAGCTGTCAACAGTGTCAAATGCAGAAAAAAAGTAAGAAACGGCTTGTGAACCAAACCATAGATTTAAAATTGGGATTTAGACTTCAAAAGACAAGATTGTTAGCTACTAAGGAAAAAAGACAAATTTCAGTTAAGGGAGCAAGTGGAGGGGGACAAAGTGAAGACAGGAATATTCTTTCCAAAAGTTTGGCTGTTAAAAAAAGAGAGAGAGTAGGGGCATAAGATGAGAGAGAGTCACACAGGCAAAATAATTTTAAAATAAATTTAAACCCCTCTACCAAATTTTCAGAGTACCACAAATGTCCTTACACTTCTATATTTGGTGCTCATTTCATAGTCTTTTGAGTCTCTAAGAATACTGACTTCATAGTAGGTTAATATCTTTCTTTTCCTGCCCTATTCAAATTAGGGGGGAAAGGAAATAGGACATATATTATTAAACTTAGTTCTGTGATAATTAATTTAAATATATTGAATACATTTTCATACATTCACTCAAAAAATATTTATTGGACACCTACTATGTGCTTGACACTGTATCAGGCCGTAGGGACATAAAGAAGAAAAAGTATACAGTAGTGTTAAGTAGCATTTCTAAGCCATTATGTAAATAAACCCTGCTTTATGAATAATGTTACATCTCAACCTGATATACCTGCTAAGACATACAGAAAGAGCCCATAACTTTGAGGTATACACTTCCTTTTTTCCTACAATTACCATGTGCTACAAATTCCTAAACCCCTTCAAATATTTTTATCACTGAAGATCTTCCCTTAATGAAGACTTCTAAAAATTACAGTTTAGTTATGGGGAGAAGAAAGAAAGAAATATCACGTGCAAAACCCCCAAATTTTATGCCTATAACTATACAGCATAAAAAGGGTAACAAAATTCAAAAAAGAATTTTAGATTGGAACTCAAAATGATTCCTTATTCTAAGGCTTATCGTAGTATATAGTTGCAGATATTTTTCCTGAAAAAAAAATCATTGAAACATTATTCATATTACACATGGTTCAAAGGACATGATGCCTATAACTGACTCTTCAAGAGAAAAAAATAGTATATGTGTGTATATATACAGAGATAGCATGAGCAAGAAAGCAAATATGAACAATTAAGGAATCTGGTAAAAGAGTTCTTTGTATTGATACTATCCTGAAAACATTTCTATAAATTTGAAATTATATAAAAATAAAAAGTTTCCCCAAATTTTTATTCAGAATCAGGGAAAGTACTATGAGAATAAATATATAAATCTATTCAACTTTTCACACTGTTTAGAAATCCCTTACACCCTTGCATTATCATTGTATCTTTCTACACACCAAAATAAGCCAATCAAAATAGCAAAATAATTCTAAAAGTGATTTGTTTCATACCAATGTATTGTAGGGTTGCCAAATAAAACACAGGACTCCCAGGTAAATCTGAATTTGAAAGGAGGAATAATTTTTTGGTATATGTTTGTCCCATATTACATGCAACATACTTATATAAAAAAACTGTTGTATATCTGAAATTCAAATTTAACTAGGCATTCTGTATTTTTTTTTTTTTGACTTCCCTGGTGGCTCAGACGGTAAAGCGTTTGCCTACAGTGCGGGAGATCTGGGTTCGATCCCTGGGTCAGGGAGATCCTCTGGAGAAGGAAATGGCAACCCACTCCAGTACTCTTGCCTGGAAAATGTCATGGACGGAGGAGCATAGTAGGCTACAGTCCATGGGGTCGCAAAGAGTCGGACATGACCGAGTGACTTCACTTCACTTCACTTCTGTATTTTTATTTACTAAATCTGTTCACCCTAAATGTTGAACATTTAGGCTATTAATAATGGGTCATAACATTCTCTTA
Organism: Bos taurus; assembly: GCF_002263795.3. Classification (NCBI taxonomy): domain Eukaryota; kingdom Metazoa; phylum Chordata; class Mammalia; order Artiodactyla; family Bovidae; genus Bos; species Bos taurus. The sequence continues at coordinate 11,548,836 of NC_037337.1, read as the reverse complement.
TAAACACTTTTCACATTGGCCATAGTTTAATTTATATTATGTCTTCTTACACAAAATTCTAGTTTGAGAGACTTAAAACATCATTTACTTAGATTTACCATATGTGAATTTGATAATCCTGATGATTTTACTTAATATTAAACATTAAAGGTATACCACATTATCAAAGTTTTACTCACAATAATATTACACATAGATTTAACACAATTTAAAAAATTGTTATTTAAAACAACATAATTCCCTTTTACAAAAGCAGCTTTATATAAAACATTTGACTTAAGACTGTCATTGCTATTTATGCCTTTGAATGCAATTCCATTCTTTGGCCTCCACTGTCCAGAAACAGGCACTTTTCAGCTTGCTTTCTTTAATGAATATTTTGTAACAAGTTCCTGAAGTTTTCTAATTCTTTCACACTTGTTGAAATTCTGTAAACAAAATAAATTTCACTCAGAAACTATTTTAGATAACTTTTCTCTACAAGTTATTCACATTGCATTTTCAGAACACAGAAAAAAAATGTTAATTTATTTCAGCAAACATAAAGGTGCATAAAACATTTAATCTGTTTTGATGCACTTGTGTTCTTAATTTGACATATTAAAACTAAGATAACATTCCCCAGAAATCAGTTATTTTTAATTAGTCACAACTAAGTATTAAAGTTTCAAAGTACAAAATTATAAAGTGCTTAAGTATTGTATTTTTAAGTATTCATAAGTATATTCACATGCTTATTATTTAAAGTATATAAGTATATACTTTATACCTAGATATAAAGTATAGGTATATACTTTATAAAGTACATAGCATTAAAATATGTATTCTAAGTATGCATAAGTATATGAACACTTAAACTAATCAATTTACCATATTTATTAAATACACAAAGAATCAAAGCCTTTGGACTACAAAGAGTGAGAACAGTAAACGTGTGACCAAATTGTTTTCACAAACTTATAAAAAGTTTGTTATTTTAAGTATACTTTAGCTCTGTTCTCCACCATGAAAAAAGTAGCAAAATACTCAAATATAACTGTCAAGCTTCTGTGTACTAAAGAATAATTTTGAAGGTCAATTATTAAATCAATTTTTTAAGTGAAGAAATATAGTCCTTAGAAAGTGTTAGGTTTTTTTTTTTTATAAACCTCTGCATTCTTTAGATATGATAGGCCAGGAGGAAATGCATCTGTACTTAAATTTTAAAATGTAAGTTCCTAATTTTAAGCTTATTTTCTGATCATTTTGATGAAAATTATTTTTAAAAGCATGATTAGCCTTTTTACACAATGGCAAATTCACAAATTTTATATGTACACCTACATTACACAACATGATTTTTTCTAGGACCTTCAAAAAAACATTTGGATAGCACATAGATTAGAAAAAGTTTACAAATTCTGTAAGATGAATATTGAAGCACTCAGTGAATTAATAATGATTACAAGAGTCAAGAGGTGACAATAAAGAATATCATCTAATGATTGCATGTATCTACAAAGTTAAAGTATTTCATAAGATCACAGAATTCTGTAGTGAGATAATTTCACTAAACAGGATATTTCTTACCCAGTTTTATCTGAGAGTACATGTGTTGCATTAGGCTTACTTGGCTAGCAAAAAAAATTTTGGTGCAAACTAACCTTCCAAATGCATTAAATAATGATACTATTTCTTGTCTGGTTAGATGGAATTCATAACTGGGTCCACTTTCTGGCATATTTGCAATCAATTTCTCAGAAAACAAGATCTTCAGAGCAGTGCCCAAACCCTGAGTCTATAATAGAAATAAGAAAAAAAGAAAAATCAGAAAATTCCTTGTGCAGAGAAAGAAAACAGGATTGAGCTTGATATGCTTACCTGAAGCTTTCCCCACAGTCGACATTTCAAACAACCAACACAATCCATGATTCTTGAAATATTTCTAAAATGCAGTCGAAAATCCTCCTAAAAATAATTTAAAATTTTATTAAGATGTAGTATATGGTCAAATACTAAGTATCTCTGAGTGCCTTCTATGTGCCTCACTGTTTGCAAAGCACTGGAGAGCACCAAAGAAGGGAAGAAAACTGAAGTCAGTGTACACGGAACACCTCCTACACACCAGAATCTTTACACATACAATTGTATTTCACCTTCACCACAAATACAAAAGTGAAAGTCACTCAGTCGTGTCTGACTCTTTGCAACGCCATTGACTATACAATGCATGGAATTCTCCAGGCCAGAATACTGGAATGGGTAGCCTTTCCCTTTTCCAGGGGATCCTTCCAACCCAGGGATCGAACCCAGGTCTCCCGCGTTGCAGGCAGATTCTTTACCAGCTAAGCCACCAGGGAAGCCCAAGGTATTATTACAATCTACAGCTAATGAATTAAAAACATAAGGTCCAGAGAAGCTAGGTAACTTGCCCAAATTCCCATATCTAGTAAATAGCAAATCTAAACCCCAGGACTGCCTGCCTCCAAAACTAGACTATCTGTAAATATAAACAAAGTAAATGAGTTGAGATGTTCTATTGTATGTGATTATTAACCACATGTCAGTATCAGGAGAGGGGGCAGAGGTTGTATGACATCATTTACCAAAAAAGAAAAAAAGGAAGGGAGAAAGGAATAAATAATGGAAGGAGCAACAAGTAAAAACCTTTGGTTTCATAATAGTTAAATGAAAGCCCTTCTCTCTGGTATAAGGAAAAACAACCAGATCTTTTACCATTTATTATTATCATTCATACTTTATTATCATACAAAAATCTACAGAACAGAGTGAAATCCATGTACCCTCCACCAAGTTTCAGAGAGAAACTCATTAAACTCATCCAAAAACAGTATATGTCTTTAAGGGGTAAGGAAGAAAGAAAGGAAGCCAAGAACATATCCTTCTTTCACACCAGTGGAAATTATTAATTAATTCTCCAATGACTCCCCTGTCCTGAATTTATAGTGGAATCCCAGGCTTACAGTACTTGAAGCAGGAAATCTGACATACATTTCAGATGAAACATTCATTATATCAAATGGCCTATAATTTGGTAATAATTTTGTTTGCTTGTTTTTATTGTGCTAAACCACACACTGAGCTCAATCAGAAGAGAACATAAGCAAAGATCTAAAAGTGGGAATAAATCAGCAAAGACTGGAACCTACTATTCAAAGCAGACCTCAGTTCACTCTGGAGACATCTTTCCCCAGATGCATCATTCAGCCTGAGACTGAAACAGTCAACAGCTGTACCATGTAAAAGATTTATAATAAGGTCCCAGGTCTTATATCTTATTAATTTAATACAAAGCCCAAATTATTAATATTAAACGTTACCATATGTTAGCAATATTCTATATCGTGTATTTCTATACCCTTTAGAATAAGTAAGAAGTAATTCTAATTTTCAACTTTTAAAAAATATTTACCCAGCAATATTACTCTAAGTAGATTTTTGGTGATTTGAAGTTTCCTTTAAACTTGTATTTCAACTTCAAATTAAAGAAAACTCACACTTTTAACAAGAAAAACAGAAACAGAGCACTAAAATTACTCTGAAGTTGATGTTCCCATCCTATGAGGTGCTGACCTCTGGAGGATTAATAGTTGGTGTAAAAGTCTATAAAATCCCTGAGTAGACAAGTATTTGTATATAGACAGAACAAATAGCTCACATGTACACACTATAAATTTCCAAATGGATATAAATATTGTGGTCAATAAAACACAGCTTTTACTTTACAAGTGTCAATAAATGCACGGTGGACTTTGGCAGTTATATTTTCACTAGTAAAACACTATTATCATGTGGAAAGGCGTGAAAGCTCTTGACTTAGACTTACACTTTTAAAGCTTAGAAGCCTCTAAACAATGGGCATGCTTTTGTACAGTGTCTAAACTCAGTATCTGAATCTATGTTCACTAATTCAAATACCTGAATGTGGCAGCTCTTGAGTCTTTGTATGACATATATGAAGAATAAACGTGGTTGCTTAACAAGAGTCAAAGTAACATTGTAAAATTAAAACCAAGCACAAATGCTTAAATGAATGTAATATAAAAGAACCAAATTAATAAGCTAGAAATTTACTAGACCAGAACAAAGAGAAAATCCTTATGACTTCCACAAATAACAATCCATGTCCAATAACCTGAGTATATTCTAAAATTAACTCAGATTAGAAAAATGTATTATCCTTAAAATAAACAGACCCTAAGTCCCTTACAAATTCTCCTTGTTAATACACATAGTTTTAAGATCAATACTAAAAATTACAGTCAGTGAGGAGAATGATCAAACATTCTGTGGTTAAACACTGTGATCTATATTCAATGAAACCAGTTGGCTAAAACACAATTCTCACCCAATTCTCAGATGTTTTATAAGCCTTCAAGTGAGATCCTATTCTGTGTTGAAGTGAACACTGAACACTTCTCTTTCATACAAGTCCTCTACTTATAACCATACACTGATAGAGTGTAAAGGAGACAAGAGATATTAAAATAAGCTTATGACTGTTCAAATCCGTGATGTTCACTATAAACTACAATTTCAAAAAAAAGTTAATACCAATATCAACAAGTTTCCTTGGTGTTTTATTCTTCTCTTGTAAAAGGACTCAGAAAAACTATGTGTTAAATTTCATAGGATATCAAAGCTGAGTATTTCGGAGTTTCGATAAAACAATGTGAGAAGTATTTCTAATCTGCACAATATAAAACAAGTAGATGTCAAAACATTCTCTCCATAAACCAGCAAGTGTACTAAAAATAAGACAGATAGCAAAAATAGTAGGGGAAAAAAAGTCATTACAGCATCTTCCCCCTCACTTCTAAGTTCCTGGAAGCTGTTTGGGAGGTTATATAAGCACTGAGGTATGTATTTCTAGCAAGAATGCTTTAAGTAGGAGGTAGATAGGCAGTCAAAAATAACTATTATCTAACAGCAAAAAAAACAAGAATGCAAAAAGTATTTTGTTTGCAAGCTATAAAAAATAAGGTTCTTTCAATATCGAAAGAAACAAAAAATTAGAAATGAAGGTAGACTGTCATAAATATTCTGATGACACCAGATCAAGCCCACTTCTACTGAGGACCACCTGCTTTACTTACCTATACCTTTATAATTGAGAACAATAATATAATTTTACTTAAGTCTTCAAAGTGAAAGTGAAAGTCACTCAGTCATGTCCAACCTTTTGCAACCCCATGGACTGTATAGTCCATGGAATTCTCCAGGCCAGAAGACTAGAGTGGGTAGCCTTTCCCTTCTCCAAGGGATCTTCCCAAGCCAGGGATCAAACCCAGGTCTCCCACATTGCAGGCAGATTTTTTACCAGCTGAGCCACAAGGGAAGCCCTTCTAAGTCTTCAAGAAGACTTAGAAATCCCTTGAGGATGGAAGCCATCTCTCCCTTTAATGACAAAAATCACACTCTACACACAATGAGCATTTAATAAATCTTTTCAATGAAATTTCTTATTTGTTGTATTTTGAGGCAAACAGGCACAAAGATGGTCTTGCCTGGAGTCATACCTCCATTAAGAGGCAAGACAAAGACCAGAACCCATCCTGTGCGATCTCAGGTCTTCTGTTCTTTCCAGGACTGCATGCTGACGGACCTGAATGCCTTTGTGTGTGCAGTCACTCACTGTGTCCGACTCATCATGACCCCATGGACTGTAGCCCACCAGGCTCCTCTGTCCATGGGATTTTCCAGGCAAGAATACTGGAGTGCGTTGCCATTTCCTTCTCTAGGGGATCTTCCCAACCCAGGAATCGAACCCGTGTCTCCTGAATTGTCAGGCAGATTCTTTACCACTGAGCCACCTAAGAAGGCCTAGATGCCTTTAGTTCCCAGGGAATGATATGAATGACAAAGCAACACTACGCCCGCTCCCCCTAAAGAACATCGTATAATTTAGCCAAAACTATTTTCAGAATTCTCTCCAGCAGAAGACAGTTTCTGCTTCTCCAGCCCTAGATCCCTTTCCTTTCATTCGTAAGCTCTATTTACTACACGAGAATCAGTGTGAAATGAAACCCTTCTGTAAAGAGTACATTCACACACACATTTCCGTTGTTATGTTGAAAACAACACAGACTAAATCTTAAGTTGGACCTGCTTTTGGACTTCCTCTTTTTCTTGAGGAAAAGAAAGATTATGACTCTGATTTTTTCTTATAATTTCAAGAAGTATATTCGGATTTACTGTTAGGAATAAAAACATGGCCTTATAGTCATATCTGCATGTGAGTTCACATTTAAAAATTAAATTAAAAGTATAAAATTATTACCTTTAGTTTGTTTGCTTCTTTTTTATTCCCAGCAAAAAATGAATTCTCATCAAAATGCAAAGGAAATGACCTGCATTAAATAAAACATATTCTCTGAATAAAACAAAAAAAATAATCATTTCATGTATTATAAAATATTAAAAGTCCTGCTAATACAACATTTCGCTGGTCAGTGATGAATAATACAAGTACAACAGAATAGAACATATAGTAAAAATCAAAATTCTGATGCCCCCAACAAATTCTTATCCTCAATATACAAGCTAACTGTATAACATAGTAGAATTAGGGCCCAAACCCAACCTGTTCAACTAAATATAAAAATAATGCCAAGTATCAAATACCAAAAGAACGGTTCTTAAAACTAAAAATATGCACCTCTTAGTACAAAATCAAAATGAAAATAAAACCAAAACTCAATTTTAAAAGACCTATGAGCAAAATTAGCTTTTAATTATTTTTTAGATAATTTTAAGTTGATTACTTAAGAATTTAATTTTGGATATCACTTGTCACTCTTATTAATATATAAGTTGTATGAGTTGTAATACACAATTTACTTGATTTCATGAAGTATTTCCAGAAGTAACATTTTGTTTTCTGCATCCTGATCTTTATTTCCAGTGAAGAGTTGAAAATCTGGGCGCTCAAAGAATGGAACCACTTTAGACAAAGCCCTTAATTCTATTAAGTAGAGAAAATACAAGTTCTTAAGCCTTCGTGGACCTTCTCCTTCAGTTAATATTCCATCAAATCGCTGTTGAAATTCTGTAATGTTGTGTCCCCATTTTTTTTCCAACCACGTATCTGAGAAGAAAGAATTAAATATTAAAAAGCGAATTTTAAAATTAAGTTTCATTGTACTTATATTAGGTTATTTATGCTTGCAGAAGCTAATTTTATTTTATATTTTAAAATGTATAATCAATACAACCATGAAAACTGCTTTACATAATTGAGCCTTTAACAGTTTCATATTAATATTTTATCTTCTAGAACCCATACTTAAAAGGAAAATAAACTCAATTACTTTACTGAGAAACCAGGACTAATCTAATCAAATTTCTGAATATAAATATATTCATAAAACCAAGATACAGAAGTCAAAGATGACTATCTGAAATTACTAATGAGTTTGAAGTCCTAATTAAAGTTATATGATTTTGTTTCTAAAGTAAGAGATACTTTAATTCTAGAATAAACATGTTACTGATGAAAATCCAACATGCTCTCATTTTTCAACAGCCTTGTAAAGCATGAAGAGCAGCAAAAAAAAAAAAAAACGCTTTTACCCATTAAACTGCAGGCCTGAAGCTGACATGCAAACATAAGGATTCAGATACAGTAGTGTCTAATGAAAACAACTTTGCTCTTAGAAGCTATTTCAATTCCCACAACAAAACGAAAGAACATTTCCAAAGTGATGTGTATGATTTTGAGCAGCTTCCCAAAAGAAAGTGAAGACTGCTAAGAACAGGCTGAACTTTTCCTGATAATGTTCACAGTTCCACATTCCTGATTACTGCCACTTAGGAATTAATTTTTCCTGCCTAATATTTAACAGGGCCAATCTTTTCCCATCCAGGTAAACACCAAGAAGATTTTAAGAATACCCGAAATTAAGTGTGGTAAAGTGAATAAAAGTGACTATTATATACCTTGTAGAAGATACCGTGCACTCAAATGCACATTAATGCTTGCATGGAGGCCAGATATAAGTCTGTAGAATGCTCTTTTCTCTACACAGAGACCTACAAAAGGTAATTTGGAAATAGAAATTTCATATGTGAAACTTGTAAGATATAAAATTAATTTTATGTGTATTTTAAAATGAAAAAAAAATTAAATTTGTTTAAAAGTGTCCAATTACCTTCTAGCCAACTGTAAAAAGTATTCTCTGAAATTAAAAGAAAAATAAGTCACAAGATTGTAAAACTGGCAAAATATACATTTTTCAAAAGTTTTAAAATATTATAGCAAATTTGTGCCAAACAGCAATTTAAAGGTCCCAGTCTTGTTTGCAAAGGAGAAATGTTCTTGGTATGGATTCACTTTAAGCGCCACTCAGTTGCTCAGTCTTTAGAAGGCTTTAGCATTGCCTTAGGTGGCCCTAGCCTTATAACTTCTGGATAAAGTGTTTTATATGAGGTCAAAACACAGAAATTAAATAGTAAACCTATACATGGAAAAATACTTAGCCTTAATAACAATTCATGTTATAAAAGTTAAGAACACATTATACACTTTTTAAAATGAGAGAAGTCAAAATTATAAAATTCGAAGTATATTATTAGTCTATAGCTGATAGTATTTTATGCCATGCAGTATTTCAAAAGAACAATTTAAGGAAATGTAACAAAAACCAAATATCACTTATGTTCTATGATCTACAGCAATCACTGTTCATATACTTAGACCTGATAATTGCTCTTAGAATTATGCTCTAAAGAAATAACTCAAAATGGAGGTGGCGGGATAATACGTAGAAAGATGATTATGTTCTACAGAATTTTTAAAACCTGAAATAACTAAAATGCACAGCAAGGCCTGAGCTAACATGATAGAATACCAGTTACCAGGACTGAATAATATAAAACTTAAAATGCCAAGCGTGTGGAACACAGACAATGCATGAAAAGGTTTGTTTGAAATAACATGTAAAAAGGCATAAGAAACATTATACCTATGTGAACATTCTATGTCTAATCTACTAGAGAGGGCAGACACTGTACTATATGGTCCTTTTCACCAAAGTTGTTTACAGTAATGTTAATAATGAACCAAACAAGCATAAAAGTAATGGAAGAAATGACAAATAGAATAAACATGCATTTATATATTTACAGATTACATAAAAACTTAAAACATTTGTGTCAGAAAACTTTACAAACATCAGCAAAATGCAAACAAACTGAGTAAAATGTATGTTGCAAATGCAACAAAGGATAATATCTTAAGTGTATAAAAAGTTCATACACCAAATAAAAATGCCAAAGCACCCATTAAAAAGGGCGAGTAATATGAACAGAGAATCCATAAAGGAAAAACACAAATGGTAATAACAGATAAAAATTGTTCTGTCACACTAATAATAAAAATGCAAATTAAGCATATCTTGTACAACACAGGGAACAAAGCAAATATTTTTAAATAACTATAACTAGAATATAACCTTGAAAAATCCTGACTCACTATGTTGTACACCTGAAACATATAACATTATACATCAACTATACCTTCATGAAAAAATAAATTAAAATGCAAATTAAAACTGTAAAGATAGAACTTTAAAGAGTAAAGAAGAAATATGGTACTTAATTTAGACAAGAGTCAGGTAAAACTAGGTGGCACAATGACTGAAAGGGGTGTAAATTATTAGCACACCCTTTCAATGACAAAAAGGATCTTCTGGTCATATGTATCAAGAGCCTAAAATGTCCTTATCATTTGATCCAGTAAATCCATTTCTAGAAATCTAAGTTGTTATGGATGAATGTTTGTGTCCCCCCCTAAAATTCATATGTAGAAGCCCTAAACTTCCCCTTCCTCCCCCCACCATATGATGGTATTTGGAAGTGGGTCTTTGGGAGATAACTAGGCTAAGATGAGGTCATGAGGGTGGGGTCACCATGATGGAATCAGTATCTTTACAGCTATCTGTAAGCCTGGAAGAGGTCCCTCCCCAAGAACCAAATCTGCTGGCACCTTGACCGTGGACTTCCCAGCCCCCAGAACTCTGGGAAAATCAATGTCTTTTATTTTAGCCACCTAGCTTATAGTATTTTGTTAGAGCAGCCTGAGCTGATGAGGACACAGGCTGAGGAAGCAAGCTGACATGCTAATAATAATATATAAAATTATAATTTATATATTACAAAAATACTGGTATAAACATGAAAATAATAATAATTATCAAAATGTTAGCAGAGAAGCAGTATGAAGTAGTTAAAAGCATAGACCCTGAACCAAACTGCCTGATTTGAATCCCAAACTCTGCTACTTACAAATCATATGGTTTTAGCTGAGTTGCTAAAACTTTCTGGGATTCATTTTCTGTCTATAAAAATGGAAATAAAAATCCTAACAAAATGTCCTGGAATTGTTGGAAGGATTAAATAAACTCATATTTGCAAATTACTTTGAAAAGTACTGGCATGTCTTCTTAGCCATTATTAATGTCAATTATTTTGGGGTTGTGGGATTACAAGTAATTTGTTTCCTTATTGGGAACCTCTATGTTTTGGGTTTTGTTTTTTTTTTTAAGTTAGGACCTAGTCTTCCAAAGGAATTTTCATTCAGTTTTATAGTCCTGAAGTAGATTGTCTGTGAATATGATCCAGTTAGATAATCGCCTAATATGTCAGCTTTCATATTTTACCAAAATGAACACTTAAAATTACACTCATAAATAAGATGTTTTCTCTAAGGATAGCCTCTACAGGTTAACCATCTTTACTTTCATAATGAGACAGGTTAAGATCTTGAAATGGTATTAAAAAACTGAAATAGCTTCTTTTTTTTATTTTAAAATGTTTATTTTATTAAATTTTTAAAATAAACCCTTGTGTTGAGGGCTGACTTTCAGTAGATAGCAGTGAGGCAGCTGCTCTGCTACATACGAAACCCTGACCCAGAAGCAGGTCGTCTACCAATGGTTCAGCGCCAGGTTCCCCACCAATGTGTGGTGCATGATGGGTGAGGGGGTGGCCACCTTTCTGGCCATGCCCCATGGCCCAGGAGGAAGGGCGCTCTGCACTGGTGAAATAGCTTCTTTTAATGTAGCCAGAATATAGCATAGAACTGGGAACACCCAAGGTGGAATAAAGTTATTCATAACTGGAAATTATAGGATCACCACTAACAGTAACAAAATATGAGACACCTTTGCAAAAATAATCATACACTAAAGAATTTCTCTTCCAAATAGTATAGTTATGATTCAGTATTTTATTTAGCTGCTACCATTACTATAAAATAAAGTATATTTTATTTAGCTGCTACCATTACTATAAAATAAAATATAATAATAAAAGAACAAAGTTATAAGACTTTAGGATTCTGTTATCTAAAGCAACCTGTAAAAATAATGCTCAGAAGACAGATAATATGGTGGGCTTCCCTGGCTCAATGGTAAAGAACCCACCTGCCAATGCAGGAGACATGGGTTGGATCCCTGGTAGGGAAAGATCCCACATGCCACAGAGCAACTAAGCCCGTGCACCAAACTACTGAACCCACGTTCTAGAGCCCAGGAGCCACAACTACTGAGCCCAAGTGCCACAAGAGAAGCCACGGCAATGAGAAGCCCACGCACCACAATTCGAGAGTCGGCCCTGCTTCCTGCAACTTGAGAAAAGCCTGCATGGCAACAAAGATCCAGCACAGCCAAAAATAAATAAATAAATAAATTTTTTTAAAAAGAAGAGAATTTAGAATGAGAGAAAAGTGATCCTTTACATTTTAACAATCCCATCTAGCTAGAGTAAAGCTACGTACTGCTGAGTCTTCTCATATTGCTAAACACGTGGCCTTAAGGAATAACAAAAATCATTTCAATCTTATTCATAAAGCAAAAATATTCTCAAAAAGACACAGTAAATCTAAAATATGTTAAAACTTGGGGCATTACAATAACTGAAAGCACTGGCAATGATATCTACACCCAAGAATCAGCACAGGCTTAGAAGCCAGTAGATCAACGCTCTGATCATGCCTCAGTTCAGTTCCGTTCAGTCGCTCGGTCGTGTCCGACTCTTTGCAACCCCATGGACTGCAGCACACCAGGCCTCCCTGTCCATCACCAATTCCTGGAGTTTACCCAAACTCATGTCCATTGAGTTGGTGATACCATCCAACCATCTCATCCTCTGTTGTCCCCTTCTCCTCCTGCCTTCAATCTTTCCCAGCATCAGGGTCTTTTCAAAGGAGTCAACTCCACATCAGGTGGCCAAAGTATTGGAGTTTCAGCTTCAACATCAGTCCTTCCAATGAACACTCAGGACTGTTCTCCTTTAGGATGGACTGGTTGGATCTCCTTGCAGTCCAAGGGACTCTCAAGAGTCTTCTCCAACACCACAGTTCAAAAGCATCAATTCTTCAGCACTCAGCCTTCTTCACAGTCCAACTCTCACATCCATACATGACCACTGGAAAAACCACAGCCTTGACTAGATGGACCTTTGTTGGCAAAGTAATATCTCTGCTTTTTAATATGCTGTCTAGGTTGGTCATAACTTTCCTTCCAAGGAGTAAATGTCTTTTAATTTCATGGCTACAGTCACCATCTGCAGTGATTTTGGAGGCCAAAAAATAAAATCAGCCAGTTTCCACTGTTTCCCCATCTATTTCCCATGAAGTGATGGGATCAGAAGCCATGATCTTAGTTTTTTGAATGTTGAGCTTTAAGTCAACTTTTTCACTCTCCTCTTTCACTTTCATCAAGAGGCTCTTTAGTTCTTCTACACTTTCGCCATAAGGGTGGTGTCATCTGCATTAATGAGGTTACTGATATTTCTCCCGACAATCTTCATTCCAGCTGGTGCTTCATGCAGCCCAGCGTTTCTCATGATGTACTCTGCATAGAAGTTAAATAAGCAGGGTGACAATATACAGCCTTGACATACTCCTTTTCCTATTTTGAACTAGTCTGTTGTTCCATGTCCAGTTCTAACTGTTGCTTCCTGACCTGCATACAGATTTCTCAAGAGGCAGGTCAGGTGGTCTGGTATTCCTGTCTCTTGAAGAATTTTTGCACAATTTATTGAGATCCAAACAGTCAAAGGCTTTGGCATAGTCAATAAAGCAGAAATAGATGCTTTTCTGGAACTCTCTTGCTTTTTTCATGATCCAGCGGATGTTGGCAATTTGATCTCTGGTTCCTCTGCCTTTTCTAAAACCAGCTTGAACACCTGGAATTTCACGGTTCACGTATTGCTGAAGCCTGGCTTGGAGAATTTTGAGCTTTACTTTACTAGCATGTGAGATGAGTGCAATTGTGCAGTAGTTTGAGCATTCTTTGGCATTGCCTTTCTTTGGGATTGGAATGAAAACTGACCTTTTCCAGTCCTGTGGCCACTGCTGAGTTTTCCAAATTTGCTGGCATATTGAGTGCAGCACTTTCACAGCATCACCTTTTAGGATTTGGAATAGCTCAACTGGAATTCCATCACCTCCACTAGCTTTGTTCGTAGTGATGCTTCCTAAGGCCCACTTGACTTCACATTCCAGGATGTCTTGCTCTAGGTGAGTAATCACACCATCATGATTATCTGGGTCGTGAAGGTCTTTTTTGTACAGTTCTTCTGTGTATTCTTGCCACCTCTTCTTAATATCTTCTTCTGCTGTTAGGTCCATACCATTTCTGTCCTTTATTGAGCCCATCTTTGCATGAAATGTTCCCTTGGTATCTCTCATCTTCTTGAAGAGATCTCTAGTCTTTCCCATTCTATTGTTTCCTCAGTGATCATGCCTAGAACCTTCCTATGGGTGACCCAGCAGATCCCAGATTCAGTCAATAAAGAAGAAATTTTCCCTGACAGAGGCCAGGAAATGCCTCACTTTCACACACACAAAATGTATGAGTGAATTATCAGAGTCTGAGGCAGCCTGTCTCTACTGTCTGATCCCAGGCACAAAGAGTCATTTTTCCTTTAACCTATGCTGTCCCTGTCAGCATCTTAGATAAACAAATAAAAAGTAACTTCTCAAGTCTCATGTGTGGGAAGAAAAAACAAGTTTGCCCACAAACCTCTGAATATAAGCAAATTCGTATCAGTCATGTATGATAAAGAAATTATACTTACCTTCACTTTTACCTGAAAAAAGAAAACAAAAGTTATATTATTGAAAACTGCTTCCAGATGCCCCTTTTAAAATGCCACACTTCCATTACTTTTAGTCCATCAGTTCACCCACAGAGATGCCATCTGAGAGTGATATGCTTGTGAATGCAACTCTTCCTGGTCATAAAAGGAATTATGCCTAATTTAACTAAATGGCCTCATTTCCAAGAGCCTGGATAAAGAGTAGTTTCAGCTTGTTCAAGATTTAATGTGGGCTGACAGGAAAGAGAAATGTAATCTATCATCTAAGAGTACTCTTAAATATCTCAAGGACTCACAGTTATTTGGCTGTCAGAGCCTTTTTACTTATGTATTTATCCTACGGCTATAAGACAGTGTCTGCTAAGGATCTGTGTTTTTGCTTCAAAACTCGCAGAACTGACGTTATAAAAATTTACCTTATTCAGCAATATTTTTAAAGAGTATGTGTAAGATCCAAATATGCACAGTCCAGCAGTTTGTATGCAGCTGCTCATTAAGTGCTGAAAAACTGCCTTCATTTTGCCACTTTTATTTAATGTCATCATTTATTAAAGTACCAGATGCTCATTGCAAATATATATTATAAAGATAAGACAAAGACAAAATAAAAAATATCATTCATAACTCCCTGTGCCCAAAGATAAATACCATTTGCATTTTGGTGTCTTTTTTCTTTGTGTACAGGATAGTGAGATATTATACTAATTATGTTTTTATAAAAAAATATATTAATACATACTGTCTAATACCTGCTTCATCTCCTAAATGTGCTATTGATCACCACTGATATAAATGAATACAAAATTTTCAGCAACATTAAGAATGGCTATATTCCACTATATAAAAATACCATAACTCATTTAACCAGTTCCCTGATGATAAACACTGACGTTGTTCCCATTTATCTAAAATAAGCAAAGGTGGTTAATTAACTTATCAGATCATAATGTGACTGACTTCACTTAAGAGTGAAGATCATCTCTTGCCTAGGAATTTGCATCTCATCTGATATTAAATCAATAGTTTCTACTGAGTACCATATGTGACTTCATAAGCCATGTTTAAAGACATTCTTTCATTTCTAACCTAAGAATGACTAGTCTGCCAACATTTATGGAATGATGCAATCTCACTGCTTTCCAGAAGTAAATTTCTGTTTGTTGACTCTATAAGATCAGCAGTTTTTCAAATAAATTTTAAAAATGAAAACCATTCCACATTTGCTAAAAGTACATCAAAGAATTCATCAGTAAGCATATATTCAGAAAACATGGATATGTATTTCCTAGGGAGAAAGCCTGAAATGATACACTTAAAATGATTTATTCAACAAATTGTTCTGCCTATTATAGACTGGAAAGGTTTGTGACTTTCAATTTTACATCCCCTCTGCACCTATCCAGTGCCTGCTGCTGCTGCTGCTAAGTCGCTTCAGTCGTGTCCAACTCTATGCGACCCCATAGACGGCAGCCCACCAGGCTCCACTGTCCCTGGGATTCTCCAGGCAAGACCACTGGAGTGGGTTGCCATTTCCTTCTCCAATGCATGAAAGTGAAAAGTGAAAGTGAAGTCGCTCAGTCGTGTCCAACTCTTAGTGACCCCATGGACTGCAGCCCACCAGGCTCCTCCATCCATGGGATTTTCCAGGCAAGAGTACTGGAGTGGGGTGCCATTGCCTTCTCCAGTGCCTAACACATAGTAAATAGTGGATAATCATTTGTTGAAGGAACAAGTGATTTTCACTACTGTAGACAAGACCATTAAATGAGGAGGGCGATTTTCATTGATCATTTAACTAACTATCCATCTATTAGTTTCAGGCTCTATACTAAGGGATGAAACCTAGAAATGCTACTCATATGTCCAAAGTACTAGGGTAGATTAACAGATACATGGTGATGGTGGTGGTGGTTTAGTCACTCAGTCGTGTCTGACTCTTTGCGACCCCATGGACTGCAGCCCACCAGGCTCCTCTGTCCATTGGATTTCCCAGGCAAGAATACTGGAGTGGGCAGCCATTTCCTTCTCCAAGGGATCTTTCAACCCAGGGACTAAACCCGAGTCTCCTGCTTGGCAGGCGGATTCTTTACCACTGAACCAGCTGGGAAGCCAATAGATACATAAATAGTAGTAAAATAATGCTAGTAAGTGGAAAGAGCTGAAAGAGGAACAAAATAATACATAAGATCATTTTATGAGGGGAGAAAGATTACTGCCAGTTAGGGGAGAGCAGAGAAATTGATGGGGTGGGCAAGAAAGCATTTAAGCCAGACCCTGAGAATAAGCAGAAAATGAAAAATGTTAATGAGATATAAAGTCAACTGAATTTGAAATCAGACTCCCAAGATATACAATAATTTCAAGTTTTAGGAAGAAGTGAGGCAGAAGTTTTTTGGATATTCATTGAACTAAAAGATGAGTAAAAATAACTGAAAGCCTGAACGCACACATTCTGCAAAAATATATAAAAAATGTATAATTTAAACTTCATCCTATGATAGTCTACATTCATTACAAAAATATTCCTTACTAAAGTGTAAATATTTTCAACACCAATTTCTCTGCAAGAATGAGTCATAACTTCTGTGAAAACAGGAATATATGATCTCAAATGCTCCTGCCAATCCTTCTCTTGCCTCCTCCTTCCTTCTAACCAAAGTTCACTAGCCAATAAATAACAGGGCAAATAAATAACTTACCTTGACCAGAAGCCAAAGGATTTAAAGGTCTTTTAATTGTCTGTGGCCTAGAAACAAAAAATTAAAGTATAAAATATAAATATGTTACCCATCATGCTATAATTAGTCAAGTAAAAGTGAAATTACCTCAGAAAGTTTTTTACTAATTATGTGTGTGCATGTGTGCTCAGTCACTTCCGTCGTGTCTGAATCTTTGCAACCTCAGGGACAGGCTCCTCTGCCCATGGGATTCTCCAGGCAAGAATACTGGAGTGGGTTGCCATGTCCTCCTCCAGGGGATCTTTCTGTCCCAGGAATTGAACCGCATCTCTTATGTCTCTTGCATTGGTTAATAACTATATCTAAAATCAAGCTGTTTTACTGATTTTATAAAATATTTCTTTTTTCTAACTGCTATAAGGGAGGATGGTTATTTGTTTTAGTGATAAAGTTTCTGATCTTTTCCCACTGTAGCAGCCAAAAAGTCATTTCATAATCATTTCTTCAAACGAAGATAAAAAACACCAGTCAAGCTCTTCTCCTAGTTACTAACATATTTTTATATATGTTATATACATATGTATGTCATAAAATATACTCGTTTCAAAGACAAGCAGGAAAAAGAGGCAAATACTCAATACAAGCACTAAAATAAAAAGGGATAAAAACAGTGTGGTTAGATTATTTTCCACTTTGATAATTTTAAGTCTATCAATTTGCTCTGTGGCCTCAAGTTTGTTATAATTTCAATAAAGATGGTTTTTAATAAGTTTTAATAAGTTTAAAATAAGTTTTTATAAGTACTTAATAAGAAAAAAAGAGAGTAATGTCACTAAAATGTTTTTAAATCCCAAATTAAATCTAGTATCACTACTAGAGTATAGGGATCATTTTAATGTACTGTATTTATTTTACAATCGCACAACTTGAGACACTTTGAGAACAGAACACGTAAGCTATGTTTTAACATAGTCAATTTTAGTGCCTCCTACATTGTATTTTAGAAATATTATGCGGACAATGATATAAATCAATTAGGAAACAATAACTAACTAATAACTAATACAAAATCTAACAAATGCTTTAGTTGGGCTCTATTTTAGTTTATATAAAAAAATTAGGAAAAAACCTCTAAAATAAGTCAATAAATTCTATAAATCAAACATTCCTAATAAGAGTGAAGAGAATTTAAATGTTAACACATGGCAGAAATGAGTAAATAATGAAAACTCTCCACTTTCTAAATTGCAGAAATTCTGCAAGTCAAAAAAAGAAACTGCTGATCTCAAATGCTTATATTTGACACGAAAAGTAAAAAGTATTTTTGCCATACTTGGAAACTCCAGAAATTTTCCCAGAATTATCCCCACCTCTGAGATAGCATAACATCCATGTGCACACACACGTCCCTACCAAAACCCAATAAGTACCCTGTTTACAGCCTAGAGGCTTACAAGTGGGAAAACCTGAAGCATGTCTCAGTCTCCCACTGTTCAAACTGACAGCTTCCACTGTAGCCAGTAGGAGGACAAAGAGGGTTCTTCCACTTACTATGTCTTTGACACTAGACAAATCAGCTAACCTTTCCAAGTGTCAGTTTCTCCATGTGTAAACAGTGATGACTACAGCACAGGGTTGTTACAAGGACTAAGGAGGAAATGTTTATAACATATTTAACACAACAACTGGCACATCAGGAGTGCTCAAATATTACTTATTTATAATAAGTAATATTTTTCTCTGAAAAGAACTTAACTTTAATTTGAAAGCAGGTAAAATAACCACAGCAACAAAAAAAGAGGAGTATAGAGCACCGAAAAGAATATGCAGCTATACACCCTAATTTATTCCCTGCACTAACTATATCATCTCTCTGGCTCTAGGTTAGCTCATCTGAGATTCTATAACCCACTTAAGGAACATTTGAGAAATGCCTACAACACTCCCATAAAAGTCTAATATTATTCTAAGTCTTTTAAAAAAGAAGTATTTGTTGACATGCATGTCTACATGTTTCCCCAGAGGGAAACTGGATTAATGAATGAATATGTTACTATGTCCAAATACATCCTTTAATAAAGTGAATTTGATTTGTAATTTTAAGTCAGTATGATTCTGTTTGTTTATAAAGAGAAATGAGCACATCTTTCAGGAATTTTGAAAATGACACATACTTAAAACAGTTTTCTTCATAGATGACATTCCATATCTTCCAAGCATCTGGTCCTTTGTAACCCGTATAGCGCTCGGGATTAAGGAGCAAATCGACATACTCAGCATCAGGAGACTGTATATCTGTAAAACAACATGTTTTATAATAATCTGTCTTTTTTTTCAGTTACCTTAAAAAGCTAGTATGACAGACTGTATTGCATTGATTCTAAGGCACTACAAATGTTAACAATGCATTTGGGACTTAAAAACACCTTTTAAGGAGAAAAATACAAGGGAAAAGAAGAAGGAACAAAAACATCCACATTAAATTACACACCAGTGGCAAAAGCATCCTGGTTTTACAAAGGTAAAAAAAAAAAGGGAGTATGTGAATTACAGAATTGAAGGAACATAGTAATTCGATTCCAGTAAGCTATCCGGGCAAAGAATATATGTACATTTCCCATCACATTAACCACAAGCAGTTCATAAGTAACTGAGGTAAGTGAAGATGTATTAGTACCACTTCCTTTTTACATGACCACTACACAGCTGTCCCAAAGGTATAATCCTAAATATGCAAAAAATTATAAGCAGGATGATATCTGTATCAGTATTATTTATAAAAGGGAAAATTAGAAGCATCCTAAATGTCCAACAGAGCAAAGCACAGGCTCTGGAGCCAGAGTACCTGGATGAGATGACTGGATGGCATCATTGACCCAATGGACATGAGTTTGGGCAAACTCTAGGAGCCAGGGACAGGCAAGTTTGGCATGATGTAGTCCATGGGGTTGCAAAGAGTTGGACACAACTGAGTGGCAAAACAACAAACAACCTACTACTTATTGACTTTGAAACCCTGAGCAAGTCATGTAAATTCTCTTTTGTAAAATGGGGATAATACTCATAGTGTTACTGTGAGACTTAAAGAAGTTTAAAGATGCAGAGTGCTGAGAACAATAATAAGAGTAAAATAAATATTAACTAGTGGTATTAGAAGATCCTCTGGAGAAGGAAATGGCAACCCACTCCAGTATTCTTGCCTGGAGAATTACAGAGACAGAGGAG
Organism: Bos taurus; assembly: GCF_002263795.3. Lineage (NCBI taxonomy): Eukaryota > Metazoa > Chordata > Mammalia > Artiodactyla > Bovidae > Bos > Bos taurus. Next base: position 11,528,830 of record NC_037337.1, on the reverse strand, counting down.
CCTGGTGGGCTATAGTCCACAGGGTCACAAATAGTTGGACACAACTGAGCAACTAACATTTCCATTTCCACTTCCACTGGTATTATGATATATAATAGACCACTTTACAATCAAGAGAACTATTAAGTACAAAGGCAACCTAATAAAATGAAAAGATAAGCACTATAGAAAAGATAATTATAGATATATATGAAAACCACACCAAAATTGGTGGGATATTGGTTTCTTACATGTTCTATAAATTTGTATAATGTATTAAAACTTTAAAATGAAACCAAAAAAATATGACCCCTAGTCCTCCAGTTGCCTTATGGAATTAGTTAATAATACAGTAATAACTAATCTATAAAGCTTAACAGCATGAACTAACAAAGAATGAGGAAGGGAGTGAAAATGGCCTCAAAGCAACCAAAGTGGATGACAAAAATCTGAGCCAAAAGGTGCTCACATGACAGTCCATCAAGCTCTCTACAGTATCTACTTCTCATTTAAAAAATTAAGATAAACTAAGCTTGGTTATTTTTAACCCAATTCGCAGTTCATTAGAGTCATAAATTAGAAGGGAATTTGCTTCTGGAAACAGCACAGTGATAGCACCTAGAAATAACTGAGAGTTCAAGGTAAAAGTAGCAATTAAAATAACTAGAAATAAAAATAAAAACTTTAAAAACAAATCTGTATGGAATCACCTAGTTTAGGAACAGATAACTCTGTTCATCTCAATTATTAATAGTACTATAGAGATTGCTTCAGTATAGCAAATTATAATAAATTTATAAAAAATAACACTGGCTTTCAAAATAAATAAATAATACTCAGCATTTAGTATTTTAAGACAGAAAACAAACCACCAAAGAATGATTAAATTTTTAATGTTCTGCCTCATTAGAGATAAACATTAGCTGACTCATAATTTTACTTATGACATACTTCATCTCTCTCCAACTTCATTTTATAAAGTTATTATAACCATATTTTGCCAGATGACAAAAGCTCAAATTTCTAATTAAGATTAGATGTCAACTACAGGAAAAAAACTATTAAAAATACAAACACATGGAGGCTAAACAACATGCTTCTGAATAACCAACAAATCACAGAATAAATAAAAAAAGAAATCAAAATATGCAAAGAAACGAATGAAAATGAAAACACAACAACCCAAAACCTATGGGACTCAGTAAAAGCAGTGCTAAGGGGAAGGTTCATGATAATACAAGCTTACCTCAAAAAACAAGAGAAAAATCAAATAAATAACCTAACTCAACACCTAAAGCAACTAGAAAAAGAAGACATGAAGAACCCCAGGGTTAGTAGAAGGAAAGAAATCATAAAAATTAGGGCAGAAATAAATGAAAAAGAAACAAAGGAGACCACAGCAAAAATCAACAAAGCTAAAAGCTGGTTCTTTGAGAAGATAAATAAAATAGACAAACCATTAGCCAGACTCATCAAGGAAAAAAAGGGAGAAAAATCAAATCAACAAAATTAGAAATGAAAATGGAGATATCACAACAGACAATACAGAAATACAAAGGATCATAACAGACTACTGTCAGCAACTACATGCCAATAAAATGGACAACTTGGAAGAAATGGACAAATTCTTAGAAAAGTACAACTTCCCAAAACTGAACCAGGAAGAAATAGAAAATCTTAACAGACCCATCACAAGCACAGATATCGAAACTGTAATCAGAAATCTTCCAGCAAACAAAAGCCCAGGACCAGATGGGTTCACATCTGAATTCTACCAAAAATTTAGAGAAGAGTTAACACGTATCCTACTCAAACTCTTTCAGAAAATTGCAGAGGAAGGTAAACTTCCAAACTCATTCTATGAGGCCACCATCACCCTAATACCAAAACCAGACAAAGATGCCACAAAAAAAGGAAACTACAGGCCAATATCACTGACGAACATAGATGCAAAAATCCTTAACAAAATTCTAGCAAACAGAATTCAACAACATATTAAAAGATCATACATCATGACCAAGTGGACTTTATCCCAGGGATGTAAGGTTTCTTTAATATCTGCAGATCAATCAATGTGATATACCACGTTAACAAATTGAAAGATGAAAACCATATCTCAATAGATGCAGAGAAAGCCTTTGACAAAATTCAACATCCATTTATGATAAAAACTCTCCAGAAAGCAGGAATAGAAGGAATATACCTCAATATAATAAAAGCCATATATGATAAACCCACAGCAAACATTATCCTCAATGGTGAAAAATTGAAAGGATTTCCCCTAAAGTCAAGAACAAGACAAGGGTGCCCACTCTCACCACTACTATTCAACATAGTTTTGGAAATTCTAGCCACAGCAATCAGAGCAGAAAAAGAAATAAAAGGAATCCAGACTGGAAAAGAAGTAAAACTCTCACTGTTTGCAGATGACATGATCCTCTACATAGAAAACCCTAAAGATTCCACCAGAAAATTACTAGAGCTAATTAGTGAATATAGTAAAGTTTCAGGATATAAAATTAACACACAGAAATCCCTTGCATTCCTATACACGAACAATGAGAAACCAGAAAGAGAAATTAAGGAAACAATTCCATTCACCATTGCAATGAAAAGAATAAAATACTTAGGAATAAATCTACCTAAAGAAACAAAAGACCTATATATAGAAAAATATAAAACACTGATGAAAGAAATTAAAGATGACACAAATAGATGGAGAAAAATACCATGTTCATGGATTGGAAGAATCAAGAATCAATCTTGATTCATGAATCAAGAATCAATCAATATAGTGAAAATGAGTATACTACCCAAAGCAATCTATAGATTCAATGCAATCTATCAAGCTACCAATGGTATTTTTCAGAGAACTAGAACAAATAATTTCACAATTTGCATGGAAATACAAAAAACCTCAAATAGCCAAAGCAATCTTCAGAAAGAAGAATGGAACTAGAGGAATCAACCTGCCTGACTTCAGACTATACTACAAAGACAGTACTATCAAGTCAGTATGGTACTGGCACAAAGACAGAAATTTAGATCGATGGAACAAAACAGAAAGCCCAGAGATAAATCCATGCACCTATGAACAACTTATCTTTGACAAAGGAGGAAAGAATATACAATGAAGAAAAGACAATCTCTTTAACAAGTGGTGCTGGGAAAACTGGTCAACCACTTGTAAAAGAATGAAACTAGAACACTTTATAATGCCATACACAAAAATAAACTCAAAATGGATTAAATATCTAAATGTAAGAAGAAACTATAAAACTCCTAGAGGAAAACATAGGCAAAACATTCTCTGACATAAATCACAGCAGGATCCTCTATGACCCACCTCCCAGAGTAATGGAAATAAAAGCAAAAATAAACAAATGGGACCTAATTAAACTTAAAAGCTTTTGCACAACGAAGGAAACTATAGGCGAGGTGAAAAGACAGCCTTCAGAATGGGAGAAAATAATAGCAAACAAAGCAACTGACAAAGAATTAATCTCAAAAATATACAAGCAGCTCCTGCAGCTCAATTCCAGAAAAATAAATGACCCAATCAAAAAATGGGCCAAAGAACTAAACAGACATTTCTCTAAAGAAGACATACAGATGGCTAACGAACACATGAAAAAGATGTTCAACATCACTCATTATCAGAGAAATGCAAACTAAAACCACACTGAGGTACCATCTCATGCCAGTCAGAATGGCTGCTATCAAAAAGTCTACAAACAATAAATGCTGGAGAGGGTAGAGAGAAAAGGGAACCCTCTTACACTGTTGGTGGGAATGCAAACTAGTACAGCCACTATGGAGAACAGTGTGGAGATTCCTTAAAAAACTGGCAATAGAACTGCCATACAACCCAGCAATCCCACTGCTGGGCATACACACTGAGGAAACCAGAGTTAAAAGAGACACGTGTACCCCAATGTTCATCGCAGCACTGTTTACAATAGCCAGGACATGGACGCAACCTAGATGTCCATCAGCAGATGAATGGATAAGAAAGCTGTGGTACATATACACAATGGAATATTACTCAGCCATTAAAAAGAATGCATTTGAATCAGTAAAATGAGGTGGATGAAACTGGAGCCTATTATACAGAGTGAAGTAAGTCAGAAAGAAAAACACCAATACAGTATACTAATGCATATATATGGAATTCAGAAAGATGGTAACAATGACCCTATATGCGAGATAGCAAAAGAGAGACAGATGTAAAGAACAGTCTTTTGGACTCTGTGGGAGAAGGTGAGGGTGGGATGATTTGAGAGAATAGCATTGAAACATGTATATTATTATATGTGAAACCGATTGCCAGTCCAGGTTCAATGCATGAGACAGGGTGCTCAGGGCTGGTGTACTGGGATGACTCTGAGGGATAGGATGGGGAGAGTGGTGGGAGGGGGATTCGGGATGGGGAACACATGTACACCCATGGCTTATTCATGTCAATGTATGGCAAAAATTACTACAATATTGTAAAGTAATTAGCCTCCAATTAAAATAATTAATTAAAAAAAATACTGAAAGGCTATAAACAACAAAAAAAAAAACCCAAGTCCTAAGTAAGACAAATGCTTACCTTATAGACTTGTTATAAGAAAAATAAAAATAATATATGAAAAAAAAAGATTTACAAAATACCTATCCTCTACCTACCATTACATACATTATTTATTTCTTATAAAGCTGTCCTTTTTAAAAAAATATATTCACCTTCCTGTAAGAGAAGAAACAAAAATATGTGGACAAGTTATTCAGCCAAGATAACAGAACTCCATCATATACAGAGTGAATTACTGATTTGTGACACAAAAGTAAGCATGTAGCTTTAAAAGGACGCTTTGGTAAAGGTATTCCCATTCTTTCTCTAATACTGCAGGCCTAATAAAAATATAAGTTGCCATGTTACAAGGTGAATTTTATCTCACATAGCAATGTTTAGACCAAAGAATCCTTGCCGAAAAGATGGGAAAATTAGGGTTGGGAGAGCATTTTATCATCCTTTCCTTACTGGCCTAACACACTAGGTATAAGTCCACAGTTCTTCACCCAACACCCTTGGGCCCAAATGTGATTTGAAATTCAGAACTTTTCAGATTTTAGAACAGTAATATAGTACATGCAACATATGCTGAATATTATTCCAGCAGAGATTGGGGCAGCAACCTTTAAATAAACACATAAATATTTCTGTAGTAAAAAAACATGAATATTCATACTGAGTGAATCTGCACTAAATTTAAGGAGAAAAATAGTCATTTTTTAAAGTTTCAGATTTGGGAATTAGAAACAATGGATTACACATATGTATCTGCTAAAATGTGGTCATGGTTTTCATTAAGTAAAGTTTATGTACTTTTTTTCCCCAAAATAAAGCCACAAATTAAATACGAGTACTTTCCCTTTTTCTTTTCCCTTTTTTGGGGAGGGGGGTGTTTCAGATTCATCTTTTGCTTACATTTAAAATGATCTATATCATTCTTTTCACTGATTTTTTTAAAAAAAATCATTAGTCTGTTCCAAAAGAAACAAAGAAGGATACAAAAACTCAACTCAGTTTAATTTTGTTTAGCCAATTAAAATGCTAACAAGTAAACTTACAAAAAAGGAGATACTAAAAAAAAATGGAAGACTGGGAGAATCTATAAATCTAATTTAAAAATCCATAAATCAAATGGTTCTAATGCATTCTAGGACTCCAGATTTTAATCATACCAGAGCTCTGGCTTGGTTTTATTTAAATGTCACAGACATAACTCATGGTTCATTATTTTCTTTCCAAAAAACAACACAAATCATCATTAAGGAAAATATTTAACAATCCAAGGTCAGTATAACAAAGCAGGTTATACAAGTACCTGAATATATTACAAAAGTTAAATATATATATTACTAAGTACACAGAACTGCAAACTCAGGAGGTGATTTTTTTTTTTTTCCAGAAACTGGGTTATCTTTTTAAATTGTTTTATTGTGGTAAAATATACACAACATGAAATTTGTCATTTTAACCATGTTTAAGACTACAATTCAGTGGCATTAATTATATTCACAGTGTTGTGCAACCATCATCACTGTTTCCAAACTTTCCGATGATTTCAAACAGAGACTGAAACCGTTAAGCAATAACTCCCACTCTCCTTCCTGCTAACTCCTGGTAACTTAAAACCACTTCCTGCCTGTATCAGTTTGCCTATTCTAGGTATATCATGTAAGTGGGGTCATAGGACACTTGTCCTTTTGCACCTTGCTTATTTCATTTAGCCTAATGTTTTCAGTGTTATCCATATTGCAGCATGTATCAGAACTTCCTTTCTTTTTATGGCTAAATAGCATTCCATTGCGGAGAAGGCAATGACACCCCACTTCAGTACTCTTGCCTGGAGAATCCCAGGGACAGGGGAGCCTGGTGGGCTGCCGTCTATGGGGTCGCACAGAGACGGACACGACTGAAGCGCCTTAGCAGCAGCAGCAGCAGCAGCACTCCACTGTACGTGTACACGACACTGTGTTTATACAGTCATCTGCTGATGGGTACTTTGGCTGTTACGAATAAGGCTGCTGTGAACAGGTTGTACAAGTATCTGCTTTACTGTTTTCAATCTTTTGGGGGTAAATGCTAAGGAGTTGACCGTTAAGTCACATGGTAATTCTGTGTTTAGCTTTTTGAGGAACTCCCAAACTGTTAGAAACTGAGGATTTTTTTCTTTAAATTATTTCAAAAGAATATTTTTCCTTAGGTACAATCTTAACATGCATAGTATAAAAAATGTTATACCATCAACTTCACAGAAGTTGTCTGAGGAATCATCATGCTTGGTCCACTGAAGAACAGCCTTCTGTGTTTCCTCACTTTAAACAAAGAAAATGGAGTTATTCTTTTTCTTAAGTTAACATTTCACCTGAAAAAGCACAAAATACTACTGCAAATAAAACACCAAACCTCAGAGATTCATCCACAGCTCCAAGTCGTTCAGCTTGCTCACATTCTTCAATGAGATTATTGGCTTCTTCAGAATACTAAAACAAAAGGGAAAGAAATAGAATTCAATTAATTGTATTTAAAAAATTTTTAAGAAGACTGTCTAAGGAATTTGAGGTTCTTTTAGAGCTAGCATCATCCCCTTGGTTTCAAAACTTTACAAGAAAAAAAAAAAAAAAAAAGCCTCACATTCCTCCTGAAGCTAAACTATAAGTAAAAGGCTTTGCTCTTTGTTTTGTTGGAGAACACAATTTACTATTATGTTTACAAAATAAAGAATAATTTATAGTCCAACAACTATCAAAATGTCCACTAAGAAAATCTTAGAGGTTAAAGAAATCAGTTGGCAAGGAGTCATGGCGCAGTGTTCCACTTTTCTAATGACCTAATTGTGAGCATCAGTTTTCTTTTCCATAAAATAAGTGGTTGGGCTAGATCATGTGCGTCTACGATCTATTTCAACTCTAAATACCATGATTCTAAAAATGCCCTGGAGGCTACCAAGTCTTATAAAAAGTACTCCAATATCTTTAGGTGCTTAAAATACATTGTTTAACAACTGTATTTCTTTGCAAAGTCAAAGTCACGATATGTATTCTGCTTGCTGTGTACAAGGGAAGTAATATGGATCATGAGACTTCACAACACACCAGGCATCACTACCATACAGCTAAAAGATGACACTGGAAGCAGGAGACCACAAATTCAATCACTCAACAAATATAAACTGAGTGCCTATTATGTCCTTATTGTAAGGATGATCGTACAAATGACTGTCCAGACAAGGACTCTTTTGAGGATAAAAGTGAACACTGAAATAACTGAAATGACATAACTGTTTGAAATGATTTGTTTCATCACACTGGTTGACCTAAAGACAATTCAACTCAAATACTACTTTCAAAAATAAAATTATTTTTATACATAATTAGGACTTCTCTGGTGGCTCAGTGGTAAAGCATCTGCCTGCAATGCAGGAGACATGGGTTCGATCCCTGGGTTGGGAAGATCCCCTGGAGAAGGAAATGGCAACCCACTCCAGTATTCTTGCCCAGGCAATATCATGGACAGAGGAGTCTGGAGGGATGCAATCCTTGGTGTTGCAGTCAGACACAATTGAGCATGTGCTCACACATACATAATTAAGTATAAACGGGTAAAGGCATATGATGTATAACTCTTAAATGGTTTAAAAAACTTTATGTATTTAAGCATGCTAAGACAGTTGAGGCAAAATATTAAAAATTAGTGAATGTTTATAAAAAATGTACAAATGTCTTTATATTAATCTTGCAACTTTTCAATAAGTTAAAAATTATTTCAAAATAAAAAAGTTAAAAGTACTTAGCAAAAAGTAAACAAAATTTGTTCAAAAGATAACATACACTTATGTATTTTAATATACCTATCTATATTTAAGCAAAAGTTGTTTATTATTGATTACCTGAATATTAAAATGTAAGTTAAAGAAAATAACTATTCCTAGCTCCTATTTAATAACTTAGTTAGCTTTGTAAGTCACATCTGTCTCAAAACTATGTCAGTGGCATTTTTTCTGGAGAAAAATAATTTTTCTAAGATGCTTATTATTTTCAATGTTTTACAAAATTGCCCACAATCTTCTTCAAAGTTAATTTTAAGGTTAATTTGAAATCATCCCTACTTTCAACTGACTCTTCTCTGAAGATACAGTTTTTAATTGAGAAGACTTCCCTCCTGGCTCAGCTGGTGAGGAGTCTGCCTGCAATGCAGGAGACCCAGGTTCCATCCTTAAGTTGGGAAGATACCCTGGAGAAGGAAATGGCAACCCACTCCAGTATTCTTGCCTGGAAAATCCCCATGGACAGAGGAGCCTGGTAGGCTGCAGTTCATGGGGTTGCAAAGAGTTGGACATGACTGAGCCACTTCCACTTTAACTGAGAAAAATATTACTTCTACAGGTAAATATATGAAAATATTTTAGCCCACATATTTTCACAGTTCTATTCTTTGCCTCTAAGTACATCTCTTTAATAAATAAGATAAAAATCATCAAATAAATTATCTTCAAAGTAGAAATGAAATTGTAAGCTTTCTTAATTTAAATCCATTTCAGGTCAGAATTTGGGCCTCCCTCATAGCTCAGAATATAAATGTATCCAGTTAAAAGCAAGAGTTCATCAAGAGGAGACTCTTCCCACAAGGGGAGAGTCTCCAAAACACAATTGTAAAATTTCAGAATTTAATCTAGTATACCATTTAAGCTTTCTTCACTTAATATGTAAAGTTCTTTCCTACTTTTCATATCAATGAATATCCAGGTCTTTGTTTACAAGCTTTGTTATAATAAGTACAACTTGCTAAAGCTTCAAAAGCTGAAATTTGTTTTGTTCTTTTCTTTAAGCAGTCCACCAATAGATACTTTGAATAATGATTCTCTACTGATTTTGAAAATGCAACCAACATTTAGAGGGCTCATTTATTTAAAAATGATCAATATCAATGAAGCATTCTTGGACTATTAATAGTTCTTCAAAGGCTCAAGCATTTATAAAATTGGATTGATGATGGAGACCAAAGAAAGTCCACTACCACGCTGAAGTAATATTTTATTCAGTATAAGCTTCATCCCCAAAACTTCAGTCATTACTTAGTGTATATATAAATACAAAATCTTATTTTGTTTTTCAGCTGCTCAGTCATGTCCAACTCTGTGACCCCATGTACTGCAGCACACTAGGCTTCCCTGTCCTTCAGCATCTCCTATATATTTTGACAAATATATATATTTTGACAATAGTAATCGTCAAATAGATAGAAGTAGTAACTTCTATCTTAAGTAATAACATATCACAGCATGTCAGGATACAATTATGTATGTACCTCAACCAATTACAATTCTGATTTAGTTAAGATTTCTTGATTTAGTAAGGACATTTCTTGATTTACCAGGACATCGTTTCTTTTTCCTTAATATTTTATTATCTGGCTGTGCCAGGTCTTAGTTGTGACGTGTGGGATGTTTAGTTGTGGCTTGCAACTCTTAGTTGCAGGGTGTGGGATCTAGTTGCCTGACTAGGGATCGAACCCAGGCCCCCTGCATTGGGAGCATGGAGTCTTAGCCACTGGACCGCCAGGGAAGCAGGACACTGTTTCATCAAAATTTAATATGTGTATCATCCCCACAAAACAAATACTTCATCTTCAACTTTGAACTTTAAATGAATTTATACTAACATTCAGTGACAAATGCTTTTCTTCAACAGAATGAACTTCTGAAAATTTTACTTTGAGCATCAACTGAATGAAAAAAATCAAACAATTTCTGGGACTTCCCTGGTGGTGCATTGGATAAGAATCCACCTGCCAATGCAGAGGACACAGGTTGAATCTCTCATCTGGGAAGATCACAAATGCCTCAGAGCAACTAAAGCCTGTATTCCACAACTGCTGAGCCCGCACTCTAGAGAAGCCCATGCAAAGCAACAAAGACCCAGCACAACCAAAAATAAATAATTTTTTTTTTAAATTCTGGAATTAAAATGGTTATTTGAAACAGCTGATGACGGCATCATTTAATTACACGCAAAGCTCTGCACTAGAGCCAACACATTAATAGCTATGACTTCATTCTTTGTGTATGAATAAAAAAATGCAGAATCAAAAATGATCAAAATTAGTTTAAATCTAACACAGAAAAAGTGCAGAACAGCCATTGCCTCTGGGGAAGGCGTATGGATTGACTGGGATGGGGTAGGAAACAACTTTCTGGGGTAACAGCAATGCTCTATATTGAAACAGAAGCCTAAGTTACAAAGATGTATGCATTTAATAAATGCACATTTAAGATGTGTGCACTTCATTGTATATCAATTTTATTAAATGTACATGTAAGCAAATATTAAACTCTACTCAATGATATACTTCTAATTATATATATATATATAGTTAATGACATATAGTGAGGGCAATGTATACTGATGCTTACAACTTGTTTGAAATACATCCAAAAAATAAAATGGTTTAATGGACGGCTAAAAGGATGAACAGATAGACAGATATGTAGTAAAGTGAGTTTATGAAAATGTTAATAGTAGAATCTAGGTGATTAGTATGATTAGTATGATCCAGTGTTCACATGAAAATTCCTTCAACTTGGCTGTATGTATGAAAATTTTCATAATAAAAGTATCAGAAAATTAACAGTTATTTAGTCTAAATGGAAAATCACACATCCCAAAATGATATGTAAATGTATCGTCTGCAGCTGCACATGTTAAGCTGTCTTAGACACACTCTTCTTAAAACAACCACTAACTTACAAAGTAGATGCTCAGGCTTTGTCAGCAGATCTGTGTGTTTTGATTTTCATATGATCAGTGATACTTCCATGGTTCTTATGGATGGTAAACAATAACACTTGTGTGAGTTATATATCGTCATCAACTGCTGTGAGAAGTGGAAATTCAGTACTTCATTTTTCATTAAACATGTACTTTCTTTTTCCTCTTTTAGTTCTTTCAGTCAAAAGGATTCACTGTAAAATTTTAAAAGTACTAAATAGTAATAAGTGGTTGATTTGCACCATGCAATGAAGGATAAAGCCACTATAAAATAGGACTACTCTCTCTATGCAGGACTACTCATCCTCTGCTTCTCATACATATTTCTCATAAACTTAATCTATAATTTCCCAGGTTTTTCACTAACACAAATAGCACCTTAGGAGCTTAGGACATATAACAGGTATGATACATACAAAGTGAAATGTGTGGAATATGTGTGAATCCTATTTGAAATTGACTATTAAGAGCTTCCAGGTGTCTCAGTGGGTTAAGAATCTGCCTGCAATGCAGGAGATGCGGATATGCAGGTTTGATCCCTGGGTCAGGAAGATCCCCTGGAAGAGGGCACAGCAAACCACGCCAGAAAATCCAATGGACAGGGGAGCCTAGCAGGCTACAGCCCATAGGGTCGCAGAGTTGGACTGAAGCGACTGGGCTCGCATGCACATACATTAAGATATTTACGAAACAAGAGAGACTAGAACCCTGACTTTGGTTATGTGGGGTTTTTAAAGTATCATCTGTCTTAGAGATGCATACAAAGTATTTGTAAACAAAATGATTTATCTCAGACTGGCTTTAAAATAATTGGGAGAATGGAGTGGAAGGGATAGATGAAACAAGATTGACCGTATATACTGGTAATGCCTTAAGCTGGGTGACGCGTACACAATTTGGGGTTCCCCCCTACTTTTTTCTTTTAAGCTTTAATTTAAAAAAAAAAAAAAAAAAAGGTAAAGAAAATGGAGGAAAAAAGAATTAGAGCCGCTGAGTACACATAACTTTCAAGGAGTATCACTGTACAGGGGACCAGAGAAGTGAGGTTTTAGTTGGTAGGGGAAGTGAGTTTTTTAGTTTTGCCCAATACTAGACACATTAATAAGTATATATACAAACCTTGTAGCTTGCAGACTTAATTCCATCAGGAACTTCATCCTGAAAGAAATTTTAAAATGCTTTAGATGACAGTTATTCTATCTTCTGAAAAAAATATTTTATAGTTCTATGATTTGTAAGAAGAATTCACAGAACAAATGACTGAAGTTAACAGGCTAATATTTAACTGAGAACAGTTAGGCAGTCTTTATATTATTTCTTAAAAATAAACAAAAAATTCAATAAGTCATGCTGTGGATTGATTACACATATTAGAGCATGGAAATATAAAAACAGAATCTTGGCCATTATTCTTCTTAATGCTCAAACTGTCCCACATTTGACCACTAGGAGACTAAGTGCTGGCCTGTGTCTTTTCTATGTGGCCTGTGTCTTCAGCTGCACTGGTGTCTTTTATATGTTTCCCCAGTAATCTTTTCTTAAAAAAATATTTCTATTTATTTGGCTGTGCCAGATGTTAGTTGCTGGCATGCTGGATCTTTGTTTCAGCATGCAGGAACCTTAGTTGCCACATGCAGGATCCGGTTCCCCAACCAGGGAACCAAACCCGGGTCCCCTGCATTGGGAGCAAGAAATCTCAGCCACCGGACCATGGGGAAGTCCCTACCCCAGTAATCTTTAACAGCACTTTTTGTTTCTGTTATGAAACGACACTCCAGGCTCCTATATATTTCTTGTTCCAGTCTAGGAATCAACCATTTTTTAAGTAACTCTAGTTCTTTTCAGAGGAAAATGGTACTAGTTTTTAGTTCTGTGTTGACCACTGCATAACACAGGATCTATCTGCCTATTCTCAAAGTGATGCTGTTAGTAGAGATAATGACGTATGTGAGAGAGTGCTGTAAGTTGCAGGGTCCTATTCCAATGCTAAATATATTCAGTGCTGTCCTGAAATAGATTCCAAAGGGAAAGACCCACGCAGAGATGAACACTTTATTGAGTACTCATCTAGACTTTGAACTAGATCAATGTATAGTCTTTTTCTATGACCAGATATTTAGATGGTTTCTAATTTTTTTATATAATAAACCAGGTCAAATTTATAGGTTGATTTCAGCAGAACTGACATTTTTACAATATTCAGTACTGCTTTATGGTCATCTTTGGACATCTATCCAATTATAAGTGAAAATCTTTGTAGAATTGCTAGGTCAAAGGATATGTACTATTTTTACTGGCTACATCTTTCTAATTAATCTCCAAAAGATTTATCCACCAGAGTGTTCATTTCTTACTCCTGGACTAACGCTGAATATTGTTTTTCTTTTTCACATTGGCCAATTAATAATGGAAGTGAAAGAACATTGTTCTGATTAACTGTAAAGGTAATAAATAACTCTCAGAGAGAGTCCAGCCTCCATGGGCACACAATCTGCCTCATTCAAATATTCTCTGGAATCAGGGGTGCAAATCAAAAGATGTGCATTTTAAAGCCCCATTGTTGTGCTGCATTAGTCACTCAGTCGTGTCCAACTCTTTGCAACCCCAAGGTCTGTCCATGGAATTCTCTAAGGCAAGAATATTGGAATGGGTTGCCATTGCCTTCTCCATTGAAGCCCCGTATGAAGAACAGAATTTCAATTTTTTATTATTTTTCTATCTCCACTGTGTCCCAACATATAACCTGAACCAAGTATATACATGAACTGAAAAAAGAAATCAAAGTGTTGACAAAAAGAAGCTGGTCTTAGTTCCTCATTTAGCTCAAAAAGGTATTAACAAAACATCAGCAGACCTTATGCAGTAGTGAGTTAACCGTGTTTCACCTTGTACATGTATTGCACATGTGATAATTGCACTGTACTCATGATGCAGTGTCCTTTTTTTTTCTTCTTTTGGCCACACCATGTGGCTTGTGGGATGTTAGTTACCCAACCCAGGATTGAACCCGGGTCCTTAGCAGTGAAAGTATGGAGTCCTAACCATTGGACAGCCAGGGAATTCCTGCAATGTCTTTTTAAGATACACAATGAAGAATATAATAGTGAGATGTCAAGATTTCAGTAATGTACAATATAAAATGCTAGATGGGACAGCTGATTATTTAGGCTGAAGCAAGTATTTCAAAGTATTTGAAATTATTTCTAATCACTCTTTAGTTGTGATAGACTGCCCTACTCAGGAACTATTAGAACTGAGACAAGGCTTGTCCTAAGAGGAATTAAAATGGCTCATTCCCTTGTTGTCATTTGGAGTGGAGCTCCTTGGTGTCTCTCTCCTCTACCCTCCCTTTCCTCTGCTCCTTGTGTGTACACCTTCGGCATATCTATTATTGGCTTATCCTAGATGTATTGAAATGATCACTTAGTGTTTCTCTTCCAGTACTTCGTCATGACAAGTGCTCATATTACTTGCCCAGGTCCAGGTACATAGTAGACTCTCAAAAATATTCATTATTGAATAAAATTACATTCAATTGCTAATTGCTAGTCCTTCACCAGTCTCCACTCCATCTCATCTTTCGCTCCCTACTCTCCACAATACTACCAATAATCTTTCTGAGTCTTCGGTCTAATTATGGCACTCCTCTGCTACACTAAAATATAAGAATATTTATGGAGTGAATAAATATTTTCTGTTGTTGTTGTTGTTTAGTTGCTAAGTCATATCCAACTCCTTTGCTATTCCATGGACTGTAGCCCACCAGGCTTCTCTGTCCATGGGATTTCCCAGGCAAGAATACTGGAGTGGGTTGCCATTTCCTTCTCAAGGGGAACTTCCCAAGCCAGGGATAGAACCTACATCTCCTGCATTGGCAGGCAGACTCTACCACTGCACCCACCAAGGAAGCCCAAATATCTTTAAAAAAAAAAAAGACTTCTCTCCATCAAGAACCCAGGTCAAGAAAAAAAAGAGGGGGGAGGGTATTGGCATGAAAGGCAACTGACTCCAGTTCTACAGAAGGTGAAATAAGTAGGTTCTCTCAGTCTCTCAGCACAAATTGGTAGCTTTCACCGAATTATTTTATTTTAGTATTTCTGTGGGCTCAAGTCAGATAATAAACATCTTAAGGTTTAGCTTCTTAAATGCTACACTTGGCTGTTTTCTCTAGGATTTACAGTGAAATGGATTTCATCTGTCAGTCTGTCAACCTGGGAATCAATAAGCTATTCCTTTATACGATGTGTCTCTCAGGCTGTCCTGCCCTCTCCAATCTTCTTCTGAAGGTGGCAACCCCTAGTTCTACACTGTGTTAAAATAATTACAAGTAACGCTGTTGCAAGATGAGATTCAAATTTGCAATAATTGCCAAACTGCTTGTTCTGACTAATGTTAATAGCCCATTTAATGTGCAAGTGCAATTAAATGTCTTTAATAAGAATCCACCATAGTTTTAGCATTTTAAAAAGCCATATAAAAAAAGTACTTGGTAAATGTGAATTTCCTCAAATACTTTTCCTATTACTAAATATAAATACCTAGAATTAGTGAAATAAAATGAAATATTTAAATTGATATCATTTTAATGATATGCTCATGTTTAAAATAACTAAAAACTTGCTTTTCGTTCAGCTAATGATAAAATACTCATAAATAACACTTTACACTTGCCTTATTCCTCATACTAGACACGTATATGTAGCAATATTTACATGTATACAAATAAGCTGCTCAAACAACACTATCACTTTACACCCATTAGGATGGCTATTATCAAAAAAAACCCCAAAAAACAAACAAACAAAAAAACACAGAAAACAGCAAGTGTTAGCAATTTTAGTGAAGTCATTCAGTCATGTCTGACTCTTTGCGACCCCATGGACTATAGCCTGCCAGGCTCTTCCATTCATGGCATTTTCCAGGCAAGAATACTGGAGTGGGTTGCCATTTCCTTCTCCAGGAGATCTTCCCGACCCAGGGATCGAACCTGGGTCTCCTGCACTGCAGGCAGACTCTTTAATGTCTGAGCCATCAGGGAAACCCCTGTGTTAGCAAAGATGTGGAGAAACTGGAACCCTTGTACACTGCAAGTGAGAAAGTAAAATGGTACAGTCAGTGTAGAAGACAGCATCAGTTCAGTCCAGTCGCTTAGTAGTGTCCAACTCTTTGCGATCCCTAGACTAAAGCACACCAGGCCTCCTTGTCCATCACCAACTCCCAGAGCCCACTCAAACTCATGTCCAACATGTAGGTGATGCCATCCAACCATCTCATCCTCTGTCGATCCCTTCTCCTCCTGCCTTCAATCTTTCCCAGCATCAGGGTCTTTTCCAATGAGTCGGTTCTTTGCATCAGGTGGCCAAAGTATTGGCGTTTCAGCTTCAGCATCAGTCCTTCTAATGAATATTCAGGACTGATTTCCTTTAGGATTGACTGGTTGGATCTCCTTGCATTCCAAAGGACTCTCAAGAGTCTTATCCAACACCACAGTTCAAAAGCATCAATTCTTCAGCTCTCAGCTTTCTTTACAGTCCAACTCTCACATCCATATGTAACTACCAGGAAAACCATAGCTTTGACTAGACGGACCTTTGTTATATCTACTACTGTGGGCAAGAATCCCTTAGAAGAAATGGAGTAGCCCTCAGTCAACAAGAGTCCGAAATGCAGTACTTGGATGCAATCTCAAAAGAGACAGAATGATCTCTGTTTGTTTTCAAGGCAAATCATTCAATATCACAGTAATCCAAGTCTCTGCCCCAACCAGTAATGCTGAAGAAGCTGAAGTTGACAGTTCTATGAAGACCTATAAGACCTTCTAGAACTAACACCCAAGAAAGATGTCCTTTTTATTCTAGGGGACTGAAATGCAAAAGTAGGAAGTCAACAGATACCTGGAGTAACAGGCAAATTTGGCCTTGGAGTACAAAATGAAGCAGGGCAAAGGCTAACAGTTTTGCTAAGAGAACACACTGGTCATAGCAAACACCCTCTTCCAACAACACAAGAGAATACTCTAAACATGGACATCACCAGAGGGTCAATATCAAAATCAGATTGATTATATTCTTTGCAGCCAAAGATGGAGAAGTTCTATACAGTCAACAAAAACAAAACCAAGAACTGCCTGTGGCTCAGATCATGAACTCCTTATTGCCAAATTCAGAAGATAGCATGGTGTTGCTCAAATAATTGAACTAAGAATTACCAAATGATCCAGAAATTCTATTTCTAGGTATATACCCCAAAGAACTGAAAGTAGAGATTCAAACATAATTTGTACATCCATGTTCATAGCAGTATTATTCACAAGAGCCAGAAGGTGAAAATAACCCAGAAGTCAATCAACAGGTGAATGAATAAACCAAATGTAGTACACACATACAGTGGAATATTATTCAGTCTTTAAAAGAGATAAAAATCTAGTTCATGCTCCAATATAGATAACCTGGAAAATATGCTAAGTGAGATAAGCCAGACACAAAAGAACAAATATTATAAAGATTCCCCTTATATATGAAGTAACTAGAGTAGTCAAATCCATGGAGAAGGAAAGTAAAATAGTGACTTCCCATGGCTGAAGGGAGGGAGGAATAGGAATTTATTGTTTAATGAGCATGAAGTTTCAGTTTAGAAAGATGAAAAAGTTCTCGAGATGGATGGTGGTGATGGCTGTATAACAGGGTGAGTGTATTTAATGCCAATGAACTGTGCACTTAGAAATGGCTAAAATAAAATGGTAAATTTTATGTTATATATATTTTATCTCAATAAAAGAAAGTAAAATAAAAATATGTACTTTTAAAGGAAAAAAAATGCTTTCATTGAAAAGGATAAAATTCTCTGCTTTCAGAGTAGAATATTTCAAATTTTAATGCTCTCAGAACTCCTAAGCAAAGCCAGTGGTTTTGTTCAAATCCCTGCCAAGGAGGAAAATGAATACATCCTCAGAAAAGGGGAAAGACTGCATTTGTACCTCAATAAATTTCACTTTTTTAATACTACATACATAACTTTAGTTAAGACATAAGAAAAACAAATAATAAACCAAAAGGGACTTCCCTGGTGGTCCACTGGTTAAGAATCTACCTGCTAACACAGGAGACAGGGGTTCGATTCTTGGTCTGGGAAGATCCCACAGGCCATGGAGCAGCTAACCTGTGCACTCCAACTACTGAGTTATAGAGCCCACGAGCCTCAACTACTGAGCCTGAGTTCTGCAACTACGGAACGAGTGCGCCGAGAGCCTGTGCTCCACAACGGGAAGCCACCACCACGAGAGGACTGTGTGCCGCAGTGAAAGGAGCCTCCACTTGCTGCAACGAGAGAAAGTCTGCACAGCAACCAAGGCCCAGTACAGCCAATAAAAAATAAATAAAAATATCACACCAAAGAGCAATAGCTTTTACTACTCTCAGTAATAAATCAAGAGATTGTATTACCCATAAAATCTAAATTCTACTATTGTGAAGACAGAACAATTCAAAATAGGCTTTATAGTCATAAGTTTAGAGTTTTAGTATGTTGATTTTAAACAACGTTATATGGTGACTGCAGCCATGAAATTAAAAGATGCTTACTTCTTGGAAGGAAAGTTATGACCAACCTAGACAGCATATTGAAAAGCAGAGACATTACTTTGCCAACAAAGGTCCGTCTAGTCAAGGCTATGGTTTTTCCAGTGGTCATGTATGGATGTGAGAGTTGGACTGTGAAGAAAGCTGAGAGCTGAAGAATTGATGGTTTTGAACTGTGGTGTTGGAGAAGACTCTTGAGAGTCCCTTGGACGGCAAGGAGATCCAACCAGTCCATTCTAAAGGAGATCAGTCCTGGGTGTTCATTGGAGGACTGATGCTAAAGCTGAAACTCCAATACTTTGGCCTCCTTATGCGAAGAGCTGACTCATTGGAAAAGACTCTGATGCTGGGAGGGACTGGGGGCAGGAGGAGAAGGGGATGACAGAGGAAGAGATGGCTGGATGGCATCAGTGACTCGATGGACGTGAGTCTGAGTGAACTCCAGGAGTTGGTGATGGACAGGGAGGCCTGGCGTGCTGCGATTCATGGGGTCGCAAAGAGTCAGACACGACTGAGTGAACTGAACTGAACTGATATTTAACCTAAGGATTCAAATATTATTTTAGTTATATTGGACCCTTTCAAAAATTGCAATTATTCCAAAAACGTGACAGTTCTTAAATGTATAGACTGTTCTTACTGAGTGACAAGGCTTGACGGCACAATCCCTTCTTCCACACTGGTTGATATCATTCCAGAAAGGACATGGCCTTTTCAGGTTTACCTGCAAAATAAAATTAGAGAAAAGTTATAAAAATAAGAATCTCAAGATTGTAACAGACAGATGTTGAATTATGATACTATAACCTGGTCATGTTATCAGTTGCAATTATTCTACTTCATCCATTTACCAGTTGTCAAGTTTCAGTGATGGTATAAACGTAGCTGGTCTAAGCAAATTGGTAGACTTGGTCATAAAGACAAAATATGCTACTAAACAGTTCCTGAACAGATGGCAACTGGGAGCCAAAGTAGTTCATGTCATCACTGCTCAACTTACAGTCTTTTTTTTTTTTTCAACTCGAAGACTTTCAATGAAAGTAATAGCTAACAGACAATTGTGAACACAGAGTGTACTGCATAGTCCAATGATTAGGTTTTCTATACTCTTTCAACAGATATCTCAAGATAAAACGTCACAAGTTACTTGTTAAAATAATACTGGTCAGAATAAAGTCATGCTTCTTAAAAATACTTCTTTTTTTAAATTAATTGGAGCAAATCTGATGTTTTGGAATGTTATGAACAACTCATGACTTCGATAACAATATAATAGTTTCTGTTCAGACTTCAATTTAACCAGCTAGATTCCAACACTAGAGTTCAAAACTCAGTTTTTGAAATTAAAAGTATTCAATGGGTCATTTCAGAACCATATGGTTCATTCTTATGAACTGTGTTTTCCTAATATAGCCTTGCTCAATTTTAAATAATGAACACAATTTTGAAGGTCAGTGATTCCTAAGAAAATGTAATTATCCATTTAAGCTTTAAGTATTCCTATACCACCCCACAAATTTTTAAATACCTTGTAATATCTAAAGTAGTCACTTTCCAGGAGTTTTTGAAGTCTTGGGAAAAGCCTGTAGTTATTAAATTTATCAATGGTTTCAACATCACAGGTACAATCATCCAAGTAACCACTAACCTGTTACAAAGAAAATGGAGTATTATATCAAAATATCATAGACACAACAGAGTTTTTTCCTCACATGGTTATGATAAAAGAGCCCTTTACTCAACCAGCCCCTAGCCTCTTGCCTCCATATAATTTTCTGAGCTGGGAGATGGCCATAATTGAGTAATGCTATTGCTCTTACTATATACCTATAGGAATGCAGTGGATACCATTTGTAGGGAGGGTGTACTGAGCTCAAAATGATACACATATTCCCAAAGAGTTGGTTCCCTGCAGCCACTCAGTATCCCCACCCCACCCTCCAGACTGACCGGGGGTGGGCTTCTAATCCAAAACGAGTCATTGTCTCCACTCCAGGACCCTGGAATTGAGGCTAAGAAGGAGCGATGTCTCCCCATGTCACTAAAGAAGTAAACTCAGACCATGTTCCATCACGTGAACTGAGGAACACATAAGCCAGCTAGCTGGCAGAGAGAGGAGAGATTCTACAGAAGAATCAGAAGAAGCAGAAGTAGAAGATGGAGAACATATGCTAGCTGAATTCCCTAGAGGTTGCCTGCTCCCACTTCTACCATCTTTCCTGAAGGCATTACCACCCTTGAATTCTTTGAGACCCAGTATTCCTATAATTCAGTTGTCTCTGTCTTTCCTTTTAGTTTCCAACAGGATGTGTAGGTCACAGACAAGGTTGGTAAATGTAAGAAGTGATACTGAATTTATAAGTGAAACAATAATTTGTTTTAAGGATATAACAACCCTCAAATATTGGCCTTGATAAATTTTATAGATTTGAAATAATGCTAAAAATTACTTATCATCAGCAACACTGAGATGGCAAATTAACCCACAAAGCCAATCCTGATCTTCAAATGTTTAAAACCAATGTCCTAATTGTATTTAAGAAATCAAATTATTAAATCATATTATAATCATATGCAGTGGGAAAACATACTATAATCAGACAATGTTATCAATTGTGAAGGTAAAATTCTGAGATATTTATTTGGGATTAGGCAAACGTCTAACAGAATTAATTAAGCATTGCCTTAAATAAGTAAAAAACACATTATGGCTTTTTAAGTAACTTAAAAATTTTTTTTAATATACAGCATGCTGCAGAAAAGAGATCCTTAGACTTTGGCCTGAATATCTGCATTATAAACTACTTTGGATTATATTTCTGGGAGATGTATTGCCAATAAAATAATAACTTAAAAGTCTATTGGTAAGGAAGCAAATAAAGAATAATTCATTGAAATACTGAATTTAGGTGTTCTCCTTTTGGAATATGTAAAATCCTACACTATCTTTTAATTTTAAAACATCACAAAACAGTAAGGGAAATTTTCACCTAAGAAATAAGAATACTCGGAATGATGAGAGCAATATTCAAGAGATAAGTTGTTTGTTTGTTTGTTTTTTATCCAATTTGCCTAGTCTTATTTGTTTTGGACTAAAGAATTCAGTTTCTAGAAATCTGAGCTGCATATTTTCTCACTGTAATAACTATTTTCATTTCATATGCAAATGAGTCCTTGTTTCCTGCTAAAAATTTTCTCAGTATACAATAATCTTACAATAATCTTAGAGTCCTAATTCTGGGTACCAACAAAACAAAAGTGCTTCTGTGCGTGTGTGTCTAAGTTGCTCAGTCGTGTCCAACTCTTTGTAGCTCCATGGACTGTAGACTGCCAGGCTCCTCTATCCATGGAATTCTCCAGGCAAGAATACTGGAGTGGGTTGCCATTCCCTTCTCCAGAGGATCTTCCGGACCCAGGGATTGAACCTGGGTCTCCTGCATTGCAGGCAGATTTTTTACCACCATGAAGGAAGCCCAAAGTGCTTCTAACATAGATGATTTGATTTTTCATGCCTCTTTCTTTTTGTGCTTTCAAGGCAAAACTTCTAAGAACATAAAATAAGCTACTGTTTCTCCCCTTGGATACAAATTATTACACAAAGAATAATAGGCCCAAAGGCTGCAAAGGCCAAAGGGACAGGGGACAGAGAGTCACATTAAATCACAGAAGAAAAAACACAAACAGACTGAAGAAGAAGGGTTTGAGGCAATCCATTTCTCCCCCTGAGGAATTCATTTTTAAGGTAAAAAACTATCTTCCTCTCTTTTGGGAAGCTCCCCTAAGGTACCACTCACCCCGAGCTGGGTTAACTGTCTCTCCCAAGAGCTCCCACCACACTCCACATACTCCTACACAAGAATGACCTCACTGTACTGAATGTATCTATATTTCACTCCCTCTCACTAGAGTTAAGAACCCTGAGAGCAAATTCATGTTTGTTCATTTTTGTATGCCTGGGACTGAGCACTGTACTTCTAGAAAGCACACAGTAGATGCTCAACGATTTTTTTGGTTTGGATTGGTGAATAAATGAATGAAAGCTGTCCACTGTCACTCTGATTCACTGGAGCCCAGCACCGCGCTGCCTAATTGTAAGTAGGCACTTTCATGTCACCTATACTGGAGGTGAGTGCCCCAGGCCATGCCAGGTCAAAGGACAGAAGGCACTCACGGGAGAATGAAAGCAAGCAGCAAAGAAACAAATCTCTGGGTCCAATATTCTGCTGATCACATCCTAATTACAAAGAAAGTGATAAGAAGCTCCAAACCAGAAAGAAATACATGATACCTCCAAAGCAGAGGTGGATTATAACCTAGAGGCCACTGAGAAGAGAAAGCAGGACAATGGTCGATTTAGAAATCTTCTGCCCCTTACCTTAGATATTAAGTGGGAGGTATTATCAACTACAATTCAGCTCGAAGGGCAGCTAAGGAGGTGGAACAGGGGTGACAGGAGCTTCACTGGATGGAAGAGTCCAGCAAAGGAGAGGCAGGAAGATACTTGGAAATCCAAACCATCTGACTGTTCGGAGAAGCTTGCCAACAGGCAGCAGAACCTGATCCCTGGAAGGAAGTCTAGGAGGTATGATACCAGACCCAGTTCTAGAAATTAAAGAACCATGTATGTTACCAGAACAGTCTCAGGAAAAGTCTAAGGTAGAATTCCAGTTAATGGACCCAGAGCAGAACCTTGAAAATGAAGCAGAGTCCTATTACCTAAACTAAGACCAAAAGATGGGTGCTGATATATAAGAAGGATGGCTTGGTGCTGTCCTTCAGAATGTGCTATGGGGGCATAAGTAACCACTATCATATCTCCCAAAGTGAAACAGAACTGTGGCCCTACCATAAGAATTTGAATTTTTAAAAAAATGCACTCCCCTATCTGCTCCCACAACACACACAAGTGACTAATGAATGCCAAAATGTGCAGCTTGCTGCTCTGGGCTTCAGGTAATAATCAGCCTTGGCGGGGCAGGAGGCCAAATGAATAGGAAGCAATGGAAAGGCCCTTGCTGAGGGGTGGTAGCTATATGGACCGAAGTAGGCCTAACACTATTCAATCCTGGTCTTTTAAGAGTAGGGAAGCCTTTGAAGGCCTTACATTGCTTTCTTCCAAGCAACCCAGCAATCCCCTTCTCCCACCCTCGAGGGGAGGCAGTGTGTAACAACAGGGTTAGCAGGCAGGCTCTGGAGTTAGGCCTTCTAGGGTTGAGTCTCATCCCTGATACTTCTTAGTTGTTGACATTCCCCATGCTTTTCAACCTAATGGCTCAGCAGTAAAGAGTTCACCTGCAATGCAGGATACTCAGGAGACCAGGGTTTGATTCCCGGGTCAGGAAGATCCGCTGAAGGAGGAAATGGCAACCCATTCCAATTTTCTTGCCAGGACAATCCCATGGACAGAGGAGCCTGGCGAACTACAGTCCATGGGGTAGCAAAGAGTCGGACACAACTGAGTGACTAACACTTTCAATTTCCTATCTGAGTACAAAAATACTGAGGCAGTCAAAAAGTTTGTTGGAATTTTTCCATAAGAAACTATGGAAAAACCTGAATGAACTTTTTGGCGAACCCAACAGAATAGTAGCTCTCATCTCAAAGAGTTCATATCAGGATAAAATGACCTAGAGTAAAGCCCAGTAAATGCTGATCATTATTATTACCCTCAGTTCAGTTCAGTCACTCAGTCGTGTCCGACGCTTTTCGACCCTGTGAATCGCAGCATGCCAGGCCTCCCTGTCCATCACCAACTCCTGGAGTTCACTCAGACTCACGTCCATCAAGTCAGTGATGCCATCCAGCCATCTCATCCTCTGTCGTCCCCTTTTCCTCCTGCCCCCAGTCCCTCCCAGCATCAGAGCCCTTTCCAATGAGTCAACTCTTCGCATGAGGTGGCCAAAGTACTGGAGTTTCAGCTTTAGCATCATTCCTTCCAAAGAAATCCCAGGGCTGATCTCCTTCAGAATCAGACTGGTTGGATCTCCTTGCAGTCCAAGGGACTCTCAAGCGTCTTCTCCAACACCACAGTTCAAAAGCATCAATTCTTCAGCACTCAGCCTTCTTTACAGTCCAACTCTCACATCCATACATGACCACTGGAAAAACCATAGCCTTGACTAGACGAACCTTTGTTGGCAAAGTAATGTCTCTGCTTTTGAATACGCTATCTAGGTTGGTCATAACTTTTCTTCCAAGGAGTAAGCGTCTTTTAATTTCATGGCTGCAGTCACCATCTGCAGTGATTTTGGAGCCCAAACAAATAAAGTCTGACACTGTTTCCACTGTTTCCCCATCTATTTCCCATGAAGTGATGGGACCGGATGCCATGATCTTCGTTTTCTGAATGTTGAACTTTAAGCCAACTTTTTCACTCTCCACTTTCACTTTCATCAAGAGGCTTTTGAGTTCCTCTTCACTTTCTGCCATAAGGGTGGTGTCATCTGCATATCTGAGGTTATTGATATTTCTCCCAGCAATCTTGATTCCAGCTTGTGTTTCCTCCAGCCCAGCGTTTCTCATGATGTACTCTGCATATAAGTTAAATAAGCAGGGTGACAAGATACAGCCTTGACGTACTCCTTTTCCTATTTGGAACCAGTCTGTTCTATGTCCAGTTCTAACTGTTGCTTCCTGACCTGCATACAGATTTCTCAAGAGGCAGGTCAGGTGGTCTGGTATTCCCATCTCTTTCAGAATTTTCCACAGTTTATTGCTCTACCACTGCTTAAGTGTTTCCAGTGATAGGGATCTTAACTATTCCCCTAAAGCACCCTACAACATTGTTTTTTTAATGAACAAGATTTAAAAAAAAAAAAAAAAGCCAAGTTTGCAGTTAAAATTCTCCAAAAATTTTACATCTGTAGCCCACAGAACCGACAATCAAAAGTTAACTCCACTACTTTCTCCATTGACTCTGATCGGTTTGAACCAAATTCCAAAATATAAAAGGCAAGGGAAACGAAAATAACACTGGTCTGCTTGTTCTCAAGTTTTTGGATACAGGTATCCTTTACTTTGCAACAAAAGACAAAATAAAAAACACTATCAAAATAGTTTTTTTTCCTAAAGAGTTTTCTTGTGTCCTAAAAACTTCCAGTCCTACCATAGACTATTATTTTTTTTGCAAAGCACTGTAAGAGTATACTCCTCATACTTGAATGAAACAGCTTTTAAAGTGCTCAAAATGTGCTTTACTTGGCAAAGAACTTTAGTTGCACTTAATGTTACTGAGTTTTGTGACCATTAAAACATACACACAAACACACACACATTCATTCGTTGACAGAGCAGACTGGAACAACTCTGTCAAAAGAAAGCGTAGACGCACCAAAAAGACTCTATCCTGGGTAGTAGGCAATTTTCTAAGGACATAAAACACTAAGAGCAATTTCTGCTTTAAAGTCTTGGTCTTGCTATAACTAGAATCATTGTTAAATGACCCAAAGCATAGCGACCAACATGAAACACACTTTGCCACATGCTTTGTTCAGAAAATGCTGGAATGCAGGTGGCATTCGGAGCCAATGACATCTCTCCAATATAACCTGTTTCAAAGATCCCTCTGATTAACTTTTAATCCTGGGCTTATTTCCACCCACCACCCAACATATTTTTAAGTGTCTTTTCCATTGTCCTGCCACTCTGACTAAGACAAACTTTTTTAAAATTGACCTGAACAAGACACCCAGACAGGTAAAATACATATACATAGAGTCTATCCACAGTGCGTCCCAAGCAAGAAATAATCCACTTCTGACGTAGCCATTTTGGATTATCCAAACTATTCCCCTTTCATTAGGCTGATGGAGATTTACTGAATTCAAAGAAGTGGACCTGAGTGTTTATTAGCACTAACTATACTGAGTGACAAAACATTCTGAGCATAAAAGTTTACAAACACATTTCTAATTAATTTCCCTGAAAAAGGTGTCCATACTGCCTCCATACCTGGCTTCAATATCTCTTCTTGAGATGATTTCTTTAAAATGCATCCTGGGATTCTATGAATTGGGACTAATGTTCAGTTATATTCATTCTCTCTAATGGTGCATAATGAGAAAATAATTGTCGAAAAGAAATAAACTCTGAAAAATCTTCACTTACTTCAAGCCCATACCTGCTACAATACTATTTTAATTTAAAGGAAGGGTGAGTCCTTATTTACAGGATTTTTACACGAAACTGTTCATGTGTTAGACTTCACTGACTTGTATACAAAAGGTTTAAAAAAAAGCCAATTTTCTGTATAAGAAAAAATTTTTTTAACATTTTTTAACATAATGATATGAGTGGCAGTTACGAGGGGGATGAGGAATGTACAAGGGAGACTCATAACTTCCAGAAAACTGGTCACTAATTGTGGGCAACTAAACTGAAGCACTATTCTCAAAAGAACTTATAACATACAGTGAAAATGGTTTTACTAGGATGTGATATCAACTAACAGGCATATGCAATAACTAAGTTTAAAGATTCACTGGCGGGGGGGGAAATGCATTGGGAGCTATCAGCCCATTTTTAATTAAGAATATACTTCAGCTAGTGTAGCATTCACATATTTGCTAAGCACCAATTATGCACCTCATGCGAAGAGCTGACTCATTGGAAAAGACCCTGATGCTGGGAGGGACTGGGGGCAGGAGGAGAAGGGGACGACAGAGGATGAGATGGCTGGATGGCATCACCGACTCGATGACGTGAGTCGAGTGACTCGGAGTTGCGATGGACAGGGGCCTGGAGTATACTCAGGTGTAGCATTCAAATTTGTAACACATTATGCCCTATGGAGAGCTGATTGGAAAGACCCTGATGACGGGCAGAGGAGAGGGACACAGAGGATGAATGGCTGATTCACGACTCGATGGACGTGAGTCTGAAGACTCGGAGTGCGATGGACAGGAGCTGCGTGCTGCAATATGGGGCAAGACTCGACACATGAAGACTACTGATGAACTGAATTATGTATCAGTCTCTGTATTCTGGAGTGGCAAGAATTGATACTAAATTGTAATTTTCTAATTAACTTTTGATCTCTCAAAGTCTGTTCACATTAGGCCTCAATAAATGCCTGCTGAATTCAGTCCAATTATTTGTAGAGCTTTGCACATACTTCATTGGCTTTCTGAGGTCCAATAACTACATGCTGCTGCTAAGTTGCTTTAGTGTGTCCGATTCTCTGCAACCCTATGATTGTAGCCCGCCAGGCTCCTTCATCCACAGGATTCTCCAGGCAAGAATACTAGAGTGGGTGGCCATGCCCTCCTCCAGGGGATCTTCAACCCAGGGATCACCTGTGTCTCCTGCATTGCAGGAGGATTCTTTCACCCCTGACCTACCACAGAAGCCCTAAATACATGCTGCCCTGGGTCAAATCAGAACCCTCATGTACAACAAGCCAGGCGCCCACGCAGCAGTGGTGAGGAGTGATGGTGTGGTAACTCAAGGCAGAAGTGGTAAGGACAGGCAACAGGAAGGAAGATAGGGCTACAACTAGCAACAAAAAAAGAATCAAAAGGACTCTGTGGCCAATGCTAATAGAACCAGAGAAGATTTGAACTTTTATTGCCAAACCTTAGGTGAAAATTTGCTTTTTTAGTTTCCAGCATGGACAGAGGAGCCTGGTGGGCTGCAGTCCATGGGGTCGCAAAGGTCGGACAGGACTGAGCGACTTCACTTTCCCTTTTCACTTTCATGCATTGGAGAAGGAAATGGCAACCCACTCCAGTGTATTGCCTGGAGAATCCCAGGGACGGCGGAGCCTGGTGGGCTGCCGTCTATGGGGTCACACAGAGTCGGACACGACTGAAGCGACTTAACAGCAGCAGCAATATTTATTAACTAAAACAAAAAAAGAATACTGAGGATCCCCGCCTCTCCTCAAGCCGCAAAGAACATGATTTACTAAACTGTGAGCTCTTCAGGGTGAGAATTATGCCACTGTATTTCTGTATTACAAATTCTCAGATCAATTTACGTTGTGTTTATAAATGTTTGCTGAATGGATCATTTGCACCTTCCCTTTTCTTTCTCCACTTTTAAAATTTTATCTCTCCTTCTGATTTGGTCGATACATAGATGTCGATATGTTTGTCTCCATTTTTCTCTTCATGTTTATTTGTTACCATCCTCTTCCTCCTCTTCTCACCCCCATCCCTTCCATTACGGAAGGTTCCATAACCATAACGGAACTAAGTAAGTTAACAGTAAAATCTACTTAAAAGGAACAATTTGGATACCCATCCCTCAATGTTATATAAAATGTCGTTTTTATCAA
Organism: Bos taurus; assembly: GCF_002263795.3. Taxonomy (NCBI): domain Eukaryota; kingdom Metazoa; phylum Chordata; class Mammalia; order Artiodactyla; family Bovidae; genus Bos; species Bos taurus. The sequence goes on along the minus strand of NC_037337.1, from coordinate 11,499,679 downwards.
CAGAAATCAACCAAAAGGTGACTTTTAATGACATTAAAATATCACATCTCGTGGATGCCAAAAACCTGTACGTTTCTTTAAATATTTTGCTCAAGGAATCCACATGTCTTACTAACCGAAGGAAATAATTATAATAAGCTTGTAATCATACTTGTACACTGAGGACCGGTCTCCCAATTGGGACCAGCAATACGGATGCCGCGGTTAAAGAGTTCCACTACACTCAGGAAAAGGAAAGGACACAGGGCAACCGCGGCCCCAAAGACACCAGGCAGTTGAGCTTAAGACACTGAAAAGCCACACGAAGCCATCTGAGGGCAGCCCCCTTCAAAAGTCTGTCCTGACCAGAAAGGGTGGAGAAGGGACCCAGCAGAGGCACAGCCCACGCTGTTCCAAGCCAAATTGGAAGTTAAAAAGACCCAGGTTCTGTGAAAATAACAAACTGTGTGTGTGTGTGTGTGTGTGTGTGTTCTGTGAAAATAATAAATAGTGTGTGCACAAACCAACTAGGTAGAAACAGACAACGGTGTACCCATACCTCTCGCCCCAAGCCTGATCAGAAGCGCGGGAGGGCGCCCTGACATCGGTTCAGGGTCTTCGGGTGGGGGACCTGCTCACACCAACCCAGGAGAGCTGCAGAGGACCCAGCCCCGGCCAGGGAGCAAAAGCACAAGGGGCTTCTCCCGGAAGGGTGGAGAAATAAAGACACACTTCCCGCGCCCCACCTGCCCGGGCGCGCGGGGCGCAGCGCAAGGCGCAGCCAGGGGTCCCGGGACCTGCAGCCCCGCCGCGCATACCCCTTACCTGGCAGAAGCACCTCTGCGCCGCCGTCTCTGAGGGCTGCTGCTCGCCGTGGCCCAAGCCCAGCAACCCCACGGCGACCAAGAAGCCGATCAGGAAGCCCCAGCGGCGGCCCATAGCCGCTCCAGCCGCTTGTCGTGCCGCGCCTCGGAATCCCCAGCGCTCGCGAGCAGGCCGTGCGTCCGCAGATGAAGCCCGCGCGGGCCAGCCCCCGGCCGCGCCCCACCTCCCGGCCGCCTCCCAGGCCCGCCCTCGTCTCTCCTTCCTCTCAGAAGCCGCCACCTCTCGCTGCAGCCTGCGGACGTGCCGGGGCGCCCGCGCGGGCCGCCCGGGACCTGAGGCCCGCTTCCTCCCCGCGCGTGTGGCTGACGCACCAACCCTCTTCCCGACTCCGCCTAGCCCGGAGAGCCGCGCCCGCCCCCGCCCCGAGTCCCCTGAACGCCCCGGGCTTTTGACCAGGCTGCCGCCAGCAGCTCCGCGCGGGAGTCGGGATCCTCCCAGCTCCGCGAGCCCGAGCCAAAGCCGGAGGGGTCTGTGTCTCCCGGCAGGGCCCCGCCCTAGCCTCCTCATTCCTGGCCAATCCTTCCGTATCTCAATGCGAGGAAATCAAACCGTGAATTACGTGTCCAAGGTGGCCCTGGCTGAGTCATAAAGCTGAAAAGGATACTTGTGATCATCAATACCAGGGCTACGTATGTTGATTTTCTAGTAGTCACATCAAAAGAGCAAAAAGAAGCAGGTGAAATTAATTTTAATAATAGATTTATTGAAACCAATATATGCAAAATATTTCAAAAAAAACTCAATATTCAACGATTCATAATATATTTTACATTTTTAACTTTGAAATCTGTCATGTATTTTATACAAACTAGCCACATTTCATAGTCAAGTGTGGACCGAGGTGGGAGATCACTCTATTTTATAGGAGGAAACAGGCCCAGAGAGGTGAAGGGATATGACCTAGGCCTGGCAGCTGGCGTGAGACAGCCAGGTCTTCTGAGATCAGCCCCGGGACTGGTCCGTCAGCTTTTTTTGTTTGTTTCTTAAAGGATATACTTTTCAAGGTGAAACTGGAAAGCTCTCCAATGTCTTACACATTGCATTAAAAGTTAAAATATTTCCGTTTATTTTTTGGTAAACCATTTTTTGTTTTTTCTTAAGAAGTCATCACTTATTGACTTAACTCTAGAGTATGGTAGACCTAAAATAGGTTTTATACTCCTATTTTTCTAACTGAGAAAAATAGGCATAAAATTTATATACATTATTAAAAATCACTTAGTGTGATAGAGGTGAGACTCATGCCCTCTGCTCTGTCCATCGATGCCAGTGAACATGTAATTAAAAAGTCACCAGTCATCTGATACCCTGGTGGACCAGAGTAGCTCTGATCCTAGTATTTATAACATGCTGCTGCTAAGTCGCTTCAGTCGTGTCCGACTCTGTGCGACCCCATAGACGGCAGCCCACCAGGCTCCCCCGTCCCTGGGATTCTCCAGGCAAGAACACTGGAGCGGGTTGCCATTTCCTTCTCCAATGCATGAAAGTGAAAAGTGAAAGTGAAGTCGCTCAGTCGTGTCCAACTCTTCGAGACCCCATGGACTGCAGCCTACCAGGCTCCACTGTCCATGGGATTTTCCAGGCAAGAGTACTGGAGTGGGGTGCCATTTCCTTCTCTTCTACAACATGCATGTTAATACAATCACTCTCTTTTTACCTGGAAAGTTGTCTTTTCATTATACTGTGTATGGGTTCTCATATCCCTCTAGGGACAGACCTAACTCATTAGATCCCTTATTATGGGTCTTCTTGGTTTCCTTTTCACCTGGTTCCAATGTCTAAATTAATTTCAATTCAATAAACTTACACTCTGCCAGAATGAGCCTGACATCAGAGATACAGAGATGTATGAAAACCAGTCCCTGCACGTGGATGGACACCCCATGGACTTTAGCATGTCATCTTTTATGACAGTTTTACTTTATGTCTCTATTACTGAATTGTGATCTCTTTTAACTCCCTAAACAGGGATTATGCCTGTGACTCCCGAAAATATTTGCATGCACTTGTAAAAATGAATGAATATATTTCATATGGCTAGAGTATTAACAGGCTTCCCTGGTGGCTCAGACAGTAAAGAATCTGCCTGCAATGCAAGAGACCCGGGTTCGATCTCTGGGTCAGGAAGATCCTCTGGAGAAGGGAATGGCAACCCACTCCAGTATTCTTGCCTGGAGAATTCCATGGACAAAGGAGCCTGGCAGTCTACAGTCCATGGGGTTGAAAGGAGTTACACACGATTGAGTGACTTTCATTTTCAGAGCATTAATGTCTGAAGATTAAGCTATCAAAATGAGAGACACCATATGAAAAAGGGGAAACTAAATAAACCCTAAAATTTCAGAAAGAAGCAATCTCAACATGAATCAGCTCTGAATTTCATGCTGATGTAATAGCCCGAAATTTGGAAGAGTTTAAAAACATCAATATTCCCATGAAAAAGGCTCTATTCTATGACTTAAAACTCTTGCCCAGAACAGATTTCTAGCAAACATATCAGAAGCAATCACCATTTAAAATAATCTTTTTTACTTTATTGTCTGCCCCCAGCCCGCCTTATTGAAGTATAATTGACAAATAAAATTGTAAGATAATTAAAGAGTATATCTTGGTGATTTGACATACATAGACATTGTGAAAGGATTTCCGCCATCAAGTTAACACATTTATCATCTTACATATTTATCCTTCTTCCCTCCCTTGGTGAGAGTATTTAAGTTCAACTCTCAGAAAATATCAGTGATACATTACAGTGTTATCGACTATGGCTGCCGTGTTACACAGTAGATCCCCTGACTTTATTCATCTTACGGCTAAAAGAATGAACCCTTTTACCAACCTCTTCCTGCTTTCCCCACCCTCTTGTCCCTGCCAACCACTTTTATACTCTCTGTTTCTATGAGTTTGACCTATTATTATTCTACATATGAGTGATGCCATGCGGTACTTGTCTTTGTCTAGTTATTTCACTTAACACAAAACTCTCAAGGCCCATGCATGTTGCAGCAAATGGCAGGACTTCCTTTCTCATGCGAAATAATAGTCTGCTGTATATGTATACCACATCTTCTTTATTCATTTATCCATTGGCAGACACTTAGGTTGTTTCCATACTTTGGCAATTGTGAATAATGCTGGGTGAATGTGGAAGTACAAATATCCAGGGAATCCCCTACTTGCCCAGTGGTTAAGACACTGTGCTTCCAATGCAGGGGGCACGGGTTTGAGTCCTGATTGGGAAAGTAAGATCCTACATGCTGTGTGGTGTCAAAAACAAACAAAAAGAAGTATAGATATCCAGGTATAAACCCAGAAGTGAGATTGCTGGATCTTACTTTATTGTCTTGATAATTATAATTATTCCTTCCACATTTGTAAGGGATTTTAGATTGTATAAAGGTTTTTACATATTTGAATGTTTTATACATATTACAACTATTACTGACATTTCCCTGGGAATTCTTCGGGTTGGTCCTTTGTGTGAGCTCACTTCTTCAACTCTGCCTGCTCTGGCATCATCTCGTCTATGTTAAGGCCCATGAAATAACCGATTAGTCATCAAATAACTATTTAAGGAGCATCCACAGGGTACATAGTTCAACCTTGGATTTCTGAAAGTCCAGCCTCTCATTTATTATAACTTCACTAAACAGTATCCAATGTTTTAGAGATGAACAAGGTCACCACCTTGTTATTCTAATACTAGCAATCATAACAATAACATGACTTAGATTTAATGTACACCGCATTTCTTGATGGAATTCTGATTACTCTGCAAATAACAGCTATTATTTTTTTTTAATGACCAAAGCAGGAAATGGCTTGAGGCCAGTTTCTCAAAATGGGACATGGAGATTTTTGTGAGAAGCTTCTAGCTACATAAAATAATTTCTGACATTGAATAGACCAGAAGGAAATGATTAAGGGAAAAAATGTGGTCAAGGAAAAAGATTGTGATGACACACAAGAGGAAGAAAGGCTAAGTAAACACCTAAAAGGTTTGTGCTGATATTTGGTTAGATCTATTTATGTAATATTTACTGAATGTGTGTGCACATGCCTTATCAGTAGACTTTCTGTACAGCTGCTTCAGATCATCTGAGTTGGAGAGTTGTTTTGCTCAGTTGCTAAGTCACATCTCTTTGTCACCCCATGGACTGTGGCCTGCCAGGCTCCTCTGTTCATGGGACTTCTCAGACAAGAATACTGGAGTGGCTTGCCATTTCCTTCTTCAGAGGATCTTCCTGACCTAGTGATCAAATCTGCATTGGCAGGCAGATTCTTTACCACTGAGCCACCAGGGAAGCCCAGTTTGGGGAGAGCTGCCATCTAAGTTCTGTCATCATCTTCTTTACCTTGGGTTTCTGAAAGAGCAAACTATAAATAGTAACTAACTTCACTTCTTAATTTCCCATTCACACTTTTGCCCACTGTGTGCCAACTCCACCTTCCTACTCCTCTTTACCTGACTTTCTTATCACCAAACCCAATTACCATTTTTCATTGAAATCGTAACAGCTTCATTGCTTTGACAAAGCTGATTCCTTCTTCCTTAGATTCAATTTTCTATGTGGTAAACACTCCAGATCCTCCTTATAGTCGTCTGATGTTATGCAACTGTCTCCTTCATGGGCTGTCCCCTGAGCCCTCCTTTAAGATGTGAGTCTTCCCCAGGATTCTATCCTTTCTTCAGTGCTTTTGTTTATCTATACTCTACCTTGGAGAAACTTGCCCAATCTCATGATTTTAAATATTTCCTTTATGCTAATAACTGCCAAATCTGTTTTTCCAGTTCAGATCTCTCCCTTAAGCTTCTATGGAACACAGCCATCTGGTTTTCTCACATTTGTTTACATTACCACGTATATATATTGACAGCAAGAAATCAGGAATCAGTCTCAGTTTCCCCCTCTCTTTCATCTCCCATGATCTACTGATCAATCAAATCCCACCAGTTCTGTCATCAGTTTATTCCCTCCTCACCATCCTTATGACCTAGGACTAGTTTCAGCCCTGACTGTTGCTCACCTGATTTATTACAATATTTCCTTAACTGATCACCCAGCTTCTAGGCTTGTACTCTCAAAAAACAGTCTTCCCTGCTAACCTGATTTCTCAAAAATGTAAATTACATCTCTGTCCAAAATCTGCATGCTCTTGATCTGGTGCTTCTGAAGAATTAAATTCAAGATTCTCAGCACAACATTTAAGGTCCCCACTATTTCTCCAGCTTCATCTCCAACACCTCTCTGCCTTATAGCTAGTGAACTGCTATTATCCCCATAGAGACCTTGCTGGGCTTCCCAGGTGGTGCTGGTGGTAAAGAATCTGCCTGCCAATGCAGGAGACATAAGGCATTGGGTTTGAGCCCTGGGTTGGGAAGATCTCCTGGAGGAGGAAGTGGCAACCCACTCCAATATTCTTGCCTGGAGAATAGACAGAGGAGACTGGTGGGCTACAGTCCATAGGGTTGCAATGAGTCAGACATAACTGAAGAGACTTAGCACGCATGCACAGAGAGCTTGTATCCAGATGCCACATCTTTGCTCCCCCTATTTCCACCCCTGAAATGTTTTCTCCCCTGTCCCAACACCCATCAACTTAATACACCTGGCTAATTCCTTTAAGGGGCTTCCCTTGTGGCCCAGCTGGTAAAGAATCTGCCTGGAATGCGGGAGACCTGGGTTTGATCCCTGGGTTGGGAAGATTCCCTGGAGAAGGGAAAGGCTACCCACTCCAGTATTCTGGCCTGGAGAAATCCATGGACTATACAGTCGGGCACGACTGAGCAACTTTCACTTTCACTTTCAACTGCTTTAAGATTCAGCTCAGGCAGCTGCTACCTCCAGGAAATCCCCCCAACCCCTCGTTTATGGTTGTATAGATTCCTCTTCTTTGGTCTCATAAGAGCATATAATTGTGCCTACCACATGGAATTAAATATAACTTATGTATAGGTTTTCCACATTCAACAGGCAAGCAGGGAACTTGCCTTTGGTAGTCTCAGTTTTTCCAGCACTCAGCATTATGTTTGTGCTTCACAAGATGACCTCTGAGTGAGTTAGTCAACTTACAAACAAATTAACTAACGAACGTAAAAAGATACGAGCAGCATGAGATGTCACAGGGCAGTGTATGATTACAATCCAAACAACCACTTAGAAACTTAGAAACAAATCGATCATTTTGGGCAGAAGTAATTTTGGATCAGGGAGAGGACAGAGCAGAATTGGAATTGACAATAGAAAATTAACAAAAGGTATGGATGTGGGAAAACTGATGACAGTAGAATCTCAACTACTAATTGATTCATTAGAAAAAATAAAAGAACGTTATCTAAAATTCATTTAGAAAACATTTCAAGATCAGGACTCTCCAGTCAAGAAACAAGGGTGGCTACAAACCCAGGGACTGTAGACTCAGCATGATTCCAAACACAGAGGAAATTCTAAAATGAAAAAGTGTAGATTAAGTGAAATCCCTCCATGCTGAATGTTAAAACTCCTCCCCCACCTTCAGCAGACCACCTATAACGCTCAGTTTCAAAACTGCAGACCTTATACACTTCTTACCACTCACGTCATCACTCCTGATCCTTTTCTCTTCCATTCTAGAAGGCGACTGGAGTCCCTGGTGGTCCAGTGATTAAGAATCTGTCTTCCAAAGCATGGGATCAAAGCATAGGGTTTGATCCCTAGTAGGGTAACTAGCAGGCTGAGACAAACAGCTTGTGTACCCCAGTGAAGACCCAGAACAGCCTAAAAAAAGAAAAAGAAAAGGGGATTGGAGAATTTTCTAGGAATAAACAATGGCATCAAAAACAACAAAACAGCTGGTCCCCTCCACTCACACTACTGTTTTTTGTTTTTTTTTTTTACTTTAGTGCCTCACTCATTCTATGATCAGAAAATTAAAGCTCACCAGATTAAAGAACGCCTCCAAATTAAAATAGACCAAAATAAATAGGAAAAAGGGAACTTTGAAGAAACACAGAGAGAAGAAAGGAAGACAATCAAAAAGCTATACCAGAATCATCAAAGTCATAAGAACGGGATTACATTAAAAAGAACAAGCAGGGAACAAGGAAGAGTTCTTGGAAACCAAATATATGGTAGCTAAAATAAGAAGTTTCGATAGAAACACCAGAAGAAATGTTGATGAAATCTTCTAGATAGTGAAATAAAAAGACAAAGATGTAGAAATAGATAAGAAGAGATGGGGGGAAAATAGAGAATTCGTTCAAGGAGAAGAGTCTGACTAATAAGAGTACCATGAAGGGAGAACATACAAACAGAGGAGATAATCTTAGAAGTAATTCAATAAAATAACCAAAATGGAAGAATGGCTATCTAGATTCACTGGACACACTGAATACCCAGTGGATAGAAAATTCTCCTAACAGAGACAAAAAGTTCAGAAAGAAAAAAGAAATCCTGGTTTCTGACAAAAGATTGAGACTCAGCAAGGCACTGCAGAAGCCCTGGAAGATACAGGACAACGGAGCAAGGCCTTCAACATTCTGAGAATTTTATAGCCAGTTACAATGTTAATTAAGTAGCAGAGCAGAATTAAGATATTGTTAGAGAGGAAGGATAATGTACATTTTTACTCCTTTGTCATAAAATCACTGAGCGGATATGATCCAACCAAAAAAAGGAAAAAGCCAAAAATGAGGAGACCTGGGTATCAGGAAAGAGAAGATAGTACACAAGAGATGGGTTAGGGAAGTTCTAGAAGAGAGTTATGCAGCATCCCTACAGAGCCCAGATTAGAGCAAGAAGACAGTGGCCTCCAGGAGGGGTTTCTCCAGGAAAATCAGGACAGGAGGGATACTTGATGTGACTTTCTGAAAAACACTAGAGAAAAAGTGATTAAAAAAAAAAAAACCCAACTAAACACTTTTAAAAATGAGGCAGCTTTTAATCACAGGAAGTTCAAAACAGTTTTACAATAAACCTAATATAACTATAGCATATTGTTTGTCCTGGGTGGCCTCACAATAAGACAAATACTGGACAGCAATTTAACCAAAACTTGTGTATATTGTATATGAGAGGTGGAGGTAGGGAAAGAGGGAATCTGGAATAATACAAAGGTGCTGAGTCTTTACCTTATTAGGAAGTCAAAAGATAAATCCTAAAATTGATCTAACAAGAAATAACAGCATAAGCATATTACTTAAAAATGTGGTGGTAACCCACCTCCCCCCTCAAAAAAAGGAATTAAAGGATGGATCTCAGGGGTAGAAAAGGATGGGGGAATGGACTCTTTTTCAATCTAAGCCTCATAGTACTTAAAAAATTTTTATGTATTCAGTTCAGTTCAGTTCAGTTTAGTCGCTCAGTCGTGTCTGACTCTTCGTGACCCCATGAATCGCAGCACGCCAGGCCTCCCTGTCCATCACCATCTCCCGGAGTTCACTCAGACTCACGTCCATCAAGTCAGTGAGGCCATCCAGCCATCTCATCCTCTGTCGTCCCCTTCTCCTCCTGCCCCCAATCCCCTCCCAGCATCAGAGTGTTTTCCAATGAGTCAACTCTTCGCATGAGGTGACCAAAGTTCTGGAGTTTCAGCTTCAGCATCATTCCCTCCAAAGAAATCCCAGGGCTGATCTCCTTCAGAATGGACTGGTTGGATTACCTTGATCAAAAAGGGTATTTCCCACAAGTCTAGGAATTCAAACTTCTTGTTCTACCTCAACATTTTACTGGTCAACCATAGATGCATTCAATTAAGTGCATTCTGGTAAGTATTTCAGGGTAGATACTTGAAGTGGCAAATTTCTAAAAATTCTAGTGTTGTAACTGGTGTGTGAACAAGAAAAAGTAGTTGCCACCTGCCTATCTGGTACTGTTTCCCGATTTCTCTCTAGAAAAATATTAGTTCTTATTGTATTAGTTATCCTTCACCGTGTAACAAATGATCACAAAACTTTAGTGGCTTAAAACAACAAACATTTATTATCTTCAGTTTTTGTAGGCACTGTTACTTGCCCATCTGGTACTGTTTCCCAATTTCTCTCTAGAAAAATATTAGTTTTTATCATGTTAGTTGTCCATCACCATGTAACAAATGATCACAAAACTTAGTGGCTTAAACAACAAACACATTATCTTCAGTTTTTTGGGTCAGCAGTTCAGGAACAGCTGAACTGGGGTGCATGACTTATTTCTCATGATGTTGCAATCAAGCCGAGAGCTTCAGTCATCTGAAGGCTTGCCTAGGCCTGGAGGCTCTGCTTCCAAGATGGCTAACTCACATGGCTATTGGCAGAAGGTCTCAGTTCCTTGATGGCTGTTCCTTTCCATGTGAGTCTCTCCACAGGTCTGCTGATGTGTCTTCTTAGCATGATGGATGGCTTCCCTCAGAGGGAGTGATTCAAGTCAGAGTACGGAGGAAGCCCGAATGCCTTTTAAGGCCTAGCCTCAATGGCTGTGTACCATCACTTTCACTTCATTCAATTTGTCCGAAACATGTTGCTAGACCCAGGGGAAGGAAATTAGGCTCCACTTCTTGAAGTGGGAAGTATCAAAGCATTTGTGTACATATTTTAAAACCACAACACCTATCAATGCTACATTAGGTTAGGAGACTATCTGTAAATGATTTATTGAGGATCTAAATACAGCTCATCACTGTTCATTATGAAATCACTTTTAATGATCCTTTCCTCAATAACTAAGATATGGCCTAACTTCTCACCTCACTTCTCTGCTCTGCAGTATTTTAAGTGCCTTGAGAACTGATGACATTTCTTAGTGTTTTTGTATCCCTGTATATCTATCACAGTGTTTAACATATTCACAAATTTATTCAATAGTATATATATGTATGTACGTGTGTATAGATGCTTTCAAATTGTGGTGCTGGAAAAGTCTCTTGAGACTGCAAGGAGATTAAACCAGTCAATCCTAAAGGAAATCAACCCTAAATATTCATCTGAAGGACTTATGCTAAAGCTGAGGCTTCAATACTTTGGCCACCAGATGTGAAGACCTGACTCATTGGGAAACACCCTGATGCTGGGAAATAGTAAAGGCAAAAGGAGAAGGGTGTGACAGAGGATGAGATGGTTAGATAGCATCACCAACTCAATGGATATCAATCTGAGCAAACTCTGGGAGATAGTGGAAGACAAAGGATACACAGTCCCTATGCACGTGTGTGTGTGTGTGTGTGTGTGTGTGTATAAAACCATCTTCTGAGGATACAATAATGAACAAGAAATAGTCATAGTTCTTGTTCTCTTAGAATTTATAGTCTCCTTGGGGAAAAGACACATTTAATTGCATTTAAATATTTGAGCACACTTATGAATGTACACTTACCAATTCAGTTACATTTTCTGATGGACAGGGATACAGTCTTAGAGGTGTATATAAAAAAGGAACAGGACTGTTCTGTTGTAGGCATAGAGAAAATAGATAGGAAGTTCAGCTGAAGGGGAATTTTGCCAGATGGGTGAACAAGAGTCAAAGGAGTGTAAAATATGGGTGTATGTTGAACTAACACACCAGTACTTATAAATATTTATTGAATTGAATCAAACTGAGGTGCCTTTTTTCTTCTTTGCCTCTTCTTCTCTTCTTTACTTCTTGATGTCAGAGGTGAAATACTCTGGTATGGACAGACTAGTTAGACCAGAATAATTGCACCTGAGTGGGAGAAGGGACTAACCCTGCTCAGTCCACCTTCCTTGTTTATTGTCTAACTGCAATTTCCAGTTATATTTGGAAAAAAACAGAATACAATATTCACACAATGTCCGTAAGATTTTTTCCCAGTAAATTCGAAGACATCTTTTATATTTTCTAATATTTTAATTTCCTAACAAAATTTTTGGTAGTTAAATTTACTTAAATTTGAACTTCATATGCATACATAGGATATACCTATTGAAATTCAAACATCAGAGCCGCTGGATGAGATGACAGCAAATGGAGTCGGGAATGCGACTGATTCTGTTGAAACAACCACAAATTCTCTCCAGGAATAATGCTGAGAAGAGGTACAGCAATGTGGATCTGTACCACAAAATTTGAGGTCATTACTACTCTTAAATAATTTAAAATAACACTATTGAATGCTTGGGGCTTCCCTGGTGGCTCAGTGGTAAAGATTCTGCCTGCTAGTGCAGGAGATGCAAGAGACATGGGTTTGATCCCAGAGTTTGGAAAAGCCCCTGGAGGACGAAATGGAAACCCATACAGTATTCTTGCCAGAGTAAGATACGATTGAGCATGCACACATGTATTAATAGCTTAGAGGCACGCTGTTATTTAATACTCATGACATCCCTATGAGATAGGTAAAACATTATACTCATTTTACGGAGATTTTTGAAAGATTCATTTGTCCAAAAGCACAGAAATCTTATAGACAGTTCTATCAGGTTTCACATTCCTTACTCAGTCTACTTCATCATCTTTATCTTGTGCCCCTCATCTCCACAACCCATCCCTTCCGGTCTCATTGGCCTTCTCTCTGTTCCAAGAAATGAGCCAAGCCCCTTTCACCTCCAAAATCACTGCAGATGGTGACTGCAGCCATGAAATTAAAAGACGCTTACTCCTTGGAAGGAAAGTTATGACCAACCTAGATAGCATATTGAAAAGCAGAGACATTACTTTGCCAACAAAGGTCCATCTAGTCAAGGCTATGGTTTTTCCAGTGGTCATGTGTGGATGTGAGAGTTGGACTGTGAAGAAGGCTGAGCGCCGAAGAATTGATGCTTTTGAACTGTGGTGTTGGAGAAGACTCTTGAGAGTTCCTTGGACTGCAAGGAGATCCAACCAGTCCATTCTAAAGGAGATCAGCCTGGGTGTTCTTTGGAAGGAATGATGCTAAAGCTGAAACTCCAGTACTTTGGCCACCTCATGCGAAGAGTTGACTCATTGGAAAAGACTGATGCTGGGAGGGATTGGGGGCAGGAGGAAAAGGGGACGACAGAGGGTGAGATGGCTCTGTCATCGGTGGATGGCATCACCGACTCGATGGACATGAGTTTGAGTGAACTCAGGGAGATGGTGATGGACAGGGAGGCCTGGCGTGCTGCTATTCATGGGGTTGCAAAGAGTCAGACACGACTGAGCGACTGAACTGAACTGAACAGCATTTATTACACTTTGAAATCTTTTTTTTTTTAATCTTCCTACCAGATCAAATCCTTAGTACTTCATTCACTGAATGAAGAAATAAATCAATAGCTTACTCCTTCTGTACCTGGAGATCCTAGATAGTATTGTGTTATACCAACAGGTATACATCGAAAAGCCATAAGCGCTACTTAGAGAAATATGTATATTCTCTATTTTACTCTCATATTAATTTATTACATTTCTTTAGTGGTTCCAGGACAGGATGACTTAAAAACACCAAGGCTTCTTAGGGGACAGCGCCCTGCTCTACCCAGGCCGACCAGCAGGGGACGGTGTAGGTGGAGGTCTCCTTCCGCGGGCTCCGGCGCCCTAGACGCAGAAGTTGGAGAAGTGCAGTGAAGAGGCGGAGCCAACCGGAAGGGGCGGGGTCACCTGCGAACCTGCCCTTCCAGGGAGGCTCTTCTCCCTCGCCCCGCCCCTTCCCCCGCCCGGGCGGCCATGGCCATTCCCGGCATCCCCTATGAGCGACGGCTTCTCATCATGGCGGACCCTAGAGATAAGGCGCTTCAGGACTACCGCAAGAAACTGCTGGAGCACAAAGAGATTGACGGCCGTCTCAAGGAGTGTGAGTGCACCTTTCTTTCCACGTAATCTCGTACCTGGACCCGCTTCTGTCTCTGCCGAAGCGGAGGCCTTTTGCCGAGTTCGGCAACCGAGTCCCGGGGATGAGAAGGCCTCAGTCCAGGGACAAGGCGCTTTGTCATTCCGCCCAGTACTTGGGAAGCCGAGCCTTTTCGGGCGTGGAAATGATCTAGTCTGGTCCAGGTGACATACAGAACATCCCCAGTTCTGAGATAAAAGTGGAAAATGACCCGACAAAGAGTGGGGAAGAAGTTGGTCAGAGATGTTTCCCAGGTTGAAGTGCAAGGAGTGCAGTATTGGTGGAGCCCCGGAACCCGGAGCGCGGAAAAGACTTGAGTCAAAGAAGCTCAAGCAAGAGATGAGATTCTAGGGGGATTGGCTTGTTAGTGGAGTAGAAAACCGAACATGGGGTTTAAGGGATAAGGCGTATCAGTCAGAGTAGCCCTTTTCATCTTTACTCGTGTTTTGAATTGTACTGCATTAATTACACACGTTTCCCTTACCTCCTGAACTAAATAAAAGAGTTGCATTTTTTTCTTAATGCACCGTCACCGACGTAATAAATGAAAACCTTAACCATACTTCTGTGGAGCTTTATTTAGGTTAAAAAGCCAGAGGGTAACAGTGCATGTAAATAGATAAAGTGAGGAGGGTCTAACTCTTATTCGGATTTGTAATCTCAGATTCGGAAATGTCAGAAGGTCAATATCTGTTAAGAATGTTACCTAAAATGTGCTCAAAGAAGTAAGTATTGCCGATCAAGAAAATAAAAATACGTGCTTTCTCTGTAATATTTCGTTTTGAAACATGTCATCTGCAAACAGCATTGTTACTTTTGTGTGGTTTGATTCAGTGGATATAAAATATATGTAAAGTGAAACAGACAAAAATTAAGATTTGGTGGCTTAAACTCGCGAAGATTACTTAATTCAAAATGTTCAAATTATATTATTTCAGTAAGGGAACAATTAAAAGAACTTACCAAGCAGTACGAAAAGTCTGAAAATGATCTGAAGGCTCTACAAAGTGTTGGGCAGGTAGGTAATGGAGTTCGGGATGTAGAGGGTGATGGTGATTTATTTTTTTAAGCTCTTGGCAAAAAATAATGCTCTTTTTTTTCTTTATTAGATTGTGGGTGAAGTACTTAAGCAGTTAACTGAAGAAAAATGTAAGTGTATTAGATTGTTAGTAAAGAGAAAAAGAGCAGGGTTACCTCCTTTCTGTCACCAGCTTTGAATGCTTATTGCTTAAATGATTATAATGAAGGTGGATGATATTCTTGCATAGACTGAGTTTTCTTTCAACTCTTGTCTTTTGGAGAACAGAAATAAAACTCAACGTGCCATCAATGTGGATATATTTAGTTTTTACTTTCTATGTTTCAATTTGTTTTTTCATTTCTTTTTTCCCCTTTAGTCATTGTTAAAGCTACAAATGGACCGAGATATGTTGTGGGTTGTCGTCGACAGGTAACATTTTATATTTGTATAGTGCTTCATAATTGACAAAAGTGCTTTGAGATAAGTTATTTAATTTTCCAGGTAGGCAAGTTAGAAATTATGCCCATAACTCCCGAAGGTGGCTTGTTCAGATATAGCTAATTATTAGCAAAGCCTAAACTCAAACCATGGGAGAAGGCAATGGCACCCCACTCCAGTACCCTTGCCTGGAAAATCCCATGGATGGGGGAGCCTGGTAGGCTGGGGTCCATGGGATCGCTAAGAGTCAGACATGACTGAGCGACTTCACTTTCACTTTTCACTTTCACGCATTGGAGAAGGAAATGGCAACCCACTCCAGTATTCTTGCCTGGAGAATCCCAGGGACGGGGGAGCCTGGTGGGCTGCTGTCTTGGGGTCGCACAGTCAGACATGACTGAGCAACTTCACTTTCACTTTCATGCACTGGAGAAGGAAATGGCAGCCCATTCCATTGTTCTTGCCTGGAGGATTCCAGGGACGGGAGAGCCTGGTGGGCTGCTGTCTTGGGGTCGCACAGAGTCGGACACGACTGAAGCAACTTAGCAGCAGCAGCAAACTCAAACCATGAATTTGACTCCTGATGAAAGCTCAGCCGTGTCCGACTGTTTGCAACCCCATGGACTATACTGGCTATGGAATTCTCCAGGCCAGAATACTGGAGTAGGTAGCCTTTCCTTTCTCCAGGGGATCTTCCCAACCCAGGGATTGAACCCAGGTGTTCTGCATTGCAGGTGGATTCTTACCAGCTGAACTGTCCTGGTAGTCTACTTTTCTGCTTGATTGCATTAGCTCAGTCAACTCTACACACAGAGAAATCAAAGAATCTTAGAACTGAAAAATAATTCAGATTATTTTATTTTAATGTCTCTTTTTGAAGAAGACTTAAAAGTATTAAACCTTATAAATTGCATTTTAAACATTCAGAAATATTACTTATCAACTTTACTATAGGTTGAATTGATTTTGTGTGAATTGGTTTAGATTAGAATAAGCAAATGGCAACCCACTCCAGTGTTCTTGCCTGGAGAATCCCAGGGACCGCGGAGCCTGGTGGGCTGCCATCTATGGGGTCACACAGAGTCGGACACGACTGAAGTGACTTAGCAGCAGCAGAATAAGCAAATTGAGATAACTCCAAGTTTTATTTTGCAGTCAAAAACTGACAAATAGATTTGAATTATTTAGTAACCACTGAAGCCAATTTATGTACTACTCTATTCTTTAGGAAATGCCTTTAGCAGATTTTTAAAAACTCATTGGAAGAGCTTTCTCTGAGTATTTGTTATATCAGGTTCAGGTTTTAAAACATTGACCCGACATGGCTATAGAATGGAATTTTACCCAGGGACAAGGTTCAGTCTTAAGATTTTGCTTACATATAAGTGGGATGATATTTTCTAAATCAAAATTTTAGATGCCTAATCCTATAAAGAATATTTATGTCCCTTTCAGGACTCTCTGGATGCCAGAAGTTGGCATTTACAGATATTTCATGATTATATGAGGGCAATAGAGCATTTGAATGCTGAAAAATATTAGAAAGGCCAGAGTATATATTGCCTATAGATATAAATGAAATAACTTCTTATTGATCTCTGTTTAAGCTCTTGTTTCAAGTACAGTAGTCCCTCATCCGTGGGGGATATGTTCCAAGACTCCCAGTGGATGCCTGAAACCTAGGCATGTAACCAAACCTATATGTGCTATATTTTTTCCTATACATACATACTTATTATGATAAAGTTTCCATTTATAAATAAGGGAGGGGGAACTACTGTATCTGGGAAATACTTTTAGTTTAATCCATTATATTAAACCTAGTATTTAGCTTGCTCCCACTTCAAGTTGCTCTATCTTATCCAACTCTTTGCAACTCTGTGGACTGTTGCCCTCCTCTGCCCGTGAAATTTTCTAGGCAAGAAAACTGAAGTGAGGTGCCATTTCCTCCTCCAGGGGATCTTCTGACCCAGGGATTGAATCCATGTCTCCTGCATTTCTCTCCTGCACTGGCAGGCAGATTCTTTACTATTGAGCCACCAGGGAAGCCTCCCACTTCATTTTAACTGGCACTAAATCCTAAACCAAGCACTCTCTGCAAAATTCTGTGAAAAGTGTTCAGTAATTTGTGTGATTCTGAAATTGTATTAACAAGCAGTTTTCTAAACTATTGAAAAGTAACTCTTTTTGACAAACAGCCTGAGCATGATTGAATCTCTTTGGATAGATTCTATCCAGTTCTACCCAAATAAGTTACACTGCCTAAATATGCCAATAAATTATTTAGTATGATTCAACTTAACATAAAATATATTTACCGTGGTGTCTGACATGTAGCAAAGGCATAAATGAAGGTTGCTGGGATTTTTTTTATTCTTTAGAATTTTACTAAATCTCTAGAGGGAAACAGTGCATTTCTCCCTTATCTACTGTGATCATAGAGTATATTCTTCTCAAAACCATAGTTTTTAAAATAAATTTAATGGACGTACTTGTAAGATGCTTTCCTTTCTTTCTTCACAAATGTTCACTAAGGAATCTGTATATATACTTTGCTACCAGTTTCCAAAGTCAAAAGTCAGTGCCTAAATCAAAATGATGAGCAACACTATTAAATAGTGAGCCTTTGAAAGTAAAATATTGCAGTCAGTTCCTGCTTCAAAAACAAAGTCGTTGCCTCCTCAAATTTTGTGTATTAGGGGTTTCACAGTGAGACTGCACAAAAGGGCACTTTTTTAAGAGGCAGAACTCCATGTTGTTTATAATCTAATATTAGTGTTCTCTCTGAAGGGTAAAAATGATTATTTGGCTTCTAACTATGCTCTTGTTAGACTGTTATACCCCCTTTCAAGTGGTTATGTGACACTTTCTGTTTTATAAAATTAGCTTGACAAAAGTAAGCTGAAGCCAGGAACAAGAGTTGCTTTGGATATGACTACACTAACTATCATGAGGTAGGTATCTTATACTATTTAGTTAACCTTTTATTGTCATGGAGGGAAGATTTTATCCAAAATAGATGCTTCCTGAGATCACTGAATATTTTGCCACTTTTCTGCTTTTATTAATTTCAGATTAGTTTAAACATGATTTTATAAGATCTCCTACACGTTCTTGTATAAGCAAATCATTTATACTCTTTGTAGGCTGAGACAAAATACATCTTTTAAAAGAAAAGTACACACTTTATCATTACAGATATTTGCCAAGAGAAGTGGATCCATTGGTTTACAACATGTCTCATGAGGACCCTGGGAATGTTTCTTATTCTGAGATTGGAGGGCTATCAGAACAGATTCGGGAATTAAGAGAGGTTGGTAGTATATGCTTTGTTCTCTGAACTTACCAAGGAATAGTACTGGTTTTAAAATGCCTGAAGGCCAGAGCCTGTGGTGTCTGGGTCTCTGGAGCCTGAGCGGCAGTCGGGAGGCTGAGAGGCAGATGGCAGCGCTACCAGCTCCTCTCCCTGCCCTACCTCTGTCCTAGTGGCCACGCCCTACCTGTGTGGTGGTAGGTGGGCTGTCTGTTAAGACGCATCATGTACATTTGTATCAAAAATAAATAAGTGACCATGAAAAAGAAATACCTGAAGGAAGGGAGAGGATGTAAAATTACTTTGTCCAAATAATGTTTACTGAATATTATATAAATAGTATTTTTGCTGAGAGAAAAATAGCTCTGAAGCTCTAGTTATAAAAATTACAGGTTTTTGTAATTTGGAGATAATTTGATGTTAGAAAAATCTTACCCTTTTTTTTTTTATGACAAAGAAGGGGAAAAAAACTAAGAATAATTGACATATACTGAATATATTGAATAATGGATATAATCCAATGCTCATGCCATCTGTTAGTTTGATTATCTTGTAATTTACTTGGGTTGGAGCACATTTGGATGGTGTGTGTAATGTAGTTTTTTCCCATAACCTCGTTATACTATTATCCTTATAATAGAGTAAGTTATCTGTGTCTTACATATTTTATTTTGTTAAAACTGTTTACTGTCATTTAAGAAAAAGACTGGCTTTGGATGGCTTAAATGGTGTGCTGTTGTCCATGGGGTCGTAAAGAATGGGGCACAGCTTAGCGACTGGATAACAGAAACAATTAAGTTCTTAGGTGAAGAATCAAATCAGGATTGCCTTGCTTCACAGCACAGATAGCTTCTTAACACTTCTCTTTTAAGCAGATTAAATTGTCATATTGATTTCATCCTAATTTAGGATGGAGATACTCAGGAATGAATTTGGTTAGTCAGAAAAGCTTACATTATCTGATTTCAGCACTTTAAATTTCCTCGAACTCTTATTAAAGGTACAGATTCATAAGCTCTCTGCATGGTTTTGATGTAACGGATTAGGGGTAGAATCCACAGGAATTAGCATTGAAACAAGCATTCTGGGGGCCTTGCGTTACTGTCCAGTGGTTAAGACTCTGTACTCCCAGTGCTGGGACCCTGGGTTCCAGTCCTGGTTGGGAAACTGAAATCCTATGTGCCTCATGGTGTGGCCTAAAACGCAAAAATAAGCAAGCATTCCAGATGATTATGAAACCAAGCTTTTTTATTTTTTTTTTTAACCATACTTGAGGAAGCACTGGCTTAAGCATAAATAAAAGCCTGTTATTTTCACTTAGTAGTTAATGAAAGGGCAGAGAGAGAACTGGTGCTTCATGAAACACTGAAATCTTTTACAGTGGTTTGCTGCATCAGCCATAGGAGCAGAATCTCTCTCTGTGTCTTCTCCTCTCTCTCACACACACACATACACACACACCACAGACATGCAATCCGTTTTCCATCTGCAGACAGTTGAGAATATTAATTACACACACACACACCATGGACATCTGTAGACAGTTGAGAATATTAATTAAACACACACACACAGAGTCCATGAACATGCAGTCCCCCTTTCCATCTGCAGACAGTTGAGAATATTAATTGCCCACAATTTTGGTATGTCTTAATCATACCTTGGAGAAGGCAATGGCACCCCACTCCAGTACTCTTGCCTGAAAAATCCCATGGACGGAGGAGCCTGGTAGGCTCACTTTCATGCATTGGAGGAGGAAATGGCAACCCACTCCAGAATTCTTGCCTGGAGAATCCCAGGGACGGGGGAGCCTGGTGGGCTGCCGTCTATGGGGTCACACAGAGTCGGACACGACTGAAGTGACTTAGCAGCAGTAGCAGCAGCAATCATACCTTAAGTGCAAAACTACTCAAAAAAGTTTCTCTCTCAAGTTACTGGTAAACAGTGGCAGACTTCATTTTCGGGGGCTCCAAAATCACTGCAAATGGTGACCACAGCCATGAAATTAGAAGACACTTGCTCCTTGGGAAAAAAGTTATGACCGACCTAGACAGCCTATTAAAAAACAGAGACATTGCTTTGCCAACAAAGGTCCATCTAGTCAAGGCTCTGGTTTTTCCAGTAGTCATGTATGGATGTGAGAGTTGGACTGTGAAGAAGGCTGAGAGCTGAAGAATTGATGCTTTTGAACTGTGGTGTTGGAGAAGACTCAAGAGTCCCTTGGACTGTAAGGAGATCCAACCAGTCCATCCTAAAGGAAATGAGTCCTGAATGTTCATTGGAAGGACTGATGTTGAAGCTGAAACTCTCAATACTTTGGCCACCTGATGTGAAGAGCTAACTCATTGGAAAAGACCCTGATGCTGGGAAAGATTAAAGGCGGGAGGAGAAGGGGATGACAGAGCATGAGATGGTCGAATGGCATCACCAACTCATTGGGCATGAGTTTGAGTAAACTCCAGGAGTTGGTGATGGACAGGGAGGCCTGGCATGCTGCAGTCCATAGGGTTGCAAAGAGTCGGACACAACTGAGCGACTGAACTGAACTAGTTACTCGGACTGAAGAGTTTAAATTGGACAGTCAAATCCTCACCTTTTTGGTCCCTCACTTTGCTTTCTTTGAATCAGTCTTAGGGCATTGAGCTGACTGTGGCTCAATAGCAAGGAGAGATAAGGGAAAGCCTTCCTCAGTGATCAATGCGAAGAAATAGAGGAAAACAACAGAATGGGAAAGACTAGAGATCTCTTCAAGAAAAATAGAGATACCAAGGAACATTTCATGCAAAGATGAGCACAGTAAAGGACAGAAATGGTATGGACCTAACAGAAGCAAAAGATACTAAGAAGAGGTGGCAAGAATACAAGAAAGAACTATACAAAAAAGACCTTCATGACCCAGATAACCACGATGGTGTGATCACTCACTTAGAGCCAGACATCCTAGAATGCAAAGTCAAGTGGGCCTTAGGAAGCACCACTACGAACAAAGCTAGTGGAGGTGATGGAATTCCAGTTGAGCTATTTCAAATCCTAAAAGATGATGCCATGAAAGTGCTGCACTCAATATGCCAGCAAATTTGGAAAACTCAGCAGTGGCCACAGGACTGGAAAAGGTCAGTTTTCATTCCAATCCCAAAGAAAGGCAATGCCAAAGAATGTTCAAACTACTGCACAATTGCATTCATCTCACACACTAGTAAAATAATGCTCAAAATTTCCCAAGCCAGGCTTCAACAGTATGTGACCCAAGAACTTCCAGATGTTCAAGCTGGATTTAGAAAAGGCAGCAATGGATATGAGTTTAAGAAAGCTCCAGGAGTTGTTGATGGACAGGGAAGCCTGGCATGCAGCAGTCCATGGGGTCGCAAAAAGTCGGACACAACTGAGCAACTGAACTGAATTAGAACATTAAGAGCAGAACTTATGGTTTTATTAAGACTATGACAAATGGCAACCTAAGAAAATTTAAATAACATTTCTTTCAGTGGCAATTTTATCATTATTTTTGTTGTATTCAAATGCAAAATAGTGTGGATCTTTTTGGGATTTTTTTGTTTAACTGATTTCTTGTATAATTTTTTTGTTGATGCAGAGGTTATATTCAGTGAAATTATAAATGTACAAGTTTTTAAATGTACAGCTCAAGTATGTTTTGACAGGTTATATGCCTGTGCAACCATCACTTCTGTTAAGGGTGTGGTTATTTTAACAAGTGTGTTAAATAAGTAGTATAAATTACCACATGCTTTTTTTACAAAATGAGTATTTTTATGTATTTATTTGACTGTCCTCATCTTAATTGTTGCATGCAAGATCTAATTCCCCAGCCCAGCCTTCTGCATTGGGAGTGTGGAGTCTTAGGCACTGGACCACCAGGGAAGTTCTGCCACATGCTTTTTAATTAATTTTTAAAATATTTTAAGCTCTTTAGATTTAAGAGATATCATCTGCCTGATAAAAGACCTCTAATATAAATGGTTTTGTATAGCACCGAATTCTAGATCTTTTATGAATTATGCATGTACGTAATAGCTCATATTGTACTTAAAATATTTGAAAGTATGTTAAAATGTTAACTAACTGTTTAAGAACCTGTAACTTCTTTTCCAGGTAATAGAATTACCTCTTACAAACCCAGAATTATTCCAGCGTGTAGGAATAATACCTCCAAAAGGCTGTTTGTTATATGGACCACCAGGTTGGTATTAAGCTTCATCTGTCTCAGTATGAATCAATGAATAAAACAATAAGATGGAAATATTTAATGTTGCCATTTCAGCCTTCATTCTGTTCAGAGTAAGGAAGCAACTGGAGATGTGTGTCTATAATTTTATTAGGCTTGCTTAGTCTTACGTTTCATAAGTATATATCTTAACATGTTGTGTGATTCTAGCCAGTTTTCCCATGTGGTTCACAGACCCATGGGTATCCCAGAGATACTTTCAGGGCATCTGCAAGGTCAGAACTTACTCTTGTAATACTAAGATGTCAACACAGTGAAAAAGGCAGCTAACATCTGTGTTGATGGTACAAGGCTGCTCATGATGTAGCATGAATCAGTTAAGTCAGTGGCACAAAATGTTACAATAGTCATTGTCTTTGTGGCCATTCAACATGTGCAGTATGGAAAGAGGCCAGTTTCACTTTAAAATGTCCTTGATTAACTGGTAAAAATATGAACTTTTGATCCTTGAATAATGTCTTGTATTTTGTGAGGAAATGGAAAATAAAGTACTTCTGTTGCGTTCTTAATAGGGTAGATATCTCCAGGAAAACCATTTGTGCTGTTATACAGTTGCCTGCTGAATTCGCTGCTTTTCACAGAGTGCCATTTTACTTGAAAGAAAAATTTACAATTAATTATCAGACTGGTTATCGGTAACCTTGCAAATATTTTTAAAAAAATGAAGTTAGCCAATCATGTTAAACAACTGACCCCATCTGTAACCATTGATAAAATTGGAACTTTTCACACGAAAATTTTTGAAAACTTTATATCTGGTACTATGAGCTTGACAACTTTTCCAGTGTGTTAATACAGGACAGGATGAGATTGGTGATGGTATTAGCAAATGTGATTTTTTAAATATTGTATAATGGAAAATGCCAGTATTTGGAAGATTTTAATAACCCACTGAATCAGTAGTTTCCAAATAGCCAATACTTACTATTACAATATCATACCAAAGTAAAGATCCACTCAGTGTGCAGTATAGACTAATGGATTTTAATATGCAAGTTTCCATCATAGTTTGTTAGTACGTAGGGTTTGGTATATTTCTAGTTATGTATTTGGTTGGCTTAAAATAAAATTAGAAAGGATATTTTGAATAAAATGGAAATTCTGTTCAGGACTTAGCCTCCTTTTGCAAAATTTACTATTCAAAGGATTACATTCTTAAAAGCTTTTGAAAATTTATCTTATTTTCCCTCAAATTTATATTACTTTTCAAAAATTACTTCTTTTTTTATTCCCAGGTACAGGAAAAACACTCTTGGCACGAGCTGTGGCTAGCCAGCTGGATTGCAATTTCTTAAAGGTAAAGGGAAGATTCTTTGTGTAGTTGTTGAAATTAAATTTGAATTGTCTTATGTTTACCTTAATGTTTTTCCTTTAATCAGGTTGTATCTAGTTCTATAGTAGACAAGTACATTGGTGAAAGTGCTCGTTTGATCAGAGAAATGTTTAATTATGCCAGGGACCATCAGCCATGCATCATTTTTATGGATGAAATAGATGCTATTGGTAAGAATAACAGTTTTTAAAATTTATTTTAAACTTTACTTGAAAGTGTTAGGAAAACTTTTTTTAATCTAAAAGAAAATTTTCCATCTCTTTTCACCTCTAATTGCAACTTCTGTGAAGTAGCAAGATGAATGTTACTGTTTTTTGATTCTTAAAGTTTAACCAATCTTAATAAATAAACTTTAACATTGAGAAAATGAGAAACATACCAAAATCAATTCTATCAGTATAATTTTTGTTAATTAATTTTCATCTTAATACTTTAAACCCTAGAACTATCATTTTCATATTGTTTTCTTAAATGATGCTTAAAGAGGAAGAGTAACACATAAGTTTCCATATCATTATTTCAGGTGGTCGCCGGTTTTCTGAGGGTACTTCAGCTGATAGAGAGATTCAGAGAACTTTAATGGAGGTAATATTTGGTAAAAGTGGTTTAGAAGAAAATCAGTATTTATAAAATGAATAAGTATACATTGGATATTTGAAAGTCAAAATATGTACAATGGTTTAAATGAAGAATGCACTTACATATGAACTTAGAAAATATTGCCAGGAATGAGCACTTTTCTCTGGCACAGTCTCTAGTAAGAAAATGAGTCCTAGAAAACAATAGGGATATCCACAGATTTTCATTTGATTTATTGCTGGCTGTACTGTTCTGTTTTTTGAGCAGACTGGCCATTTAATATTTAAATTGTATATTGTATTTATGTTGTGAATGTGATCTTGTATTAGTTTTATAAAGATATTTTACAAGTGGCAAATATATTAAAACTGATAACAGTAAATGAGTTGTGATTATGTCTTAGGCTATTCTGAAAATTACTAATACTTTCCTCTATTGTTGACAACGAAAGAAAGCTAAAATTGTTTTGATTATTGAAGATGGATGCTGGGATATTGAAATGTTTATTAAAGCTTTTTCCCACTCTTAAGTTCTGTGAAAGTGATGGCAAGATTTTAAACACATTTTCCAACTTGTGTAAATAGATAGGTAGCATAGGTAATACATTGTCAGTTTGTGTCTTAGTGGGGATATTGGAAAACTGTTTTTTATAAATGTTTCTGGTCTGCTCAGAATATACACAGTAGTTCAAAATTAGTTGTAGAGTCTTTTAGAAGCCTTAAATTGAATTATTTTTAAAGCAACACATGCTAGTTTTATTCATGTAGCTGATATGTTATTAGCTAACATTTTGGGAATGTTAGACATGTTGACATGAAGAAATAGACATATTGTTAGATTAGCTTTGTTTTAAAGATGTTATTGAATGCAGTTTTTTCCAGCATTTACTCAAGAAGACTTTAGAAATCGAAGGAAATATATTAGGTGTCTCAGTATTTCTATGTATAATAGAATTATTTGAAAAGATATTTAATGGATTTATTATCAGATTTGTAGAAAATCATTGTGTCCAGTTATACTAATGTAAATTTTATATCTGGCATACCATAAGCACTTGAAACGTTAGTTACTATTTTTACTTTAAAATTAATTCTATCAAAAAATTCGAACATTGGAAATCAGAGCCACATAGTTTAGTTTCATAATTTTTGATTAGATGGATGCCTTCAGATTTATTAGACCTAGTCTGAAAGCTGTAGAAAGGTATATAGTTAAATAATCTATCTTGGAACTTTTAGCATGAAAGATATATCCCTTTATGTAAGAAAAAAATATTCCATCAAATGATCATTCTGTACCTCATATATCTATCTGTAAGCAATACATTTCATGGCTTTAGGCATATAAAAGTTCTGTCTTGAGTTTTTTAATGGTTGGGATATTTTATAAAATGTATCTTTGATTTATATTCACAAATACATTCTTAGCTACTGAATCAAATGGATGGATTTGATACTCTGCATAGAGTTAAAATGATCATGGCTACTAACAGACCAGATACACTGGATCCTGCTTTGCTTCGTCCAGGCAGATTAGATAGAAAAATACGTGAGTTAAATTTCTTTGCCTGTTGTCCATTTCTCTTCGTCTATGTCTATTCTCTATCCCAAACCTCCTCCTCACCCCCTACTCTATTTAACAAAGAAAAAACCTGACTGTAATAGAATTTTTTATAATTTTCTGATTTTCAGATATTGATTTACCAAACGAACAAGCAAGGTTAGATATATTGAAAATCCATGCAGGTCCCATTACAAAGCATGGTGAAATAGGTAAGGAAATAACTTATTTTTTATATATTCACATTTCGTAACCGTGAAGCAAAATACTACTGGATATTACCGATAGTCTACCAAATTGAGTTTTAGATTCAGGAAACACGGTGGTCTTGAATTCAGCTAATAGTTATTGAGCATCTGCTCTATGCTGAGTTGTTCTAAGTGCCTAGGATATAGCAATGAACAAAACAGACACGTTCCTGCCATCATATGACTTGTCAGGAGAGACAGGTGAAGTGAGTAAAATATTCAGTTGACTCTTGAGCAACGTGGGATTGAACTGTGTGGATCGGCTTATATGGGGATCTTTTTCTCTAGCAAATGCTGTAGTACTACCTGACTGGCTTTGGTTGAATAAACAGATGCAGAATCAGGGATATGGAAGGCTGACTATAAGTCATGCACAGATTTTCGATTATGCAGAGAGCTAATGCGTATACCCTTTGTGTTCTTCAGAGTCAGCAGTCTAGTATGTTCAGTTCAGTTCAGTTGATCAGTCATGTCTGACTCCTTGCGAGCCCATGGACTGTAGCACACCAGGCTTCCCTGTCTATCACCAACTCCTGGAGCTTACTCAAACTCATGTCCATCAAGTCAGTGAAGCCATCTAAGCATCTCATCCTCTGTCATCCCCTTCTCCTCCCGCCTTCAATTTTTCCCAGCATCAGGGTCTTTTCCAATGAGTCAGTTCTTCGCATAAGGAGGCCAAAGTATTGGAGTGTCAGCTTTAGCTTCAGTCCTTCAAATGAATATTCAGGACTGATTTCCTTTAGGATAGACTGGTTGGATCTCCGTGCAGTCCAAGGGACTCTCGAGTCTTCTCCAACACCACAGTTGAAAAGCATCAATTCTTCGGCACTCAGCTTTCTTTATAGTCCAACTCTCACATCCATACATGACTACTGGAAAAATCATAGCCTTGACTAGACGGACCTTTGTTGGTAAAGTAATGTCTCTGCTTTTTAACAGGCTGTTTAGGCTGGTCATAGCTTTTCTTCCAAGGAGCAAGTGTCTTAATTTCATGGCTGCAGTCACCATCTGCAGTGATTTTGGAGCCCAAAAAAATAAAGTCTGTCACTGTTTCCACTGTTCGCACATCCATTTGCCATGAAGTGATGGGACTGGATGCCATAATTTTACTTTTCTGATTGTTGAGTTTTAAGCCAACGTTTTCACTCTGCTCTTTCACTTTCATCAAGAGGCTCTTTAGTTTTTCTTTGCTTTCTGCCATAAGGGTGGTGCCATCTGCATATCTGAGGTTATTGATATTTCTCCCGGCAATCTTGATTCCAGCTTGTGCTTCATCCAGCCCAGCATTTCACATGATGCACTCTGCATATAAGTTAAATAAGCACAGTGACAATATACAGCCTTGACGTCCTTTCCTGATTTGGAAGCAGTCTGTTGTTCCATGTCCAGTTCTAACTGTTGCTTCTTGACCTGCATACAGATTTCTCAGGAGGCAGGTCAAGTGGTCTGGTATTCCCATCTCTTTCAGAATTTTCTACATTTTGTTGTGATCCACAGAGTCAAAGGCTTTGGCATAGCCAATAAAGCAGAAGTAGATGTCTTTCTGGAACTCTCTTGCTTTCTCGATGATCCAGCGGATGTTAGCAATTTGATCTCTGGTTCTTCTGCCTTTTCTAAATCCAGCTTGAACATCTGGAAGTTCTTGGGTCACGTACTGTTGAAGCCTGGCTTGGGAAATTTTGAGCATTATTTTACTAGTGTGTGAGATGAATGCAATTGTGCAGTAGTTTGAACATTCTTTGGCATTGCCTTTCTTTGGGATTGGAATGAAAACTGATCTTTTCCAGTCCTGTGGTCACTGCTGAGTTTTCCAAATTTGCTGGCATATTGAGTGCAGCACTTTCACAGCATCATCTTTTAGGATTTGAAATAGCTCAACTGGAATTCCATCACCTCCACTAGCTTTGTTCATAGTGATGCTTCCTAAGGCCCACTTGACTTTGCATTCTAGGATGTCTGGCTCTAAGTGAGTGATCACACCATCGTGGTTATCTGGGTCATGAAGGTCTTTTTTGTATAGTTCTTCTGTGTATTCTTGCCTCCTCCTCTTAGTATCTTTTGCTTCTGTTAGTTCCATACCATTTCTGTCCTTTATTGTGCTCATCTTTGCATGAAAATGTTCTCTTGGTATCTAATTTTCTTGAAGAGATCTCTAGTATTTCTGATTGTATTGTTTTCCTCTATTTCTTTGCATTGATCACTGAAGAAGCCTTTCTTATCTCTCCTTGCTTTTCTTTGGAACTCTGGATTCAAATGGGTGTATCTTTCCTTTTCTCCTTTGCCTTTAGCTTTTCTTCTTTTCTCAGCTATTTGTAAGGCCTCCTGAGACAACCATTTTGCCTTTTTGCATTTCTTTTTCTTGGGGATGGTCCTGATCTCTGCCTCCTGTACAATGTCACGAACCTCCGTCCATAGTTCTTCAGGTACTCTATCAGATATAATCCCTTAAATCTATTTGTCACTTCCACTGTATATTTGTAAGGGATTTGATTTAGATCATACCTGAATGGCCTGGTGTTTTTCTCTACTTTCTTCAATTTAAGTCTGAATTTGGCAATAAGCAGTTCATGACCTGGGCCACAGTCAGCTCCTGGTCTTGTTTTTGCCGACTGTATAGAGCTTCTCCATCTTTTGCTGCAAAGAATATAATCAATCTGATTTTGGTATTGACCATCTGGTGATGTCCATGTGTAAAGTCTTCTCTTGTGTTTTTGAAAGAGGGTGTTTTCTAAGACCAGTGTTTTCTCTTGGCAAAACTCTGTTAGCCTTTGACCTGCTTCATTTTGTACTCCAAAGCCAAATTAGCCTATTATTCCAGGTATCTCTTGACTTCCTACTTTTGCTTTTCAGTCCCCTAAAATGAAAAGGACATCTTTTTTGATGTTAGTTCTAGAAGGTCTTATAGGTCTTCATAGAACCGGTCAACTTCAGCTTCTTCAGCAGCATTGGTCGGGGCAGAGACTTGAATTACTGTGATAAAAGAGATCATTCTGTCGTCTTTGAGATTGCACCCAAGTACTGCATTTTGCACTTTTTGGTTGACCATGAGGGCTACTCCATTTCTTCTAAGGGATTCCTGCCCACAGCAGTAGATATAATGGTCATCTGAGTTAAATTCACCCATTCCAGTCCATTTTAGATCACTGATTCCTAAAATGTTGATATTCACTTTTGCCATCTCCTGTTTGACCACTTCCAATTTGCCTTGATTCGTAGACCTAACATTCCAGGTTCCTATGCAGTATTGCTCTTTACACTTTCAGACTTGACTTCCATCATCAATCACATCCACAACTGGGTGTGTTGTTTTTGTTTTGGCCCCGTCTCTTCATTCTTTCTGGAGTTATTTCTCCACTGATCTCCAGTAGCATATTGGGTACCTACCGACCTGGGGAGTTCATCTTTCAGTGTCCTATCCTTTTGCCTTTTCATACTGTTCATGGGGTTCCCTTCTCCAGTGGACCATGTTTTGTCAGAACTCTCCACCATGACCCGTCCATCTTAGGTGGCCGGTACACTCATGTGTCATAGTTCTTTGATTTAGACAAGGCTGTGGTCCAGATCAGTTTGATTAGTTTTCTGTGATTGTGGTTTTCATTCTGTTGCGCTCTGCTGGATAAGGACAAAGGCTTATGGAAACTTCCTGATGGCAGAGACTGACTGATGGGGAAACTGGTTCTTGTTCTGATGGGTGGAACAAGCCCTGGGACAATGCTCAGTAAATCTTTAATCCAATTTTCTGTTGATGGGCTGTGTTCCCTCCCTGCTGGCTGGCCACACTATGGTGGAGGTAATAAAGGTGGTGGTGACCTCCTTCAAAAGGTCCTGTGCACGCTCTGCTGCACTCAGTGTCCCCGACCCCACAGCAGCCACCGCTGACCCATGCCTCTGCCAGAGACTCCTGGACACTCGTGGGCAAGTCTGGGGCAGTTTCTTGTTGGGTCACTGCTCCTTTGCCCTGGGTCCTGGTGCGCACAAGGTTTTGTTTGTGCCCTCCAAGAGTCTGTTTCCCCAGTTGTATGTAAGTTCTGGCGGCTTTATAGTGGGGTTAATGGTGACCTCCTCCAAGAAGGCTTATGTCATACCCAGATCTGCTGCACTCAGAGCCCCTGTCTCTGTGGCAGGCCACTGCTGACCTGTACCTCCACAGGAGATGCACAGACACTGTTCTGGCTCAATCTCTGTGGGGTCTCTGGGTCCTGGTGCACACAAGGTATGTTTGAGCCCTCCAAGCGTCTCTGGTTGTATGCGATTTGATTCTAAACGCAGTTTTGCCCCTCCTACCGTCTTGCTGGGGCTTCTCCTTTGCCCTTGGACGTGGGGTGTCTTTTTGGTGGAAACCAGCATTCTCCTGTCAACAGTTGTTCAGCAGTGAGTTGTAATTTGGAGTTCTTGCAGAAGATGAGCATACGTCCTTCTACTCTGCCATCTTGACTTGCCTAATAAATAGTTACTGGATGATGATAAGTAGTATGGAGAAAAATAAAGCAAGAAAAGGGGAATAGGTAATGTCAGGAGCAGGTATGAACATGTATACAGTTTTGAATGGAGGTAGGGAGGGGGAAGCATAGGGAAGGCCTTACCAAAGTGATTTTTAAGTAGTGACCTAGAAGAATATTTGGGGAAAGATCATGCAGAAGGATCATCAAGTAAGAAGACCTTGAAGTAGATGCATTCCTGGGCCAGCATTGAGATCAGAGTGTCTGTGGCAGAGTCAGTGGGACAGTAGCAAGTGAAGTGGGCTTCCCTGGTGGCTCAGCAGTAAGAATCTGCCTACTATGCAGGAGAGGTGGGTTTGATCCCTGGGTTGCGGAGATTCCCCTGGAGAAGGGCATGGCAACGCACTCCAGTGTTCTTGCCTGGGAAATCCCATGGACAGAGGAGCCTGGGGGGCTACAGTCCTTAGGGTTGCAAAGAGTTAGACACAACTGAAGTGACTTTGCAGCAGCAGCAAGTGAAATAAATCATAGAAGTAATGGGAATCAGGTTGTGTAAAGCCTTACTGAGGCCACTGAGTAGGAACTCTGGCTTTTGTTTTTAGTGGTATGGATACCATTGGAGGATTGTGAGCAGAGGAATAAAATGACCTTTTTATTATTTAACCTTCTGTTGCAGAAAATTAGAAATACATAAAAGTAGAGATGAGTATAATCTTATCAAGTATTAATTCCCCAGCTTCAGTAATTAACTCTTGGCCAATCTTGTTTCATCTGTAATCTCTTCTACCTCTTAATTTCCCTTTGGCTTTTTAAATTCCAGGCATTATAGTATTTGTAAATTTTTCAAATTTCACTTACCTTAATTAAGATCATTCTGGCTACAACTAGAGGGACAAGGATATAAACAAGAGGATCAATAACGTTATTTCAGTAATGCAGGCAAAAGATGATGGTGGCTTGGTTTAAGGAGGCAGCAGCATCTTTTGTACTAATGTGATTCTGGACATATTTTTAAGATAGAGGTCATAGGACTTGCTAATGAATCAGATGTAGAGTGTGAGCTAAAGAGAAGAACCAGGAATGACATAGGTTTTTGATTCATGCAACTGGACAAATGGAATTGCCATCAATTAAATTTGAGGTAAGACGGGAAAGATTAAGTTTTAGAGGGAGAATGAAGAATTTTATTCTGGCAGTATTTAATCTGAGATGCCAGTTAGATAGCCAAATAAAGATGTTGATTAGTAATTCTTGGAGCATCAGTAGTTCATTGGAGAGGTCTGTGCTGGAGCCAGAAATATGGGTAATGTCAGCATAAAAATGGTTCTAAGGAAGTGACCATGGATAGAGAAGGGTTTTAAAAACTGAGCTAATTGCAGCATTAAGAAGTTGAGAGGAAAAACCATCAAAGGAGACTGAGAAAGGGTAGTCACAGAGGTAGGAATTAACCAGGAGCTGGTGGTATCCTGGAAGATAAATGAAGAAATTATTTTAAGGAGGGACTAATTTCCTGTCAAATGCTGACAGTGGGCCTGATAAGAAGAGTTCTGAGATTGATTTACTAGGTGAGGATCATTGGTGATCTCAAGAAAAGAAATTGGAGTGAGAGCCTTATGCAGATGGATGTCAGAGAGATGAGGACATGAGGCATTGAGTTTAGACACTTCTTTTAGGACTTCTTTAGCAAAGGGGAGAAGACACGGAGGTGCAGCAGAAATGGAGAATAGGAACTGGGGGAGTTTTCTTTAAGATGGAGGAATTTACAACACTTTTTTTTTTTTTTTGCTGATGATAATGATCTAGGAGAGAGAGATAAGTGAAGACTAATTGATGAATTGTCTATGTGATTTCAAATAGAGATTCACATATTCTAGATTGCCTGACAAGGATGTCTTATCACAGATTTTCACATTGTAGTAGCCTTTGTTGCCTCTTTTCTTCCTATCCTTCATCAAGTCTATAATTGCTTACCCTAATCAGCAGCTCTTCAAGTCTCATATGGACAGAAAGGTCATGTAGCTATTACTGATATCATAGATCTCACCACTTGTAGCTTTCACAGAAACCAGAAAATGTAGCCAATAGTCATGCTAGCATTTAAAATTGTGTGTGGTAAAATGATGTCTGATGACTTATTTTTGGTGTAGTTTGTATTTATTTTAATGATTCAATTCCATTGTGGTTACAGTTGGTTTTGAATGTTCTGAATTTGTTCAAATTAGATACTTGGTTACAGTTTTAGAGTCATAACTTGACAGATACGTGAAGTTCACATGTGTTTAATTGTGTCTCTGTGTACAAACAGGTTAAGATGCTTTCAGATCTTGATTGTTTCTTGGTTTTAGAGTTTTAGAAGTACGTTTATTTCTGCTTGGTGCTGGTTTACTTAACAGAAGTATTGCTTTTAGTTGTTGATATTGTGGAATATTGACACAGATGTTGCCTAGCTGACTTATTTCAAAGCAAGCTCTTAAGTTAAATTTTCTATATGGTCATAAATCAAGTAAAGGTCTACTGTAACTATTTTTTTTTTACAACTAATTTCCAGTATTTTTCTTAAACAGATTATGAAGCAATTGTGAAGCTTTCAGATGGCTTTAATGGAGCAGACCTAAGAAATGTTTGTACTGAAGCAGGTAAGGCTTTAAAGTACAGTTTTTACTCTTGATTTTGATTTGTTTAATTTACTAAAAATGTGCTTGTGTTTGTCCAGATGCAGAGCCTGGACTTTGCAAGGTTTTGAGTGCTTGTTATTTTCTGGGAATTGATTCCAAGAAGTAGGAGAGAACAGGGCAAGTGAGATGCGAAGAGGGAAGGCTGTTACAAGGGTACATCGCTAAAGTAACTGTTGTAGGCAGGAGGTGTTTGATTCTGATGAAGCTTCAGAGAAACATACAGAATTCTTTCCAGGATTGTCTGGCTGAAATATGGGAGACCAGAGCATTTATTTACCAGCTCTTATCCTCTATTCCTCCATGGGATGAGATCCCCTTGGGAAGGTTAACTTCTTGGCACTTACAAGATGCCTCTGGGTAGGGTATGGAAAAACATGCATGTGATAGCATGCTGTCCCCCTGGAGTAAGTCTGAGACCGTTCAGAACTGCCACTCCTGCAGAAACTCAGCTGGGCCAGCACTGGGGGTCACTCCATCCACTGCAAAATGGTTGACAGGCCTTCTGACACTGGTCAGCCAGTAGTTCAGTTTCAAAGCTGAATGTATGAGTTTTGTGTTCATGCAGTTTGTGGAAATGTAGTAGTTTTTTAGTATGATTTTCTCTGTGAATTGTGTGATTTTTATTTCTGGTACCAAGTGGCTTTAAAACCCTATAGAGTCACTTAGATTTGTCCTCCACACAAAATTTTTAATTAAAATTAATATCTACAGTATATTTTAGACTTTCATAGGTTGCATATGAACAGTTTTTAAGTATTACAATATGTGATTTCCTCTTGTTTTCATTTTACCTTTAGCCTTATTTTTACGTTTCTTGTAAATTCACCAGTGTTTAAAGAGGCTGCTCAGACATGCTTCTCCATAGGAGTATCTTCGGGTATACTGTGAATCAGTATCTAGATCAAAATCTGCAGGTCCAGAAACTCTGAGTAGAAGTCACAGTTAATCATGCTCACAAAGACTTACTAATAAGCCAAAATATTGAGGTAAACTCAGTAACCTACACTAAAAGCAAACCAAAAGTGAAGTCGCTCAGTCATGTCAGACTCTTTGGAACCCCATGGACTCTAGCCTACCAGGCTCCTCCGTCTATGGAATTTTCCAGGCCAGAGTACTAGAGTGGGTTGCCATTTCCTTCTCCAGGGTATCTTCCCAACATAGGGATCGAACCTGAGTCTCCCACATTGCAGGCAGATACTTTACCAACTGAGCCACCAGGGAAGCCCACAACTTAAATTATGATTCATTCTCCTTTCAGAATCTACATTGGACCAAATTATTGGAAGATTATTTTGGTGAAACTGAAATCCAAACAAAAGCAGTATCATAATCTTAAAAGCTGATACCATTAAGTTATATTCTTTCCCCCACATTTTTTAAAGTTTATTTTTAGCTATTTCCCAATAAAGAACTGTAACTTGTGTGTGGATTAAAATTTAAGCTTTTTATGCTTCTCATATGGAGACAAACTGAATTTCTTTGGTTTTCTTTTTATTCAGCTTCAAATTTTTTTTGTTAACATATCTTTCTGTGAGTTAAAATATATTTAATTCAATTATAGTTGTCTTTTTCCATTCAGATCCTGAGATTATCTTTCTTTTTGAGAATGTATCTCAGATTCACTCATTCACTAAAAATTATTTGGAAACAGTAATATGCACAGGGTTTGGAAAAATAGCTTGCCTAATTAAATTACAGCCTTCTAAACAGGTTTTAAAACTTCACTATTAAAAAAACTAGTCATTTCCATTCACCTAATTTCTGAGGATAGCACAGAATAACTATTGCCAAGATTTCTTATATAGAAATCTTAAAAGGGAAGACAGGAAGCAACCCTTGAAATTTTCTATTGCAATCCAGTCATTTAATGTTAGTGAAAATTCAGTATAAGCAGATTCTCAGTGAAAATAGTAGTAGGATTCATTTATTTAGTAGATTATTTTACCAGTTTTAACTTATTATGAAATTAGGTTTGTCTAAAAATCTGGGACCTACATCTATGACACAATTAACGTTTTTTAAAAACACGTACAAACCTTTACCTCCTTGTCAAGTAGTATTTGACAAGTAACGTGTCAAAATTTGAAAGCAAAAATTGAATTGTGGTATTTGAATTGTGAAAGTCATATTATCAATTTGTACATGAAAAAGGTAAATTCTCTTATATGAATATGCCATTGGCTTTTGTTAAAGCCCACTATTGACTTTAATTCTTATTCTCTAAGTTTTTGATTATTAACAAGGAAAAGATATCAAACTTACTGGAGTTGTTTTGTGTTTTCCCAAACCATAGATGGGAGAAGGCAATGGCAACCCACTCCAGTACTCTTGCCTGGAAAATCCCATGGGCAGAGGAGCCTGGTAGGCTGCAGTCCACGGGGTCACAAAGAGTCGGACACGACTGAGCTACTTCCCTTTTACTTTTCACTTTCATGCATTGGAGAAGGAAATGGCAACCCACTCCAGTGTTCTTGCCTAGAGAATCCCAGGGATAGAGGAGCCTGGTGGGCTGCCGTCTTTGGGGTCGCACAGTCGGACACGACTGACTCGACTTAGTAGCAGCAGCAAACCATACATGTGCTTCCTCCTTCCAGGGGATTGCTGCATGTAGAGTTAGGAAAGAGCTGCCTAAAATGTGTATGTATGTATTGTTGATAGTTGGGTTTTGTTCACTGGCTGACTGGTGACTCAGACGGTAAAGCATCTGTCTGAAATGCAGGAGACCTGGGTTCTATCCCTGGGTTGGGAAGATCCCTGAAGAAGGAAATGGCACCCCACTCCAGTACTCTTGCCTGGAGAATCCCATGGACGGAGGAGCCTGGTAGGCTACAGTCCATGGGGTTGCAAAGAGTCGGACACGACTGAGTGACTTCTCTTTTACTTTCACTTTTGTTTTTTCAAGATGCCATTGGATACAGGGACTATGTGAGCTGGAGTTAAGTATCCAGATAATTTTCTCATTGTTTCCTAATTTTTGGTTTGGAAAATAATGCTCACTATAGCTATGGAAATTAGTTGAACAATGATAGTGGTTTTTAACAAATTGGAACTGCTTGCTGAGAAGTAGTACCTCTGGGTTCCTTCACATTTATTCCATAGAATAATATTACATTATTTACTTTTCTTTTAAAGGTTTTTAAATTGAGATATAGGTTTAATTGATACATAAACTAAATTGACATTTAGTCTCATGTGTACAACATAATGATTATTTGTATATATTATGAATGACCACCACAGAAAGTCTAGTTAACATTCTGTCATCACACATATAAAAATATTTTTCTTGTGATCTACTGTTAGCAACTTTCAAATATAAAATGCAGTGTTAATAAGTATAGTTACCATGCTGTACATCTCCAGGACTTACTTTTTTAAGTGGAAGTTTGTACCTTTTGACCACCTTCACCCATTTCACTTACCCTTCTTCGTTATTTTATAATAAATAATCACATATTAAATATAGCTTCATTATTTTATAATAAATAATCACATATTAAATATAGCAGTCATGTTGTTTTATTCTCCACAGGTATGTTTGCAATTCGTGCCGATCATGATTTTGTAGTACAGGAAGACTTCATGAAAGCAGTCAGGAAAGTGGCTGATTCTAAGAAGCTAGAGTCTAAATTGGACTACAAACCTGTTTAATTTACTGTAAGGTTTTTGATGGCTGCATGACATCTACTGGCTTAATTTTAAAAAAGTTAAGGAAAATAATGTATTGGCAATGATCTCATTAATAGCATATGAATAAAAATGTGTATGAATAACATTGTAAAAATTAGTAATTCAGTAATTCTGCTTTTAAGAAGTACAGAGGAAATTTGTATGTTTGTTAATGTTGCATTTATTGCAGCAGAAGTCAGAAGAGTATGTTGAAGCTTTTTGTATTTGCTGTGTGAGTATTTTGTAAAACCTTGAAAATGGTTTGACATAGTAGTACCAGGGAGCATTTCTTATGACTTATTTTATATCACTTGTTTTCCTCATCCTAAAAAGTTTAATAAAATATGTTTAATTTAGTTCTCCTACAAATATTCTTGTCTTTTATAAGACTACATTTACAATGGTCTATTAGGTTCTTTAGTAAGTATAATAAACTAATAACCAAGATGAAGTTGTATTTAGATTGTAGATTTTTGAACTTTAAAACAGTACCTACACTCAGTGTTCAAGACCATTTTATTACATGTAACATAGGTGTGTATGTGTGTGTGAGAGAGAGAGTCTATATCTGTATATCCCTCCTTCCAGAAAGTATTTATTTCTTTGCCTACTATGATTAGGCTGTATGATAGTTGATTGATATAGTACATGCACATCCATACCTTTTTTTTAAGATTATGATTAAAAGTAATGTTTGCTATTAAATGTGACTTGGTTTTCTTGATTTTTGTAAGATGATAATTTCCTTTTGAGGAGGTTTGTACACTCTTCTCAGAAAAATTTACACATAGGTACACACAATTTTGCATATATTAAAACTTACAAGATGTATTATTTCCCAAGCTCACCCATGGACTCCATAGGTATCTATGGATACCAGGCTCAGAGTGTCTGATGTAGGGGATGTTGATGTCAGAAGTGTTCAAAACAAAAGTTCTGTTACCTATACACAATTCTTTCTCATATTATGTGGCAATTAAAGCTTTAACAAATTACAATAGGAAATCATCATTGGGCATCAATTAAGATTATGTTATTAAAGGTGCAGTTAAAAAAAAGAAACTGCCTTCAGTTTAGTAAACACTGAAGAAGTGAGTATGACTCAGGTAAGTATAAAATCATTCTTCTAATAAAAAACTTGCTAGCAGAGTAATATGTACCTTTTTATAACTAAAAGAGAACTGTTTATAGATAGTGATAAAGAAAATGGAGCCCTCAAACTAGCCATTTAATACTCAAAATTAAACAGTTCTATTTCTCTATATATTTAGCGTGTTTCATAAATATGACTATAAAAAGTAATAGGATGTCAGGTTTCGGTCAAATATCAATGTGCTCTTTTTTATTCTTTCCATTGTAATTCGCAGTTCAGTTATTGAATGATTTTCTCACTTTTTTACTTTAGTGGGGGGGGTGGAGTTTTTAAAAGAGTAAGTTTGGTGTACAAATCTTGAATGTTTTAAGTGTGGGTTCTTCCACTAATTTTCTTAATTTTCATCTGTTTAAAAAACAAAAAAGATACCATTATCTCCCTAGGCCCAGAGAAAGTGTTATATACCTGAACTTTATAAACAATATAGTATTAACTGATTCAAACTCCTTTTAAAAAGATATCGAAAGCCATGTAGTTTATAGTTTACTAAAACGTTGAAGTCTAATCTTAAAATTAAAGAGACCTTCAGTATTATGTACAAATTAGTGAGCTATCAATTTTTCTTTAAGATTTTTTCTTGATATTTTCCAATTGTCGTATTCCCAAGTATTGTTAAAAGTACACCGTTTCGATTTGCTTAAAAGTGATAGTGTTTCATTCTCTGTGTAGCATTACATAATTTTCAGGTGAACTCTTCATTACTCTTTTTTGGTTATAACCTCACCACAGATTGCGCAGGATTCTCAATAGAGGAGAAAACTATAGTTTCCTTTCGTATGCCAGTTTATGGTGGCTAGGATGTCTTCCCGGTTCTTACACCAAAGTAGGGATTTGCGTTGATTCCAGAAAGGGCATTGTCGTTTCAGATTATCCCACTGCCTTTCCCAGGACAGTCCTTCCTTCTCCCTCCTGCGGCAGCCCCACCTCCTCCGCACCCGGCAAGCTCCCGCCCGGGCGCCTCCGGGGCCCCGCCCCCCCGCGTCTGCGCGCTCGCGAAGGGGCGGGGCGGCGGCGCGCTGACACCTGGCGGCTGCAGCGGGGGCGGGCCGAAGGCAAGCGTAGGCTGGGATTGGCTGGGGCGGCGGGGGGACGGCGGGAGGGGGAAGGAGGGTAGACGGTTGTAGGGCTCGTGTTGGTGCCAGAGCCTGGGCGGCCTGAGGGGCGCGGAAGCACGGGGGGGAGGAAGACGGCAGCAGCATGGCGGCCGGATACGAGCCGCCCAACCTTCTTCCCGGCTGTCGCGGCCGCTGTTGCCGGAGTCGCCGGGACCCTATAGTCTGCGTGTGTTAGTTGTAAGCCCGCTGCCTCCCGGTCAGTCCTCCGGTCTACCTTTCCTTTCACCGCCACTGCCTGCCCGAGGGTCGGCCGGCGGGTAACTCCCACTCCTACCCGGCCCCACCCACAAACCCGCGGGCCAGGACCATGGAGGACGTGAAGCTGGAGTTCCCCTCGCTCCCACAGTGCAAAGAAGACGCCGAGGTGAGTCTGTCAGTGACTAACACGCACAGGCCTCAGTGGCTCTTCGCCGAGGGGCGGACCCCAGGCCCCAGCCGTCGGAGCTTTCACCTACTGGTACCCCTGTTGCCTCCTGAGGGCGTCTCGGGACCCCGGGGCGGAGTCTCTCGCTCCGGGGCCGTCTGCCCCGACCATGGCTCCGGGAGTTCCTCTTCCCCTCCGAAAACGCCGGGGCCGGGTCTGGTCTACTTACTTCAGTCCTTTCTTCCCCAGATTCGGCGTCGAGGACTTACTTGAAGTAAGGTAACCCTTTTATTGCCAAAGCAATGCAAGGGTATGTTTTTAATCTCATTTTGAGGGGTAATCTTTGGTGTCATCGATTGACTTGTGGGACACATGAGCCCACGTGTGGAATTGATGTGGGGCCTGAACTTGGAAGTGTGCCTTCAACAAGTTTCCAGAAGCAGTTGGTTTGTTTTGATTTGATTTGATTTTTGGTGTTCTTGAGGCAAGCCGTGATCATCAGAGTAAAATGGCACGAAACTAGCTCATTTGAATCTGAAAACTTCAGTCAAAAAACTTGCCCTTTGGAGGGAAATTAATATGGGGATTCTTTATAACTTGGTCTCCTGATTTCTAACTCGGGGTTCTTTTTATCCCATCTTACATCTTCCCTCCCTAACGTTTGTATTGAGTTTTCCCCCATCTATTCCTAGTTTAAAATTCTTTATGGTATTGCTGCTGCTAAGTCACTTCAGTCGTGTCCGACTCTGCGCGACCCGACGGCAGCCCACCAGGCTCCCCCATCCCTGGGATTCTCCAGGCAAGAACACTGGAGTGGGTTGCCATTTCCTTCTCCAATGCATGAAAGTGAAAAGGGAAAGTGAAGTCGCTCAGTCGTGTCTGACCCTAAGCGACCCCATGGACTGCAGCTTTCCAGGCTCCTCCATCCATGGGATTGTCCAGGCAGGAGTACTGGAGTGGGGTGCCATTGCCTTCTCCGCTTTATGGTATTGGAGACTACTAAATTAGAAATTTTCTGAAGACAAAATGCGCTCTAGTAGTCTCAAGAAAGAAATGTTAAATTTCTACTTTTAAGAGATCATTCAGTTTATGGCAGGTATTCATTCTATTGAATGTCTTCTTTTGTGGTTGGTTCACTTTTTTTGATTTGGGGGATCATTGCTTGTGATAATAATCCTTGAGAATTTCATGTTTTAGGAGATTCAAATAGAAAAAAAAAAGTAGAATTTAGGTTAGGTTAAAAATGATTTTATACTTTTTTCTTTTATATGGAATAATGTGAATGAAGAGTATGCTTTTATATCCTTGAAATGATTCAGTAATTTCAACACTAGGCAACCTTAGAAATAATGTAGAGCTTTCCCACTTTTAAGATGAAGAAATAGTAGCTTACTAAGAATAAATGGTATTCCTAGTGCACCTTGGTCTTCTTGTTCTCAGTTCATTGTCCTTTTAAATACACCTCAATTCTTCCCTGTTCTCGTCTTAATAGTTCTAGTTTAAAATGTTTACAGACTTTGCATCTAATCTCTTATTGAATAATAATATATCTTATCCTTGCAAAGATTGTAAAATTCTTAGGAATACAGCTTACTTCTTTCCTGCTTGCTGCTTTTCTTGTGTTGGAGAGAAGTAATACTTAACCCTAGTACATAATGATATTCATATCATCCACTGAAAGCCAGTTCGTTCCTTATTCTGTAGCATTGGATGTTTGTTATCTCTCAGTTACAAGTGACAGAAACCAGAGGAGCTTAAGCAACAGAGAAAAGAAGTAACAAAATCCAGAAAGTTTGGAGTGCAAACTGGTCTCAGAGACTTGACTAGATGGTATTAAAAATGCAGCAGTACAGCCCCTGCCTTTCATTAATGCCTGTCTCTATTTTCTGTCAAGATCTGTTCTTTTTCTTGGGCTTCTCCACAGGTATCAAGTTTGACCATCAGTTGCTTGAGGGTCAGACCCTTAGAGCATTCACATTAAGGGGGGAAAGGCACTTTTCTCTAAGCTTTAGTGTTCAAAATCTAGTGGATTGGCTTATCCTTGGGATCAGTCAGGAGAGCCAGGAAGGGGTGAATATAGTGAGGGATCCAGTCTAGGTCACATACTTCTGGGCTGAGGGGACTGAAGTTTATCATTGGTAGTCCTCCCACCAAGATGATAGGAGCATTTCACAGAAGATGGAAGATGCTCTCTGGCCAGACAGAACTGTAAATAATCGTAAATAGGGCATCTAGTTAATTACGCATGGTAAAGTGACTAATTGGAGAAGGCAATGGCAACCCACTCCAGTACTCTTGCCTGGAGAATCCCATGGACGGAGGAACCTTGTAGGCTACAGTCCATGGTGTCGCTAAGAATCGGACACAACTGAGCGACTTCACTTTCACTTTTCACTTTTCATGCATTGGAGAAGGAAAAGTGACTAATAAAACAATGTTAATTTTTTAATTTCCAGTGAAATATGTAAAGTGGCAGATGTTCTTACACAATTATGGTGACCAGCCAGCATAATTTTTTCCACATAGGAAGCACTCCCAATCACATTCCAGTCTTGCTTAAGTAAAAAAGAAATTCAAGTACAGTAATTTCAGTGAAGACTATTAATGATTGATGTAATCAGGATATGATAACTTTATGATCCTGTCACCTCTATAAAAATTTTTACCTCCAAGTTTCTTGAAATACTGGATAGAGCACTCTTCCCAGAATGGTTGCTAGCAAAAATTTAGGTCAGCTTGCAAAAAGATTGTCATTCCTTTAAAATTGCTGTAATTTCATGTTGTTTTGAGGATGAAGTTCAAACCCTAATGTCATCAGCATGGTCCTGTGTGAACTGGCATCACCTGCCTCTCTTAATCATGTTATGAGCAACTCTTCCCCTTGCTCCATTCGGGCCCTATCTATAGTCACCTTCTCTCCGTTTCTGGAATGCTTCTATGTTTTTCCCCCTACCTTAGGAGCTTTAAGCTACAATTTTCCCCTGCCATGACTGCCAGCACATTTCCCTTGCCCTCTCCTGATTAACTATTTATTTTGGGGCTAGATCCCACATGAGGCATCATTTCTTCTGAGAAGCTTTCCCTGATTTTGCCAGTTCCTCGTGTCCACTCTCCCATCTCCAGAGGAGTTCGATCCCCAGGTTTCTAAGCTTCTGTAGCACTTGCTGGACTTCCCCAGTGGCTCAGCTGTAAAGAATCTGACTGCACTGTAGGGTACTCAGGTTTGATTACTGGATTGGGAGGATTTCCTGGAGGAAGAAATGGCAACCTGCTGCAGTATTCTTGCCTGTGAAATCCCATGGACAGAGGAGCCTGGTGGGCTAGAGGAGTCCATGAGGTCACAGAGTTGGGAACTACTGAGTGACTAAACAACAAGAGTAGGATCACTCAAGGAACTTTTAAAAAATAACCAAGGCTGGACTCCTTTTCTGAGTTAATTGGTTTAAGATGGAACTAGATAATTCCAGTGGCAGTTAGGTTTAGAAATAACTGATTTGGAAGCATCTTACTTAAATACTTCTTTGTTTTTCCATATCCTCCCAACCCTCTCATTTTTAAAGTAAAAATTGCTTTTGGTCCTTTGGTTTAAGCAGAGCTTGAGCTAGGCCAGAAGGAAAGAGCTTACTCTGAAGAGGATCTTTTTTGGGGGCAGGGAGCGGTGAGAGAAACTATAATACTACTTTTTCTGTTTTGTGAAGTGTCCCAGCTCAGGTATAGTAT
The DNA here is from genome assembly GCF_002263795.3 of Bos taurus. Classification (NCBI taxonomy): domain Eukaryota; kingdom Metazoa; phylum Chordata; class Mammalia; order Artiodactyla; family Bovidae; genus Bos; species Bos taurus. The sequence goes on along the minus strand of NC_037337.1, from coordinate 11,456,186 downwards.
TCTAATTTTTTTTTTCCTTAACTGCCCCAACCTGTTGTTTAAACAGTCCTCTTGGTATTTGTAAACATTATGTTTCAACCAGCCTAAGTTGGTACATTTATTTGTTTATTGGTCTTTGAACATTTTTATAGCATTCTTTCTGTCCCCTAAGTGTGATTTTATAGGTCATGTAATTGCATTTGCTTGAGAAGTAAGAAGAGAGCCTGAAAGATGTTTTAATATGTGGTATCTTATAGCTCATATTGATTGAAGGATTTTCACTTGTGAATTCCCATCAGAAGCATGGTGTGTTTCACAATTAAGGATATTTTGGCTTAACTGGCTTGCTTTGGTTTGAGAAACATAGTTGGACTGCTTGGCTAATCAGCAGAGTTTGGGAAATTGATTCTACTAATTATAGGAGTAACTCAAAATACATCATATCAGTTATAATGAGAGTCTGCCTTATTAATACTACCATCTCTAAAGAGATGAATTTTTGAAACAATGTGGGCAGGCTGAGATTAAGATTGAGTGTGATATATATGCAAGACTTGGTTATTAGATACATGTTCAGACAGATACATGTCTGGTAGAGCAAGACTGTGAGCATAAATGACTTTCAAAGTCCTGATCTAAAGGCAGAGTTGGTAGACAAGGCAAGTTTAAGATTTGTTCTGTAGGTAGTAATCAGGCTAGATAAAGAAGGTAAACTTCTGAGATCAGGATCTGATGCTGGCACCAGGAAATGCTCCAAATGAAATTTTCTATGAGAAAAGACATTCTAGGTTTCAAAGGAACCATGCCTGTTACAGCAAGTCATATAACAGGTGAATAAGAGTAATTTTTATCTGTCCAGTGAATAGGAGTAATTTTTCATTCTCTTCTATACAGCTTGCTTCTTACTCCTTTATTATCTCTTCTATAAATACAGTATATGTGTTCTATCGAATACAACCTTATGAGAAGCTCAAAATTTATTTGAAGCCTCTTGTTTCACTTAAAAATTCGTATAAATTTTGAATTCTATTCATATGGTCATGTTTGTTTTAACATGAATGTTCTAAGTTAGTGGTCAGTGAAAATATTTTTTTCCTCGGGGGGGGGGGGTGGAATTTATGATAAAATTGACACCAGAAAGAAGCACATGTTTATCCTGTGGCTTTAAGTGCCATCAGGTATATTGCCTCATAGTCCCTAGAATATATGTACACCACTTCTCTATATATGGTCCTCTTTTTTTCTTCTTTTGTCACACATAATGTAGAAATTTCAGTTTTGGTAAATTCAAACGTACATATTTCTTTAATCACATCCTTTCTCACAACTCTGACAAGTTTTTTCAGGAATATAAGGCTGCTAGAGAATCTTTAAAAAAAAAAAAAAAAAGATCCATAGAGTCTAGTGCCATGAATCTCCTCAGTGCATATTCTGTATAGGTACTGTGCTCAATGGTTAAGGGTTCTGTGACTAAAATGACAAGAGTATTTGACTTGTTTAACATTTTTTCAATATAAGAAGGTTATAATATATTGGTAAGTTATAAAAGCAGATAAACATTCAGTTTGTACAGTTTGATTACATTTGCCCCTCTACTGGCTTGTAAATTACATACTTTATTCTATTAATCTCTATAAGCTAATCATATTATATAGTCTATATTTGTTAAAATATAACTATATGTTTGCTTATAGTTCCTTCTTACATTGAGAGACTGTATAGTGTAGTGATGAATAGAATGGACTCTATAGAGTCAGACTACTTGAACTTGAAGTCAGGTTATGTATGCTCTCAGTGCCTAAAGTAGAAATGTAAAATAGAGACAGCAGTACTTTTTCTTCAAAAAAACATACTTTAGATGTTCTTTTAATAAGAGTCTGCTGGTAGTAGACTCTCTTTTGTTTATATGGAATTGTCTTTTATTTCACTTTTGTTCTTGAAAGATGATTTTCTCAATATATATCCTAGACTAACAGTTACTTATTTCACCATTTTGAATGTATTACTCTTCTGGCGTTTCATTCTTGTAGTTGAGAAATCAGTCAGTTGAATTGTCTTTTCTTTATATGTAATCTGTCGTCTTGTCCGGATTCTCTCTCCTTTTGATAGAGATTATAAAATTTACATAGAGTATAATGCAGATATTATGTACAATCAGTGAGTTTTGTTAAATATATACACCAGTGTTTACTGCTTCTATCAAGATATAGACCATTTCTCCCAACATAGGAAGTTACCTCATATTTCCAAGCAACGCCTACCACACCCCACATTAGGCAGTGAATATTATGATTTCTATAACCATAGTGTAGTTTTGTCAGTTCTTGAACTTCATATAAATGGAATCATGCAAAAGAAACTGTTTTGTTAATGACTTTTTTCACTGATCATAGTATCTGTGAAGTTCATCTCTGTTGTGTTTATGAGTTGTTGATTCTTTTTTATTGCTGAGTACTGTTTCATTGTATGAGTATACTATGTATAGACGTTTGGGTTACTTGGGGTTATGATGAATAAAGCTACTTTGAATATTCTTGTACAAGTCTTTTTGGTGGACATATGTTTTCATTTCTCTTTAGCAAATCTTTGTTAAGAATTGCTCAATTAATAGAGTAGGTGTATTATTAGCATTTCATTTTATACTCGCATCAGCAGTGTTTGAGAGTCCCACTGGCTCCACATCAACACTGACTTATATAGTACTGTCACTTTTTAACATTAGTCATTAGTGGGTATGTAGTGGTTTTAATTTGAATTTCCTTAATGACTGACTAATGATGTTGAACATGTTTTCGTGTGATATTGACCTTTTAGTTATTTTCCATGAGATGTCTCTTCACTTATTTTCCCATTTTAAAAATTAGGTTTTCACTTTATTGTTGGTATTTTGTATTTTGGATACAAGTCTTTTGTTGAATATATGTACTACAAATATTTTCTTTCAGTCTGTGGCTTGATCTTTTGTATTCTTAGCAGTATATTTCAGTTGATTAGAATTTTTTAATTTTCATTAAATCAAATTTACTAAATTGTTTTTCCTTTGTGCTTAGTACCTTTTGTGTCCTCTTTAAGACATTGTTCCTTTCCCAAGGTTGCAGATATTCTTCTATGTTTTCTTCTAGAAATTATATTATTTTTGCATTTATGTTTACACACAAACACACATATACTTTTTTTTCATTCATTCAACAATTATTGAGTGCCCACTGGCTTCCCCAGGTGGCATTAGTGGTAAAGAACCTGCCTGCCAATGCAGGAAATGGAAGGTAGGTTTGATCCCTGGGTTGGGAAGATCCCTGAAAGAGGAAATGACAGCCCACTCCAGTGTTCTTGCCTGGAAAATTCCATGGGCAGAGAATCCTGGCAGGCTACAGTCCATCGGGGCTGTTGAGAGTTGAACACAACTGAGCTCCTATGCACACAGGAGTCAAACATTGTTTGGGTCAAGTCTCATAGACCCACACAAAGCTGCATCTCTTTGACTGATTCACTGTGTGCCGAGCACTGTCATCAAGTATTGGAAGTAGATTACAGCAGTGAAGACACATGAGACATTTGTGTGTGTCTGTCTGTGTGTATGCACATGTGTGCATGTGTGGTCAGGATCAAAATTTATTTTATTTCCCAGACATTTATTCAGTTATTTCCAGCATCACTTGTTGAAAGACTTCTTTCTCCATTGAATTACATTGGTGTCTTTTCAGGAAAATTAATTGGCTGCATATATGTAGGTCTTCTGGCCTCTATTCATATTTTCCATTCTTCTATTTGCTTTTAGTCTGGAAAAAAAAAATCTTCTTTCTGTGTTTGCTGTGCTGAGCAGTTTCCTCTTTTCCTGTTTACCTGTGCATTTCTTTCCCTTATGGGCTGCCTATTTCTAAGGTACCTTTAACTCGTTTTGGAAAATTCTTATTAATATTGTGTGTGATATTTCCCCTTTATTTTTTCACCCCTCCTTCTAGAACTTAGATTCTATGGATGTTAGACCTTTTACTTCTATCTTACCAGTCTGTTAACTGCTCATATTTTCCAACTCTGGATTTAGGTCATTTCATTAGTTTTGTTTTCTAATTCACAAATTCTCTCTTTAACAGTATCCTTTCTTCTGTTTAGCCTATCTGATGACTTTTCATTTCAATTGTACATTTTCAGTTCTACATATTCCTTTTGGGTCTTTAAAAAATTGATTTCTTAATATTTGATTATACTTAAGGGTACTTTTTTTTTTTTTGCATTCCAGTCCCCTATAATGAGAAGGACATCTATTTTGGGTGTTAGTTCTAAAAGGTCTTGTAGGTCTTTATAGAACCGATCAACTTCAGCTTCTTCAGCGTTACTGGTTGGGGCATAGGCTTGGATCACCGTGGTATTGAATGGTTTGCCTTGGAAACGAACTGAGATCATTCTATTGTTTTTGAGATTGCGTCCAAGTACTGCATTTCAGACTCTTTTGTTGACCATGATGGCTACTCCATTTCTTCTAAGGGATTCCTGCCCACAGTAGTAGATATAATGGTCATCTGAGTTAAATGCACCCATTCCAGTCCATTTTAGTTCGCTGATTCCTAGAATGTCAATGTTCACTCTTGCTATCTCCTGTTTAACCAATTTGCCTTGATTCATGGACCTAACATTCCAGGTTCCTATGCATTATTGCTCTTTACAGCATCTTCAAGGCTGTGTATTGTCACCCTGCTTATTTAACTTCTATGCAGAGTACATCATGAGAAACACTAGGGTGGAAGAAGCACAAGCTGGAATCAAGATTGTCGGGAGAAATATCAATAACCTCAGATATGCAGATGACACCACCCTTATGGCAGAAAGTGAAGAGGAACTCAAAAGCCTCTTGATGAAAGAGGAGAGTGAAAAAGTTGGCTTAAAGCTCAACATTCAGAAAACGAAGATCATGGCATCCGGTCCCACCAATTCATGGGAAGTAGATGGAAACAGTGTCAGACTTTATTTTTCTGGGCTCCAAAATCACTGCAGATGGTGATTGCAGCCAGGAAATTAAAAGATGCTTACTCCTTGGAAGGAAAGTTATGACCAACCTAGATAGCATATTGAAAAGCAGAGATTTTTTTTTTGCCAACAAAGGTCCGTCTAGTCAAGGCTGTGGTTTTTCCAGTGATCATGTATGGATGTTAGAGTTGGACTGTGAAGAAAGCTGAGCACCGAAGAATTGATGCCTTTGAAGTGTGGTGTTGGAGAAGACTCTTGAGAGTCCTTGGGCTGCAAGGAGATCCAGCCAGTCCATTCTAAAGGAGATCAGTCCTGGGTGTTCATTGGAAGGACTGATGCTAAAGCTGAAACTCCAGTACTTTGGCCACCTCATGTGAAGAGTTGACTCATTGGAAAAGACCCTGATGCTGGGAGGGATTGGGGGCAGGAGGAGAAGGGAACGACAGAGGATGAGATGGCTGGATGGCATCACTGACTCGATGGACATGAGTTTGAGTAAACTCCGGGAGGGAGTTGGTGATGGACAGGGAGGCCTGGTGTGCTGTGATTCATGGGGTTGCAAAGAGTCGGACACGACTGAGGACTGAACTGAACTGAACTGAAGGGTACTCTTATAGTGAATGTTTTATCATATCCACAAAGACAGCAATATTTTTTATTGTTGTAATTAATATCTGAAGTTTTTGTGGATGTGATTCAGTTGTATGGCTTCTGATACTGGCTTATTTCCTCCTTTTTTTTTTAATGAATTTTTAAATTGTGAGTTCTTAGAACTTAACTTTTGAATTATTTCTGATTTAGGTTTAGAGTATGTTCCTCCAGAGAGAAAATGCATTTACTTCTCCCAGGACACTCATTCAGGACCACTTGACATTAAATTTTCACTTGGTCTCACGAATCAGACTGGTTAACACCCCATCCCACTATTACCACCACCACCTACTCAGGCCCAAAGATAGGAAAGGCAGGGGTACTCATTTTTATGGGGATGAAGTAAGCTTCTACTCCCTCCAGTGTGTCTTCACTGAAGGTATTGCCCTTTGGGGACCCAGTGTTTTGGTCATGATCTCGCTTTCCACTTTGAGTAGGTCCTAGGCTTTCTCTCAAATGCAGTGCCATTTAAAGCAAGACCATGGTGAGAATGTGGAACAACTAAAACTCCCATCCATTGCTGGTGGGCGCATAAATTGCTTTTGGAAAACTTTTGACACTGTCTGGTAAAGCCAAATATAGGCCTACTCTGATTGTCATTTAATTGCCACATATATTCAAGAGAAATAAATGCATATGTCCATCAAAGGGCATATAAAAGAGTTTTCACAGCACCTTTATTCATAATTGCCAAAACCAGAAAGCTACTTAAATCTCCATGAACAGGAGAATGAGTCAGTTGTGACTGCACAGCAATAAAAAGGCATAAACTACTGACATACACAACAGCATAGATGAATCTCATAGACATTAGGTTGAGATAAACCAGACCTAAAATAGTACTGCTGTATGATTCTTTCCTGGTGGTTCATTAGTAAATAATTTTCCTGCCAGTGCAGGAGATGAGGGTTTGATCTCTCGGTTGGGAAGATCTGGAGAAGAGACTGGCAACCCACTCCAGTATTCTGGCCTTGGGAATCCCATGGACAGAGGAGCTGAGTGGGCTCTGGTCCATGGGGTCATAAAAGAGTTGAACACGACTTAGTGACTAAACAACAAATGATTCCACTTACATGAAGTTTTAGGACAGACAAAACTAAAATCTGTAGTGATAAAAGTCAGTCTGAAGACAGGAGATACTGACTGAGAAGAGGAAAGAGGGAACTTTCTGGGATGATGGAAATCTCCATCTAAGTTGTGATTTTGTGGGTAAGTATATTTGTAAAGAAAGGCAATGCCAAAGAATGCTCAAACTACCGCACAATTGCACTCATCTCACACGCTAGTAAAGTAATGCTCAAAATTCTCCAAGCCAGGCTTCAGCAATACGTGAACCGTGAACTTCCTGATGTTCAAGCTGGTTTTAGAAAAGGCAGAGGAACCAGAGATCAAATTGCCAACATCCGCTGGATCATGGAAAAAGCAAGAGAGTTCCAGAAAAACATCTATTTCTGCTTTATTGACTATGCCAAAGCCTTTGACTGTGTGGATCACAATAAACTGTGGAAAATTCTGAAAGAGATGGGAATACCAGACCACCTGGTCTGCCTCTTGAGAAATTTGTATGCAGGTCAGGAAGCAACAGTTAGAACTGGACATGGAACAACAGACTGGTTCCAAATAGGAAAAGGAGTTCATCAAGGCTGTATATTGTCACCCTGTTTATTTAACTTCTATGCAGAGTACATCATGAGGAACACTGGACTGGAAGAAACACAAGCTGGAATCAAGATTGCCGGGAGAAATATCAATAACCTCAGATATGCAGATGACACCACCCTTATGGCAGAAAGTGAAGAGGAACTCAAGAGCCTCTTGATGAAAGTGAAAGAGGAGAGTGAAAAAGTTGGCTTAAAGCTCAACATTCAGAAAAGAAGATCATGGCATCCGGTCCCACCACTTCATGGGAAATAGATGGGGAAACAGTGGAAACAGTGTCAAACTTTATTTTTCTGGGCTCCAAAATCACTGCAGATGGTGACTGCAGCCATGAAATTAAAAGACGCTTACTCCTTGGAAGGAAAGTTATGACCAACCTAGATAGCATATTCAAAAGCAGAGACGTTACTTTGCCAACAAAGGTTCGTCTAGTCAAGGCTATGGTTTTTCCTTTGGTCATGTATGGATGTGAGAGTTGGACTGTGAAGAAGGCTGAGCGCCGAAGAATTGATGCTTTTGAACTGTGGTGTTGGAGAAGACTCTTGAGAGTCCCTTGGACTGCAAGGAGATCCAGCCAGTCCATTCTGAAGGAGATCAGCCCTGGGATTTCTTTGGAGGGAATGATGCTGAAGCTGAAACTCCAGTACTTTGGCCACCTCATGCGAAGAGTTGACTCATTGGAAAAGACTCTGATGCTGGGAGGGATTGAGGGCAGGAGGAGAAGGGGACGACAGATGAGACGGCTGGATGGCATCACTGACTCGATGGACGTGAGTCTGGGTGAACTCCCGGAGTTGGTGATGGACAGGAAGGCCTGCCGTGGTGCGATTCATGGGGTCGCAAAGAGTCGGACATGACTGAGCGACTGATCTGATCTGATATTTGTAAAAATTATTTGAGCTCTACATTCAGATTTGGTCGTTTTAGCACTTCATTCTTACATCCATTTTAAAAGCCAACTCACGGGAAAAGACCCTGATGCTGGGAAAGATTGAAGGCAAAAGGAGAAGGGTGTGGCAGAGGATAAGATGGTTAGATAGCATCATCAACTCAGTGAACAGGATTTTGAGAAAATTGTGGGAGATAGTGAAAGTTGCTCAGTCATGTCCAACTCGTTGCCACCTCGTGGACTATACAGTTCATGGAATTCTCCAGAATACTGGCGATTTGCCTGCCATGTGGGAAATCTGGGTTCAATCCCTGGGTTGGGAAGATCCTCTGGAGAAGGGAAAGGCTACCCACTCCAGTATTCTGGCCTGGAGAATTCCATGGACTATACAGTCCATGGGGTTGCAAAGAGTCAGACTCCACTGAGTGACTTTCACTTTCACTTTCTGGGAGATAGTGGAGGACAGAGAAGCCTGGCCTGCTGCAGTCCATAGGGTCGCCAAGAGGTGGACATGAGTTAGGCACTGAACAACAGTGCTGCCCTCATAAAATGAATTTGAAAAGTGTTCCCAGTTTTTTTGTTTTTTGGAAAAGTTTGTAAAGGATTGATATTAATTTTTCTTTGAACGTTTGGTTGAATTTACCAGTGAAGTTGTCTGGTTCTGGACTTGTTTGTTGGGATGATTTTGATCAGTAATTCAGTCTCTTCGTTGTTTCTTCAAATCTTATTATTGAGTTTTAAGAGTTCTTTTTATGTTCTATATAGATACAGTTTATTTATCAAATACATTCCTTACAAGTATTTTCTCCAGTTCATGGCTCCAAGTTTCAATTTTTAACTATGAATGCTTCTTATAAAGAACAGATATTTGTATCATGATGGAAGTCCAGTTTATTTTTTCTTTTATGTATTGTGATTTTGGTGTCATATTTAAGAAGTATTCGCCTAACCCAGTCACAAAAATATTCTCATATGTTTTCTTCTAAAAATTGTTATTTTGGGTTCACATCTAAGCCTACAACATTTTTGTTAAGTGGAAGATATGAATAAAAATTTGTTTTTTATTTAAAAGAAAAAGAACAGAAACATAAGACTGAAAAGACTAGCAGATTTTCTCAGGATGCTGTGTTTCAGTGTTTACTGCCCTTACTGGGTTTGTGCTTTCTTATGTTTGTGAGTGTGTGTCTGTCTGGGGACTTTCCTCACTTCTTAGTTCATCTGTGCATTTAAAGATACTTTTGAATCAAAGTTAACATGCCTCAGATTGGCTATCATTGGCTATGATACTGCCACTGTGCAAAGCTAAAGATACTTTGGAAGATGTATTTTAACAGTCATTTTGTAGATGGTTTCTCAGGGTTTATAGACCAGTTCTACATTGTTGAGACCAGTTTTCAAGATTTGAAACAAAAAATGTATTTTGTTTCTCTTTATTAAAAAAAAAAAAGGAATGGTGATGGTCATTGTAGGAGTATATATTCTCTTTCCATTACAGAAGTATAACATTTCTACCTTCTGTGTTAAAAATACTTTTCTGACTTGGGGAATCTGGGTGGAGGGTAAAGGGAATTCTTTGTACTATTTTTTTAACTTTTCTGTAATTCTAAAATTTTCTAAAGAAATTTAAAAAACCTTTTTGCAGTTTTAACTTTAGAAACCTAATTACTATTTTTAATTCTGAGTTTTAAACAACTAAGCTAGAAACTTTTAGAATGTAGTCCATTTACAAATGAAGACTACCTGTAGTGTATTTGATTTCTCATTTCAATTCACTGTAATTGCTTTTATCTTCTTCTAACTTTTAAAATATTTTCTGTCTTTGCCATTTTGCTTTGGCATTTTTCATGGAGAAGGAAATGGCAACCTACTCTTGCCTGCAAAATCCGATGGACGATGGATGGAGGAACGTGGTAGGCTACAGTCCATGGGGTTGCAGAGTCTCACACGACTGAGCAACTTCCCTTTCTAGCTATTTTATTTTGGTCTGCATTCCAAGAATGAACTCTGTACTGACGTAAAGTGTATCTTTAAAGGGACTTGAACTAGACAGAATCAAGCCCAAGTAAGATATGGGAAAGGCTATTTGATAAGCATCTAGCAGTTTAGATCAGGCATGGCAGATAAATACCTATCACATTCTGTTCTTTTTTCATCCGTTGCAGATGTTGCTCAATGATCACAGCACTCTTTTCTTCCTTGAATTTTTCTCCACAAAAGGTTTAATTAATAGCTGTCTGAAAGTGAAAGTTGCTCAGTCGTGTCCAACTCTGCAACCCCATGGAGTATACAGTCCATGGAATTCTCCAGGCCAGAATACTGGAGTGGATAGCTTTTCCCTTCTCCAGGGGATCTTCCCTACCCAGGCATCGACCCAGGTCTCCTGCATTGCAGGCAGATTGTTTACCAGCTAAGCCACAAGGGAAACCATGAATACTGGAGTGGGTAGCGTATCCCTTCTCCAGCGGATCTTCCCAACCCAGAAATTGAACCAGGGTCTTCTGCTTTGCAGGCAGATTCTTTATCAACTGAGCTATCAGGGAAGCCGATAAAGTGAAAGTCACTCAATCGTGTCCGACTTGGCAACCCCATGGACTATACAGTCCATGGAATTCTCCAGGCCCGAATAGTGGAGTGGGTAGCCTTTCCCTTCTCCAGGGGATCTTCCCAACTCAGGGATCAAACCAAGGTCTCCCGCGTTGCAGGCAGATTCTTTACCAGCTGAGCCACAAGGGAAGCCCAAGAGCTATCTACTGTCAGTTGATTAGAGGTGGCAAAATGACAAGGTGTCTGTTTTACATCTCTGATTTAGAATATCATTTTTGTGAGAAACATCTGGAATACCTATACTTTCAATTACTGAACTATTCGGTCTGTTATAAAGTAACATAATCATAATTTTGGAAGCCTGACTACTTAAGAGTCACCTTAATCGTTGTTTCTTATCACTTAAATTTTCACGTATTTATGAAGCCAGTTGATCTGCTTGTGTTTATAGAATATTCGCCAAGTATAATGTATTTTTAAAAAATCCGTACGCTTGTATATCACATCTTTGACCTTTAGTTGGGTGACATTTTTCATAATGTTATTTACTTTTCTTATGTTTTCCTTCCATTTTTAAGGAGTGGACCTACCCTATGAGACGAGAGATGCAGGTATGACAACCTCCTTGTTTATTCCAGCCAACCTGTATTACTGTTACTATCATTATTAAATAATTTAACCTAATTTCACAAAGGATTTGAGCCCTATTGACTCATAATCTGTAGGTTCATCACTGAGTATTTTAAATACTCATATTAACTTTTAACATGTTAAAAGTTAATTGTGGCTCTTAAAAAGATGGGAGATGAAATTTCTTAGAATCATTGAAATAGTTACATATGTATGTGTTTAATGAGTCACTTTGGTTTTCTTCATCTGAAAAATTGGGCACAGTATTTGTATTATTTCTGAAAGCAGTTTGCTTTCTGTGTTTGTGTAGTTTAGATAAACTCTGGAGAGTAGACTGTAAAGCATATCACCGTTTTGACTTAATTGTTTACATTTGTGTCTGATTTCCAGTCAACTTCAGTTAATTTAGTGAAATTCTCCAGAAGATTGAGTTGAATACTCACACTATGTGGAGGAGGAAATGGCAACCCACTCTAGTATTCTTGCCTGGAGAATCCCATGAACAAGGGAGCCTGGAAGGTTACAGTCCATGGGGTCGCAAAGTGTCGGACATGACTTAGCAATTATAAAGATACAGAAAACAAACTAGTGGTTACCAAAGGAGAGAGAAAAGTGTGGTGGGACAAATTAGGTGTATGGGATTAAGAGATTAAAAACACCTATGTATAAAATAGCAACAAGTTTTTATTGTATCAGATAAAGAATTATAGCTATTACTGTATAATAACATTTAATGGAGTATAATCTGCAAAAATACTGAATCACTATGCTATACACCTGAAACTAGTATAATATTGTAAATCCACTATACTGAAATTAAAAATTTTTAAATTTTAAATAAAGAATAAGCAGGTGAATTTTCCACAGGGAATTGATAAAGACTATTTTCTGGATGGTACAAACCAACATTTAATAAAGGGAATTTATGGAACAAAAATACAGTATGGAATGAATGAATTAGTGATAGCTTGACATTGTACAGGAGGCAGTGATCAAGACCATCCCCAAGAAAAAGAAATAGAAAAAGGCAAAATGGTTGTCTGAGGAGGTCTTACAAATAGCTGAGAAAAGAAGAGAAGCTAAAGGCAAAGGAGAAAAAGAAAGGTATACCCATTTGAATACAGAGTTACAAAGAATAGCAAGGAGAGATAAGAAAGCCTTCCTCAGTGATCAGTGTAAAGAAATAGAGGAAAACAATAGAATGGGAAAGACTAAGGTCTCTTCAAGAAAATAAGAGATACCAAGGGAATATTTCATGCAAAGATGGGCAAAGTTGGGCACAATTACCGGGGTCCAGCCCCGGTTGGGTCCAGGGATTCCCTCGGGGGGACGGCGTTGGCGATTAAAAGGATAGATAAAAGGAGAAAGATCAGAGGCTTAATATAACTGGTTTACGCGGAAAGCCAATAAAACCTGTGACACCAGGCTTGCACTGACCATGGAGGCCATAGGCGCCCTCTCGAATAGCAGAAGGTACCCCACCTTAGGCACCTTCTGGAGTGGGTCTTAGAAGCCCGGGCAAATAAATGGTCTCAGAGGGCCCCCACGCTCCCAATTATTTGTCCTGAAGGAAGAACAGAGAAGAAAATGAGAGAAAAGGAAGCAAGAAAGAACGACACGGGGAGACCAAGCTTTGAGCAAGGCGCGTAGCTTTATTTTCAAAGGGAGCTTATATACCTTAAATTGTGCATAGAGGATAATAGGGGGTGTAAAATCATGCAAAGTCAGCAGTCTTTGATCCTTATCGAGACCAAGTTTTCTTTTCTGCAGACTTATCGTATACAAATGGTTTAGGTGATTTACATCATCTTCTGGCCAGAAGGCCTGTTAACATTTTATGACTCTGATAAAGGTTTGTCAACCATAAGACTTATTTTCTCTAAGAGTAATTATTTTAAAGTTTGGCACTATCCTCTGAAGGCGTTAGATAAAGTTGCATTCCTGTAGGGCAGAGGTGCAGTGGGTTTACAACAAGGAAAGAATTTATTACCTTAAGGGTCTAAAGTTGTTAGCACCAAGGCCACTACTTACATTTTTCTGTATACCAACTATATTAATTAATACACTTTTAAGGATACAATACAGGGGATTTGGAAACTTGGCAGCAAGCATTGGCTCAACAATGAAATCTTCTACTAGTTCTATTCTAACAATTTCTAACTCTCCGAGAGGCTCTATACTATTTGAATATCTTAAGCTTCCCATGCCTCTCAAGGTTGGGAGGCTGTAAACAATCATATTCGTAGTCCGGATAAACGTGTCAAGCAAGTTAGCCATCTGAGGGGTTTGAATTGAAACACTCCTATTATGCCCAGGAGGCTAATTAGCTAGAGCTCTAAGTTGATTTCCTTCAAAGAAAGGTGGTCAGGGATGGCCCCCCGTTAATGTCAGAGGAGTTGGTGAAAGTCGTAAAATAGTAAGACAGATTCTGGTTTTGGGGTAGACGCTTAGGCAGATCCAGGGGGGGCCCTCAAGCCCTGACTTGCCTTGCCCGTCAGGGCTCTCCTGCATGACCTTGTCATGGGTAGGAACTCCCGTGCTGGCTCCCGGCACACAGTAAAGGACAGAAATGGTATGGAACTAACAGAAGTAGAAAACATTAAGAAGAGGTGGCAAGAATACATAGAACTATACAAAAAAGATCTTCATGACCCAGATAACCACGATGGTGTGATCACTCAACCTAGAGTCAGACATCCTGAAGTCCAAAGTCAAGTGGGTCTTAGGAAGTATCACTGTGAACAAAGCTAGTGGAGGTGATGGAATTCCAGCTGAGCTATTTCAAATCCTAAAAGATGATTCCGTGAAAGTGCTGCAGTGAATATGCCAGCAAATTTGGAAAACTTAGCAGTGGCCACAGGACTGAAAACAGTCAGTTTTTATTCCAATCCCAAAGAAAGGCAATGCCAAAGAATGTTCAAACTACCGCACAATTGCACTCATCTCACACGCTAGCAAAGTAATGCTCAAAATTCACCAAGCCAGGCTTCAACAGTATGTGAATGGTGAACTTCCAGATATTCAAGCTGGATTTAGAAAAGGCAGAGGAACCAGAGATCAAATTGCCAACACCCGCTGGATCTTCAAAAAAGCAAGAGAGTTCCAGAAAGACATTTACTTCTACTTTATTGACTATGCCAAAGCCTTTGACTGTGTGGATCACAACAAACTGAAAAATTATTAAAGAGATAAGTATACCAGACCAGTCAGGAAGCAACAGTTAGAACTGGACATGGAACAACAGACTGGTTCCAAATCATGAAAGGAGTACGTCAAGGCTATATATTGTCACCCTGCTTATTTAACTTCTATGCAGAGTGCATCATGCGAAATGCCGGGCTGGAGGAAGCACAAGCTGGAATCAAGATTGCTAGGAGAAATATCAATAACCTCAGATATGCAAATGACACCACCCTTATGGCAGAAAGCAGAGAAGAACTAAAGAGCCTCTTGATGAAAGTGAGAGTGAAAAAGTTGGCTTAAAGCTCAACATTCAGAAAACTAAGATCATGGCATCTGGTCCCATCACTTCATGGCAAGTATATGGGCAAGTAGTGAGAGACTTTATTTTGGGTGGCTCCAAAATCACTGCAGATGTTGACTGCCACTATGAAATTAAAAGACGCTTGCTCCTTGGAAGAAAAGCTATGACCAACCTAGACAGCATATTAAAAAGCAGAGACATTACTTTGCCAACAAAGGTCCGTCTAGTCAAAGCTATGGTTTTTCCAGTAGTCATGTATGGATATGAGAGTTGGACTATAAAGCAAGCTGAGCGCCAAAGAATTGATGTTTTTGAACTGTGGTGTTGGAGAAGACTCTTGAGAGTCCCTTGGATTGCAAGGAGATCCAACCAGTCCATCCTGAAGGAAAACAGTCCTAAATATTCATTGGAAGGACTGATGCTGAAGCTGAAACTCCAGTCCTTTGGCCTCCTTCTGTGAAGAAGTGACTCATTGGAAAAGACACTGATGTTGGGAAAGATCGAAGGTGGGAGGATAAGGGGACAACAGAGGATGAGATGGTTGGATGGCTTTACTGACTTGATGGACCTGAGTTTGAATAAGCTCCAGGACTTGGTGATAGACAAGGAAGCCTGGCATGCTGTAGTCCATGGGTCGCAAAGAGTTTGGCTACAACTGAGCAGCTGAACTGAACCTACATAGCGAAACTTTTTGTTTCGTTTTTCATCTCTGCCACTCCCAAGGTCAAGGAGTGTCTCTCCTCAGGAATTCCTTGACCTCTAAAAAACCTGTTTCTCTTAGTGAAAATTCACTTGTTAAAAATATGTGATTACCAATGAGGTATTTTATTTGGTGCTATGGGGAATGCAAATATGAGTAAAATTTAGTTTCTGCATACAAGAAGCTATGAAATCAAATCTATACACAAATAATTCTGATATCCCATAGAATTGAAGTATAAAATTGTGTTAGTATATAGGGTATGATATATCCCTACTGAAGAGTTTCTATATTGAATTCTCATAGAATAAATTTTAATTCACGGTTCAGATGTTATTTATTTAAATTGCTGAATCTTAAAAAATAAAAATAAAATAAATTGCTGAATCTTGTGCTACTTTTCATTTGATTGAATAAGATTTTGTGTAATTCTAAAAGGGTGATTTTTTTTAATACCTGTTTTATTTCTAGACTGTAGCAGAGAATAGAAGTAAAATTAGAGGTATTTTAGTAATCGAAAAGACAACAATACTAATTATACTAAAAGACAAAAGTACTGATTCTCAGACTGCTTATAAAAAAGCATTATGAAAGTTCAAATACCTGACTTTTCAGAATTAATTTAAATTTTAAATGTGTCATCATGTTATATAAAGCACATCTGCATTTCTCTTCCCAGTCATTTGCTCAGTGTTGCTAGAAAATTCTCCCTAAATAATAAACTTTTTAGCAAATTATTATAACAGCTATGAAAATACTTACATGGTACGTGTTTTGTATAGATTTAAATTGCTGGTGGTAAATAGCTCAATATTTTTTTCTAGGAAATTCTGCCTGGTTTGTTTTTAGGCCCATATTCTTCTGCCATGAAAAGCAAGGTAAGAACTTTAAATTAGATTCATCAATAGACCTTATTAACCAACTTTTTCGGGTGAGTTTTTGTAGTAGAAAGAGTTTTGTTTGAGGAAGGGCCACTGATATTGCATATTAGCAGTAATTGTGACTCTGGAGTACCTACTTCTTTTGAAATTTTAATGGACCAGTGATTCTCAAGTGTTTAACCACAAATCACAAGTGAGGTTTTATATTTTTATTTTCCTCATGAAATCCATGTGCTTAAAATACTTGCCCAAACTGACCTTTAATAATTTATTTACCTTCCAGGATACCTGGAATTGCTAATCTGGATATTGGACATCTGCAATTGCTAATCGTAGTTTCTGAGAAATATGAGATGTAATTAAATCCCCAAATAAGATTATTTTACATATTAGTTAAAGGGTAAAATAGAATGTGCGTGATGAGCGTGTACAAATACATTCATAGAACCCACATATTTTAATTGAAGTGACTCAAATTTTATTTCTGTTTTTCCAAACTATGGAGATCTAGAACCTCCAGGTTGTAAAGTATTGTATTATATATCTAGGTGTCCTGTATATTTACACTGAAATGTATTTCTTTAGTTACACAATTGAAAGGGTAGATCTCATTCAGATATATGTATTAATAGCAGTGTTACCAATTCCTAGAGGATTCAGCCCTATGAATTATGGCAATGCTAATTCTCTTTGAATTATAATATAAAACATTATATCACAGATGTTTTCCCTAATACCCTGCCTATTTAGAAGTCGGTTTGATACCTGCATAGGTTTTTTTTAAAAACTTTAGAATTAAAAACTTTTTTGAAATAATTTGGTAATATTTATGAACTTTAGGTGATGGGACGTTTTGTTTTTTAAAGTTAATGTCATTCATTTTGAAACTGGAAAGCTTTTTGACTGTTGAGGCATATCTAAGAATAATAGTAGTAATTTGATGGCCTGCAACTAAGTTGAGAAGGTGGGATGTTGATAAAAATATATATCTAAATAAGTACTTAGAAAAGGATATGGTAGATAACTATCGACTTAAATGTGATCTACTTTGTAAAAACACAGTTATTGCCCAAATAATGTAATATTCACAAATACTGGGATTCAGAATGATTTTAGACTATTTGCTTTTGGTATTCTCACTGTGCTTTATAAATATATATATTATACTGTTTGTCATATTAATTTGTAAGTATTTGTTTACAGATACATTGTCTCAAAACCTCTTCCCTCCTAACTTCACCATGGTCTCATTAGATTGCAGAAAAGCTTCTATGGCAAAATTTGATTATTTCCCACCATAAATCATTATAGTTCAACCCATATTTCTTTTCATATCATCTTAAACAGTAATAGCAGAAGAGTAATAGAAATAAAAAATCCTTAAGGAATAAGCTCCTTATAAACTCATTTAGTTTGGCCTTTTATTACATTCAAATACAGTTTTAATAAAAGGGACATATTTAGGGTCTTTGTAGGTAGTGAACTGTTTCTTTTTATAAAATTTTTTCTGTTTGTGAGATAAGGTTATAGTTTGCTTTGTATAAATAAAAGTCTGTTGAAAACGAAAAAAAAATTTATGTGCTATTATATTTGGGTTCCGTCTTAAGGTTTGTTTTTACTTAGTAATCTAATGTGCCTTCCAAGTTTGTTAAAACAAACAGGTTTTATCCCTGATTATATATGTCTTCTTGTAGTTTCTCATATTCATAGAGTAGGTACGAAAAGTTCACATATCATAGATCAGTGATAGACAAGTGAATGAATATTGAATTCACTTTGGAGGTTCTATAAATGTGAATATGAAACATTGATTTATTATTAATCCTACCAAATTCTTAACCTCCTTTCCCCTGTCTCAGGATGTATTCAGGAAATACAGATAACTGAACTGTAATCTATGCCAGACATAGGAAATTTTGCTGCAAAAATTAACATTTAGAAACAACACTTTCTTGGCTTAGGCTGCTATAATAAAATACCATCGAGTGGATGGTCTCAGCCACAGACATTTATTTCTCACAGTTCTGGAGGCTGGGAAGTTTGAGATGAGGGCACCATCATGGTTAAGTTTTGGTGAGGGCCCTCTTCATGGTTTGCTGCCTTCTTGAGGTAGTCTCACATGGCAGAGGGATGAAGCTCTGATCCCTCTTCCTCTTGTAAGAGCACTAATTCCAGCATGGGTACTCCACCTCATAGCCTCATTTATATCTAATTACCTCCCAAAGGCCCCACAAACTAATATTACCTTGGAGGTTAGGGCTTCAACATAGGAATTTTAGGGAGACACAAGCATTTGATCTGTAATAAGTAGAAATTATTCTTGAACTTTTTTATGCATTATTAGTATTACTGTTCTATTAATATAGAAAGGGAATTAAATATATAGGATTATAAACTGAAAATAGAAAACACAGGCTTATTAATAATTCTGATTCATCATGATTTGTTCATTCATTTCTTGAACATGTAATTATTGAACAACAACTGTGTTCCAGGCACTGCTTTACACATAGTTAGCATGAATCAGTGAACAAAGTCACTGATGGCATACATATTCTAACTATTTAAATAACATGTTGTCTGTAAATTTCACTGAAGCCTATGGTCACTTACAAATAAAAACTTAACAGTTTTTAGAGTTATCATGTTAAATTTCTTTAAATGTAGAGCCACAAAGCACCACAGAATACTTTGGAGTCGCCAGTTTTAACTTTAGGAGAATTTTTAAAACCTAGAAGTTAGTTTTTGTGAATTGTATAAATTAATTCTGGCTTAAAATAGAAACAGTGTCCTGGGAGATGCAGAGAGCAGTCTAGAGATTTGGGCTCCAGCACTGCTATTAACTAGGTCAGAAATGTTGAATAACTGTTTATGTTAGAGTAGTTCTCTCTAATAAATAAGAATTGTAACCAATATATATAACTGCCATTTACTAAAAAAACTTGCTATGTGTCCCAGCCACTATTCCAAAGATTATCTTATAGAATTCTCACAACTATTCAGTGAATAGGTAGTGTTTTCCTAGTTTTCACGTGAGAAAATTGAGCCACAGTGCTCAGGTCATTAGCAGAGCTGGGATCTAGAGCTTGGACTCCATAGCTCATGACTCTGTACGTAGCCCATGCCTTTAACCACTATATAGTATTAAAAATAAATAATAAAGAGTATATAAATATAAATTATAAATAAAGTATGTTATACATAATATAAAGGTCAAAGGGTTAATATATATAATGAAGGTAGAGTATTGTTTCCCAAATAAATTATCTTTAAGGTCATATCAAACTCTAAAATTATAGATATAAAATAATTCTATAAGCCTTTTGAGAACATGTAGTGTGTTTATCTTGAATCATTGAAATATTTTGCTGATGACTTTAAGCATGTTATTATGAAATTAGCTTTGATTCCCTGTATTTAAAGCTCAGATGTGGCTATACTAACTATAAAGTTGAGTCCTATGTATTTTCAGATCTCTATTACAGTAAGATGATGTTTTGTATTTCAAACTATTTCTCTTTTTTTTAATAGCTACCTATACTACAGAAACATGGAATAACTCATATAATATGTATACGACAAAATATTGAAGCAAACTTTATTAAACCCAACTTTCAACAATTATTTAGGTAAGAATTGTTGATATAACATAAAAATGTTATGGGTATCAAACATGTAATGTTTTTATTTTAAAATGATTTTATTATATTGGACTTCTGTATATATATGTTTTATAAAGATGGGTCATACAGTACATCATTTAAAGAATAAACTTCCCTTAAAATATTTTAAATAAGTAATTTATGCACATAATGTAGAATTCTAAATGTTCAAAAGAATGTATACTGAAAAGTAGTTTCCCTATTCCTGTCCTATAAATAGTCTATTCCCCTCACTACAAGTATCTGTTGTTACTTTTTTTTGAGTATCTTTTTAGATTTATGTTACATATATATTTACAGATCAACTTAGGCTTTTTAAAAAAAATTATGTATTTAGGAGATTGCTTCATATTATTACTTAGCTACATTCTTCTTTTTTTTTTTTCTTCATTGCATCTTCTGGCTGGTAGAACCTCAGTTCCCCAACCAACTGGGCCACGTCAATGACAGCCTGGAATACTAACCACTAGCCCACCAGAGAATTCCTGTGTTATTCTTTTTAAGTAGACAGTAATCTATTGTATTACTCTACTAAAATCTATTCAAACTATCTCCTATTGTTAGACATTTAGATTGTTTCCAGACTATTGCTAATGTAGTGACTATCCCTCTATGTCATTTAATTCATATGTGAATATATCAGTAGGATAAATTTGTAGTAGAATGACTGGATTAAAGAATGTGAGCATTTAAATTTTAATAGATGTTACAAATTGCCCTCCATTGAGTTGCATCAGTTTGCATTCCCAGTGCAAAGTAAATGACAGTGACTCCTTCCTTGGTATCTCTCTCAGACAGAATTATAAAATATTTTTAATTTTTTCCAATCTTGTTCATTTGCTAGTTCATGTCTGACTTTTTGCAATCCATGGACTGTAGCACACCAGGCTCCCCTGTCCTCCACTGTCTACTGGAGTTCACTCAAATTCATGTCCATTGAGTCAGTGGTGCTATCTTAACCATCTAATCCTCTGCTGCCCCCTTGTCCCTTTGCTTTCAATCTTTCCCAGCATCAGGGTCTTTTCCAGTAAGTTAGCTCTTCGCATCAAGTAGCCAAGGTACTGGAGCTACAGCTTCAGCATCAGTCCTTCCAATGAATATTCAGGATTGAGGTTTTTTAGGATTGACTGGTTTGATCTCCCTGCAGTCCAAGGGACTCTCAAGAGTCTTCTCCAGCACTACAATTAGAAAGCATCAGTTCTTCATCACTAAGTCTTTATGGTTCAGCTCTCATATATGTACATCAGTTCAGTTCAGTCGCTCAGTCATGTCCGACTCTTTGCAGCCCCATGAATCGCAGCACGCCAGGCCTCCCTGTCCATCACCAACTCCCGGAGTTCACCCAGACTCACGTCCATTGAGTCAGTGACGCCATCCAGCCATCTCATCCTCTCTGGTCCCCTTCTCCTCCTGCCCCCAATCCCTCCCAGCATCAGAGTCTTTTCCAATGAGTCAACTCTTCGCATGAGGTGGCCAAAGTACTGGAGTTTCAGCTTTAGCATCATTCCTTCCAAAGAAATCCCAGGGCCGATATCCTTCAGAATGGACTGGTTGGATCTCCTTGCAGTCCAAGGGACTCTCAAGAGTCTTCTCCAACACCACAGTTCAAAAGCATCAATTCTTCGGCGCTCAGCCTTCTTCACAGTTCAACTCTCACATCCATACGTGACCACAGGAAAAACCATAGCCTTGACTAGATGAACCTTTGTTGGCAAAGTAATGTCTCTGCTTTTGAATATGCTATCTAGGTTGGTCATAACTTTCCTTCCAAAGAGTAAGCATCTTTTAATTTCATGGCTGCAGTCACCATCTGCAGTGATTTTGGAGCCCAGAAAAATTAAAGTCTGACACTGTTTCCACTGTTTCCCCATCTATTTCCCATGAAGTGGTGGGACCGGATGCCATGATCTTCTTTTCTGAATGTTGAGCTTTAAGCCAACTTTTTCACTCTCCACTTTCACTTTCATCAAGAGGCTTTTGAGTTCCTCTTCACTTTCTGCCGTAAGGGTGGTGTCATCTGCATATCTGAGGTTATTGATATTTCTCCCGGCAATCTTGATTCCAGCTTGTGTTTCTTCCAGTCCAGCATTTCTCATGATGTACTCTGCATAGAAGTTAAATAAGCAGGGTGACAATATACAGCCTTGATGAACTCCTTTTCCTATTTGGAACCAGTCTGTTGTTCCATGTCCAGTTCTAACTGTTGATTCCTGACCTGCATGTAGGTTTCTCAAGAGGTAGGTCAGGTGGTCTGGTATTCCCATCTCTTTCAGAATTTTCCACAGTTTGTTGTGATCCACACAGTCAAAGGCTTTGGCATAGTCAATAAAGCAGAAATAGATGTTCTTCTGGAACTCTCTTGCTTTTTCCATGATCCAGTGGATGTTGGCAATTTGATCTCTGGTTCCTCTGCCTTTTCTAAAACCAGCTTGAATATCAGGAAGTTCACGGTTCACGTATTGCTGAAGCCTGGCTTGGAGAATTTTGAGCATTACTTTACTAGCATGTGAGATGACTGCAATTGTGCAGTAGTTTGAACATTCTTTGGCATTTCCTTTCTTTGGGATTGGAATGAAAACTGACCTTTTCCAGTCCTGTGGCCACTGCTGAGTTTTCCAAATTTGCTGGCATATTGAGTGCAGCACTTTCACAGCATCATCTTTCAGGATTTGAAAGAGCTCAACTGGAATTCAATCACCTCCACTAGCTTTGTTCGTAGTGATGCTTTCTAAGGCCCACTTGACTTCACATTCCAGGATGTCTGGCTCTAGGTCAGTGATCACACCATTGTGATTATCTGGGTTGTGAAGATCTTTTTTGTACAGTTCTTCTGTGTATTCTTGCCATCTCTTCTTAATATCTTCTGCTTCTGTTAGGTCCGTACCATTTCTGTCCCTTATCCAGCCCATCTTAGCATGAAATGTTCCCTTGGTATCTCTCATTTTCTTGAAGAGATCTCTAGTCTTTCCCATTCTGTTATTTTCCTCTGTTTCTTTGCATTGATTGCTGAAGAAGGCTTTCTTATCTCTTCTTGCTATTCTTTGGAACTCTGCATTCAGATGCTTATATCTTTCCTTTTCTCCTTTGCTTTTTGCTTCTCTTCTTTTCACAGCTATTTGTAAGGCCTCCCCAGACAGCCATTTTGCTTTTTTGCATTTCTTTTCCATGGGGATGGTCTTGATCCCTGTCTCCTGTATAATGTCACGAACCTCAGTCCATAGTTCATCAGGCACTCTATCAGATCTAGGCCCTTAAATCTATTTCTCACTTGCACTGTATAATCATAAGGGATTTGATTTAGATCATACCTGAATGGTCTAGTGGTTTTCCCTACTTTCTTCAATTTAAGTCTGAATTTGGCAATAAGGAGTTCATGATCTGAGCCACAGTTAGCTCCTGGTCTTGTTTTTGCTGACTGTGTAGAGCTTCTCTGTCTTTGGCTGCAAAGAATATAATCAATCTGATTTTGGTGTTGACCATCTGGTGACGTCCATGTATAGAGTCTTCTCTTGTGGTGTTGGAAGAGTGTGTTTGTTATGACCAGTACATTTTCTTGGCAAAACTCTATTAGTCTTTACTACTGGAAAAACCATAGCTTTGACTGTAGGGACCTTTGTCAGCAAAATGATGGTTTTGCTTTTTAATATGCTGTCTAGGTTTGTCATAGCTCTTCTTCCAAAGAGCAAGTGTCTTTTAATTTCATGGCTGTGGTCACTATACCATGCAGTGATTTTGGACTCCAGGAAAATAAAATCTGCCACTGCTTTCACTTTTTCCCCTTCTTTTTGCCATGAAATGATGGCACTGGATGCCATAATCTTAGTTTTTGAATGTTGAATTTTAAGCCAACTTTTTCACTCTCCTCTTTCACCCTCATTAAGAGGCCCTTTAGTTCCTCTTCATTTCCTGACATTAGAGTGGTATCATCTGCATATCTAAGATTGTTGACATTTTTCTTGGCAGTCTTGATTCCAGCTTGTTGTTCATCCAGCCCCACATTTCACAAGATGTAGTCTACATATAAGTTAAATAATCAGGGTGACGATATACAGCCTTGTTGTCTCCTTTTCCAGTTCTAAGCCAATCAGTTTTTCCATTTCCATTTCTAACTATTGCTTCTTGCCCTGCATACAGGTTTCTCAGGAGGCAGCTAAGGTGGTCTTGTATTCCCATCTCTTCAAGAATTTTCCACAGTTTGCTGTGATCCACACAGTCAGAGTTTAAAGAAGTAGAAATAGATGTTTTTTCTGGAACTCCCTTGCTTTCTCCATGATCCAGTAAATGTTGTCAATTTGATCTCCAGTGCTTCTGCCTTTTCTAAATCCAGCTTGTACGTCTGGAAATTCTCAGTTCACATACTGTTTAAGCCTAGCGTGAAGGATTTTGAATATAACCTTACTAGCATGTGAAATGAGCAGAATTGTATGGTAGTTTGAGCATTCTTTGGCATTACCCTTCTTTGAAATTAGAATGAAAACTGACCTTTTCCAGTCCTGTGACCACTGCTGAGTTTTCCAAATTTGCTGTCATATTTAGTGCAGCACTTTAACAGCATCATCTTTTAGGGTTTTAAATAGCTCAGCTGGAATTCCATCACTTCTACTAGCTTTAGGCTTCCCAGGTGACACTAGTGGTAAAGAACCTGCCTCACAAAGCAGGAGATATAAGAGACGCAGGTTTGATCCCTGGGTTGGGAAGATCCTCTGGAGAAAAGAATGGCAACCCACTCCAGTATTCTTGCCTGGAGAATTCCATGGATAGAGGAGCCTGGCAGGCTGCAGTCCATGGGGTCTCAGAGAGTTGAACATAACTGAGCAACTAACACACACTACTAGCTTTGTTCTTAGTAGTGCTTCCTTAGGCTCACTTTACTTCACACTCCAGGATATCCTGCTCTAGGTGAGTGGCCTCACCATTGTGGATATCCAGGATATTAAGACCTTATTTGTATAGTTATTCTGTGTATTCTTGCCACCTCTTCTTAATCTCTTCAGCTTTGGTTTGGTCCTTACAGTTCTGTCCTTTATTGTGACCATTGTTGTGTGAAATGTTGCTTTGATATCTCTAGTTTTCTTGAAGAGATCTCTAGTCCATTCTGTTGTTTCCTCTGTTTCTTTGCATTGTTCATTGAAGAAGGCCTTCTTATCTCTCCTTGCTGTTCTCTGAAATTCTGCATTCAGTTGGATATACCTTTCTTCCTTGCCTTTCACTTCTCTTCTTTCCTCAGCTATTTGTAAAGCCTCCTCAGACAACTACTTATCCTTCTTGCATTTCTTTTTCTTTGAGATGTTTTTGGTTATTGCCTCTTGTACCATGTTATGAACCTCCATCCATAGTTCTTCAGACACTCTGTCCACCAGATCTAATCCCTTGAGTCTATTTGTCACCTCACTGTATAATCATAAGGGAATTGATTTCGGTCATAACTGAATGGCCTGATGGTTTTCCCCACTTTCTTCAATTTAAGCTGAATTTTGCTATAAGGAGCTCATGATCAGAGCCACAGTCAGTTCCAGGTCCTGTTTTTGCTGACTGTATAGACCTTCTCTGTCTTCAGCTGCAAAGAACATAGTATGATTTTGGTGTTGACTATCTGGTGATGTCCATGTGTAGAGTCATCTCTTGGGTTTTTGGAAAAGGGTGCTTACTATGACCAGCGTGTTCTCTTGGCAAAACTCTTTTATCCTTTGCCATGCTTCATTTTGTATTCCAAGGCCAAACTTGCCTGTTATTCTGGGTATCTCTTGATTCCCTACTTTTGTATTCCAGTCCCTTATGGTGAAAAGGACATCATTTTTTGGTGTTAGTTCTAGGAAGTGTTCCAGGTCTTTGTAGAACTGATTGTCTTCAGCTTATTCAATATCAGTTGGTTGGGGCATCGATTTGGATGACTGATGTTGAATGGCTTGCCTTGGGGACGAAGCAGGATCATTCTGTCATTTTTGAGGTTGTACCCAAGTACTGCAGTTTGAACTCTTTTTTGGCTTTGAGGACTACTTCATTTCTTCTAAGGAATTCTTGCTCATAGTAGTTGATATAATGATCATCTGAATTAAATTCACCCATTCCAGTCCATTTTAGTTCACTGATTCCTAAGATGTCAGTGTTCAATCTTGCCATCTCCTGCTTGACTGTGTCCAGTTTACCTTGATGGATGGACCTAATATTCCAGGTTCCTATGCAGTATTGTTCCTTATGGCATTGGACTTCACTTTCACTACCAGACACATCCACAACTGAGTGTCATTTCCACTTTGGCCCAGGCACTTTATTCTTTCTGGAGCTATTAGTAATTGCCCTCTGCTCTTCCCTAGTAACATATTGGACACCTTCCAACCTGGAGGCTCGTCTTCCAGTGTCATATCTTTTTGTCTTTTCATAGTGTCCGTGGGGTTCTTCTGACAGAAACACTGGAGTGGTTTACCTTTTCCTCCTCCGGTGGACCACATTTTGTCAGAACTCTTCACTCTTCACTATGACCCGTCTCTCTTGGTTAGCCCTGCATCTGGAGTAAATTGCCCTTCAGCTTTGTGATCTCCTGGAGTAAAAATTGTGTTGTGTAGTTTTAGTTTGCCTTTCACATTTATCTTAAAATGATGAGGTTGAGCATCTGATGGTTTTTAATGTTCTTTATTTTGGCTTCACTTAAAAAACAAAGCATATATTACACATGATACAAAGACCAAAGGGTCAAAAAGGTATGAGAAGAAAGGTTTCTTTCCTTCCCTAAACCCAGCTACCTAATTTATCCCTGGCTAGCAGGCAGGTACTGTTAACTCTTCTTTGGATATCATTCTAGAAGTATTAGTATAAAACCGTATATGTTAGAAATCTTTTAATGTTCTGCTTTATTTTTGTAAAAATGAAAGCAACCTGAATGTCCCTCAGTGTAAAATACTCTTAAAATATATTTTGTGAATACATAATAGACTATGTAGTCAGGCAAAAGAATGGAATATTTGTGTATGTGCTGATATAGACTAATCTTTACAATTTATTGCATGAAGGAAACAAGATGCAGAGCCACATGTGTACTCTCCAAGTGTTTAAAGTATGTGCAGTACATTAGGCATTATTCTTGTATAGGAAACTTCTGGACTGACAGACTAGAAACTTGACAGTGGTTATTTCTGGGAAGGGAAATTTAGGGTCTGGGATGGTAGGGAAACCTAGTTTTCATTGCAGATATCTTTATGCTGTTAGAATTTTTTACTGTGCATACACATTTTTCAGTTAAAGAAAATTAGTTTTAAAAAGGGGTTGCATGTAATCTAAAATGAAATAGATTGAATTTTTTCCAATTGCAGAAGATACACTTGTTCTTTATACATATTTATGAAAATACAGAATAACACCAAGAGAAATATTTAAAAACCCAGCCATAATTCCACAACCCAGAGGAGCTTGACATTAACATTTTGTTAAATTTCCTTCTAAATTTTTTGTGTTATGTGTGTGTTTCATGTATACACGGGCTTCCCAGGTGGCACTAGTGGTAAAGAATCCACCTGCTAATGCAGGAGACATAGGAGACACAGGTTCGATCCCTGGGTCAGGAAGGTCCCCTGGAGAAGGGCATGGCAACCCACTCTAGTATCCTTGCCTGGAGAATCCCCATGGATAGAGGAGCCTGGTGGGCTACAGTCCATAGGGTGGCAAAGAGTTGAACACGACTGAAGCAGCTTATAGTGCACGCTTGCATGCACATCATGTATACACACATTTAGACTTGTATATATTAAAGAAAATGACAATGTTATATTTTAAAATGCCATACTATACCTTTCTAATTTTTGTTGTTAGTGCCAAAACGTCCTGGGTATAGCTTCTCTGTGATAAGTCCTGAGTTTATTGAAGTTGCTACCACCAAAGTAATTATTAAAGCAATATTGACTTTACATTTTGATTTTATAACTCAATTACTTAACTAAGTTGTGTTAATAAACAGATGGTCTTGGATGGGTTAGAAATGAAAGTTTTCTTTGTTTTTTGGTTGGGGGTGGGGTGAGGGGAGCAGTTGTTGAGGCTGTATGACAAGGCTTGCAGGATCTTAGTTCCCCGACCAGGGGAACTGTCCCTGTCCCTGTCCCTGACAGTGAAAGCACTGAGTCCTAACCATTGAACTGCCAGCAGATTTCCAGAAATGGCAGTTTTTCACAAAAGTAAGGCTTGTATATTGAAATGACTTATTTTAAATGTTTTTCAAGTGTAAAATTTGAGGACAGGTTAGTTGTCCTCTGTTGTAGGTTAGTTCAGACAATGAATGTTTGACTCAGGGCTCTGTCAGACTGCTGCATTCTATTTCTGTCAGTTTTTTCTCTGTCAGGCTTTGGTGTGTCTCTGAATTGTCCTCTGTAGGGTTGTGAGGAAGGGTGGCAGGGCCATCCAAAGAAAACTCTTCTAGTCTTAGGGAAGTTGCTAGAAATGGAAGAATAACAAAGAGGAGAAAATAGGTAATTTTTGTCTTTATTTTCTAGGTCTACTCTGATCTAGAGGAAAATTTCTTACCGTTTATGATTTTTCTATTTTAAGAAGATAGATTTTTTTTATACGTAAGATATCAGAGAAATGTTAATGTGTTAACTGTTATTTAGGGCTTTAAATGCTGTGCCTTCAAGCATTATAAAATATATGGCTTGGTCCTTGGGAATATGATATTTTGAAAGTTACTTTCATGGTTGTCAAGAAATTTTTGTATTTTTTATATATGAAGAGTTTTATCTGAAAGTGTGCTTAATCACACAATATTCTATTTTCAGATATTTAGTCTTGGATATTGCAGATAATCCGGTTGAAAATATAATACGTTTTTTCCCCATGGTAGGTAACAATATTTTAATATCATTTAATATTTATGATTTGCTTTCTTAATTGTGGTTTTAAAACTTAATGGGACATGATTTTCTCCTATTCTGCTATTACTTGTAATGTCTGAAAATTGTGGGATTGTATTTTAAAGAAAATTGACTATTTTAAAAATCTTTTTTATGATCTCAAAATATTTGAGAAATTATATTTCAGATTTGTTAAATGCAAAATATTTAAACTTATAATAATGGTATTTGTGGCATTTTGGAAATTTTTGATGCAAGGTAATTTTTATTCAAATAAGCAGGAAAATATTTTCAGTATATTTTGTTTTGTGTATATATGTTTGTATTTTATGCTTATGTTACTCCATATATTTTATTATAACACACTGTCTTTCCTTCAGACAAAAGAATTTATTGATGAGAGCTTACAAAGTGGAGGTAAGTAATTTTTCTTTCATTTAACTTATGTTTATTTTTAGGAAATTATTCATTATAGTTAATTTTTAGTTATTTAAGACTAAATTTATTTAGTCTTAAATGAATATGAAAATTATAATTATGTATAATAGACTTTCCAAATTTCCCAAAACTTACTTCATTTGGATAGACTTTCTTAAATATCTCTATAGAACTATTTTCATATTGTCAGCTTTAAATCTTTTTAATCTAAAAGTCTATTGTAATCTCCACACAGTTAATATAAATAAATTCAAGGATTTGAAAATTAGTAAGTATCCAAGTTGTGTATACAGAATACATAAAATGCTTAAGATAAGATTTATTTTACTGTGGTATGATACATGGTTTCAGTATATTTTAGCTGCTGCATCAGGTATCTTTCTATCAGAATAACTATTTCTTGTTTTTCAGGAAAAGTTCTTGTCCATGGGAATGCGGGGATCTCCAGGAGGTATGATGTTAGCAATAATCTTTCTTTCTCCAGCATTTAATTAATGAGTATGTTTTCTGTTTTTTTTTCTAAAATATTTTCCCCCTCTTTAGTGCTGCCTTTGTTATTGCATACATTATGGAAACATTTGGAATGAAGTACAGGTAAGAAAGTATTCTGAAACCTAGCCAAAGTTTAAATTCTCATTAAAATGAAGCTTAATGGAGACAGTTTGGGCACTGGAAGTTAATAATCTCTTGATTTTTGTCATCTAGTTATGGTTGATTAATCAGTCCCTTTTATCCTGTGGTTAGTCTCTTAACCTCTGTAGCTGGTCTACCTTGTATAGATCCACTTAGGCTATTTTGTTACTTTATGAAGCTAGTTCTCTTATTATTTTAAAAACCCAAGATAATTACAGTTGGAGTAACCCATGGAAAACTGCTTGCTTACTACTAGGAAATTGGTTTATCTAAGTTTTAAAATTCTTATTAGACAAAGATGTAATTGCTTTCTTTGTTAAAAAGGTTAATTTATTATGTTTTCCTTTAACAGTAGTTGGGTGAAAAATTGCTTAAGAATTGTTTTATTGTCTATTCACAATTTATTATTTGTTTTACGCAAAATCATCTTTTCCAAGCATATTGCATAGACGAAAGGGAGAGAGAGGCTAATGTGCTTTTCACCCTAAAACAAAGCTGGCCAATGTACAGTATTTCCTTTCTTAGAGTGTCTTGTACAGGTTACCAATCTACTGTAGTCATTGATACTCTTGCACTCATGTCCCAGACTGATCCATTACCAAATTCTGTTTTATGTCCTAAAATTTTCCTTGATTCTGGCTCTTTCTCATTATTGAATCTCCCTAATCAAGCTCTAGTCATGTTTCATTATTTAATCTCCCTAATACAAGCTCTTCCAGTAGTTATCTTAGTGGTCTTGTGTTTTCTTTCTTTCTCTAGTCTGTTCTGTTCTTCACACTGCAGTCAAAATGATTGTTTCAAAAGATAAATCATATTTCACCTTACCCTAAAAAGCTCTCAGAGGTTTCTGATCCTTCATAATTCTAAATGTGGCCAGTGAAACTTCACATGACATGTCTGTATAAACCTTCCGTTCTTACGCTGTGTACTCCGTTAACCTTGTCCACTTGAGCTGTGTTCAACATTGGATCCACATGCCTGACACATAGTGGACATTCAAATCTTTTATTTCATTTGGTATTTTTATCTTAAATTTATAATGGAAAAATTTGCTTAAAGGTGTTCTTAAATATTATTTGAATACAAATGTTTTGTGTTTATTTCATTGAAAAGATTAATGCTTGGTAGATTTTGTTTTATATATATTTTTTATTATTTGGTGCCATGTCAGCAAATAATAACTTAATTTATTGGGTCTCTGCCAGATGCCAGATACACTGCTGGACACTTTTATCTCAACAACACAAGGGAGTCCATATGTTTCTAATTTAACCAGTAATAAAATCTGAACATGGAGTGTGTGTGACACATGCTATACATGATATGTTATACTTACTATCTTCCATATTCATAGTAGTGCTTAAAGATAGGAATTGTTATGATCCCCAATTTACACATGAAAAAAATAAACTTAGAGAAGTTGAAAAGTATCCCCTAGAACACAGCTGGGGAGCAAAGGATTTTCCCACTGCAGTTCACTACCTCTCTGTAGTACAAGCTGTCTGATTATGATTTTCTGTTTTAGGTAAATTGTTAGGTAAGTTCCTACTTTAGATAAATTCTGGAAAAATTGAGATTAATTCATGAAATAATATTACCGCCTTAGTTTTCCTATTTTTTTGTTTTCAGAGATGCGTTTGCTTATGTTCAAGAAAGAAGATTTTGTATTAATCCTAATGCTGGATTTGTCCATCAACTTCAGGTAACTTCTCTATTTTTCCTCTTTAAGGCAGTCAGCTGCTGCTGCTCAGTTGCTTCAGTCGTGTCCGACCCTGTGCGACCCCACCAGGCTCCCCCAAACCTGGGATTCTCCAGGCAAGAACACTGGAGTGGGTTGCCATTTCCTTCTCCAATAAGGCAGTCAGAAAGTATGATAATTAAAAGCTTGTATTCATATGATTTAGTTGTAGTACTTGGTAAATACTTAAAAATTGCCATAATCTGACTAATTTCTTTGTTCAAGTTTAAATCTATTTAAAAGTATTTTTTTTAAGCTGCCATTGACAAGAAAAAAAGGATTAAAACCACATTGTTAAATCTAAAGTAAAATAGTTGATCTTAGACGTGTCTTCCATTTTCCCTCTATTTTGATTACATACAGAGCATAAGAAAATTTTGGTTCCAAGTGTGTTACATATAGCAGCTTTTTCTATTTTATATGCTTTATCTTCTCCATGTTCTTTCACACTTTGATGATGTGTAGAAGATACACTAAAAAGAAAATAAAACTGTGAATTATCTGATTAATTTTTTCCAAGATGAAAAATCATAAGTCAAAGAATGTGCTCTGGCTGATTGCATCCAGTTATGCAGGAATAAATCTTACATTGAAATATCAAGAGCGCTACAAAATGTGTTAGTTACCAAACTTAATTTACTTTGTTTTTATTTTTAATTCACTTTTAGTTTTTATTTCATTTTAAAAAGAGAAAAATAGTCATGATTAAAAATATAAAAATTCAGTAATGCTTAAGAAGAATACTTGAAAAGTAAGTCTCCTTAATAGTGTATCTTGAAGATTATATATAGCTCTACCTTAATAATATTTGTGTGTGTGTGTATATCACAGTTTTATGTGACCAGTTCCTCATACATTGGAGAAGGCAATGGCACCCCACTCCAGTACTCTTGCCTGGAAAATCCCATGGATGGAGGAGCCTGGTGGGCTGCAGTCCATGGGGTCACTAAGAGTTGGACACGACTGAGCGACTTCACTTTCACTTTTCTCTTCATGCACTGGAGAAGGAAATGGCAACCCACTCCAGTATTCTTGCTTGGAGAATCCCAGGGACGACGGAGCCTGGTGGGCTGCCATCTATGAGGTCGCACAGAGTTGGACACGACTGAAGCGACTTAGCATAGCATAGCATGCTTATACATGGAGCTTTAAGTTGTTTCCAGTCTTTCATGATTTTAAACAACATTGGAAAGAATGTCCTAATAGGTGTATCTTTGTTTACATGTGTGAATGTACCTCTAAGATAATTGATCAGAGTGGAATTGCTGGGTCAGAGGGCATTTGAAAGTTGATGTTGCTAAATTGCCTTTAAAAAGACTCCAGGAAACAAAGAGTACCTACTTACCCATACCTAGTCAATACCAACAGCAAGTTTCATGAAACTTTTGGACCATTGTTGTCATGGTGGTAAAAGTGGCAGCTGCTTGTAATTTGCCCGTTTTTCTAACATGTTGTTGGTCTTTATCTCATTGGTTTATAAGGATTCTTTGTAGAAAATTTATCTGTAGCCAGTGATTTGAAGGCTTCCCTCGTGGCTCAGATAATAAAGAATCCACCTGCAGTGCAGGAGACTTGAGTTTGCTCCCTGGGTTGGGAAGATCCCCTGGGGGAGGGCATGGCAACCCACTCCAGTGTTCTTGCCTGGAGACTCTCCATGGACAGAGGAGCCTGGTGAGCTACGTACAGTGCATGGGATCGCAAAGAGTTGGACACGACTGAGCGACTTAAGCACAGCACAGCCAATGATTTGAAATGCCATTTTTATTATATACCAAATTTTAAATCCACACGAGTCTGTTTCTGACTTTGTATTTTGTTCCATTGATCTGCTTATTGCTGCCTTTGTATCAAAGTTTTAAATGCTATAATATTTGTAAGTAGTCTGTATTACTTATATTAAGTAATTTAATCAAGATTTCCTCATTAATGTTCTTTCCGAAAATTTCCTGGCAAGTTCTTAACACATATTTTGTGGTGTGATCTTTACTGGAAAGGGTGCAGAAAGAATTGACACCTTTAAATTTTTCAAAGAGTATGTTTCTAAGAGTATGTTCCATTTATTCAAGTCAATTTCTGTGTCCTTTAGTGTTTTAAAGTTTTCCTTGTATAAAATATATGTTTTTCTTATGAAATTTATGCCTAGCTATTTTCTTTTACTCCATTATAATTAAAATTGTTTTTTCAAATATCTTTCTAGTGTGTTTTCTAATTGCTAATTTTTTTTTTTATAGGAAAGCTGTTTATGTTTTTAATTGGCAACCTTACTAAACTCTAGGACCAAATTTAAAGAATTTTCCAGTTGATTATCCTCCATTTTCATCTTCAAATCATAATAATTTTGCCTCTTTTCTAATTTTTTTTCTTTCTCACTTGATGGTCATTGTATCACAACAATTGGATAAGTAATAGTGTTGTGATATTCATACTTACTTTATTCTTGATTTCAATTTCATTGCTTTTATTATTGCACTGTGTGTGTTTCAGTGAGTATTTGCTTGTGCATATTTAAAAGATTTTTTTATCAGGAATAGATACTGATTTTTAACTTAAAAAACATTTTTTTATGAAATGACTCTAGTTTCGGTCCTTTAAGTCATTAATATGGTGAACTGAATCACATAATGCTAGACCTAGACCATTCAGGTATGACCTAAATCAAATCCCTTCTGATTATACAGTGCAAGTGAGAAATAGATTTAAGGGCCTAGATCTGATAGATAGAGTGCCTGATGAACTATGGAATGAGGTTCGTGACATTATACAGGAGACAGGGATCAAGACCATCCCCATGGAAAAGAAATGCAAAAAAGCAAAATGGCTGTCTGGGGAGGCCTTACAAATAGCTGTGAAAAGAAGAGAAGTGAAAAGCAAAGGAGAAAAGGAAAGATATAAACATCTGAATGCAGAGTTCCAAAGAATAGCAAGAAGAGATAAGAAAGCCTTCTTCAGTGATCAATGCAAAGAAATAGAGGAAAACAACAGAATGGGAAAGACTAGAGATCTCTTCAAGAAAATTAGAGATACCAAAGGAACATTTCATGCAAAGATGGGCTCGATAAAGGACAGAAATGGTATGGACCTAACAGAAGCAGAAGATATTAAGAAGAGATGGCAAGAATACACAGAAAAACTGTACAAAAAAGATCTTCATGACACAGATAATCACGATGGTGTGATCACTGACCTAGAGCCAGACATCCTGGAATGTGAAGTCAAGTGGGCCTTAGAAAGCATCACTACGAACAAAGCTAGTGGAGGTGATTGAATTCCAGTTGAACTATTCCAAATCCTGAAAGATGATGCTGTGAAAGTGCTGCACTCAATATGCCAGCAAATTTGGAAAACTCAGCAGTGGCCACAGGACTGGGAAAGGTCAGTTTTCATTCCAATCCCAAAGAAAGGCAATGCCAAAGAATGCTCAAACTACCGCACAGTTGCACTCATCTCACACGCTAGTAAAGTAATGCTCAAAATTCTCCAAGCCAGGCTTCAGCAATACGTGAACTGTGAACTTCCTGATGTTCAAGCTGGTTTTAGAAAAGGCAGAGGAACCAGAGATCAAATTGCCAACATCCACTGGATCATGGAAAAAGCAAGAGAGTTCCAGAAAAACATCTATTTCTGCTTTATTGACTATGCCAAAGCCTTTGACTGTGTGGATCACAACAAACTGTGGAAAATTCTGAAAGAGATGGGAATACCAGACCACCTGACCTGCCTCTTGAGAAATTTGTATGCAGGTCAGGAAGCAACAGTTAGAACTGGACATGGAACAACAGACTGGTTCCAAATAGGAAAAGGAGTACATCAAGGCTGTATATTGTCACCCTGCTTATTTAACTTCTATGCAGAGTACATCATGAGAAATGCTGGACTGGAAGAAACACAAGCCGGAATCAAGATTGCCGGGAGAAATATCAATAACCTCAGATATGCAGATGACACCACCCTTATGGCAGAAAGTGAAGAGGAACTAAAAAACCTCTTGATGAAAGTGAAAGTGGAGAGTGAAAAAGTTGGCTTAAAGCTCAACATTCAGAAGACGAAGATCATGGCATCCAGTCCCATCACTTCAAGGGAAATAGATGGGGAAACAGTGTCAGACTTTACTTTTCTGGGCTCCAAAATCACTGCAGATGGTGACTGCAGCCATGAAATTAAAAGACTCTTACTCCTTGGAAGCAAAGTTATGACCAACCTAGATAGCATATTGAAAAGCAGAGACGTTACTTTGCCAACAAAGGTCCGTCTAGTCAAGGCTATGGTTTTTCCAGTGGTCATGTGTGGATGTGAGAGTTGGACTGTGAAGAAGGCTGAGCGCCGAAGAATTGATGCTTTTGAACTGTGGTGTTGGAGAAGACTCTTGAGAGTCCCTTGGACTGCAAGGAGATCCAACCAGTCCATTCTGAAGGAGATCAGCCCTGGGATTTCTTTGGAAGGAATGATGCTAAAGCTGAAACTCCAATACTTTGGCCACCTCATGCGAAGAGTTGACTCATTGGAAAAGTCTCTGATGCTGGGAGGGATTGGGGGCAAGAGGAGAAGGGGACCAGAGAGGATGAGATGGCTGGATGGCATCACTGACTCGATGGACATGAGTTCGGTGAACTCTGGGAGTTGGTGATGGACAGGGAGGCCTGGCGTGCTGCAATTCATGGGATCGCAAAGGGTCGGACACGACTGAGCGACTGATCTGATCTGATCTGATGCTAGACTTGTTAATTTTGAATCATTTTGATTCACAAATGAATCTCACTTTGCTATGGTAGACTATATTCCATTAATGTGTTGCTAGATTCTGTTTGTCAAATTTTTTTTTTTTTTTTTTAAGATTTTGGAATTAGTTGAATAAGTTATACTGGTTTGTAATTTTTTTTTTCTGTACTACCATCTTCTGGTTAGAGTGTCTGTCACATTTTTCTCATGTTTAAAATGAAAACTTGCTTTCTCTTTATTTGCTCTAGAACAGTTTAAATTAGATTGGAGTTACCTGCTTCTTAATGTTTGATATATAGTACCTGTGAAATCACTGGACCTTGATTTTTTCAATTTAATTCAGTTATTCATTATTACATTCATTCATATATTTTGAGGGTGAACCAATTCTTGGACAGCTTTCTTCATTTGGTTAATGGCTAGGTCTGATTTTCATAGCCTGTTTAGGTCACTTTGGATGATTTCATAATCTTCTATATAATTTCACTGGATTTGAGATAAAATTGAGGAAAATAATGTTTTGCATTTTTTGATATCTTCTAATTTCTTTGGTTATTTTTTTCATTCTTTTTTTCTTATTTTGTATATCAGTGCTTTCTTTTTCCCCTTTATCTGGTTTGTTTATATAATTTCTGTATTTGAATTTCTTCTTGCTTTGTGCTTTCCTTAGGTTTTTGTTGTTTTTGCTGCTGCTGCTGTTATTCTTTTGTGGATTTTCTCAGTTGCATGCTTAGTCGCTCAGTCATCTCTGACTCTTTGTGACCCCACGGACTATATATCCCTCTGTTCTTGAGATTCTCCAGACAAGAATACTGGAGTGGGTAGCCAGTCCCTTCTCCAGGATATCCTCCCAACCCAGGGGTCAAACTCGGGTCTTGAGCTAGAAGAATTCAAGACTGTAAATTATCCTCTTAGCATTTCTTTAGCCATATGACTCATTGGAAAAGACTCTGATGCTGGGAGGGATTGGGGGCCGGAGGAGAAGGGAACAACAGAGGATGAGATGGCTGGATGGCATCACTGACTCGATGGACATGGGTTTGGGTGGACTCCGGGAGTTGGTGATGGACAGGGAGGCCTGGCGTGCTGTGATTCATGGGGTCACAAAGAGTCGGACACGACTGAGCGACTGAACTGAACTGAACTGATTCTACATATCCTCTATAAATTTTGCTATGTAATGTTTTTATTCGTGTTATAACTTGATATTCTGTCATTTCACTTTTGATTTTATTTTTACTTCACGTTTGAGAGTTTTTTTCATAAATCATATAACTAAATTTTAAATGTTTTCTTTGTGGTGTAATAAACAGTTGTTATTATGACTATTGGAA
Source organism: Bos taurus (assembly GCF_002263795.3). Lineage (NCBI taxonomy): Eukaryota > Metazoa > Chordata > Mammalia > Artiodactyla > Bovidae > Bos > Bos taurus. The sequence continues at coordinate 11,418,449 of NC_037337.1, read as the reverse complement.
AAGAAGATATATTCTCTGTTTTCAGGGCATAAAATTCAGTCTGCAGTCATCCTTCTATATCCGTGAGGAATTGGTTCCAGGGCCATACACACTCCCTCACCATGGATTCCAAATCTCATGTAAAATGGCATAGTACAGTCAGTTCTGTGTATCTGTGGGTTCTGCATTCATGGATACAGAGGGTACATTGTATTTGTTCACTTCATCTTTTGGGGGCTTAGAGGTGAACTGAAACTCCCTTTGTTCTGTTTCTGTTTACTTCTTTAATTCCTCTAGTTTCTTTGCCAATTTTAGTGCTGCATTATTTCATAGATAAAATTCAAGTTAGATCTTCATTGTAGTTATATGTTTATTGTCCAGTTATTTTACTTTGAAATTAACCTTAATATTGTGATCCTTTTTTGTTTGCATTTGTCTTGTGAGTTTCTTCATTGCTTTTCTTTCCACCTTTCTAAATCGCTTTGTTTTACATGCATTTCTTGTATGTGCCCTATGGCTGGATTTTGTTATTTTGATTTTTTACTCATATTTTTCTTTAATAGGTGAATTTATCCCACTTTTTTGTACTAAAAATGACATACACTTTTGTCTGTCATTTTATTTTCATATCATGCTTTCTCTTAAAATACATCTTTTTTGAACTTTTCACTATAAATTGATGAATTTTTTGTTTGTATTCTTTTGATACTTTTAAATTTATAAGTTGTTTACTTAATGGGCACAATCTAACTTTATAGTATATACATATGTTCCTTGAGTTATCACATTTAAATAACTATCAATGGATTTCCAGTGTAAAAGATAAAAATTTATATACCTCTACTTTCCTCCTTCCCCTCCACAACCTATTTTGTTGATACTAATCTTAGTTCTTCTAGGAGATACCGCTTACACTTTTAAAAATATTTAAATATGGTACCTCTTTTTACTTAGCCATATAGGATCATCCACTTAAACTATGTCCTGTTACATTTCCCGGCTTTTACTTTTTCTACATTGTTACAAATTATAATATTTGCATTCTATGCTATAACCGCATTTTCTCATTGTTCATGCTGAGTTCTATATTTAAGTAGGATTTTAGCCTCCTTATTCAACTCCTGGAGTTTGAACATTATTTTCAAGAAGAGTTCTTCGAAACTTAAGTCCTAGCATTTTTGGAAAATGTTTTTCTCTTGCTCTTATGTTTGTTTTGGCCACACTGCATGGCATGTGGGATCTTAGTTGCCTGACCAGGGATCAAACCCATGCCGTCTGCAGTGGAAGTATGGAGTCTTAATCACTGGACCACCAGGGAAGCTCTGTTGTGTTTATGTTTGAATGGCACTTGGCTAGATTAAAAAAATTTTAATACTTTTTCTCTTATGAGTTTCTACACAGACCTAACATTGAATAATTGTCCTAGAGAAGTCTGAAGGGAGCTTAATTTTTAAAATTCTTCCCTCTTAGAAGACTTGATTGGAAGGAGGAGCTGTTTTCTGGATGAGCATAGGATGCTTTATTAAGTATATCTTTTTGATTGTTCTATATTAATTTCCTTTTAGTCATAATATGCCCTTACCACTTAGAGATTCACATCTTCCCTTATTACAGAAAGTTTTCTTCTAATACGTATTTGGCTATTGTTGTTCTTTTTCACTTGCCTGTTTTTTTCTCCCAGAGACATATTTTATATTGTTTTCTTTTTTTCTTCCATATCTACCATTTTCTCTGTATTTATTTTCAACTTTGTTTTTTTGTCTTTTGGCTTGATTTTTGGCAAGCTTTTCTTTCCATTCCCATGCTTTGTTGTTTCATCAGATGTTTATTTGACATTGTTATAAGCAGTGGCAGTAAAGCAGAGAACAAAACAGACAAATCCCTGACTTCATAAAACTTATTTTAATGAATTAGACAGTAAACCAACCTAGTGGGCTGCCATCTATGGGGTCGCACAGAGTCGGACGTGACTGAAGCGACTTAGTAGCAGCAAACTAAAATATAGGAGGTTATGGAGAAGGAAATGGCAGTATCCTTGCCAGAGAAATCCCATGGACAGAGGAGCCTGGTGGGCTTCAGTCCATTGGGTCACAAAGAGTCAGACGGAATGACTAAACTACAACAACACAAAAGTAGTAGATCATATGGTAATAGGTCACAGAGGAAAATAAGAGAGCCGTTAAAGTCATATAAAGAAGTGAGACATTAATTGCATTTTTGAAAGGTGATAAGAAAAGGCCTTATTGCAAAAATGTTATTTGACCAAAGACCTGAAGAAATTAAGAGAATGAGCTATTTCGGTACTTGGGGGAAAGCATTCTAGATAGAAGGAATATGTGCAAGTGCCTTGAGATGGGAGTATGCCTAGTATTTTCAAGAAGTGTGAGGAGGTCAGTATAGCTGGAACAGAGTGAGCAAATGAATAGTAATAATAGATTAAACCTGGGAGGTAAGGGGCCACGTGATAGGCATTTATAGGCCATTATAAATAAGGCCTTTGACTTTTAAGTGAAGGAATAAACTGGGTCATCTGTGTTAAATGTAGTATACCATGTATATATACTGTAAGGGTTGTTGGGGTTAGGGCAGAAGCAAGTACATAAATTACGAGGCTATGGAGTGATGGGAGTTAGGAGAGAATACGGATTTAGACAGAGGTGATTGTTGATGAAAAGAGATCAGATTCTGGATTTACTTGACAGTATAGCTTACAGAATTTGCTGTTGGATTGGAGAAGAGAGACTGGGATGATTCTAAGCCTTTTAGTCTGAACAACTGGAAGAGGAACTGTTGCTTACTTGTACAGGAGAAACTGCATGAAATTTGAAGGGAATAAAATTGAGACTTTTTGGTCATGTTAAGGTTAAGAGAGCTATTAGATAGTGGGCAGGTCTGCATATAAGCCTGGTGTTCATGAGAAAGAACCTTATATATAGGGGTTTTCGGTATATGGATGCTATTGAAAGCTTTAAAACTGAGGAGATCACCAGAGAAGGGAGTGTGGGTAGAAAAGGACTTCAAAAACAGAAACTTAATGTACTCCCAACATGTAGAGATTGGGGAGATGGGGAATCAGCAGAGGAGGCTGAAAAGAGTGGCCAGTGAGTTGGGAAGAAAACCAGGATGGTCTGGTGCTTGGGAAGTCAAGTGAAGAAGGCATTTTAAGAGTAGGAGATGATCCTTTGTTTCAGAGGTTGATAATAGGTTAAGTAAGGGCTGAGAACTGACATTGAGTAGGAGCACGAAGTGATCAGTGCCCTTGACAAACAAGTTTTTGTGGAATGGGGCGTATAAGCATAATGGGAAGAGAGGAATGTGAACAGCCAGAACAGATATTTCCAGGAATTAAAAGGGGAAAACAGAAAAACAGTAGTTGGAGGGGAAACTGGGATTAAGAGGGGCATTTTGTTTGTTTTCTAATATGGTAGGAAAGGGCATATTTATGTGCCGTTGGGAACAATCCAGGAGAAAGAGGTACATTAATAATGTGCTAGAATTGCATGGTATGGTCCGTTCTCTTCTTTGTTGATTCTCTTACAGTCATTATTTCTGTGGTTTATTTTCTTCTTTCTGTTTTTCTATTGAGCTCTAAGAGTTACGTCATCTCTTTCATTGTTAAATTTCTTCCATGAGTCCTTTTATCTCTTCTTTGAACTTGTTTCAGAAATGCCGTTATCTCATTGATTTTATGGAGAATTATTCACAATTTTCACCTGCCTCGTGTAATTTTCATGCAGTTTTCTTCATATATGGACTTTGGTTATAATGTTGCTTTTTTCCCCTTAGAAACACTTTTACATAAGACTTATATTGGTTCATTTTTGATTATTGGTCATCTTCGAACCAGAGGCATTCTTCTTAGATAAGCCATTTTCCCAATAATAAAGTTTTGGGGAGAGATTGGGAAATATAGGCAGCTTAAATTTTCCCAGTTGTTTTGGAAGACTTTCTCACCAACAGTTTTTCCCACTAGTATGAATCTACTCAGTGAGTGGAGAAAAGGAGCCCCTCTGTCACAGGTTTTTCCTTTTTAGGTTCATAAATACTACATGCACATTGGAGTCACCTGGGGAACTTTACCCATACCATTAAATGAGAATCACTGGAAAGGGGGCAGCCAAGGAGAGGGGTAAGCTGAGTATATATATACTGGTTTTAAGATTTTTCAGGTGATCCTCAGGTATAGTCAGCCTGAGAATTAGTGATTTAGTTTTTACTTTTAGCTGACCAAGATTAGCAGATGCTTGGCAACAGTTTCTCCTCCACCAGGCTTGCTTCTTGCAAAAATGCCAGGTGTGGATGTTCACATTTTCCTTGATAGACCCACACATACTTCATACTATGCAGGGGCTTCTAAGATTTGTCTTAGGTCTGCCACCCTTTTTGGAGAACTCTAAATTGTACCCACTTTGTTTGATATATGCAGCCAGGTATTTTCTGTGCATAGCTTAGTCTGGTTCCATTTTTTTAATATTATTGTGAAATATAATACACATATGTAAGTGCATAAAGTGTAAACAAACATCCATGTAACTACCATCCAGATAATGAAATTGAACATTTTCCAGAATTCCAAAAGTCCTCTTGAGGCCTCTTCCTAATTATAATTCTCTTTCTTCTGTCATAAAGGTAGGCACTGTTCTTTTTTCCTTACTCTTCTTTCTCATATTCAGGGTTATCGATGTTTTATAGTTTCATCAAATCAGGAGTTCTCTATATATCTTGTTCTATCTCCTCCCTTTAAGGAAAGAAGGTACATGAATGCTTTTATTATTTCATCTTTAACTGGAAGTCGAGGACTATTGATTTTAAGAAATTAGAACCAGATACATACTTGAACCAGATATATGCTTGAAGATTGAAGGTGGGAGGAGAAGAGGACAACAGAGGATGAGATGGTTGGATGGCACCACCAACTCAATGAGTTTGAGCAAGCTCCAGGAGTTGGTGATGGGCAGGGTGCGGTCAATGGGGTCACAAAGAGTCAGACATGAATGAGTGACTGAACTGAATATACTTGAATCCATTAAGTACTTTATATTAGTCTGATTTTTTTAATATTTTATTTCATTTTCTTCTTAAGTCAGAGATCTGCCCCAGTGGCAGGGAATATGTCCTGATTGCTAGTTCAGTGTGTGATACCCTAGTGCAGGCTATTGGCTTGATTTGATTTATAGTCTCATCAGTATATATGAAATTATAAGATAGGAATTTTAAGCATTTCTCTTACAGCCATATGGCACTGGAGTTTTCAGTATAAACTAAGAATACCAATAATGCATGCATTAACCACTTTTTAAATTTCATTTTGTTTTGGGTATCCAAGAATTTAAATGTATACTCAAGTTAATTGTATACTCAAGTTAAATGTATACTCAAGTTAATTAAAATCTTTTCTAGGAATATGAAGCCATCTACCTAGCAAAATTAACAATACAGATGATGTCACCACTTCAGATAGAAAGGTCATTATCTGTTCATTCTGGCTCCACAGGTAAGGATTTTTTCATTTTGGAGAAATTTGGGGAGATAGATGATATGAAAAGTAGAAGAGAAGATGCAGATGCATCTGTCACTCATTAGCAAGTTACACTGAGCAATTTAAATTGTTTAGAAACTTTTGGATGGGCTATTGAATTAAAATAATTTCTAATTTTAATTTTATAATTAATTATATATTATACTGAGCTTCTGTGTGTATGCCACTAGTTAAGTAGAACATGCTGGTTGGAAGATCAGATTTCCATTTTGTTGACCTTTAAATCTTTAAGTAGTTCAAAGTGAAAGTGTCAGTTGCTCAGTGGTGTCCAACTCTTTGTGACCCCATGGACTGTAGCCCACCAGGCTCCTCTGTCCATGGAATTCTCCAGTCTAGAATATTGGAGTGAGTTGTCATTCCCTTCTCCACAATTAAGTAGTATAACTGTGTTGGAAAGATTAAAATAATAAGAGGGGTCTGGTACCGGAGGCCCTAAATAGACTTAGGTGATCTTATTGAAAATAAAAGGTGGCTAGTAAGTGAAAGCAGGGTGACTCAGTTTCTCTGTTGCAATAAATATCTGTCCTTTTTTCTTCCCTATTTTAGAGTGTTTCCTCCCCCATTTAATGATCCAGGCATGCTCTCAAAATCTTTTAATGTTTACATTCCTCTCCAAGACCTTGCTACCCTTTTTTGTCTCCTTTCTTTTTATTAGAGCATTCATGGAATTTATTAGTTTATTATTTTTCTCTCCCAGAGTTCCTTTCAGTCTTATTTGCACCAACAGCCTTTTGAGTTAGGAAAAATAGGTTACATACCTGGTTAGTGTTGGATTTAGAAATTGAACACTGGTGATCTCATCCACAAGTCCAGCACTCTATTGTACCTCCTTAGTTGATGAAACTATGTAACCACACTTCAAGCTTAACTTCCTACTTGTCATTGACTCTTTAGTTTGCAACTTCTATGTAATCATTTTCCAAAATGGGAGGCTCTGTTTCTTCAGTAACAAAAATTCTTTCTTTTTATAATACCTTTAATCTCAGTATAGTTCAGGTCTGTATTGGCCTCCCATCCTACATGTTCCATACATTGTGGCCAGACATATTTTCATGAAAGATAATTCTAATAGTGGTTTTCTTCTTGTCTAAAAGTCTTCGTTGGCTTAATTTTTTACTGAAGCAAACACATCACAGATAGTAATTAAAGGCCCTTTTGATCTTTATTTGTATCTCTCACTGTACCTCTATATATGTACTGCAGAAAACTGAGCTACTAATGGTTACCCGTGTGTCTTCTATTCTCCACCTAGAAAGCATCACATCCAGTCTCTCCATAAAAACTTGGTTCAGATGTCGTTGCCTCAAGAAAACATGATGATTAACTTATTCTTCCTCTAACTTCTAGTTATTCTGCCATAGAACTTTATCTGTACCTCCTCACTTTCTGCCTTGAATTAGCTAGCTATGTCTCTCAACCTCCTTTAGTAGAATGCAGATGTAGCACTGCATCTGAATCTGTTATAACAGCTCTATTTAGACTTAAGGCTTTCCAGGTGGTGCTAATGGTAAAGAGCCTAACTGCCAATGCAGGAGACATAAGAGACACAAGTTCAATCCCTGGGTCAGGAAGATTCCCCTGGAGGAGGGCATGGCAACCTACTCTGGTATTACTGCCTGGAGAATCCCATGGACAGAGGAACCTAGTGGGCTGCAGTCTATAGGGTCACAAAGATTGGACACAACTGAAGCGACTTAGCACGTATGCACACATTTAGACTTATTTTAATGACTAGCATATTTTCTTCTTTATTCCATCAGTACTATATTTCTGTTCTTTTCTTATTAATCTTGTAGTGAAATACTAGTTTCCCTTCGGAATCCAATCCACCCTCTGGACTAACACTAACCATGATTTAGCACAACTTTTAGGGCATAAGTTTAAGGTGATGTAACTATTTGGCAGATAACGCAGCAAACCCTTTACCAGTTCAGTTGTTCCCTAAAGTTTTCCTCCATTGAGACTCAAATTTCTTGATTATGATTGTTGGGCATATACAATCCCACACATACTCTTTGTGGGAAATTCCTGTACTAGCAGACTATGATATGAGGAGTAGATAAAAGAAATTCTCTTATCTGCTACATGCCTTCCTTCCAATTCTACACTTGTTGATAACAATCAGTTTCACTGGAAAAACATTTTTGACAGCATCTGTGAAGCAAAAGGATAATTACATCTACAAAATAAAATTATACAAATTATAACTTCATAAAGTTATATGAAGTTCATAAGTAATATGTTCAGAGTCACATGTTTATGATGGATGCCTAGAAAATGGTAACCAAATATTTATGAACCATTATTTTAAAAATTAATGTTCATTATATAAAATACCTTAATAATTATTAAGAGGGATGATGTCACGAAGATACAAAGTTCTTTGGGTTATTTGTAACAAAAGTATTTTATCAGTACAAAGGTTTATTAAAAATTCAGTCATGAAATTTTCATTGTCATATATATATGATAACACTTCATGAAAAATGAAGCCTTTCCTAGCTGTAACATTCTAATGAATGAATTTATTTAAGTTCCCATTATACCATATGTTGTGTTCATGCAATAACTTTTAGGCAGTTTGAAGAGAACACATGAAGAAGAAGATGATTTTGGAAACATGCAAGTGGCAGCTGCGCAGAATGGCTGATTCAAGAGCAGCATTATAGAGGATGTGAATTTCTATTTGAGGAGAAAAATACTACAGACAGTAATAATGTAAAATGGTAAAAACACAAGTAGTTTCTTTTCAATTATATGTTGCTTCCAGACGTGTTTCTCTGCGACTTGTTGAGCAACATTTTAAGATGTTGGACTTCTGCAATAGATGGCACTGATGGTTTTACTCCTTTTTTTTTTTTTTTTTTTAATTCTTTACAGTTTTATTATAAACCAAGAATTTTGGACTTGCAAAGAGGTATTATTGCAATAATGCACTTTTCATACTTGAAATTTATTTGTATGATATAAAGTTGTTACTTTAAACAAAATGCAAGTTAGGGGGGATTTGTTTATAAAATCTGGGTAATTTATAACAAAAGAATTTCCTAAAGTTTGCTAAAAATTCATTTTATGTTCTACATATTACATTTTAAAAATAATTTTACAGTTCAATTTTATGATGGAGCCTCTTACAGAAACATTAACAAATGTAGGAATCTGCCACATTTCTTTTTTAGTATAATTCAATAGTTTATCTTTTTTTAAACTTCTTGATCCCTTATTAATAATCTTTAAATCATGACAGCCAACTGTCCTTATTTTAACATGATCCAAGTATTGCTTCCTTTCCTATTACCTTCCTAATTTTATTCTGTAGAAAGAAAAAGTTTAATGAACAAAGGAAAATGTTTGCTTTATAATACCAGATGTTCACAAATACAAGGAGAGTTTTCAACTTTCAAGTGACTTTCCTTTAGCGTTCTTAAAAGCCAAATGTTCTGTTTCTTCTTTTCGGAGTCGTGTAGCCGATTTTTTCTTTGTCCAAAATGGTTCTAAATATAATAAACCAATGTAGCACTATTTTTCCTAAACAAAGCCCCAAAAAGAAAAGTGCCTTGCTTCATTAGAAAAAATAAGTAAATAAATCCTTATGACCTCTAAATTAGTATGTAGAACAGTGAAAAGTTTTGAACATTTTTCTATAATTTTTTTTAACCATAAATTAATTTAAACTGAAAGTCTTAAGGCTTGAAGAAACCTGAGTAAAATTATTTGGAATATGGAACATTTTACTCCTTCATTTTGTGTTGTCTTAATGATTCTGTGAGATTGTTCTGGCTCAGACAGTAAGTTTTCTTTGAGGATGCATTTTTTGTAGAAAAGTGATTGTGGAAGACTTCAGTGTATACAAATTAGTGTTGTAATCAGTTCTTTCTTTACATTGAGTTAATCCAAATTTCCCCCATAATTTGCATTAGCAAAGTCACTTTATGGATCCTAGGTTCTCCATGTTTTTATTTATACATATAAAAATTGTTCTTAAAAAAACATTTTTACTACTTTAAGTATGATGTTGGGGAGGAGAGGAGTGTTTTAACTTTTTATAGTTGATGATTTAGGGTAGCACGAATGAAACTCCTTTGTATTTCATTTTTCTCAGTCCTCTCTTGAGGTGCTTTACTGATGAGAGTGATTTCCATACCTTCCTTTGGTACCAAGAGGTACCCCATAAAGTAACCTATTATACCAACTTACCTACTTTGCTTTCCTCCCTAAGGTGAAGTAATACAGTAAGTTTTTTTATCCAGCATAACAGGAGAGTGGAAGTGAATCAAAACTGCTTTGTTAATTAAGCGTTAATTCTGTTGACCCAGGTGGTTTTCTTCTGATTCCTCTTCCCTTCCCCTATTTTACCACCCTAAAAACAGCATATTGTCAGTCCCTTGAGGTCTTGTATTCTGTTGTATGATTGGTGTGTTATATCATTGGGTGTGGTGGTCTAGTATAGTCAAGATTTGCATTGAGTGTTCAGAAATTCCAGTTGGTAAAGTGCCAGATAACACAGCTTCCCTGTATATAGATTACTATTGGGTAGGTCAGCAAAAATCTCTTTTGCAAACTAATAATCTATGATGCTCCTTCCACAAAAACTGCTTAGAAGAATCTTCATAATAGTCCATTTAGATTTTAAAAATGAGACAGTTAAGATTTTCTAAATTAATTTCTTAAAATATACATATCTTCTCTAATAGTCTGGCCAAGGATACAGGTTTGGTTATTGAATTATATTTGGTAATTTTCCACTTTTAATCACTGTAATTTTTATGTTGTCACTAAAGTGCCTGCCCAGCACTGTAAAGACTCTCACAGACACTAGAAAAAGGGACTTCATTTTCTTGAGGACAAATTAATATGGACAAAAAGTTTAACTTTTCTTTCATATAAGAACACTGCAAGTTTGTTTTAAGTATATTCTTCCATCCAGTGTTTAACTGGTTCTTCTGGTAGCTCTTCCTATTCTTTTTATTTGGTTCCGTTTCTATAATTCCTCTATTTCCTTTGATGTTTTGTGATAGCTAATTATAGTACATTTAACCAATCATGATTTATTTTATAGAATATTTGAATAATATATGAGTGACTCAGCACCCAATTATAAGCATTAAATATTAATCTGGGCACAGAATTTAAAATGATATCACATCAGAACATAGGAGAACTGCTTTATTGTCCATTTTGAAAGTATGAAACTTAAATATTGAAAATATTCAACTAGAATGGCAGTATTCTTACCTTGTAATTTCAGTCCATTGGTCTGTGTTAATTTCATATCAGATGTATAAAGAGCAGTTACCTTTGTTTATTTGTATCTACTCTGTGGTGGAAATGTTAAACCATGATAGCTTTTGCTACCAACTTTCAACCACTTAACTTTCAAAGCAGTATATTTGTTTTGGGAGGATTTTGTGCTTCATCTGAGTTTAGAAGTAATGTCAGAAAATGTTAAGCATGTCCTTTTAAAGAAAATATAAGGTTTCTAATTGTCTTATTACCATGGTAATTTAAGTGAATTTAGAAGTATTTAACTGCAATCTTGAATTATAAAGTTGGGATGCATATATAGAGATATATATATCAAAATCTCAACTTGATGTAAAGTAAATGAGCAGTTACCTGGCGGATTTTTTTTTTTTTCAAATAACTGTTTAATCCATAATTCCATAGCAGACTTAGCTTCACCTCAATATTTTTGTCCATTCATCAGTGCTCCAATAAGAAAATGATAGGAAATAGCTGAAAATTACTAAAAGTTTTTTTTTTATTTTTTTTTTAGAAAAATAAGTTGCTAGGGTCTTTGAATGCTGGATTTTTTTTGTCTTACCCATCCATGGCAGCTAAAAAAAAAAAAAAATCACTCAAAATATTCAGGTTTACATGTTAGCTCTCTCTCATAGGGAGTTGCCATACCTCACAGTTCAAAGTGTATTCTATAGATCAGTAACATTATACTGACATGTAATTGCAATTTACTATGCAGCAAAAATGATTCAAGAAAAAAATAACCTACAGTGTCTATTTACCTTTGTATAGACAATTGCTTAAGTTACTCTGCTTTTAACATTTGTACTTGGATAAAATGCTTATTATGTATGTATAGGAATGTCACAGTGCAAGATGCTGCTAGCTCAGGCACAAAGTATTAAAATTATTTTGTGAAGATTGGTGGTTGTATTAAAACTGTTGTGCCATTATACCTCAAAAAAGATTGAAAAGTTCATTTATACTGCTTATGCCATAACCGCTTTACTTAGATTGTTGTCTTCTAGGTAAAAGTAACCCAGTTTTAATCCCACACACATATTAAATCTGAAGGACAAATGAACATTGGATAATGAGAAGCACTTAAGGGTATTTTCTAAAACACTGTGATTACACACATAAAAATTAAGGTCAGTACAGGGAGGTCCCAAGTTTAGGCTCAAGATATTGTTTAATGATTATTTGAACAAGTTTGGAGTTGAAAGTGAGGGAATTTGTGTCTGAAGGCAGAGGTAAGGCCATTCATAGAACAGCTTCCAGCTCATTTAAAAAAATACTTCATGCTTTTAGTTTTCCCCTTGTTAGCCTACCTACATAATATCCTTCATCAAATCTGAGATGTCATCATCAGCATCACTACACTATCTTTTTGATCCCACTAAAAGGCAAAAATATTGCTGAATAAATCATGACAAACAATTGATCATAAAATGCATCCAGATTTCCAAATGTTACATGTAAAAAAAGATGTGCATTTTAGTCAGTAAAATACAAATATATAAAACACATGGAACAAAATAAAAATCACAACTGCCACTTCATTATACCTTTTCAAAAGTGAAGAGTACCCAAAAATGTATTACTGAAATGTATCTGCAGTTTTTTTCATACTCAAGTTTACCCACAGGATGCCTTAGTAAAATCAAGCTTTTCTGGTTAACTAAAGCTACGTGCAGATTATCAATTCCTCAGGGACACAATTTTTATGTGTTATACCTTACCTACAACTTTTGTTTCCTATCGGGGGAATTTAAGATAAGACTGTAAGAACATTATTTAAAGGGATTTATTGAAATAGCCAGCTTATATTACTTCACATTGTTTAGTGGTAAGAATTATAATAAAACATTTGCCTTTTATTAGGGTCCCAGCCACGCAGGGATCTTAGTTCCCCAACCAGGGATCAAACCCATGCCCCTTGTATAGGAAGCAAGGAGTCTCAACCACTGGACCACCAGAGAAGTTTCTATTAGGTTTATTTTTTAACATGGGTTTTTAATTACCAGGATATACCTAGTGAAGCTACTGTTACCAAGGTTATAGGACTCCTTTTTCTTAAAAAGCAAAATTAGTTTTGTCGCTTTCACTAGGGACACACCAATTCATGTGCTTAGGTCATCAGCAGGTAAGTAGCACACCCTCTATTGGTAAAGAATTTCTGTTATTTAGAAAGTTAACTAGCTTTACTGCATGGAGGGAAATAGGAAATCTCGTTGAACCAGGTGTGGGTCAACAGGATGAGAAACAGGTGGTTTTTACTTTCTATGCTCCTTTTACAAAGAGTACACAAAATTAAAATTTTACAAACCCTGACTTGACCTAATTGTTTCAATAGACAACTCAAGAAAAGCACAGAAAACATTAGGATTCTAACAAAATTATTCATATGAACAGGTTTAATGTAACATGGAATGCAGAAGATAAGAACCAGTTGTGAAGTATCTAATTCTTACTTACTTAAAAAAAAAATTAAAATCAAAATAGGATAGTGACCAGAATAATAGTACCATTATAGTCACATTAAATAGAAAAGCTTCCATCAACATTTTAAGGATGTAATAAATGTAGTATGATACATTTTAAAATGTTCCACAACTTTGTAATCCGCTTTTCATAAAAATGTTAGAAGACAGGCTTTGGACACCCCATGGAAAGATGAGAAATAAGGTTAGAAATATATAATATACCAGGATTTATTTACTAACTCACTGTTAAAAAGTACCTTATATTTCTCTTAGATATTTAAACATGGATAATTATTATATTTCACATATAAGACAGGTAGTACTTCAGCTACATTAGAATTATAACAACTTTTAGATGTATATTTAATTGTCACGTTTTATAAGTTAATCTTCATTTCTACTTCTTTTAAAGGCTCACCAGGTTGTCTGCCAGTACAGTATTAGGATAGGCAAGTGTTGGACTGTACTACATTTAGTTATATCTAACATCCAATTTCATGTAACGTGTGAAATGACATACCCTTAAGTGGTATTTAGATATATTTCTTTGAAACAAAAATATTAATTTTATGAAGTGATAAGAAACAATCTTATTCACTGTATGCTTTTTTTCTTTTAATGAGCAGTACAGATAGCAGACATAACTCCTTACTACCTATACTCTGACTACTAAGAAATGAAGCCAAACTTTAGAAAAATACAATGCAAGAAAAGATTCAAGTTAAAAATATACTCCTTTGGTTAAAAATCATCCCCTTAATAATTTATTTGTAATCTAAATTCAGCATGTCCCACCAGCCCAAAGTAATCTTCTAAGTGTCATTATACTTGTATCACAATCCAGTATTTATGGAGGTCACCTGGTCGCAGCAACAAAATATTTTAACTCAAGGAACAGAGGATAGCCTTGCTGCATCAGCTCCTTTGATAGATGTCTTTCTTAAAAGATTTTACTTTAGAAACCTCCGACACATGTAGTTTTCTTCAGATACTGTATATCCAAACTTTTTATAGAAACCAACATTTTGTGGTAGACATTCCAGGGTAATCTTATAACAGTTCAGTTTCTTGCTTAGCAAAGTAAGGGTTGATAATAACCTGAAATTTTAAAAAGGGTTGGGGGGAGAGGCATAGAGCATTTGTTAATAAAAATGGATATTAATAACAATGTGAGTGAATAGTTTACAAAACTTTGTTTACATTACAAATAGGTTTATATCATGGCCTTTCTCACTATATTCATTTAAAATTCAAGTTACAAATATATAAAGCATTTAAATCACCCAAAGCATTTTATTTTGTTCCAGATATACTTTATGTAGTAATCTCTGGTCTATTAATAAAAAGAAAACTCACCCCAAACCCTCTTTACAAGTAGATTTTAAAATTGTTAACACCAAAGACTGGCAGCCTTTTAAAAAAATATGGCCAAAATTAGCCTTTGTATCTAAATTCTATTCATACTATTTAGTCAGTGTTGAATAGTCAAAACTATTCAGTCAACATTCCCACATAAAGTGGATAAATAATTGCTTTGTTCTTTATCATTTTAAAAGCTACCTAAATATCTGTGAAAGAATGTATCAGGTTACCTATGGATTTAGTCTAATATGAAGTGGAAACAAAAACATATACATCTTTATAAATTCTTAAAGAATCCAAACCAAGTATAAAAATGTGATTCTAACTGCCTTGAGAGAAAACTAGGAATTTCTCAGGTTGCCCATACAGAAAAAAACCTCATCATTCTGAAGACAGAACCTCTTGCTTGAAGTTACACAATTATAAAAGGTATGGCTAAGTGAACGTGCATCAGAAATACTAGAAATTGGTCTGTTTTGTTCACTGATAGGTATCAAATACTTTGAATAGTATCTAGCACATGTGCTTAATATTTACTGAGTGAATTCCGTAAAACTCAGAAAATATTAAAAAGCAAATTCTAACCTATGAAAGTTAAAAGACTTAGATAAATGTATAGAGGATTATACAGTGAAGGCCGGTTCTAAAAGTCATATGACTGAGAACATGTCCTTTGTTTTTAAACGTGATAGACAAATTACTTGACTCAACAAAAGTTTCTTCTTCCTAGTAATATGAAAAAGTGCTACTATTAAAAGTTAATAACTTTAAGATGTTGGCTGTTTTAACAGTACAGTTCCAATTTCCAAACTTTATGACAAAAGTTATATATAAAAATACTTTTCACTAAATTCAGTCTAAGCTCGAGTGAGAATGGGTTCATAATTAATGACACTTAAAAAACTTCAAACAGGGAAACATTTTTAACAAGTATCTTGGCAAGAAAATGTAAACTGAAACACAGAGAGTAGCTGCTTTATCCACGGTTACCTTGTTTCTGCCTACTTACAGTTTGCCAAGCTGCTTTCCTCTGCATTCATCACTAACAACAACATCTTCTACTCGTCCTCTCTGAAAATATACACAATGTTTAAAAGACTAAGCATGTAGGTTTTGTTTTTAGTTAAATCAACAAATGATGGTAAGAATTCACTGATGAATGTTTTATAAACCTTAACTTCAAAAATTGCAAATTTTTTAAACTTATTATAGAAGAAATAATATAGTGAATCAATTTGTGGCCTAATTCACCCATATCCCGAGCCATCCCATCCCATTATTTTAAAACAAATCTCAGAATCCACATCACCAAAATGTAATCTTGTTACTAAAGGTACTACATCCATTATCCTATTCCTGCTTAAAAGCAATTTATTTCAGACATAACAAATACAATATACTAATTTCTAGTACAGAAACCACACCAAAATTCATACCTCACAGAATACATTCCAAGTGTTTATCATATTCTCACTGGGTTATCTAGATCTTGTTTTCTTTACTATTTCCTGTGAATCATGAGGAGTGAAGGGACTCTACAGGCATTAGAAGGGTCATGATTAGAACATGTTATTCTGAACTCTTGACCACTGGGAAACTGATGGGAATTTGTGTTAATGTAGTACATTCCAAGTATCATTTTTGAAAAAAATTAGCATTAGTGATTCCAAACACTAATTCCACAAATTCCACAATGCTGACTTGATTTTTCTACGTCTATACCAATTCTCTTCAAGAAAATTAGAGATACCAAGGGAACATATCATGCAAAGATGGGCTCGACAAAGGACAGAAATGCTATGGACCTAACAGAAGCAGAAGATATTAAGAGGTGACAAGAATACACAGAAGAACTGTACAAAAAATATGTGATCACTGATCTAGAGCCAGACATCCTGGAATGTGAAGTCAAGTGGGCCTTAGAAAGCATCACTATGAACAAAGCTAGTGGAGGGGATGGAATTCCAGTTGAGCTATTTCAAATCCTAAAAGATGATGCTGTGAAAGTGCTGCACTCAATATGCCAGCAAATTTGGAAAACTCAGCAGTGGCCACAGGACTGGAAAAGGTCAGTTTTCATTCCAATCCCAAAGGCAATGCCAAAGAATGCTCAAAGTACCGCACAATTGCACTCATCTCACACGCTAGTAAAGTAATGCTCAAAATTCTCCAAGCCAGGCTTCAGCAATATGTGAACTGTGAACTTTCAGATGTTCAAGCTGGATTTAGAAAAGGCAGAGGACCCAGAGATCAAATTGCCAACATCCGCTGGATCATGGAAAAAGCAAGAGAGTTCCAGAAAAACATCTATTTCTGCTTTATTGACTATGCCAAAGCCTTTGACTGTGTGGATCACAATAAACTGTGGAAAATTCTGAAAGAGATGGGAATACCAGACCACCTGACCTACCTCTTGAGAAACCTACATGCAGGTCAGGAATCAACAGAATTGGACATGGAAGAACAGACTGGTTCCAAATAGGAAAAGGAGTACGTCAAGGCTGTATATTGTCACCCTGCTTATTTAACTTCTATGCAGAGTACATCATGAGAAACGCTGGGCTGGAAGAAGCACAAGCTGGAATCAAGATTGCCGGGAGAAATATCAATAACCTCAGATATGCAGATGACACCACCCTTATGGCAGAAAGTGAAGAGGAACTAAAAAGCTCCTGATGACAGTGAAAGAGGAGAGTGAAAAAGTTGGTTTAAAGCTCAACATTCAGAAAACAAAGATCATGGCATCTGGTCCCATCGCTTCATGGGAAATAGATGGGGAAATAGTGGAAACAGTGTCACACTTTTATTTATTTGGGCTCCAAAATCACTGCAGATGGTGATTGCAGCTATGAAATTAAAAGACGCTTACTCCTTGGAAGGAAAGTTATGACCAACCTAGACAGCATATTAAAAAGCAGAGATATTACTTTGCCAACAAAGGTCCATCTAGTCAAAGCTATGGTTTTTCCAGTGCTCATGTATGGATGTGAGAGTTGGACTGTGAAGAAACCTGAGCGCTGAAGAATTGATGCTTTTGAACTGTGGTGTTGGAGAAGACTCGAGAGTCCCTTGGACTGCAAGGAGATCCAATCAGTCCATCCTAAAGGAGACCAGTCCTGGGTGTTCACTGGAAGGACTGATGCTGAGGCTGAAACTCCAATACTTTGGCCACCTCATGCAAAGAGTTGACTCATTGGAAAGACCCTGATGCTGGGAGGGGTTGGGGACAGGAGGAGAAGGGGACGACGGAGGATGAGATGGTTGGATGGTATCACTGACTCAATGCACAAGAGTTTGGGTGAACTCCGGGAGTTGGTAATGGACAGGTATACCTGGCATGCTGCGATTCATGGGGTAGCAGAGAGTTCGACGTGACTGAACTGAACTGATACCAATTCTAACACCTTACAGAACAATTTTTAGCAAACAATTCATATTAATAACATTTTCTGTCTCACAACTCTTAAGAGAATGGGAAAATGACTAAGTGATTTCTAGAAAACAAAACTATTCCAGGCTATATTTTGCTCTCTCATTTTGCAGTAAAAAGCAGTGGGAAAACAGACTTGTCTGATGGAAACTCAAAGTTGATATCCATTTTACTCATAAGCATTAATGTGAACACATACCTTAGCACAGGAATGGATGAATTTATGTTCTATTATCAGAGTTGCTGTAGCAACTATCTGGCCTAAAGTCACATCTTCCACAACTGTAACATAGTAATCCCCAGATTTCTTCATGTGCTCAAAAGATTCTGTGGAAATTGGAAAAGTGTGTTATATGGACATTAAACTTTATTAGGTACCAAAAAAAAAAAAAAATACTAGAATTAACCAAAATAATTTAATGAATATTTAAAGCTATTTTATCACAGTAAATTACAACTTTGTGTCTAGAGAAAATGTCAGTTATTAAGCATGACCATGTATTTGAAACATCAGCAGTCAGTACTGACTAGAACATAGTCCATACATTTAAAAGATCTGCTAGCAAAATGAAGGAAGGCTAATACAGCTATTTTATAATCTGACAAAGTAGTTTTCAGTTTTCCTCTTGTGATCCCAAATGTTTCATGATTATATGACCCGTTTTAGAAATACAATCATCATTTTTGTTTGCTTTGAAAGCACCCTGTGAAATAGATAAAAAAGTCTCCGTTTCCCAGTAATTTTTCCAAAGCCACATAGCAAATAGGAGCAAAAATGGAATAAATACCTTCCCCTCAAACTGACTTATATTGATGAAATAACATGATTTCTCATCTAGTATTCCCACAAAGAAGAATTTAGGAATAAAAACTGAGCCCAAGAGTATTAACATACTGTTTATTTCCACAGTTGTATTCTAGTAATGGGTCTGAAATGGGATGAAATAGATTCAAAGAAGGAAAACAGAATCACAAAATAATAACTTTTACTTCAAGAGGGTCATATAGAGTACAAAATAAAATTACCTATTGAAGAAAATGAAGAAGATAGGAAGACAGTGTTAAGAGCACTGGATGGAGTTAGGAAGGTTGTAGTTTTTTCCTTACCAACAACTCCCTGTGATTTTGGGTAAGTCAACTGACCCTTCTGGGTTTCTATTGTCACATATTTTTATTACATTTTTGACAATGAAGTTTTTGTGAAATAACCTAACTACGTGGAAGGAAAATACTATAATGAAAATCTCTAAAACTGCCACCCAGGTCCTATGCTATAGTAATTATCTAAAAATAGCCAGGTATTTTGTAAAACATGGTAGTAGTTACTTTTGGATTCTAGAATAGATTGGCCACATTAAACAAATAATAGCTAATTTGTTATTTGAATATTTTCCAGCTATTTGAACAAAACAAGTAGACAGTGAACAGAGTTTGAAACAAAAATATAATCTTGTTTCATTTCTTTTTCTTCAGGAAAAAGAGGCTGTAGGACTTACTCATAAATTGTTCTGGGTTGACAACTCCAGTCTCTGTCAGCTGACCTAGTACCTTAAAAAAACCTAGTTTTGAAAAACAGATTTCAAGTCATGAGAAGAGCAAATACATATTAAAAGAAGCAATGTGTCAAGCTGGTGGGCATTATTTTTTTCAAAACTTTATGTAATGAACCATTCTTAAATTATTTTAAAAGATTAAACAAACCCATTCTTTCTATATAATCAATATGTAAAACAATAATAGATTTTACTAATGTTTTTGCCTGCATAAGATTTTTGGAATAGTGCTGACCTTAAGACTCAGTATATAGAACCAGCATATACAGTTTTAAATGTAATTTGCAGTAGATTCAATGCAAGGGATGTCAAATTTTCCCAAATACGTGCTTTGGTTTTAAAAATGCAAGATTCTCATTGTGATCAAATATGATATTATTTGTAAAATATAACATTGTTGAGACAACAGTTTTTTTAAAGATTCCCGATTAATGTTATGTTAATATGAACAGCATAGAACTTTGGGAATCTTAACTTTTATATATTGAAGAACTGATTCGACCAAAATAATTTAAGATTTCCTGCCAAAAAAATGAAAACTGTAAAAAGTTGATTTTTGGTTACTGAAATTTAAGGATATTATTTTGGAGAATTTAGATATTAAAAAAAGGAATACATGTAGACAAAACCTTTTGCAACTATCCGAGGCAAATTATCTTCATTCTCATTTTCCATCCAGCTTCTTAGAGAAGATTCTTTCTTTTGTGTCATTATACAAGGTAATTTCCCCCTTTTTGCTGCTTAATTAGGAAGGAGCACTGTTGTATATAAGTCATTTGAAATGGTGTAATTCAGTACTGTAGTACAGTAATATCTGGCCTATACACATTGTAATTAAGTTCTCAGTCACTTTAAAATTTAAGCACAAAAAACTAATATGAAAGTCAAATATTTAAAAAAATTATCAGCATCATCATGTATGTGGAAAAAACAATGCTAATTATAAGTCTAAGTAGCATTTATAAACTGAGCCCATACCTCTATTTAAATCAGCAGTACAAAGAGGCCTCAAAACCAAACCTTCTCCAGGATGTGTTGGGGAAATGGCTGGAGAAAATGTAGCTGTATTCTGACTCCAGTCCACTTCTTTGAGTAGACTTGGGTCAAACATAGGAGTTTCATCAGGTTTCATCTTTGCAGTAAGATCTAAAACAAAATTTTAAATGTTAAGGCATTTTATTTAATAGAAAATTTTTGATTGGCAAAATTGTCAATTTCTTAATAAAAATGAATGGCACTTAGAAAAAATCTTTAACAGGTATGCCAGGTACTTATTTTAGTCTATCCTGAATGTAACATCAAATGCCACAGCTAGAGCTATATAGAAAACTCAGAAATTCTGTCATACAGTAAATGAACGACTAAATTTAGAAGTTGTTACACTTTTAAACTCCATTTTTCTAACAGGACTTTTAAAACATTTTTTCCTATGGGCCAGTGCTACTAGCGTAGCATTTTGAATATCTGACTTTTAAATGACTTTTTTTTTTTATTAACATTATTGGATTAAGGAATAATTTGTTGGTTTTATCTGATACTAAGGAAGACTACTGAGCATGTAGCTTTAAAAAAAATATGAACCATGAACAGAAGATTCTCTGCATTCACTGGAATATTTGGTCTCAGCTATGATAAATTCACACAAAGTATCTATTGGATTTTGTTTTCATAGCAGGTTTTCTAAAAATCTAGAAGTTGCTCAGCTGCATCTAAGCAACTTTTTAAGAATAGCCTGTGTTTTTCATGCTATTGGAAAATGATTAATTACGATATTTTTCTCTTTTTTTGAACATTCAGAAATGGTCAGGTTCTTATTAGGTGTAGTCTTAATAAAACTGAAACTAAATGAAAGCTAGAATGCTAGAATGAAAAACATGAAGCATAGAAACAGGTGGGGGGGCACGCTTCTGTAGAAGAGGATTGCTGGAGGGAACAGTCTTCCAAACAATTACCAGGAGACTGTGTGGTAACACTAAACTTTCATTTCTAACACCACACCCAGTTAAACCAGAGTTGGTCCTTGACCAGCACGGGTTTAGGGTGCAAATCCTCCATGCTGTCAAAAATGCACAGTAGAAAATTCGCATATAACTTGTACTCTGCGCTCCGTATCTCATCTATCTATATGCATAATATACTACCATAGCGCTCCGTATCTCATCTATCTATGTGCATAATATACTACCATAAAACAAAGCAATACAGGAAAAAATTAAAGTCCACTTAATAACAGAATAACTTCCACCAATAACCCAACTCCCAGATGTTCTCTTATTTCATAAATCACAGTATGTCTAAGGGCAACTACTTTTAACTTTTCCATAAAGCTAGATTATATTGCATAACCCGATGTAACTATATAGGGAATGCTGCAATCTAGCAGAGGCTTTGGGAAGGTAGTGTGGTGTAATAATAGAAGTTATTATTTGTTCAGCACTTATTATGTGCCAGGCATTGTTCAAAGAACTTTACATGTTACTCACTCACTGTAACAATCCTAGAGTACTGATGATGATCTCCATGTTAACAGATGAGGAAATGCAGGTGTAGACAAGTAACTTGCCCAAGGTCACAAAATTATACCAAAGCCGAGACTGAAACGTAGATGAGGAAAGACCATGAGCTCTAGAGTCAGACCTGATATTCAGATGTCAACTATCTGATCATGGCCGTGTAAATTAAACAATCTGTTTCGTCATTTGTAAAATGGAGATGAAACTGGTGAAGAAATGGCTTAGTATATACAGACACCTACCAGTGCCTCGCACACTACACATGCTCAACAAGATATAATTTAGCTACTAATCTAAAATTTATTTTTGTGTATGTTCATGTTAACTTATTTTTATATATTCATGTTTTTTCACTTTTAAATTAATTCATGAGTCACACTGCTGGGTACAGCGGCTACAAAAAGGTTATGCTTATGTTAAACTGAAAACATTCTTGGAAAGGAAGAAAACTTGCTCTAAACACTATGCTTGGATCTAAGAACAGTAAAGAAAGGAAATTGTGATGATTAAAACAATCATTCATAAAATTTAACCAGCTTATGGTCTATCTGGGGACTTCTTGGCGGCTCAGCAGTAAAGAATCCACCTCCAAAGCAGGAGATGCAGGAGGCTTAGGTTTGATCCCTGGGTCAGAAAGATACTCTGGAGGGGGCATGGCAACCCACTCCAGTATTCTTGCCAGGAAAATCCCATGGACTGTAGTTGGACTTGACTGAAGTGACTGAGCACACACCCATGGTTCATTTGAAACAGGTTTTATTACAAGTAATTTTAGTGTGTGCACTTTAGTATTTGTTCCAGATAATTGGGCCCCTGAAGCTCTTGATTACTCTAATCTGAAAGAAGGGGCTTCCCTGATAGCTCAGTAGGTAAAGCCGCCACCTGCAATGCAGGAGACCCCGGTTCGATTCCTGGGTAGGGAAGATCCTCTGGAAAAGGGATAGGCTTCCTACTACAGTATTCTTGGGCTTCCCTTGTGGCTCAGCTGGTAAAGAATCTGCCTGCAATGTGGGAGACCT
This sequence comes from Bos taurus, assembly GCF_002263795.3. NCBI lineage: Eukaryota > Metazoa > Chordata > Mammalia > Artiodactyla > Bovidae > Bos > Bos taurus. The sequence continues at coordinate 11,395,327 of NC_037337.1, read as the reverse complement.
GGGGTCGATCCCTGGGTTGGGAAGACCCCCTGGAGAAGGGAACAGCTACCCACCCAGTATTCTGGCCTGACCAAAGAGTTGGACACGACTGAGCCACTTTCACTTTCATTTGGGCTTCCCTTGTGGCTCAGTTGTTAAAGAATCAGCCTACAATGAGGGAGACCAGGGTTCAATCCCTGGATCTGGAAGATCCTCTGGAGAAGGGAGTGGCAATCCAGTCCAGTATTCTTGTCTGGAGAATCCCATGGACAGAGGAGCCTGGCGGGTTACAGTCCATGGGTTGCAGGGTCGTACATGACAGAGCGACTAACACACACACAACATTTAGTCAAAGCAGCACTCATAACCTATATTTGGAAAATAAGAATTTCAGGCTAGTTAAAATTCTTAAAGCATTCTGGATAGAAGTTAAGAATCCGTATCCTTACACAATCAAAAATTAATATCAAAATGTTTATATGAGCTATTTTATAAAACAGAGCCATACTTAAGGTTACTATCTTTTATTTTACTATGTCCCCATGTAGTAAAATTCTGTTGGTGTCCAATTAATATATTGAGTAAGTTAAAGTAAGGTGTGATTTGATACTAAATTTCAAAAGATTTTAGAAAACAGCAAAATTGTTGAGTTTATTTGGTTTGCAAAAGATAATTTTCAGGATCTTAAAGTGGCCCCAGGTACCACATTAGGAATTTGAAGCCGAATTCCATCATTATCACTGGAGTCTATTTGAGATTTTGGGTTTTTTGGCCAGGGGTCGGGGTGAGGGGTGTGCTGCTTGTGGGATCTTAGCTCTCCAACCAGGGATCGAACCCAGGTCTATGGCAATGAAAGCACCAAGTTTTAACTGCTGGACTGCCAGGGAATTCCCTTGTTGGGGTCTGTCTTTGAAGATTTTAGACTAATTTTAAAAACAACCCTAACCGTTAAGTATTTCTCAAAAACCTTTTCTATTTAACTACTAAGTTAGCAGGTATTTAAAGGCCCTTAATGCGTAAGATTAGCACAATAAATGCCTAGTGAATAACAAATAGTACAAGACTTATCTGGAGGTCATTCAGAAAATCCAGAAGAAAGATTTCCAAACTGCCACAAATGATATCACAAAAACCATACAGCCAATTCATTTTTACTAAGATCACATCAGTTGGTTGACCATTCTCTGGACACAATTTCAACAGGTTTCTCACCATTTTTACTGATACACAAGGGGATGAGCTGCTGCTAGGAACAAACAACTGAGAGCAACAAGTAATAGATACTGAGAATGAAGATTTCAGAAGTTGATATAAAAATTTAAAAAACAATCTAAGGTCAAATCTAAACTTGTCTTTAATATCTCATGAGCTCTTGGAGCAATACTTTATTTAGTACACGGTTAAAGCAGGAAGGGGGACCTTGTGCTGTTTGAGACTTTGGGGTTCGTCTACATACATTTCATAACAATGTCAATTTGAATTTTGTTTGAACCTAAGAACACTTCACTCACTGATGATTTTAATAGGCCTGGCTATATTAAATTATGCAATTACACTTCAGTTGAGAATTTTAAAATTTCTTGATAGTTTATTTGATCCCTATAATTTAGGCATTATTCCCAGTCTATCCATGAGCACCCTATATAGCACGTGGCGCTTTCGGGACGTGACCTCAAGGTAATAGCCAATGAGTGAATCTTAAATCCTCCAATGTCGTTCTTGCCCTCCAGTATCAAACTCAGTAGAGGCCAATCTTTACATCATCGTGTCAGACTGGGAGCTATTTCCCCTATTCTACAAAATGTCAGTGAATCCTGCCTAATGAAACTGACCTAAATGATTTCCTGAGATCCATTCTAGGATTCATTCACGAGTGTATATCCTAACAAAACTAGTCGCCCTTCAATTTTGTATGGCATTTTAAGAGTTCGATTTACATAAATGTTAGCTCCTGTAAGAGAAGTCACAATACTTAGTGTCTCTAGAGGGTAGAATTCCCCCGGAAGAGACAAAGGATGTCCGTCTTTCCCACAGTGAAACCCCAATTTAATCAGTGCAGGAGGTGATCTTCGGAGCAGAATCAGGTCCTCAAGTGGCTCCTGACCGCCGTGGGGTGCTCCTCCGAAGCGAACAGGGGGGCCAACAGCGTTCATGCCCATTTCAAAACCGAAGGCGGCAGAGACTGTGAACAGCTGTTTCAATTCCCCACGTTAAAGCTGCCGAACGGAGTCAATTTCACCCTAGTCTCTGCTCCTGCCTGGCTAAGGCCACCTCCTGCATGCCTGGACCACTGACCACCATCCCTAACCTCTGCTCCAGGCGTGCGTTCGCTCAACTTGCTCCAAACTGCCCTCTACGCCCCCATGTGCACCCAGCTGGCGAAGATAAATGCCTGGATCCCCGAACGGAATCTGCTCCCGCCCCTCGCCGGGCCTAGCTCGCCTCGCCCGGGGGTAGCAGTCACACCTGTTTGATAAACCTGAAGGCAGGCCCAACCTGGCACTCAGGGCATCCGGTCCGGACCTGCTCTCTCTCCCGACCCCCAGACTCTCACCCGCAGAGGTCAGCAGTCTGCGCTCTTCTCCAGGCTCGACGGATTCTCACCCACCCGGGTACACTGCACTGGATCCGGATCCGGCTTCAGAGCCAGCCCCACCTCTTCCCGCCTCCCGCGCTACAGCCCGCTGCCCCTCGGCCGCTACGCTCGCAGCCGCCAAGACGTGGCAGCACCAACGCCTCCAGCCCGCCCCTGCCCGCTTACGCAGGGCCGCGAGCAGGGCAGGGGGAGGTGCCTGCGGAGGGGGCGGGGGCGAGGCCCGGAGGACGGGGCGGAGTGGAGGCGGGACCTGCGGCTGACGTCAGCACGTGGGGCGGGGGCCGGGAGGCTGTGGAAATTTCTCTGGGACTCCACCCGGCCGGCGCGCCGGGAGGCATTCTCAACTCGGCCCGCACCTCCTCGCTTGTCAGGCTCCCACGGCCTCGGTGTCTCGGTTTAACTGGAAAATAATCTTGCCTCGGAATCAGCTAAGCACTGTGAGTGGTGACTAGGGTGTGTATCTTTGATTCGAAGACCAGTCTCAGCGCCTTGCCCTCTTTGCCCCTTGTTGCACCTTCCCTTCAGAGTCAATTCATTTATTGATTAGGACTTCGGGTACTCACTGGAGGCTCGAAGCTCCTCATCCCTAGTTTTCTGAGTCACAAATCCTGCCTCTGTGTGGTGGAGCCCCTGCATTCTACTCCCAGACTACGTTTTAATTCCCGCTCAAACCCTTTGGATGAACACTGTGACTCTCAGCTGCAGCGACTTTGCCTCCCAGAAGGCAATTAACAATGGGTGGTCATTTTCAACCTTGAGTCTGGGAGAGAAGTGTTACAGGCCTCTCACATGATGATAGAGAGTGATGTGGGTAGAAGTCAGGGACGCTGCTAAATGTTTTACAGTATACAGAACAGCTCCCCACAGCAAACAATGACCTGGCCTGAATGTCAGTATTGGTAAAGTTGAGAAACCCTGGATTAGGATAAGAAAACTGACTTCTCTGACTTCCCACCTGCCAAGCAACTTACCTAACTAGCAGGTGTCCTCATTTCACAGATTGGGAAACAACTTCAGAGATGTTAACTACTTTACATAACCAAAGTTATATAGCCAGTAGCTCTTCTTCTTTGTCTTGTACCATAAATTTCGATTTATTGACCTTTTTTTTAATACTGTTCAAAGGATTAGCATTTTCTGCTTATTTGTGAGACTTAAATTTCAGATAACTTTCTGATGTGTTCTCAAACCTTCAAATATCTCTATCCATCCTTGTTTTTGCCTTCATGTATACAAAACAATTAAGATATAAAGAAAAGTAAACACTAATCTTAAGAAAGGGGCTTCCTAGGTGACACTTGTTCTATTGCTCAGTCGTGTCTGACTCCTTGAGACCCCACGAAGCACGCCAGGATTTTCTGTTCTTCACCATCTCCCAGAGGTTGCTCAAACTCATGCCCATTAAGTTGCTGATGCCATCTAACCATCTCGTCTTCAGTCATCCCCATCTCCTCTTGCCTTCAGTCTTTCCCAGCAATTGGTCTTTTCCAATGAGTCTGCTCTTCCCATTAGGTGGCCAGAGTATTGGAGCTTCAGCTTCAGCATCAGTCCTTTCAATGAATATGCACGAATGATTTCCTTTAGGATTGACTGGTTTGATCTCCTTGCAGTCCAAGAGACACTCAAGATTCTTCTCCAGCACCACAGTTTGAAAGCATCAAATCTTCAGCACTCAGCCTTCTTAATGGTCCAACTCTTACATCCATACATGACTACTGGAAAAACCATAGTTTTGAATATACAGACCATATTTATTGGCACAGTAATGTCTCTGCCTTTTAATACACTGTCTAAGTTTGTCATAGCTTTTCTTCCAGGGAGCAAGCATCTTTTAATTTCATGGCTGCCATCACTGTCGCAGTGATTTTGGAGCCCAAGAAAATAAAGTCTCTCACTGTTTCCATTGTTTCCCCATCTATTTGCCACAAAGTGATGAGACCAGATACCATGATCTTTGTTTTTTGAATATTGAGTTTTAAGCCATCTTTTTCACTCTCCTCTTTCACTTTCGTCAAGAGGCTTTTTAGTTCCTCTTCACTTTCTGCCATTAGGGTGGTATCATCTGTATATCTGAAGTTATTGATATCTCTCCCTGCAATCTTCATTCCAGCTTGTCCTCTATTTAGTCCAGCATTTTGCTTGATGTACTCTGCATATAAGTTATATTCAACTTACATAGCAAAGTGACAATATACAGCCTTGATGTACTCTGTTCCCAATTTGGAACCAGTCCATTGTTCCATGTCCGGTTCTAACTGTTGCTTCTTGACCTGCATGCAGGTTTCTCAAGAGGCAGGTAAGGTGGTCTGGTATCTCTTTAAGAATTTTCCGCAGGTAAGGTGGTCTGGTATCTCTTTAAGAATTTGACTGTGTGTTTTTGTGATCCACACAGTCAAAGGCTTTAGTGTCATTAATGAAGCAGATGTTTTTCGTGAATTCTCTTGCTTTTTCCGCTATCCAATGGATATTAGCAGTTTGATCTCTGGTTCCTGTGCCTTCTCTAAATACAGCTTGTACTTCTGGAACTTCTCAGTTCATGTTCTATTGAAGCCTAGCTATAACGATTTTGAGCATTACCTTGCTAACGTGTGAAATGAATGTAATTGTGCAATAGTTTGAACATTCTTTGGCATTGCTCTTTGGGATGGGAATGAAAACTGACCTTTTCCAGTCCTGTGGCCACTGCTGAGTTTTCCAAATTTGCTGGCATATTGAATGCAGCACTTTAACAGCATCATCTTTTAGGATTTGAAATAGCTCAGCTAGAATTCCATCACCTCCACTAGCTTTGTTCTAGTGATGCTTCCTAAGGCCCATTTGACTTCACACTCCAGGCTGTCTGGCTCTAGGTGGCACTAGTGGTAAAGAACTTGCCTGCCAATGCATGAGATGTAAGAGACATAGATCCCTGGATCAGGAAGATCCCCTGGAGAAGGAAATGGCAACCCACTCCAATATTCTTGCCTGAAGAATCACCATGGGGAGAGGAGCCTGGTGGCCTACAATCCGTAGGGTCACAAAGAGTTGGTCACAACTGAAGCAACTTAGCATGCATGCAATAAAGAAACATACAACCTTGTTTTCTTTCAGACTTCTGGCCCTATGTTTACAACAGGTTCCTCCTGAGCAAAAGAACCCTGTGGATTTTATAATTTATCAGTGAAATAATCAATTACAAAATTGATCACAAGCCACAGGAGTTCTAAGAGGTACCCCAGAAGATCTGCGTTCAAGACATACTACTCCCTCATTGTACCATGGGAACCCAGTTCTTCCTCAACAGTCAGATTCAGTCAGTCTGGCCAGACAGTGACCCTCTTTTCTTTGACTGTCACGATGAGCTCAAGGTAGCCCAGTGACAGTATCAACTTATAGTTTAATAGAACCATTGATGTGTCCTCTAATGATTTTTTTTAATGGTTTTAAAAAAAAATAGAATTGGCATAAAACATTGTATTAAATATTAGTTTTAGGTCTTCAACATGATGATTTTGATATATGTATTATATATGTGGGGAAGTGATCACCACAGTAAGTTTAGTTAACATCCATAAACCTCACATTATTGCAAATTGTGTGTGTGTGCGATGAGAATTTAGGATTTGTTCTCTTAGCAACTTTCAGATATACAGTACAGTGTTGTTAACTATGGGCTTCCCGGATGATATAGTGGTAAACAGTCTGCCTACAATGCAGGAGATGCGAATTCAGTCCCTGAGTTGGGATCCCCTGGAGAAGAAAATGGCAACCCACTCCAGTATTCTTGCTTGGGAAATCCCATAGACAGAGGAGACTGGCAGCCTACAGTCCACAGTATCACAACAGAATCAGGCACAAGTTAGCAACTAAACAACAATTGTTAATTATAGTCACCATGTTGCTCAGTTCAGTCACTCAGTCGTGTCTGACTCTTTGCAGCCCCATGGACTGCAGTACACCAGGCTTCTCTGTCCATCACCAATTCCTGGAGCTTGCTTAAACTCATGTCCACTGAGTCGTTGATGCCATCCAACAACCCTCCCATCCTCTGTTGCCCGCTTCTCCTGCCTTCAATCTTTTCCAATATCAGGGTCTTTTCCAGTGAGTCAGTTCTTCCCATCAGGTAGCCAGAGTATTGGAGCTTCAGCATCAGTTCTTCCAATGGATATTCAAGACTAATTTCCTTTAGGATTGACTAATTGGATCTCCTTGTAGTCCAAGGGACTCTCAAGAGTCTTCTCCGGCACCACAGATCAAAAGCATCAATTCTTTAGCACTCAGCCTTTTTTTTTTTGTTTTTGTTTTTGTTTTTCAGCCTGCCCAGCTGCAGTCAGTGATTTTTTTTGTTGTTGTTGTTGTTTTTTCAATTTTTTTTCCTAATTTTATTTTATTTTTAAACTTTACATAATTGTATTAGTTTTGCCAAATATCAAAATGAATCCGCCACAGGGATACATGTGTTCCCCATCCCGAACCCTCCTCCCTCCTCCCTCCCCATACCATCCCTCTGGGCCTTCCCAGTGCACCAGCCCCAAGCATCCAGCATCGTGCATCGAACCTGGACTGGCAACTCGTTTCCTACATGATATTTTACATGTTTCATTGCCATTCTCCCAAATCTTCCCACCCTCTCCCTCTCCCACAGAGTCCATAAGACTGTTCTATACATCAGTGTCTCTTTTGCTGTCTCGTACACCGGGTTATTGTTACCATCTTTCTAAATTCCATATATATGCGTTAGTATACTGTATTTATGTTTTTCCTTCTGGCTTACTTCACTCTGTATAATAGGCTCCAGTTTCATCCACCTCATTAGAACTGATTCAAATGTATTCTTTTTAATGGCTGGCACTCAGCCTTTTTTGTAGTCCAACTCTCACATCCATACATGACTACTGGAAACACCATGAAGTGAGGTGAAGTCACTCAGTTGTGTCCGACTCTTTGTGACCCCATGGACTGTAGCCTACAAAGATCCTCAGTCCATGGGATTTTCCAGGCAAGAATACTGGAGTGGGTTGCCATTTCCTTCTCCAGGGGATCTTCCCATCCCAAGGATCGAACCCGGGTCTCCCACATTGTAGGCAGACGCTTTACCGTCTGAGCCACCAGGGAAGCCAGAAACACCATAGTGAAAGTGAAAGTGAAGTCACTCAGTCATATCTGACTCTTTGCGACCCCATGGACTGTAGCCCACCAGGCTCCTCCATCCATGGGATTTTCCAGGCAAGAGTACTGCAGTGGGTTGCCACTTCCTTCTCTAGGGGATCGTATCTTCCTGACCCAGGGGTCAAACTCAGGTCTCCTGCACTATAGGCAGATGCTTTACCGTCTGAGCCAACAGGGTAGAAGAGTGATCCATAGCTTTGGCTATACGGACCTTTGTTGGTAAAATAATGTCTCTGCTTTACAATATGCTATCTAGGTTGGTCATGCCTTTTCTCCCAAGGATATATATTTTTTTGGTGTTAGTTTTAGAAGGTCTTGTAGGTCTTCATAGAATCATTCAACTTCAGCTTTTTCGGTTTTAGTGGTTGGGGCATAGACTTGGAATACTGTGATATTGAATGGTTTGCCTTGGAAACAAACAGAGATCATTCTGTCATTTTTGAGATTGCACCCAAGTACTGCATTTTGGACTCTTTTGTTGACTGTGAGGGCTACTTCATTCTTCTAAGGGATTCTTGCCCACAGTAGTAGATATAATGGTCATCTGAATTAAATTCACCCATTCCAGTCCATTTTTGTTCACTGATTCCTAAAATGTTGATGTTGACTCTTGCCATCTCCTGTTTGACCACTTCCAATTTACCTTGATTCATGGACCTAACATTCCAGGTTCCTATGCAATATTGTTCTTTAGAGCATCAGATTTTACTTTGATCATTAGTCACATCCACAACTAGGCACTGTTTTAGCTTTGGCTCAGCTTCTTCATTCTTTCTGGAGCTGTTTCTCCACTGTTCTCCAGTAGCATATTGGGCACCTACCAACCTGGGGAGTTCATCTTTCAGTGTCCTATCTTCTTGCCTTTTCATACTGTTCATGGGGTTCTCAAAGCAAGAATATTGAAGTGGTTTGCCATTCCCTTCTCCAGTGGACCATGTTTTGTCAAAACTCTCCACCCTGACCCGTCCATCGTGGGTGGCCCTACAAGGCTTGCCTCATAGTTTCATTGAGTTAGACAAGGCTGTAATCACTTGTTAGACAAGTGATCAGTTTGGTTAGTTTTCTGTAATTGTGGTTTCCATTCTATCTGTCCTCTGATGGATAAGGATAAGAGGGTTATGGAAGCTTGCTGATGGGAGGGACTGGCTGTGGGGGAATCTGGGTTTTGCTCTGATGGGCGGGGCCATGCTCAGTAAATCTTTAATCCAGTTTTCTGTTGATGGGTTGCTTCAAAATCACTGCAGATGGTGATTGTAGCCATGAAATTAAAAGACTCTGACTCCTTGGAAGAAAACTATGACAAATCTAGATAGCATATTAAAAAGCAGAGGCATTAGTTTACCGACAAAGGTCTGTATAGTCAAAGCTATGCAGTTTCCAGTGGTCATGTATGGATGTGAGAGTTGGACTATAAAGAAAGCTGAGTGCTAAAGAATTGATGCTTTTGATCTGTGGTACTGGAGAAGACTCTTGAGAATCCCTTGGACTGCAAGGAGATCCAACTAGTCAATCCTAAAGGAAATCAGTCCTGAATATCCATTGGAAGGACTGATGCTGAAGCTCCAGTACTCTGGCTACCTGATAGGAAGAACTGACTCACTGGAAAAGACCCTGATGCTGGGAAAGATTGAAGGCAGGAGAAGGGGATGACAGGATGGGATGGTTGGATGGCATCACTGACTCAATGGACATGAGTTGGAGCATGCACCAGGAGTTGGTTATGGACAAGGAATCCTGGCTTGCCGCAGTCCATGGGGTTGCAAAGAGTCAGACATAACTGAGCGACTGAACTGAACTTCTTCCAAGGAGCAAGCATCTTTTAATTTCTTGGCTGGAGTCACCATCTGCAGTGATTTTGGAGCCCAAGAAAATAAAGTCTCACTGTTTCCATTGTTTCCCTATTTATTTACCAGTAAAGTAATGGGACCGGATGCCATGGTCTTTGTTTTTTGAATGTTGAGTTTTAAGCCATCTTTTTCACTCTCCTCTTTCACTTTTATCAAGAGGCTCTTTAGTTCTTTGCTTTCTGCCATAGGGTGGTATCATCTGCGTATCTGAGGTTATTGATATTTCTCCTGGCCATCTTGATTCCAGCTTGTGCTTCATCCAGCCCGGCATTTCGCATGATGTACTCTGCATATAAGTTAAATAAGCGAGGTGACAATATACAGCTTTGACGTATTCCTTTCTCAATTTTGAACCAGTCCATTGTTTCATGTCTGGTTCTAACTGTTGCTTCTTGACCTGCATGCAGGTTTCTCAGGAGGCAGGTCAGGCGGTCTCGTATTCCCATCTCTTTAAGAATTTTCCACAGTTCCTATGTTGTGTGTGTGTGTTTGCTAAGTTGCTTCAGTTGTGTCCAACTCTGCACGCCCCCGTGGACTATAGGCCACCAGTCTCCTCTGCTTCAATGTTAGATACATGTAAATCTATAAATGCTATATCTTCTTATTGGATTGACCCCTTTATCATTCTTTTTCATCTCCTATTATAGGTTTGTCTTTAAGTCTTTTGTCTGATGCAGATATAGCTACCACAGTTTTCTTTGGTTTTTGTTTGCATAGACTATTTTTGTCACTTTTTGTCTCTGTGTGTTCTTAAAGCTGATGTCTCTGATAGACAGCATATATTTTTATCCATCAGCCATTCTGTATATTTCAATTGGAGAATTTATAACATTTATATATAAAGTATTAATAAGTATGAGCTTATTGCCATTTTGCTGATTGGTTTCTGGGTGTTTTGTAATTCGTTTGTTCTCTTCTTCTCTTGCTCTCTTCTGTTGTGATGGGTGATTTTCTGTAGTGGTAACCTTTAATTTCTTTATCTTTTGTATACCTACTATAGTTTTTTGCTTTGTGGTTATCATAAGGCTCACATGCAATATGCTATATTTGTTAACAGTCTATTTTAAGTTGATAATAACTTAAGTTTGCACACATTCTGAAGCTTTACCCCCCTTCACATTTTATATTTTTGATTTCACAATTTGCATCTTTTTATCTTGTGTATGCATTAACAAATTACAGTAGTTGTAGTTATTTTCCATGTTTATAACTGACTAACCCACCACCCTTACAACATTAGATTATTCTGAATTTAACTCCATGTCATTAAAGTCTTTTTCTGGGATTTTATCTTGTTCTTTTCCTTGGAACTTATTTCTCTGTGGATATAATTTTCCCTGACTGTCTATATTGGCTTAATGCCATGTCTCAGTCTGGAAGGAGTGGTCTGATTCAGAAGATGGAATTTCTTCAACCCTGTAGTAGCTCATGCCTCTCACTTAAACCTTTGTGGTTATCCAAGCAGCCTTCTGTGTTCTTACAGGCTCCCAGTAATTGAGGATCTGCCAAGATTTGTCTGCATGCCAAAGGGGAGGATCTCAGTCAGCACCTAGAGGCGGACTAAATGGAAGCCAGACTCTCAGGCAGCACACTTTAGTATGTGAATATTTTCCTTCAGGGGAGGACTGGTAAATGAATCTGTCTGCGTCCTCTCTGCTGAGCCCTGAAGGGATAGCCAGTTTAAAACTTTTTTTCTTTTTTGCTATCATCCCATTGAACCCATGAACACAGGGTCCACTGGTCACTGGTGCCAGACCTCTGAGGGGCAGTCAAAAAACCCCAGGTGGCAGATGTGTGCAAAAGCGCCTTTCTCAGAGACGCAAGCAGTATAGAGTGGGGCACAGAGACAGCATTAAGGTGGTGCCCACTGGCCTCCCTAGTCTGTGGAGAGGAGGGTAGTCATCCCCTCTGGCCACAGCTATTAACAGAGCTAATAGTCTTCTCTCACAGAAAGACTGGTCAGTTCAGTCTGCTCCCTCCACCCTGGGCCTGGGAGGGATAACTAGTGAAAAGGTGTTTCTCTGTTTGTTACAGTCCAGTGAGACCCTTAAGCAGAAGCCTCACTGGCCACCAAAGCCAGGAGAGCAAGTGGCATCCTCTGGGCAGCAGCCACAAAACCTGGGGCATCAGACATGCACATGAGCCCCTTTCTGAAAGATCCTGGCAACCTGGACGAGGCAGGAGGAGAGCAGGAAGATGAACCTACCAGCCTCCGCGGTTTCTGGAGAGCAATAGTCAGCCCTTGGAAGCCTTTTAAGTTAGAAGCCTGTCCCTTGGGCTTTTAAGGTTAGTGACTAGCCTCTTTCACGGAAAGACTAGGTTCATTTCAGTCTGCTGCCCCTGCGCTGGGCCCTGGGGTTTAACCACAGGGAATCCACACAGTCTAAGAACTATCTATTGGATTAGTTTGCTATACCCTTGTGGGTCTCATGTCTGCAATCCCTGTTGGCTTTCAGAGCCGATGTTTTGGGGTCCATTTCTCAGGTGGAAGTCGTAAGAGTTGTGATACCAGCAGTGGGGTCCAAACCCTTCAGTCCTCTGGGGGAAGCTGAGTTGTGAGTTCTCTGCTGGTTTTATGTCACTGCACGGGATGAGGTTTATGGTGAGATTGTGTCCCACCTACCCATTTAGATGTTGGGGGGTTTGGTTCATCTGATGTGTATGAGTTGCTCAGTTAGTTTCCAGATATCTTTCGAAGGAAATTGGTGTGTGTGTAGCTATAGATTCAGTGTGTCTGTGAGAGGTGGTTTCAGGATTCTCCTGTGTTGCCATTTTGAAGCAGAAAAACATTTTTCAGTTTGTTATAACAAATACTGCATCACCAACATTCTTGTTGGGATGGATAATGATATTATGTGGGAAAAAATGAATATCAGTGATTGAATTGAAAAGTGATTCAGGATGTTGGATTCAGTGAGAAGTTTTAAGAATACCTTAACCGATTTATTTTCTTCATATTTTTCTCTCAGTGTATGCACAAGAACTAGGTATAATGATCCATGTTTAGTTAAGTATAAAGGACTCTTTTACTAAGAGTTAACATTCCAAAGAAGTATGTGTTATAGAAGAAGAAAGTATGTGTTGTAGTTTTTAACTGGCCATATTTTTCTTTCTTAGTGGTTTATAATAAACTAGTTTTTTATTATATACCAGTAAGAAAAACTAATAGTGCATCTTACAGTCGGTATATCTTAAATAAATTGCTTCATTTGGTTCTCAAATGAATACTGTGAGATCAGGCAAATGAAATTTGGGGAATTTTCATTTTCTTACTGGTGAGGTTGTATTTTATTTTATACTTTTGAACCTAACCTAAAAAACTAGTTCAGAGATTTGTTTTCTGTAACATTCAACCACAAACTTAAAAGCATTTTTACTGTTGAGTAGATCATGTTCCATAATGACACCTGTCTGAAACTGGGATATTACAAATGAAAGATGAAAGATGGGAGTTAAGCATAGGTGTTTTATGCATGGAGTCAGGGAACACTCAGATATGACAGAAAATCCTGGATAGGAAGCAAAAGGCTGGGAGAAATGTGGTGGTATGCAGTGTATCTCAGGTCTGGTCAAAGTGCTTTCATGGCATTTATTGTTGCGTTATAGATTTAGGTCTTCTTCTTGAATCTTTCAAAGGTGGTTCATTTCTCCTAAACTGTGCCTTCAGATTATATAGCTGTCAGTTTGCCTGGATTGGTAGTGAAGTTCTTCCTTCTATGCAGGAGAAACCAATTCTGGAAGGATTACTAGTTTACGGAATCGGTGGGAAGCCTGGTGAGACCCGAGATCAGACAATGATGATAGAAGCAGCCAGTAGCCCAGTGAGCTGCTCAGAATCTGGGACAACCAGAATTTTGGCCTTTCAGTTTCCTCCTGTCCAAAGTCAAATGTTGTTCAGTTCCCAAAACGGGGATTCAGATCATGGGCAGCCAGCAAAGCTACTTATACACCGTATTATTATATATTATGCCATATATGTTTTAATATCACTGAACAGAGAAGTTAAAAATACATTTAATATAGCCATATTTAGCTGTAAGGAATTATTTTTTTATTATTGCATTTTTTTTTAAGACCACTGTTAAATACAGCTGTTGTTGTTCAGTCGCTAAGTCACGTCTGACTCTTTGCAACCCCATGAACTGCAGCCAGGCTTCCCTGTCCTTCACTATCTCCTAGAGTTTGCTCAGACTCATGTCCATTGAGTCAGTGATGCTATCTAACCATCTCATCCTCTTCTGCCCCCTTCTCCTCTTGCCCCCAGTCTTTCCCAGCATCAGGGTCTTTTTCAATGACTTGGCTCTTTGCCAAAGTATTCGAGCTTCAGCTTCAGCATCAGTCCTTCCAACGAGTATTTATTGTTGATTTCCTTTAGGATTGACTGGTTTAATCTCCTTGCAGTCTAAGGGACTCTCAAGAGTCTTTTCCAACACCACAATTGGAAAGATTCAGTTCTTCGGCACTGAGCCTTCTTAATGGTCCAACTCTCACATCCGTACATGACTACTGGAAAAACCATAGCTTTGACTATTGGACCTTTGTCAGCAAAGTGATACTTCTGCTTTTTAATATACTGTCTAGGTTTATCATAGCTTTTCTTCTAAGAAAAGAGCAAGTGTCTTTTAATTTCGTGGCTTCAGTCACTGCAGTAATTTTGAAGCCCAAGAAAATATAGTCTGTCACTGTTTTCCATTTTTTCCCCAGCTATTTGCCATGAAGTACAGTTGACCCTCTGTATCTACAAGTGTGCATCCATGGATTCTACCAAATATGGAGCAAAACCTTAAAAAAAAGAATTCCAGAAAGTTCTAAAAAGCCAAACTTGAATTTGCCAAGCATCAGCAACTATTTACATAGCATTTGCATTGTATTAGGTATTATGAGTAATTCAGAGATGATTTAAAGTATATGGGGAAAAAAAAATATATGGGGAGGATGTGTATAGACTGTGTGCAAATAACAGGCCATTTTATATAAGGGACTTGAGCATCTGCATATTTTGTTATCTCCAAGATAGCCCAGTTGGAACCAACTTGTTGCAGGTATTGAAGGATGACTTTCCTGGAAAACCTGCAAAACATTCCCTGAACTACAATATTCATCCTGCTATAGGCATGGCCATTTTTATTAATTCCATTCTTGCCAAAAGTTAAAATATATAAGAATATTATTCTCCTAGAAAAAAATCCGGTTTTATTATGAAATATAATATGATTCCCATGCTGAAATTCACCTATAAAACCAGGCATGCCTATATGGATGGTAGAGGGCCATTTTTAGACGTTTCTTAATTACACCAAACTCCAGCGGTCACTTGACTTCCGTCTCTGAATTCACAGTCTTTAAGTATCTAACACGTCATTTATCTGTTTGCTTATTGCTTACTGCAAAGGTAATGAATGATTATTTTAAAATTTGCAACATTACAGAAATGTAGAACGAAGAGTAGTAAGTCCCCATAACCCTGCCCTCAGGGATAACTCCTGTTAACAGCTTGGTAGCTTGTACTCCAAACTGCCTGGGTTCCATTTCCAGCTTCTGCATTTAGCTGGCAGCCTTGGACTGGTTATTTGCCCTCAGGCTGCCTCACTTTCCTCAGCGTGATAGTAATGGCTTATGGGGGTTCCTGAGGGTTTTAATAAGATAATGTGTAAAGCATTCAGTGTAGTTCCTGGCATATAGAAAGAGCTTAATGAATACTAGTTTTTCTACATGTATTCATCTGGATAAGCTAGATTATGTCTCTATTAACAAACAACCCCCAAAATCTCAGTGATTTAACACAGCAAAGGTTTATTTCCTGCCAGTGCTACGTGTCTTACACAGATTGGCAGGACCGTTTCCTCATGCAGTCATTCAGAGACCCAGGGTACTGGAGAGTCCACATGCTGCAGTCACACCCTGGAATACAAGGCCCCTTTGGTCACCATAGCAGTGAAAAGAGACTGTAAAATCTCACATGGACTTTTTACTGCCTCGGCCCATAATTCTCCCCTTCCAATTGCAGTTTATTGGCCATAACTGCAGGTAAGCTGAGAAATGTGGAGTGAAGTGGGTGAGTGCTACTGCCTCTGTCACAATCCACTTCTTTCCCCTCAGCATGGTATATTATTATTTAAACTGTGATGTAGTTTTATATTTCTTTAAACTTACCATATCATGGACATCTCTCCATATCAATACACGTTCATTTGTTAATCATTAAGCCCTTCTGTGTACCAGGCGTTGTTCTAGGTATGGGGTATACCAATGAAAAAATTTGATAATCTCTGTCTTCATGCAGTTTAATGCATTGCAAACAGGAAGTGTAATATTGTTAAGTATAATATGTTAGAAATAATAAATGTTATGATGAGAAATAGGGACAAATAGGGATGTGTTGGGAGTACAGTCTTTAAAAAATTTTTATTGGAGTATAGTTGCTTTACAATGGTGTGTTAGTTTCTGCTGTACAGCAAAGTGAATCAGTTACACATATATGTGTATCCTCTCTTATTTAGATTTCGTTCCCATTTAGGTCACCACAGAGCACTGAATCGAGTTCCCTGTTCTCTATAAAGTAGGGTCTCATGTCTATTTTATACACAGTAATGTATATTTTATCAGTCTGTCTCCTAAGTCATTCCACTCCTCCTTCCTCCCTTGGTAGTTGTAAGTTTGTTTATAAGTTCATCTGTACCTTTTTTTTGGATTCCACATATAAGGGATATTATATGTTTGTTTTTCTCTTCCTGACTTACTTTAGTAAGCCTATGACAGTCTGTAGGTCCATCCATGTCTCTGCAAATGGCACTATTTCATTCCTTTTTATGGCTGAGAAATATTCCATTGTATATATGTACATGTCTTCTTTATCCATTCCCCTGTCGATGGACATTTAGTTGCATTCATGGTCTGGCTATTGTAAATAGTGCTCAATGGATATGGTGTGCATGCATCCTTTTGAATTATGGTTTTCTCTGGCTATATGCCTAGGAGTGGGATTGCTGGGTCATATAATAGCTCTATTTTTAGTTTTTTAAGGAACCTCCATACTGTTTTCCATGGTGGCTATGCCAGTATACATTCCCACCAACAGTGTAGAAGGGTTCTCTTTTCTCCACACCCTCTCCAGCATTTATTATTTGTAAACTTCTTGATGATGGCCATTCTGATAAGTGTGAGATGATGCCTCCTTATAGTTTGTATTTGAATTTCTCTGATAATCAGTGATGTTGAGCATCTTTTCATGTGCCTATTGGCCATCTGTATATCTACTTTGGAGAAAGGTCTTTTTAGGTCTTCCACCCATTTCTTGTTTGTTTTTTTAATATTGAGCTGCATGAACTGTTTGTATATTTTGGAGATTAGTCCCTCATTAGTTTTTTTGTTTGCAAATATTTTCCTCCATTCTGAGGATTGGGGATACAGTTTTAAGTAAAATGGTCATGGAAGACCTATATGAGGTGACAAGGGCTTCTCTGATGGTTCATATGGTAAAGAATCTGTGTGCAGTGCAGGAGCCCAGGGTTCTATCCCTGGGTTGGGAATATCCCCTGGAGAAGGGAATGGCAACCCACTCCAATATTTTTGCCTGGGCAATCCCATGGACAGAGGAGCCTGGAGGGCCACAATCCATGGGGTGTCAAAGAGTCGGACGCAACTGAATGACTAACACTTTCCCTTTTACTGAAAAGTATGATGAAGTAAGTTTTGTGATTATTTTCAGAGGATGAATGTTCCAAGAAAATAAAATGATGTGTGGTTTGGTGATGTGTACATGAAAATGCATTTTTCTATTTTTGTATGTGTTTAAAGTTTTCCATGAAAAAAATTAAAAACAAAAAAGTAGCCATGACTCTTTTGTAACCCCATGGAGCTTGCCAGGCTCCTCCTCTGTTCATGTGATTTTCCATGGGTTGCCGTTTCCTCCTCCAGGGGATCTTCCCAACCCAAAGATTGAACACACATCTTTGTCTCCTGCATTGGCAGGCGGATTCTTTACCATTGGCACCACCTGAGAAGCTAAAAATTTAAAGGCATGAGCAGGTACCAGGAATGGAATTCTCCAGGTAAGAATACTGGAGTGGGTAGCTATTCCCTTCTCCAAGAGATCTTCTCGATCCAGGGATTGAACCCCAGTCTCCCACATTGCAGGAAGATTTATTACAGTCTGAGCCACTAGGGAGGTCCAGTTGTAAGACTCACATCTAAATTTTATGTCTGCATTTTGGAAAAGAAAAATCATGATAGAAAATTTAATAGATCTTCAAAATTTTCTAAAAAAAAAAAAAAAAGGGTTTATCAGTTAACTTCCTCAGTAACAGTGTTTTAACTTGTTTATTTCTCTGCATCCTCACTAACTCTGGGTACCGTACAGTCTAGCATTTGATTACATTTTGCTTTTTATCACTGCATACTTGAATATGTTTGTCTTGTTTTTCTAATTATTTGTTAAACTCTTAATCATTACTTTATTATCTCCCTTTCAGTCATTCCTTTAACATGTTTAGACATATTAGAAATTCTCTGTGGAAATTATGGAATGAGAAATAAAACTTAATGATGACTTTGTTAAATACAATATCAGTCACTAATCATTCTCACAGCATTTTGCTATGTTGAGAATGTAAAAGAAAAAAGCAAGCCACATGAAATAGTATATCCACAAGCGACTTGAAAGTCTTGAGGATTAGAGAGCTCAAAAATACTTTAGGCACTTTTTTCAAGTAATTGGCCAGTAAAAGGTACAGTTGAATAGAGACTTTTCTTAGTCACATACTTGCCATGATTCTTCCACTAGAAATTTTGTTCTTTCAGTGATTTCCTTTCTGTTGCCATAGAATTAGGCTACATTATGCAAACATTTGAGTAAATTCTGTCGTTTTTCCTTAAAATGACCAAGAGTCTCAACAGTTAGATGACTATGATTGAAACAAAAAATGAAATCAGCCCAGTTCGGCCCGGAGTTTACTGGATTGTCTCACACTTACTGGACCAGATTGTGAGGGCACACCCAGGCCCCAAGGAGGAGTGTCTGAGAGAGCACTCACTTAGAACCACCCTGCATTTAATGGAAGTGGTGATAGGCTTGGTCAAGCAGTGAGTAACTCTTGTCAAATTGGTCTGTTGTTAGTCACACAACTGGAACATCATGTTTAGAGGAAAATGCATGATGCCGCTAGGAAGCTATGTTGGAAGAGCTGTGGCCAAAGAAAAGAGAATTCAATCTAGAGAGAACTGCACTTCATTGACCCAGATGACTTGGAAGTCTGATGCACAGAGTCTTGTTTTCATAACTTAGTTCACCCTCATTATGATGTATTCTGTGAGGCAGAATCTCTATTTTGAGAACAGTGTTGTTACCTCAGGAAGGAAGGATGACTGCATTATACTGACATTCAGTTGGAAACATTTTTAGGATTTAGAATCAAACTGTCTACTCACCGGCCTTATTTAATCATGAAAACAGCTTTAGAATAGTGGCCATACCTCAATGTCAAACACAGAAAACATAATAGCATCATTATAATTCAAAGGTCGCAAAACTGCTTTGAGACAATAAACAGTTATTTTGATCTCTGAACTTCAATTTCCTCCTGCGAAACGTGGAGACACAGATTATCCTCCTTCTGTATTTTACTGGTATGGTTTGAGTGTACGAAAATCCCAAGCCTGGTTCTTCCAGGCAGAAACCCGAACAAAGGGAAACATAAAGAATCATAAAAGAACCATTCATATGGTCCTCATATGTTCCCTATGTTAATTACTAATCCTCCTCTGAAGGAAGGATTTCCTTAGATTTCTGAGGATAGAGCTTTGCTTGATACTCCTCTAATATATCACAGATTCTCTATTCAGTGATCATTCATTCAGTCTTTGGTGTGTTGATCATTTGCCAAATATTAAGATCCTACCATGTACCAAGAAACAATGCTAAGGACTGGAGATCTAAAGAGAAATAAGATAGACAACTTCCAGCCCTTATGGAACTGATAAGAGAGCAGGGGACACCAGTGTTACACAAGTATCTATAAATGCACTGAGATTATGCAGACATAGTACAGGGTGTTGTGGGAGCTTTCAACCTATTTGGGAGATTACAGTGGATTTTTAGAGATATCCAAGCTAAACAAGAAAAATGAGAAGTAGGCTAGGTGAAGAATAGAGGGGAAAGTGGTTTAGGCAGAGGCAACGGCACTGAGTTGATTTTGAAGTACTGTGAGAGGAAAGCCAGAGGGGCTGTGGTGAGAGGCAGGAGCCAGTTCTCAGGGGCCTCACTGAGGGCTTCGTCTCTATTCTGGGAGTGATGGGAGGGAAGCCATTGGAGTTCCCTTTTTATTTATTTTGTTGTTTTATATGTTTAATCAGGGAAGTGACATGGGCACTTGCATTTTTAAAAGATCATTCTAGGCACTATGTGCAGAATGGAGGACATGATCCTGTACAGATACATGTAGAGAAAGCAGTTAGGAGGCAGTTAGAGGAAATAGATTAGGAAGTTGGCGGAGAAGAGGAAGAAAAAGTGGACTGAGTCAAGAGATACTTAAGAGACAGAGTCAATAGGATTTGATTGTGAAGAAAGGATGAATCAAGGCTGACTTCTAGATTTCTGGCCAAACCGAATGGGTGGATGTCATTTATTTAAATAAAGAATCCTGGAAGAAGAGAAGGTTTGGGAAGGAGAGTCATGAATCATAGTTGACCAGCACATAGCATACACAGTAAGACATTTAGAATACAAAAACCTTAGGATGCAAATTACATATAGATATACAAATATAGGCTCTCATCATTTATGTTTATTACTTAATCCCAAGTCTTGCTTTATAAGTTCTGGATATTTATATCCTTTTAGTGGTCATTTACAGTCCTATTCTTGGGTATTTTATGTCCTTTTAGTCCAGGCATTCAGGCTTGTACTATATTGCATCAAGTCTACCCATTCTTATAGAAGTCTTCGCAGGCGGCACTAGTGGTAAAGAATCTGCCTTCCAATGCAGCAGGTGCAAAAGACTCAGGTTCGATCCCTCGGTCAGGAAGATCTCCTGGAGAAGGAAATGGCAACCCACTCTAGTATTCGTGCCTGGAAAATTCCATGAACAGAGGAGCCTGGCAAGTTACAGTTTCTGGGGTCACAAAGAGACAGGACTGAGCACGCGCACACACATCTGTGCACACATTTTCTTATAGATTCTAAAATTGTTGCGAAGTCAAGTGGGCCTTAGGAAGCACCACTATGAACAAAGCTAGTGGAGGTGATGGAATTCCAGTTGAGCTATTTCAAATGCTAAAAGATGATGCTGTGAAAGTGCTGCACTCAATATGCCAGCAAATCTGGAAAACTCAGCAGTGGCCACAAGACTGGAAAAGGTCAGTTTTCATTCTAATCCCAAAGAAAGGCAATGCCAAAGAATGTTCAAACTACCACACAATTGCACTCATCTCACACACTAGCAAAATAATGCTCAAGATTCTCCAAGCCAGGCTTCAAAAGTACTTGAACTTTGAACTTCCAGATGTTTAAGCTGGATTTACAAAAGGCAGAGGAACCAGAGATCAAATTGCCAACATCTGCTGGATCATCCAAAAAGCAAGAGAGTTCCAGAAAGACATCTACTTCTGTTTTATTAACTATGCCAAAGCCTTTGACTGTGTGGATCACAACAAACTGTGAAAAATTCTGAAAGAGATGGGCATACGAGACCACTTTACCTGCCTCCTGAGAAACCTGTATGCAGGTCAAGAAGCAACAATTAGAACTGAACATGGAACAACAGACTGCTTCCAAATCAGGAGTACATCAAGGCTGTATATTGTCACCCCACTTACTTAACATATGTGGAGTACATCATGTGAAATGCTGGGCTGGAAGAAGCACAAGCTGGAATCACGATTGCTGGGAGAAATATCAATAACTTCAGATATGCATATGACACCACCCTTATGGCAGAAAGTGAAGAAGAACTAAAGAGCCTCTTGATGAAAGTGAAAGAGGAGAGTTAAAAAGTTGGTTTAAATCTCAACATTCAGAAAACGAAGATCATGGCATCCAGTCCCATCGCTTCATGGCAAATAGATGGGGAAACAATGGAAACAGTGACATTTTATTTCCTTGGGCTCCAAAATCACTGCAGGTGGTGACTGCAACCATGAAATTAAAAGACGCTCCTTGGAAGAAAAGCTATAACCAACCTAGACAGCATTTTAAAAAGCAGACGCATTACTTTACTGACGAAGGTCTGTCTAGTCAAAGCTATGGTTTTTCCAGTAGTCATGTATGGATGAGAGAGTTGGACTATAAAGAAAGCTAAGCACCAAAGAATTGATGCTTTTGAACTGTGGTGTTGGAGAAGACTCTTGAGAGTCCCTTGGACTTAAAGGAGATCCAACCAGTCCATTCTGAAGGAGATCAGTCCAAAATATTCCTTGGAAGGACCGATGCTGAAGCTGAAACTCCAGTACTTTGGCCACTTGATACGAAGAACTGACTCATTGCAAAAGACCCTGATGCTGGGAAAATTGAAGGCAGGAGGAGAAGGGGACGACAGAGGATGAGATGGTTGGATGGCATCACCAATGTGATGGACATGAGTTTGAGTAGGCTCTGGGAGTTGGTGATGGACAGGGAAGCCTAGCGTGCTGCAGTCATGGGGTTGCAAAGAATCAGACACGACTGAGTGACTGAACTGAAAACTGTAATTTCTTGTTTTCTCTTATCTTGATATGTCTCATATAGTATCTGATTCATTTGAAGATCATTCCCACAAATTGATGTTTCTTTTTTTACTATACTTTTTTTCCCCATGACCTTCTAATAGACTCAAACACTTTCTACCCTCCAGCTACTAATCTTCCCTATGTTTTACCAGTTTCCAAAGCTGAACAAAAAATGAGAAAGCTATTATGAAGCTTCATCACAAGCTACTATGCCAAGTGTTGCTGGGGGACAGTAATGAAATAGTAATGAAACAGGACTGAACTGAATGTCTATAAATGTTCACAAAAGATACAGCTAAAAATAAGAATATAAGAAGGTTGAAAATAAAAGCATGAAAAGTATATATCAAGCAAACAGAAAAGCTAGTATAAATCTATCACTATCAGAAAAAGTAAGATTTTAAAGCTAAGAGCATTACTAAAAATAAAGAGAGTCACTAGATTTAAGAATTGAATCAGCAGAATCAACAGAGAACTGTAGAGAAGTCCCACAAATTATAATGACTGATTTTACTACCAATTTCTCAGTGGTAGATCAAGCAGACAAAAATCAAAAAGAATATAGAAACAATGAATATATTTGATTCAATGGACACACAGAACATTCCACCCCAAAACTGCAGAATACACATCTTTCAGTGGAATATTTGTGACCATATATTGATATATAAAGGAAGTCTGAACAAATTTCAAAAGAATGGTATCATACATATTGCTTTCTTTGATCACATTGGGATTAAATAAGAAATATGCACTGAAAAAACATGAAAAGCTTATGTTTGGAGACTAAGAAACATACTCATGAACCACTTAGAAAATAGTGGGAATTTGAGAGTCTTTAAACTGAGTGTTAAAAATGTTGCATATTAAGAAATGATGGGGATTGCTGTTTCTATAGTTGATGTGATAACTGATGTTAGGCTTTGCTAAGTTGCTAAGTCACTTCAGTCGTGTCCAACTCAGTGCCACCCCATAGACGGCAGCCCACCAGGCTCCCCTGTCCCTGGGATTCTCCAGGCAAGAACCCTGGAGTGGGTTGCCATTTCCTTCTCCAGTGCATGAAAGTGAAAAGTGAAAGTGAAGTCACTCAGTTGTGTCTGACTCTTAGCAACCCCATGGACTGCAGCCTACCAGGCTCCTCCACCCATGGGATTTTCCAGGCAAGAGTACTGGAGTGGGGTGCCATCGCCTTCTCCAGATGTTAGGCTTAGCTTCGTGCCATAAATGAGTATGAAAGTGGCAAAGCACAGAAGATGACTGCTCTCCAGCAGTGGACAACAGCACAGGTCAGTGATCCTTAAACACAAGGGAAATGTGAAGTGACCTTTATGATTGCCTTCCCTTTTGGAACAGGAGCACTTTTTGGTGTGTGGAGCAAGAGGTGGGCCAAAGTGCAGAGCAGCCGAGTAGAAGAGGCAGAGATCAGATTTGAGTTGCTGAGGTGACTGTAGTTTGTGAGCCAGTACCCCCAAAATGATGGAGCTGTGAAGAGGGGAATCTCATAGGAGGTTGTGTTCAGGAGTGTGGCTAAGTGCTTGACTCAACATATGTAAGTCAAGGCCATTGTGAGATCAGCCAGGAGTGACTATTAGGGGACTGAGAACTTAACAGAAACACCATTGCTGGAAGATTGTGGAGTTCCAATCCATCCAGACTGGAGGGATCTTATTGAGTACCTGGGCATTCAGTTGAAACTCCAGTAAGGTCCATGCCTTAAATTAAGGACAAAACCAGAATAGGATCAAGGCAAATAAGTGTAATCAACAATGTGCCAGAAAAAAACTCAACAAGCTTTAAAGAAAAACAGTATCATAGAGTTCCTCACAGTGTAGCAGCCAAAATTGTTCCATGCACCGGAAGAAATTATTGGACAACTAACTCAAGAAACAAGGGAATGTGACCCTTAAAGAGATAAGTAGCCAATAGAAACAGATACGACCCTGGATGTTGGAATAAGTACACATAGACTTTAAAACAGCTTTTACAAATACATTGTTCAAGGGTTTAAAGAAAAAGATGGATTTTTCCTTGAAAAATGTGAGTAAACAGATGGGGAATCTCAGCAGAGAAATGGAAACTAGAGAAACAGAACCAACTGGAAATTTTATAAGTGAAAAGTGACAGCTAGACAGAGCATTGAGGGAAACTTATTGTCTTAAATGCTTCCATTAGAAATGAAGAAAGGCTAGCAATTAATGCTCAATTCATAAAATTTAGGAAATTAGAAAAGAAACAGCAGAATAAACAAAATGTATGTGAGGAGACAGTAACAGTAAGAGAGGAAAGTAGTAACATAGTAAACAAAGGTCAGCATGAGGCCTTTGCTGTACAAGGCCAATGTAAGAATCATAAAACAGCAAACTTCTAGCAAGATTCATCAAGAAAAAAAAGAGAATGCATAAACAAATAATAATAGGAATGAAAAAGAAGGCTTAGAAATGCTTCCAACATTTAATAAAAGATATTAAGTTTATGATAAAAACTTTGAAAATTAGATTACAATTGGTAGTCTTAGAAAATGTCTTCCTGCAGCTATCTCTAGAAGAAATTGAATCTCTGAAAAGTAGTTCTATAGCCATGAAATACATAGTGTGTGTATATGTATGTATGTAATTTTGTCAAGGTGTATCTATAATTTATATATAAGAGCCAAAAATACACTCGTGAAGAAGAACAAGATGGGGAGAATTGCTTTACAGATTACCTTCTTAAAATCTTCAGTAATTAAGGAAGGGTGATGCTGGTTCAGGATAGAAAAAAATGACCAGTGGAACAGAATAGGATCCCCAAATAGAGGCCTGCCTAGATGGAGAGTTGATTTGTAAGAGGCTTGCTTGGTGGGTCACTTGAAGAAAGAACTTTAAAAAAAAAAAAATGTTAATACAATTTAGATGCATGACTTTAGAGCCCTGCCTCCCACCATGTGCTAAAATAAATTCCAAGTAGATAAAAGGTATAAATGAGAAGGGCAAAAAATAAAAGTTTTAGAAAACCATATAAAAATATTTTATGGCTTTGGAGTCCAAAAGCATTTGCAGAACTTACACTTCCCAACTTCAAACTTTACTACAAAACTACAATAATCAAGACAATGTGTTTTTGGCACAGAATAGACATACAGATGGGCTTCCCAGGTGGCGCTAGTGGTAAAGAACTCGCCTGCCAATGCAGGAGACGTAAGAGACGCGGGTTTGATCGTGGGTCAAGAAGATCCCCTGGAGGAGGGCATGGCAACCCACTCCAGTATTTTTGCCTGGAGAATCCCATGGACAGAGAACCCTGGAGTGCTACGGTCCATGGAGTTACAGAGTCAGACATGACTGAAGCGACTTGGCATGCACGCATGGCACAGACATATAGATTAATGGAAGAAAATGGAGAATCTAGAAATAAACCCTTAGGTTTGTGGTCAGTTGATTTTCCACAAGAATGCTAAGACAATTCAATGGGGAAAAAATTGTCTTTTCAATACATGGTGCTGGGAAAATTGAATATTCACATGTGAAAGAATAAAATTGGACCCTCTATCTCAACTATACACAAAAATTAACTGATCTAGATCTAAATGTAAAGAAACTATAAAACTACTAGAAGAAACATTGGAACAAATTTTAGTGACCTTGAGTTAGTCAATAATTTTTTATATATAACACTAAAAGGACAACTGATAAAAACATAAATTGGATAAACTGGATTTCATCAGAATTAAAAGTTTTATGGGGAAAACTGTACCATCAAGAAAATTTAAAGACATCTCATTTAAGAGAGAAAATATTGGTTGAGGGTGGCAAAGAAAGCCATCTAGCAGCACATGAGATGCAAATGCTGGCAGTTAGGAAAGCAAGTCCTGTTAATACGGAGGCCTCGAGGCACATGGGCTGGGCACCAGTAGTACCTGCAGCACAGTCCCAGACTCTCTTCGGTAGTATTAGGCAGGCCCAGTCTTAGCTGGGGTTTCTGCATCAAGTAGATATCGCCTGAGGCACAAGGCTTATGTGCTATCCCTGTATCAGGGCGACTGGTCCAAGAAACAGAAATAAGAAAAAGAGTGAAGCAAGGAAGGAGGGGGAGCTAGTATGAAATTGCATTATGGAGCTGGCCATCATTACACGCCAGAGGTTGCTAGATCTCTTGGAATAGTCCTTCAATTCTGTCGCTCAGTCGTGTCTGACTCTTTGTGAGCCCAGCAAAGACTGCAGCACGCCAGGCTTCCCTGTCCATCACCAACAATCTTTCCCAGCATCAGGGTCTTTTCCAATGAGTCAGTTCTTTGCATCAGGTGGCCAAAGTATTGGAGCTTCAGCTTCAGTCCTTCCAATGAATATTCAGGACTGATCTCCTTTAGGATGGACTGGTTGGATCTCCTTGCAGTCCAAGGGACTCTCAAGAGTCTTCTCCAACATCACAGTTCAAAAGCATCAATTCTTCGGCGCTCAGCTTTCCTTATAGTCCAACTCTCACATCCATACATGACTACTGGAAAAACCATAGCCTTGACTAGACAGACCTTTGTTGGCAAAGTAATGTCTCTGCTTTTTAATATGCTATTTAGGCCAATCATAGCTGTTCTTCCAAGGAGCAAGCGTCTTTTAATTTCATGGCTGCAGTCACCATCTGCAGTGATTTTGGAGTCCCCCTAAAATAAAGTCTGCCACTGTTTCCATTGTTTCCCCATCTATTTGCCATGAAGTGATGGGACTAGATGCCATGATTTTAGTTTTCTGAATGTTTAGGTTTAAGCCAGCGTTTTCACTCTCCTCTTTCACTTTCATCAAGAGGCTCTTTAGTTCTTCTCTGCCATAAGGGTGGTGTCATATGCATATCTGAGGTTATTGATATTTCTCCCGGCAATCTTGATTCCAGCTTGTGTTTCCTCTAGCCTGGCATTTCGCATGATGTACTGTGCATATAAGTTAAATAAGCAGGGTGACAATATATAGCCTTGATGTACTCCTTTCCTGATTTGGAACCAGTCTCTTGTTCCATGTTCGGTTTAACTGTTGCTTCTTGACCTCCATACAGATTTCTCAGGAGGCAGGTCAGGTGGTCTGGTATTCCCATCTCTTAAAGAATTCTACACAGTTTGTTGTGATCCACACAGTCAAAGGCTTTGGGATAGTCAATAAAGCAGAAGTAGATGTCTTTCTGGAACTCTCTCGCTTTTTCAATGATCCAATGGATGTTGGCAATTTGATCTCTGGTTCCTCTGCCTTTTCTAAATCCAGCTTGAACATCTGGAATTTCATGGTTCACATACTGTTGAAGCCTGACTTGGAGAATTTTGAGCATTACTTTGCTACCATGTGAGATAAGTGCAATTACGCTGTAGTTTGAACATTAAGGAATAGTCCTTATGAAGCCTTGAGAAGCCTTTGGACTTTTGCACCTAAAGACCCAAAAAGCACCTGAGTACAATTTTTAAAAGAATGATTTAAAAATTTTTAAAAGAATGATTGATTTTCTCCCAAAGGTGGGTAGTTGGTATCTGTAAACTAAGATCCTCCTAGACCTCATTCATATCTCAGGTTCCCTTTAATCAACATCCAACACAGAACTGGTGGAAATGAATAGCGGGAATAATTGAAATCCATAGAATAATAGCTACCATTGAGTAAGCACATGGCAGTATTATATAATGTCTGATCCTCACAAAGTAGCTTTTGTTATACTGATTTTATTAATGTGCAAAATCACACATTAAACTGAGATTCAGCTAATTTAAGGAACTTGGCCAAGGTCACAAAACTAGTAAGAAGCAGACCAGGTTTGGGAACCAGGTCTTTTATTTTTTGTGTATGTGAACTCCTAAAACAATGCTTTTTCTAGTATCCCACAAAGCCTCCTAGAAGAAAGGATTGAGATTCCTAAATCTCCTTTTAGCCAGTACTCTTTTAAAAAAGCTTATTTGTTTTTAAAAAGTAGGTCATTCAAATACATGGTGCAAAATTCAAGAAATAACAAGAGCATCCCGTGAAAGCTCTTCTTTTTTTTCTTTTAAATTTTATTTTTAAACTTTACAATATTGTATTAGTTTTGCCAAATATCGAAATGAATCCTCCACAGGTATACATGTGTTCCCCATCCTGAACCCTCCTCCCACCTCCCTCCTCCTTCCTCCCTCCCCCCTCCCCATACCATCCCTCTGGGTTGTCCCAGTGCACCAGCCCCAAGCATCCAGTATCGTGCATCAAACCTGGACTGGCAACTTGTTTCATATATGATATTATACATATTTCAATGCCATTCCCCCAAATCATCCCACCTCTCCCTCTCCCACAGAGTCCAAAAGACTGTTCTATACATCAGTGTCTCTTTTGCTGTCTCGTATACAGGGTTATTGTTACCATCTTTCTAAATTCCATATATATGCGTTAGTATACTGTATTGGTGTTTTTCTTTCTGGCTTACTTCACTCTGTATAATAGGCTCCAGTTTCATCCACCTCATTAGAACTGATTCAAATGTATTCTTTTTAATGGCTGAGTAACTCCATTGTGTATATGTACCACAGCTTTCTCTTCTTTTAACCCTGTCCACTCAGTTCCTCTTTTCAAGAGCAACTAATGTTACCAGTTACTTGTGTATCTTTCCCAAAGTATTTATAGAGAAATATAAATGTTCTTTTTCATATGTTTAACAGAATGGCACCCCACTCCAGTACTCTTGCCTGGAAAATCCCATGGGTGGAGGAGCCTGGTAGGCTGCAGTCCATGGGGTTGCTAAGAGTCAGACACGACTGAGCGACTTCACTTTCCCTTTTCACTTTAATGCATTGGAGAAGGAAATGGCAACCCACTCCAGTGTTCTTGCCTGGAGAATCCCAGGGATGGGGGGAGCCTGGTGGGCTGCCGTCTGTGGGGTCGCACAGAGTCGGACACGACTGAAGCGACTTAGCAGCAGCAACAGAAATAACAAACATACACACTAGTCTCATCTTGTGTTTTTGTTTTTTTACTTAACATCTTGGAATTCACATCCATATTCCTACGCAAAGCTTAGCTAACACTTTGAAATACTCTCATCACTGGACCTTTTATTATTAAAGAATACCAGAGGTAGTATACTAAAATTTACCTGCTGTTTCCCTTGTCCTACTTATCCACTCCTGAAAGAATAAACAAGAAGCAAAATAGTTAAGCATCAGGCAACAGGAAAGGAATGGAGAAACATGAAATGCAAGCTCAACAGTGGCTCTTAAAAGACTTCTTTTGTTTTCTCAGGTTGCTTTGGCCCTAATGCATTTGCAGTTTTCAGGTGTGCTGCATAAAGTAACTTCTGTTACTGTTCCCTACTGTGTTTTTGTTCATATGCATGAGTGGAATGTGATTGTGTATTTGTCCTTCTGGTATCTCAGACCATCTGGCCCCCAGTACTCCAAGATGAAAAGATATTGTGAAAATGAGTGGGAAGCCTAGATCTTATTTCCCAAATTTCATAGTCCTAAAGTCTCCATCACAGTGTGACACTTGATTGCATTTAGTCTAATGCTTTTCACTAATTGTTTCTTTAATCTAGAGTATTACAGCCTTCAGGGCTGAGACCATACCTCACAGCATGCTACCAAAGCCAGAGTAGGTGCATATTAGTGAGTCCTAGAGGACAGAAGATAGATTTTGTGATCTTGATACTTACTTCTGTATTGACAAGATACTAAGAGAGCTGCTTGGGGATATGGGGAGAGGTGAGGATGGAAGTAGATTGGAATCACAGGAAGATTTCTTGGGATATATGTGCTAGTTCACCCACATTCCTATCAGCATCTCAGCTGGAGGAGGGAGAGAGAGAGAGAACATATTTTGAGAGAGCTTCTTAGGTGATTCTCATAGTCCTCCATCCTCATACCCCTAATTGACAACTGTGGCTAAGAGAAAGGAGAGGCACAAAGCCTCTCAAATATCCTCTTAAGCTGAAAAGCATTAAACAATTTATTTTTAAAATACTTATTTGGCCATGCTGGGTTTTAGTTCTGGCATGTGGGATCTAGTTCCCTGACCAGGGATCGAACCCAGGCCCCTTGCATTGGGAGTGCAGATGTGCAGTCTTAGCCACTGGACCACCGGGGAAGTCCCTTAATTTATTTTAAAGGGAAGAAGATGGGGTTTTCTTTTTATTTCCTAATTTTCTTCTTGTCATCATAGTAGCGCACAGAAAGAGCAAACAGTAATAGTGAAAGCTGCCTATACACATAATCTAAGAGGCTCAGATGGCTGTGTTTGTGGTCTCCAGGTATTCTAATTTGTTTGGTTAGGGTTGTTGTATCTTCTTTGTCTTTCCTTCCCAAAAGATTCACTCAGAAAGATGTTAATGTCTAATAACATATACACTAATATTTACTAATTTTCTAATTCAGTGCTTCCTAAACTTAAATGAGCACCATGATCACCTAGAGGATTTGTTAAAGCACAGATTTCTGGAATCCATTCTCAGATTTTCTGATTCAGTACATGTAAGGTGGCATCTAAGAATTTTCATTTGTGACAAATTCCCATTTGATGCTGATGCTGCTAGTTTGGGGACCACACTTTGAGAATGACTGTTCTGGTGACTAATTTCATACTTACCACTGTAGAGGGGGAGGGAATCCTAGGAACTAATAAGAGTGATTGAGAATGACAATCACAATACTTGTCAATAGGAGAAGATGTTGTAATGCACATTAATGAAGAAGAAATGCTCTTTTAGTATAGTCAAGTCCAGAAGTGTCTCCAGCATTCAGATGAGATTCCTGTGTAATGAGAGCTTTTGACCTAAAACATCGTTCCAATGTGAGAATTCTCATTAAAAAAAAAGGGGGGGGGGCAGAAGGAGAAGTTACCACCCATCTTGATGTTCTTTTTTCCCAATCCAGCATAAAATATGTTATGGATACACTTACTTTTCTCTATCTTTATTGTCATGACCCTGTTCCTAATTACAATCATCTCCCAGAGATCAAATTGCCAACATGCGCTGGATCATCAAAAAAGCAAGAGAGTTCCAGAAAAACATCTACTTCTGCTTTATTGACTGCGCCACAGCCTTTGACTGTGTGGATCACAACAAACTGTGGAAAATTCTTAAAGAGATGGGCATCCCAGACCACCTGACCTGCCTCCTGAGAAATCTATATGCAGGTCAGGAAGCAACAGTTAGAACTGGACATGGAACAACAGACTGGTTCCAAATAGGAAAAGGAGTATGTCAAGGTTGTATATTGTCACCCTGCTTATTTAACTTCTATGCAGAGTACATCATGAGAAACGCTGGGCTGGATGAAGCACAAGCTGGAATCAAGATCACTGGGAGAAATATCAATAACCTCAGATATGCAGATGACATCGCCCTTATGGCAGAAAGCGAAGAACTAAAGAACCTCTTGATGAAAGTAGAAGAAGAGAGTGAAAAAGTTGGCTTAAAGCTCAACATTCAGAAAACTAAGATCATGGCATCCAGTCCCATCACTTCATGGCAAATAGATGGGGAAACAGTGGAAACAGTGGCAGACTTTATTTTAGGGGGACTCCAAAATCACTGCAGATGGTGACTGCAGCCATGAAATTAAAAGATGCTTGCTCCTTGGAAGAACAGCTATGATTGCCTTAAACAGCATATTAAAAAGCAGAGACATTACTTTGCCAACAAAGGTCTGTCCAGTCAAGGCTATGGTTTTTCCAGTAGTCAGGTATGGATGTGAGAGTTGGACTATAAGGAAAGCTGAGCGCCGAAGAATTGATGCTTTTGAACTGTGATGTTGGAGAAGACTCTTGAGAGTCCCTTGGACTGCAAGGAGATCCAACCAGTCCATCCTAAAGGAGATCAATCCTGGGTGTTCATTGGGAGGACTGTTGTTGAAGCCTACACTCCAGTACTTTGGCCACCTGATGTGGAGAGCTGACTCATTTGAAAAGATCCTGATGCTGGGAAAGATTGAGGGTGGGAGGAGAAGGGGTCCAGAGAGGATGAGATGGTTGGATGACATCACCAACTCAATGGATATGAGTTTGAGTAAACTCCAGGAGTTGGTGATGGATGGAGGCCTGGTGTGCTGCATTCCATGGGGTCGCAGAGTCAGACACGACTGAAGGACTGAACTGAACTGAACTTACCTGGATACTCCATGGTCTCCCAGTAACTTGCCACTAAAAATGTGGTTCATAGACCAACAGCATCAGCATCATGTGGGAACTAGTAGAATTTCAGGCTCTCAGTTCCCTGTCCCCCATGCAAGAAACAGCACTTTAACAAGGTCTCTAGTTTATTTGTTTGCACGTTAATGTTATAAAGTAATGTACGTAGCTGTTCTATCAGATTTCCCTTTTCAGTCCATTCTCCTCAGCTGGAGGGTGACCCTTTCAAAACAAATTAGATCATAATGTTCCCCTCCAACAAAACCACTCTGATGGGGTCCCATGGCTCTTGAAAGTCAAGCTCAGTATCTTGGCCCATAAGGCCTAAGGTGAGCCAGTCCCTTCCTCTCTAATCCATCCTCATCCTGTGTCTTGTTCCTCTCTCTCACTGGGCTCCAGCCAGACCTTACTTCTCAGTTTCTCTCACAGATCAAGATTGTTCTTACCTTCCAGTAAGTTGTTCCTTCTGCCTGGAATGTTCTCCCCCAGCATCCACTGCAAATCTAGCTCCTTCTCCTCTTTCAGCTCTCAGCCTCTGCAGGGAAATCCACCTTGGCCTTGTGATTAGAGCTCCATTTCCATCATTATTTATTTCCTTCATAATACTAATTTATAATCATTTCATTTGTTGACTCCACCTTGAAAAAAAGGATTAAGCCTCTCTTGGTCCCAGTGTCTGGCACCCAGTATGCACTCAGGAAATATCTACTCAAGGAATGACCCCTTATTTCTTTACCAAGCAATGGAAATTTGGGTTGGAGGTGGGGAGTAGCCTTGGATTTTAAAGATAACACAGGCGACGACCTGTGTGTTTTGAGGGAAAGGAAGGAAGTGGGGATTTCAAGAAAAAATGAAGGACAGAAAACAAGGTGAAAGGATGCAAAGGGGAAATTTTTGTTGGTTGAGGCATTATCCACATGGGGACACTCTGACGGGACAGCTGGGTGGGCCCACTTCATCTGTGAGGTAACACGGCTAGGTGGTGAGTGATTTAGGTCATTAGTTTGGTGCATGGTCCCATCACTTCATGGCAAATAGATGGGGAAACAGTGGAAACAGTGGCTGACTATTTTTTTGGACTCCAAAATCACTGCAGATGGTGATTGCAGCCATGAAATTAAAAGACGCTTACTCCTTGGAAGGAAGGTTATGACCAACCTAGATAGCATATTCAAAAGCAGAGACATTACTTTGCCAACAAAGGTCCATCTAGTCAAGGCTATGGTTTTTCAAGTAGTCATGTATGGATGTGAGAGTTGGACTATAAAGAAAGCTGAGCACCAAAGAATTGATGCTTTTGAACTGTGGTGTTGGAGAAGACTTGAAAGTCCCTTGGACTGCAAGGAGATCCAACCAGTCCATCCTAAAGGAGATCAGTCCTGAGTGTTCATTGGAAGGACTAATGCTGAAGCTGAAACTCCAATACTTTGGCCACCTGATGCGAAGAGCTGACTGATTTGAAAAGACCCTGATGCTAGGAAAGATTGAAGGCGGGAGGAGAAGGGGATGACAGAGAATGAGATGGTTGGATGGCATCACTGACTCAATGGGCATGGATTTGGTGGACTCCGGCAGTTGGTGATGGACAGGGAAGCCTGGTGTGCTGCATTCCATGGGGTTGCAAACAGTTGGACACGACTGAGCGACTGAACTGAACTGATACCACCTACTCCCAGCCTCTTGTCAGCTGAACAGTTAGCGTTCAGTGGTCTGAATTTGAAATTGTTGGCTACCCAGACAGAGAAGGAGGGAAATAGGCTTCCACTTCCCCAGCAGCCACCTAAGATGCACTCAGTGCCAGTAACAGGGACACCCAGAACCCCAGTCTTTGTGGAGCTGTTACTCAAATGGTTAAACTTATATTTGTAGCTAATGCTTTTCTCTCACTTGTCAAAGGATATCTCCCTTCAGTCTTTCCCCACTTGCCCAGATTTTTTTTAATACAGTGATACAGTTCTCATGTGTGCTACTACATCCTGTGTTGTGGTTGATGAAGTTAGTTTGAAGATTAGAATGCTGATAGGTTCCTTAAACATATGTACTTCGTTCTGTTCCTAAACATCTTGAATTTCTGAACTAACAAGAAGACATACTTCATTCATGTGTCAATTTTGTTAATGCTGACTTCTAAAGTACTGAAAAGGCGGTTGTGAGTGGTACACCATAAATAAGGTGGTGTGGGTTTTATTCTGTACTGGTCACTTAGATTTTTAGAGAGAAAACCTGACGTGGTTATAAATATCTCAGCCAGTTATTCAGAACAGCGTTTTTCAAACTTGAGAAACCAACAGCCCTCCCGTCAATGCTCCTTGTAGATCTCTAAGAGTATGTCAGCAGAGGAATGTTGACTTAATAAGCTAAAAGACTTTTTATATAAAAATACTTTTTAATTGTGAATTATGATGAGGGAGAATTTGTAAGTGATAGACAACAGTTTTAAAAACAGTCAGGGATTTGGGGACCCTAGTTTACAAAATCTTGAACTATGTACATAGTTCATAGTTGAGAGAGTGAAGACATAGTTACTCCTCATCACTGATGGAAAAACAGTGCCATAGGCTTGTCTTTCTCCCTCAACTAAAATAAATAATCATTAAAACAATGTGGAAAGTTCCCTAAAAGAAGTGGGAACAGTAGACACTTAACTCTGAAGATGATAGAAATTTTCCTGGAGGATGTGACATTTGAATCAAGTTTGGAGTTTATGCAGGACTTTAAAAAGCAGATGAGAGAAGGAAAAAAAATCCATCTCAGGTGGCAAAAAACAAAAACCAAAAAACATTACATGCAAAGGTGGAGATGACAAAGATCATGACTTACTAAATAACTGCAAATTGTGCAGAGTATTTGAAGTGCAAGACACATGGGGTAGTGGTAGGCAGTGAAGCTATAAAGATAGAATTTAGACCTCCGAGTTCCTGTACTTCATCCAGAGAAAGGTAGACTTAATGCTGTAAGTGATGGGGAGCCCCTGGAAGAGTTTAAGCAGGGTGCTGTGGTCAGATTTGCACTCTCAGGAAGTGTACACTGCCGGCAACATGGAGAATGAACTGAAGGGAGACAAAACAGAAGCTTGGAGATGAGTTAAGAAGTTATTGTTATGGCTCTGCATGAAGATGAGGAGTATCTGAACTACATTCAAAGGGGAATGAATAAGAGAAAGAAATATTTAGACATATTAATGGAGTATAATTGCTAGGACTTAGTAAAATTTGGATATGACTATGAACGTGAAGAAAGACTCAGAGGTGAATCCCGAGAGTCTGTCTTGGATTACTGAGTGGTTTACAGTGTCATTAAACAATAGGAGGAAATAATGAGAAACTGGTTTGGGAAATGAGCTGATGGTTTAGTGTTGGGTATGTCGTCTTAGTTGCTGGGAGATGTCTATAGATAGAAATGTGAAACATGGGTTCAGATAGGAGATCAGGACTAGAGAAGGAAGATCCTGAAAATTCTTAGTGATCCCTACCATCGTAAGGTTGCTGTCCATACTCTTAACCTTATCAATGGGCCTGGTAGTTCAAGTTCAGTTTGTGCGTATAGATGAGGTTGTCCAGTGAGAGTTATAAACCATGAGAAGAAAGCCAAAACTGAGACCCTGAGAAACACTAGTGTTTAAGAGAGGGATGAAGGAAAAGAACCTGCAAAGGAAAATGGGAAGTAGCGAGGAAGAACAGTAATATCAGCTGCCTTGGGGATGGGAGAGGGTGGTGCCAAGAAAAAGAAATATAAATGAAAAAATTGGAATGTTTTAAGTGTCAGAAATTAGTAGGTACTGATGGGTGATTTGGAAATTTGTATGTTACCTCCAAACTGAGTAGCTGCACGTTGTCACAGGAATGTAGCCCTGATGTCAGATATTTTGATTTTTTCAAAAGACATCAGGAATTTCAAGTTTTATGCCAAATATTTTCTTACACAAATGTTTATTCCAATTAAAATGCAAGCAAAAACTATGTATAGCCATACTTGGTAGGATATTTGAGGTAAGAAAACCAAAGAATGGCACCATCATTGGATATACACTGTGAGAATACTACCTATCTGTAGCCAGCTTCCCTGGTAGCTCAGTCAGTAAAGAATCTGCCTGGAGTGTAGGAGACCCGGGTTTGATCCCTGGGTCGGGAAGATCCCCTGGAGAAGGAAATGGAAAACCACTGCAGTATGCTTGCCTGGAAAATCCTATGGACAGAGAGGAGCCTGGTGGGCTGCGGGCCATGGTATCGCAGAGTCACACTTATCTGTACAAAACTGCTTAGACAAATCGAAACTGAAAGAGTTGTATCTGATGGTGCCATTTTCTGGGGTTAGTCTACCAAACGTACACCACTGTCAAAACATCTGAAACTATTAAAAAGAATGGCTATGGATTTTAGGTTTTTTATGTATCAGAATGTACAAAAAGAACTTCTCCAAGATGGAAGTTTCTGATGAATTCTATTCAAATGATCATTTATTACTGTTTGCCATATCTGACTTATTTCCTCTGCTAAATATAGCTTTTGTTTGCTCTCTCTTTTCTGGTAGAGCCAGATAGTAAGTATTTTAGGCTTTGTGGTCTCTGTCGTGACTGTTCAACTCTGCTGTTACAGCACAAAAGTAGACATTGACAGTATGTAAGCAAATGGGCATCGCTGGATTCCAGTAAAACTTTATTTGTAAAAGCAGGCTATGCAGCCCTGTTTACAATAGCTAGGACATGGATGCACCCTTCATGTCTATCAGCAGACAAATGGATAAGAAAGTTATGGTAGATATACACAATGGAATATTACTCAGCTATTAAAAAGAACTCATTTGAGTAAGTTCTAATGAGGTGGATAAAACTGGAGTCTATTATACAGAGTGAAGTAAATCAGAAAGAAAAACACCAATATAGTATATTATTGCATATATATGAAATTTAGAAAGATGGTAACAACAACACTATATGCAAGACAGCAAAAAAGAGACACAGATATAAAGAACAGACTTTTGGACTCTGTGGGAGAAGGCGAGGGTGGGATGATTTGAGAGAATAGCATTAAAACATGTTTATTACCAAATCTGAAACAGATGACCAGTCCAAGTTCGATGCATGATACAGGGCACTCAAAGCCGGTACACTTGGACAACCCAGAGGGGTGGGGTGGGGAGGGAGGTAGGGGGGAGGTTTGGGACAGGGGACAATGTACACCCATGGCTGATTGATGTCAATATATGGCAAAAGCACCACAATATTATAAATTAATTAGCCTCCAATTAAAATAAATAACAATTTTTTTTAAAAAAAGGGACAGGTACACTAAGCTTGCTAGTCAAAATAATCAGGTACTTCTTAAGACATCACTTTTTATGAATGTGCCAGTGGCTGGAGGGGTAGCATAAGAATATGAGCAGGAGCTTTGGGGTAGTCTGAGCTGTGCCCGAATTCTAGCTCTGCTATTTCCCACGGCATAACCTTAAGCAAGTTACTTTGTCCCTTTGGTCCTCAATTTTCCCATCTGTAAAATGAGGATGATGATAATCTCGTAAGGTCAGTGAGTGGTTGATTGACACGGTGTCTGTAAAGCTTTTGTAGTGTTTGTCCTACGGAAAATACCAAGTGTGGATGATGGCTTATTAGCACCAAACACTACTGCTGCCCTATGAGTTATAAGTTTTCAGGAAACAGTTTTTTCCTCTTTTTCAAAAGCGGTCTTTAAATAGTTTCAACTAAATGTGTTCCATTTTCAGAAATACATACTGAAGAATAAGAGCTGTATGAAGACAATTATCTGTGAGAATGTTCACCATGCTGTTACCTGTAACAGAAAAAAGGAACCTGTGTAAATTCCTAAATTTATTTCACGAATTGGTAAAATAAATTATGGTACACCAATAAAATGACTAATCACTGTTCCCAAAAAAAGGGAAAAAAGCAGGTGATGGGCCAGATTTGACCTGTTGAACTTCCACTCTACCAGAAGCATACCTCTGGGAGAATCAGTGTTCTGTGAATATAGGTAAAGCCAAAGAAAACACAGGGAGAAAAAAGTTTATCTTTTTTTCTAAACTCTTAGCTTAATGCACACAAATGAGCAAAATTAGCTAAATGTCCTTTTCCATATTCACTAATGTTTATGTAGTTTTTTATTGTAAAACAGATGAAACTAACTTTTATGGACATGAAGTGATCACTTTTGCATTATCAGGAGATCTGGTGGCATTAGCACTGAAGTTAAGTGTGGCTCAGCTGATAAAAAATCCGCCTGCAATGTGGGAGACCTGGGTTTGATCCCTGGGTTGGGAAGATCCCCTGGAGAAGGGAAAGGCCACCCACTCCAGTATTCTGGCCTGGAGAATTCCATGGACTGTATAGTCCATGGGGTTGCAAAGAGTTGAACATGACTGAGCAGCTTTCACTTAAGTCAAAGTAAAAAGGGCTGGGACAAAAAATGTGTATGCCTGTGTATATAGTATACACACATATATATTATGTGTGTATAAAGAGCACATATATTTTATATATATATATCAATTTCAGTCCTTTACTGGTTCAGAACTTGTTACTTTTTTCTATGTCTAGTGATTTTTTGTTTGATATCATAGATTATAAATGTTATGCTATTGAATGTTTGCCCTCTGTTGTCTTTCTTCAAAGAGTTTTAAAGTTTGTTTTGGCACAAGATTAATTGTTAGGTTACTTGTGGATTGACCTGATATCCTTGAGGATTATTTTAAACTTTGTTGGAGTGTGCCTAGAATAGCCTTTAGTTTAGCTTTAATAAGAAGCCGTGACCCACCCTGGGGTTTCCATCGATCGCCCTATGGCTCAGTGAGGTCTCTCTACTCTGGCTGGCTAGAACTTGAACAGCGTCTGACTCCCTGTGTGCTGAGAATTGTCCAGTGTACGTAGTCTGGTAGTCGTTCTTTGCCTGGCTGTGTGGAATTTCACCCTGTGTTTGTGCAGACTGGTGTTCAGCCAAAGATCAAGACCTCTGTGCAGATTTTGAAAGTTCTCTCTCTGTATAGCTCCCTCCTCTCTGGTACTTTGTCCCACAAATTCTAGCTCCCTCCCCTCCTTGAAACCCCGTCTCTGTCTCCTTAATTTCATGAGACCACTGTGCTCTGAGTTTTTCTTTGCTGTGCTGTAGTCTCAAAGTTGCCACCGTGTGGGACGCTGGGGCATTTTATTTTCCTTCTCTCAGTTATCTGTCTTTCCCTGTCGTTTGCAAACAGTTGCCTCATATTCTTTGTCCAGGTTTCTGGTTGTTTACTGTGGAAGAGCAAGTTCTGTGCTACTGACTTCTTTATGATCAGTAGTGGAGCTCAGCCTCTTTAAGATGCTGAATCCTCCAATCCTGGTATATTTATTTGGGTCTTCTTTGAGATTTTAGATAAGCTTTTCAAATTTTCTCCCTAAATTCTCTCCATAGAATCTAAAATTTAGAGCTTGATTTATTTCCAAGTTTTCAAACTTTAATGTCATTGCAAATAGTATTTTTTAAAATTATTTTTTACCTACTAATTGCTAGTATAAAGGAAAAAATAAAATTTTCATATTGCTTTTTCTATCCTACAGTGATGTAGTATACTGATTTTCCTATACAACAATTAATTGAAGTATTATTTTGAATTACTTAACTATAATTTTCAAATAATTAATGATAGTTTAGTTTAATTCAAATCCTTATATATATATATATATATTTTTTTTTTTTCTTTCTTGCTGTCCTTCACTGTTTAAGAACTACAGTGTAGGGACTTCCCTGGCCATCCAGTGATTAGGACTCTGTGCTTCCAATGCAGTGGATGTGGGTTTGATCTCTGGTTGGGGAACTAAGATCCCACATGCTGTGTGACATGACCAAAAAAACCCTACAGTGCAGTGTTCAATAGATGTTCCTTTCTATTTCTACTTGACTAAGATTTTTTTAAAGTCATAAATGTTGAATTTTATTGAACACTTTCTGCATCTATTGAAATATTTGTATGCTATTTCACTATAATTTCGTAAAGTACATTGTTTGGTTTTTATTCCAATGTGAAACCAACTTTTTACATCTGAAATAAAACCAACTTGGTCATGTTACATTTCCCTTTTAATACTGTGCTTGGTTTGCTTTGCTATTATTTTGCTAAAAGATTTCTGCATTTGTATTTGTGAGTGAGATTGTCCTGTACTTATCCTTTCTCTTTCTGTAGGTTTTCACTTATATGTTACACTAGCCCCAAAACATTTTGGAATTAGTTCTTGAACATTTAATAGAGCTTGTCCAGTAAGCCATCTAGGACTGGAGTTTTCTTTGTAAAAAGTTTGAACCTCTTTATCTCTGGTAGGGCTTTTTGCCTTAAAGGTTTTTTTTTTCCTCTCATATTAATATGCCATGCTAGCTATCTTTTGGTTATATTTGCAAAATGTATATAGTTTAACATTTTTTTACTTTAAACTTTTCTGTCTTATGTTTTGGGTGTCTTTCTTTTGCAGAGGGTATCATTGTTTTGTAAAATGAGTTTCTTTTTGGCTGTGCTGGGTCTTCATTACTGTGCCAGGCTTTCTGGCTCTGTGGCGAGTGGGGGGTACTCTCTGGCTTTGGTGCACGGGTTTCTGTTGCGGAGCATGGTCTTCAGTAGTTGCTGCTCTCAGACTTAGTAGTTGTGGGTTTAGTTGCTCTGAGGCATGTGGGATCTTCCCAGACCATCGATGGAACCCATTTCCCCTGCATTGGCAGGTGGATTCTTAACACTGGAACCACCAGGGAAATCCCATGGGTTTTTTAATTTTACTTAGTCAGATGATCTAACCTTTTCATTGGAGCATTTAGTGCATTATCATTAAATATAATTTCTTATATATTTAGATTTAAATCTGTCATTTTACTTTATGGTTTCTTGTACAACATTTTTTCTCTTCTTTATTGAATTCTTTGGGCTTGGTTGAGGTTTTTGGTATAATCACTCCATGTTTTCCCCTTTATTTGAAAGGTATAATGTACTGTTTATCATCTTTAGTGGTGACTAGAAATTTTAACAGGTTTATTAACTTACCAAAGTCCTAAAAAGCAATACTTTTATCTTTGGTATAACATAAGAACTTTAGAATATCTTAACTTCATTTATCTTCCTCCTTATTTACCTTATTGTTGTTGCATATTTTAATTCTCTCTTTTCAAATTTTACTCCATAAGAGATTATTATTATATTACATCTGTACAGGATTTACCAATAAATTTTCCACTTCTTTTTGCATCTCAGAACGTACAGACAACTCCTTTAGTTAATTTCAGTCTTCATGAGTTCTTTTCTGCTGTTTATTTCTGTTGGTTCTTACTCATGAGTCCTTGTTTCTTGTGTGCTTGTTTTTGTTTTTTTTCCCACTGCAGGCTGCTCATTTTCCTGAAAATTATTTCTGGCAATTCCGTGAGGCCTCTGATTAAGGTGAATTCCCTCAAAGAGTCTTGTACCTCCTCCTGCCAATCCAGTCCCACTTTAACACTGTAGCTTGTAGTGTCAGGAATCGTCAGTGGTGTTTTAAAGACTATTTTAGATGCTTATTAAGCATTTTTAGTTATCTGTGGGAGGAACTGTCTGTACAAACAAGTATGCAATATTGAAATGGAAGGCATTATCCGTATTTTCTTCTGAGTTTTTAAATTGTGGTAAAATGTACCTAACATAAATTTTACCATTTTCACATGTGTTCAGGGGCTGTAAGGACGTTCACATTGTTGTGCAACCATCACCACCATCTGTCTCCAGGATTTTTATCATCTGGCAAAACTGAATGCAACTCTACCCATTAAGATTAACTGTCCTGTCCTCTTCCCCAGCCCCTGACGATTACCACTCGACTTCCTGTCTCTGTGAATTTTGACTAGGTACTTCATATGAGTGGAATAATATGGTATGTTCCCTTTGGGATTTGCTTATTTCAGATGTCTTTCATCTATGTTGTAGCATTATTCTTCTAAGAGTTTTAAAATGATTTCTTTCACAGTCAGATCCTCAGTGTACCTAGGATTAATTTGTGTTGAGCTGTGGGGTACAAATCTAAATTTATTCCACAATGGATATCCTGTTGTCCCAATACCCTTTATTAATTATTCCGTCCTCTTCATATTGATTTGGATGTCACCTCTGTCATATATCAAATATCCATATAAATATAATATAAGCCTGTTTCTAAGCTGTCTGTTTTGCTCAGTTGGTCTATTTATCTTTTCTTACACCAGAAAATAGTATTAGCTCTTAAGGCTTGAAAGTAATTCTTTTTTTTTCATGTGTTAATAATTTTAAAACATTTTTTTTTATTATCCTGAATCCATGATCCATTTTATTTTTCACAAAGCACTTTATACATTTATGATAATAGCAAACCTTGATCTGTTATTTAAATCCCATTTCAAAAGACAGAAAGTATTTCTTAAAGTACGGTAAGACAAATCCATTTACTAGGTCTGGGGGTTCCTAGCCTCACTCAGGTCACAGGGAGCTGCCCGCAGTCCTGTAGGTGAGGATTGAAGAACAGGATCGTGGCAGCATCTGCGGGCCTAGAGTGGAAGCCGCCTGCATTGTTACTTTGCTTGAGCCTTCAGGTCTTTTGGGCTCAGTTCAGATGTATTGTTTCGATGTGATTTCTGGCGATGGCTCAGGTTAGAGCTAAGTGGAGGAGAAAGTACCCACATCATGGCACTGCTTAGACTCAATAGTCTGCCCCGGTCCACTGTTTTTTCAGAGCTTAATAGCTGCCTCAGGAGTTAAAAACATTCATCATATCCCTTGAGCAAATATTTATCGAATGCCTACCATATGCTAGCACAGTGTGTATAGTAACGATCCACACAGAGTTAGTCTCTGTTCTCATGAAATTTATATTCTAGTTAAGAGGGAAGCAGTCATTTTTTTTTGTTGGGTTCAGCGCTTTACTAAAAAATGCTAAAGGCCTTCTACATGATTATTAATGAAATTTGAGCCTATCAGCCTTTGTTCTCTATAGTTTACATATTTCTGGGGACATGAAGACATGTCCCCAGATTTGAAACCTGCTCGATTGCTGGTGATGAAATTTTCAAGAATCATACTGTATCATAGTGTACAATAGGTACTCGGTGTACTGGAAGTATTCTGTACGCTTCAGGGCTTTGTGGACTTGATGAAAACCATGGTCAGAAAACGATCTCTCCATGATTAAAACATAGTGTCACTCCCTGGCTTCAATTTCAGAGAAAATAATGCCTGGGTTGAAAATGCAGGCAGCATCAAAGATTTCCAGTGATGGCGCACTGAATCTACTTGAACTGGAAGAAAATTTTGGTTTATGGAAAGGTATGAGGTCTATGGAAAGGTATGAAGTCTATGGATGTCCAGTTGCTGTTAACATCTAGAATATTACAACAGTCTTGTTTCCACACTGATACTAAGGACAGCTTCCTCTTTGTAACCCACTCTGAAACTGCACTGATCTCATCTATACTTGCTAAATTGTGTTTTTGAAAGGACACTTTCTAAAATGTTTTAAAACACTTCCTAAGTGGTTTAAAGAGCACAGTATTCACTGGGCAAAAATGTACAGATACCTGCATAACTGAAGCCACGTTTATGACAGCAAAAAAAAAAAAAAAAAAAGCCCTGCAGGAGTCTGCCACCAAAAAACCTTGGCACACTCTGCCTCCCTGCACCCTTCCTGAAGATGCCTTACCCCAGAAAATGTCTCTTTTGGCTTTCTCAGCCTGTGAAGTGGGATGGTTTAAAAACAAGAGTAAATTCTGCATGCAGTTTTACTAATACCAGCCTAATGCAAAGTATTCACACAAAGAAGTACCTGAAAAATTGCTTCTTTGGATAGATGTATGCTGGCTCAGGGGAAGGTACTGGTAGGAATTTCTTTAAACAGGTTTAAACTGTTTCCCTTCATAGACAACCAAAAAGACATCACAGCAAACTGGTAAAATCCAAATAAGATGAATGTCTCCATTGTTCCGCTTTACAAAGTTGGCTTTATTCAGCAGATTCAGCTAGCAACTGGAGGGCCAAATTATACATTTCTGTACAAAATTACTATGATGAATATTTATCATGGAAACTATGAGTTATTTCAGATTCTTCACTCATACATCATAGAAATTACAGTATTCATGGTAAAAAATCATCATCTTTCTAAAACAGTTGTTTGATGGATAAGTCTCTCAAGATTCTACAAGAGGCTGACAAAGTATCAGAGAATATTTTAGCCCAATAAATGACATAAATGACTTACCTTCTTACCAGGTAATACTTAATCAAAATATCACCAAAATTAGGCTGAAATTGTTGCAGTCTATCACCTCTTTTGCAGTGTTCTGTGTATATGTTTT
This sequence comes from Bos taurus, assembly GCF_002263795.3. Taxonomy (NCBI): domain Eukaryota; kingdom Metazoa; phylum Chordata; class Mammalia; order Artiodactyla; family Bovidae; genus Bos; species Bos taurus. The sequence goes on along the minus strand of NC_037337.1, from coordinate 11,350,635 downwards.
CAGGGATTAGCCTGCCATAATTCACAAAGATTAAAAAATTGTTTGCTCTTTGTATCTATATTGTTAGGTGAATCTGAGTTCTCAAACTCCTATGACTCAAAAAAGAGAAAAGAAAGTGCTTAGATGCTAAACTTATGTTTTCTATTGGCTACCATTTAGTTTGTGTTCCATATTTGTGTCTGATATACCCTGTAGCCTGACAAAACAAATGGGAAACTCTTTCCTCCTTGATGCTAAATTAAAAATAAATTTTAATATTAAAACAAAAAATGGATCTATTGAATAGAAGCAAAGTTGGCATAAACTGTCATTGTTATCCTGTAACGGGTCACTGAAGGCAGCTAAGGTGGACGGCTCCAATGTTCCCACCAAAGTGCCTGGAAAAGCAGGGGGATGCGGAGAGGGGCTGCTTCTGCCTAGGTGTGTCATCACAACACATTAGGTCCTTTCCATCGTGTTTTTAGTTGTAGTTTTTCCATCAGAATGGACAAGTACACCATGTTCCATTTATTTCATATTTAGTATGTTCAAGGCTCTGTGCTAAATTCTGTGAATAAAATGGTGAATAAGTAAAATATATCAAGTGTTCACAGGTAAAGATTTTATCACCATTTGACATAGTATCAAAAGCTATAGCAAGTTTTCTTGTGAAAATTAAACCAGAAGGCCTGTGTAACCTAGTAAGCACCCAATAAACGAATGCAACATAAATTGTGTGCAACCTGTAATCCTTGATTAGATCTTGTTTGTTTGTTTTTTTAACAACTATAAAGGATCTCCTTGGAACAATTATGGACATTTGGATTTCAGGTAGATATTAGAGCATTCTTGTTAATTTTCTTGAGTGTGACGGTTACACTGGGTTATGGAGAATATCATTGTTCTTAAATTTTTGCTTGAAGTGTTTAGGGGTAAAGTGTTATGTAACTCAGTTTCAGAGTTTCAGAAATAAGTGTAGTTACATAAAGAATGTTAATAATGGTTAAAGGTAGGTGATAGGTGTATGGCTGCTTATCATACTATTCTTGCATCTTTTCTGGATGTTTCAGTTCAGTTCAGTTCAGTCGCACAGTCATATAACTTTCAAAATAAAATGTTGGGAAAGCTTTTAGTCCATTTTGTCTTCCCTGTTAAAAACAATGTATGATTGTGCAATTCCCCAATGGTAATCTATTCCCAAAAATATGAATTAGAAATTGGAGACCGTACAAATTTAAGGCAGTTTCAGAAAGGATTTTTGTTGTTTTTCTTTTAAATCATCAGTCAAGGATAAACTCAGATCTTAGGCAACACTTTCTGAACTTTGTCACAATAGTTACTTAACCTTTATTTGTCCGAGCTTCATTTTACCTGGTACATTCACATTTGCCAGAGAAATTGTGTCTTTATACCCACCAGCAAGGTACTTGTCACTTAGTCCATTCAAACGTTCCCAATATGGGAGGCCTAGAAGGTGGGAGGCTGGACCCAAGGCCTTCAGGAGATGCAAATTCACTTGGTGAGCTTACAGCTTAATTGGAAGGTTAAGCATGATGAAGCTGAAAAACACACTCAGAACAATCTAGAAGGCGCAGATGAAACCAGTGCCATTCCAGAGGAGGCTACAAAGAGGAAGCTGTCCTTAACAGCAGCATGGAAACAGAGCGCTGTAATATTCCAGATGTAAACAGCGATCAGACATCCATAGACATCATACCTTTCCATAGATCAACATTTTCTTCAGATTCAGGTAGATTCAGTGCGCCATCACTGGAAATCTTTGATGCTACCTACATATTCAACCCAGGCATTATTTTCTCTGAGTTGAAGCTGACACTATATTTTAATCATGGAGAGATTGTTTTCTGACCATGGTTTTCATCAAGTCCACAAAGCCCTAAAGCGTAAAGAAATCCTCCAGTATACCAAATATCTATTGTACACTATGCTGCATCATATTATCTAGTAATCATGACATCTGTGGGCCTTAGAGTCAGACTTAAGATAGTGTCATGGTTTCTTTCAAGCAATGCCAGTTTTCTCAAGGTTTATCCCCTAAAAAAGTGACAGTAGGAAAAAAATGAGTTAAATTTGCATAGGAGCTAAGAAGTCTTGAAGATGCTGTGACAGATTCATTTTAAGAATTTGATCCTCTATTGTAGAGACTATGAAAATTCCAATACATTTACTCAGGCAACTTCTGCTAACATAAAATTTATTGACTTGATATTTTGTTGAAGACGAAAGATTCTTTAACTTAGGGAAAAAGTGTAAAAGTATTTCTTTTTACCTCTAGGTGGTGCTGTGTATTGTTTTATGTTAGGCACAAGACTGCCTACTTTTGAAGTGTTGTGTTTTATTTTACAGGTGAACACACTGAGACTCATTGAAATTTTGTCTCAAGATAAAGAAAACTTGATTTGAGGCCGATCTTGGACTTTTTTTTTTTTTTTTTGCAAAATGTTTAATGTATGGTTTATTTGAGGAAAAATTAGACATCCCATCATTATTTCATACAGTTCTATGTATACTGTTTGTGACAGGTTTAAGAATTTATTTCACTTTATTGATTCATAAAAGTTTCTTTAAGACGTTCTAAAAGAAAATAATTTGTCCAAGTGACAATAGATTGTAAGGAAAGATAATGAGCTATCATATACATAAATATATATATATATATCTAAATACTTTACTCAATGGTTGGAGGATACAAAGAGAAAATATAAATTACTAGTAATTATGTAAAAGTCATTAAAACTTATTAATAATCAAAACTGAAGAGCAGTATAGTGCCTCTTTTTCCTCCCAGATGAGCAAAAAGTCTGTAATGTTCATCCTCAGAGATACGAAGGCATTGGTAAGACAGGCTCCTTATCCACTGGCAAAGAGAGTGTAAATCAGTGCAACTTTTCTGAAAATTAATTTGACAGATGTCAACAAGAACTTTAAGTTGTTCAAACCGATCTAGTAGTTCAAAGTCTAGGCTCCTCTCTGTAGGAATAATATAGGAATGTGGACAGTGATTTGTTTATTTATATTTTTAAAGAATTTTTTGTATTGCTGCTGCTGCTAAGTCACTTCAGTCATGTCCGACTCTGTGCGACCCCATAGACAGCAGCCCACTAGGCTCCCCCGTCCCTGGGATTCTCCAGGCAAGAACACTGGAGTGGGTTGCCATTTCCTTCTCCAATGCATGAAAGTGAAAAGTGAAAGTGAAGTTGCTCAGTCCCTAGAAATACAACTGATTATTTATCTTTGGCTGCTCTGAGTCTCCTTTGCTGGGCACAGCCTTTTTCTGGTTATGGTGAGTGGGGGCCACTCCCTAGTCGTGACGCGTGGGCTTCTCCTTGAAGTGGCTTCTCTTGCTGTGGGGCACCGGCTCTAGGGCACCAGGCTTCAGTAGTTTGGCATGCGGGCTCTAGAGCATGGGTTTAGTGCTTGTGGCTCACAGGCTTAGTTGCCCCTCGGCATGTGGAATCTTCCCTGACCAGGAAGTGAACCTGTGTCCCCTACATTGGCAGGTGGATTCTTAACCACTGAACCTGCAGAGAAGTCCTATTTATTACTATTGTTTTTTGGCTGTGCTGGGTCTTCATTGCGGTGCATGGGCTCTTAACTGCAGTGCACAGGCTTCTCTAGTCACAGTCTGTGGGCTTCTCTCTACTTGTGTAGTGGGTTTCGTTGCTCCATGGCCAAAGGGATCTAAGTTCCCCCACCAGGGATTGAACCCTTGTCCCCTGCATTGGAAGGCAGATTCTTAACCACTGGATCACTGGGGAAGTCCCTGGACAATGATTTATATACAAATATATTGATAATGGTATTATTTATAAACATTTATAAATAAAATCATTATATAAAGTGGGCTTCCCTGGGGGCTCAGACAGTAAAGAATATGCCTGCAATACAAGAGACTGGGGCTCAATCCCTGGGCTGGGAAGATCTCTGGAGGAGGGCATGGTAACCCACTCCACTGTTCTTGCCTGGAGAGTTCCATGGACAGAGGACCCTGGCAGACTACAGCCATGGGGTCACAAAGGGTGGGACACCACAGAGCAACTCACACGCACACTTTTTGATGTACGGCAGCCATGTACAAATTACTTGCAAAATAATGTTAAATGACAAAAAGAGGTTCATAATACTTTACTGAGTTAAAGGTGAGGTTAAAAATCTATAAACATATTATCTCGTATAAAATATTACTGCATTTGGAGAAAAATGATGAAAAACATAAGCAAACATTGATAAAGGTCATCTGGATGTGTCCCAAGAAGAATGAGTGCTTTTCTTCTTTTTCTCTCTGTCTTTTAAGTTTCTGCAAAGTATACTTTCTACAGAAGTACAATAAGTACATTTATAGACAGAAAAAAATGTTATTTTTTTAAAAGAAACAGGTAGCGTTTTAAATGATTTTGAAACCTGTCACTCTGCAGGTCATCTGAGGCCGGCAGCCTTTCTGCCTTCCTTACTTGAACTGATGGTCAGAGGGAGGAAACCCTACCACATCACTTCCACGGAATTCCACTCCCACAGAATTATTACATAGGTCCCACTCGTTTTCCTTTTAACTCTGATTAAGAGTGACATTTGTAAACTCCAGAGTCTGACATTCATTTTGGACAGTAGTGAGTAATCACCACATCTCAACAAACTTCCCTGAGTGTACGTTGTCCACTTTTCTTCTTCAGCATTTTCTTTCTCTTTTCTTCATTGTATTCTGTGGTTTTTATTGACTCAGGTTTTGAGATCTATTTTTGTGCCTTACAATGCTTGTCAAGTTTTCTAACTAATATAAAGGTCACATATTTAGATATTTTGCTAGCTGTTCCTTAGTTCATACTTGAGCTGGTTGACTGAAATGTTCTCAGTTTAATTGAAACAGCCTCTTGTTAGTTCCCAATCCACAACTTAAAGCCCTTCATTCTTGTCATTGGAGGAAATTTTAGCTCATCTGAACCTTCCTTTCTTAATTCAGATTGTCTTGTAATGATGCAACTCTTAAAAAGCATATTTAGGGTTATATAGTGAGAAAGGACTAGAAGTAAATTGCGGGAGACCTTGACTTTGTCCTGGGGCTCAGTTAGAAGGACAGTGAGGAATGAACTGGTTGAACATTTCCATCTGGCACTGATTACTTGTGTGATCTTTGGAAAATTATTTATTCTTGATTTCTTTGCCTATAAAGTTAAGGTGTTGGCCCAGATGACCTACAACTTGATCTGACAGAGGAGCAGCATATTTGAAATTGTGCTTGCAAGGAAAAATCTGGGTCAACAAGGCTCCCATACATTTAAGGTTCCTTCTGATTCTGAAATGTTTTTCTGGTCACAGTGTTCCTTTGAAACCACACAACTCAGGTTGGGACTTGAATCCACTGCCTTTTAATTGATCACATACCTGGCATCAGGACTTGCTTCAGGTTCTTTATGTCTCAAAGCAGAAGAAATTCAAATATTGTTGGCCTAAGAGGCAAAGTGATAGTTAAGAAGTTGATTTACTGAGAGAGAGACATACTCCATAGACAGAATGTGGGCCATCTCAGAAGGCAAGAGGCCCCAAAATACGGGGTGGTTAAGTTTTCTTGACCTACAACTTTCATAAACTAATGAGTAGGACGATTATTCCAACTGCTTTGGAGAGAAAGGGCAGGGATTTTCAGGAACTGGCTACTTGCCCTCTTTCTGCTTTTTGTGGTCAGCTTTGGAACTGTCATGGCCCCGGTGGATGTGTCATTTAGCTGATGTATTACCGTGCGTGTATAATGAGGCTCAAGGTCCACCGGTGCTGGTGCCAGCCGGCAAAGTTGATCAGGTCCTGAGAACGTGCACGGTGCGGCTGAGAAAGAAAACTACAGCAAAAGAATTCTACAACAAAGATGGGGACGAGAGGTTCAGACATGTCTCCAGAAAGGGAAGCTGTCTGACACCGGCTTTATTCAGCATCTTATATTTATACAGGAGAGCGTGAGAAAGACAAGACAGTTAACTTTTTCTTGGTTGACCTATACATCTTACAAACAGTTACAAGAAATCTTGAGAGCATGGGAATGCACCCTGTTATTATTTCTTACACCAGATAACATTTCCCTGTGCGTGAGAAGTTTGCCCAGAACTCCAGGTGTCTGCAGTAAATAATCGCCTAATCTCTGGGGTGGCAGGACAGAGAGCTATGTTTGCAAGCAAACCCTCAAGGACTGAGGCAGCTCCCAGAGCTGTGTCCTTCAGACCAAGGACCCCGTTCTCACGGGCAGCTCCCCGCACACCGGCAGTTGAATCTTCCACTATCTTCCACCTAGTTGGCTCTAACCAGTTTATGTCATATCCTCAAGGGCTATTTCATCCTGTTTTTTAAAAAACGTATGTATTTTTTTGGCTGCATGCACGGCATGTAGGATCTTAGCTCCCTGATCAGGGATTGAACTCTTGCCGGCTGCAGTGGAAGCCTGGAGTCTTAACCACTGGACTGCCGGGGAAGTCCCTACTGCCATTCTTTTAAAGATTGTGTTTTGTCCCCTTGTATCCTGTTTTACCTCTAAAACCTTCATAATTTCGCCTTTATCTACAATAGGTGCCTTGTGGGTCCTTGTCTTTCAAGGTTTTTCCCATAGTTTAGAGGCCAATGTTTGCTTTTATTTCTTAGTTATTCACAGAAGGAAGTATTTAAGTGTTGGAGCTGGTGGCATAAAAGCTGCTACTAAAGCCCTGGAATAATATCTTGTATCAGCCACAGCCATGAACACGTCTGGAAGGGTACAGCAGCATATGCATGAATGTTCCTTTATTTTACCCAGGGATGTGTTAGCAGAAACTCTTAAGTGTAGCCATTCCCTAATCCTCCCCATCCAGGACCTGCTTTAAAGTGGATAGAACACATAGATGGTATGATTTGAGGGGATGCCAGGCAGGATGCTTCATTCAGAAATGCTTATTCCACTGCCTCGTAAGCCAACATTATTAAGCTTAACTTTGGCTCTTGAAAGCTACCACAAGTGCTTACAAACACACCTTTCAAAAAATGGAAAGAAATCTTATCTTAGAAGAACAGGAACATTCATAGAGTACAGTGGGTTAAGTTCAAACTAAAACTTTCAGTGAGACATTAAGAAAGATATTTCAGTGTATATTCCCTCTGACAGGAGGCCAAGGTCATCTACTTCTCATCCCGCAAATAGCACATTAACATCTTCACATTTCTCCCTACTTGTTCCTGGGTTATCAAATGTACCATTCTTTAGTGCTCAGTCACAAAGTTTACTGTGAGTAAGCTGAGAGTTCTCAGTTTACCTGTGTGTGTGAGTTGCTGTTGAAAAAGATTTCAGATTAAGATTTCCTTTGTGCCTGTTTTTAGAAGTATTTATTTGGTCTGAGTCATATTCCATTTTTGGTGTGTTTATAGGCAAACTTCTTACACTTGTCTCTGGGTGTTTTGTTTAACTACATTTAAAGGCATTAATAATGAAGTAATGTTTAAACAAGAGATTATGAAAATGTATTAAATACAGGGGAAATTTTTATACCTTTTTATTATAAATTGTAAGCAATGAACAGCTTTATTTTCTGTCAAAGTTTTAGCATTATAATCTATAAACATAGTGTTATATAAGCTTATAACATAAACTTATACTTTTAAACCGTTTATATTAATTGGTGAGGAAGACAAAAGTAGATTCTGAGAAAACAGAACTGTGAGCATCCCAGATGAAGAGTGTGACCTTGTTTGGCCAGAGCTTACCTCGTGAGGTTTATGATGTGCTTGACCCGTTTTGTTGATTTTTCTGTGATTCTTCTGCCTCCTGTTCATTAAAAATATTCTCTGAAGTTTTAGACACTTATCCATTTGTTCAACAAATTCTGTCTTATTCACCCACTGTGTTCTGGACACTGTGCTTGTACCTGCAGCTATGAAGATAAGGAGTCCCTCTCAGTGTAAGTGGGTGACAAAGACGATGATGACGTGATGATTCACAAAATATGCTTGAGATGCCAAGAGGTTCCTGGGAAGGAGCTCCTGGTTCTGCTGGGAGAGTCAGGGGAGGCCTTTCCGAGGAGGGAGCACACCCTCCCTAAGGAGTACACGCCCGCCCGCCGCCAGGAGCTGGAGCGGGAGGAAGCAGGTGTGTGTGGTGCACGCTTGGCTGAGAAGCCCTGGGATGCTGGCTGCAGGGCACCTCGGCCTGCTTGAGAGGTTCTGGGAAGGTGCTTGGAGGAGGACCACTAAGGGTTGGAGGAAAAACATGGAATAGGGGAATCTTCCAGGAGGTCCAGGGCACAGGGGTGTTTGCATACTCTATTTAAGGAATGACAATTAGCTCAGAAAGGCCAGGTGACATGGTTTGTGAGGGGAGTTGATGAGGGAGGGTGTGGAATTTTAACAGTAGCTAGTACTTAGTTCTTCGGAGAAGGCAATGGCACCCCACTCCAGTACTCTTGCCTGGAAAATCCCATGGACGGAGGAGCCTGGAAGGCTCCAGTCCATGGGGTCGCTAAGAGTCGGGCACAACTGAGCAACTTCACTTTCACTTTTCACTTTCATGCACTGGAGAAGGAAATGGCAACCCACTCCAGTATGCTTGCCTGGAGAATCCCAGGGACGGGGGGAGCCTGGTGGGCTGCCGTCTATGGGTTCACACAGAGTCGGACACGACTGAAGCGACTTAGCAGCAGCAATACTTAGTTCTTACCACATGCAGGGCACCATTCTAAACCCTGAGCATCCATTAGATCCTTTACTCCTCATATAACTCTACGAAATTACTATTATTATCTCCATTTTTCAGACAAGGACATTGTGGTAGCATTAAAGTATGTCCACAAACTTTTTAATCTGCTTCCCTATAAGTAGACCCTAATTCCTCTCCCCTTGAGTCTGGACTGGCTAATGACTTGCTTCCAACTAATAAAATATAACAGAACTGACAGTTTGTGACTTCTGAGACTAGGTCATAAAAGGCATTAAAGTCTCCTCCTTTTTGCTGTCTCATTCATTCTGGAGGAAGCCAGCAGCATTCTGATAGGGACACCTAAGCAGCCTTATGGAGAGGCCCACATGCCAAGAAATAGAGCCCTCCTGCCAGGAGCCTCCTGCCCCGTGAGGGAGCCATTTTGGAAAGAAAATTTAGCCTCCGTCTGGTCTTCAAAAGACTGCAGCCCCAGCCTCGACCGCAACCTATATAGTGCGGCTGCTTCCAAATTCCTGATCCCCCAACGTCTCTGGGATGATAAGTATTTGTTCTTTCAAGCTACTAAGTTTTTTTTTCCTTTATGGCTGGTGCTGGGTCTTCGTTGCTGTGCGGGCTGTTCTCTAGATGTGGAGAGCAGAGGCTACTCTCTACTTGTGTGATAATGCTTATTACGGTGGCTTCTCTTGCTGCGGAGCACAGCCTCTAGGGTACTTGGGCTTCAGCAGTTGCTGCACCTGGTAAGCTACTAAGTCTTGAGGTAATTTGTTACACGGCACTAAGTAACTAATACATACACTGAAGCATCACACATTTCTGGGGTCACATACGTTATAAGTTATGAATTTGAAATTTGAACTCAGGCATTCAAACTTCAGGCTCCATTCACTTCAACTGTACTATTCTGCCTTGAAAAGTAGGTGGGCCTCTTTCTCTGGCGATCTAGTACTTATGTTAATATTACACTTACACAGACACGCACACTATCTTCCTTTCTTTCTGTTTGTTTTTTTTTCGGACTTGATAGTGATAGGAAACCTCCTATCACTATCCAGTACACAGCAGCTGTGTATTGGAAAGATCCTTTGGCGCGGAGGCCTGACTGTAAGGAGCTCTAACTGGAATCAGGAAGAATAGTGTCAGGTGATGGGATAATCCAGATGGGGAATGTGAGGTCCTGAACTAAGGCATGGGTTGGAAAGGATTAGGCAGGTTCAAGAACTCTTTCATGGGTAGACTGAAGGACCCTAACGTGGCTGACTAGGTATTTGTGATGCTCGGCTGTGAGAGGGCGGGAAGTCACTGGATAGATCTGGTGCCGGGGTGGGTGGGTGGGTGGGTGGGGCGGGAGTGCTGACAGCTGGTAGAAGAGTAGGGGAGGGTTGTGAGGAGCTCTGCCTTGGCCTCGGTGCAGTGGAGACATTCACGAGATACCTGAGAGGTGGGGTCCAGAGCCACTAGAGAGGTCTGAGCTGAGAGGGGGACCTGGGAGTCCTCAGCCCTCCTCTCAAGGATGCTGACGTGATGGCATGGACCGCTGCACCCTGGGAGAATGTGTGGAATGAGAGGACGAGAGTCTATCCAAGGAGGCCTGGCCTAACCTTGACGGGGGCTGGGCAGAGAGAGGAGCCAGAGAAAGGAGAACCAGGGAAAATGGCATGAGAAAATGTAGGGAGAGAGAGGTTTGAGGAAGAGAGTATTATTCCAGTGTCAGATGCTGCCTCTGTATATGATAGGTGCCACTTTCCGAGTCCGTGAAAGCTGACCACTGTGACCTCTAGGCCTGCCCCTAGAAAGAGCACCCCCCTCCCCCATGGGCATCTTTCCCCAGTGCCGCAGGTTGAGGCACCCCCAAAGGCTCCCTGGGGAGCTTCATGTGGTTGCCTGGCCTTGCAGATCAACTTACTTAACTCATTTCAGTTCAACCAACGTTTATGTAAAGTTGAGCACATAACAAATGATTTGTTGGATGACTAAATACTTACTAATAATACATGCAGGACACGGGTAGGGCAAGGCGTTACTCTCTTCACACGTGCAAAAGTAATATAAGAAGATTGCTCCACAAGTCCATTGACTTACTAAGTAGCTGCAGATTTTAATGAGGGCTTGATATCTCCTATAGAGACACGGAATTTTGTTTCTGTTGTGGAAGAACTATTCATGTTAATAACAACAGAAAAAGGAGGCCATTGAAATTTTTCCTAATATTTTACTATGTCTACAAAGGTAATCTCGAAAGTTAACATGGATTATTAAGCTGAAATTTTTAAAAGGGTGTCTTTAATGAAATAAGCTTCTTTCAACTCCAGCTGTTCTAATGGCAGCTTCCTGGTTTAGCTGACAGTCATTATTTTTTTAAATGTATTTAAGTTAACTGAAATGTCAGTACTTAAGCTCTCTTTGTGATTAGATATGGTGATTAGAGTCTCTTTTAAAATTATGCTCGGATTTTCTATTTGGAAAACCACAGCAGAGCCATGACACAATAGGTCCATAATAGAGTTTCAAAGGTCTGATAACTTTTATGTACTAAATACTGAATTTTAAGAAATTGAATTTTGTGACTTTCCTATTAAAGGCAAGCAGAAGTTTCCTACATCTTTAAATAATTAAGACAAACTTTTACTGAGTCCAGGCTTACTCTTATCACTGCATGGCGGGTCAGTGAATTCATTGAGAGATGAGGTGTAGAGGCAAGGAAGAGATTTTAATCAGGGAGCCAGCTGACTGAGAAGGCAGGCTGCTAAGTCACTTCAGTCCTGTCCGACTCTGTGCGACCCCATAGATGGCAGCCCACCAGGCTCCTCCGTCCCTGGGATTCTCCAGGCAAGAACACGAGTGGGTTGCCATTTCCTTCTCCAATGCATGAAAGTGAAAAGTGAAAGTGAAGTTGCTCAGTCGTGTCCAACTCTTAGAGACCCCATGGACTGCAGGCTACCAGGCTCCTCCATCCATGGGATTTTCCAGGCAAGAGTACTGGAGTGGGGTGCCTCTGCCTTCTCCGGAGAAGGCAGGCTAGCACCCCAAAATAAACATCTTGTCAGGGCCTGGTTGCCAGGTCCTTTTATGGATCAGAGATGGCAGGGAAGTGAGGCAATAAAGAAAAAGACTATTCAGTCCTTGCAAATGTCCCTAGAATGGCAAGCCTCAGGCGGGGGAATGTGTTAGTTTCACTTCCTACAGTCCTTCAAGGATGGGCCGCTCAGATCGCAGGCCATTTTGTATGCTTACAGTAACAAATAGGGTTAAAGTCACAGAAGCAAATCTGATGTAAATTTAACACTTCTGGGTTACACTTCCAATAATAGAGACACAACCAGAAAAATTCCCAGCAAGAGGTTAAAGCTGGAACAAGATGTGGTACATATATACAGTAGACTATTTCTCACTCATTAAAAACAGCTACTGAAATTAGGGAATTAAGACACTGTTAGCCACAGGGATGGACGTTAAAGGATCTAGGCCAAGGGAAGCCAGGGAGGCAGAGGAAGACTATGGTATAGGATTTACCTTCCCAGCAGAAGAAAAATAGACATATAAGGCAAAAAATTTACAATCCAAAAAGAGACTCAGAGAATTCAAAGACAGACAAAGGGTTCCAGGAAAAAAAAAAAATGTGAATGGCCTTGAATGAATTAGGAAGTCCTTACCCTCATAGACAAGAAATGTGAATCTGTAATAGATAATCCACAAGGAATATTCTTTTCTCTCCTTCCATCCTTCCTTCCTTGCACAGATCCACAGAAATCTGATTATCTTAAGAGATAATCCACAATAATTATCTAAGTTTGTCTATGTATACACAGAATAGTATAACTGAGATAGATAATTCAGAAGGACCTGATGTTCAGCACTCTTCTCATCCTTCTATGGCAAAAAAAAAAAAAAAAATAGAGATACCCCACCCCATAAATACATAGGCCTGAGTCAGGAGGCTGTATGCTGACGACAATCCCAAGACTGCAGATTGAGTGTACTGCACTGCAGCATTGACAAGATGGGAAGAAAAGCAGAGAAAAGCAGTGCCTACTCTCTTATCTCCGCCCTCCCTGACTTGGGATGCTGTCACGTCCCTGGAGCCTGGACAGGCTTGAGTCCCACTGCTGAACTGGGCATGGTTGACAATCCGGCGGGGTGCCCTTGGTTGACCCTTTTAAAGGGCTAGTGTCTCCTACATTCTGGCTGGGACCAGAGTCCCACGTGGCATCAAGGCCTCAAGGGATTTGAAGGCAAGGTTCAGCTAGCCTCGACCTCTCCTGGGGCTGGGGATCCCAGCTCAAGCCTCGTTCCTGAGGGTGCAGCCTCCTAGCACTAGCACCTAAGCACCCTCAGCAGTGTACTGAGGTCCTGGGAAGACTCGCCAGGGCGGGCTGTTTGTGTGATGCTTTAGGGGGAAAGATTACTGAGATGCAAGCCCTTTTGGGTTAGCTCAGGCAGCAAACTTTCCCTAAGGTTTTTGTTACCCCAGGAACCAAAGGTAGGCCTGAATAATGCTGCTACCCTGTGGACATTTTCTGTAACTACAGCATTTTCTCTGGTGTTTGCTGCTGTTGCTGCTAAGTCACTTCAGTCGTGTCCGACTCTGTGTGACCCCACAGATGGAAGCCCACCAGGCTCCCCCGTCCCTGGGATTCTCCAGGCAAGAACACTGGAGTGGGTTGCCATTTCCTTCTCCAATGCATGAAAGGTGTTCCCTGGCAACTCAAATCACAGGGCTGGATTTCTGTTAATGACAGAAATTAACATTACCCGCCTCAGGAAATGACCTGGGGTGGGTGATGGAGAAATAAATTTCAAACACAGCTGAGTTTCAGTAGCCCAGTTGTCAAAGGCAAATGCTCCTGACAACCTTTTAGGAAAAATTTAAAAAGCCAAAACAAAGTCAAACCTCCACAACAAGACAACATACTAAGGATCCCTAATTGTTGGAGGAGTGCCGTTCAAAATGACAATGGGAAATCAAATCCCTCCAGGCACAGTGGTCATCAGCACCAATCTACAACCGATAAATGTGGGAGAGCGCCTGGAGGAAAAAGAATCCTCCTAAGCTATCTCTGGGAATTTACATTGGCAACAGTCAGTAGAATGGACAGTTTCTGAATGCCTGAAAAAAAAAACCTCTCAGATTAAAACTAGGATCTGACATTCCCACACCTTGGCCTATGTCCTGAGAAAACCACTGATCAAAAGGCACGGACACCCCAACAAAGCTTCAGCCCTGCTTCCGATAGCCGAGCCACACTACCAGCAAAATCGACAATGAGGGACTAAAGCTGAAACGAGGTGTGGTACGTGTATACAGTAGACTGTCTCACTCGTAAAAAACCATCGCTGAAATTAGGTAATTGTGACAGTACTAGCCACAGGGATGGGCCTTGGAGGATCATACACTAAGGGAAGTCTGTCAGGCAGAGGAAGACCATGGTATATGAGGTACCTTCCAGGCAAAATAAAAGTAGACATACAAGGCAACAAACTTACAACCCAAAAAGAGACTGAGAATTCAAAATCAAACGAATGGTTCCAGAGAATCATAAGTGACAGCCCGGGGATGAGTTAGGATATCTGTGCCTATATACATGAGAAATCTGTATTGTAATAGATAATCCACAGTGATTATCCCCTTCCTTCTGTTGCAGAAACCAGTAATCAAGAAACCAAGCACCACACTCGGAGAGTTGGAAAACTCAGGTTTATTACACCGGCAGGCCCAGAACACTAAGCGCTGAGCCCTGAACAAAGGGGTTACAGAGTTTTTATAGACAGACTATAGTGAGCAACACTACCTGCTAATAAGCCTGTTTAAACTAAGGGGTTTTGTGTGTGTGGGAACAGCAGTCAGGATGGGGTGGGAGATGCCTGACCTTTACACAGACAGGCATGGTTGAGCCTGCAGGGATTGGGCAATTGCAAAGAGCAGGACAAGGGTGAGTGAGATAAGCTCCAGTTCCTAGTACTGTAAGTCCCGACTTTCTGAGACTACGTGACCTACGTGATCCAGACTTTGCAAGGAGAAAGCTGAGTTACAGAAGCAGAAGGAGCAGGAGGTTATGTAAAATTCTAACTTTTCCTCTTCATTCCCCCTCTTGATGCTTCTATCACTTGTTGTAGAAAGCATCATCTCATGTTCTGGTAGGACATTCAGAGCTCCCCATCGTTTAGGGGTCTATATTGAGCTATTACCACTTGTAACTTTATAGATTCAATCCGAGAACTGGGTTATGAACTGGGTGATTGCATTGAGAACACAAGGGCCAAACAAGAGGGCCGCAAAGAGCATGAGAGAGAGGACCCATTAAAGGGAGAAGCCACGATGCCAGCTCCAGATGTTGTTCCAATTAGCCCAGGAATTGGCTAGTTTCTCTCTGCTTTTTATGATTTGTTCCCTTAGCTTTTGGGCCATGTCCCTGACTATTTCTGATTGGTTTACATAAAAGCAGCATTCTTCATTCAAGAAGAGGCAGAGTCCTCTCTTTTCAGCTGTCAGTAGGTCTGCTGCTGCTGCTGCTAAGTTGCTTCAGTCATGTCCGACTCTTCGCGACCCCATGGACTGCAGCCCACCAGGCTCCTCCGTCCATGGGATTTTCCAGGCAAGAGTACTGGAGTGGTGCCGGGAGCCGGCATATTGCATATTGAGTGCAGCACTTTCCACAGAATCATCTTTCAGGATCTGGAATAGCTCAACTGGAATTCTATCACTGCCGGGAGCCAGTGTGAGGAGCTCCACCCATGACAAAGGTCATGAGGAAGGAGGCTCCGCATACGCAAGGGTGGGATCGAGCCTCAGGAGTCCCCCTGGAAATTCTCAGAGTCTGCCTACTTTCTGCTTTGTGCTTTCCCCTACACCTCTGACTTTACAGGGGGCTGTCCCCCACTACCTCTCTGAAAAGAGTTAGCTTACAGCTCCAGTTAATAATTCCTGGGTGTGACAGTGTTTCAACCTACAAACTCCTTTGGAAATCCTCTAGCCTGCCTGAATAGGTTTTTCCGGCCACATGTGATTGCTCAGAGCCTCCCAACTGTGAGAGGCATGAGATGTTCTAAACTGTCTAAATACAGATTCCTTTGAGCAGTTAAAAGATTGATTAGAAATTGTATTGGTGAAGGATTTTCACTTTTTGGGCCAATGTTTGCTGCTAAGTTTCCATATCCCTTACCTGCTGTGTCCCTGGCAGTGTATTGATTAATATAATTGGTGTAAGTAGTAGCTTTAATGTTTGTAACCTGGGACCCTTGAGTTAATTCTTTTTCTTGTTATAGCCCACCACACCTTTGCTCTGTAGGAATGCAACTTTATCTAATGCTTTTGGAGGGTGGAGCTTGACTTATCACCTTTAGAGAAAAGTTTTCTGAAGAAAGGGTCTTAAAATGTTAACAGGCCTCCGGCCCAGAAGATGATGCAAATCACCTAAGCTTTTGCATATGATAAATTTGCAGGAAGAAAGCCTGGCTTGCTTCATGACTCTACCCCTTCCCCCATTATCCTCTATGCATAACTTAAGGTATAAAAACTACTTTGGAAAATAAAGTGCGGGCCTTGTTCACCGAAACTTGGTCTCACCATGTCGTTCTTTCTCTTACCTTCTGGCTGAATTATTCAGCCTCTTTTCTCCACTGAATTTCCTCACTGAGCTATCCTTATTCTATTACTCTTTATATCCTTAATTAAAGTTTAATTAAGCAGTTGTTTCCTGATCCTCGCCGACGCCGTCCCCGCTTCGAATTCCCTGGATCCACCGGGGCTGGACCCCGGCAGAGTGGGGTGCCATTGCTTTCTCTGGTCAGTAGGTCTAGCCCTCTCCTATTCTGTAAAACCAGAGTCTTACAGTTCTGTAAAGCCAGGGAGTCTAGTTGGTCCTGTAACAAAGAGCACAGCAATAATACTGATTAGGGATACAGGCCAGGGTTGACAATGAAAATCCATCAATATCTTGATAGCCAGGTCCTCAAGCTTCCTCCATGTGTTGACCAGCCAGCTGCCGGAGTGTGGCTGGAGCAAGGCTGAAGAATCCTCAAGCTTCTGCTGTGCACTGACTAGTCAGCTTCTGGAGTGGCTACAGCAGAGATCAGCATCCTTTGTGGGTGAGGGCTGTTGTCTTTGGAACTGGACCTTGGGGAGTTTTTTGGGGTCCTGAACTGTTTTCCAGGTGTCTTCATCACAGGAAGCCGCTGCCTTCTTGACTCTGGTGCGGTGGATCCAAGGGATGACGCCTGTAACTTTATCAGCAGTAGGGGTTGCCAGGACGACCGTGTGAGGGCCTGTCCAAACTGGCTTAAGTGGTTCCTTCTTCCAATCTTTAACCTATACCTCATCTCCTGGCTGATAGGGATGAACCCAATTGCCCAAATAAATGGGTGTCCTTTCTAAGGTTTCTCGGGCTATATGGCAGAAAACTTCTCCAGGGCCTGGAGGTTTCGGGACATCTCCAGGTCAGCTAGTTGCTGGTGGTCTCCCTTGAGCTTTTCTATCACTGGGGGTGATTTCCCATATAAGACCTCAAAGGGAGACTAGCCTGAGGACCTCGGGGTGCATTTACAGAGGGAGATGAGAGTCCACAGAATGATAAGGCAGCTTGTTCTAGCATTGTCTGGGTGTTGGCCGGGGGATATTCTTGTTGTACTACTACTTGGAGAAACAAACTTAACAAGAAAGTTAAAGATATATGGTCCAAAGATCAATAGACTTAGGAAAGCTGCTGAGGGGCTAGCCAGGAGAACCAGGTCCAGACACTGATTCATGAGATTAGTGTTTCTCTAGGTATGAGAAGATGCAAGAATTTGGACTCATAAAAATCTTTACCTGAAAACATCTGACTATCTGAAGGCCTGTTTGTGTGTGTGTGTGTGTTTTCTTTTTTTTCCCAGAGCACAGAGTGCCTTATTTTTTGTCTCTATCCTGAACTCCTTTCAAAGGGGGTGTTGAAGGTCAGCATCTTGTAGTGGTCATGATTCAATCTTTGTAGAGGCAGCCAGCAAGGGCCAACTTTCAATCAACAGGGCCCCTTCATAGCCACATATTTGACCATGTTTGGGGGCCTTTCATGGTCACTGTGACCCGCGGTGCTGGGAAGGCTCATTCCCAGGTCTAACAAAAATTCCACTGACAGGTCACTCAGTGTGTTGTCACTAGGCCAGGCCTTGCAAGTAACAAAAGTGTCTGCACCATACCTGTCTTGTTAGCCTCTTGGTCCACGGCCTTTCCTCTTGCTGCTGCTTCTCATATCTAGAGCTACATTATTACCGTTATTGATCTCATATGGAACTACATATCAGCATTTTATCACAGGCTCAGTCACACATTTGGTAATGTAAGAAATAATCTTCTGAAACAAGCTACATAGAAAATAATATAGCTAGCTGTTATTAGTAAGGTCACAAGCAAGAATTCAAGTCAAGAACTTTCACTGGGTATAGCCTGGTATACCCCAGGTCATCCGACTCAGTTAAATGATAATAGCCAAGTGTTTATCTCCTGGTGTATGGAGCATGGAGCATCTGACCTTTATCCAAAGACTGGTTACTGAGACAAGCTTTAGAAACAATCTTAGAGTGTCCTTTTTAATAACTTAATTAAATCTTTTAGCGACGTAACATAACAAGGAACTATTTCAGAAGTGAAAGTTAGTAAGCACAGACCTTAATTAACAAAACTAGAAGTTAATATTCAGTGAAACATAATTTTTTCTTTCTTTTTTTTTTTTTTAGAACTCATTCTGAGGGCATTAACACTGTAGCCAGGGAAGTCTTTAACCCATCAAATAAAAATAAGGTCTGTCAGGGAGCCGGGAAAAGCCAAGTGGCCATCCTGGATTTCCTATAGCCCTGGCTTTTTGATTTTCAGCTGTTGTTCATCCATTTTTAATTTCCTGATTTAGGAGCAGACTGTTGCCATGTTTTAAGGCTATCTGGATAGCAAAAGTCTAACCTTGAGGAGTTATTTTTTGTAGAAGCAGAATGAGCTTTGTCTACATGTCCCGCAATCTTAAATAATGTTTATTTACTTTACCAAAGTAACAAAAACATTTTAAAAACAAATATAAATCACTTAAAGACAAAGAAATTCATAATCTGTTATCAAAAGCTGCATTCTAAGAAAACTTTGTTCTCTAAACAGAGAAAAGACCAAATTCCACTCTGGTACCAGCTTACTGTTAATAACAAAATTTGTTTATCTGCTTAATGTTAGAAAGTCTTTTCCAAAAATCTTGAAGAACTAGCAGTATTCTTCTAAAGGCTTGAGAGTAAAACCATAGAAGCATGTTTAAAATCTGATTCTATTGCAATTGACAAAGAAACCTGGTCATAACAGTTTAATACAGTATCAGGGCATATCAGATGTATATGAATTTCACATAATTCTAGGATATCTATATTAGTAACATCAACCATACAGTATAACCTGAAAAGATTTATCACCCCTTCAACACTACTTCTTATGTAATTTAACATGTGCAGTGAACCCAGGTAGCTTAATAGCTCTCTGGGATGTCTCAGGGGCCCTCTGAAGCATCCCAAAGTTAGCTAGAAGTCAAGTTATTTAGGAAGTTTTGTCAATAAATGTCGAAAGGGTTTATAACAGTCAAGTAGGCTCGTATAAGTTACTGTGAAATAATAGTTATTTACTTAGCCAAAGTTAACAAAAGATTTCAAAGGTAAATATAGAACAGATCAATTAAGAGGTAAAGAAACTTTGATCTATTATTAAAAGCAGTTCAGCATCTGAAGAAAGTATGTCCTCCTAACACAGAAAGACCAAACTCAAGTTTTTGCACCAACTTACTTTAAACTCATTTATGTAAACTTAATTAAATTTATTTTAAACTTAGTCCTAACCATGCCCCAAACTTTTTTTCAGAGTCCACTTTCCACCAACCTTTTAATCACTTTCTGTAACAGCCACCTGTAAGTCAGACCTACTGTCTTTTCCCCTTATAAAATATAATTTTATTTTTTATACCCTCTTTACCAAAAACACACACCGTACTTTCCTTATTAGATTAGCAAACAAACATTAATACTAGATATTTAATATTGAATATTTTCCAGTTCATGTGAATCTGAAATTTATTTAGGTTAATTTTTCTTGTACTTGGAATTGTTTGATTTATAAGCACTTACTTTTGTTCAGGCCAATTAGAACTCATTTAAAACTTCAACAGTATTATCAGAAGAAAAAAAAGACATACACTGAAGTATACATAAATCCAGACAGTCAGACAGAGAGAGATCTTAGAGTTTTCTGTTTGAGATTTAAAATATCTCTTTGACCCCTTTTTTTTTCTTTGCTTGAAGTTCTAATTTGCCCAAGGCTGAGGTCTTAGGCAAAGTGGGTTATGTATTTCAAGGACCTGGAAAGGGTTAACTTCAAGCTTTTTCCTAGGCAGGCCTTTTAACAAGCTAAATATTTTTAATTGAGTATGCAAAAAGAATTGGTTTTGCAGTTTCCAAAAAAGAAAAATTTCTCTCACTCCGTTCAATCAGCAGTCATGCACTCACAATCTTTCAGAGGCTATCACAATGCCTCCCTTCTCCCAAGTCCCCAGGTTTCCTTAACTGTTGCTCCCTTCCTGGAAGCTCCAAGGAGGTTCTCAGTCACAATGCCTCCCTTCTCCTGAGTCCTCGGGTTTCCTTAACTGTTGCTCCCTTCCTGGGAGCTCCAAGGAGATGATCAGTCTCCTCTCCTACCCGTTGGGGTAGGACGTGACTGGGGAGTGGCCCTGGGGCCTTACCTGATCCTGTGGCCATTCCTGGTGAGTTGGTCCGTCACTCCAATGAGTCCAGTCGGGGCTCGGCTGTCTGGAGAGTCAGAACACCACTCTGAAAGAGACCCCGGAATACTGTCAGGCGGCAAGCCTCCTTGTTCATCTTGGAGTTCCTTTGCTCCAGCCCAGCCGAGCCACCAGTCCAACGGCTCAAGGGGCTGGCGTCGTTGGAATCTCGCTGGGGCCTCCAGAAACGTTGCAGAAACCAGTAATTGAGAAACCAAGCACCATACTCAGAGAGTTGGAGAACTCAGGTGTATTATGCTGGCGGGACCAAGGAGTTAACAGTCTAAGCTCTGAGCCCTGAACAAAAGGGTTACAGAGTTTTTATAGACAGACAGTTGCCGGGGACCAGCCCCAGCTGATCCAGGGTATTCGAAGGAGAGACGGCCTAGGCGACTATTTATATGCTAATTAGAGATATAAAGAATAATAGAATGAGGATAGCTCAGTAGGAAAATTCAGTGGAGAAAAGAGGCTGAGTAGCTTGGTTTACGCGGGAGACCAATAAAACTTCAAGACAAGAAGTTTGCACCACTTACGTAGGCCGCAGGCGCCCTCTCGAATAGCGGAAGGTGCCTCACCCTAGACACCTTCTCGAGTGGGTCTTAGAAGCCCAGGCATAATTAGTAAGCGTGGTGGGTTCCGCGCTCCAGATGGAGACTCAGCTGGAAGTTAAAGGGAAGAATGACATGGGGAGACCAAGCGCTGGTGAGCAAGGCCCGTAGCTTTATTTTCAACAGGGGCTTATATACCCTAAGTTACACATAGAGGATAATAGGGGATCCAAAGTCAGCAGTCTTTGATTTTTATCAAAAACCAGGGTTTCTTTCCTGCAAATTTATCGTGTACAAATGGTTTAGGTGATTTACATCATCTTCTGGCCAGAAGGCCTATTAACATTTTATGACTCTTGACAAGGACTTATCAACAAAGACTTATTTTCTCTAAGAGTAATTATTTTAAGGTTTGGCGCCATCTTCCAAAGATAAAATTGCATTCCTATAGGGTGGATGTGTAATGGGTTTACAACAAAGGAAAGAATTTATTACCTTAAGGGTCTAAAGTTACTAACACCAAGGCCACTACTTATTTTTTCTATATACCAACTATATTAATTAATACATATTCAAGGATACAATTCAGGGGATGTGAAAACTTGGCAACAAACATTGACTGATCAATGAAATCCTTTACTAGTCTTATTCTGACAGTTTCTAATTCTCTGAGAGGCTCTAAGCTATTTGAATATCTTAAGCTTCCCGTGCCTCTCGAGGCTGGGAGACTGTAAACAATCGTATGCATAGCTGCAGGAGTCCGGGTAAACTTGTCAGGCGAGTTAGAGAGCCATCTGAGGGGTTTGGATTTAAACACTCCTAATTGCCCAGGAACTTTATTAATTGGAGCTGTAAGTTAACTCTTTGACAGAGCGAGATGGTGGTAGGGGACAGCCCCCAGTAAAGTCAGAGGTGAGAGCACAAAGCACTAAAGTAGGCAGACTCTGGTTTTTTGGGGGAAGATACTCGAGAATATCCGGGGAGACTCCCGAGGCTCGATCGCGCCTTTGCGTATGCCGAGCCTCCTTCCTCATGACCTTTGTCACGAGCGGAATGTCTCTCGCCGGCTCCCGGCAGACAGTGAACACAGCTAGCTGCTAATAGGCTGGTTTAAACTAAGGGGTTCCGTGCATGTGGGAACAGCACTCAAGATGGGGAGGGAATACCTGACCTTCACGTGGGCGGGCATGATTAAGCAGGTTTTCAGGGGCTGAGCAATTGCAAAGAGCAGGACAAGGGTGAGTGAGATAAGCTCCAGTTCCTAGTATTATAAGTCCCCACTTTCTGAGACTGTGACCCACGTGATCCAGACTTTGCAAGGAGCAAGCTGAGTTACAGAGGCAAAACGAGCAGGAGGTTATGTAAAATTTTAACTTTTCCTCTTCGCTTCCTTTCTGCCTCCCATATATAGACAGCAATCTGTATCTCTAAAGACAGAAATCTGTATCTAAGAGATAATCCACAAAAATTGTCTCCTAACTTCTTTATATACACAGAAAAGTGTATCTGAGATATATAATTCACAAGGACCTGATGCTTGGCTCTCTTCTTGACCTTCTATCTATGTTAAAAAGTTCAAAACCGCAATAGAGATACACTGTGGATATGTTATACCTGAATCCAGCGGCTATACACTGACGAAAAGCACAACACTGCAAATCGACTGTCCTCCAACATAGCATCGGCATGATGTTAAAGAAAAAGAAAGAAAAGCGGTGCCTGCTTTGTTCCCCTGATCTTCCTGACTTGGCGTGTGATCCATCCTGGAGTCTGTGCAGCTTGGGTGTCCAGGCTAGACTGCTGTGTTCTTGAGACAGTCTGGCAGGGTGTTTGTTGAGCCCTTGTTAAGCATGTGCCCTGCTGTGCTCTGGTTGGGACCAGAGACTCGAGTGGGATCAAGTCCTTGAAGACCTTGGGAGCAACAGTCTCCTAACCTCCATGGCTCCTCGTGCTGGAGTTCTCAGCTCAAGCCTCCTTCCTGAGAGTGCAGACTCCTAGGCACTGAAGCACAGTCAGCAAGGTGCTGTGGCTTCCGTTGGGATCAGTCTGGAAGCCGTGTGTGTGTGATGCTTTACGGGGAATAAGTAGTGAGACACAAGCCCTTAAATGTTCACTCAGGTACTTTCCACTCTATTTCACAACCCTGGAAGCCAGCTTTGCCTAATGCTGAAGCTGAAACTCCAGTACTTTGGCCACCTCATGCGAAGAGTTGACTCATTGGAAAAGACTGATGCTGGGAGGGATTGCGGGCAGGAGGAGAAGGGGACGACAGAGGCTGAGATGGCTGGATGGCATCACTGACTCGATGGACGTGAGTCTCAGTGTACTCTGGGAGTTGGTGATGGACAGGGAGGCCTGGCGTGCTGCACTTCAGGGGGTCGCAAAGAGTTGGACAGGACTGAGTGACTGATCTGATCTGATCTGCTTGCCCCAGGAACCAGAGTGGGCATCAACAAGTGCCGCCACCTGTGGACCTTTTCTGTAACTACACCTTGACCAAAGGCATTTAATGCCACCTCCAATTCACAAGGGGGCCGGGGGTGCTGTCAATGACAGCTTGCCTCAAGAAAGGTCTTGAGGTAAATATTAGAGAAATAAATTGCAATGGAAACAGTGAGAGACTTTATTTTGGGAGCTCCAAAAGCACTGTAGACGGTGACTGCAGCCATGAAATGAAATGACCCTTGCTCCTTGGAAGAAAAGCTATAACCAACACAGACAACATATTAAAAAGCAGAGACATTACTTTGCCGACAAAGGTCTGTCTATTCAAAGCTATGGTTTTTCCAGTAGTCATGTATGGATGTGAGAGTTGGACTATAAAGAAAGCTGAGCATCAAAGAATTGATGCTTTTGAACTGTGGTGTTGGAGAAGACCCTTGAGAGTCCCTTGGACTGCAAGGAGATCCAACCGGTCCATCGTAAAGGAAGTCAGTCCTGAATATTCATTGGAAGGACTGATGCTAAAGCTCCAATACTTTGGCCACCTGATGCAAAGAATGGACTCATTGGAAAAGACCCTGATGCTGGGAAAGATTGAAGGCAGGAGAATAAGGGGATGACAGAGGATGAGATGGTTGGATAGCGTCACTGACTTGATGGACGTGAGTTTGAGCAAGCTCTGGGAGTTGGTGGTGGACAGGGAAGACTGGCATGCTGTAGTCCATGGGGTTGCAAAGAATTGGACATGACTGAGCAACTGAACTGAACTGAAATTGCAAATACACCCAACTTACAAGATGCCAATCAAGACATAAATTTTTCCACACATGCCTAAAAGAAAACAAAAATGAAAGAAAAAATACCCTAACCACCACAAGACAAGATTCTTAGTATCCCTAATTATTGCAGGAGGAATGCTAGTCAAAATGACAACCAGAAATCAAATTCCACCAGTCAAGAATGCTGTTCTCACAAGTCTACAAACAATATATGTAGGAAAGAGAAGGGAGGAGTGGGGAACCCCCCACATGCTTGGCCGAAGGAACACTGGCAACAGCCACTAGAACTGAAAGCCTCTGCGTGGCAGGAAAAAAAAAAATTCAAGAGAGCTAACCCTAGGATCTGACATTCCCACATCTCAGCCTATATCCTGAGAAAACCATTATTCAAAAAGTCCCATGCACCCCAACATTCACTTCAGCACTACTTACAAGAGCCAAGACACAGACCCCGCAAAATGTCCACTGAGAGACTAAAGCTTAGCAAAGACCTGGTACTTACAGACAATGGACTATTATTTAGCAATGAAAAACCGCCACTGAAATTATGAATCATTCCACTTGTAGCCATAGAAATGGATGCTGGAGGATCACATACAAAGCGAAATCAGCCGGACAGATGAAGACAAGAGTGTGTGATGTCCCTTCTAGGCAAAATTTAGAAAGAGATACAAAGGAACTAAATTACAACACAAAAATTGACTCTGAGAATGCAAACACAAGAATTTTTTGAAAATTGAAAAGCCCAAGGAATTAATTAGGAGGTTGGAAATAACAGATATTTGTATCTATACTAGATACTCCACAAGGACCTGGTGATCAGCACAGGGAACTATGCTGACCTTCTGCAAAAAACCTCTGTGGCAAAGGAATAAACAGAATTTGTATGTATGTATATGTACGTATATGTCATAAATGAATCAGGCAGCTATACACTAACAACAAACAGAAAACTGCAAAATTAATATACTCCAACATAGCACAGGCATGCAATTAAAGAAAATAAAAGCATCGCCTTGTTTATTCCCTCCAACCTTCCTGACTTGCACTGCTATTCCATCCCTGGAGCCTGAGCAGGCTTGGGTCCCATCGCTGGATTGGGGTGGAGTCAATACAGCCGAGCATCGAGCCCTTAATTGAGACCCCTCTTAAACGTCTTCTGTCTGGTTTCCCTGACTGAGACCAGAGTCCCTAGTGCTCCCCAAGGATGGGAACCCGACCCTCTATCTTCCAGGACCTTGGAAATGTTACCTAACCCCCAGGACCTCTGGTGCTGGGGTCCCCAACTCAAGCTTCCTTCTTGAAAGTACAGCCTCCTAGGCCCCTCAGCAGGGTACTGTGGCCCCGGTTGGAAAGAGTCTGGAGGGGAGGGGTGAAGCTTTAAGGGGAAGAAGTGAGACCCAACCCCTTAAATTGCTCAGGCACATTCCATTCCAATTCGCAGCCCAGGAAGCCAAGTTGCCCAAGGAACCAGAGGTGGCCAGGTAAAAGTGCTGTCACCTTGTGGACACTTTCTGTACCTACAACTGCACCTCCACGCTTACTGGCACCTGTTTCTCTAGCGTTGGGGTCTGTTAACGACAGCTGTCCTCAGGACATGTCCTGCGGCAGGAATTGCAGAAATAAATTCCAAACACAACCAGCTTTCAGGAAGCCAACTGCCACAGGTAAATTTTCCTCACACTGTTCATGGAAAAAACTAAGACTCAAACTTCTACTACAGGACAAGATGCTCAGGCATCCCTAAATACTGCAGGAATGTCAATCAAAATGAAAACAAGAAATCAAGTCCCATCAGTCCCATCAGAGCATCCTCAGGAGGCTACAAACACTAAAGGCAGCAGAGCCTAAGGAAAGGGAACGCCCCTACACAGTAGTTGGGAAGGCACACTGACAACACCCAGTATAATGCAGTCTCTGAATGCCTGAAAATACACTATCAAGAGAGGCTAGGTCTCAGCTCAGTCACTCAGTCGAGTCGGACACTTTGCGACCCCATGGACTGCAGCATGTCAGGCTTCCCTGTCCATCACCTCCCAAAGCTTGCTCAAACATGTCCATCGAGTTGGTGATGCCATCCAACCATCTCATCCTCAGTCATCCCCTTCTCCTCCTGTCTTCAATCTTTCCCAGCATCAGGATTTTTCCAATGAGTCTGTTCTTCACATCGGGTGGCCAAAGTCTTGGAGCTTCAGCTTCAGCGTGTCCTTCCAATGAATATTCAGGACTGATTTCCTTTAGCACTGACTGGTTGGACCTCTTTGCAGTCCAAGGGACTTTCAAGAGTCTTCTCCAACACCACAGTTCAAAAGCATCAATTCTTCAGCGCTCAGCTTTCTTTATAGTCCAGCTCTCACATCCATACATGACTACTGGAAAAACCATAGCTTTGACTAGATGGACCTTTGTTGGCAAAGTAATGTCTCTGCTTTTTAATATGCTATCTAGGCTGGTCATAGCTTTTCTTCCAAGGAGCAAGCGTCTTTTAATTTCATGGCTGCAGTCACCATCTGCAGTGATTTTGAAGCCCAAGAAAATAAATTCTCACTGTTTCCATTGTTTCTCCATCTATTTGCCATGAAGTGATGAGACTGGATGCCATAGTCTTAGTTTTCTGAATGTTGAGATTTAAACCAACTTTTTCACTCTCCTCTTTCACTTTCATCAAGAGGTTCTTTACTTCCTCTTCACTTTCTGCCATAAGGGTGGTGGTGTAGGAGGGGCATGTAATTTCCTCGGTTCTGTCTTGCTGCAGCAAAAATTTGAAGCAATGGATGAATCGGTGTTACAGCTCAGTTTTCTTAGGAAAACCAAAGGATAGTACATCCTCGAGAAGTGAGGCCGGGCTGACCCAAAAGACAAGAGAGGCCTCAATCCTTCTAGGCTTCCTCCTTTTATACACTTGTCTCCTCCCTGCTCAGCCTGCCCTATGTAAATTGGGCTAGCCAGGAGGGCTGTTTGTTTTACCTGAGGTCTTCACTCCGGTCCTGGACCTTCCTTTGTTCTATTTTTGTGGACCTTTTTTTTTTTTTTCCCTAGTCTAACTACCAAACAGTGTCATCTGCGTGTCTGACATTATTGATATTTCTCCCAGCAATCTTGATTCTAGCTTGTGCTTCATCCAGCCTGGCATTTTGCATGGTGTACTCTGCATATAAGTTAAATAGGCAGGGTGACAATATACAGCCTTGACGTACTTCTTTCCCAATTTGAAAACAGTCTGTTGTTCCATGTCCAGTTCTAACTGCTGCTTCTTGACCTGCATTCAGATTTCTCAGGAGGCAGGTAAGGTGATCTGGTATTCCCATCTCTTGAAGAATTTTTCACAGTTTGTTGTGATCCACACAGTCAAACGCTTTAGCATAGTCAATAAAGCAGAAGTAGATGTTTTTCTGGAACTCTCTTGCTTTTTCCATGATCCAGCGGATGTTGGCAATTTGATCTCTGGTTCCTCTGCCTTTTCTAAATCCAGCTTGAACATCTGAAAGTTCACAGTTCATGTACTGTTGAAACCTGGCTTGGAGACTTTTGAGCATTATTTTGCTAGCGTGTGAGATGAGTGCAATTGTGCAGTAGTTTGAGCATTCTTTGGCATTGACTTTCTTTGGGATTGGAATGAAAACTGACCTTTTCCAGTCCTGTGGCCACTACTGAGTTTTCCAAATTTGCTGGCATATTGAGTGCAGCACTTCCACAGCATCATCTTTTAGGATTTGAAATAGCTCAACTGGAATTCCTTCACCTCCACTAAGTTTGTTTGTAGTGATGCTTCCTAAAGCCCATTTGACTTCGAGTTCCAGGATGTCTGGCTCTAGGTGAGTGATCACACTATTATGGTTATCTGGGTCATGAAGATCTTTTTTTTGTATTGTTCTTCTTCTGTGTATTCTTGCCACCTCTTAATATCTCCTGCTTCTGTTAGGTCCATACCATTTCTGTCCTTTATTGTGCCCATCTTTGCATGAAAAGTTCCCTTGGTATCTCTAATTTTCTTGAAGACATTTCTAGTCTTTCCCATTCTTTTGTTTTCCTCTATTCCTTTGCATTGATCACTGAGGAAGACTTTCTTATGCCTGAATAAGACATTTCTGAATGCCTGAAAATACACTATCAAGAGAAGGTAGGTCTAGGATCTGACATTTCCACAATGATAAATCCATCATTCAAAAAGGCACATGGACCCCCAACTAGCACTGCAACATTACTCACAATAACCAACAGAGACAGCAAAATCTTCACCAATAGATTAAGCTTAAACAAGATATATATGTATGATATACATATATATGATGGACTATTAGCCATAAAAACCAAGACTGAAGTAAGGAAATTATGTCACTGGTAGCCACAGGGATAGATCTAGAAGGATCATACCCTAAAGGATCTCACACAGACAAAGGAAGCCAATAACACAAGATGTCCCTTCTAGGCAAAATAAAAAAGGTGAAACAAAAGAATTTACAACCCAAAGACAGACTATAAGAATTCAAATTCAAACCAAGTGTTCAAGAAAAAAGTGAAGGGCCTGGGATGAATTAGGAGGTTGAGACTAATATAGACACAGAAATCTGTATCTGTAATAGTAATCCACAAGGATTATCAGCTTCCTTCCTCCCTTCCACATATACACAGAAACGGGCATCTCTAAGAGATACTCCACATAGACTATTTTCTTCCTTCCTTCCTCATATACACAGAACACTGTATGTGAGATAGATAACCCACAAGGACCAGATGCTCAGCACATTGCTCAACCTTCTGCAATAAACTCTATGGCAAAAAAAAAAAAAAAAAAACCACCCCCCAAAATTAGACATGTTCCATGGATACGCCATACCTGAATCAGCTGACGGTACACTGACATCAAGCACAGTGGGCAGGTTGACTCTACTCCTGCTTCATTGGCATGAAGTCAAAGGAAGGGAGAGAAAATCAATGCCAATTTTATTGTTTCCAGCCTCCCTCATTTGGGCTTCTATGGCATCCCAGGAGCCTGACTAGGCTTGAGTCCCAAGGCTGGACTGAGGTGGGGTCCAAAGAGCCTGGCAGGGTGCCCTTCATTGAGCCCTTATTATTTCTGAATGCCTTTGAAAATCACAACCGTCTGCTTATCTCAGCTGGGACCAGAGTCCCAAGTGGGATCAAAGCCTGGAGGATCATGGCAGCAACAGTGACCTAGCCTGCACATCCCCTGCTGCTGGGGGTCCCAGCTCAAGCCTCTTTCCTGAGAGCGCAGCCTCCTAGCACCTAAGTACCCTCAGCTGGGTGCCGTGGCTGTGGTTGGGGTTAGTCTGGTGGTCGGGTGTGTGAAGCTTTAGGGGGAAGAAGCAGTGAGTCACAAGGCTGCAGGTATTTTGCTCTGGCACATTCCACTTCAATTCACAGCCCAGGAAGCCCACTTTCCCTGAGGCTCTGGTTATCTGAGGAACCAGAGGCGGGCAGGGGAAAGTACTGCCTTGTGGAGACTTCCTGTAATGACAACCACACCACCTGTTCAGTTCAGTTCAGTTTAGTTGCTCAGTCGTGTCTGACTTTTTGCGACCCCATTGACTGCAGCACGCCAGGCCTCCCTGTCCATCACCAACTTTCAGAGTTTACTCAAGCTCGTGTCCACTGAGTTGGTGATGCCATCCAACCATCTCATCCTCTGTCGTCCCCCTCTCCTCCCACCTTCTGTCTTTCCCAGCATCAGGGTCTTTTCAAATGAGTCAGCTCTTCGCATCAGGTGGCCAAAGTATTAGAGTTTCAGCTTCAGCTTCAGTCCTTCCAAAGAATATTCAGGACTAATTTCCTTTAGGATGGACTGGTTGGATCTTCTTGCAGTCCAAGGGACTCTCAGGAGTCTTCTCCAACACCACATTTCCAAAGCATCAATTCTTCGGCTCTCAGCCTTCTTTATGGTCCAACTCTCACATCCATACATGACTACTGGAAAAACCATAGCTTTGACTAGACAGATCTTTGTTGGCAAAGTAATGTCTCTGTTTTTTACCATGCTGTCTAGATTGATCATAGCTTTTCTTCCAAGGAGCAAGTGTCTTTTATTTCATGGCCACAGCCACCATCTAGAGTGATTTAGAAGCCCCCTAAAATAGAGTCTGTTACTGTTTCCATTATTTCCCCATCTATTCGCCAGGAAGTAATGGGAGTCATGTATGGATGTGAGAGTGGACTGTGAAGAAAGCTGAGCACCGAAGAATTGATGCTTTTGAACTGTGGTGTTGGAGAAGACTCTTGAGAGTCCCTTGGACTGCAAGGAGATCCAACCAGTCCATTCTAAAGGAGATCAGTCCTAGGTGTTCTTTGGAAGGAATGATGCTAAAGCTGAGACTCCGATACTTTGGCCACCTCATGTGAAGAGTTGACTCATTGGAAAAGACTCTGATGCTGGGAGGGATTGAGGGCAGGAGGAGAAGGGGGACGACAGAGGATGAGATGGCTGGATGGCATCACCAACTTGATGGTCGTGAGTTTGAGTGATCTCTGGGAGTTGGTGATGGACAGGGAGGCCTGGCGTGCTGCAGTTCATGGGGTCGCAAAGAGTCGGACACGACTGAGCGACTGAACTGAACTGAATGGGACCGGATGCCATGATCTTTGTTTTTTGAATGTTGAGTTTAAACCAACATACAAATGTCTTGGGGGGGTTGTCAATGACAGCTGCCCTCAGGCCATTTCCTGGGGTGGGTGTTGCAGAAAGAAATTCCAAACACCATGGACTTTTCAGGAAGTCAACAGCAAAGGGAACTTTTCCACACAACCTTTAAGAAATAATACAAAACCCAAATCTCCACCACAGGCCAAGATGCTCTGCATCCCTAATTACTGCAGGGATGCCATTGAGTAAGAAGAACCCCCTACACAGTCGGTGGGAAGGTAGTCTGTCAAAACGAAGGATAGTTGACAGTCTCCGAATGCCTGAAAGTAAACTATCGAGAGAAGCTAAGCCTGGGATCTAACATTCTCCCATCTGGTCTTAGATCCCAAGAAAGCCATCTTTCCAAAGACGCATGCACCCCAATGAGTGCTGCAGCACCACCTACAAGAGCAACGACGATAAACAGCAAAATCCTCACGAACAGGTTAAAGCTTCAACAAGATGTGCTCCGTATGTACGATGGACTATCACTCGGTCATATCAAAACAACACTAAATGAGGATATTGTGCCCCTGGGAGCTGATCAGGCCTACATGGGGGCTTGTGGTAGAAATGCCTCATTATGTTGACCTCAAAAACAAGAATAAAATCACAGCGACCCTTGAGACTGACCAAATTGCCCAAATGGCATTCTGTTTTCCCACTGGCACCTACCTTCTCAAAGCTAGGAGACCTCAGGATTCCAGACCTCTGGCTATGTGACCACAGGACTCAACTACAGGCTAAAAATTAACCATCCCTTCAGAGAATTTTTCATTGGCAGGGTATATGAAAGACCCCATCAGAAAGGGAGGACACTGGTTCTTCTTAACAGCCAGTCACCCTCTCATTTCCCTCTAATAAATTTCCTTTTCTTGCCTGACTGCCCGGCTTGCTCTCCTTTTCTCTGCACTCGCTTTGCATTTTGGTGCTGAAACCTGGGAGGGAAAATCCACCACAACTGGGTCTCAGGAGCCCACCTCCAGTGGTCCCCTCCCTTGGACCTGTCCGAGAAACTGAGACGAGCTCCAGGACGGTACCATCCACTTGCCTTGCTGGACTGACATCCACCCACCAGCCCAGATTTCATCCATCTGTTTCAAGGGTGAGTGAAATCCCATTCCCTTGGATCCTCCCTCCCTCTCTCTCTAGCCTCATTTCCAAGCCCTAGCGCTAGGCGGGAGGATCCCCACGGCCCTCGGGCCCTCAGCCTTGTGCTCCGTCTGACTTTGAAATAGGGGGCACCCATTTCAAAGCAGACTTATTACTCTCTGAGAAGGTCCTGAGAACAGGGATGCCTTTTCTCTCAGACCTTTCTCCTCGCTTTCCCTCGCCCTTGTCTACCCTTCCTATTCAGCCGCAACGGGAAATTCTTAGTCCCAGCCCTCAAAATCTGCTCCTCTAGGATGCCTTCTCCAAAACCTAAAAGCCTTGGACTTCCAAGGGGCAATTGGACCAAAAAGACTTATTTACTATTCTAACACTGTCAGGCCACAATACAGACTTGATAATGGGTCCCTATGGCCAGAAAACAGAACTCTCGATTATAATCCTCTACGGGACCTCAGTAACTTCTGCCACCACAACAGCAAGTGGTCAGAGATCCCTCATGTCCAGGCTTTCTTTGCTCTCCGCTCACGACCCTCCCTCTGTGAATCCTGTTCTACTTCTCAGACACTCTTAGCCCACTCTGGGCCACATCCTCCTCATACAATGTCTCCTGATCCCTGTTCAGACTTTTCTTCTTCTTCCTTCGATCCTTCCGACCACAGTCCACCCCCTATTGCTCCCAATCCCCTTGCAGCTGCTCCAGATCCAGTTTCACAGCATCCACCTTATGCCCCCTCCTCCCTCCCTCCTTCTCTGTGGCTCCCAGCCCCCCTCCCCAGCCTGTGCCTGAGATAAGCTCTGAGACCTCAGCCCCACCCTCTACTGGAGGGTCCCAAGGCTTTACCCCGACCTCCCTAGAGCCCCTCCCCATATCTGGTCCTGAACAAGCAGGAAACTTTATGGCAGGACCCCTCTCCTTACCCTGTTCCACTTCTCCTGTATGGGAAGCAGCTGGAGCAGAAGGCATTGTTGGGGTTCATGTCCCATTCTCCCTCACCGATCTATCTCAAATCCAAAAGCAGCTTGGCTCTTTCTCTTCAGACTCTGATAATGATCTAAAAGAATTCAACCTGGCCCATGGCCGCCCTCTCCCCATCTGAGTCCCTTATGTGTGATGCACGTGCTGAGCGAGGTCACAGCGTCCCCACTGCACCAGCTTTGAGCATCCCCCAGTCTCTGACCCCCTTCTCACTGGCATGTTCTGGACACTTTCCCTCCCCTGCCACCCTCCAGGGTTTACAGACAATAACTAGATGCAAAATCAGTGCAGGTAGCAGCCTGTGGAGCATTAGACCCAGCCCAGGGAAGCTGAGCTTTAAATGGTCAATTCTAAGCTTCATGCAGAAAAGATGTGGCCCAGCCCCTGGCAGCCGAGAAAACTAGCTTGGCGTCTGCATGCCCCCCTCCTCTAGAAGGAGGTGACAAGGGAGACCCCTCAGGACACCAGGCAGCCCACCCCTCACGGCTGCCACCTGCACCACAGACCAGGAATGTTGCTGCTCTTCTGTGAACCCTCCTCCTCTCAAGAACATCCACCTGTTCTCTCATAAACTCAACCTCTTCCCAAAAGTGGAAAAAGAATCTCATGGAACTGGGTGGAGACACGCCAGACACCACCCCGGGGCCGGGTTCTGTCTCAGCCACAGAGGTAAGGAAGGGACCCGCCCTCGCCCAGGCCCACCTCAAGAAGAAAGCAAAATTTAAAAAAAAAAAGTACAAATAGAGAAAACTACCTCAGTTGACAGGATTCCACCTTTAGGGTTTCTTCAACTTTGACGTCTTACCTGTTGAGTGTACCTCTTGTAGCATCTTGCTTGTCCAGGCGAATGGGAGGCAGACGGAGCGGGTGTGCTCCAGCATTGCCGTGCGGGCCTTCCTCCAGCATGTCGAGGCTTAATTTTTCGTAGATTGATGAGTGATATGAATGTAAAGATACTTGTGTACGTTTAAACATGACAATGAAAACTTAAAATGTAGCTTCCATACTTGTGCATAATTCCAAAGTATTTTATTTTTATCAGTGTTAAATAGCTTTTTGTACAGGCTCCAATCCATTTTTCTGAAGTGTGCTGTTTTTTAATGAAAGTAACGATAAACTTTTCACATCCCATGAAACTGCCGTTTACACATTGCAACTTTTTAAACTTATCATATTTTTCAAAGTTAACTTTTTTTGAGGGAGGAAAATCCCCACCTGCTAAATGATACTAAACTCTTGTTTTGGCTCTTCTAATTAGGTCCTGAGATTTTATAAAATTCAGTCTGTAGCTTTTTAGGTTCCTCACTGGAGTTGGTTGTACATAAAAATAAAGAATATAAAGTGACCTTACAGTTCTTTTAAATATCTGGATTTTTCCACTTACATGTGCTTTTGAAAGTATTTTGTTCATGCATACTTTCACCAATAAATTGAAAAAGTCTTGAGCTTCTTGGTAAATGTGAACCATTTGTTTCCTATTGTGCTTTGGGGGCAGGAACCTTTTAATATAATATTTGCCTAAATCAAGCAGCCCCCTCTGAATGTTAATTTTTAAAAGTCCATATTTGGTGAACCATAAATCTTGGAAGCAAAACTGCAATATGCTTAAATTTAAGTGATGTTTTAAAAGGAGAAAATTCCAGGGTTGATTTGTTATCATTGAAGTTCCAATACAACAAATTGATAGGACTTTGTTTTTGATCAGTTAAATAGATATCAGTATCAATGTATGGAAGTCTTTTTTCTTAAAACTTGTTCACATATTACTTTGATCCATTTTTCTGTGGCATCTGGTGCAATAAACCTTTTGAATTTATCTTGAAAAAAATAAAATAAATAAAAGAATTCAAGTATCTTACCCAGTCTTACAACTTAACCTGGCATGATATTTTCATCATACTTCCCTCCACTCTTCTCCCAGAAGAGTAGGAACGAGTATGAGTATAGCAAGCCTCTCAGGCACATCTGATGAATACACAGGACAGACAACACTAAGCCCAGAGGGGCCACAGCTGTCCCCCAAGATGATGCCAACTGGGATTATCAGGCAGAGAGACCTGGAGGAGCAGCCCGTAATCACATGCTTGCTTGCCTCATCATGGGCCTTCAAATGGCAGGACATAAAGCCATCAACTTTTATAAGCTCCAGCTAATAACTCAAGGACTAGACGAAAGCTGGGCACAGTTTCTAGCCAGGTTAATGGAAGCCCTACAAGATTAGACCCCACTTCAACAGAGGGCATCATTGTCCTTAACAGCCATTTTATCTCCCAGTCATCCTCAGATATCTGAAAGAAACTAAAAAAGGCAGAAGGCCCTCAAACCCCTCAATGAGACCTTTTAAATTTAGCCTTTATGATTTTCAATAACCAGGAAGAGAAGACAAATCTAGAGAAGGCCCAGGGGGATCAGATTAAATGCCACCTATTGGCCATTGCCCTACATGGCTCCACGTCTCCACCAATCAACAAAGACAGGCAGCCCCCTGGGCCTTGCTTCAACTGCGGCAAAGACGGTCACTGGGCCCTCTCATGCTAAACCGAGGCCCCTCCAGGTCCGTGTCCCAGCTGTGGCACAAAGGGACATTGGAAGGTCAATGGCCCAAATCCCCCTCCAGGGATCTGGACATCCCCTCCTGGTCCCGAGCAGGAGTCCTCCGACCCAGCTCTGCCCAGCCTCCTTGGACTCGCCACTGAAAACTGAAGGTGCCCAGGGCCCTGACTCTCATCATGTCTATGGAGCCCAGGGTAACTTTCTCAGTCTCAGTTAAGCCGATCTCTTTTCTCATCGACACGGGTGCCACTTACTCTGCTGTGCCTGCCTACTCTGGAAAAACCAAGGTCTCTCAGGTCTCTGTTACAGGGGTTGATGGTTTAATAGCTACACTATGAATAACCGAGCCTCAACTTTGCACACTTCAACATACCCCATTTTCCCATTCTTTTCTCATACTCCCAAAATGCCCCACTCCTATTCTTGGAGAGACCTTCTCTCAAAATTCAAAGCCTCTATTACTGTCCCAGGCCCATCTTCTGATCTAGCCTGGCTACTGCTCCTCAACCCCACCTTCTCTTCCCCCACCCCATTGCCCTCCTCGTCCATAAACCCCATAGTTTGGGATACCGACAACCCATCTGTCACCTCTCACCATGCTCAATTCATATCCACCTCAAAAATCCCTCTAAATTCCCCAATCAACCACAATATCCAGTCCCCAAAAAACATCAACAAGGGTTAAAACCTATCATCACTAAACTCCTACATCAGGGTCTCTTGCGCCCAAGCCACTCTCCCTATAACACCTCTATCTTACCCATCAAAAAGCCAAATGGCTCCTATTGCCTGGTCCAAGACCTGAGAGTTATCAATGTGGCTGTCATTCCCATATACCCAGTAGTTCCAAATCCCTATACTCTTCTCTCATTCCCTCTTCCACTACACACTTCACTGTTCTACACCTCAAGGATGCCTTCTTTACCATCCCTTTACACCCAAACTCTCAAGACCTCTTTGCCTTTATCTGGACCGATCCAGACAGTCATCACTCCCAACGGCTGACAGGGACAGTCCTCCCACAAGTCTTTCGTGATAGCCCTCATTTCTTCGGCCAAGCTCTAGCATCAGACCTAACCTCTCTTGACCTTACTCTGAGTGCTGCTGCTGCTGCTAAGTCGCTTCAGTCATGTCCGACTCTGTGTGACCCCATAGACGGCAGCCCACCAGGCTCCCCCGTCCCTGGGATTCTGCAGGCAAGAACACTGGAGTGGGTTGCCATTTCCTTCTCCAATGCATGAAAGTGGAAAGTGAAAATTGAAAGGGAAGTTACTCAGTCATGTCTGACTCTTAGCAACCCCATGGAGTGCAGCCCACCAGGCTCCTCCATACATGGGATTTTCCAGGCAAGAATACTGGAGTGGGGTGCCATCGCCTTCTCCCTTAATCTCAGTACTGTCCTCCAATATGTGGATGATCTCCTCCTTTGTAGGAGGAGGCTTACCCACTCTCAACAACACACTATACAACTCTTCAATTTTCTAGCCAATCGAGGCTATTGAGTATCTCCCACCAAGGTTCAGCTCTCTCTTCCTAGAGTTCACTTATCTTAGAGTCCTTTTATTACCAACCAAAAGACATATTACTACTGATAGAAAGTCCCTTATATCTACCCTACCACTCCCTTCATCAGAAACAGAGATCCTGTCCTTCTTGGAGTTAGCTGGATATCGACACCTCTGGATTCCTAATTTTGCCCTCTTGGCACAACCCCTGTATCAAGCCACCCGAGAAGATCTTTCAGAACTAGAGCTAAAATCAAATATCCATTCAGCCTTTAAAACCCTTAAGCAAGCCATTCTCTCAGCCCCAGCTCTCACATGTCCTGACCTTTCTTGCCCCTTTATACTCTACTGAGAGACACAAAATTGCCCTAAGAGTTTTGAGACAAAATTAGGGCCCCTCCTTCACCCCTGTTGCTTATCTGTCAAAGCAATTAGATGCCACAATTTGAGGATCGAGAGCCTGCCTACCTGCTCTGGCAGCAGCTGTGTTCCTCACTCAGGAAAGTAAAAATCTTCCTTTTGGAGCACCCACTGTCATTCATTCACCACGTGACTTTAAGGACCGTCTCACAAATCCATGACCCTTCTATCTCCTTCACGCTTTCATCTAATTCATGTCACCCTTCTTGAATCTCCCGTTTTCCTTTGAACTCTGTCCTACTCTCAACCCTGCCACCCTCATCCCGAATTCTTCTGAGCCCCACCCATACTTGCAAAGAGGCATTAGAAGACCTGATGCCCCATTTCTCCCACATTTCCCCAACACCTTTAAATAACCCTGACTTTACTTGGTATACAGATGGCAGCTCCTCTACCACATCAGAAGGAAAAAAGGTAGCTGGATTGCAGTTGTCTCTGACACTGAAATTATTGAATCCCTACCTCTCCCCTCAGGAACCTCTTCCCAAAAGGCAGTACTTATTGCACTAACTAGAGCACTTACCCTCACAGCTAACAAGAGAGCAAACATATACACTGATTCTTTCCACATCGTACACTTACATGCTGCCATCTGGAAGGAGCGAGGGCTCCTATCTGCCAAAGGTTCTCCCATAACTAACGCCCTGCTCATATTCCAGCTTTTAAAAGCAGCTAATATGCCAACTGAAGTAGGCATCATACATTGCCAAGGTCACCAGGGGGCCTCAGACCTCATTTCATGGGGCAATGACACCACAGACAGAGAAGCAAAACAAGCCTCACTCCAATCACCAGCTCAACAACTTATAGTAATCTCCAACATAAAACCCCTTCACCTCCCCGAAGAAAACACACGATTATTGCAAGAGGGAGCACAACTACAAGCAGACTGGTTACAAAAACAGGGCTGCTCTGTCCTTCCCCAATCTCAGGCCACACTGATGCTTACAGACGCTCATCAGGCCCGTCAAGTAGGCACCAAACCTCTTTATCATCTCTTAAGGCCTCTTATGGCATCACTGACTCGATGAGCATGAGTTTGAGCAAGCTCTGAGAGTTGGTGATGGACAGGGAAGCCTGGCGTGACACGACTGAGCAGTTGAACTGAACTGAAGACCTCTTATCACCTATCCTAACATTCTTTCACTCCTACAAGTCACTTACTCTTGCATTATCTGCTCCTCAGTCTTACCACAGGGGACCCTAAAGCCTATTCCCTCACTCTCAAAATGTCAGGCTTGAGGGCATATCCCAGGAGAGGACTGGCCAATTGACTTCACGCACATTCCTCCAACACGAAAATTAAAACTCATGTTCACTGTCAGAGACACTTTTTCAGGGTGGATTGAGGCTTTTCCTATGAGATCAGAAACTGCCTCAGAAACTGAGTAACACTGAGTAACACTTCTCATATGAGAAGTCACCCCTCGCTTTGTCCTCCCACTCTCTCTCCAATCCGATAATGGGCCAGCTTTCATTTCCCAAATCACTCAACTAGTAGCCCAATCCTTTGGCATAACCTGGCAACTACATATTCCTTACAGGCCCTTCCTATCCCACTAATTCATAACTGACCCAAATGGGCAATTCAATTCATTCCTTTATTAAGAAGTATAGGAATAGTGGCTGGGATTGGAACAGCGACTGCAGGACTCACAACCTCTTTAAATTACTACCAAAGCCTTTCTAAAGACCTCACTGAGAGCCTAGAAGAAATAGCTACTAGCCTTATCACTATTCAAAACCAGCTCGATTCCCCGGCAGTCGTGGTCCTCCAAAACAGAAGAGGATTAGACCTTCTCACGGCAGAAAACAGGGGCCTGTGTCTATTTTTGGAGGAAGCATGCTGCTTCTACACCAACAAATCAGGCGTTCTAAAGAAAGAAAGTGAAAGTCGCTCAGTTGTGTCCGACACTTTGCAACACCATGGACTATGCAGTCCATGGAATTCTCCAGGCCAGAATACTGTAGTGGGTAGACTTTCCCTTCTCCAGGGGATCTTCCCAACCCAGGGATCAAACCCAGGTCTTCCGCATTGCAGGCAGATTCTTCACCAGCTGAGCCACCGGGTTGTAAAGGAAGCAGCAAGAGATCTAACAAACAGGGCCTCTAGAATATATAAACACCTCAGTCATTCATGGGAAAACTGGTGAAGCAATTGGAATTGGTTGCCCTGGGTCCTACCTTTGCTAGGCCTTCTTCTTCTGCTTACCCTTATTTTAACTTTTGGCCCATGTTTAATGCATCTTTTTCAAAATTTCTTCAGGACCGTTAATGAGCATTTACCAGCTGAACTATCCATGAGCTACTTCTAGCTCGCTCAAAAACTTTGACCCCACACAAATCCCCTTGACTCACATTCCAGACTTTCCTCATCTCACCCCGATGTGCCTCTGTCCTGCAGGAAGCAGTTAGGCAAAATTGACCTTTGGCTCTTATCCCAAATCAAAAAGGCTGAATGTTAGAGTCTATTTGGGGGTTCACGGTAGAAATGGCTCATGATGTTGACCTTGCAAACAAAGAATAAAATCACAGTGACTCTTGAGACTGACCAAATTGCCCAAACAACATTCTGTTTTCCCACTGGCGCCTACCTTCTCAAGGCTACGAGACCACCGGATTCCAGACCTCTGACTATGTGACCACAGGACTCAACTGCAGAGAATTAACCATCAGAGAATTTTTCATTGGTGGGGTATATGAAAGACCTCATCAGAAAGGGAGGACACTGGTCCTGCTTAAGGGCCAGTCACCGTCTCTTTTCCCTCTAATAAATTTCCCTTTTCATTGCCTGACTGCCCGGCTTGCTCTCTTTTCTCTGCACTCGCCTTACAGTAGCCACAGGGATAGATCTAGAATACTCATACACAAAGGAAATTCAGCTAGCCAGAGCAAGGCAATTACTCAAAATGTCCCTTCTAGGAAAAATAAAAAGAAAGTGAAAAAAAGAGCTAATTTACAACCCAAAGAGGTTTTATTGAGTCCCAGCTTGCTCTGGTCACCACAAAGTGATGTCTCTGCTTTTTAATATGCTGTCTAGGTTTGTCAGAGCTTTTCTTCCAAGGAGCAAGCATCTTTTAATTTCATGGTTGCAGTCACCATCTGCAGTGATTTGGGAGCCCAAGAAAATAAAGCCTGTCACTGCTTCTACTTTTCCCCCTTCTATTTGCCATGATCTTGATTTTTTGAGTGTTGAGTTTTAAGCAAGCTTTTTCACTCTCCCCTTTCACTTTCATCAAGAGGCTCTTTAGTTCTTCTTCACTTTCTGCAAGTAAGAGTGGCTTATCTTTAGGAATGCAACCTATCACATTAAGGATCAGAGGGGGAAACCACTGTAATTTCTATTAAGAATTACACTTGACATAGAGTGTTCTGCCTGTTTTCCTCTAAGAGTTTTATGGTTTCTGGTCTTACATTTAGGTCTTTAATCCATTTTGAGTTTATCTTTGTGTATGGTGTTAGGAAGTGTTCTAATTTCATTCTTTTACATGTAGCTGTCCAGTTTTCCCAGCACCATTTATTGAACACACTATATTTGCCCCATTGTATATTCTAGCCTGCCTCCTTTGTCAAAAGGCAGACTTCCCTAGTGGCTCAGACAGTGAAGTGCCTGCCTACAACGTGGGATACCCTGGTTCAATCCATGGGTCGGGAAGATCCCCTGGAGAAGGAAATGGTAACCCACCCCAGTACTCTTGCCTGGAAAATCCCATGGATGGAGGAGCCTTGTAGGCTACAGTCCATGGGGTCACAAAGAGTTGGACACGACTGAGCCAATGGCACCCCACTCCAGTACTCTTGCCTGGAAAATCCCATGGACGGAGGAGCCTGGTGGGCTGCAGTCCATGGGGTTGCTAAGAGTCGGGCACGACTGAGCGACTTCACTTTCACTTTTCACTTTCATGCATTGGAGAAGGAAATGGCACCCCACTCCAGTATTCTTGCCTGGAGAATCCCAGGGACGGGGGAGCCTGGTGGGCTGCCGTCTACGGGGTCACACAGAGTCGGACACGACTGAAGCGACTTAGCAGCAGCAGTAGCACAGCCATTTCACTTTCACTTTGTCAAAAACAAGGTACCCATAGGTGCGTGGGTTTATTTCTGGGCTTTCTATCTTGTTCCATTGGTCTATATTTCTGTTTTTGTGCCAGTACCATACTGTCTTGATGACTGCAGCTTTATATTTTAATCTGAAGTCAGAAAGGTGGATTCCTCCAGCTCCATTCTTCTTTCTCAAGACTGCTTTGGCTATTCAAGGTCTTTTGTGTTTCCATATGCATTGTGAAATTTTTTGTTCTAGTTCTGTGAAAAATTCCATTGGTAATTTGATAGGGATCGTATTGAATCTGTAGATTGCATTTGGTAGTATAGTCATTTTCATAATACTGATTCTTCCTACCCAGGAACATGGAATTAAAGACCTAAATATAAGACCAGAAACTATAAAGCTCTTAGTGGAAAACATAGGCAGAACACTCGTTGACATAAATCAAAGCAAGATCCTCTATGATCTACCTCCTAGAGTAATGGAAATAAAAACAAAAGTAAACAAGTGGGACCTGATTAAACTCAAAAGCTTTTGCACAGCAAAGGAAACTATAAGCAAGGTGAAAAGACAACCCTTGGAATGAGAGAAAATAATAGCAAATGAAACAACTGACAAAGGATTAATTTCCAAAATATACAAGTAGCTCATAGAACTCAATACCAGGAAAACAAACAACCCAATCGAAAAGTGGGAAAAAGACCTAAACAGACATTTGTCCAAAGGAGACATACAGATGGCTAACAAACACATGAAAAGATGCTCAACATCGCTCATTATTAGAGAAATGCAAATCAAAACCATAATGAGATATCACCTCACACCTGTCAGAATGGCCATCATCAAAATGTCTACAAACAATAAATGCTGGAGAGGGTATGGAGAAAAGGGAACACTCTTGCACTGTTGGTGGGAATGTAAATTGATTACAGCCACTATGAAAGATGGTATGGAGATTCCTTAAAAAACTAGAAATAAAACCACCATGTTACTGTTGCTGTTAAGTCGCTGTATGACCCAGCAATCCCACTCCTAGGCATATACCCTGAGGAAACCGGGGTTGAAAAAACACATGTATCCCATTGTTCATTGCAGCACTGTTTACAATAGCTAGAACACGGAAGCAACCTAGATGTCCATTGACAGATGAATGGATAAAGAAGTTGTGGTACATATACACAATGGAATATTACTCAGCCATAAAAAGGAATGCATTTGAGTCAGTTCTGATGAGGTGGATGAACCTAGAACCTATTATACAGAGTGAAGTGAGTCAGAAAGAGAAAGATAAATATCATATTCTAATGCACATATACGGAATCTAGAAAAATAGTTCTGAAGAATTTATTTACAGGGCAGAAATGGAGAAACAGACATAGAGAATAGACTTACGGACATGGGGAGAGGGGAGGAAAGGGTGAGATGTATGCAAAGAGTAACATGGAAACTTACATTACCATATGTAAAATAGATAGCCAACAGGAATTTGCTGTATGGCTCAGGAAAGTCAAACAGGGGCTCTGTATCAACCTCGAGGGTTGGGATGGGGAGGGAGATAGGATGGAGGTTCAAAAGGGAGGGGATATATGTATACCTACGGCTGATTGAGAAACGCTGGACTGGAAGAAACACAAGCTGGAATCAAGACTGCCGGGAGAAATATCAATAACCTCAGATATGCAGATGACACCACCCTTATGGCAGAAAGTGAAGAGGAACTCAAAAGCCTCTTGATGAAAGTGAAAGTGGAGAGTGAAAAAGTTGGCTTAAAGCTCAACATTCAGAAAACAAAGGTCATGGCATCCGGTCCCACCACTTCATGGGAAATAGATGGGGAAACAGTGGAAACAGTGTCAGACTTTATTTTTCTGGGCTCCAAAATCACTACAGATGGTGACTGCAGCCATAAAATTAAAAGATGCTTACTCCTTGGAAGGAAAGTTATGACCAACCTAGATAGCATATTCAAAAGCAGAGACATTACTTTGCCAACAAAGGTTCGTCTAGTCAAGGCTATGGTTTTTCCTGTGGTCATGTATGGATGTGAGAGTTGGACTGTGAAGAAGGCTGAGCACTGAAGAATTGATGCTTTTGGTGTGTTGGAGAAGACTCTTGAGAGTCCCTTGGACTGCAAGGAGATCCAACCAGTCCATTCTGAAGGAGATCAGCCCTGGGATTTCTTTGGAAGGAATGATGCTAAAGCTGAAACTCCAGTACTTTGGCCACCTCATGCGAAGAGTTGACTCATTGGAAAAGACTCTGATGCTGTGAGGGATTGGGGGCAGGAGGAGAAGGGGACGACAGAGGATGAGATGGCTGGATGGCATCACTGACTCGATGGACGTGAGTCTCAGTGAATTCTGGGAGTTGGTGATGGACAGGGAGGCCTGGCATGCTGCGATTCATGGGGTCGCAAAGAGTCAGACACGACTGAGCGACTGATCTGATCTGATGGCTGATCGATGTTGAGGTTTGATGAAAACAACAAAATTCTGTAAAGTAATTATCCTTCAATAAAAAATAAATTTAAAAAAGTATATTAAAAAGAGAATTACACTTGAGCCAGTGTAATTAGGCTACAAAGAAAAGATGAAAGTCATAGGAATTGGAAATACAAAACACAAAACCATCATATATTGTATACAATATGATTGTGTCAAAAATCCAAATAATTTTTAAAATAAATTTAAATTTAAGATGATCTCTGGACATAGGTCAGTGATCCATTGTATTCCTTTATAAAAATAAAAAGAAATTGAAAACAAAAGAATTTTAAATATGATTTACCAAAAATGCATAAAAGACCAAATACCTAGGAATAAATCTAGTACCAGTTAGACTGCAAAGTACAAAATATTATTGAAGAAAATTAAAGGGGAAACATTTAAAAACCTAAATAGAGGTTACATCAGATTTGTGGGTTAAAAATTTCAATATTGTAAAACTATCAGTTCTCCCTAGATTGATCCATAGATTTGATCTTAATTAAAATCCCAGTAGAATGCTCCAATAATTTTTTTTTAATCCCAATAGAAGTTGTTGTGGAAATTATCAAGATGGCTGTAAAATCATGTGGCAAGTCTAAGGGTTTAGTGTGTCCAAGCAAGAAGAAGAAACCTGGAGAATTTACATCATCATCTATGGAGAATTTTTATTATAAAGTAATTAACACAGTAGGAAATTGATCCATGGAGAGAACTGAGGGAACAGGATTGAGAATTTAGAAG
Organism: Bos taurus; assembly: GCF_002263795.3. Taxonomy (NCBI): domain Eukaryota; kingdom Metazoa; phylum Chordata; class Mammalia; order Artiodactyla; family Bovidae; genus Bos; species Bos taurus. The sequence goes on along the minus strand of NC_037337.1, from coordinate 11,305,957 downwards.
GAAATACCCACAGAGAGAGAATTACCTGATTTATGATAATAGGGACGATGTAATGGAAAGAGTGACTGGTTCTGGGTTGATTGGCTCACTATAGGGGAACAAAATGCCTTGAAACCCAGCATTAAAAAAAAAAAAAATCAATGTCCAGTGTATTCCAGGTGTAAAAGTGAAACGTGGAATCATGTGACTAACTGCCTGGGAGTGTTAAATATGCCATAAACATTGTTGTATTATATTGCTTCCCCATTTCTGTTTATGGTGTGTGCATGGGTGCTCAGTCATGTCTGACTCTTTGAGGTACTTACTCACTACTTGCTAACTGAATGGAACAGTGGTTTAACTAAAAATAAGAACTGGAGTCTCACATTCTTTCTTGTATAACTCCAACTATAACATTATTAGTCTTTTTGCTATAGACATCTTTCAGTTCAGTTCAGTTGCTCATTCGTGTCCAACTCTTTGCGACCCCATGGACTGCAGCACCCCAGGCCTCCCTGTCCATCACCAAATCCCAGAGTTTACTCAAACCCATGTCCATCAAGTTGATGATGCCATCCAACCATCTCATCCCCTGTCGTCCCCTTCTCCTCCTGCCCTCAATCTTTCCCAGCATCAGGTTCTTTTCCAATGAGTCAGCTCTTCTCATCAGGTGGCCAAGGTATGGGAGTTTCAGCTTCAACATCAGTCCTTGCAATGAACACTCAGGACTGATCTCCTTTAGGATTGCCTGGTTGGATCTCCTTGCAGTCCAAAAGTCTCTCAAGAGTCTTCTCCAACACCACAGTTCAAAAGCATCAATTCCTCAGTGCTCCACTTTCTTTATAGTCCAACTCTCACATCCATACATGACTAGACAGAACTTTGTCAGCAAAGTAATGTCTCTGCTTTTTAATATGTTGTCTAGGCTGGTCATAACATTCCTTCCAAGGAGTAAGCGTCTTTTAATTTCATGGCTGCAGTCACCATCTGTAGTGATTTTGGAGCCCCCAAAAATAAAGTCTGTCACTGTTTCCACCATTTCCCCATCTATTTCCCATGAAGTGATGGGACTGGATGCCATGATCTTAGTTTTCTGAATGTTGAGCTTAACATACTCCTTTCCTGATTTGGAACCAGTCTGTTGTTCCATGTCCAGTTCTAACTGTTGCTTCCTGACCTGCATACAGATTTCTCAAGAGGCACGTTAGGTGGTCTGGTATTCCCATCTCTTTCAGAATTTTCCATAGTTTATTGTGATCCACAGTCTGTGTGGTATTGAATGAGGTAAGCCATCCATTGATGTAATACATGTGAATGATAGGCATTCTACTTTAAATTATATACTAATCTCATTAGAATGGTTTAAGAGAAAAACCTTTACAATGCCTTCACAAATGTTGTCATCTTTATGCATTTCTGTACACCTAAGAGGAATTCAGGATGCTGTATTTTCTCCATCTAGAAAGGTCTGCTTTCTCTTATCCCTCTACGGTATCCAAGAGACACATCATGGTTATCCTGTCCTGAATAACATCAAGGACATGATTTTTGCTTCCTTCCTGAACTTCTGTACTCTCTGCACTTGTTGGTCACTTATCAAGCACTGCCGTTCTTTGTCAGAAAATTAAAGTATTAGTCATTCAGTCATGCCTGACTCTTTACGACCCCATGGACTGTAGTCCCAGGTTCCTATGCCCATGGGATTCTCCAGGCAAGAATACTGGAGTGGACTGCCATTCCCCTTTTCCAGGGGATCTTCCCAAACCAGGGATCAAACCTGGATCTCCCACACTGCAGGCAGATTCTTTACCAACTGATACATCTAGTGTAGTATAATGCTGTGTGGCTCCAGATGAATTTAAACCCCTTTGCTGAAAGTAGAAATCAAGCCAACCTAACAATAATCTAACATTATATTTTGGACATAGCATAATTTAACCGACTAGTTACAAAGACTGATCAAGATTGAGCTCTCAAGATCTAATATATGAAACAAATCTTTAAATATTAGGAATACTATCTCTTGAAGATAAAAGTTGTAATCAACTTCCAAGTAAGTCAACTTCCAAGGAAGTCACAAGGAAGTCTGAGGTTGAAGAACAAAAATAAAGCCTATTCACCAAGTGAAAGTTGCTCAGATCAGATCAGATCAGTCGCTCAGTCGTGTCCGACTCTTTGCAACCCCATGAATTGCAGCACGCCAGGCCTCCCTGTCCATCACCAACTCCCGGAGTTCACTCTTTGCGACCCCATGGACTATACAGTCCATGGAATTCTCCAGGCCCGAATACTGGAGTGGGTAGCCTTTCCCTTCTCCAGGGGATCTTCCCAACCCAGGGATCAAACCCAGGTCTCCCTCATTCCAGGTAGGTTCTTTACCAGCTGAGCCACAAGGGAAGCCCACTATTCATGGAAATCTGGGTTTGAAAAACAAAAATGAAACCTATTCAAAAACAAATAAATAAAACTGCTTATAAACCTTCAGAGATGGTAGAATGCTAAAGTGTTGTGAAAAATCAAATATACTCCATTTAGTTCCTGACATATTCCAAAAAGGCAGCGAGGAGATCCAGTAGGTTTCATCAACTAGTCAGTTGCTAAGCAACTCATCGTTAATATGGATGTAAAGTGCCTTGATAATGATAATGGGCATCAGAGGATGTCCTTGCATTAGTACAGTGACCCAATCATAGAGAAATGCAAAAATAAAGAAGGATAAAAACCAGGTAGTCCTCAGATGCTAACCTCAAACAACAGACCTTTAAGAAGATCTTATGTCTTAGCACAAATATATGTACTGAACACGTGACCATTTCACAGCAGATTTCTTCATTATAGAAGTACTACACAAGTCACAAGAGTACTACGAAAACAATCTGAGTAATGACATGCTTAAAATAAAACAAAAATCTTTATTTCGATGTCTGTTTCCATATTTTCAATTTATGTTGTAAAATAGTATTCTTAAAATTAAATCCCAAGTTCTCAAGTTATTATCACTGTCATTTTCACTGCTGATGAATAAAAAACTTCATTTATGATAAAAAAAAAAGAGTCCTAAAAAGTGTACCAGTCGCATGGGAAGGTTTTTGAAAATGCACCAGGTATCCTTTACTAGCTATGGCCATTACATTTTTTATAATTATACAGTCATGCAGAGACATAAGAGCATACTGAAATTAAAGAGAATGATAAAATAGCAGAGCCTTTCTACTTGATCATAAATTCTCACGAGACACAGATGGAGACCCTCTACAAATTGACGACAGCCTGAGATAATCTTGTGGCTTCCCTGGTGGCTCAGACAGTAAAGAATCTGCTGCAGTGCAGGAGACATGGGTTTGATCCCAGGGCTGGGAAGATCCCCTGGAGGAGGGCATGGTAACCCACTGCAGTAATCTTGCCTGGAGAATTACATAGACAGAGGAGCCTGCTGGGCTACAGTCCATAATCTGGCTGTGTGAGCACACGGCCATTAACATCATGAGTTGTTTCTGCTTTGGGGTTCACCCCAGAACATTCTACATATATATAGAGCTTATATATGTCTTATATATATATAACAGAGCAGACGTCAAAGGAAAATGAACGGTACTCCTCAGTTTTCTTCCTCTCGGGGTAATTTTAAGATTGTTTTCACTCTGATTCACTTATGGCCTCAAAAGTTAGACCATCTTACTACCAATAAGAGTTGCCAAGAGCTACACAGAACAAGGTTGAAAAAAGGTGGGACTAAAAGAAAGTGTAATTTTTTTAAATAACAAATACAGAATCTTTCATGGAAAGTTTTCTAAAAGTTACATTTGTATCTCAATTTCTAAAGATCAATTTTTATAATTTAACAAAAAACTAAATTAAAAGTGAAATGTCTTTGATAAATTAACTATGTGAACACTTGAAATACATAAAAATGATAAGCTAGTGTTCATGGTGTTGACTGAATTCACATGTCAACTGTCAGGTACAGTGTGAGTGCCTCTGAGCTGAGAGCTCTCTATTGCTGTTGTTCAGTCGTTCCATCGTGTCTGACTCTGTGACCCCATGGACTGTAGCCCACCAGGGTCCTCTGTCCATGGGGTTCTCCAGGCAAGAATACTGGAGTGGGTTGCCATTCCCTTTTCCAGGGGATCTTTCAGACCCAGGGATTAAACCCACATCTCTGACATTGGCAGGCAGATTCTTTACCAATGAGCTACCTGGGAAGACCCCAACTCCTCTGAGCCAAGGTTACTGGCCTGCTCTCTGTTTATTCTGTAGAAGCTGAGATGGGAACCACAGCCAGCTCCCTGCCCCTCCTCAGCCCACAGGGCAAGTGGGCAGCTCACCACTCATGCCCCATCATGCCTCACCAAACATCCTCTGGCCAGCATTTTTCCTTTGGAGAAATTGAACAGGCCATTTTCGTATATTCGGTGTGGATTAAGTACAAAGAGCACTGTGCACCTCCATTAAAATAGAAACCTAATTGTTGTGTTGTTAACAAACATAACTCAAGTGTTAATTGTTAACAAATAAAAAGACCAACACCTTTGGGAGCTGCCAAGGGTTTTCACAGATTTCTACCTTCAGTGAGTCAGTTCTTCTTTCTCCCTTTTCACTCCATTTAACCAATGAGAAAAGGCAAGTCTGCTTATTTTCAAAATCCACATTATTGAAAGCCCAGAAAACAATTATGGAAAACAGGGCAGAGCAAAATGCCACAGTCATTCATGCTGTTTGAAGTTTTCCTGAACATCTGTTTTCTGTTACTTCTTTCTCACATAAATGTGTTATATGTATGCCCTCAAAATACTAGAGTCTGGAATATAAAGAATTGTTTTGGCACAAAGCTAGTGGAGGTGATGGAATTCCAGTTGAACTATGTCAACTCCTGAAAGATGATGCTGTGAAAGTGTTGCACTCAATATGCCAGCAAATTTGGAAAACTCAGCAGTGGCCACAGGACTGGAAAAGGTCAGGTTTCATTCCAATCCCAAAGAAAGGCAATGCCAAAAAATGCTCAAACTACCACACAAGTGCACTCATCTCACACGTTAGTAAAGTAATGCTCAAAATTCTCCAAGCCAGGCTTCAGCAATATGTGAACCATGAACTTCCAGATGTTCAAGCTGGTTTTAGAAAAGGCAGAGGAACCAGAGATCAAATTGCCAACATCTGCTGGATCATCGAAAAAGCAAGAGAGTTCCAGAAAAACATCTATTTCTGCTTTATTGACTATGTCAAAGTCTTTGTGTGGATGACAATAAACTGTGGAAAATTCTGAAAGAGATGGGAATACCAGACCACCTGATCTGCCCCTTGAGAAACCTGTATTCAGGTCAGGAAGCAACAGTTAGAATTGGACATGGAACAACAGACTGGTTCCAAATAGGAAAAGGAGTACATCAAGGCTGTATATTGTCACCCTGCTTATTTAACTTATACGCAGAGTACATCATGAGAAACGCTGGGCTGGAGGAAGCACAAGCTGGAATCAAGATTGCCAGGAGAAATATCAATAACCTCAGATATGCAGATGACACCACCCTTATGGCAGAAAGTGAAGAAGAACTAAAGGGCCTCTTGATGAAAGTGAAAGAGGAGAGTGAAAAAATTGGCTTAAAGCTCCACATTCAGAAAACTAAGATCATGGCATCTAGTCCCATCACTTCATGGCAAATAGACGGGGAAACAGTGGAAACAGTGGCTGACTTTATTTTTCTGGGCTCCAAAATCACTGCAGATGGTGATTGCAGCCATGAAATTAAAAGATGCTTACTCCTTGGAAGGAAAGTTATGACCAACCTAGATAGCATACTGAAAAGCAGAGACATTATTTTGCCAACAAAGGTCTGTCTAATCAAGGCTATGGTTTTTCCAGTGGTCATGTATGGATGTGAGAATTGGACTATAAAGAAAGCTGAGCACTGAAAAACTGATGCTTTTGAACTGTGGTGTTGGAGAAGACTCTTGAGAGTCCCTTGGACTGCAAGGAGATCCAACCAGTCCATCCTAAAGGAGATCAGTCCTGGGTGTTCATTGGAAGGACTGATTTTGAAGCTGAAACTCCAATACTTTGGCCACCTGAGGCGAAGAGCTGACTTACTGGAAAAGACCCTGATGCTGAAAAAGATTGAGGGCAGGAGAGGAAGGGGACGACAGAGGATGAGATGGTTGGATGGCATCACCGACTCAATGGACATGGGTTTGGGTGGACTCTGGGAGTTGGTGATGGACAGGGAGGTCTGGCGTGCTGCGGTTCATGGGGTCGCAAAGAGTCAGACACGACTGAGCTACTGAACTGAATTGAACTGAATACAGAAAGTACTTCCTTACCATATCAGAAGTAAAGGTCAGAGTCTTAGAGAGTAGGTAAAAACATCCTTTCTCTTTCGGTCTACTAATTTCTTCAGTCTGATGAAGAATGATCTGATTTCTTCAAGCTGATTTGATCCAAATCAAAAATAGAGCTAATGTACATAGTTTTGAATTTGAACTGTTAATAAATCAGTTTTAGCTCATAGTTACTGTTTTATGTATCTCACAAGAACTTTCACCAACTGATCCATAAATAAGGTGACTAAATAGAGTTTTGTAATTATGTTTTTGAAAAAAAATTCATCATCTTCAGGTAGTTGTATTACAGCTTTATTTTGAGGATTATTAGTTTGGATTATTTTAAATCAGGACACAATTGAGAAAAGCCATAATAATGCCTTTCAGAGAAGTAAGAAGCACTATGCACTCTTGTGCTGCAGTCTCTGCCCAGCACCGTGAAGACAGGGCTCAGCACATAAAAGAACTGTCTGCTGAAGAACAACAACTTATCTATGCTCAGTATTAGCAAGAGCCCCAAGGCAACACCAAAGATGTTGTCAAAGTGTAGCTGGGAACCTGTTAGCTGGGAATCTGTTGATGGCAGCTTTACAGTTATCACTTTGAAACTTGTAAGCTAGAGTTTTGGTCAGAGTGCACGCTCTCTGCAGATGTATGAAGAAAGCTTTTGTGCTCTGGCTGTGTGCTTCTAAAACCTGATGAAATGACTGTGTGACTTGACACGTGCACTCAACTGTACACTTAGGTAACACCCAAATCAAACTGGTTATCTCAGTTTTCAAAAGTGAAATTTTCAGGGACCTCACTGGTGGTTCAGTGGTTAAGAATCCACCTGGCAATGCAGGGGAACTAGGGTTCAGTTGCTGATCGCTGATCAGAGAACTAAAATCCCACATAAAAAGGGGCAACAGAGCTTCCATGCTGAAGGTAAGTTACAGGGCTCAAAATAGCCTGGAGTTAAAACTCCCCGCCAGGTCCTCCCCACCATTCTATGCAAAACAAAGAACTCTCTCACCCGAAGGAAAAAATGGACATTAGGGCTGATTATGCCCAGCTCCTAGGCAGTTCCATCCTCTGGCTGATCTCCAGAATTCCCTGCCCCAGCTGTTTAAGAGATAACTAATCTGAAACAACCTTGGAGAAGACCAGGCCCCCTCAAAACAGTTTTCCACATATACGCCTATACTTACTCTTTTCTTGGGTTAGTGCAGCAGCGCACTAATCTGACTGCTGCCCCTTCTCACCTCATTAAAGGTAATTTGTTCCTGGAAGGGGCCGGTCTCCTTCTTTTTCCGAACCAACTCCCTTACCCTACACATGCCACAGCTCCTGAGTCGCAGAGCCACAACTAGAGTTTGCACAGTGACTCAAAAGATCCCACATAACGCAGCGAAGATACCCTGTGCCCCAACTAAGACCTCATGCAGCCAAACACATAATAAATAAATAAATTCTTTAAAAAGGTGAAAATTGTCAGCCATTTGGAAGAATAATACATTTGAAATCTGGGTGAGTTAATACATTTCTGAAAGAGCTGATTTCCTTGCACCACATGAGGGGGTTTTACAAGTCTGGAGAGAGTGGGAGCTATGGGAAACACATGGGGTTAAGGGAAGGCCACGGTAGCCAGACACACGGGTGGAGGAGGCTAGACCAATTGCAGAGGGGAGCGGCTAAGCGTAGAAACTCAGTTGGGAGGATGCTACCATCACCACTGTCTGCTTCCTGACAGAATTTAGAAGCTTAGGAAAGAGTTTTCTCACTATCTCTTTTAATGAGATGCTTGGGGCAGGATATCTGGGAGTCTGTGGGATGCAGGTGGAGTGTCATGGGCGCTGCAGGCATCAGAAGGCTTGGCCGGAGCTGGGTGTCCGCCTCTGTGGACCACGCAGGTGAAGGTGGGAGGGAGGCCCCACTTACGGGTCACCTGTGTCTTTCCAGAGCTGCTGTGTCCCCCCTCACAAGGCAGCCACTTCCCCCCAACAAGGGTCCCAAGTGGAGGCGGAGGAAGTGGCCAGTCCTACATCAGGAAAAGAGTATGTCAAGGCTGTATATTCTCACCCTGCTTATTTAACTTCTATGCAGAGTACATCAGCAAAATGCTGGGCTGGATGAAGCACAAGCTGGAATCAAGACTGCCAGGAGAAATATCAATAACCGCAGATATGCAGATGATACCACCCTTATGGCAGAAAGCAAACAGGAACTAAAGAGCCTCTTGATAAGGGTAAAACAGGGGAGTGAAAAAGCTGGCTTAAAACTCAACATTTAAAAAATGAAGATTATGACATCTGGTCCCATCACTTCATAGCAAATAGATGAAGAAATAATGGAAACAATGAGAGATGTTTATTTTCTTGGGCTACAAAATCAGTGTAGATGGTGACTAGAGCCATGAAATTAAATGACGCTTGCTCCTTGGATGAAAAGCTATGATCAACCTAGACAGCATAGTAAAAAGCAGAGACATTACTTTGCCAACAAAGGTCTGTCTAGTCACAGTTATGGGTTTTCCAGTAGTCATGTATGGATGTGAGAGTTGGACCATAAAGAAGACTGAGCATCGAAGAATTGATGCTTTTGAACTGTGGTATTGGAGAAGACTCTTGACAGACCCTTGGATGGCAAGGAAGATCCAACCAGTCCTTCCTAAAGAAAATTAGTCCTGAATATTCATTGGAAGGATGGATGCTGAAGCTGAAGTTCCAATACTTTGGCCACCTGATGTGGAGAACTGACTCATTGGAAAAGACCCTGATGCTGGGAAAGATTGAAGGTAGGAGGAGAAGGGGATGACAGAGGATGAGATGGTTGGGTGGCATCACCAACTCAATGGACATGAAGTTCAGCAAACCCTGGGAGATGATGAAGGACAGGGAAGCGTGGTGTCCTGCAGTCCATGGGGTCGCAAAGAGTCAGACACAACCAAGAGACTGGACAACAACAAATCTACAGAAAACTGTACAAGATCATATTCATTGTGAGCTGCTCTTATGTCTAAATTAAAATGTTCCTACTGGGATAGCAATGCATTTTCACTTATTCTTTTTTGGATGAAGAATAATGCTTGTCCACCACCTCCCATTGATAACATCAAAGGTGAGCAATGAGCAGAGAAAAGAGAAAGAGGCGTAAAGGTAGGACTGGAAAGGGAAGAGAAGAAAGAGCCTGTAAGTCAGTTATTGGACCAGACCTTCTGCTCTGTGGGCTGCCATCACCATCAGTCAACAGGGAGGAAGGGCATGGGGACAGAATTCATTAAAGTAAGGAGCTCAGAATCCGCCTGCAATGCAGGAGACCCCAGTTCGATTCCTGGGTCAGGAACATCCCCTGGAGAAGGGATAGGCTACCCACTCCGATATTCTTGGGCTTCCCTGGTGGCTCAGCTGATAAAGAATTTGCCTGCAATGTGGGAGACCTGGGTTCAATCCCTGGGTTGGGAAGATCCCCTGGAGAAGGGAACAGCTACCCACTCCAGTATTCTGCCCTGGAGAATTCCATGGACTGTATGGAGGTTGCAAAGAGTCAGACACAACTGAGCAACTTTCACTTTCAAGGAGCGCAGGAAGTCACAGAGATTTAGAGTCAGTGGGAGGTGAGAGCTTCCTGTCACAGCTCCTGAAACCCTTGGTCACTGGTTGATAGAAGATTATGGTCAATGACATGTGTGTACATCAGTGACCCTTCATGCTTATGAGGGCTATTACGCGTCAAGCCTCGCAGTTTCTTGTGAGACAAATCACTTACCAGACTGTCTTAGGACATCTGAGGTGTCTCATTTTTTTTATCTCTTTTATCAAAATGCCTGAGCCTAATGGGCAAAAGCACTGTGTGATTTAGTTTCTCAGAGAAGAGTTTAAAATAAACGGAAAGAATGTTTCAAATTTTAACACAGAAATGCAAGATCGACCAAAGTTTAGGTTATTTCAAAATCATTCCTTTAAAAAAGAAAGTCCTAACTACTTCCAGATAATTTGGAACATGTTATTTCATAATCAGATTTCTAACTTTGGTGATATTATTTTTTCTGCTAATGCAGATGAAGGACTTCCCCACTGGCTTAGACGGTAAATTTAAAAGAAACAGAAGTTACATTGTCTAGAATTTAATCAGGGTACAATGGTGAGAAAGCAGAAATAACAGCAAAATAGAAAATATATTCAGGTCACCTGCCACCGACAACACATTGTGTATCAATGTTACTATAATATGGAATACAGGTTAATTTAAAAAAGAATACTCAGGAAAAACACAAAAGCTTTTGGGTTTTCTTCAAGTACATTCCACATTAAATTACAGCCCTGAATTAAAATTCTGGAAAGCTTTCATTTCCCAGGTAATCACAATTGGGCTTGAGAAAAGCCTGTCACCTTGTGGCCATTCCCTGCAATAGCAACCGTAAAAGTTTTGCTTGTGAGTCCTTGTTCAGTTGCTCAGTGGTGTCCGACGTTATGACACAAACTATTCACAGCACATACAGCTCACTGTGGGGCTTCAGCGTAGTGGGTCGCCAGGCTGGGCAGGCTCCAGGGCAGGAAAAGCAGGTCCAGGGTCCAGAAGAAAGCCTTTCAGGGGAGGCGCTCAAGTACACTCCCTGAATAGGATTCAATTTAGGGAAGTTAACACTCAGGTTACCTCTGAGAGCATACTGAGAGTTTTCCAGGCAGTCAGGAAAGAACAATGGATGCAGAGGTGATGAACAGAAATAATCACAAATGACTCTGCATACCTAAGATGAAGAAGTGTTTGGGTATAAGAGAAGGTGAGGGCGATTTACAAGGTTCAGATTAGGAGCACTTCTGTGTACCATTTCAAAGGCTTTGATTTTGTACATAGGAACTGAGGAAACACTGAAACTTTGGAAGGGGAGGTTGGTGTTTGAAGGAAGACCCCCTGAAGACAGAAGGCTTCTCATGGGGCTGATCTAAATGACCCCACTAAGACCTATTTTTTGTTTTTTAATTTTAAAATTTATTTTATTACTTTTACAGCTTTATTAGGAAATAATTGACATACATCACTGTATAAGTTTAAGGCATACACCACAACAGTTTTGATTGATATGTATTGAGAAATGATTACTACAGTAGGCTCAGTTAACATCCATCTTCTCATTCATCATTTTCTTATCTCTTGAATTATGCTTTGAGTATTTCATAAGACTTTAGAAGATTCACATATCTCTAGCTGAGTTATGCTCATTCTAATGCCTTTAAACAAAATTGGAACAGTCACATTATTTTTCTTTAATTTTTTTTTATTGGAGTATAGCTACTTTACACTGTTATGTTAATTTCTGCGGTACAGCAAAGTGAATCAGCCACATGTATACACATATCCCCTCATTTTCGGATTTCCTTCCCATTTAAGTCAGCACAGAGCACTGAGTAGTTTCCTGTGCTGTACAGTAGGTTCTCCTTAATTATCTATTTTATACATCACAGCCTTGTCCTGGTGAAGGGGCTTGCATAACTCAGTGAAACTATGAGCCATGCCATGCAGGGCCACCCAAGACAGACAGGTCATAGTGAAGAGTTCTGACAAAATGTGGTCCACTGGAGAAGAAAGTGGCAACACATTCCAATATTCTCACCTGGAAAACCCCATGAACAGTGTAAAAAGGCAGCAGTCCATGGAATCGCAAAGGGTTGGACACAACTTAGCAACTGAACAGCAACAAAGTGAATAGAAGACCCAATTTTTAAAAGAGTATTTCCTGTTACTTTCATAGAAGTACAATGTAAATGTCTAGATTACTGATAGTTACTGTTTCTTAAACTGTTTAATTGAAGTACTGAAGCGTAATTGTCATATGCGTGGGTGCCTGCTTTAGTCCTGCTCTTTGTGATCCCATAAACTGTAGCCTGCCAGGCTCCTCTGTCCACGGGATTTTACAGGCGAGAATACTGGAGTGGGTTGCCATTTCCTCCTCCAAGGGATCTTCCCAACACAGGGATCAAACCTGCATGTCCTGTGACTCCTGCATTGCAGGTGGATTTTTTTACCCACTGAGCCACCGGGGGAGTCCTGTAATTGGCATAGAAGCAATGATGTTCTGTGCTGTGCTTAGTTGCTCAGTCACGTTCGACTCTTTGTAACCCCCACGGACTGTAGTTCACCAGGCTCCTCTGTCCGTGCAGATTCTCCAGGCAAGAATACTGGAATGGGTACCGTGCCCTCCTCCAGGGTATCTTCCAAACCCAGGGATCGAATCCAGGTCTCCCTCATTGCAGGCAGATTCTTTACTATCTGAGCCACCAGCCCATAAACAATGATAGTTTGGAGGAAAATAGTAAAGCTCTATTTGATCAGCTGTGCTTGGTGTGTCCCACAGAACAGACTGACTCAGAGATGGAGGCGTGAAGTGTATTTCTAAATTCATGTTTAGGAAAACCGGGACTGATGGTACTATTAGCTCCACACACACTTCATCACTCACTCTCATCTCCATGACCTAAATAAAGCAGATGGAATCTAAGATACCATGTTGCAGTAGAGAAAAGTGTGTAAAAAATGGAACTACAGTGAATTTATTTCAAATAGTAAGTGCTCAAGTACAAGACTGAATGTATCATAAAAGAAAGGACAGTGGCAATTAGATGAATCAAAAATACTGAGTCCAGGTACTTCCCTGGTGGTCCAGTGGCTAAGACTCCACAGTCCCAGTGCAGGGGGTATGGGTCTGATCCCTGATCATGACAGGTTGTTGCTGAGCCATTAAAGATGCTGGGATTCTTGGCCTCCGGAGGAGAAGAATTCAACCTGGGGCCAGTGACGAGGCTTGATCGCTCAGACCTTTTGTGTAATAAAGTTTTATTAAAGTATAAAACAGATAGAGAAGGCTTCTGACATAGACATTGGAAGGGGGCAGAAAAAGTGCCCACCTGCTAGTCTTAAAGAGTCGGACACGACTGAGTGACTGAACTGAACTGAACGGATATACCTACTAGCAGGCTGCTAATTAGAGAAAGGAAACATCTCGAAACTCAGAGAGTGGCACCAGGCCTCTCTGGTGCCTGGAAATGGCCTGGAAAATCCCATGGACAGAGGAGCCTGGTGGACTGCAGTCCATGGGGTTGCTAAGAGTCGGACACGACTGAGTGACTTCACTTTCATGCATTGGAGAAGGAAATGGCGACCCACTCCAGTGTTCTTGCCTGGAGAATCCCAGGGACGGGGGAGCCTGATGGGCTGCTGTCTCTGGGGTTGCACAGAGTCGGACAGGACTCAAGCGACTTAGCAGCTTAGCAGCAGCAGCCTTCCTGCCTGTTACCCTCTCAGTCAGGGAACTAGATCCCACATGTCGCAACTAAAGAGTCCGCACGCTGTAATGAAGATGAAACAGTCCACACACTGCAACTAAGGCCTATGGCAGCTAAATACATTTTAAAATAAGTTTTAAGAAAAAGAAATATTGAGTCCATTTTTACTAAGTAAGAATATTGAATAATGTTATTATATGATTGCAAATAAATGTTACAAGATGGTGAAATGTGCTGAAGGAAAATATTATTGTAACAACATTTAAACACTTCAGATAAACAAGGACTATAACCATCATTTTATTGCAAGCAAACTATGCATGCTATGGCTGACAAAAGTGGCCCTTATTTTTCTCATGTAATTGGCTCTTTTTATCATGCTATTCTGCCAACTAAAGAAGCCCACTGAACTGCATCCTGAAGGTTTGCAGCAGGCTGAGTCTGCACTCCCGGAGCCCAGTAATTTTTCCAAGTGAAAACAACTTGCTTGACTTATAAATCTTGACTTATAAAAATGTTACAACATAATCCTAAAGTGTAGCATAGGGAACTGTGACAATTCCCACAATTATAATACAATGTAACAGGATCTAAAATGGAAATATTTTGGTGCATGTTACATAAATGGCAAGAGAATAGTAGAGGTTCAGCTCTGTACTTACTATTATAAAGTTATCATAAGCAGAAATAATGGCTATATTTCATTATTATCGTTTTTAGTCTCACTGTTTGTGATCTTAAGCACAAAGTCAGTTAAGCACATATTAGACAATTTACAATTTCTTATGACTCATAAGAAAGGATTACATCTGAATTATTTACCCAGATGTGTCGGAAAAAAAAAGATTACACTTGTTTACTCATGACTAGTAATCTAATACAAAATAAAGGAAAACTTGTTCTCCTCAAGCATCGGGGCATGACTAGTAATCTAATACAAAATAAAGGAAAACTTGTTCTCCTCAAGCATCGGGGTCGACAGAAACGTTTCAGTGCCTACTGGGGTTCACCGTGAATACTAGTGTGTTTACATCAATAAAAACTAGACTAACGTTTCTGAGGACTGTTTCTCGGGAGTAAGTAGACTGATAATCATCACAGCTTTATTTCCAGGGAGACACACTTGGAGGAGATGAGCCCGAGGTGCCTTCTCTCCTGAAGGAGGAAGCACACTGTTTGCTCGGATGACTGCGGGGCTGACCTGCACTCCCTGGCTTTGCTCTCACCTAAGGAGCGGTTCGAACTTCCCAGGTGACTCAGTGGTAAAGGATCTGCCTGCCAAGCAAGAGACATAGGTCGGAGCCCTGGGTCAGGAGGATCCCCTGAAGAAGGGAATGGCAATCCACTCCAGTATTCTTGCCTGGGAAATGCCGTGGACAGAGGAGTCTGGCGGTTCCAGTCCATGGGACCCCAAAGATCTGACGCAACTGAGTGACTAACACTTTCACTGTGAATGAGCAACCGCAAGGCAAAGGGAGGCACTGAATCACATCCACTGACCACCAGCATTTACAGCCTCAGCCAGACCTGGGCTGTGAGGTCACCCAGCCCCGACACCAAAAGCATGAGATGAAGAAGAGGAGCAACGAGTGCCTGTGTCCTGTGTCGTCTGCCCTCAGGTACGTACGTCTGTCTCCTTTTTACAAGATGACATTCGGAGTTCCTGCTGCAGTTGGGTCCCTAGCGTCCATTAGGTAACTTGGATTAGCCGGCCCCACTCCAGCTCCTGCCCCTGCATGGATGCACTCTCTCTCAGTCAGGCACCAAGTGGAACCTCAGAGTTCTCCACGCACAGCGGGCATCTCCACCTCCATCACACCTGTGTGGAGTCAGGGGCGTGAAGCTTTTGTGAGTCTAAACCAACACACCAAGATCCAGGGGCACAGTGTCAAGTATCAGGACTAACAAGTGGGACTTCCCTGGAGGTCCACTGGGTAAGCTTCCACCTATCAGTGCAGGGGACACAGGTTCAATCCCTGGCCTGGGAAGATCCCACATGCTGCGGGGCAGCTAAGCCTGAACGCTACAACTACTGAAGCCCGTGCACCGAGAGCCCACAACATGCTCCACACAAAAAAAGAAGCCACTGCAATGAGAAGCCCTGGCACTCGCAGGAACTAGAGGGGAGCCCCCTGTCACAGCAACTAGACAAAGCCTGAGTGCAGCAAGAAGACCCAGTACAGCCGAAAATAAAATAAAAATCAAAGCCAAAACATAAGACTCACAAGTGGTCCATGCTGTGTCTCAAATAGCAAAATATAACTGTGCTGAAAAGTATGAATAACACATTTATTGACTGCAGTGACCTACTCTTAGAAGGGAGTTTAAAAATAAACCATTTTAATAATCTTTGCTGACTGTTTATCTGCTTTTTAAAAGCAACTTTCTGTTAAACAAATGTTTTCCAATGATCAATAAAGCAAGCTAGTACAAATTTATGTTCTTTACAACAGAAAGAATACACACACAAGAAATATTTGAAAGTGGGAAAGTGCCTTTTTTAGAGTTCTATGGTTATAGAAGGATTTGTATGCTAGAGAAAGTGTGTATCCTCTCCTAAGATGGTTTCACATTCATGGGACAGTCAACATCTCCTTCTCCAGCTGCTATTGGACCCCTGGGCATTTCTAATACTTTTCTTCATTTGACAATATGCTCAGTCGCTCAGTCATATCCGACTTTTTGAGACCACATGGACTGTAGCGCACCAGCCTCCTCTGTCCATGGGATTCTCCAGGCAAGGATAGTAGAATGGGTTGCCATGCCCTTCTCCAGGGGATTTTCCCGACTCAGGAATCAAACCCGTGTCTTTTGCACCTCCTGCACTGGCAAGTGGATTCTTTACCAGTGCACTACCTAAGAAGCCCTAATACGATGTTACAAACTTAAAAACAAATCCCCTGTGTGATAGAACTGGAGGCTAAATGTAAATCTACCAGCTGTTCACACTAAGTCGACAAGGCTTCTCTTTACCACCCCCTCCAAAGCCATCCCGTCACTGGGAGCAGGAGCCACAGCCACCACAATACATAACCTGTGAGCTGAGTCTCCTCAGTCCTGCTCCCTCTCCCTGGCCCCAGACGGACAGGCTTCCTCGCTGCGCTCCTGCCTTGGGGTCTTTGCAGGTTCTGTTCCCTCGCCTGAGAACAAGCTTCCACAAGTGTCCCCCGCATCTCTGGCACACAACAGGCTCCTGCACTCTCAGGCTGTTCAAATGTTACCTTCTTAGAGAGATAACCCTTAACCATCTTTACAAACACTGTATCAACACCAGAAATTCCCTAAATAGCTTCCCTGCTTGTTTCGTTCACAGCGCTTAATGACATATATCTCCGCAGTTTCCTTTATTTATAGGTTTATTAATCCCCCGTCTTCTCTTTCTCCTCACTAGACCTTGCGCTCCATGAGGACAGGTTTTGATTGCTTATCCATTGCTTGCAACCCTAGAGCCTACTCAAGTGCCTAATGTGCAGTCAGGTTTTTTGTTTTGTTTGTTTGTTTTCTAATGGGGTATAGATTCTTTACAATGTTGTGTTCATTTCTACCACACAGCAAAGTGAATCAGCTATGCAGATGCATAAATCCCCTCATTTCTGGACTTCCTTCCCATTTAGATCATCACAGAGCACCGAGTAGGGTTCCCTGTGCTGTGCAGTAGGTTTCCCTTAGTTACCTATTTTATGCACAGTAATGAGGGCTGAGGGGTAATTTCATATCAAGGGAAATTTTTTTTTTTTTTTTTACTATTCAATTATGTCTGCCTCTGAAGTCGCATCTTAGAATGTGAACCATCACCAGCACAACTCAGAGCAACCATGCTCACCCTAACCCTATTCTGCCTGAGGCCTTGCAATGTCTCCCGCATTCTCCCGTGGTCCACACCGAAATGGGGACGCACAAAGCCTTACCAGTAAAATTCCACCACCTGGTTCCGGTGACTCAGCCCTGACATGACATTGAAAGTCAGCATCAGTGCCGTGGATGGAACTGTTTCAAAGGCTGAATGTGGTAATCAGAGCCAATATTTAATCAATATACTATTCAAACAAAAAGTGAATACTCTCATCTCCTCACAAATATGTTTTTATTGATTCTTCTCTTTCTTAAATCTTTGTCCTTTTTATTTCACTACTACAACATTAGGCCATTTATTTGAAAGGTTTTTTCTTTTTCATATCATTTTAAAATTGTCTTATGAAACTATCATCTTTATTCATGCAAACATAATGCCATAATCAAACAGTTTAAACTCGTGTTTAATTTAAAACAGTTTCTGCTCTGTTTTCCAGATGATTGTACAGGAGGCAGTGATCAAGACCGTTCCCAAAAAAAAGAAATGCAAAAAGGCAAAATGGCTGTCTGAGGAGGCCTTACAAATAGCTGAGAAAAGAAGAGAGGCTAAAGGCAAAGGAGAAAAGGAAAGATAAATATATACCCATTTGAATGCAGACTTCCAAAGACTAGCAAGGAGAGATAAGAAAGCCTCCCTCAGTGATCAATGCAAAGAAATAGAGGAAAACAATAGAATGGGACAGGCTAGAGATCTCATCAAAAAAATTAGAGATACCAAGGGAACATTTCATGCAAAGATGGGCACAGTAAACAACAGAAATGGTATGGACCTAACAGAAGCAGAAGATATTAAGACGAGGTGGCAAGAATACACAGAACTATACAAAAAAGATCTTCACGACCAAGATAATCACAATGGTGTGATCACTCACCTAGAGCCAGACATCCTGGAATGCAAGGTCAAGAGGGCTTTAGGAAGCATCACTACGAACAAAGCTAGTGGAGGTGATGGATTTCCAGTTGAGCTATTTCAAATCCTAAAAGATGATGCTGTGGAAGTGCCGCATTCAGTCAGTAAGTCATTTCAGTTGCTCAGTCACGTCCAACTCTTGGCAATCCCATGGACTGCAGCACACTGGGCTTTCCTGTCCATCACCAACTGCTGGAGGTTACTCAAACTCATGTCCATTGAGTCAGTGATGCCATCCAATCATCTCATCCTCTGTTGTCCCCTTCTCCTCCCACCTTCAATCTTTCCCGGCATCAGGGTCTTTTCAAATGAGTCAGTTCTTTGCATCAGGTGGCCAAAGTACTGGAGTTTCAGCTTCAGCATCAGTCCTTCCTGAATATTCAGGACTGATTTCCTTTAGGATGGACTGGTTTGATCTCCTTGCAGTCCAAGGGACCCTCAAGAGTCTTCTCCAACACCACAGTTCAATATACCACCAAATTTGGAAAACTCAGCAGTGGCCACAGGACTTGAAAAGGTCAGTTTAATTCCAATCCCAAAGAAAGGTAATGCCAAAGAATGCTCAAACTACCACACAATTGCACTCATCTCATATGCTAGCAAAGTACTGCTCTAAATTTTCCAAGCCAGGCTTCAACAGTACATGAACCGTGAACTTCCAGATGTTCAAGTTAGATTTAGAAAAGGCAGAGGAACCAGAGATCAAATTGCCAACATCTGCTGGATCATCCAAAAAAGCAAGAGAGTCCCAGAAAAACATCTACTTCTGCTTTATTGACTATGCCAAAGCCTTTGACTATGTGGATCACAACTAACTGTGGAAAATCTTTCAAGAGATGGGAATACCAGACCACCTGACCTGCCTCCTGAGAAATCTGTATGCAGGTCAAGAAGCAACAGTTAGAACTTGGCATGGAACAACAGACTGGTTCCAAATTGGGAAAGGAGTACGTCAAGGCTGTATATTGTTACCCTGCTTATTTAACTTATTGTGCAGAGTGAATCATGAGAAACGCTGGATTGGATGAGTCACAAGCTGGAATCAAGATTGCCAGGAGAAATAGCAATAACATCAGATATGCAGATGACACCACCCTTATGGCATAAAGTGAAGAAAAACTAAAGAGCCTCTTGATGAAAGTGAAAGAGGAGAGTGAAAAAGTTAGCTTGAAACTCAACATTCAAAAAACTAAGATCATAGCATCTAGTTCCATCACTTCATGGCAAATATATGGGGAAACAGAAACAGTGGCAGACTTTATTTTGAGGGGCTCCAAAATCACTGCAGGTGGTGATTGCAGCCATGATATTAAAAGATGTTTGATTCTTGGAAGAAAAGCTATGACCAACCTAGACAGCATATTTAAAAGCAAAGACATTACTCTGTCAACAAAGGTCCTTTTAGTCAAAGCTATGGATTTTCCAATAGTCATGTAAGGATATGAGAGTTGGACTATAAAAGAAGCTGAGAGCTGAAAACTTGATGCTTTTGAACTGTGGTGTTGAAGAAGACTCTTGAGGGTCCCTTGGACTGCAAGGAGATCCATCCAGTCCATCCTAAAGGAGATCAGACCTGAATATACATTGGAAGGACTGATGCTGAAGCTGAAACTCCAATACTTTGGCCACCTAATGCAGAGAACTGACTTATTTGAAAAGACCCTGATGCTGGGAAAGATTGAAGGCACAAGGAGAAGGGGATGACAAAGGATGAGCTGGTTGGATGGCATCACCGACTCAATGGGCATGAGTTTGATTAATCTCCAGGAGTTGGTGATGGACAGTGAGGCCTGGCGTGCTGCAGTCCATTGGATCACAAAGAGTCGAATATGGCTGAGTGACTGAACTGAACTGAACTGACAGAAGAGTGTTTTAAAAAGATTCTGGGGGCTTCTTTGGTGGCTCAGTGGTAAAGAATCCACCTGCCAATGCAGGAGACATGGGTTCCATCCCTGGTCCAGGCAGACCCCACACGCTGCAGAGGAATTATGCCTGTGCCATAACTATTGAGCCTGTGCTCTAGAGCCTGGGAGCAACAAGAGAAACCACCACACACCACACCTAGAAAAAAGCCCACACATCAGTGAAGACCCAGCACAGCCATAAGCAAATAAATAAAAAATTTTTAAAGATTCTGTGCTGTACAGTAGGTTCTCATTAATTATCTATTTTATTCATAGTATCAATAATGTATATATGTCAATCCCAGTCCCCCAAATCATCTCACTCCTCTGTCCCCCGGTGACCTAAATGAGAAGGAAATCCAAAAGAAGAGGGGATATAGTTATACATACAACAGATTCACTTTGCTGTACAGTAGAAACAAACAGAACACTGTAAGGCAATTATACACCAATAAGTTTTATTTTTTTAAAGGAAAAAAGAGATTTGGGTCTCATGCACCATTTAAACCCTACCTTAAAAACAGATCTCTCTAAAAAGAATGAGTCAGGTGAAAGCAGAAGTGGCCTTGAACCTGCTAAATTACTTTAGCTGGCTTGTACAGTCACCCGAGAGCACACTTGTGAGTTTCTATATCACACAAAAACAGCGTGTCAAGGATTCAGGGTGGTTCAGTATCTCAGGCAATGATTTGCTATGTAAACAAACATCTGATGAGGAGACTTCCGTGTGGTTCCCAGGAACAGACTACTTATTCTTCAGAGTCTGTCATTTAGGAATCACCCTGTTGGGAAGACCTCGGTCAAGACAATGCCTGAAATGTCTTTCTATGTGGCCCTGAATATCTCGTCTCCAAGACAACCAGTCACTCACACACACATGTCTGTCACGGAGTCATCACATCCTGCTGACACAGTCACAAGTCTCAAGCTTCCCTGAATTACTTGCACAGATGTCCCCCCCAGCTTGTACTTACAATGTGTGGTCTCTGAGTATAGAGAGGATGAAGTCAGACTAACAAAACTGCATGTTCAAAGCTTTAAAAGTTATTATCATATAAATGTCACTGGTGACATCTTGCTCCATTACACTGGATAAGAAGCAAAAGTGTGTCAGTCGCTTCAGTTATGTCTGACTCTTTGCAACCACATGGATCCTCTGTCCATGGAATCCTCCGGGCAAGAATACTGGAGTGGGTAGCCATTCCATTTTCCAAGGGATCTTCTCAACTCAAGGACTAATGATCAGTAAATCAAGTCAAAACCTAATGTGCACTTTTTATTGGCACTAAGGAATGTTGCTTTTGCTTATAAGGTCCAAGGACTTCTTCATAACACTATGTCTCAGTGTCATTTTTCCCCAATGCTCCAGGCCTTCACCAGACCTGACCTCAAGAGAAACCACTTTACAGAGGTTAACCTACTCAGATTTCCTCACTGCCTAGCTGCCCCGGAGCCAGGAATTACCCACCTCTGTTCCGGTTCTGAATCCCACATGGGGTAACGAAACATCTGGAGTGGAGACACACAAGTGGAAATTACCACAGGAGCCAGTCCTGGGCTAGGAAAGCCTTAACTGTAATTTATGAGTTGCCTGAGGCTCATGGGCGACAACCTGTGTTAAAAACTCCAGAAGGACCTAATGATGGAGGGACACCCACAAGATTGTGGGCTTTTCCCTGAGGAGTTCAACCTGGTCCTCACATTAAATACCAGTGAGAAAAGCCTTTGTGCTCTAACAGAGACAGCACTCTGTTCTTCTTAACGAGGCTGCACAACCACCTGGGGTCATCAGGGCCTAACTGAAGGAGCAGAAAGAAAGAAACAAATGAAATGTATGAACCCATTTGTTGTTGTTCAGTCATGAAGTCATGTCTGACTCTTTGGAATCCCATGGACTACAGCACGCCAGGCTTCCCTGTCTTTCACTGTCTCCTGGAGTATGGTCAAACTCATGTTCACTGAGTCAGTGATGCCATCCAACCATCTCATCCTCTGTCGTCCCCTTCTCCTCCTGCCTTCAGTCTTTCCCAGCATCAGGGTCCTTTCCAATGAGTCAGTTCTTCGCATCAGATGGCCAAAGTATTGGAGCTTCAGAGTCAGCCCTTCCAAGGAATACTCAGGGTTGATTTCCTTTAGGATTGACTGGTTTGGTCTGTTTGCTGTCTGAGGGACTCTCAAGAGTCTTCTCCAGCACCACAGTTCGAAAGCATCAATTCTTCAGTACTCAGCATTCTTTATGGTCCAACTCTCACATCTATACATGACTACTGGAAAAACCATAGCTTTGACTAGATGCATCCCTGTTGGCAAAGTGATGTCTCTACTTTTTAATATGCTGTCTAGGTTGGTCATAGTTTTTCTTCCAAGGAGCAAGTGTCTTTTAATTTCATGGTCCAGTCATCATCTGCAGTGATTTTGAAGCCCCCCAAAATAAAGTCTGTTGCTATTTCCATTGTTTCCCCATCTATTGCCATGAAGTGATGGGACCGGATGCCATGATCTTCTTTTTGTGAATGTTGAGTTTTAAGCCAGCTTTTTCACTCTTATCTTTCACTCTCATCAAGAGGCCCTTTAGTCTCTCTTTGCTTTCTGCCATAGGGTGGTATCATCTGCGTATCTGAGGTTGTTGATATTTCTCCCGGTAATCTTGATTCCAGCTTGTGACTCATTGAGCCCAGTGTTTCTTATGATGTTCTCTGCATAGCAATTAAAGAAACAAGGTGACAGTATACGGCCTTGACGTACTTCTTTCCCAATTTTGAGCCAGTTCATTATTCCATGCCTGGTTCTAGCTGTTGCTTCTTGACCTGCATTCAAGTCTCTCAGGAGGCAGGTAAGATGGTCTGTTGTTCCTATCTCTTTAAGAATTTTCCACAGTTTGTTGTTATCCACACAAACAAAGCCTTTAGCATAGTTAATGAAACAGAAGTAGATGGTTTTCTGGAATTCTCTTTCTTTTTCTATGATCCAGTGGATGTTGACAATTTGACCTCTGGTTCCTCTGCCTTTCTAAATCCAGCTTGTACATCTGGAAGTTCTTGGTTCACGTACTGCTGAAGCCCATCTTGATGGATTTTGAGGATTACCTTGCTAGCATGTGAAATAAGCACAGTTGTGTGGTAGTTTGAACATTCTTTTGCATTGCCCTTCTTTTGGATAAGAAAGAAAACTGATCTTTTCCAGTCCGATGGCCACTGCTGAGTTTTTCAAATTTGCTGGCACACTGAGTGCAGCATTTTAATGGCATCATCGTCTTGAGGGTTATGAAACAATACCGGCTGGAATTTTATGCTCAATCTCCATAAGACCAAAGATAGACAAGAAATCCTGAGAGACACCAGAGCGGGGGAGAACAAAAAACAAAGCACCTTGTCTGGTGTTGAAATACCTTTCTAGGTCCAAGATGGAGCTTTTAGAGAAGGAAAATAATAAATTATTTAGACAGAAGGGGAAAATAGTTGTTTAGAGAGAAGGTCAGAAATTTAGGCCTATATAAAGGAAGAAAGAGCACTGAAGAAAGAATAAGTGAAGTCAAAATAAACTTTTATTTTTCTTAGTTCTCATGCATCTATCAGATAACATTTTGTTAAAGAATACTACCAGCAATATATTCAGTTATGTAATCATATATAATATACTTATATATGCTTGTGTATGCTTGTATATGGGCTTCGCAGGTTGCTCAGCAGTAAAGAATCTGCCTGCCAATGCAGGAGATGCAGGTTTGATCTCTGGGTTAGGAAAATCTCCTGGTAAAGGAAATGGCAACCTGCTCCAGTATTCTTGCCCGGTAAATCCCACAGTCCATGGGGTCACAAATAGTCAGGCATGACTTAGTGTCTAAACAATAACAACATGCTTGTATATACATTTTTAAAATGACAGCAAAGATTCAAGGGATTGAAGGAAGGGACTAGGATTATTTTGTTGCTGCTGCAAAGCTGCTAAGTCACTTCAGTCGTGTCCAACTCTGTTCGACCCCATAGACAGCAGCCCACCAGGCGCCCCCGTCCCTGGGATTCTCCAGGCAAGAACACTGGAGTGGGTTGCCATTTCCTTCTCCAATGCATGAAAGTGAAAAGTGAAAGTGAAGTCACTCAGTCATGTCCGACTCTTAGCAACCCCATGGACTGCAGCCTACCAGGCTCGTCCATCCATGGGATTTTCCAGGCAAGAGTACTGGAGTGGGGTGCCATTGCCTTCTTACTTTAAGGTATTTATACTACCTTTGAATTATGACATTATTTGAAAGTGGCCTACTATTAGCTGTAAATGTATGATGCAAACTCTAGGGCTACCACTAAAACAAGTAAAAAAAGAATATTTAAGTGATATGCTAATAAAAGGGAAAAAATGACATCATACAAAATGCTCAGGTAAAGTCACAAAAAGCAGGAAAAGTGTTGAAAAAAATTAGATGGTAAAGGGCAACAAATAAACTATAGTAACAAACATGGCAGATACGAATCCAGCTACCTCAGCAACCACTTTGAACATCAGTGATCTAAATGACCAATAATTGTTTGTAAGCTGGGTCAAAACAGCAGACTCAATCACACATTGTCTATAGGAAACTCACACTGAGTGTAAAGACAAACAGATGAAGGAAAATCCACATATAAACAGCAGTCCAGAGAAAACAGGAGTAACCTATTAATTTCACAGAACAAGCTTCAAAGCAGGGAAAGGTATCAGGGATAAAGAGAGTATTAAATAATGATAAAGGAATCAATTATCAAGAAGACATAACAATCCTTCATGTGAATGAACCTAACAATGGGCAAACTGTGTGAAGGAGAAACTAATAGAATTGCAAAAGACGTAGGTAAATCCATTATCCGAGCTGGAGATTTCAACACAAGTCTATTAGAAATGGACAGATCATCAGGAAGAAAATCAGGAAGGAAACTCAACCATAACATCTAGGAACTTCCCTTGTGGTCCAGTGGTTAAGAATCCGCCTTGCAATGCAAGGGACACACATTCAAACCCTGGTTCAGGATCTAAGATCCCACATGCCATGGCACAACTAAGCCCGCGTGCCACAACTCCTGAAGCCACGTGCTTTAGAGCCCACACCCCCAACTCCTGAGCCTGCACGTCACAACTAGTGAGCCTGTGAGCTGCAGCAAAGGATTCCACGTGATGCAGTGAAGATCCCGCATGCTGCAACTAAGACCCGACACAGCCAAATAAATGAATGTTAAACACATAACATTCGTCAACTGGATACAATTCACATCTACGAATTATGGCAACAACAGAACACACGTTGTTCTCATGCTCACCTGGAAGACTCACAAAGATACACCATGCCACATTCTGGGCCACAGACACACTTTAACAAGTTTAAAACAACAGAAATAATGTAATGAACCTCCCTGTTGGTACAGTGGAGAAGAGCCCATGTGCCATTGCAGGGGGCACAGGTTTGATGTCCGGTCCAGGAAGATTCCACAGGCCACAGAGCGACTAAGCCCATGCACCACAACCACTGAGCCTGTGCTCTAGAGCCCGTGCTCCACAAGGGAAGCCACCTCAGAGAGAAGCCGTGCACCACAGATGGAGAGGAACCCCCGTCTGTCGCAACTAGAGAAAAGCTCACACAGCAAGGAAGGCCCAGCACAGCCAGAAGCAAATTCTAAAAAACGAAAGGAAACTACAGACCAATATCTCTCATGAATATAAACGTGAACTATCGCTACGTGAAAATATTAGCAAATAGAACCCTGCTGCTAAGTCGCTTCAGTCGTGTCCGACTCTGTGCAACCCCATAGACGGCAGCCCACCAGGCTCCCCCGTCCCTGGGATTCTCCAGGCAAGAACACTGGAGTGGGTTGCCATTTCCTTCTCCAATGCATGAAAGTGAAAAGTCAAAGTGAAGTCACTAAGTCGTGTCCAACTCTTAGTGACCCCACGGACTGCAGCCTACCAGGCTCCTCCGTCCATGGGATTTTCCAGGCAAGAGTACTGGCGTGGGTGCCATTGCCTTCTCCAAAATAGAACCCAACAATGTATAAAAATAGTTATACACCACAATCAAGGGTGGTTTACCCCAAGTATGCAAAGTTGGTACAACATTTCTATTAATTTTAATTTTACAAAGAATAGTAATCCTGGTTGATCACATCTGGCTTTTAAATTTATCTTGTTAAGTAAAAAGGTGAAAAAGTAATAACTCAAAAGTATGGCCCAGGGATGTTCAGTTCGGCTCCTGCTACGTTTGTGTCTCCCCCAGATTCATGCATTAGACCTTGATGCCCATGTGATGGTACTGGGAGGTGACCCAGGAGAGACACTTCATCGTGAGAGTGGAGCCCTCAGGAATGGGGTCAGTGCTGTTACAGAAGGACCATGGAGCCCCTGCCCCTATCTCCCTGTGAGGGAGACCCTGGACCCGACCTGGACCCGACCCTGACCCTGACCCCAACCACACTTGGCCTTCAGCCTCCAGAATGGTCTATTGTTTATAAGCTTCCATGGCTGTGGTCTTTTGTTACAGCAGCCCAAAGGGACCAGGGCCCTCCCCTCACTCTACTTCTGTGAAAAAGGTTGTGTGTGTGTGTGTGTGTTGTGTGCATATGTTGTGTGTTGTGTATGTGTGTGTGTGGTGTGTTGTGCAGAATAAGGCCACTGACTCTCACATTTTACATGGATGAGCCCTAAGAGGTGATCAGACAAGCACGGTTTCCTCCTTCCAAGCTCTTTGCTCCAGATCATCTCTCATTGTCATGAAGAGTGACACTCTCTCATCCATTCAACAGTTTAATCGTTTGTTGCATGCTGGGAGACGTGGTGGGGACTGAAGTCTGACACCCCAGGTTGGGTGGCCCCTGGCTGTGGTTGTGGTCCTCCTGCTGGGGTTCTGGGCTCTGGGGACCGTCTGATGTAGGCACGTTCTCCATGTTGTCATGTCTACCACCAGAGACCATCATAAAGGAGCTGGTGATGAAGTTTGCTTTGTCCTTTCATGATCTCTCTTTTCCTTCAGGATCTCGGGCAAATGTTCAGGTGTCCTGGGTTTGAGAAGCAGATTAAATCACACACATTCATGCTCAGGAACTTCCATGTAAAAACCAGTCTGATGGATCTGAGGGATTATTTTCTTTCTGCATGAAATTCTGTGGGCATGCACTCTAGTTCTCTAGATGAAACTTGCTTACCTACGCTCCTTGATTGTAGCATGATGACTAACTTACTCAGAGACGTGAGATTTAAGCAAAGTAACAGCATTGAACTTGGGTTTACAGGAAGTTCTAAAGCTCCATGTGCCCAAAGGAACAGAGTTACAGCATCCTGCTCATTGCCCTGAGGACTAAGAGCCTTCCACTCTTTCGGATGTAGAATAACCAACGTCCTTTTCATGCAGTCACGAACTATGGCAGACAAAAGATGTGCTGCTTCTTTCTCACGTCCTCAAATTATTGCAATTATCTGATAAAGGAAGACACTAATTTAAAATACCATACCATGCCTGGATCTAGTCAGCAATTTTCCAATTAAAAATCCCATGGCAACTAGCTAATTTGCTGTTTCATTGGCTGGACAAATGTTTTAATCTATTGTTCTGCGCCCTATCTTAGATTTACAGTGATACATATTAGCAAACAAATGTTAGTTATCTGCATGTCTGTATAACTGCTGCTATATATGTAAATCCCACCTACATGACATTTTACAAATGTATGAAATAGCCTCCCTCAGCATTAACACTGTTGGAGAAATCTAATTCCAAGATTATCATCATTGAAATGCCATTAAACATTTAATACTCTCTCCCTGAGATTGACCAAAGAGTTCAACAACATTTGCATCAGAACTTCTTCAGTTCCTTCTTTTTCATAATTTTATATTTAATATCATCTTTCCATTTTATCTAAAATAAATATGTTGCTAGAAATTCTCATTTGGTGAGAATTAAGAACCTTTCAAAACATCATGCTACTTTCTGCCTCTCTGCTATTCATCACTTTTACGAATGAAAGATACAAATAGGTACAAAGATACATCGAGATCCCTGACTTGTGTCCTGTCTACAAGAATGGTTGGACGATGGCCACTCTGACTGGTGTGAGGTGGTATTTCATTGTGATTTTGATTTGCATTTCTAGTAATTAGTGATGCTGAGCATCTTATTATGTGCCAATTGTCCATCTATTAATTTGGGGCAAGCATAACTGTGGTTTTGAACTGTGAGTTTTAAATCATTATAACTAGGCTCAAACATATCTTTATTAATCAATAGGATTAATAGGAACCATTAGAATCAACACATTTTTGCCAATGAGAAATAAGTTTGTTTATTCCTGTAGCAAAAAAAAAAAAAAAAAAAATCCATGCTTTGGGATATGATGAACTCTTGGACAGCTTTTTTTACATCCCGCTGGTTGTGGAAGTGTTTTCCCTGTAAAAAGTTATCAAGATGCTCGAACAAGTGGTAGTCGGTTGGCGAGAGGTCAGGTGAATATGGTAGATGAGGCAAAACATCATAGCAGTTTGTTCAACTTTTGAAATGTTAGTTGTATGATGTGCAGTGGGGCATTGTCATGGAGAAGACTTGGACCCTTTCTGTGGACCAATGCTGGCTGCAAGCTTTGGAGCTATCGGTGCATCTCACTGATTTGCTGAGCATACTCCTCAGACATAATAGTTTTGCTGGGATTCAAAAAGCTGTAGCGGATCAGTTTGGGCAGCAGACCACCAAACATTTACCATGACAATTTTTTCTTATAAGGGGTGGCTTTGGAAAGTGTTTTGGAGCTTCTACTCAGTCCATCCACTGAGCTGGTCTTCAACAGTGGTCTTCAACAGTTCATATTTTCAAAAATGGTACATATTAAATAATTTCATTGAGATTTTTGATATTATAAGTCCATCTGGACAAGGTGTATGCTATATCACACACACACTCTCACCAACTGACTACCACTTGTTCAAGCATCTTGATGACTTTTTGCAGGGAAAATGCTTCTACAACCAGCAGGATGCAAAAGAGTCTGTCCAAGAGTTCGTCATATCCTGAATATGTGTTACTGTTGCATTACCTGAAGAGAGAAGTTACGTTTTTAAAGGCTCTCATTTGAGATTCAGTAGAGAAGAAAGGCTAAACCCTTTTGTTAAGTAACGATTATAGAATAAATAGAATACAATAACATTTACAGGGCCTTGGCTTTCATCAGGGAGAAAGAAAAGCAGTAAACAAAGCAAGCAAAGCCTCCTCTCCTTTACCTCAGATCCCCAGACACAGCGGGAATGAGAACAGCTGTCCTGCTGGGGCTGTTGTGTAGGGAGCAAAGCCTTCCTCCTCGGGTCAGAGGGACACGGTGTCTCAGAGGTGGCCGAGGCTGTACAAAATGAGAGCTGAAGCATTTCAGCCTCAGAACCAGAAAAGACAGAGATGCACTGGCCAATCACAGTCCATAAAAGGACTACGAAATGGATTTCACTGTTTGTGTTCGTTCCAACTTGGCCAATTCTTTCTGTATTTTCTTAGAGTTTCCATAGAGACAGTCTCACAAAATGATCCTCTTCTAAGCCACAGAGAAAAAATACAGACAAGAGCATAAGGAAACAAAGAGAAAACAGAATTTAATTTGAACTTATAATGATGGGAAATGGAAGAGAAATCCTTTTCTTTTGCTGGTGTGATTACTTGCAAAGGCAGTAATTTTGCTAAACAGACTTTTCTGATAGCACTCGGGAATGGCCTTGCACTTACTGTTCGACTGCAAGCCTCGAATAGTGGAATTCTGTAGAATGAAAATTCTGGGGAGAGCTATCTAAATGCTGTTTTACAGGGACGCATTGATTTTTTTCCCCCCAAGTAATCTCTTTTAAAAGTTATCAAAGTTTTACATATATGGGAGAAAATTCATTACTTACTGCAAAGCAAACAAAGTTTTAATCATTTTCTGTGATTCCACTACCCAGAGAAAACTGCCACTAATGACATTTCTGATTAGTGTGTGTGTGGATAGACACTCAGTTCCTTGTTCTCTCTCCACAGCATTCCACTACATCAGCTTCCCGCTTAGAGGCATGTGCATTGCTGTGTTTTTAGGAAATGATTTTAAACTATTATGCAAGCAAAGCTTTAAATATAAACCTGAAATGATACACTCATTACTTCCTTCTGAAGAATTCTAACTACTGGACTTGTTTGCATGTATGGCTTCCATAAAATTCTCTTGTGCATAAATTACATCATGAGTTTCCTTGGTGGTCCAGTGGTGAAGAGTCTGCCTGCCAATGCAGGGGACATGGGTTTGATCCCTGCTCCAGGAAGATCCTACATGTCGTGGAGTAATTAACCGTGTGCCCCACAACTACTGAGCCTGCACCCTAGAGCCTGTGCTCTGCAACAAGAGAAGCCACTGCAATGAGAAGTCCACACGCCAGAGCTAGAGAGTGGTCTCCACTTGCCACAGCTAAAGAGCCTGAGCAGCAATGAAGACCCAGCACAGCCAAACATAAATAAACAAATTCATTACTTGAAAGTGAACTACTTCATTTGATTTTTAAAACTATCCTGTGACCTGGATAAGCCCACTCTGACCATGGTTAAAAGTTCATCGTACGGATGAGTAAATTGAAGCTATTTAATGGAAACGCAGAGTCGGACATGACTGAGAGTCTGAACCAAACTGAATTGAATGGAAAGCCACACTTGAACTGAGCTGTATTTCCATAGATTCTGCGTGATTTTACAATAGCAAATGGCAGAGACACATGGTATATCGAAGTGTTGTCGAGTGTGGCAGTTGTAAGAAATTGACAAAATGAAAGTAAAAGTCTTTCAGTCGTGTCCGATTCTTTGCAACCCCATGGACTATACAGTCCACGGAATTCTCCAGGCCAGAATACTGGAGTGGGTAGCCGTTCCCTTCTCCAGGGGATCTTCCTAACCCAGGGATCGAACCCAGGTCTCCTGCACTGCAGGCAGATTCTTTAACAGCTGAGCCACCAGAGAAACCCAATAAATTGACAAACTCCATGTAAATGACTGTGTGGTGACGTGCCGAGAGTGGCGTGGCTGGGTTTAATACAGATGCTCTGTGTCAGCTGCCGGCTTGGTTCCTGGAGAGGCTCCTGGAACTGGGATTTTTTTTTTTTAACAAAAGCCACCATACAGAGTTGCTTTAAATTATCACAAATTTGCCTTCCTTGCTGTCCCATTTTCCAGTTAATTCTGCTGAATACATGCCCTTCCCCTCTAGACCAGCTGCTGGGCAAGAAGTAGACAGCAGGAGGAGCTAATGGTGTTCCAGCTAATAAAACCCTGTACAAACCCCCATGTCCTTTTCTTGTAAAATGTTGACTCAAGGTCCTGATGAGCCTATTTGCAGGGCAGCACTGGAGACAGGGACTTAGGGAACAGACTTGGGGACACAGTCTGGGAAGGAGGAGGCGGCACAAACAGAGAGAGTAGCATTGATGTATACTCACCACCATGTGGGAAGCTGCTGTCCTGCACAGGGAGCTCAGCTCTGTGCTCTGTGATGACCTAGAGGGGTGGGATGGGGAGGAGGGAGGCTCAGGTGGGAGAGGATATATGTACACCTCAGCTGGTTCACTTCATTGTACAGCAGAAACCAGCACAACATTGTAAAGCAACTATACCCCAATAAAAGAGATAATGGATGTAAAAAAAATATATATATATATATCCCTCTGGATCTGCCATGTACCTCAAACAAAATAACCAATAAAGTACATTTTAATGATCTTCAAAAGAAAAAATGTTAAATATTTCAATTCTAATTTTAACCCAACCCAAACTACTATACTGAATATCAATATATCACCTAAATGATAAAACTTATACTTACAAAATCCTACTCAACTTGGTGATGTAGCTTAACAATTAAAGTGAAGCCCTATAAACACCTGGATGGATTTAATAACCCCATAAACACACAAGTTCCAGTCTACTAATGTCTAATATTGATACAGTTACACATGTAATTATCTGCGTCTGGTGAGGTCTCTAAACACAGAAGATTAAAAGGAGCAGACACCAGGTACACAAAGACGATGGCTGAGTAACCCTGCCCCATGGGAAACGGCAGGGATGAAAGGTAAGCCATAGAGGAGGCTCAGCAGGTAGAGAACCCCCTGCAAGGCAGGAGACAAGGAAGACGCAGGGCCCATCCCTGGGTTGGGAAAATCCCCTGGAGGAGGAAATGGGAGCCTACTCTAGTGTTCTGGCCTGGAGAATCCCATGGACAGAGGAGCCTGGCGGGCCACAGTCCATGGGGTTGCAAAGAGTCGGACACGACTGAGACCAAGCACACACGAGAGGAAGTCTGAGTGAGTTATGTTAACTAATTAGGGTTGGCACATGTCAGCTACTTTGGCCCTAAGATTAACTCATATCAGTAGAAATCCAGTGTAAAGCATGTTAAGGATTACCTCAAAATAAAGTTAAGTCCTAGTGAAGCTGTAAAAATCCATAGCTAAAAGAAAATAAACCACGAAATAAAATTAACACTGTGTATGTTACCTATGAAAGTTAAGAGAATCTTGAGTTCTCAACACAAAGAAAAAATATTTTTTATATTTATTTAATGTTGTTTTTACATAAGACTGGATGTTCAATAATTTTTTTGTGATAATCACTTCATCATGTATATAAGTCAACTTATTACAGTGTATATTTTAAAATTATACAGTCTCTATATGTCAATTACATATCAGTAAAAGTGGAAGACAAGTTTTCAAATTAAAAAATAAAATAATAAAAAAATATAAATAAGCCATGAAGCTGACTTTAACACTTCTGATGACACCACAACGAAGACCCACACTGGGATTAGATATCCCTCTATGCTCAGCCCTACATCCACATAATTATAACAACAAAATTATTCACCAGAATAGGACGAGCATCAGCCTAAAAGTCAGAGAACTTGGCAGTGATTCATGTTCCTCTAGAGAAGCCTGTTTGATCATTGACAGGCTCTGGTAAACCCCATCCTCAGGGAACCCGGGGGAGGAACAGCAGAAAGCATAATTACCATAACTGTCAGATGTTTGGTCAAGGCATAGCCCATGGGAAGGGAAGACGTAGGCTACATTTTGTACCTCAGGAACATAACTTATACAGAAGTGTTTAGAAAATAAAAAACCAAAGGAGAATTTAGTGGTAAATAAGGAATATCAATAACCTCAGATATGCAGATGACACCACCCTTATGGCAGAAAGTGAAGAGGAACTCAAAAGCCTCTTGATGAAAGTGAAAGTGGAGAGTGAAAAAGTTGGCTTAAAGCTCAACATTCAGAAAATGAAGATCATGGCATCCGGTCCCACCACTTCATGGGAAATAGATGGGGAAACAGTGGAAACAGTGTCCGACTTTATTTTTCTGGGCTCCAAAATCACTACAGATGGTGACTGCAGCCATGAAATTAGAAGACGCTTACTCCTTGGAAGGAAAGTTATGACCAACCTAGATAGCATATTCAAAAGCAAAGACATTACTTTGCCAACAAAGGTTCGTCTAGTCAAGGCTATGGTTTTTCCTGTGGTCATGTATGGATGTGAGAGTTGGACTGTGAAGAAAGCTGAGTGCTGAAGAATTGATGCTTTTGAACTGTGGTGTTGGAGAAGACTCTTGAGAGTCCCTTGGACTGCAAGGAGATTCAACCAGTCCATTCTGAAGGAGATCAGCCCTGGGATTTCTTTGGAAGGAATGATGCTAAAGCTGAAACTCCAGTACTTTGGCCACTTCATGTGAAGAGGTGACTCATTGGAAAAGACTCTGATGCTGGGAGGGATTGGGGGCAGGAGGAGAAGGGAATGACAGAGGATGAGATGGCTGGATGGCATCACTGACTCGATGGACGTGAGTCTGAGTGAACTCCGGGAGTTGGTGATGGACAGGGAGGCCTGGAGTGCTGCGATTCATGGGGTCACAAAGAGTCGGACAGGACTGAGCGACTGAACTGAACTGAACTGAAACATCTTAAAGAACAAATGCTAGAGAGGATGTGGAGAGAAAGGAACCCTCCTGCATGGTTGTTTGCAATGTACTTAGGAGAAATCTTGGCTTTCTCTGTCCACTGCAGCTGAATAAAAAAATATGGAGACAGAACTTGGAGGAAATAGAAAGGTGGTTTTAATACTCAGCCAGTGGAGAGGAGAACACAGGGGGCTCGTGCCCCAAGAACTGTGCCCCCCTCCTGCATTCTAACACATCCTCTAACAAATATGTTAGAATCTTCTCAAAAACAGTCATAGGCTGGCATCAGTAACCCAGTGATTGAGTCTGGCAGGCCGGTGGCTCTGCAACCTCCTTCTGATGTGAACTGCAAGGAGGAGGGCGTTGTAAGAGTAAGCAAAGGACCATAGGTGTGAGTGTAGCTCCTGCAGAGTTAGGGGGCAGAAAAGCAAACTAAGTTACAGACGCATGGAGTTAGGAGCAGCTAATGTAACAAAGAAAAAAGAAAAAAAAACGAAAACAACTAGGAATGCTCAGGCCTGCTCACTGTTCTCTTCATCTTCTTTGTTCTCAGGAAAGAAAAGAAAAAATCTCACTCCTCTTTTTTTTTCCTTTTCACTGCAACAAATTCCCTGTCATTTTATTTCCTCTGTTATCAATGGAGAAAGGGAAATAGGTGTCATTCTTGTTCTTGTCTGGTTGAGGACAAACCTCAGTTTTGCTCTGTTGGATAACCATCAGCTGTTCAGCCCAGGGGCCCAGCTGTCTCCTACTTCAAATTTCCCTTGAAAGATGTGAACCCCAAGAAATCTTTTTTGGGTTGATGAGGGATAGAAAGTCAATCTTTTGTAACTTTAATGCTGACATGGTGCCAGAAAGCATTTAACAGGAGGCTTCCTGTGTGCTGTTTTGGATCTGTCATGAATCCTCTGTTCCTTATTAATTCCTGAATATTCAGGAATTAAGAGGAGTGGCAAACCGCTCCCAGGGCTGAGGAATGCATGCATTTCCTCTGTTAGTTTTTCCATATGGTGATAAGTAACTATTTATGACCCTCTTCCTTTTTATGAACCATACGGTAAAAGTGATTATTTACAACCCTCTTTCTTTGATATGGATTGCCTTATGTTTCCTTGATAATTTGTAAGTCTGGACTTTTGATCTTTATCTTTGCTGAAAATAGCTACCTTGTAAGACAGTATATATACCCACCCATGCTTCATCAGAGCTTGTGTCCCTGTGTCTTTCTTTCTCTCTCTCCCCAGCTAATTCTCTGGAGCGTAGAAACCCGTCGTGCTCACTCTTCTGCCCGGGCTTCTGAGACCCTCTTGAGAAGGTGCCCTGTGCCTTCACCACCTCGAGAGGGTGCCCAGTGCCTTCGTGAGCAACGCAAGCTCTGTGTCAAGGGCTTTATTGGTTTTCTGTGTAAACCAGGGAATATCAGCCTCTCTCTCTCTCTTACTTTCTTATCGTCAACTCCGGACCACCAGGTTCCAGTCCATTAAAGGACCCCAACAATATGGGACTCATAGACCCTATCTAATCGAGGTCACAGAGCTCTGGCCCTGTTTTATTAAGGGACCCCTGAGTGACTTTTGTGGTTATTCCCACAGAATCTGTTCAGAGGAGTGGCTGTAATCTCTTTGGGGGTGTGGGTTTTCTCTCTGCATCATTATTATCTTGATGTAAATCTGTTGTTATCTGGAAGAGTTAAGTCTTAACAGGTAGTTTAAGAAACCAGAGGCCATAGATCAGTAAGAGTTATTGTAACTAGGAGTCAAAGAAGGAGTAAGAACCACATTACATTTGATGGTGATTTTGATTGTGGTCCAGATAGGGTCAGTGCTTGGGTCATCCTGTTCAAAGGGATGGAGCCTTTAGGACTCAGAAATAGTTGGAGGAATGACAACCTGAACATTAATAGACAAATTAGGAAAAATTAAGCCTGAATCCTAGTTTATACTTAACACTTTGAAGGGACCTGTAGTCAGGTAGCCAGTTGTCTAGGTTTATCTATGTAGGTCTTAACCTTTAATGTGGATATTGGTCACTACACATTTTTTTTTCTTGTCAACATATGATGCCAGAGCAATTTCCTCACTTAAATGTATAATAGTTACAAGAAGAGACCTTTAAAAAGTAAGATTGTAGTCACCTGCTGCTAGCAGGCTTGGTTTTCAGAATGGCTGACGGCATCCTAAGTCTGACACAGCTCAGAAAACTCAAGCTCTCAACAATACAAGGACCTGTCTGAAATGACACCATAGTGTCACCTGGTTATTTCCATAGCTACTCTATTTTGACTTTAATTGTAAATTTTTGTCTTAATAGCCAAAGCGGCTGTCACTGTCAGCAATGTTAGTGTTTCTCTAGGTTAGAGAAGATACAAGAATCGGGGGTCATAAAATCTCCTCCCCAAAGTGTCTATCTGAATGTCTCTTCCGCAGTTTTTTTTTTTTTTTTTTTACAGAGCACAGAGTGCCTCATTCCTAATTTCTATCCTGAACTCCTTTCAGGGGGTGTTGAAGGTCAATGGCTTCAGTGGCCATGATTTAATCTTTGTAGAGGTAGATGGCAGAGCTCCTTCAAGGTAATGAATCTGACCATAGTTTGGGGAAATTACATAACCATTTTGTCACACACTTGGTAATGTAAGAGACAACACTTTTTTTTTAATTTTTAAAAATTAATTTATTTTAATTGGAGTATAATTACTTTACAATATTGTGGTGGTTTTTGTCATACATTGACATGAATCAGCCATGGCTACACATGTGCCCCCCCATCCTGAAGCCCCCTCCCACCTCTCTCCCCACCCCATCTCTCTGGGTTGTCCCAGAGCACCAGCTCTGAGTGCCCTGAGTCACGCACTGACCATGCCTCAGTCATCTATTTTACATATGGTAATATACATGTTTCAATTCTATTGCCTCAAATCATCCCACCCTCGCCTTCTACCACAGTCAAAAGTCTGTTTTTACATCTGTGTCTCTTTTGCTGCCTTGCATATAGGGTCATCGTTACCATCTTTCTAAATTCCATATATACGCATTAATATACTGCATTGGTGGTTTCTCCTTCTGACTTACTTCATTTTGTATAATAGGCTTGGGACAACACTTTTGAAACAGGCAATATAGAAAACAGTATCAGTTAAGTTCAGTTGCTCAGTCGTGTCCAACTCTTTGCGACCCCATGAATCGCAGCATGCCAGGCCTCCCTGTCCATCACCAACTCCCGGAGTTCACTCAGACTCATGTCCATCGAGTCACTGATGCCATCCAGCCATCTCATCCTCTGTCGTCTCCTTCTCCTCCTGCCGCCAATCCCTCCCAGCATTAGAGTCTTTTCCAATGAGTCAACTCTTCGCATGAGGTGGCCAAAGTACTGGAGTTTCAGCTTTAGCATCATTCCTTCCAAAGAAATCCCAGAGCTGATCTCCTTCAGAATGGACTGGTTGAATCTCCTTGCAGTCCAAGGGACACTCAAGAGTCTTCTCCAACACCACAGTTCAAAAGCATCAATTCTTTGGCACTCAGCTTTCTTCACAGTCCAACTCTCACATCCATACATGATCACTGGAAAAACCATAGCCTTGACTAGACGGACCTTTGTTGGCAAAGTAATGTCTCTGCTTTTCAATATGCTGTCTAGGTTGGTCATAACTTTCCTTCCAAGGAGTAAGCGTCTTATAAGTTCATGGTTGCAATCACCATGTGCAGTGATTTTGGAGCCCCCCAAAATAAAGTCTGACACTGTTTCCACTGTTTCCCCATCTATTTCCCATGAAGTGATGGGACCAGATGCCATGATCTTCGTTTTCTGAATGTTGACCTTTAAGCCAACTTTTCACTCTCCACTTTCACCTTCATCAAGAGGCTTTTTCGTTCCTCTTCACTTTCTGCCATAAGGGTGGTGTCACCTGCATATCTGAGGTTATTGATATTTCTCCCAGCAATCTTGATTCCAGCTTGTGCTTCATCCAGCCCAGCATTTCTCATGATGTACTCTGCATATAAGTTAAATAAGCAGGGTGACAATATACAGCCTTGACGTACTCCTTTTCCTATTTGGAACCAGTCTGTTGTTCCATGTCCAGTTCTAACTGTTGCTTCCTGACCTGCATATAGATTTCTCAAGAGGCAGGTCAGGTGGTCTGGTATTCCCATCTCTTTCAGAATTTTCCACAGTTTATTGTGATCTACACATCAAAGGCTTTGGCGTAGTCAATAAAGTAGAAACAGATGTTTTTCTGGAAGCTGTGGTTAGCTGTCTGTTATCTCACTGTAGTGGGAAGCCTCATTCTTATCAGACGTCTCATG
Organism: Bos taurus; assembly: GCF_002263795.3. Classification (NCBI taxonomy): domain Eukaryota; kingdom Metazoa; phylum Chordata; class Mammalia; order Artiodactyla; family Bovidae; genus Bos; species Bos taurus. The sequence goes on along the minus strand of NC_037337.1, from coordinate 11,267,473 downwards.
ATCGATTCTCCCTGCTAACTAAATCACTCACAATATAACCTTCACGATAGGCTCAGTTGCTATAGCCGTGACAACCCAAAGATGGGGAGAAAAGCTTTTGCTAGAGCTCAGTTATCTGTTACGTGCAGGCTGCTTTGCAGGCTTTTGGTGCCCCTTGCTCTAACAGATGGTGCCATTCCTTATCCATCATGCACCTGTCAACGTTACAGTCAACCCTTGGAAAATCACTTACTCAACCATCAGCTAGAACAATGTATAGATAGCCAATCCTATAGGCTGATCACCCACTGCCTTCATAACCATGCGATGTATATCCAGGGGCCTGGGGGCCAAAATGTTTTCCAGTCATGCCCCCTGCTGCTGCTACCTTTCCCCCATCAGAGGATCCAAACCCCAGGCGGTATCCCAATGCCATGGCATTGCCATCATGCCCCTGTGCCTCTGTCTACCCCCAAATGCCACGCACATGCTACCACCCAGAGCAGGTGTCTGTCTGCCGAATAAATGGAAAGACCTACTGGACAGGGACAATAATGCAGACAAGCAAAATCATGGACCAACTTTGCCCTAAAAACTCAAGCTCTGCCTGTTGGCAGTAAGACCCAGGCTACAGAGTTAACCCCCCCTTAGACCCCATCAGGACTAGGTTCTCAACACAGCTCATCGCCTTCTCAACAACACCAGCCGTGCTGGCCAGGAACTGCTGGCTCTGCTCATGCTTAGGAGCTCCACGGTACTTAGCTACACCAGTACCATCAAATAATGCAACAGCCATGGGAACTCCTATAGACTCTCCCTTACAAGGGCCAGTCTTTAGGACAATTGAGTTAACTCAAAAGGCTCCAGAATGCTTTACAAATGATGGAGGAACTGAGCCTATAGGCAATTTAGCCAGGGACGAATGTATTCAAACTTTAAAAGGTGAGTGGCCCACTCATCCTCTGACAAACACAAGACGGTGCCACCCCCGTCAAGGCCTTTTCTTTGTGGGCCAGATGCTTGCTTACATCTACCAGTCAATTGGATGGGTATCTGCACCTTAGCTTTCCTCACTCCCCAGATTAGCACTGTCCCTAACAACCAGACTCTCACCGTACCTCTGGCAGGACATACGCAGTCAAAAAGAGCCATCCAGCTTATACCTTTACTAGTTGGTCTGGACATTGAGAGAGTAGCCAAATCTTAAGTGGCCTTACAGGACCAACTAGATTCCCTGGCTGAGGTGGTTTTACAGAATGCTGCTGCTGCTAAGTCGCTTCAGTCATGTCCGACTCTGTGTGACCCCATAGACGACAGCCCACCAGGCTCCGCCATCCCTGGGATTCTCCAGGGAAGAACACTGGAGTGGGTTGCCATTTCCTTCTCCGTTTACAGAATAGGAGAGGGCTAGACCTACTGACAGCTGAAAAGGGAGGACTCTGCCTCTTCTTGAACGAAGAATGTGGCTTTTATGTAAACCAATCAGTAATAGTCAAGGACAGGGCCCAACAGCTAAGGAAACAAATCATAAAAAGGAGAGAGGAAATAGCAAATTCCTGGGGTAATTAGAACAATATCTGGAGCTGGCATCGTGGCTTCTCCCTTTAACAGGTCCTCTCTTCATGTTCTTTGGGGCATTCTTGTTTGGCCTTCGTATTCTCAGTGCTGTTACCCACTTCATAACCTCTTGAATTGATTCCACAAAGTTATAAATGGTAATAGCTCAATATAGCCCCGTAAACGATGGGGCTCTGAATGTCCTATCCAAACATGAGATGATGCTTTCTACAATAAGTGATAGAAGCATCAAGAGGGGGGAATGAAGAGGAAAAGTTAAAATTTTACATAGCCTCCTGCTCGTTCTGACCCTGTAACTCAGCTTGCTCCTTGCAAAGTCTGGATCACGTAGGTCGCGTAGTCTCAGAAAGTGGGGACTCACAATACTAGGAACTGGAGTTTATCTCACTCACCCTTGTCCTGCTCTTTGCAATTGCCCAGCCCCTGCAAACCTGCTTAATCATGCCTGTCCGTGTATAAAAACTCTGCAACCCCTTTGTTCAGGGCTCAGAGCTTGGAGTGTTAACTCCTCTGGGCCCACTGGCATAATAAACCTGAGTTTTCCAACTCTCCAAGTGTGGTGCTTGGTTTCTCGAGTACTGATTTCTGTAACACATGTACACCTAAAACAAACAAAACATTGGAAATAAACTCTGCCCCAATATAAAATAACAATAAATTACAAATTAAATTACATGAACTCAGTCTAGAGGAAACCCGATAGTGGTGACCCTATGAATTAGATACATGATATGCTATGATATCAATACATGACCCCACCAAAGCTTCTCTTTCACTCAGCAGAATGCAGAGTGGCAACTCACTCAAAGGTGCCTGACCTCATGTGATTGTGACAATATGAAGAGAAAAAAAAGGACTGCAGAGGGAGGAGCTAAGATGGCAGAGGAGTAGGACGGGGAGAACACTTTCTCCCCCACAAATTCATCAAAAGAACATTTAAACGCCGAGTAAATTTCACAAAACAACTTCTGAATGCCGGCAGAGGACATCAGGCACCCAGAAAAGCAACCCAAGTCTTCGAAAGGAGGTAGGAAAAAATATAAAGACAAAAAAAGAGACAAAAGAGGGAGGGACGGAGTTCTGTCCCGGGAAGGGAGTCTTAAAAAGAGAGAAGTTTCCAAACACCAGGAAACCTTCTCACTGCCGAATCTGTGCCGAGCCTTGGAAGCACAGAGGGCAACATAACAGGGAGGAAAAATAAATAAACAATTAAAACCTGCAGATTACGAGCCCTACGGTAACTCCCCCAGCGGAGAAGCAGCGCAGACGCCTGCACACATCACTAGCAAGCGGGGGCTGGGCAGGGAGGCACGGCGCAGGCTGCATCGCTTAGAGTAAGGATCTGGCCTGAATACCCTGAGCACTATCTGAGCGAAATAATTTGGGTTAGCAAACCAGACTGTGGGATATCTACCACGTGAAAAGCCAGCCCTAACCTAAGACACCGCCAGGCCTGTGCACGGAACAAAGGACTGAACAGAGACAGCCGGCTGCAGACCTTCCCCCTCCGGTGACACGCAGCCAGAGCCGGAAGGGGGCAATCGCAGCCCCAGAGAGACATTATCTATAAAACTGTAAGCAGACTTCTTTGCTAACTAAAACTTCTTGGGGGTCTGGACCATCAACATCCGCCTGAGAAAGGGTGCTGGATGTACACCTAGATAACCGAGGGCGGGGAGGCGATAAGTCGCAGCAATCCTGCTGGCCAAACACCTCATCACCTGAGCTGCTTGGACCTGGGAAGGGCACAAAACGCAGGCCCAACCGAGTCTGCGCCTCTGAGGACTACCCGAGTGCCTGAACCTGAGCGGCTTGGACCTGGGAGGTGCAATCAGCCCAGGGCCGGCCTCGGATGGTTCCTGGCGGAGCAACCTAGAGCCTGAGCAGTGTGGGCAGGGAGGCTACACGCGCCATGAGCGGAGACAGGCCCAGTGTGGCTGAGGCACTGCGAGCACACACCAGTGTTATTTGTTTGCAGCGTCCATCCCTCCCCAAAGCGCGACTGAACAAGTGAGCCTAAAAAAAACAAAGTGTCCACCACTGTCCCCTTTGTGTCAGGGCGGAAACCAGACACTGAAGAGACCAGCAAATGGAAGAAGCTATAACAGAGGGAACCGCCTTGGAAGCTACAGGCAATCGATTAAACCCTGTGGTTAGTACTGACTACATAGCAAGGGGCCTATAGATCTTGAGAAATATAAGTTGGACCAAGGAACTAGCCAAAAATGAACTGACCCCACAATACTCACAACAAAACCAGAGAAAGTCCTAGATATATTTTTACTATTTATACGATCATTCATTCTTTCTTTTTTTTAAATTTTAAAAAAATTTTAAGTCCTCTATTATTCCTTTAATTTTCACTTTTATAACCTACTATTACTTCGCAAAAAAAAAAAAAGACCCTATTTTTTTTTAAAGCAAACTTCATATATATATATTTTATAATTTTTTTCCCCTTCTTTTCTTTAACATTGTATTTTTGAAATTCCAATCTCTACTCTAGATTTTTAATTTATGCTTTTTGGTATTTGTTATCAATTTTGTACCTATATTTTCTTTATAATTTTTGTGACTTTGTTTGTTTTTGTTTGTTTTTCTCTTTCTTTTTCTTCTTTTTTTTAACATTGTATTTTTGAAATTCCAAACTCTACTCTAGATGTTTAACTTTTGCTTTTTGGTATTTGTTATCAACTTTTTACCTATATTTTCTTTATAATTTTTGCGACTTTGTTTTTGTTTGTTTGTTTTCTCTCTTTCTTTTCCTTCTTTTCTTTAACACTGTATTTTTGAAATCCCAAACTCTACTCTAGATTTTTAATTTTTGCTTTTATGTATTTGTTACCAATTTTGTACCTTTAAGAACCCAATCTTCAGTACCCATTTTTCACTAGGGAACGAGATTACTGGCTTGACTGCTCTCTCTCCCTTTGGACTCTCCTTTTTCTCCACCAGGTCGCCTGTGTCTCCTCCCTAACCCCTCTCTACTCTACCCAACTCTGTGAATTTCTGTGTGTTCCAGATGGTGGAGAACACTTAGGGAACTGATTACTGGCTGGATCTGTCTCCCTCCTTTTCATTTCCCCGTTTTATCCTCCTGGCCACCTCTGTCTCCTTCCTCCTTCTTCTCTTCTCTGTATAACTCCGTGAACATCTCTGAGTGGTCCAGTTGTGGAGTGCACATAAGGAAGTGATTACTAGCTAGCCCACTCTCTCCTCTATTGATTCCACCTCATCTCATTCAGGTCACCTCTAACTGCCTCCTCCCTCTTCTGTTCTCCATGTAACGCCATGAACCTCTCTGGGTGACCCTCACGGTGGAGAAACTTTTCATCTTTAATGTAGATGTTTTATCAATGGTGCTGTATAGAAGGAGAAGTTTTGAAACTAGTGTAAAAATAAGACCGATAACCGGAAGCAGGAGGCTTAAGTCCAAACCCTGACTCCAGGGAACTCCTGACTCCAGGGATCATTAATTGACAGGAGCTCATCAAACGCCTCCATACATACACTGAAACCAAGCACCACACAAGGGCCAACAAGTTCCAGGGCAAGACATACCAAGCAAATTCTCCAGCAACACAGGAACACAGCCCTGAGCTCCAAGATACAGGCTGTCCAAAGTCACCCCAAAACCACAGACATCTCATAACTCACTACTGGACACTTCATTGCACTCCAGAGAGAAGAAATCCAAATCCACCCACCAGAACTCCAACACAAGTTTCCCTAACCAAGAAACCTTGACAAGCCACCTGTACAAACCCACACACAGTGAGGAAACGCCACAATAAAGAGAACTCCACAAACTGCCAGAATACAAAAAGGACACCCCAAACTCAGCAATTTAAACAAGATGAAGAGACAGAGGAATACCCAGCAGATAAAGGAACAGGATAAATGCCCACCAAACCAAACAGAAGAGGAAGAGATAGGGAATCTGCCTGATAAAGAATTCCGAATAATGATAGTGAAATTGATCCAAAATCTTGAAATCAAAATGGAATAACAGATAAATAGCCTGGAGACAAGGATTGAGAAGATGCAAGAAAGGTTTAACAAGGACCTAGAAGAAATCAAAAAGAGTCAATATATAATGAATAATGCAATAAATGAAATAAAAAACACTCTGGAAGAAACAAATAGTAGAATAACAGAGGCAGAAGATAGGATTAGTGAATTAGAAGATAGAATGGTAGAAATAAATGAATCAGAGAGGAAAAAAGAAAAACGAATTAAAAGAAATGAGGACAATCTCAGAGACCTCCAGGACAATATTAAACACTACAACATTCGAATCAAAGGGGTCCCAGAAGAAGAAGACAAAAAGAAAGACCATGAGAAAATACTTGAGGAGATAATAGTTGAAAACTTCCCTAAAATGGGGAAGGAAATAATCACTCAAGTCCAAGAAACCCAGAGGGTCCCAAACAGGATAAACCCAAGGTGAGACACCCCAAGACACATATTAATCAAATTAACAAAGATCAAACACAAAGAACAAATATTAAAAGCAGCAAGGGAAAAACAGCAAATAACACACAAGGGAATTCCCATAAGGATAACAGCTGATCTTTCAATAGAAACTCTCTAAGCCAGGAGGGAATGGCAAGACATACTTAAAGTGATGAAAGAAAATAACCTACAGCCCAGATTATTGTACCCAGCAAGGATCTCATTCAAATATGAAGGAGAAATCAAAAGCTTACAGACAAGCAAAAGCTGAGAGAATTCAGCACCACCAAACCAGCTCTCCAACAAATACTAAAGGATATTCTCTAGACAGGAAACACAAAAACAGTGTATAAATTCGAACCCAAAACAATAAAGTAAATGGCAACGGGATCATACTTATCAATAATTACCTTAAACGTAAATGGGTTGAATGCCCCAACCAAAAGACAAAGACTGGCTGAATGGGTACAAAAACAAGACCCCTACATATGCTGTCTACAAGAAACCCACCTCAAAACAGGGGACACATACAGACTGAAAGTGAAGGGCTGGAAAAAGATTTTTCATGCTAATAGGGACCAAAAGAAAGCAGGAGTAGCAATACTCATATCAGATAAAATAGACTTTAAAACAAAGGCTGTGAAAAGAGACAAAGATGGTCACTACATAATGATCAAAGGATCAATCCAAGAAGAAGATATAACAATTATAAATATATATGCACCCAACACAGGAGCACTGCAATATGTAAGACAAATGCTAACAAGTATGAAAGGAGAAATTAACAATAACACAATAATAGTGGGAGACTTTAATACCCCACTCACACCTATGGATAGATCAACTAAACAGAAAATTAACAAGGAAACACAAACTTTAAATGATACAATAGACCAGTTAGACCTAATTGATATCTATAGGACATTTCATCCCAAAACAATGAATTTTACCTTTTTCTCAAGCGCACATGGAACCTTCTCCAGGATAGATCACATCCTGGGCCATAAATCTAGTCTTGGTAAATTCAAAAAAATTGAAATCATTCCAAGCATCTTTTCTGACCACAATGCAGTAAGATTAGATCTCAATTACAGGAGCAAAACTATTAAAAATTCCAACATATGGAGGCTGAACAACATGCTGCTGAATAACCAAAAAATCACAGAAGAAATCAAAAAAGAAATCAAAATTTGCGTAGAAATGAATGAAAATGAAAACACAACAACCCAAAACCTGTGGGACACTGTAAAAGCAGTCCTAAGGGGAAAGTTCATAGCAATACAGGCACACCTCAAGAAACAAGAAAAAAGTCAAATAAATAACCTAACTCTACACCTAAAGCAACTAGAAAAGGAAGAAATGAAGAACCCCAGGGTTAGTAGAAGGAAAGAAATCTTAAAAATAAGGGCAGAAATAAATGCAAAAGAAACAAAAGAGACCATAGCAAAAATCAACAAAGCCAAAAGCTGGTTCTTTGAAAGGATAAATAAAATTGACAAACCATTAGCCAGACTCATCAAGAAACAAAGGGAGAAAAATCAAATCAATAAAATTAGAAATGAAAATGGAGCGATCACAACAGACAACACAGAAATACAAAGGATCATAAGAGACTACTATCAACAATTATATGCCAATAAAATGGATAATGTGGAAGAAATGGACAAATTCTTAGAAAAGTACAACTTTCCAAAACTGGACCTGAAAAAAATAGAAAATCTTAACAGACCCATCACAAGCACGGAAATTGAAACTGTAATCAAAAATCTTCCAGCAAACAAAAGCCCAGGTCCAGATGGCTTCACAGCTGAATTCTACCAAAAATTTAGAGAAGAGCTAACACCTATCCTGCTCAAACTCTCCCAGAAAATTGCAGAGGAAGGTAAACTTCCAAACTCATTCTATGAGGCCACCATCACCCTAATACCAAAACCTGACAAAGATCCCACAAAAAAGAAAATTACAGGCCAATATCACTGATGAACATAGATGCAAAAATCCTTAACAAACTTTTAGCAATCAGAATCCAACAACACATCAAAAAGATCATACACCATGACCAAGTGGGCTTTATCCCAGGGATGCAAGGATTCTTCAATATCTGCAAATCAATCAATGTAATACACCACATTAACAAATTGAAAAATAAAAGCCATATGATTATCTCAATAGATGCAGAGAAAGCCTTTGACAAAATTCAATATCTATTTATGATAAAAAAAACTCTCCAGAAAGCAGGAATAGAAGGAACATATCTCAACATAATAAAAGCTATATATGACAAACCCACAGCAAACATTATCCTTAATGGTGAAAAATTGAAAGCATTTCCTCTAAAGTCAGGAACAAGACAAGGGTGCCCACTTTCACCATTACTCTTCAACATAGTTTTGGAAGTTTTGGCCACAGCAATCAGAGCAGAAAAAGAAATAAAAGGAATCCAAATTGGGAAAGAAGAAGTAAAACTCTCACTGTTTGCAGATGACATGATCCTCTACATAGAAAACCCTAAAGACTCCACCAGAAAATTACTAGAACTAATCAATGATTATAGTAAAGTTGCAGGATATAAAATCAACACACAGAAATCCCTTGCATTCCTATACACTAATAATGAGAAAACAGAGAAATTAAGGAAACAATTCCATTCACCATTGCAACGGAAAGACTAAAATACTTAGGAATATATCTACCTAAAGAAACTAAAGATCTATATATAGAAAACTATAAAACATTGGTGAAAGAAATCAAAGAGGACACTAATAGATGGAGAAATATACTATGTTCATGGATTGGAAGAATCAATATAGTGAAAATGAGTATACTACCCAAAGCAATCTATAGATTCAATGCAATCCCTATCAAGCTACCAACAGTATTCTTCACAGAGCTAGAACAAATAATTTCACAATTTGTATGGAAATACAAAAAGCCTCGAATAGCCAAAGCGATCCTGAGAAAGAAGAATGGAACTGGAGGAATCAACCTACCTGACTTCAGGCTCTACTACAAAGCCACAGTTATCAAGACAGTATGGTACTGGCACAAAGACAGAAATATAGATCAATGGAACAAAATAGAAAGCCCAGAGATAAATCCACGCACATATGGACACCTTATCTTTGACAAAGTAGGCAAGAATATACAATGGATTAAAGACAATCTCTTTAACAAGTGGTGCTGGGAAAACTGGTCAACCACTTGTAAAAGAATGAAACTAGAGCACTTTCTAACACCATACACAAAAATAAACTCAAAATGGATTAAAGATCTAAACGTAAGACCAGAAACTATAAAACTCCTAGAGGAGAACATAGGCAAAACACTCTCCGACATACATCACAGCAGGATCCTCTATGACCCACCTCCCAGAATATTGGAAATAAAAGCAAAAATAAACAAATGGGACCTAATTAAACTTAAAGGCTTCTGCACAACAAAGGAAACTATAAGCAAGGTGAAAAGACAGCCTTCAGAATGGGAGAAAATAATAGCAAATGAAGCAACTGACAAACAACTAATCTCAAAAATATACAAGCAACTCCTACAGCTCAATTCCAGAAAACTAAATGACCCAATCAAAAAATGGGCCAAAGAACTAAATAGACATTTCTCCAAAGAAGACATACAGATGGCTAACAAACACATGTAAAGATGCTCAACATCACTCATTATCAGAGAAATGCAAATCAAAACCACTATGAGGTACCATTTCACGCCAGTCAGAATGGCTGCGATCCAAAAGTCTACAAGCAATAAATGCTGGAGAGGGTGTGGAGAAAAGGGAACCCTCTTACACTGTTGGTGGGAATGCAAACTAGTACAGCCACTATGGAGAACAGTGTGGAGATTCCTTAAAAAACTGGAAATAGAACTGCCTTATGATCCAGCAATCCCACTGTTGGGCATACATACTGAGGAAACCAGAATTGAAAGAGACACGTGTACCCAAATGTTCATTGCAGCACTGTTTATAATAGCCAGGACATGGAAGCAACCTAGATGTCCATCAACAGATGAATGGATAAGAAAGCTGTGGTACATATACCCATGGAGTATTACTCAGCCATTTGAATCAGTTCTAATGAGGTGGATGAAACTGGAGCCTATTATACAGAGTGAAGTAAGCCAGAAAGAAAAACACCAATACAGTATACTAACGCATATATATGGAATTTAGAAAGATGGTAACAATAACCCTGTATATGAGACAGCCAAAGAGACACTGATGTATAGAAGAGTCTTTTGGACTCTGTGGGAGAGGGAGAGGGTGGGATGATTTGGGAGAATGGCATTGAAATACGTATAATATCATATATGAAACGAGTCGCCAGTCCAGGTTCGATGCACGATACTGGATGCTTGGGGCTGTTGCACTGGGACGACCCAGAGGGATGGTATGGGGAGGAAGGAGGGAGGAGGGTTCAGGATGGGGAACACATGTATACCTGTGGTGGATTCATTTCTATATTTGGCAAAACCAATACAATATTGTAAAGTTTAAAAATAAAATAAAATTAAAAAAAAAAAAAAAAAGGACCGCAGGTTAATCAGGGCAACATCCTCCATTCAGATGTTGGAAATCTCAGAGGGGACAAGGCACACGTATGTAAAGAGCACATGTGGGGTCTGCAGGTACAGGACCTGACTTGTGTGGATGGGATGAGACCCACACAATCCTCAGACCCTGCGCCTGGGGTCACATGCCCACAGTCTCCAGGGTGATCCCTTCCAGACCCTGCACCTGGGGTCCTATGTCCACAGTCTCCAGGGTGACCCTCCTTCCCAGACCCCATACCTGGGGTCACATGTCTACAGTCTCCAGGGTGACCCCCCCCAGACCCCATACCTGGGGTCACATGTCTAGTACAGTCTCCAGGGTGACCCCTCCAGACCCTGCACCTGGGGTCACATGTCTAAAGTCTCCAGGGTGATCCCTTCCAGACCTTGCACCTGGGGTCCTATGTCCACAGTCTCCAGGGTGACCCTCCTTCCCAGACCATGTACCTGGGGTCACATGTCTACAGTCTCTAGGGTGATCCCCTCTCCCAGACCCTGCACCTTTGGTGGCAAGACCCTTGGTTAGGACACCAGGCCTCTGCTGGTTGGGCCCCTTCGGTGGAAATGAGTGAGTTCCTGTAAGCTCCTGGCTTGGCAGATATAGAACTGTCGGGTCAGTCTCGTTCCCCAACACTTGTCCCATAGCAGTCCTTCTCTTTTCCCTTCAGTTCTACGTTATATTAACTGGTTTTACAGCTGTCATGATAATGACAGCTACTTGAAAACACTACCTTGGTGCTGGCAGTCTCAGTCTTTTGTTGTCCTGCTGAGGTGCTGTGAAAACACACCAGACGCTGAGCTGGAAGATGAGGGGCAGGTCTGGTCTCTGCTGAGTAAGGACACTCTGCTGGAAGGAGAGCAAAGCAGCAACCTCACCTGCTGCCCATTGGCTTTTTGCCTGATCCATGTGCCCTGCAATCAATTGCCCAGATAAACCTGCTCCCCTCTTGCCATGCTCGTGCTGGTGAATTGGAATAATTACCAGGTAGCTCACCTGAGATGGAGAAGGCAATGGCACCCCACTCCAGTACTCTTGCCTGGAAAACCCCATGGAAGGAGGAGCCTGTAGGCTGCAATCCATGGGGTCTCGAAGAGTCGGACACGACTGAGAGGCTTCACTTTCACTTTTCATTGTCATGCATTGGAGAAGGAAATGGCAACCCACTCCAGTGTTCTTGTCTGGAGAATCCCAGGGACGGAGGAGCCTCGTAGGCTGCCGTCTATGGGGTCGCATAGAGTTGGACACGACTGAAGCAACTTAGCAGCAGCAGTAGCAGCAGCAGCTCACCTGAGGAGTCTCCAGGAGCCCCACGGATAGGGAATCTTGCAGGGGTAAAGAGGGAATAGGCACTGCTGCTGCTGCCAAGTCACGTCAGTCATGTCCAACTTTGTGCGACCCCATAGATGGCAGCCCAACAGGCTCCCCCGTCCCTGGGATTCTCCAGGCAAGAACAATGGAGTGGGTTGCCATTTCCTTCTCCAATGCATGAAAGTGAAAAGTGAAAGTGAAATCTCTCAGTCGTGTCCAACTCTTCGTGACCCCATGGACTGCAGCCCACCAGGCTCCTCCGTCCATGCGATTCTCCAGGCAAGAGTACTGGAGTAGGGTGCCATTGCTTTCTCCGGAATTGGCACAGGCCTGTGTAAAATGATACTGTAAAGCATTAATTACTAAACACAGGTCAAGTGAAGCTCACATATATTCTTCCCTTTTTCTTGGCTTTGAGTGTATGGTCTCCCTCTGCACATGATTCTGACCCACACAGATGGAGTGAGACTCACACAGACCCCAGAGCCTCCTACCTGGGGTTACACATTCCGTGGTCAGAATACCATGGCTGTGATTGGTGGGCCTCCAAAGTGTAAACAAGCCAGGTCCATGTAGTCAAAGCTATGGTTTTTCCAGTAGTCATGTATGGGTGTGAGAGTTGGACCATAAAGAAGGCTGAGTGCTGAAGAAATGATGCTTTTGAACTGTGGTGCTGGAGAAGACTCTTAAGAGACCTTGGACAGCAAGATCAAACCAGTCAATCCTAAAGGAAATCAACTGTGAATATTTATTGGAAGGACCGATGCTGAAGCTGAAGCTACAATACTTAGGCCACCTGCTGGGAAAAGCTGACTCATTGGAAAAAACCCTGATGCTAAGAAAGATTGAAGGCAGGAGGGGAAGGGGACAACAGAGGATGAGATGGCTGGATGGCATCACCGACTCAACCGATGTGGGCTTGAGCAAACACCGGGAGATAGAGGAGGACAGGGAAGCCTGGCGTGCTGCAGTCCGTGGGGTCACAAAGAGTTGGACGGACTTAGAGACTGAATGACAGCAAGCAGGTAGCCCATCCGAGGTGTCTCTATGAGCCCCAGGGGAGGTGAACTTGTCAGAGGGAAAGCCTCAGAGCCCTACCTCAGCACTGACCCCTGGGAGGGCCTTGGAACACCATTCAGAGAAAAGCACGGTTACCCAGAGAAACCCACCTCAGCTCCAGACCCCAGCATCTGAGCGCTGACATTCAGATGCAGGCACGGAGTTTTCTGGGACAGAGGCCAGGTGGGGTCTCTACCCAGGTCTCCATGTCCTACTGCACAGAGAACCCGGTCAGGTGTAAATATTCTCATTATAGAAGCACACGGTCTCATCTAAACATAATCAGGGTAGACAGGACTTGGAGAGGTCTGAATCTACCATGTAGACAGAACTTGGTCAGGTTCAAAGTAGCTTAGGGCTGTGCTCCCAGGAGGCACACCCCCGGGGTCTCTCATCGTTGGACGGGGGCTCACCCCTACGTGGGAACAAGGATGTACCCTTCTTGAAGAAGAGATCATCCCTGGGCTCCACATTTCACCCACGTCAGGAAACGGAACAAAAGCTTCGTCACTAAACATCTCAAGGGGCAGAACAAAGCTGTGAGCAGGTTCTGCGGCCACGTGGTGGTCAGGGCCCAGGGGAGAGCCAGGAACCTCGAGCGCAGCCCAGGGTCCTGCAGAGACAGACTGAAGTGGCTCGGCTGCAGCGTCGCAAGCTTCCAGCAGGAGGCGCTGCCCCGGTCGCCCAGGAAGGACAGTCCCCTAAGGTCTGGCAGGGAGAGCGGGTCCGTCCATCCTGATGGTCAGTTGGAGTGGAGCATCCTCAGGTCCTGCTTCCCCGCAGGGTTGGGGGAGGGTGGCTGAAACCTCCTAGGCTCCCGCTCAGGTAACATCCTGCTGGGGCTGATGCCCACAGGATGGTGAGTGCCAGGAGATGAGGGAGGGGAATGCAGACTGCGTGTCTCATGGGAACTGTTTTGGTTTTGCAAGATAGAAGTAGCGACTGACAGCAGTGCACACAAGCATGCACTGTGCAGCATTTACAACAGCTGAGACATATAAGTAACCAAGATGTACATGGACAGATGAATGAAGAAAGAAGTCATCTATGCATAGAATGGAATGTGATTGCCATGAAAACAAAATCCCATTTACAGGGATAATCTAGAACAATCATAGATTAATCTAGGACAATCATAGTAAGTGAAGTACTTCAGAAGGAAACTGATACCAATGAGCTATTTTATAAAAGCGAAATACACGCACAGTCTTAGGAAACAAACATGGTTACCAAAGAGGAGTGGTGGGTGGAAGGGATAAATTAGGAGGTGGGGATTCATTTATATTCACAAATACATATAGAATATAGAATCAGCATGAATCTACTTTAGAAAGGGTAGTGTACTACACACTCTATAATAATGTTATGTGAGAAAAAAAAGATGAATCAATATGTTTATGGAGATAACTGATGAAGAATCTCTACACCGACTAACACAACGTTGTAAGTCAACTATCCTCCTAAAAACGTAAACGCTAACTTAAAAAGACAAAAAAAAAAAAACACAAGGATTAATGAGACACAGGCTTCTGGCCTGTGCCAGAAGAAACCATGGACTAGGAGTAACCCTAAGGCTCTGGTTACTATAGTAACAGGAGTAGGGGATGAAGAAATCCTGTCTCCTTGTGGCCATTTCCCACAACAGAAACTGTAAAGCTATTGCTTATGCTGCAGTGAAATAAGAAACAGTTTTTTCTCTTTGGTCTTTTGATTCCTTCTCTACTTTAGCTGTTCCTGATCTATAGTCTGCATTGATAACTAAGTTTTCTTCTTTTCAGAAGATTGAGCTATTGACTTTTTTGAAACAATGATAAAAGGAACAAGAATATAAAAACCTTATACCTTTGTGGAAATACATGTGTTTTGGAGGAAATAGAAAGGTGGCTTTAATCCCTAAGCTGGCAGAGACAAAAACACAGTATGCTTGTGCCTCAAGAACTGTGTCTCCCCCACGATGGGGAATCAAGGGGATCACACAGTTTGGGCTCGTAGTTAGAGGTTGGAGATAAAGAGCAAAAGAGCAAAAAGAGTATTCTTTCTTTTTGCATTTTTGTTTCAAAACAGTCACTAGGCTGGCATCAGGGAGCCCAGTAACTTGGGTCCGGCAAGGCTCAGGAGTTGGGTTCCTTGACTTTTGTGGATTGCACTGCGGCTTTCTCCCTGTAATGCAAAAAGAGGGGAAACAAACTATAAGGGGAGTTTTGCAGAGAGAGTACCATAAAGTTAAGCATTAGGATGTGACTAGCATAAAATTAAAAGATAATAGAAGCAAAGTATGGCTCATGCAGAGATAGAGGGCGATAGGTGTGGGATATCCCTGGAGAAGGGATTGGCTACCCACTCCAGTATTCTAGCCAGGAAAATTTTATGGACAGAGGAGCCTGGTGAGCTACAGTCCATGGGATCACAAAGAGTCAGACATGACTGAGTGACTAACACACACACACGTGTAGGATATAGCTTGTATAACAGGTTAGTCTTCTGAAAAGAAGGAAACTTAATTATCAATGCCGTCTAGATCAGGAACAGTTAAAGTAGACAAAGACTCAAAAGGCAAAAGAGAAAAAGAAAACTATTTTTTATTTCACTGCAACACTTATAAACACTTCATATTCACAAAGACTGCTGGGCTCTAAATGACACCGGCACTTTAAAAACTTCCATGGGTAACTAATTGAAAATAAATAAAAACTGGACAGAGGGTGAAGAAGAAAATTTCCACAGTCAATTCCACACACACTAGTTAAATCAAAGCCCATGAAAACGTGCTGCACATCAGGAATTGTTAGAGACGTGCAAATCAAAACCACAGCAAGGGAACACTGCACCTGTTTGAGGCCATCCTCAGTCTACAAAGGTGAATGGTGGAGAAGACCCGGTGGAAAGAGAACACTCACGGTGCTGATGAGCTATAAATGCTAAGAATCACTGTGGAGAGGAGTATGGAACTGCTTTTGATCTGTAGTCAAGTTGAGCTTCCCTGGTAGCTCAGTTGGTAAAGAATCCATGTGCAACGCAGGAGACCCTGGTTCAATTCCTGGGTCAGGAAGATCCATCCCCTGGAGAAAGGATAGGCTACCCATATCAGTATTCTTGGGCTTCCCTGTGGCTCAGCTGGTAAAGAATCCGCCTGCAGTGTGGGAGACCTGGGTTCCATCCCTGGGTTGGGAAGATACCCCTGGAGAAGGGAAAGATTACCCGCTCCAGTATTCTGGCCTGGAGAATTCTATGGACTGTATAGTCCAAGGGGTCACAGAGTCAGACACAACTGAGAGACTTTCACTTTCACCAAGACAAACATCGATTCCAGCCCAGGTCACAGGATGACTTAAAACATGTCCTGCTCAGCGTTCCCCCATTGTCAGCACCAATAAGGGCAGAAGGTGCCTGAACAGCAGCTCTGCCTGATGCCGGCAGACAGCCTCAGTGGGGGACACATCAGTCAAGTCTCTTCCTTGTCAGATGGTTAACGAGGCTCCCCCTTCATAGCAAAGGGCTCCTTAACTCCAAATTCATTTTGCATAGAGAAGAGGAAAGAATCAGACATAAACTATAAACTAAATCAAGTATCTTTATTTTTAACTTTAAATATAAAAAGTGAAGGATAAAAGCAGTAAAAATCACACTTTAAGTGAATAAATTACAAACTAAATCAACTATATATTCTGACATATTAAAAAAGAGGAGGAGGATGGAAGCAACACAAATTTCTATAAGTGACTATGTGGGTACCACCCAAGTTCTCTAGTCAACTCCACCGCTAGACTCGGCTGCAGACACCATCCGGGAACCAAAGCTGCTCTTACCATCACACTGGGAGGAGCCCTCTTTGTCACCAGGGCACAGAGAGAACCCAAGTCTGTGCCTTCAGGCACCTCTTCTGCCAGGCTCCAAGCAGAAGGCTCCACTTGAGTTGTGTTCTTCATCTTCTCCTGCAGGTTAATGATGGGAAAATGGGGCAAAGGAAGCACCTAGAACTTGGGCACCTCCCCTTTCTGCAGTTGTTTTATTTTCTTCTCTTTCTGTAAATGACTTTTTTGAATCAAAAGAGAAAGGATATATTTCCACAGTTCTCCTCACTGGGATTTTGGGCTTCAAAGGTACTCCGTCAAGGGGCAGTTATCGAGCTCTTATTATTACTGGCTGCTCCTCATCCTCATCTTCTTGGGTGGGTTTTGGGGTTCTCTTCTTCTGAACAAAGGCAGGAGTCCTGGGGACAGTGAGTGGAATTTCTTTCTTCTCAGGAACACCCACAACACCTAACAAGATGCGATAAGGGCAAGGCTTCACATAAATTTAAAGTGTTTATCCTCTTTGCTTCTCCCTGTTTGATTTCTTTTCTCCGTTTCAAAGTTAAAGCCAATAGGCACTGCCTGCTTCTCTGGCAGTTTCTTAGGGAAAATGCCCCCACTGTAAAGAATTCTAGAATCCAGTTTCCATGCTTTAAATTTGTAGAGCCCTGCTTCTACAGGATTACATTTCTTGGATTTTGCATTTGTTTCCAACACCTCCGCCACCTCTTCCTGCATTTTTTTTCTCTTCTCTGATTCTTGCTTCTCGGTACTTTTTAGGCTCTTCTATATATGGGAAGAAGAACCTGAAAAAGAATAGATACACATTTATGCATGACTGAATTAAGTTCCTGTACACCTTACACAAACACAGCATTGGAAATCAACTCTATTCCAATATAGGATCAAAATGAAATTGCACAGAAAGAAAAAAGAAAGGGGCATGAAAAAATGCTGCTGGCACTTTCCATGACAGCAACGTGTAAAGCTGTGCTGATGGGCACTTAATATTCAGAAGACCCATGGGGTTGTGCGTAAACAACACCTGCCTTCAAGGACTGTTCTAGCAGTGTTGGTCGAAACACAGGGCAGACATTCAAAAGCCAATTGCTAGATATTTCACTCATACCCTCTAAAAAACAATCACAGAGAATGATGTTAACCTCGCTAAATATTAGAGAAATCCAAATCAAAACTACAATGAGGTATCACCTCACACTGATCAGAATGACCATTGTCAAACACTCTACAAAGAACCAAGGCTGGAGAGGGTGTGGAGAAATGAGAACCTTCCTCCATCGATGCTGGAATGCCAACTGGGAACAGCCACTATGGAGACAGTGTGCACACGTGCTAAGTCATTCCAGTCGTGTCTGACTCTTTTTGACCCTATGAACTGTAACCTGCCAGGCTCCTCTGTCCATGGGATTCTCCAGGCAAGAAATACCGGAGTGGGTTGTCTCTAGGGGATCTTCCCCACCCAGGGATCCAACGCACGTCTGTTTCCCGGGTGGGCAGGAGGGTTCTTTACCACTAGCGCCACCTGGGAAGCCCATGGAAACAGCGTGGAGGTTCCTTAAACAAGGAAAATGGGAACAAAATTACAACAGCCCTGTCGACTTAAAAAGTATTCAGAACCTAAAAGTTGAGAGTTATGTTTTTTTATTCAGTAGGAATTTTTAGGACTTCGAGCTCAGGAGACACCATCTCAAGCAACCCTGAGAGAACTGCTCCCGGGATGGGGAGGGGAGGAGCCAGCTTACACAGAGCTTTGTAACAAAGGGCAGGTAGTCTGAATATCAAAAGATTACTGCTAAAGAAAGCCAGACATCCTGAGTCAAGGAATTTAGTGCTTTTCTGTGTAAGGGAAGATGCAAGAGTCAGGGCTCCCTGAAGTCTTTCCTTTCATATGCACCTCACCAATCTGGGCCAGCATCCTGAGCTTCCTTTCCTCAGGGCTCACCTTAGGGAGTGTCTGCAGTCTGATGGCTGCTAGAGAGCAGATATTCTTCTTCCTGAGTTCCTGAAGTCTCAACGGCTCATATTGAAGAGCTGCAATTGCTGCTGTATATTGTCACCCTGCTTATTTAACTTTTTGCAGAGTACATCATGAGAAATGCTGGGCTGGAGGAAGCACAAGCTAGAATCAAGATTGCTGGGAGAAATATCAATGACCTCAGATATGCAGATGACACCACCCTTATGGCAGAAAGTGAAGAGGAACTAAAAAGCTCTTGATGAAAGTGAAAGAGGAGAGTGAAAAAGTTGGCTTAAAGCTCAACATTCAGTAAACGATGATCATGGTATCCGGTCCCATCACTTCATGGCAAATAGATGGGGAAATGGTGGAAACAGTGTCAGACTTTATTTTTGGGGGCTCCAAAATCACTGCAGATGGTGACTGCAGCCATAAAATTAAAAGACGCTTACTCTTTGGAAGGAAAGTTATGACAAACCTAGACAGCATATTAAAAAGCAGAGACATTACTTTGTCAAGAAAGGTCCGTCTAGTCAAGCCTATGGTTTTTCCAGTGGTCATGTATGGATGTGAGAGTTGGACTGTGAAGAAGGCTGAGCACCAAAGAATTGATGCTTTTGAACTGTGGTGTTGGAGAAGACTCTTGAGAGTCCCTTGGACTGCAAGGAGATCCAACCAGTCCATCCTAAAGGAGATCAGTCCTGGGTGTTCATTGGAAGGACTGGTGTTGAAGCTGAAACTCCAATACTTTGGCCACCTGATGCGAAGGGCTGACTCCTTGGAAAAGACCCTGATGCTGGGAAAGTTTGAGGGCACGAGGAGAAGGGGATGACAGAGGATGACAGGGTTGGATGGCATCACTGACTGGATGGACATGAGTTTGAGCAAGCTCTGGGAGATGGTGATGGACAGGGAAGGCTGGCGTGCTGCAGTCATTGGGGTTGCAGTGAGTCAGACGTGACTGAGCAACTGAACTGAACTGAATCGGTTCTGAATATTCACAAGGCAGGCAGGGCTGGAAAGGACACCTGCCCTCAAGTGAAGTCCTTGGGGTAAATCACCAAAAAATGAATTCAAAATAGGGTTGTCGTTCAAGAAGCCAATTTCAACAGGCAAACTGTACTGTCACTGTATAGGATCAAAAAGCACATGGAAACGTAGTTCACATGACTAATTATCAAATCAATGCAAATCAAAACAACACTGAGGAATCACCTCACCATGATCAGAATGGCCATCATCAGAAAGACCCACAAAGAATAAACGCTGCAGAGGTCAGAGACAAAAAGGAATCTTCCTTCTTTCTTGGTGGGGGTGTAAATGGGTGCAGCCACTGTGGAAAACAGCAGGAGGTTCTTTAAAAAACTCAACACACAGGTACCATATGATCCAGCAGTCCCACTCCTGGGTTCAGATACAGAGAAAATCATAATTTGAAATGACTCGTGCACTCTTATATTCAGAGCAGCACTATTTATTAGAGCCGAGAAGGAGAATCAACAAACATGGCCAGAGATAAAAAACGGAAGACTTATTGAGACAACTAGACACTAGAATACTCCTCACTCATAAAACAGAATTAAATAAATCCATTGGGAGCAGCAAAGATGGACAAAGACATTACCATGTGCATGGAAGTAAGTCGGAGAGAGAGAAATATCATCAGATATCACCTACAGGAGGAATCTATCAATTTATACCAATGAACTACTATAGAAAACAGAAAAAGACTTATATATAATAAAGAAAGTCAATACCAAAGAATGTTCAAACTACCATACAATTGCACTCATTTCACATTTTTGCAAGGTAATGCTTAAAATCCTTCAAGTTATCCTTCAACAGGATGTGAACTCAGAAATTCTAGATGTTCAAGCTGGATTTAGAAAAGGAAGAGGAACCAGAAATCAAATTGCTAACATCCACTGGATCGTAGAAAAAAGAAAGGGAATTTCAGAAAAACTTCTACTTCTGCTTCATTGACTACACTAAAGCCTTTGACTGTGTTCAGCTCAGTTCAGTTCAGTCACTCAGTCGCATCTGACTCTTTGCGACTCCATGAGTTGCAGCACGCCAGGCCTCCCTGTCCATCACCAACTCCCGGAGTTCACTCAGACTCACATCCATCGAGTCAGTGATGCCATCCAGCCATCTCATCCTCTGTCGTCCCCTTCTCCTCCTGCCCCCAATCCCTCCCAGCATCAGAGTCTTTTCCAATGAGTCAACTCTTCGCATGAGGTGGCCAAAGTACTGGAATTTCAGCTTTAGCATCATTCCTTCCAAAGAAATCCCAGGGCTGATCTTCTTCAGAATGGACTGGTTGGATCTCCTTGCAGTCCAAGGGACACTCAAGAGTCTTCTCCAACACCACAGTTCAAAAGCATCAATTCTGCACTCAGCTTTCTTCACAGTCCAACTCTCACATCCATACACGACTACTGGAAAAGCCACAGCCTTGACTAGACGAACCTTTCTTGACAAAGTAATGTCTCTGCTTTGTAATATGCTGTCTAGGTTGGTCATAACTTTTCTTCCAAGGAGTAAGCATTTTTTAATTTCATGGCTGCAATCACCATCTGCAGTGATTTTGGAGCCCCCCAAAATAAAGTCAGCCACTGTTTCCACTGTTTCCCCATCTATTTTCCATGAAGTTTTGAGAGTCCCTTGGACTTCAAGGAGATCCAACCAGTCCATCCTAAAGGAGATCAGTCCTGGGTGTTCATTGGAAGGACTGATGTTGAAGCTGAAACTCCAGTACTTTGGCCACCTGATGCAAAGAGCTGACTCATTGGAAAAGACCCTGATGCTGGGAAAGATTGAGGGCAGGAGGAGAAGGAGATGACAGAGGATGAGATGGTTGGATGGCATCACCGACTCAATGGACATGGGTTTGGGTGGACTCCGGAGTTGGTGATGAACAGGGAGGCCTGGCGTGCTGTGGTTCATGGGGTCACAAAGAGTCGGACATGACTGAGTGACTGAACTGAACTGAACTGAACTGATGGGACCGGATGCCATGGTCTTAGTTTCTGAATGTTGAGCTTTAAGCCAACTTTTTCACTCTCCTCTTTCACTTTCATCAAGAGGCTCTTTAGTTCTTCACTTTCTGCCAAAAGGGTGGTGTCATCTGCATATCTGAGGTTATTGATATTTCTCCCAGCAATCTTGATTCCAGTTTGTGCTTCATCCAGCCGAGCGTTTCTTATGATGTACTCTGCATATAGTTTAAATAAGCAGGGTGACAATATACAGCCTTGACGTACTCCTTTTCCTATTTGGAACCAGTCTGTTGTTCCATGTCCAGTTCTAACTGTTGCTTCCTGACCTGCATACAGGTTTCTCAAGAGGCAGGTCAGGTGGTCTGGTTTTCCCATCTCTTTCAGAATTTTCCACAGTTTGTTGTTATCCACACAGTCAAAGGTTTTGGTGAGGTCAATAAAGTAGAAGTACATGTTTTTCTGGAACTCTCTTGCTTTTCAATGACCCAATGGGTGTTGGCAATTTGATCTCTGGTTCTTCTGTCTTTTCTTAATCCAGCTTGAACATCTGGAAGTTCATGGTTCATGTACTATTGAAGCCTGGCTTAGAGAGTTTTGAGCATTACTTTACTAGTGTGTTGTTGGAACATTCTTTAACATTGCCTTTCTTGGGATTGGAACAAAAACTGACCTTTTCCAGTCCTGTGGCCATGGTTGAGTTTTCCAAATTTGCTGGCATATTGAATGCAGCACTTTAGCAGCATCATCTTTTAGGATTTGAAATAGCTCAACTGGAATTCCATCACCTCCACTAGCTATGTTTGTAGTGATGCTTCCTAAGGCCCACTTGACTTTGCATTCCAAGATGTCTGGCTCTAGGTGAGTGATCACACCATTGTGGTTATCTGGGTCATGAAGATCTTTTTTGTATAGTTCTTCTGTGTATTCTTGCCACCTCTTCTTAATATCTTCTGCTTCTGTTAGGTCCATACCATTTCTGTCCTTTATCGAGCACATCTTTAAATGAAATGTTCCCTTGGTATCTCTAATTTTCTTGAAGAGATCTCTAGTCTTTCCCATTCTATTGTTTTCCTCTATTTCTTTGCATTAATCACTGATGAAGGCTTTCTTATCTCTCCTAGGTATTCTTTGGAACTCTGCATTCAAATGGGTATATCTTTCCTTTTCTCCTTTGCCTTTAGCTTCTCTTCTTTTCTCAGCTATTTGTAAGGCCTCCTCAGACAACCATTTTGTCTTTTTGTATTTCTTTTTCTTAGGAATGGTCTTGATCACTGCCTCCTGTACAATGTCATGAACTTCTGTCCATGGTTCTTCAGGCACTGTATCAACCTTTGAATCTATTTTGAACAGTATGAAAAGGCAAAAAGATAAGACACTGAAAGATGAACTCCCCAGGTCGGTACTTGCCCAATATGCTACTGGAGAGGTGTGGAGTAATAACTCCAGAAAGAAGGAAAAGATGGGCCCAAGTGAAAACAACACCCAGTTGTGTATGTGACTGGTAATGGAAGTAAAGTCTGATGCTGTAAAGAACAATATTGCATAGGAACCTAGCATGTTAGGTCTACGAATCGAGGCAAATTGGAAGTGGTCAAACAGGAGATGGCAAGAGTGAACATCAACATGTTAGGAATCAGTGAACTAAAATGGACTGGAATGGGTGAATTTAATTCAGATGACCACTATATCTACTACTGTGGGCAAGAATCCCTTAGAAGAAATGGAGTAGCCCCCATAGTCAACAAAAGAGTCCAAAGTGCAGTGCTTGGGTGCAATCTCCAAAATGACAGAATGATCTCTGTTCATTTCCAAGGCAAACCATTCAATATCACAGTAATCCAAGTTTATGCCCCAACCAGTAAAGCTGAAGAAGCTGAAGTTGAATGGTTCTATGAAGATCTACAAGACCTTCTAGAACTAACACCCAAAAATGATGTCCGTTTCATCACAGGGTACTTGAATGCAAAAGTAGGAAGTCAGGAAATACCTGGAGTAACAGGCAACTTTGGCTTTGGAGAACAAAATGAAGCAGGGCAAAGGCTAACAGACTTCTGCCAAGAGAAAGCCCCGCTCATAGCAAACACCCTCTTTCATCAACACAAGAGACGAATCTACACATGGACATCACCAGATAGTCAATACTGAAATAAAATTGATTATATTCTTTGCAGCCAAAGATGGAGAAGCTCTATACAGTCAGCAAAAACAGTACTGGAAGATGACTGTGGCTGAGATCATGAACTCCTTCTCTATGAACCATGCATATTTATTGAAGAAGAGAAAATAAAACTCAACTGTCAATAATGAGTTAATGTTGAAATTTACTGCAGGAATAAGTTCCGTAAAGGGGCACAGGATCAGACAAGCTTCGTTGGGGTTGGGTGCCAAGAAGAAGGTCAAATCAGTGGCAGGAGATAGGACACAAAATTCGGAGGTTGCACAACTTTCTAAATAGCCTCCATCAATGTCTTTAGAGCTAGAGCGTTTCCCAGCCAAACCAAGACAAGGAGTTCATGACCAGGTTATAATCTACGTTAGAGAGTATGGGGATCCATCTTGTGCCTGCTATTTTGATAAGCACATCTTCAGCAATATAGTATACATCCTGCTCTCTCTCATTGTCTTTTTCCCTCTCACTCTTAGGGACACCCTCACTGTTAGAACACCCTTTCTCTGTGTTCACTAAATAATTTGCAATAAGGTATACTAACTACTTCAGTTGCCCTTTGTTTTAAAAGTCAGTCACTACCCTGCTGGCCTTTCAGGTGAATAGGACTTACCTAAAACACTTAGCAAAGTGCTAAGACTTATATAGTTACAGAAGAATCAGGCTTGTCCTCTATCAGTTGTAAAATTTCTATTGTTTGTAAGCATGAAATTAAAAGATGCTTGCTCTTTGAAAGAAAAGCCATGACAAACCTAGATAGCATATTAAAAAGCAGAGAGATTACTTTGCCAACAAAGTCCATATAGTCAAACTATGGTTTTTCCAGGAGTCATGTATGGAGTGAGAGTTGGACCATAAAGAAGGCAGAGTGCCAAAGAATTGATGCTTTTGAACTGTGGTGTTGGAGAAGACTGTTGAGAGTCCCTTAGACAGCAAGGAAATCAAACCAGTCCATCGTAAAGGAAATAAATTCTGAAAATTCACTGGAAGAACTGATGCTGAAACCGAAGCTCCAATACTTTGGCCACCTGATGAGAAGAACTGACTCATTGCAAAAGACCCTGATGCTGGGAAAGATTGAAGGTGAGAGGAGAAGGAGATGACAGAGTATGAGACGGTTGGATGGCATCCCCAACTCGATGGACATGAGTTTGAGCAAGCTCTGGGAGATGGTGAAGGACAGGGAATCCTGGTGTGCTCCATGGGATCACAAAGAGTCGGATGTGAATGGCTACTGAACAGCAACAGCAAAGCATAAGAGGCTATTCTCAATATGCAAGGGTGAGAATGGATTTTTTACTATGATTTAGCAGTTCCATGGGGTCGCTGAGGGTCGGACACGACTGAGCGACTTCACTTTTACTTTTCACTTTCATGCATTGGAAAAGGAAATGGCAATCCACTCTAGTGTTCTTGCCTGGAGAATCCCAGGGACGGGGGAGCCTGGTGGGCTGCTGTCTATGGGGTCGCACAGAGTCGGACATGACTGAAGCGACTTAGCAGCAGCAGCAGTTATTTCAATAAAATACTTAAGAATTGTCTCAGGAAGAGTGAAGAAACAAATGTTGACCAATATTTACTTGTCCTTTTAAAATGCACCAATAAAAATTTGAATCATTAGCCATTCTGACTGATTCTGAACCAGGTGGAACCATCTTATGTCCTAGCATAACTATTCTGATTTCTGAGGATAAGCGGTCATATGTAATCCCCCCAAACCATAGCTTTTGCTCTCAACAAAAGATTATAATCAACAAAATACAATTATCAACAGATCAGATGTCTTACTTCTGTTAGAATATGTAAGAGTGAGACCTATTCAGGAACTCTTACAAGGACAAACAAATGTAATCGGCTTTGCTGAATGCCATCTTGCTTTTTTATTTCTTCTTTCTCCCTTTCTCCTCTCCTTCCTTCCTTTCTCCTTTCTTCAGACACTCATACTGAGCACACTTGTTTCTAAGCTTACTTTAAAATTGAAGCATAGTTGATTACCAAAGCTGTGTTAGTTTTCAGGCGTACAGCAAAGTGATTCAGTTTTGCATACATATATATCTATCTTTTTTCAGATTTTTCCATTAGAGGTTATTACAAAATATTGAGTATAGGTCCCCATACTACATAATAGGTCTTTGTTGATTATCTATTTTATATATGGCAGTATATATATATATATATATGTTAATCCCAAACTCCTAACTTATTCCCCCTCCTTCCCCTTTGGTAAAAATGTTTGTTTTCCATGTCTGTGGATCCATATCTGTTTTGTATATAAGTTAATTTGTATAATTTTATTAGATTCCACATATAAGTGCTGTCATGTGATATTTATCTTTTTCTGTCTGGCTTACTTCCCTTAGCATGAAAATACGTCCATCCACGCTGCTGCCAGTGGCATTATTTCATTCATTTTGATGGCCAGTAATATTCATTGCATATATGTAGATATATGGGCTTCCTAGGTGGCTCAGACTGTAAAGAATCTGCCTGCAGAGAAAGAGACCCACGTTTGATCAATGGGTCAGGAAGATCCCCTGGAGAAGGGAATGGCAACCCACTCCAATACTCTTGCCTGGAAAATTCCATGGACAGAGCAACGTGGCAGGCTACATGTCATGGAATCTCAAGGAGTCACTCACAGCGAAGTAACTTCACTTCTCAAGAATCAGACTGCTTGCCCCTTCTTGCTGGGAGGTCATCTGACAGTATGTTTCACCCTATCAGGGTAAACACAGGCATGGCCATCCACATTCCCAGAACACTCTCCACCAGTATTTTTGTTCAGAATCGGTGCGCTGTGTGTATGCTACAAGTGTCTTTACACAGCTCTAAATGAGGAGGGAAACGTGTTATCTTCAAGCTGGAAATCCAGGCAGTAAGGAAAATCACTATATTCTTCCTGGGAAAGCTGGATTGTTGCAGCGCTGCTTGCCACTTCTTAGTGGGAAGTCATCGCCCAGTGCACTTTCACCGAATTCAGCTGAGAACAGATGTGGAAGTCAGCACTCACAGAACACCCCCCACGGAACTCTTTAATCAGCGAATGGTACAATCTGTCCTTGGGCTCCCTTACACAGCTTTCTAACTACAGGGACATTTGCTTTTCTTAACACAGGATTTGGAACCTAATGGTAGAAGCAGCATTTCTTTGTGTGGCTGCAATTCCTTGCCGCTGGATCATTTCCAGTGGAATGTAAACTCCTTTGGTAACAAAACTAGATGCGCTCAGCACTCGCAGACACAGCCTGTTTCCTCAGGGGCAGTCCCAGGATGACCTAGGTATGGGTTCACAAGGCTCAGAAATGCAAGGAAACATACTGGATGTGACTTTGGAAATTAGGGCCTCTGTGCAAACCTGGAGTTCTCACATCTTAGAATCTAGACTGTTGCTGATTGACAGATGCCTGAAAAACACTCTCTTTTTTGCCTTTCATTCATCAAAGGAACATAGATTTTACAGCATTCTGTTTGCTGAGAGTAACAGACTGCTCGTAAAGCCTTGCTTGGAGGTCATTTTTAAGTAAAAATTTCCCCTGACTGTGTTACAGTAGGGAAAGCCCCCACACTCACTGGGACAAGCAAACAAACATCAAAATGTCTGTTCCATCGAGTTTTCTCTGTAGGAAGGATCCAGTGATCCTAGGTCTGTCTGGGAAATTCTTGGATACTCCAGGGACACATACTGAGTGTGAACCTGGATACTGGACCTTCTTGGCAAACTTAGCATTTTCTCTCTGTTGGCCCTAAAAAGGTGCCACCTAGCAGTTGCCCGAAAATCCATCCAATTGCTGTTTTCTTACTTGTGACAGCAATATCTTTGGTCAACCTTTGGGATTTCTGAAGCAAGCAGGTGGTTTGCAACTCCCTGCAGCAGGATCATTTCCATTAGAATGTCAACTAATCTAGGTAACAATAGTATGGCACTCACACTGTTACACAATCTCCCAAAGCCTGTTTCTTCTTGGGCAGACCCAATATGACCTAGGAATGTGTTCGTAAGACTCGAAAAGTACAGGGAAACATACCCCAATTAGGTCCTCTGTGCAAACCTGGAGTTCTCACATCTTAGAATCTATACAGCTCCTGATAGATAGATGCCTGAAAAACACTCTCTTTTTATGTCTTTTATTTGTCGAAGAAACATAGCTTTCCCAGCATTCTGTGTGCTGCGAGTAACACACTGCTTGAAAATCCTTGCTTGCAGGTCATTTTTCAGTAACAATTTCCCCTGACTGTGTTACAGTAGGGAAAGCCCCCACACTCACAGGGACAAGCAAACAAACATCAAAATGTCTGTTCCATCAAGTTTTCTCTGTAGGAAGGATCCAGTGATCCTAGGTCTGTCTGGAAAATTCTTGGATACTTCAGGGATACATACTGAGTGTGAACCTGGATACTGGACTTTGTTGGCAACATTAGGATTTTCTCTCTGTTGACCTTAAAACAGTGTGGCCTAGCAACTGCTTGAAAATCCATCCAATTGCTATTTTCTTACTTGTGACAGCAATATCTTTGGTCAAACCTTTGGGATTTCTGAAGCAAGCAGCCGGCTTGCAATTCCTTGGCGCTGGATCATTTCCAGTGGAGCGTCAGCTAATCTAGGTAACAACTCACAGACACACTCTTACAGCCTGTTTCCTCATGGGCAGTCCCAGGATGACCTAGGAACAGGTTCACAAGACTCCAAAGTGTGAAATGCAATGTGGGGAAACATACTGACCTTGACTTTGAAATTAGGGTGTCTGTGCAAACCTGGAGCTCTCACATCTTAGAATCTAGACTGTTGCTGATTGACAGATGCCTGAAAAACATTCTTTTTTTTGGCCTTTCATTCATCAACTTTCATCATTGACTTCCCTGGTGGCTCTGATGGTAAAGCGTCTCTCTACAATGCGGGAGACGAGGGTTCAGATCGCTGGGTTGGGAAGATCCCCTGGAGAAGGAAATGGCAATCCACTCCAGGACTATTGCCTGGAAAATCCCATGGACAGAGGAGCCTGGTAGGCTACAGCCCATGGGGTCGCGAAGAGTCGGACACGACTGAGCGACTTCACTTTCTTTCTTTTCTTTCTTTCATTCATTGAAGAAAAATGGTTTTCCAGCATTCTGTGTGCTGAGAGTAACACACTACTTAAAAATTCTTGCTTGGAGGTAATTTTTAAGTAAAAATTTCCCCTGACTGTGTTACAGTAGGGAAAGCCCCCACACTCACAGGGATAAGCAAACAAACATCAAAATGTCTGTTCCATCGAGTTTTCTCTGTAGGAAGGATCCAGTGATCCTAGGTCTGTCTGGGAAATTCTTGGATACTCCAGGGACACATACTGAGTGTGAACCTGGATACTGGACCTTCTTGGCAAACTTAGCATTTTCTCTCTGTTGGCCCTAAAAAGGTGCCGCCTAGCAGTTGCCTAAAAATCCACCCAATTGCTGTTTTCTTACTTGTGACAGCAATATCTTTGGTCAACCTTTTGCGATTTGTGAAGCAAGAAGGCGGCTTGCAACTCCTAGCCGCTGGCCCATTTCCAGTGGAATGTCAGCTAATCTAGGTAACAACAGTGTGGCACTCGCACTCTCAGACACACTCCCGCAGCCTGTTCCCTCATGGGCAGCCCCAGTGTGACCTAGAAATGCGTTTACAAGGATCGGAAAGTGCAGGGAAACATACTGCCTTGACCCTGGAAAGTAGGTCCTCTGTGCAAACCTGGAGTTCTCACATCTTAGACTCTAGACAGCTCCTGATAGATAGGTGCCTGAAAAGCACTCTTTTCTCCTTTTATTCTTTGAAGGAATGTACGTTTCCCAGCATTCTGTTTGCTGAGAGTAACCCACTACTTGGAAATCCTTGCTTGGAGCTCATTTTTAAGTAACAATTTCCTCTCACAGGTGTCACAGTAGGGAAGGATCACATAACTACAGGTAGAAACAAAGAAAAAAACCCACGTTTCATCAGTTTTTCTCTGTAGGAGGGATCAAGTCATCCTAAGTCTGTCTGGAAAATTCTTGGATAGTGCTTGGACACATTCTGAGTGTGAACCTGGATACTGGACCTTGTTGGCAAATTAGCATTTTCTCTCTGCTGCCCCTAAAAGGGTGTGGGCTAGCCGCTGCCTAATAATCCATCCAATTGATGTTTTCCTATTTACATCAACTCTTTGCGACCCCATGGACTTCAGCCCACCAGGGTCCTCTGCCCATGAGATTTTTCAGGCAAGGATACTGGCGAGGGTTGCCATTTCCTTCTCCACATGACATCAATAGGTTTGGTCAAACCTTTGGGATTTCTGAAGCAAGCAGCCAGCTTGTAACTCCTTGAGGCAGGATTATTTCCATTAGAATGCCAACTAACCACTTACCATCACTTCCTCTGGGACATTCTCATCGTTCTCATTACAACCTTCCTCGTTTACGATGATAAGCTTGCCTGTGCTGAGATCCTCTAGCTGCATATCTAGAGGCTCTAGAACAGCAGCAGGGCCAACATTCGCACAATGAGTGATTTCTTCTACAACTCCATCTGTGTTCAAGTCTCACTTCTAGCTTTATCGTTTTCATTTCTCCTGTGCACTTTCGTCTCTACTGGCCAAATCTGGTTATCCACTTTGTAAAATGTCACTTGAGTAACAAGGAGACAGAGCGACAGTGTGCTTTGCCATCTGAGGGAGCTGACTAACAGATGGGCAGTGACCAACCCCTAGCGGGATTTGAGAGAAATAAGGTGACTACTAGTCCCTGATCTTGAAGCACACATGTTACATAGGGACGGATTTGTGGACTAAGAACCAGCAGGGGAGATTGTACTTCATGCAACTACTTACAACTAATATACCGTAGTAACTGAAATTTGAACTGTGCTTTTAGGGAAGTGGTTTCTTTAACTAAGTCATTGTCAGTGAAATTGATGGGCCTGGGAATTATATGAATCGAAGACTGCCTATACACTGCTTGTTTACATTGACCCAGTCAGGCTTGAAGCTGACTAACTGCTGAGTAAATAAATGATTATATTCTGCTAAGTCACTTTAGTCATGTCCGACTCTGTCCGACCCCATAGACTGCAGCCCACCAGGCGCCCCCGTCCCTGGGATTCTCCAGGCAAGAACACTGGAGTGGGTTGCCATTTTCTTCTCCAATGCATGAAAGTGAAAAGTGAAAGTGAGGTCGCTCAGTCGTGTCCGACCCTCAGCGACCCCATGGACTGCAGCCTTCCAGGCTCCTCCATCCATGGGATTTTCCAGGCAAGAGTACTGGAGTGAGGTGCCATTGCCTTCTCCGATGATTACATTGGGCCTGCCTAAATAATCCAGGATAATCTCCCATCTCCAAGTCAGCTGATTAGCAGCTTTAACACTCTCTGCAAACTTAATTCCCCTTTGCCATTTAACCTCATATATTCTCAGGATCCTGGGATTTGGCCGTAGACATCTTTGAAGGGCCATTACTCTGCTGACAGTAACTCCTGACTCAGTAGGATTAAAGGCCCTACCCTCCCTTTAACTCCCTGAAAACTCCTATCTTCTAATTTCTCTCATCTACACTTTGACATCACCAAGCTTCCTGTCATTTATATACTGTTCTGTACCCATAATTAAACCATTCATGGATTCATTCTAAAATCTGAAAAGTCAGTAACTTACTTAATTTTACTGTAATTTTCCCCTCAGAATTTTGAAGGTGTTGCTCCATTGTGTTACTAACATCCAGTGTTTCAAATGAGATGTCTGATGCTAATATGATTTTATCTGGGGGATTAGGGGTAGGAGGAACTCTGTTCCCAAGTATTCTATCCACATGAGGTTGGGTGAGGGTGCTGATGGGTATAATTTACTATTTAAGAATTTCTATTAATACTCTTGCTTTTTTGTGGAGTTTCAGCCTGGCCCTCCCTTGTCTCTGGAGGCCTTTCCATGGTTCTCTTGCTGGGCTAGCGCCCTCCCTAGGAGCATTTCCCTGACCTGTGGCTCGTATTTTAAGCAGCAGCTTCCCCACCCAGCCTCAGGCACCACCATTTTCCTCTTCCAGTTTTCTATTTTTCAGAAACTGTTCACATCTGTCATCCACCCTCATTTGCTTTAATGTAAGGAACTTGTTCCTGTTATTGCTTCGAAAGTGAAAGTGTTAGTAGTTCAGTCGTGTCCAACTCTTTGTGACACCATGGACTGTAGCCAGCAAGACCGCTTTGTCCATGGAATTCTCCAGGCAAGTATATTGGAATGGGTTGCCATTCCCTCTTCCAGAGGATCTTCCTGACCCAGGGATCGAACCTGGGTCTCCTGCACTGCAGGCAGACTCTTTAAGATCTGAGCCACCAGGGAACTATCATTTTAAAGGAATGAATGTAAGATCCCTATCTTATACCACTAAAATAACTCAAAATTAATTAAAGACACAAATACAAGATCTGAAATCATAAAACTGGAAGAAAACATAGGGGAAAAGCTCCTTGACTTCGGTCTTGACAATGATTTCTTGGATATGTCACTTAAAACACAAATAACAAAGGCAAACAAACAAACAAAAAAAGTGGGGCTATATTAAACCAAAAAGCTCTGCATAATTTTAAGTCAACACAACCTATGGACTGGAAGAAATATTTGCAACACACATATCAAATAAGGGGTTAGTATCTGAAATATGCAAGCAACTCAAACTCAATAGTAAAAAAATCAAACAATCTGATTAAAAATTGGGCAATGGACTGGAATAGGTACAGATACAATGAAACTCAATATTGCCAATCATCAGGGAACTGCAAATTGAAACTACAATGAGATATCTCATCATACTTGTTATGAAAGTGACAATAGATAAGACCAGCAAGACGAAGGCTTGCAAGGATGTGGAGAAAAGAAAACCATAGAACACTGTTAGTGAGAATGTAAATCGTACAGTCACTGTGGAAAACATTATGGAGGTTCCTCAGAAACTTAAAAATAGATCTACCGTGTGATTCAGCAATTCTACTTCTCAGTATATATCTAAAGGAAGTGAAATCACTATCTGGAAGAAACACCAGTGCACTTTCATATTCATTGCAGCATGATTTACAATAGTCAAGACATGGAAAAAATCTGAGTGTGTATCAGTGAATGAATGGACAACGGAGCTGTGAGATATATAATAGAATATTATTCAGGCATAAAAGAGAAATTCTGCCATTTCTGACAACATGGATGGGACTTGAGAGTGTTACACTATGTGAAATAATATGACAGAAGAAGACAAATTATGTATGATCTCACTTATAAGTTGCTGCTGCTACTGCTGCTAAGTTGCTTCAGTCGTGTCCAACTCTGTGTGACCCCATAGACGGCAGCCCACCAGGCTCCCCCGTCCCTGGGATTCTCCAGGCAAGAACACTGGAGTGGGTTGCCATTTCCTTCTCCAATGCATGAAAGTGAAAAGTGAAAGTGAAGTCGCTCAGTCGTGTCCGACTCTTCGCGACCCCATGGACTGCAGCCCACCAGGCTCCTCCATCCATGGGATTTTCCAGGCAAGAGTTCTGGAGTGGGGTGCCATCATCTTCTCTGCACTTATAAGTGGAATCCAATAAAAGTGAATTTACAGAAAAAAATAAATGTAGATATTGAGAAAGATGGATGATAAATGCTATCACTAAATCTGCCATTTTAACCTCAAACCTCTTCCCTTGTGTTTTAAAATTTTTTCACCAGAATGGAAATATAAGACAAGCCTCATCACATGAGCTATCCTCATCCTGAGGTGCCCTGGTAACCCCTTGTCCTGATTTGGGCATAAGAGATCAAAATGGGACATGATGGGGTTCCCTTGCCCCTGCCTCGCATCACCTAAGAGCTTGTAGTTCTTGGCTCACTCACTTCCCTGAAACCCAGGGACTCTACTCTATGGTAGTTTTACTATGGTAAAACTGAAGCCCAAGAGTTCATACCTTAACAATTTGATTCTACTAATATCTGAACTAACAGCTATTCAAAGGCCTGTTTGCCCTCTGTATAACTCCCTGTAAAACTCCTGTGTATCTCCTGTATAGTAACCCTGTACAATTCCCTGTATAACTGACTCATAGATAACTCTGATTAGGTTGTCAATGAGAAAATGTTCCTTGCTATATCAGTAAATAAATGATGTTGAGCCATCAAGACATCACATTATAGGGCCCCCAAAGTGAGCCCCGAGGGAACTCAGGATAGAAAGAGAATGCCTGCCATCTAGCAGTCAGCTGCTGCAGTCACCCTGATGGTGCGCCTTGCGGAGACTCAGGATGGGAAAGTACAGGGTACTGGCCCCAGACAGCTGAGGAGTGATTTCAGTGAGCCCGGACTCTTGCATCTTAGAAAAGTGCTAACTGTCTTAACTTGAGATATCTGGTTTTCTTTAATTAAGAGTAATCTTTTGCTATTCTGACTTCCTGGTCTTTGTTGCAAAAATATCTATATACCCTAGCTCCTCCCTTACCTTCTCAGAGTAGTCCCTTAGAGCTATCTGAGAGGCTGTGTCCCAGGCTTAAGTCCTCCACTTTGTCCATCAAGTAAAACATTATTTTCAACTTTTAAGCTGTGCATTTTTTTTTCAGTCAGCAAGGTCAAATATTGTCTCCTCTTGGAGATTTCCATGGAGCAGGCCTTAAGGAAAGATGGTAACAGGCATTACGTATTGACCAGGGTCCAGGCTGATCGCCCCCTGCATCTGGTTGCAGTGGATATATAGGTGGGGTCAGCATAAATTTGGCATGCTTAGAGACATAAAAGCCAAAAGACTTTACATTTACTGGTATTTCTTTCTCCTAAGCCCTGAACGTCACACCTACTCTTAGGGTAGAAGCTAACCTACCCTAACCAGAGTAGAAGTAAACATTCTACTCTGTCTACTCCTTTTCCAAAAGTCTCTGTGTTCCAGAGGAATTTAAAAGAAACAGCAGCAGGGAATCCAGTACTTCTAAAAGGGAAATCTCCCCAAGTAATCTCAGGATAAAAGTGTGAAGTCATTACTGTTAACTTGTCAGGGGCTAGAAGGTGAATCTGGAGACTGCCTGTGTAGAGCACAGGCACTTCACGAATTGGTGTCTAAGGTTTTCCTTGGGGGAGATTTTTTTTTAAATTAACTTATTTATCTTTATTTTTTGGCTGTGGTGGGTCTTCGTTAATGCGTGCAGGCTTTCTCTAGTTGTGGCAAGTGGGGGGCCACTGTTTGTGGAGGTGGCAGGCTTCTCATTGCAGTGGCTCTAGGCACGTGAGCTTCAGTAGGTACGGCTCTTGGGCTCAGTAGTTGTGGTACACAGGTGAGCTCAGAGGCGTATGGGATTGTCCCAGACCAGGGATAGAATCGGGGTCGCCTGCATCGCGAGGCGGATGCTTAACCATTGGACCACCAGGGAAGTCCCCTTGGGGGAGATTTTAGTTGAGACTTTCGTCTGCTACATGGACAGTCCTCCGCTTTCCTCCTTCTCCTGTCTCTGCCTCTGCACCTTTAAGTCTACAACATGGCCTTAACTCTGCGTTTTTTATTAATTGCCCTTACATTCCAGCAAAAAAACTAAACACAACAGAACATTGGTGCTTGTTCCGTTTCTCGGTTTACTGTGACTCAAGCCATGTGCCCCTATTTTGGATTTTATACTTTGAGGGATGGGTCAGAAATGATTGTGCCTAAGGTTTCATTGATTTCTTCCAATGATGTAGCCCAGTTATGGACCAGGAGCCCACTGCTTTTAAATAAAGTGAAGGAATAGGAGTGTTTAATCTTGCTTTCAGTGCTAGAATCAGCATAGGAAAAACAAAATACAGAAAAATATAAAAAATTGTTGATTCATGATGTCAGTTCAATAAATGCATCCTTTCTTTCCCCCTTAAAGCAGCTGGTTTTTGTTGTTGTTTGTTTGTTTGTTTTGTATTTTAACTTTTCATTTGGGTTTCAGAGTTATTAACTTTCGTTGTTGGGGCCAGTGTGAGGAAAGCAGGAGAGACTCCATTTTGAAGCCTGTCATCCATCATATAGACAGGATGTAAACTGGGCCTGAACCCTGCCCAAGAGTGAGGAAACCATTGCTAGTGAAAACCAGGTCTCCTGGAGACTTCCCTCCCTACAGAAGGCAAATGGAGATTGTAGTTGAGGCCAGGTTGCTCCTGTTGGATTAACCATGGAGACATCCCCCCTTGATGTATAATCATTGTTCCCCGCCTTTAATGTTAATTGCTTGTCCTCCTAGCACCTACTTGTAAAACTCAATCATGTACAACAGACTGCTAACGTGTAACCAGTCACCTAGCGGGGGTTCAGTTCAGTTCAGTCGCTCAGTCGTGTCCGACTCTTTGTGACCCCATGAACCACAGCACGCCAGGCCTCCCTGTCCATCACCAACTCCTGGAGTCCACCCAAATCCATGCCCATTGAGTCAGTGATGCCATCCAGCCATCTCATCCTCTGTTGTCCCCCTTCTCCTCCTGCCCCCAATCCCTCCTAGCATCAGTCTTTTCCAATGAGTCAACTCTTCGCATCAAGTGGCCAAAGTATTGGAGTTTCAGCTTTAGCATCATTCCTTCCAAAGAACACCCAGGACTGGTCTCCTTTGGGATGGACTGGTTGGATCTTCTCACAGTCCAAGGGACTCTCAAGAGTCTTCTCCAACACCACAGTTCAAAATCATCAATTCTTTGGTGCTCAGTTTTCTTTATAGTCCAACTCTCACATCCATACATGACCACTGGAAAGGGGGTAAAAAACTGGGCCTCTCAGAAACATCAGGGTCCTTGTTGGGAACCGATTCCCCCTGGACCCACTGGCGTAATAAACTGTACGCCACTGTCTTGAGTGTCCTCCAAGGTGTGTTTTGCAACTCCGGGTTCCACAACATTTCTGGCACGTTGGCCGGGAAGCCCTCGGAGACAGGTCCGTTGAGCCTCGGCCTGCGGCTCGCTGGGATGAGAGCCTCCGGGAGGGGAAGGCGCCTCCCGCTCTGGATCGGCTCTTGTTTTAGCGACTTGTCCTTCCAGGCAGACTTCACAAGACTGTTGTCAATAGAAGGGAAGCGCACAGGTAGGTCCTACTGTAACAGTGGAAGAAGGGGCCTGATCAACCCCTTGGGGCTGGATGAGTGTGCGGCGGCTGTGTCCTGGTAGGCTTGGTGGGGAATTGTTTACTGAAATAAGTGGTACTCTGTTAACTAGACCTGTACTGATTGTTTGTCAACGTATCTTTTGGTTTCCAAGGGACTGCCCCCTTTGCCGAGACACCTCCCATTCTCCTTAGGGACTCTGGGATCTCCCAAGCATTGTTTGGGGTCAGATTGGGAACCGTGGCTTTGGAAGCACATTTGCCTGCACCACCCAGTGATAAGACGGTCTTGGATTTAGCAAGGATCAGACTTGTGCAGAGAAGAGTATGTGGAAGCCTTAACGGATTGGATCTGGCTGGCTACTGAGAGAGTGAGAGGAGCACGAGAGAAAATACAGAAGGAAAGTAAAAGCAGGATGGGTAGTGGAGAGTCCAAGCCGACCGTTCCTGGACGCATGATTAAAAGCTTCAGAAAGGGCTTTGGAGGAGACTATGGTGGAAAGTTAACCTAGAATAAGCTTAAAAGCTTTTGTGAGATAGACTGGCCATCCTTTGGGGTAGGATGGCCCTCAGAGGGAACTCTAAAATTGGACAAAGTTCGTGCTGTGTACTCTGTGGTAACTGGATAGCCAGGCCACCCAGATCAGTTTCCGTACATTGACTCATGGCTACTAATTGCACAAAACCCACTCCCTCGGGCCCGGGTATGTCACCCTGACAAAGGAGAAAGCAAGATTTTGCTGGCACAGGCAGAACCCAGGCAAGAAAAGTAAAAAAATATATATATATATATCAAGATCCAGAGGAAGAGGAGCTTCCACTTCCTCCCCCATACTGGGAACACATGTGGACTCCCAGAGCAGGAGAAGGAAGTAAGAAAAGAGAGAGATTTCCCTCCCCCACCTCCCCCAGTGAAGGTCGCTCCTTTCCTTTCTACTGCAGCACCAAGTATGATGGGAGTGACTGCCAGCATTATACCCTCCTCCCTGGTTCAGAGGAAGGGAAAAGGGGAGAGCCAAGTGTTCAGAGCTGGATGAGGTCTATACAGAAATCTCAAGAGAAAGAGGTTTTGCAGATGCCTCTTAGGGAAGTCTAGGCAGCACCGCAGGTGGGGTCTGTTCAGTTCAGTTCAGTCACTCAGTCATGTCCGACTCTTTGCGACCCCATGGACTGCAGCACGTCAGGCTTCCCTGTCCATCACCAACTCCTGGAGTTTACTCAAACTCATGTCAATTGAGTCGGTGATGCCATCCAACTATCTCATTCTCTGTTGTCCCCTTCTCCTCCTGCCTTCAACCTTTCCCAGCATCAGGGTCCTTTCAAATGAGTCAGCTCTTCGCATCAGGTGGCCAAAGTATTGGAGTTTCAGCTTCAGCATCAGTCCTTCCAATGAATATTCAGGAATGATTTCCTTTAGGATGGACTGGTTGGATCTCTCTTCAGTCCAAGGGACTCGTAAGAGTTTTCTCCAACACCACAGTTCAAAAGCATCAGTTCTTTGGCCCTCAGCTTTCTTTATAGTCCAACTCTTACATCCATACATGACTACTGGAAAAACTATAGCCTTGACTAGACAGACCTTTGTTGGCAAAGTAATGTCTCTGCTTTTTAATAAGCTGTCTAGGTTGGTCCTAGCTTTTCTTCCAAGGAGCAAGAATCTTTTAATTTCATGGCTGTAGTCACCATCTGCAGTGACTTTGGAGCCCAAGAAAATAAAGTCTGTCACTGTTTCCATTGTTTCCCCATCTATTTGCCTGCCATGAAGTGATGGGACTGGATGCCATGATCTTAGTTTTCCGAATGTTGAGTTTTAAGGTGGGGTCAGATGGGCACATTCATCCTGGCCCCACTGCTCTTTACTAGCAGCCATTCTCCATATATAAGGAAAGGGGACTATTAACTGCAACTGACAGATAAAAAACAAAGAGGCAATTCTGCTGCTGTT
The DNA here is from genome assembly GCF_002263795.3 of Bos taurus. Taxonomy (NCBI): domain Eukaryota; kingdom Metazoa; phylum Chordata; class Mammalia; order Artiodactyla; family Bovidae; genus Bos; species Bos taurus. The sequence goes on along the minus strand of NC_037337.1, from coordinate 11,228,621 downwards.
GGAAGCATTGTGGGAACCCGCTGCAGTGGCAGTAATGCACTATAGAGGCCACCAGAGGGCAGACACACCTCAGGCGAAAGGGAACTGTCTGGCCGACCGAGGGGCAAAGCAAGCAGCCGCCCAGGACAATATAGCAACCAAACTTACGGCGATGCCTGTGGTGTCTAGCCTACTAACTGCCCAAGCGGCCCCAGTCTATGATGAGGATGAAACCACCTGGGTACGAACTGAGCAAGATTTTAGCTCGGTATTTTGTCATACCATGTCTAATAGCCTTTTGTGCAGATGCAAGCTGTGCCAAGAATAAGGAAACATCTAGAAGTGGGCTTCGCTGAGGTACAGCCATGCCAGGGATGCAAATACTTGCTGGTGATGGTAAGTACGTTTATGGGATGGGTAGAAGCTTACCCCACCAAGCTTCTTGAAAAAGCAAAGGAAGTGGCCCGATTCTTGCTGAGACACAGTATTCCAAGGTTTGGGTTCCCTCTGAGTATAGAATCAGATAGTGGGCCTGCATTTGTGGCTGAATTACTCCAACTGGTCTGCAAAGCAGTAAATATTAAATGGAAACTGCATGCAGCGTATAGGCCACAAAGCTCAGGAAGAGTGGAGAGAATGACCCGGACCATCAAGGTGACTTTGGCAAAATGGCTGCAAGAAACTGGTGCCCCCCTGGCTGGACGTGCTGCTAATGAAGCTAGTGCTAATGAAGATCAGAATGACCCCCTGGTCCCACAGGTATTCCCCCTATGAGACAATGTTCGGGAGGCCTTCTCCACTTATTCGGGAAGTAAAGGGAAATTTATTACCAAGAGGAGGGATGAGGTGTCACTGCAACTGGAAAAGTTAGGGGAGGTAATCCATGATATCATCCCTTACGTTCAAGAAAGGATTCCATTTTCTTTAGGTACTACTATACACCCATACTCACCAGGAGATTTAGTATCGGTAAAGGATTGGAAACAGCAGACGGTACCCCGCACCTGGAGAGGGCCATACACTGTTGTCCTAACCACTCCCAGTGCAGTTAAAGTTGCAGGTATCACTCCCTGGACTCACCACACTCGGCTCAAGACAGCTGCGGAGGGAAAGGGACACTGGGCCGCCCACACTAATCCAGAAGAACCCCTGAAGACCCGACTCATCTTCCATCGACGACCACAGACCCAGGATAGAGCTGCTACAGATGACTCTGCTATTCCTAGTTGGCATGACAGCCCTACTGGGACTGCAAACTCAGGATAAGATGTTCCTGTCCTGGGCCCACTTGTATGCGAACTTCCGTAACACTTCTAACTATTGTGTTTGTGGGGCCATGCCTTTGTCAGTGATTGATGGACCTCCTTGGTTGGTGTCTCCCCTCTGCAGAGGGGACTTTAGCCCCCTCTGTTCTTTTTTTGAGACAACACGGGAAACATTTCTTTGGTAACTCACAACCTGTCGCTTCTTTCTTCGTGTAAACTGGACTCTAATCAGATTGATCAAGGCCATGGGGTGACATTTAAAGTAAATGCAAGCTTTCCAGAAGTAACAAAAGCCTATACTTTTTATTTAAAAAATTTAAAAAAAGATAAAAACTCTATGGGCCAATCCATCAGGTACTTTGAACAATTTTACCAGATATGGGATAAATATATTTGGATGACTCCAGAAAAAGGCCAATCTATTGTCCCTGCCCCTATCTGTTGGGAGCAAAGGGGATAAAAGATTGGATTTGGTGACGGTCCCATAGATCCAAAAGAATTAAAATACGTGCGATACTTGTCCTCTGAGCAACGTGAACGAACATAAGAGGTCACTTATCGCCCAGATTTACCAGCTCGCTGGCCTGGCTCAGACTGGAAGTGCAACCCTGGGATCTGATGGGTGGCCCCAATGGCACCCAATGACTATATGGATCGAACTTACGGCCTTGGCTTCCAGTCAGTTGGGTCGGCCGCTACACTTTAGGATTTGCCTTTGCTCATGGAAGTATTAAGCCATCCTTACAACAAGCCCCAGTAGATTTGCCTTATTGACATACAGTTGGCAAGGTCTGTATTTCAATGGTATGATTACACAGCTGCGTTGTTTGTACCATCTATAGAAACAACAGATATTATGATTAAAGTAGAAGCTCTAACTAACTTCATGAAACAGGCCCTCCTGGACAACACAAAGGCAATCCAAGTTTTAAATGCAGAACAAATACAAATGAGAAAGACAGTGATTCAAAATTTGATGACTTTTGACATATTTGGGCTTCCCTGGTGGCTCAGAGGTTAAAGCGTCTGTCTGTAATGCTCAAGACCTGGGTTCAATCCCTGGGTCGGGAAGATCCCCCTGGAGAAGGAAATGGCAACCCACTCCAGTATTCTTGCCTTGAGAGTCCCATGGACGGAGTAGCCTGGTGGGCTACAGTCCACGGGGTCGCAAAGAGTCGGACACGACTGAGCGACTTCACTTTCTAACTTTCACTTTCTTTGACATACTTATAGCTGCCCAGGAGAGACCTGTGCTACAATTAATGTTAAATGTTGTGTATATATCTCTGACTTATCTGGCAATGTATCAGCTGCTCTAGACAACATGAAAAACCTGGTAAAAGCTATGTCAAATGATAATCCTCCTTTTTGGACGTTTGGTATTTTCTTGGATCAAAGGTGACTGGTAGAAAAATCTTTTTGTAATTATTTTGTTCATCATTGTATTACTAATTTGGGGGCCTTGCATTCTCCAGCATATACCTCGATGTGTAGCCTCCAGACTGACAGCCCTGCTGCAGTTACATAGTCCCTGCGTACAATGCCTACCCACGACTGATGCCCATCGTTAAAGATAAGATGAGCGTCAAGAGGGGGCAATGTTGGGGCCAGTGTGAGGAAAGCAGGAGAGACTCCATCTTGAAGCCTGTCATCCATCTTAAAGGCAGGATGTAAACTGGGCCTGAACCCTGCCCAAGAGTGAGGAAACCATTGCTAATGAAAACCAGGTCTCCTGGAGACTCCCCTCCCTACAGATGGCAAATGGAGACTGTATTGAGGTCAGGCTGCCCCTGTTGGAGTAACCATGAAACATCCCCCCTTGATGTATAATCATCGTTTTCCCTCCCTTTAACCTTAACTGCTAGTCCTCCTAGTACCTACTTGTAAAACTCAGTCATATACAACAAAGAGGTTGCTAATGTGTAACCAGTCATGTAGTGGGGAGTATAAAACTGGGCCTCTCAGAAACATCAGGGTCCTTGTTGGGAACCGATTCCCCTTGGACCCGCTGGTGTAATAAACTATACTCCACTGTCTTGAGTATCCTCCGAGGTGTGTTTGCAACTGCAGATTCCACAACAATAAAAAGATTGAATAGTGATTTTATAATGATTCTTTGCCTGATTTACCCGAATATTTATTTCTAAGAGAAGAAATTGGAAACTTTCAAAAATCTACTCAAAGCCTGCTACATATTTTAATTAGAAAGGCAAAGCCTCTCTATATTCTTCTACTGAATTTTCTTCAGTTCAGTTCAGTTCAGTCGCTCAGTCGTGTCCGACTCTTTGCGACCCCATGAATCGCAGCACACCAGGGCTTCCCTGTCCATCACCATCTCCTGGAGTTCACTCAAACTGAATTGTTTAATGGAACTCAAATCTGAGTATATATTACACATCTCAGAGATGGTGGGGTAGGGTGGGGAACATATACATATTATATACGAAGAATATACATACATATTTGTCAAATTAAAAAGTCGTCACAACCAAAAGTTCAGAGTTACGTTTTACTTGGTGGGAATTTTTAGGACTTCAAGCCTGGAACACCAGCATCTCAAGGATCCCTGAGAGAACTGTTCTGAGGAGGGGAGGGGAGGGGAGCGGCCAGGTTATACACAAGTTTTGAAAGAAAGGGCAGGTAGTCTGAACATGAAAAGACTGTTGTTATTTTAAGAAAACCAGATATCTCAAGTTAAGGCATTCAGTGCTTTTCTGTATATGGGAAGATGCCCAGAGTCTGGGCTCACTGGAATCTTTCCTTTCTTATGCGTCTCACCTACTTGGGGCCAGTATCTTGTGTTTTTTCAAATCCAGAGCTCCCCTTAGGGAGTGAGAGTCCTATTGGCTGCTAGTTATCATATATGTTTCTCCTTCCAGAGTGCCCACAGGACTCAGGGACTCACACTGAGGGCTGGAATCACTTATGACTATGACATCCTTACTTAGTGAAAAGGCAGGAATACTCCATTTCCCAGAGTTTTTCCACTGATATGAAGACTAGGCCCTTAGTCCAAGAGAGCTTTAAAAATATTTGTTTGTTCCCAGAAGGGTTGAGCAATCCTGAGAAATCTGTTAAACAATGCTCTACCTCCTCATTAACTTGGAATTTGTTTTCCCTACGGTGTTACACAGGAGTATTTCCCTTTGTATTATTTATACTCAAAGGGCTTATCAAGCAAATTAATAATGTGAAATGGATTAAAGGTAAAAATCTTTACAATACTGAGGCAAAACTTTTAAAGCACCCATTTGAGGCTTGAAAATTAGTTTTCTCTTGGCACAAAATAACAGGGTGATTACAAAAGATTTCTTCAGTTTCCCAAAGCATCTACCCTAAAAATCTTGACTAGGCAACATATGGTTAGCTTATTTGTTGCATTACCTGAATTTGGAAAAATAAAAGCACTTTTCTTTAAAAATTCCTCCAAATGGGAATTAGTGGAGAGATAAAAAGACAATGATTTTAAGGTGTTAAGGCAAACAGGAGGAGAACCTGAGGCCTCCAGTGACCTCAGAAGCTGCAGCTTCAGTGGCCTGGAAGGACAGAAGCCACACCAGAGAGGATTCAGGAGAGTGGAGCACCAAACTGTGTTTTCTAGAAGTTTTAAGACAAAGAAAAGAGCAATGGGTGGTGCTGGGTTAAAATGAGGTTGCTTGTTGTTTAAGAAAAATCTGACTATGTTTGTAGCTTGAGACTGATTCAACAGAAAGGAAAGACTTAAAATGCTTGGAAGAGAGAAAATTGAGGAGACAGGAAGTAATGGAACTAAAGGTAGGATGAGGGTACAATGGAGTGATTAGAGTTAAAAAAGAAGCTGAATAATTTTTAAGTTGGACAGGTCAAGGAAGGTCAATACAGGGTTAAAAAAAAGTCAGGGGGTGGGGAGGTTGGCGTCCTAAGGCTGCTAATGCGCTCACCAAAGCAAGGGAATAAGTCAAGAAAGAGGACTCCAGAAGGCCAGATGTCCAAGAAGAGAGTGGCAGGGGTGACGCACAAATTGTTAGGTAGTCAATGTAGGGTTGACAGCCTTGGTCTTCTTCTAATTTCAACTTATTCCCTCACATAGATGTTTCGCTCCATTAGCCCAAAGCTCCAGTTTTCCAGGCATTCAGAGGAATGCCTCCCTGGTCTGGAGGGTCATAAAACTTTCAGATCCAGGACAAGACAATCATTAACTGCTGTCCAGTATATCAAGGAGAACTGCAGGTAAATCATTAACTCTTAAACAGGCATCTGGTTCCTAAATAATGGTCTGGGTTCTTGAGATAGGATTGAGGGATGGCGTCTCAGTGTCTCAAAAACTGAGAAACTGGGAACCCAAAAGAAAGCCATAAAAATGAAAAACTGGACATTGCAACATTCAAACTGATTGGTCAAAAATGACATATATTAAAGTCACAAGCCAACCAAAAATGTACAGATCAATACTAGTAAAGATATAAGAACTGCTGTTATCTCCTTCTTTTTGGGTCTCTTCACCCCCTCTCAGGGTCTATGCTGAGAAGTTTGTATCTCTATCCTTTAAAATAAACTTTGCCTGTGTGTTTGCGAGTTTGAAGAATTCATTCTTTGGTTCCATGAACAGAAGTTGGTTTTCACATCTCAGGGGTAATGCCAGGAGGGCAACCATCAGTAGCAGCCTGGAGGGATCCAGGTTGCAATAGTTTGGAGAGCTCTTAGGGAAAGAAAAGGCTCTTGGAGAAAATGGAATTGATAGATTATCTGATATTGTTGATTATCTGGGAGAAAAGAATCTGACAGATCAGATGGACAACTGGAAAAAAGTCAAGATTAGGTACCAAGAAAACCATGCAAGTCAAACATAACTTCAGACACCTAATACATGCTGGATGCTATTTGCTGCTGCTGCTGCTGCTGCTAAGTTGCTTCAGTCATGTCCGACTCTGTGCGACCCCACAGACGGCAGCCCACCAGGCTCCCCCATCCCTGGGATTCTCCAGGCAAGAACACTGGAGTGGGTTGCTATTTCCTTCTTCAACGCACGAAAGTGAAAAGTGAAAACGAAGTCGCTCAGTTGTGTCTGAATCCAAGCGGCCCCATGGACTGCAGCCTAACAGGCTCCTCCGTCCATGGGATTTTCCGGGCATTCTTTAATATGTATACTTTTATTAATCCTCCTTATTTAAAGAGGAAGAAACTGAAGGACAGGGAGATGAAATCAGTTGCTTAAAATCACAGATCTAATAAGTGACAAAAGCAAAGGTCTAATCCAAAGGTCTGGCTCCAGAGTCTCTAACCCTAACCACTAGAATATACTGCCTCTCCAGGGAAGGGGAATGAGAATGAAAAATAGAGACAAGAAAGAAATGCTATCATTATACACTCTGTGGCTATGCAATGAATAATTTTTACTAGCCATAACTACATATTAACTTCCTATTAATTTATAAAATTAATTATGTTATTTTATGAAAAACGTGATGTGATTAGACTGTCAAGATAGCAGATAGAAGTGCTTAATAGGTTAAGCTTTCAGCCCACATGCAACATAAAAGATAAAACACAACAAATATAGTCAACAGGTCAGGAAATAAAAGCATAAAATATTATTTAAAAATACGGAGTTGGGACTTCCCAAAGACTCTGCTTCCACTACAGAGGGCATGGGTTCAATCCTGGTGGGGAAACTAAGATTCCACATGCTGTGCAGTGTGGAAAATTAAAATAAAATAAAAATGTTTAAAAAAATACGGAAGTAATAAGGAAAAACTGCTCGAAAAATTGAAAGTGATTACCTCTGGGGAGGGGACAGAAAGGAAGGATATGAGGGAGATGCTATTTCTTTTTATTTTATGTTTTATAATATTTGCAACATTTAAAAAACATTGTATAGGAAATCCCCTGGGGGTTCAGTGGTTAGTGCTCCACACTCACACTGCTGAGGGCCTAGGTTTGATTCCTTATGGGGGAACTAAAACCCCACAAGCTAAGTGGTATGGCAAAAAATCCACAAACAAACAAACAAAAACCATTGTACATATATTAATTTAATAGAAATGAAGGAGAATGCAATCACCATAAGGACTGTGGTGGGGACACTATAGCGCTTGGATTGTTTTTTGCCTGAGTCCCCAAAATTTATAGCTATTTTTTCCTAAATGAATACTTCCTTGTTCACCTGTAACTGAAATTAATTAAACTTTCACTATCAGATTGAGGTCCCAGGTCCTTTATAAGTGAAGATTGGAGAAATCTCTTCTTTTATATTTAAATACCAATAGAATACATCACTAGGTTTTCTTTCATAGTTGAGAAAATTTTAGGGAATTAGAATAATTAATTTTGTTGGCTTTTAAGCCATTCTTGAACTGGAAATTAAAATTTGCAATGAAGTTTTCTAAAATCAAAAGTTATAAAACAGCAAGTGTATGACTATTTGTTTTCTTTAATAACATAGGTATATCAATATTGTTTTCAGTTCAGTGAGTGTTTTTAAACTCAACATTGCCTTCTCCTTCCTAAAAGGGGGAAAAAAAAAAAGAAAAAAAAAACCACTTCAAATTCACAAGGAGAAAAAAGCAAATTATAAGCTTGTTATTTATAGTATGTCATATATATATATATATGCATGCATAATTAACCTGTATAAAAGGAGCTAATTTAGTTAATTTAAGAACATTTTTGTGGGGGGAATATTTCACATGGTCTGCCAAGAGCTACAGTCTTATTAAAACAGGCCTTTTATTGGTCATTCCTGAGAAAATCCACATCAAACGGGACAGACCGTAAAATTACCTACATGTGAGGAACACTGTGCAACTGTCTTTCTTGAAAAGGCCTGCAGAGTACTTAAAATAAAATTAAGGTGCCACTGTTTTCTGTCATGTCTGCTGACATTACGTCTGTTCTTTTTGACTCACCACAGATGCAAAGGATGTTACCTACCAGACATTAAGTAGTAACTGCAAAACCCTCAGAACCAGGAAAGGAGGAAACCTTCAGACTCAGCATGAAGAAAAAAAAGAGTTACCAGCCAGTCCATTTCTACAGAGATCAAGCCATTAGGCACTGTCGCCCACAACAGTGCACCCAGAAGGGACTTCAGGATGGAAAAAGCCAAGAAGCATTCTGCGTTTTACCCCAGAGATGGTTAAGATGCATCTCTAAGGTAAAACATCCTGGCCCCTATATAATTAAGAAGCATATCCATGAAAAAATTTCAAGAATCCCAGATTCCTACCTCTTCCCATTCATAGAAAAGTATTGAAATAATTAAAAATATTGAAATTCCAATTATTTCAATAAAAATATTGAAATAATAAAAAAGTATTGAAATAATTACCTTGACATTAGTAGTTATCTTTTTATGTTTGACCACGTGTTTTTTCCCCCAGCTAAACATTTATTATTTATTTATTATATATTTATTATTTACATTTATCCTCGCTTTCCCCTTCTCTCTCTGAAGCCAATTTCTCAATTTGGTGTTATCTGAGAGGCCATCTCCTGGGCTATGATTCACAGTAAGATCCCTGAATACAACTGAACTCACTTTACATTGTGTATTTTTCTTTCAGTTGACAGTGGCCATATTCCTTTGAGATCTTCCAGAAGAGAGGAAGAATCAGCCTGCATAGATTATTTAACATTTTTAAACTGGTTTTTATTAATACCAGTCATGTCGGACTCTGCGACCCCATGGACTGTAGCTGGCCAGGCTCCTCTGTTTATGGGATTTCCCAACGAAGAATACTGGAGGTGATTGCCATTTCCTACTCCAGGGGATCTTCCCCACCCAGGGACTGAACCCTCATCTCTTGCATCTCCTGCATTGGCAGGTGGATTTTATCAATTTAATTTAATGTATGGTTAGTCCCCATTTTGCAGATGATAAAACTGAGGCTCAGAGGTCATCCAGCCAGTTCTTGGTTGATGCTAAAATTTAAAACTTTATAGCTTTAGAAGCTCAGGCTTCCAGTATGTTTTTCGGGTACCTTGGGCAGTCTACAAATTCTCTGGTCATTAAGTTGCATTGTCTCTTTGCCAGCTGATGTTAATATCATCATAGAATCCTTCCACGTTTGACATAGATTTGAAAAAAAAAAAGCTCAGGATTCAAGAGGCCTGGATCCTACTACCAGCTCTGCCTGTAACCCAGTGGCATGCTCCAATTTCCCTAAAAGGTGAGGAGACTTCATAGCCCCAGCAGGCTCAAACTGAAGTAGATTTCACACCTTCCCCTCCCTAGAAGCTGCCTGACTCTTCCCAGGGGAAAAGAAACTCCTGGCACCCAAGTAGTCTCCCAGGGTGAGAAGTGGGGCCAGAATGACCATCCCAAACAACAATGAACCTGACTAGACAGTCTCAGTGAGATCCTTGGCTTCTGATGAGTCATAGACAGCCACCAAGCAGGTGGCTGCACCAGTCTGAGTGCTGGAGAAGACTCCTGAAAGTCCCTTGGATATCAAACCAGTCAATCTTAAGGGAAATCAACCCTGAATACTCGTTAAAAGGACTGATACTGAAGCTGAAGCTCCAGTATTTTGGTCATCTGATGCGAACAGCTGACTCATTGGAAAAGTCCCCAGTGCTGGGAAAATTTAAGGGTAGAAGGAGAAAAGGGCGTCAGAGGATGAGATGGCTGGATGGCATCACCAATCCAATGGACATGAACTTGGGCAAACTTTGGGAGATGGTGAGGAACAGGGATCCTGGCGTGCAGCAGTCCAAGGGGTCACAAAGAATCAAACAAGACTGGGCTACTGAACAACAAGTTTCATCACCAGGGAATAGAAGCAAGAAACGGGTACCCTTGCGAGCTCTTGGAGGGAAGCTGCGTGGGTCCTTGACTGGTGTAACCATAGGGATGGATGAGTGGGTTTGGCAAAAGGTGTACCTTATTATGAGCTTCCCAGGTGGCACTAGTGATAAAGAACCCACCTGCCAATGCAGGGGATGTAAGAGATGTGGGTCCATTCCCTGGGTCAGGAAGATCCTCTGGCAAAGGGCATGGCGACCCACTCCAGTGTTCTCACCTGGAGAATCTCATGGACAGAGGAGTTTGGTGGGCTACAGTCCATAGGGATGCACAGAGTTGGACAGGGCTGAAGCCACTGAGCACGCACACAGGTACCTTACTATGTCTGTCTACCCCTTTGGTGGTGCAGTGTACAGGGATCATGCATAGTACCCTGCTTTAGCTCCTGGCACCTCAAAAACTTGTAGCCTGTGGCTTTTTTTGTATCCTCTTGCTCAAGGTTGTCTCAACTGTGCATGTGTGCAGTTATTTCTAGTCACTTATAATTTCCCTGTATCCTACTGCTCAAGGTTGTCCAGGTGCAAGCACTCTGGAAGCCTGTCTCAATTATAGAAGAGTCTGTGCTGCTCATGATCCAAGCATTGGTTCCCATGGACTTTTCTCTTAGTTTCCATCTCCTCAACTGCCGACAGACACTACTTTGCCAAAGGCGAAGGTCAAATTTGCGTCATGCCCCAGGGGGTCAGACACGTGCCTTCCAGTCCCTGTATTGCTTTTTCAGTTTTACTGATAAACTTTGGACAAGTTATTTAAATTGCCTGAGCTTCAGTCGCCCCACTTCTAAAATACAGAGAATAATCCTTCTTTTAAGGAATGAAAGGAATTTGGTGCAAAGTTTGCACTAACAGAAATTCCTCTGCTTGGGGAAGTGGCCATGAGGAGATTTAGGTAGGGAGAACTCTTTCTGCATGTAACAAATATCCGTGCTCTTTGTGACCCCATGGACGTAGCCCGTCAGGCTCCTTTATTCAAGGGATTTTTCCAGGCAAGAATATTGGAATAGGTTGCCATTTCCTCCTCCAGGGGGTCTTCCTCCACCCAGGGACTGAACCGGCGCTCCCTGTGTCTCCTACATTGGCAGGTGATTCATTACCTCTGAACCACCTGGGAAGCCAGAGAAGGAAGGAGGGACGCAAACTAAGTCCCTGGGCGAGGATGCGCTCTCCTATGGGTGGTGGAGGAGAGACTGGAAAACAGGGAAGCACAGAAAGGGTTCTCCCTGGATCCCTTAAGGTGCCATGGTAACGTGCCAAGACAGCTAAGTGACCAGGGATTCGTAGCTTGGGCAGAGGGGATCTTACCAAAGTTTGAGAAATTTTATTGGGAGATGAAGAAGATAAAGGGACTTCTGAAACAGGGATCCCCTGCATACACCAGTTCCGCGCGAGGCCGAGCACAGACTAGCACCCGGCCATCCCTATCGCGCCGGTTCAGTGCAGAGCACTCGGAATCGCTCACAAAAGGCTCCTAGCTTTATTGGAGTCAGCAACCAGCTCTTCCACCGGAGCCGCGGATTGGGGGCCGCTGCTCCCTTCAGGGCCGGGGACCGAGAGTGCCAGGCCAGCCTGTTGGCGGTCGGACTTCGCAGTCCAGCGCAGCACCGGGAAGTGATGACCACTGCCTGCTGCTTGACGCCAGCGGAAGTGCGAGCCGGGGAGACCGGGTTCGGAGGCGGTGCCCTGGGAAGGGGCGGGGACAGGGAGGGGCTGAGGGCGGTGGCGGCCTGACGGGGCGGGGCCTGGGGCTGCGGGGCGGGGCCTGCAGCGGAGGGGCGGGGTTTGGCGGAGGTTGTTTTCACCCAGGCCTAGGTCCCCCAAGCTCAGCTGGGGCTGCGCGGCGTAGAGGTGTGAGCGGTCTGCAGACGGACGCTTGAGGCCGGAGCTAGCCAGGAGCGCCGGAGCGAAGCTGCAAGCCGGCGAGCGCTCGGGTGGTGGTGGTCGGCCGCCGCTATGTCAGCGCGGTGCTGTGCGGGCCAGGTGAGAAGAGGGAGACGGATCGGTGGAGACCTGGCCAGGAGCCCGAGGCACCGCGGGCTTCCCTGGGTGTGCGCCCCGCTTCCGCCGCCGAAAGTGGGGCGGGTGACCCCGCGCCGCCTGGGTGAGTGCCCCGGGCCGGAGCGCGACGTTCAGCCGTCGGGGAAACCCTTTGCTTCGGCGGGCGGACCAGAGGCACACGGGGGGCAGCCCGAGAGGTGACCTCGAGGTCTTCTCGTTGGGCGTTAGGTAGGAACTTGGCTTAGGGCGGGGCAGGCAGGGTTCGGGCGGAAGGTGCCGACTGTTTCTGGAGCGTGTCGCCTACTCTCCAGGGCACGAGTGTGTGGAGCCGAGCTCCGTAGGCCACCGGGCTCTGCCAGCCCCGTGAATCCAGAAGACATGGGTTTGGGCAACCACTCCTCTATCATGCCCTGAACGAAACTCGGCTCGTTTGGCTCAGGCGGATTGCGCTTGACATCTCCCAAGGCTCCAGAGCTCTGGCTCTGTTCATTTGAGAACGGAGAAGCCTGCTTTCCAAACCGCAGGGCTCAGGTCTGGGCGCAGGGAAGAGTCAGCCCTGCTTGTTAAATTTCCCGACCCAACCCTGGCTGGACACGAACGCGCCCCCTGGCTAGGAACCTCGAGCCTTCTCATCCCCCTTTCAGCTGTGAACTTGCCCGAGCCTGTTTGTAACTCTCGCCTATTAAGCTCCCGAGATCTTAAAACGCCTGTGCCCGCTTGGGATAGGCGTCTTCTACCGGTTGGCAGTGCGTCAGGGCAGAATTGGTAGTAGGTGTTAACCTTTAACGCTGCTTTCATTCCTTCTTGCAGAGTTAGAAAGGAAGAAGTAGGTAAAGTCTGCCAGACGTTGCGCTCCCACCTTCTCAGACATGTTGATTATCAGCATTTCTTTACAGAGTTTTAATGGTTCGTTTTTCCCAGTGAGTCTAGCCCGGCTGTCGCTGCTTGCTGGTACATTCAGCCTTGCGATGATCAGGCCAGCCCATACGGGATGCAGGGGTTAAGCTGTGGGTTTCTGTATAGCCACCGATTAGATTGGTAGATAATCCGACCTCTTTCCAGTGGCCCTGTGAAGTTATCGCTTGGGTTTTTGAGGTCTGATACTGTCCTTGGCATGCATTCAAGCTGGTCTTTTCAGAAATGAGGAAATCGAGGTTTTTAACTTGAGGTGGAATGACTTGCCCTCAGTCAGGCAAAGTGACAAGAGAGGGCACTGGAGACCAAAGTGGACCTCAGAAGGCGGCTTTCAGATATTCCAGATCTCAAGAAGGCTTTGCAGATCGTTCACTGTGGTTATTTTGAGGGAGTTCCATTTTGAGGTGACCCCTCATTATATAGTAATTAGGTTACAATATTTCGAGGCACCCGTCCCCAGTCACTTGAAAGCCCCTTGAGGCTTTCTGTGGCTCCCAGTGGGTAATTTAGAGCTCAGAAAATTATTGCCAGTACTCAAGTGGGTCTTGTAAAAGAATTATTGGTATGGTCGATATTTTGGCAGGGTTTTATGACTTGTTTCTAAAATCCCCCTCTCAGGACTTTGGAAAGAACCAAATACTGGCTGTTCATCACAGGGAAGTTAACTTCTGCTTTCTTGGGACTGCTTGAGGCTTCACTGTGGTGGGTCTCAACGCTGGGAGGCGGGTGATGACGCTATGATTTCATATGAATGAAACTGTTAAGTTTACATTAAAAAACACACACACACACAGCACCATCAGAAAGTATCTAAGTCTAGAAATCCTTAAAACTTTTTTGAGCACATGTGCATTGTTTTTACTTACATCACTTCTGACATCAGTTTATGGACCCCACACCCCCCACTCCACACCAATTAGTTCCCCAACTCCCCGGATATTAACTGGATGTGCAACAATACAGTTTAATTCTGACATTACCTGGATGTCAGATATCCCCCAGGCTAGGGGCCTAATCCCACAACACCACACTCCTCCCTGTCTGGCATCCCACACATTTCAGCTGTCAGCATTAAGTCTTCTGGGCCTCCCATACCCAAGTAGAAGACCAAATAAATATTCCTGATTATATCACAATATCACAGCACCTACCACGTGCTAAGAGCTGGAGATAGGGCAGTGAGCCAGACAGACATCATCTCTGCCCTCAGTGGTTGGTCCCGCTGGGGCAGGGATGGGGTGGCGTTATATAAACGTTGGAGCAATGAAACAATAATATACTGTAATCAGTAAACAATACTGATACTGTAACAGGTCCTGGTGGGCAAAGCGGCCTCTGTAGGGTTGTTGGGGAAATCTGTGAGAAGATGCCCTTGGAATTGAGACTGATGGAAAGGCACCCATGTGAGGGTCTGGGTAGCGAGCCTTCCAGGGTGTTTGAGGAACAGTGAGGTGTTGGAAGAGTCCAGGAGGCTGGAGTGTCATAGATGAGGTAAAGAGGCAGGTAGGGCCAGGTGGGGTCAGTCACCGATGGATTGGGGTTTTATTTCTCTTACAGGGAAACGTTGTTCGGGGATTTTGAGCAGGTGAGAACTGTGGCTTGATTTACACTTAGCAGATCATTTTGGGCGCCGTAAAGATTTGAGTGTGTCAGGGACTAGTGTGGAGGTGAGAGCAGTCAAAACCGTTCATTCAGTGAATGCTTTTAAACCGCCTCCTCCTGGATGTGAGCAGTGTTCTAGGCCTCAGCAGTGAACCAGAATCCTTCCTGGTAGAGCTTGAATCCTGGCAATCTGCTGTTGCTGTAGGCCAAGAAGAGAGTGTACTACCTTAATTTAGGGCGTAGCAGTGCTGACGGTGGGATGGTGTTGGCTTCTGGACATATTTTAGAGGTAGAGCTGGACTTCTGCATGGGTTAGAAGTGGAATGTGGAAATAAGAGATTCTGTTTGTGACCCGGGCAACTGAATAGATGGTAGTGCCTCGCTGAGGTGAGGAAGAAGGATCTTTGGCAAGAAAAACCCATCGTTTTCTTCTGGCTTTGCTACATTTGAAATGCCTATTAGAAGTGAAATAGAGATGGCCAGTTATCAGTTGGATTTTTAAGTTGGGAGAAGTTTGAGGTTGGAGATAGAAATTCGGGGACCTTAACTGAAACAATGTGTAACCCAGAAAATAGGCTGGGCTTGAATTGGGAAATTTGGACACTGAGGGCTGGTGTGACTGTGCGTATTATTTACCCTCAGTTTTCCTCAGCTGTTGAATGGGTATGATAATATCTCCCAGGGTTATTGGGAGGATTACATGCAATAATGTCTCTAGAACAGGATTTGGTACAGAGTGAGGGACCTCCCACATCTTGGTGGCTGTTACCCAGTTGTACCTGGACAGTCTCCAGGTCATTTTATTTTTGCTTTGACTCTGATACACTTAGATTTTGCTTGGGCTGTTGGCTTCTAGTGTGTTAGTTGCTCAGTCGTGTCTGACTCTGTGACTCCATGGACGGTAGCCTGCCAGGCTCCTCTTCCATGGAATTCTCTAGGCAAGAATACTGGAGTGGGTAGCCATTCTCTTTTCCAGGGGACTTTCTTGACCCAGGGATCAAACCCATGTCTCCTGCCTTGTAGGTAGATTCTTTACCATCTGAGCCACCAGGGAAACCCTGGTGGATGCTAATGGAAGCAGAAATCACAGGAGGATGGTCACTCTATACCTTCTGGGTACCCAGCACTATGCTAAGGCCTCTGGGTACCCAGCACTGTGCTAAGGCCTCTGGGCAGTGAACAAAGCGCATCCTTGCTCTCCTGGAACTTAAGGGCTAGTTGGGGCTGGAAGTGTGAGGTAGGCTCACTACTGAAAAATGACAGGATGCCCTTTCAGAGGTGAAATATATAATTGGAAAATCTATCACTATCAAGGCAATTTGAGAGTAAGGCTGGGCAGGTTTTACTGGATCCAGGCAGGTATAAGCATTAATGATAATACTAACAATAGCTGAAGCTTATTTCACGTCCACAAGTGTGCTGTTTTTACCTACATTGTATCACTCACACTTCACAGGAACTCTGTGCAGTCGAGGAACGTTCATTTTGGCTTCCTTTTGCAGATGAGGCCACTGAAGTGCAAGAGATAAATTAGCTTGACTCATGTTTACATGGTGGTGGAGCCAGGCCTTCAACACTGCTCCACCTGACTTGAGTCGGATCTTTTAACTGGGAGACTGCTATTCCTTATTATTCTAAATACAATATGAATAAATCAGAAACTGCTGCTGATTGTTGTTGCTCATAATGGCCCTAATAGCTCAGTTGGTAAAGAGCTATAATGCTTCCCTGATAGCTCAGTTGATAAAGAATCCACTTGCAATGTGGGAGACCCCAGTTCAATTCCTGGGTTGGGAAGATCTGCTGGAGAAGGGATAGGCTACCCACTCCAGTATTCTTAGGCTTCCGTGTGGTTCAGCTGGTTTCTTTAATCTGTCTGCAGTGTGGGACACCTGGGTTCGATCCCTGGGTTGGGAAGATCCCCTGGAGAAGGGAAAGGCTACCCATTCCAGCATTCTGGCCTGGAGAATTCCATGGACTCAAAGAGTCCATGGGGTCTCAAAGAGTCGGACACAACTGAGCGACTTTCACTTTCATAGTGACCCTAAGGCCGTGTTAAATACATCGTCATGCGGCCGTCTTGGTAGTTATTGGCAGTTGTCAGGAGTCTGGCGAGGTTCAGCTTCTTCCTCACAGCCGTCCAGGTTATAGACAGTGAGTCTCAGACCACATTCTGCCACTGGCGCAGACAGTTATCCACAGGGCAGGCACAGAACAGGTACGCAGCCTGACCTGTGGCTTCTCGAAGTTGCAGCTCTTTGTCCTTCTTGGTGAACCAACATGCAGCTTGCATGTTCACCTGAGGCAGATAACCTTCTAGAAGGAAGAACTTGCCCAGGACTGCCGAAGCATGGGACCTCTTGGATAGATCAAACCCACGGTGCCCCTCTCAGGCAGAAGACTCACTTTGTCTTTATAACCAGTTCATATAAGGGCAGGAATGCCAAGGTATTTCCAACCAGATCATATACTTGATTCCTGAGATTTTCCCCAACAAAAGTCTGTTTCTAATGTCTGTTATGTTAATTGTCAAAAGTCACCCAGAGACTCCCCATTGTCAAAGATAGATAAAGCTGGACGTTAGTTAAAGCAATGAAAACAGATTTTATTCGGTAATCACTCATTGACGGAAAGAGCTGAGCTGCGTTCTGATTTACAGGTACCTGGGAGTTTTAAAGGGAGGAGTGAGTGGGGGCCCAAGCAGAGTTAGGGAAGTGAGACGTGTTTGTTCGTATGGGTCGGGGGATGAGGCCAGCAGGGTCTCCTAGCTAGCAAGTTAGATTCTGTTCTTCCACCGAGACTGGGAGATAGGCCCTATCTTTCCAGAGGACTTCATTTTAAAGGAAAGGAGTTTAAGTCCTTGAGAAAGACATTCCACACTTGTTAGGAGATGTGTCTGCCTGTTGCTGTCCACAGGAGCAGAGGAAGGACTCTTGATTGTATAATGCTCTTAAGAAAAGGAGGTCAGGGCTTATCTTAACTATATAAATATCTTTTCCCAGCCCTGAACCTTTCTGCACAAGGACTCAGAAGGCAGCTGGGTTATCCCAGGCAATGCAGCCTTAGGCTGCTAGAAGCCCTGTTAAAGTTTGCTCAAGTTCTTCATGCAGGAATTTGGGCAGAGTTGCTGTGCACCCCACTCCAGTACTCTTGCCTGGAAAATCCCATGGATGGAGGAGCCTGGTAGGCTGCAGTCCATGGGGTCATGAAGAGTCAGACACGACTGAGTGACTTCACTTTCACTTTTCACTTTCATGCATTGGAGAAGGAAATGGCAACCCAGTCCAGTGTTCTTGCCTGGAGAATCCCAGGGACAGGGGAGCCTGGAGGGCCTGCCATCTATGGGGTCGCACAGAGTCGGACACGGCTGAAGTGACTTAGCAGCAGTAGCAGCTGTGTATCGAGAGTTCTTGCAGTTTTCACCAATTCTCATCATTCCGCTGGTTAACAAAACCTGGGGTCATGGGAGTTAGAGATAACTGAAGTCCCCACAGGAGGTTCTTAGAGGGTGGCCTCTGTTAAGTGTTGACTGGAATTGGTCGATCCTCCTCATCAGGGCATCTTTTCACCTCTAGATTGTAGCTTAAAACAGATAAGCACACACACAATCAATCCATGAAGACTTCTTTGAAGAGTAAATTAGGTACCAGATAAAGATACTGATTTCCCTGAGGTGTCTCTCCTTTTTCTCTGTAAAACTCAAATCTCTGCATTGAAGGCCAAGCTCAAGAAGCCTTTTCCTCAGAAATGACCTTTCCCTTACTTTTCGAGTTCCCTCAGAACTTGCACCCCAAACCTGTCTATACCACCTAGAACATGGTCGTCTGACACCCTGGAGTTGTTCCCTGGTTACTGTGTGGGTGCATTTCCTCTTTCCTCCTAGACAGAGCACGTTCTGTAGACTAGCTGAACCCCCTGTTGTGTGTTTTTGGTTACACAACTCTTTTTCTCTACAGCTCTTTGTTTATAGTGATTGGAAACGTTAGGTCCACATTATACCACGTGTTGCTTCCACACCTGGAAGGGATCCAAGTGCAAAAGTTGATGCTTTTCACGACTGATGCTCTTTTGAACAGTGAGGGGGTATTTATGAAATACATATCCTCACCCAGACAGAACTGTATTTGATATTTTGACTCAGATTTAACATATAATTTTACTTTGTAGGTTGGGATTATGTTGTAGGTACTATGTTTGATTCAACTCTTTGCTGAATTACAGGGTGACCAAGGCAGTGTTTTAAATGCACCAGCCACTCATTTGCAGCCACGCTTTTTATGCTTATACCCAGGAATAGTGTAGTCGGCCTCTACCTTCAACTATGGACATTTTTCCGGAGGTATTAAGTAAATGTAAATATGTGAAAGTCAGCTAATAGGCTTATGTATTAATAGGAGTGTGTATGGATGGCTGTTTCAATTCCCAAAGGACTAAAAATAATGAAGAAAATCCCGATTTCACCCTTTTTAGATACCGTTGACAACATGGTGCAACCATTTTCTTCCTCTTTTTTTTTAAATAGTCTTCGTTGAATTTGTTGTCATATTGCTTCTGTTGTGTGTGTTTTGGTTTTTTTGGCCACAGCAAGGCATGTGGGATGTTAGCTCCCTGGTTAGTGATCGAACCTGCACCCTTCAAACCGTCCATTGCACCTTCCTGCATTGGAAGGTGAAGTCTTAACCACTGGACCGCCAGGAAAGCCCCCTGGTTCAGCCATTTTTAATATCATCTTTAACTTTGGTCTTTTTCTTTACAGCTACTTATGCAGATACCATCTGTCTAGATGGTGTTTGGATCCGTTTTCTTGCTGTTTGAAGGACTCTGTTTTAGTTGCATTAAGTTTGAGTCCTGTGCTTATCACTAGTGTTGGCAGTTTTTTCTATTCATTTTATAAAATGCAGTCCAGATGCAGTAAAATGGCTATATTATTGCTCTACCTTACTGACAAAGGTGGTGATTTGACTGAAGTTAGAAGAGGAACTAAAAAGCCTCTTGATGAAAGTGAAAGTGGAGAGTGGAAAAGTTGACTTAAAGCTCAACATTCAGAAAACGAAGATCATGGCATCTGGTCCCATCACTTCATGGGAAATAGATGGGGAAACAGTGGAAACAGTGTCAGACTTTATTTTGGGGGGCTCCAAAATCACTGCAGATGGTGACTGCAGCCATGAAATTAAAAGACGCTTACTCCTTGGAAGAAAGGTTATGACCAACCTAGATAACATATTCAAAAGCAGAGACATTACTTTGCCAACAAAGGTCCGTCTAGTCAAGGCTATGGTTTTTCCAGTGGTCATGTATGGATGTGAGAGTTGGACTGTGAAGAAAGCTGAGCACCGAAGAATTGATGCTCTTGAATTGTGGTGTTGGAGAAGACTCTTGAGAGTCCCTTGGACTGCAAGGAGATCCAACCAGTCCATTCTGAAGGAGATCAGTCCTGGGTGTTCTTTGGAGGGAATGATGCTAAAGCTGAAGCTCCAGTACTTTGGCCACTTCATGCAAAAAGTTGACTCATTGGAAAAGACTCTGATGCTGGGAGGGATTAGGAGCAGGAGGAGAAGGGGACGACAGAGGAGGATATGGCTGGATGGCATCGCCGACTTGATGGACGTGAGTCTAAGTGAACTCTGGGAGGTGGTGATGGACAGGGAGGCCTGGCGTGCTGCGATTCATGGGGTCGCGAAGAGTCAGACACGACTGAGCAACTGAACTGAACTGAACTGAAACTGTTACTAATACAGAAAGAGTGGTTTGGAGATGTCTCTGTGTAGTTAGCCAAGTTCAGGTTGTTGGAAAGAAGTCTGTCACTGACCTTAAACAGTAAAGAGAGTGAAGATCACCGTTGTAGGTGGAAAGTCAACATGAAAGTTGCTCATTCAGATTTGTTTTCTTGGGCAGCTTTAGCGCTGACCTGGCGAGCTGACAAATGGCTTAGGGCTGAGGCAAGTCTGAGTGGGCTTACTTTGCTGGGATTGGGCCGATCTGTTGGGAGTAGAAGGCAGCCCCCAAATCATCTCTCTGGTAAGGAGGTAAACGGGAAAAACATCTTACCCAGTGCTCGCTTCCCACCTCTGTTTTCTCTGTCAATATCACCTGTAGATTTCCCAAAGATATTTAGTATCTGCAAGTGTGTTAAATGTGAGACTCAGAAGTGTTTCAGTTTCCCATGTAAATCAACATGTAGAAACCTTAGAAAGGACAGAGCAGTAAGGAAGGCATCATCTACTTGTATTTGAGAGTAGGACGAGTGATATGTGGCCTGTTCATCTATGATAATTTGACATTAAAAAGGAAGTCCTTGTACAATGTGGTACGTCAGCAGAGCTAGCCATTGGACACAATTCCATTTTATCCTTTGACTAAGCTGCTTTCTGTGTCTTTAATTATAATGGTAATTATAGATAAAGATCTTGTGTTCTTTCCTTGTCCTAAGTCAAGCAGCATTGTAAGTGAATTTTCATTGCATATTGCTGTTGTTAGTTGGATTTATGGCTGAGATTGGGCGCTGAGAGCAATGTGAATCAAGTACTCATCTAAAACACCTTGATTGTCCTTAACGATCGGGTTTTTCCGGTAGTCCAAAGTGAACCTTTGCAACCCTCATTAAAATGAATGTTAAAACATTTCCAGTGGGGACATCCTCTTATTTTCTAGTTAGTGTTTTAAAGATTTTAGCACATAACCTGGAAGTCAGTACAGTGTGTGTACAGGAGTTTCAAATAGTGGATTGTTTTGATTACACAAAACATCTGTTTGAATTTTGAAGGAAACAAGACTTTACTTTTGGCTTTTCTTGTGTAGTTTGCCTTGTGAAATTAAAGTTGAGCTGATGTTTAAGGAAAGCAGCTGTTATGGAAAAACTTAGGGTAGGTTTTTATCACAGAGTAAACTTTGAAACAATTTGTGGTATTTGAAGTAAGGTTACAGTGTATAATGATTAGACAGCATTTTCCCCCTCGTGAAAACTGTCTAGTCAAAACAAAAGTGGGAAAAATGCATACACACAACCCCTTAAATCTTAGTTATGCAAAGATAACTAGGAAAGATGGAAAATCAGGCTAATGTTTGTTTAAGTATCATTTTTTATAAACTGGCCAACTGCTCTTTGAAACAAAGCCCATGAGGTCTTTATGAGATTTATTTTCCAGTGCTTTGTATCTCAGTAATTTAACCGAGGGCTGAGTCGCCTAATGTTCTGATCCTTAGTGTGTGTGGCTTACCAAAACTGGGGAAGAGTTCATTCTTTTGTTCCTGTCTCCCTGCTCATTGAACTCCTCCAGTGGCATTCTCAGAAATAATGGCAGTATTTTGTAACCATAGTAATGAAACTGTTCTCTATAATAAGATACTCTGTTATTATGAATTTTCTTCAGCTTTCATAGCATTATTCCTCAGAATCCTAGGACATTGTTGACTTATTTCATTTGCTGTTTTTTCTTTTAAATAAAGGCTCAGTCAGTTCAGTTCAGTTCAGTCGCTCAGTCGTGTCCAACTCTTTGCGACCCCATTAATCGCAGCACGCCAGGCCTCCCTGTCCATCACCAACTCCCGGAGTTCACTCAGACTCACGTCCATCAAGTCAGTGACGCCATCCAGCCATCTCATCCTCTGTCGTCCCCTTCTCCTCCTGCCCCCAATCCCTCCCAGCATCAGAGTCTTTTCCAATGAGTCAACTCTTTGCACGAGGTGGCCAAAGTACTGGAGTTTCAGCTTCAGCATCATTCCCTCCAAAGAACACCCAGGACTGATCTCCTTCAGAATGGACTGGTTGGATCTCCTTGCAGTCCAAGGGACTCTCAAGAGTCTTCTCCAACACCACAGTTCAAAAGCATCAATTCTTCGGCATTCAGCTTTCTTCACAGTCCAACTCTCACATCCATACATGACCACTGGAAAAACCATAGCCTTGACTAGACGGACCTTTGTTGGCAAAGTAATGTCTCTGCTTTTGAATATGCTATCTAGGTTGGTCATAACCTTTCTTCCAAGGAGTAAGCGTCTTTTAATTTCATGGCTGCAGTCACCATCTGCAGTGATTTTGGAGCCCCCAAAAATAAAGTCTGACACTGTTTCCACTGTTTCCCCATCTATTTCCCATGAAGTGATGGGACCAGATGCCTTGATCTTAGTTTTCTGAATGTTGAGCTTTAAGCCAACTTTTTCACTCTCCTCTTTCACTCTCATCAAGAGGCTTTTTAGTTCCTCTTCACTTTCTGCCATTAGGGTGGTGTCATCTGCATATCTGAGGTTATTGATATTTCTCCTGGCAATCTTGATTCCAGCTTGTGCTTCTTCCAGCCCAGTGTTTCTCATGATGTTCTCTGCATATAAGTTAAATAAAGGCTGCTGCTGCTGCTGCTGCTAAGTCGCGTCAGTCGTGTCCGACTCTGTACGACCGCATACCCCTAAAGCTCTATGTCAATTGATAAATGTTCATTGTGTACCTAGCATAATGTAAATCATCAGACTGCCATTCATGCTTAGGAGCAACTGGTGAATTGATGCTGGATGAACTTGAGTATAAGATTCCTTCTGCATACCTGATAGAGGTTTGCGTACCTCACCTTTTTTCTTTTATGCTTGGGAAAGGAAAAGCAGCAAGCAGGGGTCCGTTGAGGGAGATGAGCCTACCCAGGGGAGCATGTGGAGAGCTGGGCCCCTGAGAATGGGCTCTGGGGGTTCCATATAGCCCTGTGGTCACATACATATGTCTGTGTGTATTCTAAAGACTTTTCCTAGAAGAGGATCATTAGCATTTCTCAGCTTCTCAAAATCATCTTCCGACCTGGGAAAACCCCAGTATAGCCTGAGATTGGAAAGACCAGCCCTGAAGAGGCTTGGGTACTTCCTCTTTCCAAATTGCAGGATGCTGAAGCTTATTTACTGTAAGTTTTCCAGTAACCTGCCAAAATTTAATGTAGAGGGGACTCCCATCCCTTTGATTTTTCTCTTCTTCCTTCTCCCTCTACTCTTTTTCCCTTGCCCCTCTTTTTTTTTTTCTTGTTTGTGTGTTGAATCTAATCTACAGGGATTTTATTCTTCTTTGGAAAATTCTAGGGAGGCATGTCTAGTTCTGGAGAGATCCAGGTTAGGCTGTTTGTATGGCCATTGATGGGGTAGACTGAGAAATTGGAAATTTTTAGAAGAGACTTTGAAAGGCATCCCTTTTAATTCCCGATCTGAAGCTTAGAGATCTTTTAAAAATGCCTCTGCCAAGTTACATCTGGTGTGTTTGAACCTCTCCAGTGTTGGGGGGCTCACTACTGTTGCCAGTTTTTAAGTTTTCTGAGCCTTGGTTTCTTTGTTCACAAATGGGGGAGATTTGTGTGTTTTGCATCCCTTCTATGATTGTAGAAAGGGATGAAAACAAGTCAGTGTTAAACTCTGTCATCTGTAAACTGGGGATGCAGGTGTGTCAGGGTTCAGTGCAGAAAACTGAGACCACTCTGAGTAATTTAAGCAGAAGAGGATTTAATGTAGGTAATTAGCCGTTTAAGAAATAAAAGAGCTAGAGGAACAAGAGTCAGGGGGCCACCCTTTGAACTCTGGGCTTTAAGAGCGCACAACTGCAGCAGTAATCCAGAAGCCTGGAAGCCCAGGCTGCTGCCATCACCACGACTGCCTCTCGACACCCACACAGATGGTGGCTTCACGGCAGAGTCACGTGTCTGTCCATTGCAACCGCCTGTCCTGTCCTGAATCTTGCCTGGCAGCAGGCCTTGCAGCAGGGGGTGGCCCCCGCCATGTTTTCATCTTCTAAATATTGTGAGTGTTGCCAATTGTCAGGTCCCAAGCAGCAAAGGAGTCTGAGAAATGTTTCATGTTCCAGATTCTTCAACACTGGAAGACCCATAGGAGAAGGAGGGAATGGAGACTGAAGGAGATCACTAACCACGTGGAGCGTAAGCTAGGAAGAGCTAGTGTAATAACTCTACCCTCGTGTGCGCTGCACTAATTGCCTCATGGCTTGACCAAATGACAACCGCCAGAGTGTTAAGGGGGTTCATTTAGAGGCAGGAAGATGAAACATGTGTCATGTAAACTGGGTTTCCTCCCCTAGTCTGTTGCCTGCTAATTTTCCCATATAGTCAGCTTGTTAATCCTCCTACCAAAGTGTAGTCCCAGTCATGCCATCCCTTGCTGATTTTTCAACCCCATTGAGGTTAATGTAATGGATTTTCTAAATGCAAGTCTTTGGTAGGACTCTGTTAGTGGTTTGTATCAAGGTAACATATTCCAAATAACATTCCTGATATTAGTAATTTGTGTTCTTTTTTCTTTTTAATGACTCCAAGAGTTTATCAATTTGATCAATGTTGTAAAAGAAACTTTTTAAATTGTTGTTTGTTTTCTGTTTCGTTGATTTCTGCTCTTTATTTCCCTCTTTTTACTTACTTTGAGCTTAATCTTTTATTATTTATTTTAGGTTATTTATTGACTATTTTAAGATACTTAGATCCTTATTTTAAATCTTTTTTTCCTCTAAAGTATTTAAAGTCATTTTATGTCCCACACATTTTGATATCATTCAATTCAAAATATTTTCTAATTTCCCCTGTGATTTCTACTTTGATCTGTGAGTTATTTGGAAGTGTGTTGTTATTTTACAAATATTTGAGAATTTTCCAGAAGTATTTTTGCTATTGATTTCTAGTTTACTCCTGTAGAGGGCTTCCCTGATAGTTCAGTTGGTAAAGAATCCACCTGCAATGCAGGAGACCCTGGTTTGATCCCTAGGTTGGGAAGATCCCCTGGAGAAGGGATAGGCTATACCCACTCTAGTATTCTTGGGCTTCCCTTGTGGCTCATCTGGTAAAGAATCCACCTGCAATACGGGAGACCTGGGTTCGATCCCTGGGTTGGGAAGATCCCCTGGAGAAGGGACAGGCTATCCACTCCAGTATTCTGACCTGGAGAATTCCATGGACTGTATAGTCCATGGGGTTGCAAAGAGTCGGACACGAGCGACTTTCACTTTTTTACTCTTGTGATGAGTGAACATACTCTGGATATATTTTTCTTTTTAATTTCCCACAGTGTGATACATCTTGGTGAATGTTCCATGTGCTTTTGAAAAGAACTTATTTTCTACAGTTATTGGATATAGTGTTCAGGTTGGTTGCTAGTATTGTGCTCATCATCTTTATCTTACTGATAGAGGGGTCTAATTCTGTCAGTTACTGGGAGAAGGATGTTACGTTTTTCAAATATGATTGTATTTTTGTCTGTTTCTCCCATTAGTTATGTCAGGTTTTGTTTAATATATTTTGAAACTCTTTTAGGTATATATACACATTTGGGATTGATATGTCTCCTTAATGAATTGATCCTTTTGTAAAATGATTCTTTGTATCTCTGGTAATGCTCTTTATCTTCAAGTCTTTGATGACCATACTACCCCCGCTCCCTTTTTATATCACACTGTTTTTTTTTTTGGTCGTGCTGGATCTTTGCTGCTGCGTGGGCTTTTCTGTAGTTGTGCCGAGCAGGGGCTTCTCTCTAGTTGCAGGCTTCTCTCTGCAGTGGCTGCTCTTGTGGAGCATGGGCTCTAGGCACGCGGACCTCGGTCGCTGCAGCTCCCGGGCTCTAGAGCACAGGCTCAGCAGTTGCGGCTCCTGGGCTTAGTTGCTTCCGCAGCATGTGGGATCATCCCAAACCCGGGATGCAACCCGTGTCTCTTGCACTGGCAGGTAGATTCTTTAGCACTGAGCCTCTAGGGAAGCCCCAAGCTACCCTTTTAACTCATTTGTGTTCTATATTTTAAAATCTGTCTCTTATAAACAAATGTAGTTGGGACTTGTTTTTTGATCCATTCTGACCATCTCTACCTTTTAATTGAGTGTTTAGATCATTTACATTTATGTAATTATTCATGCTTGAACTTCAGGCTATATATTGGTGGTCATTTCCATTTCCGCTTCTTTGTTCTTCGTTACCTTTTTAGGGGGAGGTAGGGTGGACATTAAATTTTTTTCAGTATTCTATTTTCTTTATAGCCTTATGTTATTTTATTATTTTTTAAAGTTTTTTAGGCTGTACCTTACAGGCATGTGAGATCCCTAGCCGTGAGATCAAACCTGTGCCCCACTATGGTGAAAGTGTGGAGTCCTAACCACTGGACCCCTTTATTGCCTTTTCCTTAAAGTTTTGCAAAGATTATAATATGTAATATTTTAAAGGATAAGAGTGGGTCAATTTGCTAGCCACTAATTCAATTTTTTTAGCAAATGATGAATTAACAGTATTTTCTCCTTTATAAAAATAATATATAGTTATCATAGAAAATTTGGGAAATACGGAAAAGTACAAAGAAGAAAATGAGTATCATTTATAATCCCACAGAGAACAAACCCTGATAGTTTTTTGTTTTATTTCATTCTAGTATTAAAAAAAAAAATAGTAAATTAGACTGGGAGTTCCCTGGCTGTCCAGTGGTTAGGGCTCTGCCTCTCACTGTGGAGGGTCTGGGTTCCACTCCTGGTTGGGGAACTAAAAAGATACCACAAGCTGCATGGCTAAAAGCTAACTAAATAAATAAAACAGACAAAATAAATTAGACCAGACTATGCTTTGTGTACTGTTTTATATCCTGTTTTCAAACATTATGGACATTTCCACATATGGTAATAATGAGAAAATTTTACATCACATTTAATTGATCATGTTGACATTTATTTCACTAATTATCCTTTAGTAAATGTTTAGTATATTAAAAAAAAAATCTTTTTCGTTTTTAGCCCCATACCTCTTACTTTAGGTTAGAGCCGTGGAAATAGTCCTTCCATAATACAACATGAATATGCATTCCTAAAAATCACACTCTGCAAAACGGAACAGTAAAAACCACAGGTCTTGTGGGGAAGATGGGTTGGAGCACAGCAGCGAATGTTTTGTCAGTGACACATTAAGAATTAAAGGAACCTAGTAAAAATGATATTACAGTTTTACAAATGTTAACTGTTTAAGAGATATAGAAATACTATGAAAATTTGGCACTTGATCTTGAAAACGACCCGAAAGTTGCTTGTGGAAGCAGGTGTTGGAAAAGTCGCAGCTTGTGAGTTGTTGTGAAGTGGTGGACGGAGGGTTATCTGAAGTTGGATCGGAAATTGTAACACCAGCTGTGCTTTGGAGTGACTCATCACACACGTGGAGCGGAGGAGTGTGCAGCTATGGTTTCTGTGCAGCTCAGTTCAGCTGGACACGGAGTTCTGCCTTTGGTGTATGTTGCTCACAACAAAATGCACATCCTGTTATGCTCACGTTGTTCCTTAACATGGCAGGAAAAGAAAAAGAAAAAGTTTTCCTTGACCCAGATCCAGTCTCTTGGCTGGATCTGATAATTAAATTAACAAGGACAGATTATTAGGTGAAAGGCGTGCACATTTATTTTATATACAAATTTTATGTGACTTAGGAGCCCTCATAGGGCTTCCCTGACAGCTCAGTTGGTAAAGAATCCGCCTGCAATGCCGGAGACCCTGGTTCAATTCCTGGGTCGGGAAGATCCGATAGAGGGGGGATTAGGCTACCCACTCTGGTATTCTTGGGCTTCTCTTGCGGTTCAGCTGGTAAAGAATCCGCCTGCAATGCGAGAGACCTGGGTTCGATCCCTGGGTTGGGAAGATCCCCTGGAGAAGGGAAAGGCTACCCACTCCAGTATTCTGGCCTGGAGAATTCCATGGACTGTATAGTCCATGGGGTCACAAAGAGTGGGTCATGACTGAGTGACTTTCACTTGGGAGCCTTCATAAGGAAATGAAGATCTCAGAAATAGTGAGACCTACTTTTATATTAGATGGAACCAGGAGAGGCGGTTGTGGAAAAATGACTCAACTGTGTGGGGAGGTAAAAGGAAGATAAAAATTATTTTAACAAGGTCTCTTTGTAGAGAATTCTCTCCATCTCAACTTCTTGTCCTTGATAAGAATGTCTTCCTCCTGGTGCAGGGAGGGTGCTTCTCATATAGGAAGTACATCTCCTTCTTTCAGGAAGAAACACGAAGGTCAGAGTGCTCTCCTTGCACCTGCTGTTTCTCGTGAATCTTAGCTCAGAATGATCAGTATGCCAAACTACTTTCTGGGGGGAGATGCTCTGAACTCCTTCCATATTAATCCTGGTGGAACAAATCTATATTTTCAGGGCAAGTATAGCAGAACCAAGTATAAAATGCATAGCTCAGAAGCCCTGGACGTGGCAGACGTCTTGCAGGAAGGCCGACCAGTTCACATGCCTGTTAGCAGCCTGAGGGAGGAGCTGGGCCCCCTGTCTCTCTTTGGACCAACTCCCAGAAAACTGGTGCTGGAAGTGGCTGGAAGCGTCTGCTGCTCCTCCTACCCAATTGTGCTCAGATTTCTTGTGCTATCGTAAGCGGACAACTCTAGAGACGGGAACTTCCTCTCTTCGGAAACAGCTCTGCTTCATTTTAGGGAGCTCTGGTTGAATTCCTCTTCCTGCCAGCCTCCCCAGGCTGAAATGACCTGCTGGCCCAGATCATGGAGAGAATTGCCATAGTTTTGCAGAATAGAAGAGGCAGCATTGAAGGTTGCGATGGGCTCTGGCTCCTGGGGTGCGGAGGACCGCAGTTGGGTATATGCAGCTGCTCCTGGTTATGAAAATCCTCACTGTCCACCCAGACGTTAAACTGAAAATTGGGACATGCTGACAAAGGGGAATTGTACCTCTGGGTATGAGAAGTTTCAGTCAGAAGCCAAATTACTGGAACTTCTGGCATACCCAAATCATTTTTAAGGGTAATGGGCAGGCAGTTTGAGATTAGAACCATCCTGGGGAGTTTTTGGTTGGCAGCAAGCCAGAGAAAGTCTCACTGCTGACGGTGAGATTCTGATTGGAGTAATGCCCATCCCTTCTTTGGCGGGGGTTACCATTCTCAGACACCTTTAGAACTATGAGAATCTGGTCAGTTATACAGTCACCTTCTGGAGCTAGATAAATCCTTAAGGAATCAAAGGAGAGACAGGCCCCAGAGCTCAGATCCCCTTCCAGCTGCACACAGCTCTCCGGAGTGCAGCAGCGCCTGCCGCCATGGCCTTGCTCAGCCCCAGTGCCTGGTATACAGTGGACACTGGGTAACTGATGACAGAGAGGATGGGTTGGTATTGGGCTTTTTCTGCTGTCTTTGCAGAGCAGTTCAATGAAGAGGGCTTCCCTTGTGGCTCAGCTGGTAAAGAATCCATCTGCAATGCGGAAGACCTGGGTTTGATCCCTTGGTTGGGAAGATCCTCTGGAGAAGGGAAAGGCTACCCACTCCAGTATTCTGACCTGGGGAATTCCATTGACTGTATGGTCCATGGGGTCACAAAGAGTCGAACACGACTGAGCGACTTTCACTTTTCAATGAAGAGTTCATGGATATAGATTTTTTAAAACGTTGTTTATTTATTTATTTATTTTTCTAATTTTATTTTATTTTTAAACTTTACATAATTGTATTAGTTTTGCCAGAAAGCAGTTTTAAGAATGTATCTTCTTACTTCTTACTAAACCATATAGTTTGTGAAAGTTGCAGGTTGCTGAGTAAGGGGTATTAGGCTATTTAGACTGAGCTGGTTAACCAACAAGGCTCTCTATGCAAATTGTTATACCCAGCAGTGGCTTCTGGCTGCAGGCTTTAAAAAGCGTGAAGCAGTAAATTATTTCCTTATGATGGGATTGGGGGGGAGTGAGCAGGGAGGAGAGGGATGTGGGTTGTCATGGGATTGTATTTTCTTGGAAGCCAGAGGTCCGGCAGAGCAAAGGCTCTGACTTCACTTTCCTGCTGTGGCGTGGCAGAAAGGAAGCAGGCTGCAGAGCGCTGGAAGGGGCTGTCATTTCTCCCATCTGCCCTTCATTGTGAGACCAGCCATATTCCCAGATTTTAGATGCCCCGCTTCTCCTCCTCCCAGCACTGTCCTGCCATTCCCCCTTCCCAATCTTTCTAAGACTGTGAGTAATATAAATGCTTGTGTTACTATAAGCAAAATAGGGAGCTCCTCATCAAAAACAGTTATCGATTCTATAAGGCTATTATTGGAAGGGTTGAAGAAAAAGCTGTAACTAATTGAGCTGTGGCATTTGGGAGGAATGATCTTAACTAGTGGGTCCCTGGGGCAGTGCTGTTTGTATTTTGGGTGAAGCAGTTCTTTCTCTTGAGGGAGTCCTGAGCTGGTATTTATTAATAGTATGCTTGGTAACATGTAGTGTCTAAGCTAAGCCAGTCAGATGTCAGTAGCACTCAACAGTCTTTGTAAAAACACTGCCACCACCTTTATTAACAACAACCCACCAGGCCACAGAAGGGTGGGATGGTGCTGCCCAGATAAGAACCACTCAGTGCTTTGGCCTTGGTCATTTTTTCATATAGTTTAAAACTGCAACATGGACTGGATCCTACTTCCTAGTGAATATAGAGATGGAAAAGGGCACAGCAACGTAGATAATTCGACCATTGCACCACCTTGACTCCCATAATATGTGTTCAAAACTTGACATGCAGATGGCAGGTTGTATTTTGGGCATAGTTTACTTTGAATATTGCTCAGAAGTATCATATTAAGGTTGAGTGTTTAAGCTAGTTAG
Organism: Bos taurus; assembly: GCF_002263795.3. Classification (NCBI taxonomy): domain Eukaryota; kingdom Metazoa; phylum Chordata; class Mammalia; order Artiodactyla; family Bovidae; genus Bos; species Bos taurus. The sequence goes on along the minus strand of NC_037337.1, from coordinate 11,197,506 downwards.
ATAAAGTGTATGTGATAGCAGAAGGAAAAGCATGCTTTATGGTGAGAGGGTTCATTTAGACATTTTCCCAGCATGCATTTAGTTGCTTTTTTGTGTGGGTAGTCCAGAGGCAGTACAGTTGAGTAGTTAAGAGCCAATTCTGGTGATTGGCAGCCTGAGTCCAAGGAGACAGGAAACTGAGATTATCAGTTTGGTTCCACAACAGTTGGTAAAGGATGTAATTTATTTTTATCTGCCCCCACTCACAGTTTGCATATGTAAATGAGGCTTTTCTTGACTAACGTACTGAGGTGAATAGAACTAGGAAAAAAAAAGGGTGCCACTCATAAAAGTGGGTGCCAAGATTATAGTTAAGCTGTCAAATCGGTCTTTGTCAGAGTGCTGCAGCGGGCTGTGGGTTACTAGGAAGTATTGAAAGGGTTGTTTTGGGTACAAGAAAATTGTTAGAGGAATGGGAGCTCCAGTACTAAGAATCAGCCGTTTCCAAATTGTGCAGTCTCAAGAAAACTCAGTGTTGAAAGATCCATGAAACACTTAATGTAAACTTTACAAAGCATTTGACAGCTGACCGATAATTTAAGAATCACAGGGAACAATTTCAGCTCCACAAGTGCTGGGAATTTGCCCTTGGGGACGCTTTATTCCTGTTTAAATTAACAGGTGTTCAAAAAACCTCATAGTTTTATTTTTATTCTTAAAGTGGAGTTGGAGCAGTGCCCAAGCATTTACTTCTGTTGAGCAGAAATAGCCAACCTTTTAAAATTATTTGAGATTTCCCTTTTTTCATTTTTGGGGGGGATACTTTTTTTATTGTTGTTTTTCAGTCTCTCAGTCGTGTCCGAATCTTTGTGACCCCATGGACTGTAGCCCGCCAGGGCTCTTCTGTCCATGGGATTTCTCAGGCAAGAATACTGGAGTGGGTTGCCATTTCCTCCTCCAGGAGATCTCCCCAACTCAGCGACTGAACCCACATCTCCTGCATTGGCAGGCGGATTCTTTACCACTGAGCCACCAGGGAAGCTCAACTGCTTTCTTATTTGTCTAAAAATGACTATCTTAGATTATTTTTTATTTAAAGAAATTCCTTATAAAAATTAAAATAGTTTTGAGATGTAGTTCACATACCATATAGCTCATCCATTTAAAATGTTAAAAATTCAGTGTTTTTTTAGTATATTCAGAGTTTTACAGCCATCACTAGAGTCTAATATTAGGACATTTTTATCACCTCTGTGATCATTAGCAGTTGTTCCCAGTTTCTGCTCAGACCTCTTCAGAGCTCCGACAACCACTAATTCACTGGCTGATTTGATCGATTTGCCTATCCTGGATATTGTATGTGAATGGAACTGTACACTTGTACATGACTTTTATGATGGGTTTCTTTCACTTGTTTTCAGGATTCATTTGGGTAGCAGCATGTGTCAATACTTCATTCCTTTTGTGCAGCATACCACATTTTACTCACCCATTTTTTCAGTTGATAGCTGTTTAGGTTGTTTCCACTTTATGGCTGTTTCAAATAAATAGTTTTCCAAAGAGGTATTCCCACCAGCAATGTATGTGGGTTCTAATTTATCCATATCCTCACCAACAGTTTTTCCTCTTTTTAAAAAAAATTTTGGATTATATCCATTCTAGTGTGTGAAGTGATAGCTTATTCGGTTTTGATTTCCCTAATAACTGACGATGTTGAGCATCTTTTCAGGTGCTTATTGTCGATTCATATTATTTGGAGAAATGTCAATTCAGATCCTTTATGGTGCTCAGTTGCTCAGTCATGTCCGATTCTTTGCAGCCCCATGGACTATAGCCCCCCAGGCTCCTCTATCCATGGAATTTTCCAGACAAGAATAGTGCAATGGGATGCCATTCACTTTGCCAGAGGATCTTCCCAACCCAGTGATCAGACTGGGTTCTTTGCTCATTTCTAAATTTTTTTTTAATTTAATTTTAAGAGTTCTTTTTATATTCTGTATACCAGCTGGATAAGACATGTGATTTGCATGTGTTCTCTCTCATTCTGTGAGTTGTCTTTTCAGTTTCTCAATGGTATCACTTGCAGCTTAAAAGTTTTTGATTTTGATGTACTCTAATGTATCTTTTTTTCTTTTCTTACTTATGCTCTCGTCTTTCCTCTAGAAAAGCTTTGCCCAACCCAAGGTTATGAAGATTTAGTCCTGTGTTTTCTTCTAAGAGTTTCATAGTTTTAGCTTATAGCCTTTGGTCCATTTTTCGAGTTCATTTTTTTGTGTATGGTATAACGAAGAGGTCCAACTTTATTCTTTTGCATTTGGATATCCAGTTCTAGCACCAATTATTGAAAATATTGTTTTTTTCCAACCTAAGTGTCCATCAACAGATGAAGAGAAAATAAGATATACAACAACACAGATAGACCTTGAGGCATTATGTTAAGTAAGTCAGAAGCAGAAAGGCAAATATTGCATGGTATCACTTATACTTGGAATCTAAATAAAATGTCATACTCACAAAACAATAGAAAAGTAGTTGCTAGGATGTGGGGGAAAAAGCAAATGTTGGTTAAAGGGTACAAACTTTCAGCTATAAGATGCATAAGAACTGAGGATCTAATATTAATATATAACATGGTGACTGTAGTTGATAACACTCTTATATAACACTATATGTAATTGAAATTTGCTAAGAGAGGAGAACTGAAATGTTCTCACACACAAAAATATAAATATGTGAGGTGATGGATGTGGTAATTAACTAGATGGGTGGAATCCTTTCAATGTATATCATAATGTGCACTTTAAGTATCTTTACAGTTTTGTCAATTTTATCACAATAAAGCTGAAAAAAAGAAAATATCTTTTTCCTTCAGTGAATTAACTCAGCCCACTTGGCAGAAATTAATTAACCATAAATGTTAGGGTTTGTTTTTAGGCTCTCAATTCTGTTAAGTTATCGAAATTGACCCTATGTTGGAGGAATTACTCATCTGGGGTTTGAACACAGTGGGACTGTTGATCAGTGGGCTGGAGGTTGCAGTTTGGGGACTGATGACCAGTCATTCTTAGAGAGTTGACTCATTTCTTTGTGGTCATGAGATTAAGTATTTACAGAGGTCTAATTGTAAGTTACACAGGGTTGTAGTAGATGTTGTTGGAGGCACGAGAGATGGTTTTGTTTGTACAAATCACAAAGTATAAATACTGTGGCAGTAGAAACTGGAGTCATCCCTATATCACAGGTAAGCTGTGCTCCTGAGTCATGAAGTTGTCTGGACTGACTGAAGTACACTTCCTTGCTGTATGAAGCACTGGCCAGTTCTTCATGTAATATTGTCATTTATTAAGCAATAGCTTAATTGGAAAATAAATTATGATTGGATTTTCCAAAACAAGTATTGTTTTTAAAAGTGCCAATTCCTCTTTTTTTCTCTCCACGTTTAGTTTGGTGAGGCAGTTGAGAGTGCTGACTTTAAATCACACCTGCTTTTAGGGCCTGTCCTCACCCTTAATAAGCTACGAACATCAGCAGCTCATTTCCTTGAGCTAAGCTTCTCATTGCTATGGTGGGAATAGTAACAAAAGCGTCTCACAGGTTGGGAGAAGTTGTCCGCGTGTGAGAGAGTCCGTCTGAGCCCTGGGAAGTGAATGCTGCAGAAGTGGGAGCAGTTGCCTTTGTTGTTGTTTGATGTTAGGTAGTTATGAAACATGCCCTCCCACCCCTCACCAAACCCCCTGAGGGAAACTGAAATGCAAGGGGGAATGCTTTTTTGGTCGGATGTGAGGTTTGGGTGATGGGACTGAGGATGCTGACGCCACAAGTTCCTGGAACAGGTTGAGTTGCCAAGAAGAGGAGAAACCTTACGTTCCTTGTGCCCCTGTCCCTTTTCCAGTGGGAAGAGAGCTGGCAGCCAGGCAAATCTCCCTAAGCATCAGCTCCAGGTCTGAGTTGGAGGAAATGAGGTGCCAGCTACTTTGCAACAACTAGGTTCAGATCCCAGCCCTTTAAGCCTCTGAGCTTTCTTTTTGAAGGCGAGCAGAATACTGTTGGTACCTACCATTGCTGTTCTAAGTGTTTTACTATGTTTTCTGTCCTATGGTGTTGGAACTACTATTATCTCTCTTTTGAAGATGAAGTGATGGAGGTGCAGAGATGTTACGTGACCTTGTATTGGATGGAATGAGCATTTAGTACAAGCTAATGTTGAATACTTTTGTGTGCCAGGAATGCGGGCTAAGGACCTGGGTTTCATGTTCTTATAGATATCATCATTATCGCTTTGATATGGAGTGGTGTTGAGTCCCTTGGACTGCAAGGAGATCCAACCAGTCCATTCTAAAGGAGATCAGCCCTGGGATTTCTTTGGAAGGAATGATGCTAAAGCTGAAACTCCAGTACTTTGGCCACCTCATGCGAAGAGTTGACTCATTGGAAAAGACTCTGATGCTGGGAGGGATTGGGGGCAGGAGGAGAAGGGGACGACAGAGGATGAGATGGCTGGATGGCATCACCGACTCGATGGATGTGAGTTTGAGTGAACTCCGGGAGTTGGTGATGGACAGGGAGGCCCAGCGTGCTGGGATTCATGGGGTCTCAAAGAGTCAGACACGACTGAGCGACTGATCTGATCTGATCTGATGGAGTAATAAGTCTGTTTGCATTATTCCACCAGCCAAGAGATTCCCACCTGCATTAGGGAGCAAGTTTCTGGACTTTGTTTACTTTTGCCCTCACCTAGTGTTGACTTAAACTATAAATGTTTAATGTGGTGAGTTCAAATTCTTGTTTGTTTATATTGATCACTTTTCAGTTATTTGATAATTTCAAAGGTTAGTCAGAAAACAATTTTGTTTTATGCAGTCTCTGAAGAGATGACCCCTAGTAATCAAATTAGAAACAATTTTTTTTTCTATGTGTGTGAAGTATTGAGGTGATATTCTGAGGGAAAGAGGGTCTTCTGAACTTAAGAAATTTGCTTTAAATCTAAATACAATTTTTGTTTTCTATCTTTTGCTTTTGTATCTTGTTGTTGTGTGATTCGTTTGGAAGAGTCTTTTTTTTTTTTTTTTTTTGAAAGAGTGGGAGGTATTCTAATGTCAACAGCAGGAAAAATGTGAATCATGGAACAGTTTAGAAATGGGCATTTTGTGCAGAATCATTGATTGAGAATTCAGGCAACTTAATTTTTTTTTACTTAATGTAATTGTTGAAAGAAGGCTAATGATAAAAGGTTTGGGTTGTAGTTCAGATTTTAGGCTTGCTGCAAGTGCCAAATTTGAGTTTCATTCTATTTTATGCTTAATGTCTGTTTTTAAAACTAGAGTCCAAAATAATTGCTAGAAACTTTTAAACATCATCCCTCTCTGTAGAATATCATTGTATTTTGAGTGCATCTCAGCACCTCCTGATGCCCACTCCATCTTACAGATAGTACCATAAAGGTTTGGGTTTGAGTGTTAGGACCTGGCTGGTTGAGTTCACATCTCAGCACCCTAGTTGCAGCCAGGAAGCCATCCAGTGGACTCAGGATATGGTGGCTACTAATGGACTCTTCCCACAGTGCTGCTTCATGCCACGTGGACTCCTGCAAGGACAGTGAGCATCACAACTTCCCTTGACCTTGATCTGGTTTTTGTTTGGAGTGTTACTGAGATTTTCAGTCATTTGGACAGCCTTGGTGGATTTAAAGCAGACAAGATGGGAGCTAACAATTCTAGCTTCACTCCTTTGAACTGTATCCTGAAAAACTGGGATAGATTTGATCCCCAGAGCTTAAAGAAGACACCCCTGATCTTCTTTGTGATACTGCATGGCCATGACAGTTTACAATGGCAACGGGAGAATCTATTAAGCATTTCATAGAGATTGAAAGTCTTTTAACTGCTATATATTGTCCTAAAGAAGTAGCTGTTACACCTTGCAAAGGGCACAGCAGGGACTGGAGTAAAGTAGCCAAGGGTAATCAGCTGGCTGACTGTCAACCAGAAAGGTGGCACTTTATGAAACCCCTTCACTACAGATGCCTTTGGTCTGGACAGGTCCTATGAAACAGGAAAAACCACAATATACTGAGGAAGAATTAGAAAGATATGAGGAAAGAGAAGCAAAGATTACTGATAAAGGATGGTTAGAGTTGGAGGACATGGACCACAGCCTTGTCTAACTCAGTGAAACTATGAGCCATGCCATGTAGGACCACTCAAGATGAACAGGTCATGGTGGAGAGTTCTGACAAAACGTGGTCCACTGGAGAAGGGAATGGCAAACCACTTCAGTATTCTTGCCTCGAGAACCCCATGAACAGTATGAAAAGGCAGAAAGATAGGACACTGAAAGATGAACTCCCCAGGTCGGTAGGTGCCCATTATGATACTGGAGATCAGTGGAGAACTAACTCCAGAAAGAATGAAGAGATGGAGCCAAAGACAAAACAACACCTGGTTGTGGATGTGACTGGTGATGGAAGTAAAGTCTGATGCTGTAAAGAGCAATATTGCATAGATACCTGGAATGTTAGCTCCATGCATTAAGGCAAATTGGAAGTGGTCAAACAGGAGACAGCAAGAGTGAACATCAACATTTTAGGAATCAGCGAATTAAAATGGACTGGAATGGTTGAATTTAATTCAAATGACCTTTATATCTCCTACTGTGGGCAAGAATCCCTTAGAAGAAATGGAGTAGCCATCATAGTTAAGAAGAGAGTCTGAAATGCAGTACTTGGATGAAATCTCAAAAATGACAGAATGATCTCTATTCGTTTCAAAGGCAAACCATTCAGTATCACAGTAATCCAAGTCTATGCCCCAGACAGTAATGCTGAAGAAGCTGAAGTTGAATGGTTCTATGAAGACCTACAAGACCTTCTAGAACTAACACCCGAAAAAGATGTCCTTTTCATTATAGGGTACTGGAATGCAAAAATAGGAAGTCAAGAAATACATGGAGTAACAGGCAAATTTGGCCTTGGAGTACAGAATGAAGCAGGGCAAAGGCTAATAAGAGTTTTGCTAAGAGAACACACTGGTCATAGCAAACACCCTCTTCCAACAACACAAGAGAAGACTCTGCACATGAACACCACCAGATGGTCAACACTGAAATCAGATTGACTATGTACTTTGCAGACAAAGATGAAGAAGCTCTAATCAGTCAGCAAAAACAAGACTGGGAGCTGACTGTGGCTTGGATCATGAACTTATTGCCACATTGACTTAAATTGAAGAAAGTAGGGAAAACCACTAGTTTTCCCTTATGATTATACAGTGGAAGTGACAAATAGATTCAAGGAATTAGATCTGATAGAGTACCTGAAGAACTATGGACGGAGGTTTGTGACATTGTACAGGAGGCAGAGATCAGGACCATCCCCAAGAAAAAGAAGTGCAAAAAGACAAAGTGGTTGTCTGAGGAGACCTTACAAATAGCTGAGAAAAGAAGAGAAGCTAAAGGCAAAGGAGAAAATGAAAGATATACCCATTTGAATGCAGAGTTCCAAAGAATACCTAGGGGAGAAAAGAAAGCCTTCCTCAGTGATCAATGCAAAGAAATAAGAGGAAAACAATAGAATGGGAAAGACTAAAGACCTCTTCAAGAAAATTAGAGATACCAAGGGAACATTTCATGCAAAGATGTGCTCGATAAAGGACAGAAATGGTATGGACCTAACAGAAGCAGAAGATACTAAGAAGCAGTGGCAAGAAAACACAGAACTATACAAAAAAGATCTTGACGACCCAGATAATCACCATGGTGTGATCACTCACCTAGAGCCAGACATCCGGAATGTGAAGTCAAGTGGGCCTTAGAAAGCATCACTATGAACAAAGCTAGTGGAGATGATAGAATTGCAGTTGAGCTATTTCAAATCCTAAAAGATGATGCTGTGAAAGTGCTGCACTCAAGATGCCTGCAAACTTGGAAAACTCAGCAGGGGCCACAGGACTGGATATTGGATGCTTGGGGCTGGTGCACTGGGACGACCCAGAGGGATGGTACAGGGAGGGAGGAGGGAGGAGGGTTCAGGATGGGGAACATGTGTATACCTGTGGCAGATTCATGTTGATATATGGCAAAACAAATACAATATTGTAAAGTTAAAAAATAAAAAAATTAAAAAAACAAATAACACCACACACACAAAAAAGGTTTCATTCCAATCCTAAAGAAAGGCAATGCCAAAGAATGCTCAAACTACCGCACAAATTGCACCCATCTCACACGCTAGGAAATAATGCTTAAAATTCTCCAAACCAGGTTTCAACAGTACGTGAACTGTGAACTTCCAGATGTTCAAGCTGGTTTTAGAAAAGGCAGAGAAACCAGAGATCAAATTGCCAACATCCGTTGGATCATCAGAAAAGCAAGAGAGTTCCAGAAAAACATCTACTTCTGCTTTATTGACTATGCCAAAGCCTTTGTCTGTGTGGATCACAAGAAACTGTGGAAAATTCTTCAAGAGATGGGAATACCAGACCACCTGACCTGCCTCCTGAGAAATCTGTATGCAAGTCAGGAAGCAACAGTTAGAACTGGACATGGAACAGACTGGTTCCAAATAGGAAAAGGAGTACATCAAGGCTGTATATTGTCACCGTGCTTATTTAACTTATATGCAGAGTATATCATGAGAAATGCTGGGCTGGAAGAAGCACAAGCTGAAATCAAGATTGCTGGGAGAAATACCAATAACCTCAGATATGCAGATGACACCACCCTTATGGCAGAAAGTGAAGAAGAATTAAAGAGCTTCTTGATGAAAGTGAAAGAAGAGAGTGAAAAAGTTGGCTTAAAACTTAACATTCAAAAAACTAAGATCATGGCATCTGCTCTCATCACTTCATGGCAAATAGATGGGGAAACAATGGAAACAGTGACAGACTTTATTTTGGGGGTCTCCAAAATCACTACAGATGCTGACTACAGCCATGGAATTAAAAGATGCTTGCTCCTTGGAAGAAAAGTTATGACCAACCTAGACTGCATATTAAAAGCAGAGACATTACTTTGCCAACAAAGGTCTGTCTAGTCAAGGCTATGGTTTTTCCAGTAGTCATGTATGGATGTGAGAGTTGGACTGTAAAGAAAGCTGAGTGCTGAAGAATTGATGCTTTTGACTTGTGGTGTTGGAGGAGACTCTTGAGAGTCCCATGGAATGCAAGGAGACCCAACCAGCCCATCCTAAAGGAAATCAGTCTGGAATATTCATTGGAAGGATTGATGCTAAAGCTGAAACTCTAATACTTTGGCCACCTGATGCAAAGAACTGACTCATTACAGAAGACCCTGATGCTGGTAAAGATTGAAGGTGGGAGAAGGGGATCACAGAGGATGAGATGGTTGGATGACATCACCAACTCAATGGACATGGGTTGGAGTGGACTCTGGGAGTTGGTGATGAACAGAGAGGCCTGGCTTGCTGTAGTCCATGGGGTCGCAGAGAGTCGGACATGACTGAGCAATTGAACTAAGTAACTAACTCAGCACCTCCTGATGCATGCCCATCTTACTGATGGTGCCATAACCATTTGGCTTTGAGTGTTAGGACCTGGCTGGTTTAGTTCACATCTCAGGACCTCCTGATGCCCACTCCTTCTTACAGATGGTACCATAAAGGTTTGAGTTTGAGTGTTAGGACCTGGCTGGTTGACTTCACTTCTCAGGACCTTAGGAAAGTTGCCTCACTTCTGCTGACCTCAGTTTTTTCATTTGTGAAAAAGAAAAAAAACTGGAATCAACATTCTTTTTAACTTTTTCTCTTTCCGTCACTCATTCAAAGTCAGGATAGCTTCTAAATTTTTTTTTCTGATTCTTAATGTAGACATTTTCATGCCAAAAAGTTCAGTAGTATTTTCTAATTTGTGAAAAGATGGCAAAAATACCATTGAAAACAGGTAAATCATATCAGCTCTAGGATTTGAGGATGAAATGACTCTATGTTAGGAATTTAGGACCTCACCTGGCACCTAGAAAATACACAATACAATTTTCTACTATATAAAAAAAAATTATTATTACCGCTGCCACAACTTACAAGAAAAGTAAACAATGCCAAATGCTTTTCAGAATGAAGAGGTGTGTGCCCTTCCCCCAGGCAAATGTCCACAGTTAACTGTCTGCTTCATTTAAGAGCTGCCCAGACACCCATTGCGTTTTATCAGCAGCCCCCCTACTCTGAACCAGGGCCTCAGGACAAGGTGACAGGGTTTGTCAGGATGCTTTTGTTCAGGGACAGGAGGTGTCGATGGCATCGGATAGCACAGAACTCTCCGACACATGCAACTCCCCTCCCATCCCCAGTGGGGACGAAACTTCCTGTTACTGTTCTTAAAATACATCTGCTTAAGGAACCAAGGCCACACATGAGGGAGCTCACGAATCATGTTTTTCTATCAAAATAACACAGAAATGAAAATATTCTCATACAAGGCCCTCCTCCCCCACCCCAACCTTCACCTTCATATTTTTCACCCATCAGAGCACTGACTGTACCAGCAAGGAAGACAGAGGAGGATCTAAGGGAGGTTCTCCCGGGGGGCATTCTTTTTAATGAAAAAAGTCACTCATGTTGGGAGTAATGTGCCCTCTTCCACAGAATGATACTTGGATGCTGGAGACACCGTGGCTGTACTTTCATGTAACAAGACTCTGGTATGGTGCTGAGTGAGGGTCGGTGAGGAAGTTGCAGATCTGATGGGCCTCAGATCTTGTGTGCATGAAGGTGCTTTAGAGGCTCTCTTGATTTTATGTCTCTGTATGGAAGGAGGTGGAAGAGGCTTCAAAATAGTATACTCCAAGTCTTCTGGGGATGAGGTGATGTGAAAACAGTTTTTGGAATTTTGATGGGCTTTGCAGTCAGAGGCTGAGGTTTCCTCATCTATAAAATGGGGATCGTGATACATCATATTGAATCGGGATTCCTGGTGGTTCCATGGTTAGGACTCCGCACTGCCACTGCAGGGAGCACGGGTTCAATTCCTGGTTGGGGAACTAAGATCCCACATGCCTTGGTATCCCCTCCCCGCAAAAGGTTAAATCAAAACATGTCTTGAAAACAGCTTAGTATAGTGCCCTGATACAGAGGAAATGTTTAAGAAATTGTTTGTAGCTAGAGTACCTGATGCGAAGAACTGACTCCTTAGAAAAGACCCTGATGCTGAGAAAGATTGAAGGCAGAAGGAGAAGGGGATGACAGAGGACAAGATGGTTGGATGGCATCACGAACGCGATGGATATGAGTTTGAGCACGCTCTGGGAGTTGGTGATGGACAGGGAAGCCTGGCGTGCTGCAGTCTGTGGGGTCGCAGAGTTCGACATGAGTGAGCGACTGAACTAAACTGGGTAGAACGATCTCCCTGGTTGCTTAAGACACTCCCGGGTTTCTTTCTTTCTTTTTTTAAAGACACTCCTAGCTTTAATTTCCAGTGTTTTAATGGCAGAATAGCATATAATTCTTTGCATTCTTACGGAGCTTGCTGCAAAGTTTGATGCTTTGAAGTAGGGCTGGGGCTTTGTTCTGTCCCTGGAGTTTTATTTGCTCTTCTTAGGCGCACCTGCATATGTGCACACACACACGTGTATGTGTAGGTGCTTGTCACACATGCACACAAACCCACCCTGTGCTTCCAAGGCACTGTTGAGGTGGCAAAGCTGCTGTCTTTATCTTTCCTATGTTACAAGTCTCCGGTCGTTGCACCTTCAGGGTTTTGCTGCTCACTGCTCTCATCCTTATGGAGTGCTGTGTTAGAAAGAACAAGAATGAGTTCAAGGCTTTACATTCATCTCTGTAGTGGGAATAAAGTTATACCCCATGTTTGTCACACAGGACGGTTATCAGGATAGAATGTGAGGAAGTTTCTGAAGGTATGATTAAAATGTTACACTGATAATTAAACCTTGGTACATTAGAGATGGAGATGGGTGACACCCAACTGAGGCAGAAATCCCAGTTCGTCCACATGCTAGGTATACCTTTGTTCTTTGATCAGCTTTTCCATCTATAGTAGAGGTTGATGATAACAGGGTTATGATGAACATTAAATTCTGTAGTGTATATGAAGAACCTAGTGAGGTATTGTTGTTAGTCGCCGAGTCGTATCCGACTCTGCGACCCCATGGACTGCAGCACGCCGGGCTTAGGTATATGTTTTACTTAACAGGTGCTCAATGAATTGTTTTTGTACACACTTGTCAGTAGCTGTTGCTTATGTTCATTTTATTTTTGCTGCTTATCTTGCCCTATTTTTTCTAGTTTTCCCCAGTTTCTCCCTTGCCTTCTTTGGGAAAACTGGACATTGGCTAAAAAGCCTGGCAGTCAAGCCCTTTTTGCTGTCTAGTTGGTGAGTGAGACACATTTTATCATCGAAAGTTAAATGGATTTCTGTTTGTTCCTGGTAGCTCTTTCTTTTCATTTTGTTTTTCCTGCTTTGGAATGCTTCAAGTTATTCTGGAAACCAAAGGGTACCAGGAATTTACTATGTGAGATGAGTTTTAATTTGATTAGAACACTGACTCTCAAACTTGTCCTTGGAGTGAGATACTCTGTAAAGCGTGGAGTTCCTTACTGAGCACTACGAGAAAGTTAGTGATATGCACTAGATATGATTATGTAGCAGAATGTGATTATTATATATATATCCTATAAAATCCCAAGCATTTATTCATGAAAAAGCAAGCTAAATGTCATCTTCTAATGCCTAGCTTTTTATTAATATTTATGATGTGTTCTTTCTGTTTGCCATCTGTCCATACATAATTGAGAGCGTGTGGTGAAGGCTTAAGGAAAAATACATGGAATTAAGAAATGAAAATTGAGAAAATGAAGCCATTTTGGCGGTATGTTTTAAAATGTAGGTTTAATTATCATTTGAGTGTGGTGAAGCCAAGAGATCAAGAGATGACTGGCATTGCAAAGGTAGTTTGTTATAGGGGTCCCCATGCCATACCGGGCAAGCAGCAGGGTCAGGAGGCAGGAGGAGTGAGGGAACGGCATGGGCAGGAGTCTTTATTGTGGCTTCTTTGGGAAGGCAGGGCAGGGTGAGCACGTTTACGGTTGGCTGGTTTGGGTAATGTCAGTGGGCTCTGGGGCATAGAGCAGGTGGTGTCTATGTCTGGTATGTGACGCTGGGATGGTCAGGGCAGAGAGATATTACCTCCTGGAGCCGAGCCAGATAGTAGGGGTGATTCAGAATATGACCCTGAGTTAACTAGTTTACATGTGAGAGGTTTACTTATAGAGGATTTATTTGCTGCATCTAGGGATTAGCTACGGGGCTTCCCTGATGGCTCAGTTGGTAAAGAATCCACCTGCATTGCAGGAGACCTGGGTTCGATCCCTGGGTTGGGAAGATCCCCTGGAGGAGGGAAAGGCTACCCACATGGAGTCCCAAAGAGGTGGACACGACTGAGCAACTTGCAGTTTCTTTCAGGAATTAGCTAGCCCTGAAAGGAGCAGTCCCTTTTGGGTCAGTTAGGCCCCAGAGACTAGAGCAGCAAGAATATCGAAAATTTAAAAAAAAAAAAACACAAAATACTATATTATATTTTGTTCCTGCAAGTTAGGGAAAAAACTACAGTGATTTAATTTCAGTAACAAACCCTTTGGCCCAGCATGTGATACAGGAGTGGGAAAAGGAACAGAGTGTAAGACTGGGGTTGGAGTAGATGCGGCCACAGTTTAAGGTCCAGTTCCATGTGGCCCAGGCTTGTTCTTACAGAGTAAGTGTGTTCAAGGACCACTGTATCACCAGTTCTCAAGTTGTAGACACTGAACTTGCCTGTGATGATGAGAAATAATGGCTGGAGACAGTGGGCCAGCCATGCCACTTGAGTGGCATCTCAGTGGCCAGCCATGCGACTGAGAAACAACCTCAGAACAGTGGTCCCTCCCTGGTTGCGTGGTGGGGTGACTCTTCTGCAGGGAGGATGGTACAGTAGGATGCTCCCCACGTCAAAGCAGCATCCTGGGGGGGCTTACTCCAGAGAGTGAGGTTGGGGCCGTTGTAAATAAAGTGATCCTTGAACATCATTTTATGGTATTTCTTCCCTTCTGATATTTTTGATTTTGCCAAGGTTGTCTTGTTCTATAACCCACCCCAAGAGAATGAATTTTATAAATAAAATAGCAAGGCATAGAATATGTGGAAGGTAGCGAATTAAGTGGGCTTTGTACTTTTTTTTCTGGGTCAGAAGATTTCTACTCTTTTATTCTTCACCTATTAAGATTTCGCATACTTTTCTTTTTTAAATCCATCCTAATGTTGAAAATCTGGAAAAACAGGGACAAGGTAAAGAAGACAAACATGATTTAAAATCACAGCTCTGGTTAATATTTTAGTCTGTTTTCTCTGTCTTTTCCCAGAGATGTGTCCGTGAGCATTTTCTCGTATTAATTATTTAATGGCATCTTTTTCAGGGACTATATACTTGTCTGTCACAATCCCCTTGTCATACTGAAACAGTGCTTGATCCCCCTGGAGCTGTGTGTTCCCCATCTGTCATTCCCAAAGAGTCCTCCTGAGTGGAGACGGAGGAACTTGCTATGAGGGGAGTGGAATGTCTTCCTTAAACACACGGCCGCGCCTGCCTTTGACTTGTTCCACATCCATGGAACAGGAGGCTCTGCCACTGCAAAAGAGAAGCCCCCCCTGAATTCCCTGAGCCTGGGCACAACTTTGAAGGAGCCACAGGTCACCTGGGGAGCTTATTAAATGCAGGTTCTAATTCCGAGAACTGACAGGCTTCCAGTGATCCCCACGCTGCTGCCCCGCACTAGGCTCCACGGAGCTCAGGTACTTACGAATTTGCCAGTCATGTTCTGCTCGGGGCCTTCCTGCACTTCCTTTGACTATCCCCTGGTCCAGGCTCTTGTCGGTGGTCCTCTGCTCACACCACATCCCCACCAGACCTGCTTTTCTCCTCACTCCAGCAGCTTTTAGCTTCCTAGGCCTCCCCCTCCCGCCTCCACCACCAAGTCAAGGTCCAGGGAGGTAAGCTAAGGGCTTTGACTTCATTGCCGCCCCCATCCTCCCAGCTTCCTGCTCAAGCCTCATGCTGGCTGATTCCTCTCTCTCCATAGAGGGTGGGGGCTCCCCGCTTCAGAGACTCCATCCTTCAGACGTACCATGGCCCCAGCCTGCCAACTCCCAAACTTGGGCCCTTTGAACCAGGCCTTGGATTTCCCTGGGGGAAGGAAGGAGGGGCCAGACAGATCCAGGCTCTTCCCTGGGGCCCTCTACTCCATCCACCCTCCATCCACTCCACCCAGTTGGCTTGAGAAATGCTAGGTTTGACTGAACAGATAACAGTAATTAAGGCCTATTTGCTGAACTGCCCACCCCTTGGGCCTGTTTACCTTGCAGCCCAATAGTAGTTCATTGAGTGTGTGCCTAGCTCTGTGGTCCCTGTGTTTGATTTTGATGCTGAGGTACTGTTCTTCACAGTCTAGGCCTGATAGAGGGGCTCTATCTTTGTGGTTTTAAGCAGCAGAGGGAACGCCACCCCCAACACGAGTGACTTCTTTCATAAAAATGCCCCCGGGAGAACCTCCCTTAGATTCCCCTCTGTCTTCCTTGCTGGTACAGTCAGTGCTCTGATGGGTGAAAAACTTGAAGGTTGGGGTTGGGGAGGAGGGCCTGTATGAGAATATTTTCATTTCTGTGATATTTTGATAGAAGAACATGATTCATGAGCTCCCTTATGTGTGGCCTTGGTTCCTTTTGCAGATGTATTTTAAGAACAGTAACAGGAAGTTTCGTCCCCGTTGGGGGGAGTTGCACGTGTCGGAGAGTTCTGTGCTATCCGATGCCATCGACACCTCCTGTCCCTGAACAAAAGCATCCTGACAAACCCTGTCACCTTGTCCTGAGGCCCTGGTTCAGAAGAGGGTAGGGGGGCTGCTAATAAAATGCACTGGGTGTCTGGGCAGCTCTTCAGATGAAGCAGACAGTTAACTGTGGACATTTGCCTGGGGGGCGGGCACACACACATGCGTTCCTTCCCCTTCAAGCTAGAATGGGAGGGAGAGAGAAACTTCAAGGAGAGGAGAGCTGAAAAGAAGGCTTTCTGAAGCTTTGAGGGACTGAGGAATGGAGAAATTAAGTGTGAGAAAGTGTTTTCTCAGCTGTAGGAAAACAGTGCAGCTGTTACTTCAGCTCTGAGGAAAGGCTGTGCCCCCAGGCCCTTTCATGTGGCCTCCAGCGTTCCCACAGAGAGATGACTGAGGCCGGCCCTGTAGGAGGGTCCCTGTGAGAACCAGCAGCTCCCATGGGCCTCTGTCTCTTCCCTCCCTGCCTCTGAGGGCCGTCTGCTTGCAGCTCTGGGTTTTCCAATCCAGAGGCCATTTTCTGACATTTCTGTTTTCAATTTTTTTATTCAGTTATGGTGAAAATAGGTTTGAAATGTCACCTTTTATCAGGCATTTGGGACTCCTGAAGAACAGAATTATATGAAATCCTGACTGCTGGAAAATCTAGGACAGGAGGCACATGCACGTTTGTCCTTGTGCAGAGTCACTGCAGCTAGTCTCATCTTCAGAGAGAGCCAGCTTGTCACGGCCACGGGTTGGAGGAGTCTTGGGGAGGGAGAGTGGCCAGCAGTTGACTAGGCATGTGGGTTGTGTGGAGGATGCAGGGAGGGACTTGCTTGCTTTTCAGAGGTGAGAAGTGGGCACATCAGGGGGCCTGGGTGCTTGGCAGCCATAACCTGCGGCTTCAAGAGCTTCAGCTTTGTGACCACCCCAGGGCTGACTCATCATAAGCCATAAAATACCCACTCCAGTGTTCTTGCCTGGAGAATCCCAGGGACGGGGGAGCCTGGTGGGCTGCCGTCTATGGGGTCACACAGAGTCGGACACAACTGACGTGACTTAGCAGCAGCAAGCCATAAAATGCCATCACTTTAGCTATGCTGTGATGGAAACCTTTCACTTCGTATTAGACACTTAGACACTTACTGCCTTCCTGTTAAGAGTCGACAGACCGTCGTTTACTCAAGGTGCCATGTTTTAGTAGGTTTGCATGTCTGCAAATTGACTGCAGTATGGATTCAGAATTGTGGGACCCACACCTGAGTTATTAGCTCATCCTGCTTCCAGACTGCTGAGTTGTCGCAACCGGTGTGTTTTTTGCTGGTCCACTGATGCCCTTCATTAGATTTGTCCTTAGATTTCCTATCAGGAAAATAAGGGGACTGCACTGGATCAGAGGCCTTCAACCCAGGTGCTGTGACATGTCCCAGTTTGAGTAGAATTTTGGGGTTGCTAAGTTTGATATAAATCCCCTAGAGCTTCACGAGGGCAGTGACTGTATTACTAGCTCCTAGAATGCTGCCTGGTCACTAAGATCAGATCAGATCAGTCGCTCAGTCATGTCCAACTCTTTGCGACCCCATGAATCGCAGCACACCAGGCCTCCCTGTCCATCACCAACTCCTGGAGTTCACTCAGACTCACGTCCATCGAGTCAGTGATGCCATCCAGCCATCTCATCCTCTGTCGTCCCCTTCTCCTCCTGCCCCCAATCCCTCCCAGCATCAGAGTCTTTTCCAATGAGTCAACTCTTTGCATGAGGTGGCCAAAGTACTGGAGTTTCAGCTTTAGCATCATTCCTTCCAAAGAAATCCCAGGGCTGATCTCCTTCAGAATGGACTGGTTGGATCTCCTTGCAGTCCAAGGGACTCTCAAGAGTCTTCTCCAACACCACAGTTCAAAAGCATCAATCAATTCTTTGGTGCTCAGCCTTCTTCACAGTCCAACTCTCACATCCATACATGACCACTGGAAAAACCATAGCCTTGACTAGACAAACCTTTGTTGGCAAGGTAGTGTCTCTGCTTTTGAATATGCTATCTAGGTTGGTCATACTTTCCTTCCAAGGAGTAAGCGTCTTTTAATTTCATGGCTGCAGTCACCATCTGCAGTGATTTTGGAGCCCAGAAAAATAACATCTGACACCGTTTCCACTGTTTCCCCATCTATTTCCCATGAAGTGGTGGGACCGGATGCCATGATCTTTGTTTTCTGAATGTTGAGCTTTAAGCCAACTTTTTCACTCTCCACTTTCACTTTCATCAAGAGGCTTTTTAGTTCCTCTTCACTTTCTGCCATAAAGGTGGTGTCATCTGCATGTCTGAGGTTATTGATATTTCTCCCAGCAATCTTGATTCCAGCTTGTGTTTCTTCCAGTCCAGCGTTTCTCATGATGTACTCTGCATAGACGTTAGATAAACAGGGTGACAATATACAGCCTTGACGTACTCCTTTTCCTATTTGGAACCAGTCTGTTGTTCCATGTCCAATTCTAACTGTTGCTTCCTGACCTGCATACATATTTCTCAAGAGGCAGATCAGGTGGTCTGGTACTCCCATCTCTTTCAGAATTTTCCACACAGTCAAAGGCTTTGGCATAGTCAATAAAGCAGAAATAGATGTTTTTCTGGAACTCTTGCTTTTTCGATGATCCAGCAGATGTTGGCAATTTGATCTCTGGTTCCTCTGCCTTTTCTAAAACCAGCTTCAACATCAGGAAGTTCACGGTTCACATATTGCTGAAGCCTGGCTTGGAGAATTTTGAGCATTACTTTACTAGCGTGTGAGATGAGTGCAATTGTGTGGTAGTTTGAGCATTCTTTGGCATTGCCTTTCTTTGGGATTGGAATGAAAACTGACCTTTTCCAGTCCTGTGGCCACTGCTGAGTTTTCCAAATTTGCTGGCATATTGAGTGCAGCACTTTCACAGCATCATCTTTCAGGATTTGGAATAGCTCAACTGGAATACTGTCACCTCCACTAGCTTTGTTTGTAGTGATGCTTTCTAAGGCCCACTTGACTTCACATTCCAGGATGTCTGGCTCTAGGTCAGTGATCACACCATGGTGATTATCTGGGTCATGAAGATCTTTTTTGTACAGTTTTTCTGTGTATTCTTGCCATCTCTTCTTAATATCTTCTGCTTCTGTTAGGTCCATACCATTTCTGTCCTTTATCGAGCCCATCTTTGCATGAAATGTTCCTTTGGTATCTCTGATTTTCTTGAAGAGATCTCTAGTCTTTCCCATTCTGTTGTTTTCCTCTATTTCTTTGCATTGATCACTGAAGAAGGCTTTCTTATCTCTTCTTGCTATTCTTTGGAACTCTGCATTCAGATGTTTATATCTTTCCTTTTATCCTTTGCTTTTTGCTTCTCTTCTTTTCACAGCTATTTGTAAGGCCTCCTCAGACAGCCATTTTGCTTTTTTGCATTTCTTTTCCATGGGGATGGTCTTGATCCCTGTCTCCTGTACAATGTCACGAACCTCATTCCATAGTTCATCAGGCACTCTATCTATCAGATCTAGGCCCTTAAATCTATTTCTCACTTGCATATAATCATAAGGGATTTGATTTAGGTCATACCTGAATGGTCTAGTGGTTTTCCCTACTTTCTTCAATTTAAGTCTGAATTTGGCAATAAGGAGTTCATGGTCTGAGCCACAGTCAGCTTCTGGTCTTGTTTTTGCTGACTGTATAGAGCTTCTCCATCTTTGGCTGCAAAGAATATAATCAATCTGATTTCGATGTTGACCATCTGGTGATGTCCATGTATAGAGTCTTCTCTTGTGTTGTTGGAAGAGGGTGTTTGTTATGACCAGTGCATTTTCTTGGCAAAACTCTATTAGTCTTTGCCCTGCTTCATTCCCTATTCCAGGGCCAAATTTGCCTGTTACTCCAGGTGTTTCTTGACTTCCTACTTTTGCATTCCAGTCCCCTATAATGAAAAGGACATCTTTTTTGGGCGTTAGTTCTAAAAGGTCTTGTAGGTCTTCATAGAACCGTTCAAATTCAGCTTCTTCAGCGTTACTGGTTGGGGCATAGACTTGGATTACTGTGATATTGAATGGTTTGCCTTGGAAACGAACAGAGATCATTCTGTCGTTTTTGAGATTGCATCCAAGTACTGCATTTCGGACTCTTTTGTTGACCATGATGGCTACTGCATTTCTTCTGAGGGATTCCTGCCCACAGTAGTAGATATAATGGTCATCTGAGTTAAATTCACCCATTCCAGTCCATTTCAGTTCGCTGATTCCTAGAATGTCGACATTCACTCTTGCCGTCTCTTGTTTGACCACTTCCAATTTGCCTTGATTCATGGACCTGACATTTTAGGTTCCTATGCAGTATTGCTCTTTACAGCATCGGACCTTGCTTCTATCACCAGTCACATCCAGAACTGGGTATTGTTTTTGCTTTGGCTCCATCCCTTCATTCTTTCTGGAGTTATTTCTCCACTGATCTCCAGTAGCATACTGGGCACCTACTGACCTGGGGAGTTTCTCTTTCAGCATTCTATCATTTTGCCTTTTCATACTGTTCATGGGGTTCTCAAGGCAAGAATACTGAAGTGGTTTGCCATTCCCTTCTCCAGTGGACCACATTCTGTCAGATCTCTCCACCATGACCCGCCCATCTTGGGTTGCCCCAGGGGCATGGCTTAGTTTCATTGAGTTAGACAAGGCTGTGGTCCTAGTGTGATTAGATTGACTAGTTTTCTGTGGGTATGGTTTCAGTGTGTTTGCCCTCTGATGCCCTCTTGCAACACCTACCATCTTACTTGGGTTTCTCTTACCTTGGGCGTGGGGTATCTCTTCGCGGCTACTCCAGCAAAGCGCAGCCATTGCTCCTTACCTTGGACGAGGGGTATCTCCTCACCGCCGCCCTTCCTGACCTTCAACGTGGGATAGCTCCTCTAGGCCCTCCTGCGCCCGCGCAGCCACGGCTCCTTGGACGTGGGGTTGGTCCTCCTGGCCACCGCCCCTGGCCTCAGGCTTGGGGGCATAGGGTAGCTCCTCCTGTCCGCCGCCCCTGACCTTGGGCTTGGGGGCGTGGGGTATCTCTTCCCGTCCGCCGCCCCTGGCCTCGGGCTTGGGGGCGTGGGGTATCTCCTCCCGGCCACCGCCCCTGACCTCGGACTCGGGGTAGCTCCTCTGGGCTGTTCCTGTGCCGTCGCAGTCTGGTCACTAAGAAGCACTTGGTAAATATGTGTTGTATCAATATGTAAGAACATCTGTAGTGTTGTGCATCCGTATGTTTTGTGCATTGGAGTTGCACATGGGATTTCATTTGGCGAGAAAGGAGTTCATGGCTAACCCCTTGAAACTGCTGGCCCACCTCAGCTCTGAGGTCATGGCCACTGGAATTGTTGAAACGAGGTCATTTCTGTTCTCCTTCCCAGAGCATATTTGGCTCTGTGGCCTCCATCATTGCGCTTGGCAGGGTCTGGGGTTGGGCTGGAGAAAAGTACTTCTTAGAAAGGACTTGGCAGATTCTTCACTGCAGCACAATCTCCGTGACACAATCAATCAGGGAAATTTTGGGTTTTGTGGTTCACTAACTGCTTGTTGATAAGCTGTTATGAAGTAGAACAAGCAGGATTTCCCCCCCCCCCCCCCACCTCTCCTTTTGATGAGAAGACTTAAAACTGACTTTTAAAAATGGTTTAAACTTAATGAGCACTTTCCTTCCCATCATCCCACACATTTCCATTTTGAATTTCAAGGTTTTGTTTTCTTGTACCATTTTCCCCCTAAACCTTGTTTAACTTGTCTTTCTCAGCCCTGTTCTGCTGCAGGTATTTGTGGCTTCAGTGGGTGCAAATGAATGTTCTGATCGCCTCCTTTGTTCCTTAGTGGCAATAAAGAGGGCTTGAGGAAAGTGCCTCCATGCACAGGAGACCACTTGTTCCCCAGTTGGTGGGATGCTTTCCTGGGCTCAGATCTCAGGAGTTTTTATTTATAAAATATTTTCCTTCAACAGGTGGAGTTACCATCCACATTAGAGCAGAAAATGAAAATATTATTATAAATGAGGTGTCATGATTTGCTCGCATCCCCCTCCCATCTTTACCTTTTTCCACGTCTCCCTGATGGACTGAGGAGAAGGGGTGTCTCTGAGGAGGAAGGACGTGACTATAGTGATGTAGGTGATAAGTGCAGGTGGCTTTCTTGGGAAGAGGGTGTTACCCTGTGCCAGGCTCTGTGCTAAGAACTTTCCCTTGAACTGATTCATTTAATCCTCAAAATAACCCTGTGAAGGAGGTACTTTTATACCCATTGAACATGAGGTATTTGAAACGTGGAGAGGTAAAGAATTGGCCCAAGAGCCCATAACCAGGCTGCAATGCAGCTTCTGTGTGAACCCAGACAGCCCGGCCCCATTGGGAAGGGGAAGGGCAGTTGTCTGAGGTATTTCTGATTAACTCCACTTGTGTGTGTTAGGGGGTGGGCTGGTTGCTCCTGGCACGTAGTACATAAAGGCCAAGGATGCTGCTGCTAAACATCCCATAGCTCACAGGACGCCCCTCCCCACCCCCACGAAGAATTATGTGGCCCCCAATGGTGCTGAGTTTGACAAACTCTTCTCTCGATGATCTGTCTCCCAGGAGAGTTTGTTTTCTATTAAACTGCCAGAAAGCAGAGTTAACCTTTTAACTTAAACTTTATAGATTGTCTCCACCAACCTACTAAAATATATCAAATGTAGTGTTTTTTTAGAAGATACATAAGCAGAGAGTGGTGTCAGGGAATGACTCAAAGAATCTGACTGCTGTCTGAGAGCAGAGAACTTGATCGGCATTCCTTTGGTGCTGAAAGTAACATTAACCTTGTGAGAAACTCCCAGCAAGGGGGACAGTTTTGTCCAGATTCATTGGAACCTGAAAGCCAGTGCTGGCTTGGCAGGTGTTGGCTGATGGCCTGTCTTTGGCTGATTCAGTTTGGGTCCCAGTGGCTGTGGGTGCTCAGTGCTCTTGAAGGAAGGATGCTGACCCTTGACAGTTTTCATGGGATGCTGTTGAAACCAGCACATTCTGGAATGTTGAAACCTGTGTCAGAAACCCCTGTCCCAAATTCCTTTCTGATGCGCCTACAGAGTCCTGTCCCTACAGTTATGGAAGAGACTGTGAAACCCTTGGAGGTTTAAGGAATTCTCTGAGCTCAAAAGAGAAAAACTTAATCTGAAATGAAGGGAAGCACAAGAGCCAATTTCAGGTTCAGGCAAATACACAGCTTCTAATTCAACTCCTTGAATCCTTAGTAGCTATTAATTTTTCCCATTTCATTTTTTATTTGCTTCATAGTCTACCAAGTAGAGGTTTATTTATAGCAATTGAACTAAAAAATGTTACAAGGGTTAAAGAAATTTTAAGTTGAGGTAAAAAAATTTACCATCTTAACCATATTTAAAGATACAGCACAGTAGGAATTTTCTACTTTTATGACTCAGTTACAGTAATGGTTAACTCTATCTGTTTTCTACCAATTACATAGCTGAAGTAGATCTCATTTACTCGCTGGCTGATTCATTTAGCAAATATTTGAGTGTTTACCACCCATAAGGTAGAACAGCAATGTTATTTTGTTTTCTTCCAAAATAGAAACTTGAAGTGTTTTTCTAATTATAAGATATGTGCCTTTAAAATGTATTAAAAAAAAAAAAAGATATGTGCTTCTTACAAAGAGTTCAGAAAATATGGAAAAGCATAGTCACTCATCATCCTGCAACTCTGTTAACTACTATTGATGCACTGATGTATCCTTCTAAATTGTTTTTTGTTGTTGTTATGGCGGATCTATGTCTTGTTATAATTTTACTCCAAATGCTATCATACTCTGTGTTTTTTGTTATTAACTATTTTCAGTTAATGCAGTGTGGATATCTTTCCATGGGCTTCCCAGGTGGCTCAGTGGCAAAGAATCCGCCTGCCAGTGCAGAAGATGCAAGAAACATGGGTTCGATCCCTGGGTTGGGAAGATCCCCTGGTGTAGGAAATGTCAACCAACTCCAGTATTCTTGCCTGGGATGAAAAGAGCTTGGCGGGCTGCAGTCCACAGGGTCACAAAGAGCTGGACATGACTAAGCAACCACGTGCGTGTGCGCGAGCACACACACACACACACACACACGCACACACGCACCTTTCCATGATGGCAATTTTTTCTGTATAATCAGTGGGTGCTTTGAATTCAATAAGATGAATGTACTATAATTTCAGTGATCAATACTCCTTCCAGTACAGAAAGGAACATCCAGGTTTCCTTTCTTTTAAACAAAATGTTATGTTAGTGTAAGTTCATGTGCCCAACGCATAGTGAAGCCAGACAAACCAAAACATCAGAGTTTGGAACAGAGAAAAGTTCATTGCAGGGCCATTCAAGGAGGTGGGTGGTTTGTGCCCAAACTCCCTGAAGAGTTCCAGCAAAGCGTTTTTTAAGGTGATCAGCTTGTGCACAGTTCTCTGAATGGCTGATGGTGAGGGGACAGGGTGATGTCATAGGGGTTAACATTATCAAGCCTTAGGCAGTAGTAGGTCTAGGGGCTAGGTGCTCATGGTCATCGAGTAGTTAGTGTCTTCCACTTGGTGGGGGTTTTCACATCTGTAAGACAACTCAGGAATGTCCATTAGATAGTGTTATCTAGGTACTTCAGAGAGGAGCTAAAGCAGAGGGTTTAGAGGATGGTTCCATGGGGCCTGTTGCTGCATTTCCAGGAATTAACATTGCACAGGAGGTATGTAGTATTGATATAGTAACCATTAGTTGAGTGAATGAATCACTTGGTTATTTCCACGGGATTAAGGGTAGGGCTTTAGAAATGGGATTGGACTTGGTGGTGAGGTGGGGAGCGTGGTGATGGGAGGGGCTGAGCTGCTTGGGCAGGTCTCTAATAGAGGTCCTCCAGGTCCACTGAAGCCAGAGGTTACCTGGAGAGAGGAGGGGCACGCAAAGGGAGACGGCTTCTTCAGATACTTGTTGAATGCTTTCTGTACCCCCGAGGACTTGCCACTTCCTCCCCACACAGCCGGTTTCCCTTCTGTAGGAAACCAAGGTTTCAGGCCCGTGTGGTCTGTGGTGCATCCTCTTTGTATACCAGCAGTGAGGGGAGCAGGTTTGCAAAAAGCCTACAGATTCAAATCCTGACTCTGCCACTGGCCAGTTCTGTAAGTGGGGGTGATATAACAGCTAGTGATAAAAGTTGTTGTACTTTACAAAGGGCACAGTGTTAGCTCTGGTTAGCTAATATTATTATGGATTAAATAAGCTTTACTAGGTTGCCCTACTTCTCTTCCTATTTATTTATGTATTTGTGGCTGCACTGATTCTTTTTCATTACTGTGCTGCAACTGTCGAGTTGCAGTGAGTGGTGGCCGCTTTCTAGTGGTCGTACACAAGCTTCTCATTGTGGTGGCTTCTCCTGGCTCTGGGCACACAGGCTTCGGTAGTTACAGTACAAGGGCTCAGTCGTCGTGGTGCATGGGCTTAGTTTCCCAGAGGCGTGTGGGAACTTCCCAGACCAGGGGTTGAACCTGTGTCCCCTGCATTGACAGGTCGATTCTTCATCACTGTACCACCAGGCAGGTCCTGCCCTATATTCTTTTGAGTGGGAGAAATCCAATAAGCCCTAAACAAACCAACTTATTAACATATACATAGTATGTGTTGCATTTTCTAAAACATGATCATTGTGTGAATTAGTGACTACCTGCCACCTGTATTTCTTATGCAGTAAGATATTTCCTTATTGAGCAGAGTAGTTGAGTGTTCTTAATGTAGCTTTCAAGGCACATCATTACCACGCAAAGCTACTGGGAACAGGCAGCACGTGGCACCATGTTGGCAAGAGTTGCCGTTTACCACTCCCTGCCTCCTGGTTGTAGTGAAGGAAAAGGTCTGTGTGAGCTCAATGGGAAGATGTTTCTGAGCATAGAGTGAGGAGAATGAGCTGCAGATGGCTGGTTGTGGAGACCCAGATTTAAATAAATACTGCTGTCAAAGTAGAATCAGTTCTTCCTTACCAATGCTGACTGCTGGTGATTCATAGAAAGTCCTGAAGCCTCAAAGGAGAAGGAAGGCAAGCAGGCTGTGACAGGGCATGAGTAGGATATTGTGTGTCCCCAAAAGATGTGGAGATCAAAATTAAAAGAGAGCACAATTTACTTTTATAAAATATTCTGAGCCTACTTTTATGTCTTGAGTATTTTTCTTCTGTTTTCTTGGTGTTACATGCCCCCGGCTTGCACAGGAACACCTGGGTTCTGCTTCCAACAGCTTCAACATCTTCAGTTTTTTAGGAACTTGCTGCTGCTGCTCTATCCCCTCACTATTTATTAAGGGACAATATTATAATTATTGCAGTTAACAAAAATCTCTGTGAAGTCTTTTCCTCAGTTCTGTTGGGCTCCTGCATTTCCAAGTCAGGAAAAGGACAGAATGAAGATCCATGTCAGATTTGAAGTGTTCTTTCCTTTTGAAGTTTGAACTCAGTTTAGGGCTGTCCAGAGCTCTCGTGGAATAAGTCTGAATAAATGCTAGGAATCCCTAGGCTTCCACTGCAGGGGGGCATGGGTTCGATCCCTGATTGAAGAACTAAGATATCTGGCAAGCTGTGAGGTATGCCAAAAGAGTTGTTTTCCCCAAACTAAAGCACTGGAACTAAAAATGTGTCCTGAGTTTGGAGTGATTCTTGTAACAAAAGTGTCCTACGCAACTCGTTTGCCTTCCTAAGTGGAAGGAAGGGAACCCGAGGTAATGGGATGCCTGAGCCATGATGATGAACGTGTTTTGGCACTGCCTCGGGAACTAAACATTGCAGACATGGTTTGGAAAGCAGTGCTGCAGGGATGCTCATAGAACCCACGGCTACGCGAGGAGCCTTTGACTGCTCCACTTTTTAATTCTTCTCTTTCTGATTGATCTTTCTGCCTTCGTGCTTTGGGCTTATTAACCCAGTGTGCTTGCCTCTTGCAGGTCATTTTCAACATCTGAGAGTTTATGGATGGGAGAGGTCAGGTCACCTCTTGCAGGGATGACCAGACTCTAGCAGGGATGCCTCCGTGCCTCTGGCACCTGGCGCTCATTGGTGCTTGCATGTCCCCTGTGGAGTGAGACATTCAGCCTTAGAACCCACCTCAGGACTGCCATTGCCAATGAGTTGAGCAAGAGATGAAACCTCTTCACCTATCCTCTGCTAGGCTCTTTCAGTGTGCAGATGAGGAAAACCAAGTCCCAGAGCTGCACAGAGTTAGAGTCCAGGCCCTCTGGTTCTCAGACCTGTACTCTTTCACCAGTGGGCTTACACAAGCCTGTTGGAATTGTGAAGACCAGACCTGAGGGAGGGAGAGGGGAACTCTTACAAGATACATGTGTATTTATTTACACGGATTTTATGATTCTCTGACATCTCTTTGGCTTTCTTCCTGATTTCTTGCTATTTCCAACTGGTGGTGGTGTCAGCAGGGAATTCTAGATAATATAGAAATTGTGCTTTTTAATTTAACAAAAGAAGAGCCTGGAAGTTACTACCAGTCCTAACTCATGTTTCACTCTGTGATCATTTCCTCATGTGCCTGGCATCATTCCTTAGAAGAACTCTCAACCTGTTGACTTAAAAAAAAAAAAATTGTGCAACGTGAGAGTTGTGAGTCAAGTACTACTTGGGGCAAAATGAGGACTGCAGCCCGGGAGAGGGCACCTCAGATAGCTCTGAGAGACTGCTCAAAAGAGGTAGGGGAGAAGCACAGGATCGATGTGATTTTGGTAAAGGGGGTGTACGTACAATCAAGCACGTTTATTTTTAGGAGGTTTCTACTAGTCTTGTGGAGCTTCTGTTAGTCACAAGAAAGAGTCATCACCATGAAGGATTTTAGTGCTTCTGTAGACATGAGGACATATAAGAGTTGGGCTCATAAAATCAGCTCCTGAGAATATGCAACCATCTGAAGACCTGTCCTGCCAGTTTTCCTGGCTCAAAGATGCCGCACTTCTGCTCTCCACCCTGAACTCCTTCAATGGGTGTTGAGGTCAGCCGCTACAGCAGCACATGACTTAATCCTTGCAGAGGTGGATGGCAAGCAAGCACCCAGGACAAGTGACAATTTGTGATTGACAAGCCCAAGGCCAGTGGGGAGGACAGAAAGGGAGACTGGTATTTATTATTGTGGGGAGTGTGTGTGTGTGTGTGTGTGTGTGTGTGTGTATTCTCCTTAGATAAGAGAGGAAAACTCACACTAAAGGGAAGGCCCAGCTCCAGGCAGCAGCAAGAGACTGGCTGATCCTTTCTTGTGGACTCTGCCCACCATCCTCTTTGAAAAAAGCACCTTCTACTTAGAAAAGCCTTTACTCTTCATGCTGTGGTTATTTCGAGGAAAGTTAGATATAGGGTGTGAACAGCTCTTTGAAATTTTTCCTTTTTCAGTGTATTTGAAGGAGGGGGAGTTCTTCAGAAAGAAAGAAATCACACAAGTCAATGCCACATTGCAAATACTTCTGTATCAATATCTCAAAACATAGTTACTTTTCTTAAATAGTCTATTTTTTTTTTCTTAATCACAAGGGTGATACACACACATGGTTAAAAACCCAAACAGGGGAGCAGAACTGTGAGGCATAGCTGTCTTATTTCCACCCCCCACATGGAAGCCCAGCCTCCTAGGCCCACCCTCCAGCTGATTGATGTTAGTGGTCTTTGTATCCACACACCCCACTTTTAGATATGCATAACTATAAAGTATCCGGCTCTACTGACTGTATTAGTTTACTGTCATAACCAGGTACCACAGACTGGGTGGTATAAATAAACAACCGACATTTAATTGTTCACAGATCTGGGGGCTAGAAGTCCAGGATCATGAGAGGCTTCTCTCCTTGACTCATAGGTGGCTGACTACCTCCTGTGGCTTCACATGGTCTTCCTTCTGAGTGTGTCCGTGTCCTGATCTCTTCTTCTTATAAGGACCCCAGTCATACTGGATTAGGGCCCACCCGATGACCTTGTTTAATCTTAACTACCTCTTTCAGGGCCCTCTGTCCAAATAGTCACGTGCAGAGATACAGAGGATTAGGACTTCAGCATATGACAGGAGGGATGAGTGTAAGGACACAATTCTGCCCACAGTGCTGCCTTCTTCTTTCAAACTATGTCCTGCTGTGTGGAGAGTCCATAATTAATTTATTCGGTCCCTGTGCAGCTGGAGAATAAGACTGTTTTTATGCTTTTAATGAGCAACCTTATACTTAAATCTCTGTGTCCTTGTGTAATCATACCTGCAGGATGAACTTCTAGAAGAATTGTAAACAGGGTCCTCCCAAAGGATTGTCTTGGGTCCCTCTTGAATGTATACTGATTTATTGTGGGGAAAGATTGTGTGCAGTATCTACAAATTCAAGGCCTTTGTAATGAGCCCTCTGCGATACAGTGTGGGCGTGAGAGAGGCAGAGCACAGCATGTGCCATGTGCCTTTTGCCTTCTGCAGCGGGGTCGTGAGCCCTTTCCTTTGAGGAGTGTTGCTGTTAGGAATTTATCATATGTTATTCATTTAGCATCTGTTTATTGAGCCATTGATTGGCACTGTTTTGTTCATATGTTGTTTGTTTTTTGATTGATTTTATTTTTAAAATGTTCAGAGTTCCAGCAAAATGGAGAAGAAGAGACAGAGACTTCAAACATAATCCGTGCTTCCTCACCCCACCATAGCTCTCCCATTGTTCACACCCCTCACTACAGTGGTACATTCACCCCACCACAGCTCTCCCATTATTCACCCTCCCCCTGCCAGAGTGGTACATTCATTACACAGCTCTCCCACTATGCACACCCCCTGCTAGAGTGGTACCTTCATTACACACACAGCTCTCCCATTATTCACTCCCCCTGCCAGTGTGCTACATTCTTTACACAGCTCTTCCACTATTCACACCCCCTGCTAGAGTGGTACCTTCATCACACACACAGCTCTCCCACCAATCACACCCCCCACCAGAGTGGTACATTCATTACACAGCTCTCCCACTATTCAAACCCCCTGCCATAGTGGTATGTTAGGTACAACCAGTGATCTACGTGGACACTTCATTAT
This sequence comes from Bos taurus, assembly GCF_002263795.3. Lineage (NCBI taxonomy): Eukaryota > Metazoa > Chordata > Mammalia > Artiodactyla > Bovidae > Bos > Bos taurus. Next base: position 11,167,642 of record NC_037337.1, on the reverse strand, counting down.
CATCTAAAGTCCACCAAACATTAGGTTTCACTCTGGGTGTTGCACATTCTGCCTTTGTTTTTTCTACCATTTCAGTAGAAAGTTTAAGTCCTTTGGAATCAGGAGTAACAAGACACAGACATTCATCTCCAAGCTGGTGACAGCCCCAGAAGTTAGACTGGCTAGGAATTGATTTCTCCAGTTTTGAAGTTGTAGGTTTGGGGAGTGCCATGTATGCAGGTCAAGAAACAACAGAACTGGACATGGAACAATAGACTGGTTCCAATTGGGAAAGGAGTACGCCAAGGGTGTACATTATCACCCTGCTTACTTAACTTATATGCAGAGTACATCATGTGAAATGCCAGGCTGGATGAAGCACAAGCTGGAATCAAGAATGCTGGGAGAAATATCAATAACCACAGGTATGCAGATGATACCACCCTTAGGCAAAAAGTGAAGAGGAACTAAAGAGCCTCTTGAAGGTGAAAGAGGAGAGTGAAAAAGCTGGCTTAAAATTCAACATTCAAAAAATGAAGTTCATAGCATCTGGTCCCATCACTTCATGGCAGTATGATGGGGAAACAATGGAAACAGTGACAGACTTTATTTTCTTGGGCTTCAAAATCACTGCAGATGGTGACTGCAGCCATGAAATTAAAAGACACTTGCTCTTTGAAAGAAAAGCTATGACCAACCTAAATAGCATATTAAAAAGCAGAGACATTACTTTGCCAACAAAGGTCCGTCTAGTCAAAGCTATGGTTTTTCCAATACTCATGTATGGGTGTGAGAGTTAGACTATAAAGAAAGCTGAGCACCGAAGAATTGGTGCTTTTGAACTGTGGTGCTGGAGAAGACTCTTGAGAATCCCTTGGACTGCAAGGAGATCCAGCCAGGCAATCCTAAAGGAAATCAGTTCTGAATATTCATTGGAAGGACTGATGCTGAAGCTCCAATACTTTGGCCGCCCGATGCGAAGAATGGACTCATTTGAAAAGACCCAGATGCTGGGAAAGATTGAAGGCAGGAGGAGAAGGGGACAACAGAGGACAAGATAGTTGGACAGCATCACGGACTCAATGGACATGAGTTTGAGCAAGCTCTGGGAGAAGGTGAAAGACAAGGAAGCCTGGCATGCTGCAGTCCATGGGGTCACAAAGAGTCAGACATGACTGAGCAACTGAACAACAAATCCCCAGAGTAATAAAGCTGTAAATGTCAGGGAATAAAAGATAAACCCATTTTATAAATTATACTCTTCCAGAAGGAAGGGGTAAGTCAGCAGGGTTGCGAGATTTTCCCTGATGCTAACATAACATTACTTTTATGGATGCTGTTTTGAATTTCCACTTCCATGTCAATGATAGCTTAAGAAAATGAGATGTAAGAGACGGGGGTTTGTTCTCTGGGTTGAGAAGATCTCCTGGAGGAGGGCATGGCAACCAACTCCAGTATTCTTGCCTGGAGAATCTCACGGACAGAGGAGCCTGGCAGGCTACAGTCCGTGGGATTGCAAAGAGTCGGATGTGACTGAAGTGACTTAGCATGCATGTAGTACACTTTCACTGTTTGTGATTGGCCTAGTTTTCTTTGATAAATAACTTGTAGGCCAGTAGAGCTCTGCTATTTGATTCTAATATTAGGTGTGTGTGTATATATGTGCACACATCTATATCTGTCTGTCTGTATGTATGTGTGTGTGTATGTGGTGGTGGTTTAGTTGCTAAGTCATATCTGACTCTTTTGTGACCCAATGGACTATAGCCCACTGGCTGCTCTGTCCATAGGATTTCCCAGGCAAGAATACTGGAGTGGATTGCCATTTCCTCCTCTAGGGGACCCAGGGATCAAACTCGCATCTCCTGCATTGCAGGTGGATTCTTTATCACTGGGCCACCAGGGAAACTCATATGTATATGCACATAAATACCATATACAGAGTGAAAGTGAAAAATAAGGAGAATTTTGTTGATTTTTTTTTTAAAAATGCACAAAATGAGAGTTGCAATTTAAGTTTTCTTTAGGGCAAAATAAGGACTGTAGCCTGGGAGACAGCATTTCAGATAGTTCTGAGAACCTGCTCTGAGGAAGTGAGGGGAAGCTAGGATATATAGGAGCTTTGCAACAAAGGGCAGGCAGTCTGAATATCAGAAGATTACTATCCCCAGAAATTTGCTATGTATAGGGAGATGCAAGAGTTGGGTCTCATTGAAATTATTCCTTTGATATAGATCTCAGCTATTTGGGGCAAGTATCTTGTGTTTTCACATCCTGAGTTTCCTCAGAGCTCCTGGCTCACATGGAGACTGCAATTGCTGATGACTGTCACATACTGGTTTACTGATATGGCAGGAAATAATTCCATTTTCCAACTAAAAAATTAGCTCTATACAATGATACATGACTTTAAAATGATAGGATTAAACCAATATGATTTTCTCTTCATTTTCCATAATCATATTCCTCTGTTACTATTTGTCTTTAAATGATCAATTAGGCTCACATTATATCTGCATCTGTTCATTTTTCCCTCTGTGGAGATAGTAAGTGTAAAGGTTGATTCTGCTGTGGGTAAGTTCTGTCATGATATGTATCAACTGCTTCTAAATATTTCTTTTTCCATGTAGGATAAATATTTGATCACATTTGAATTTGAAATACAGTAAAACTGGTTATCTAAGACCATGGAGCTTAAAGAGTTAGCAACCAGTGAATGAGGCAGTTGGGAAGGAATTTGAGAGGCAGAGGAGGGAGGCAGGGCTGGGAGAGGAGCCAGCTAGGCCAGTGGGAGGAGAAAAGAGGGAGCTGCGAGGGAGAGAAAAGAAAAATTGGGGCATATGAGTGGAAAGGGATCAGTAAATCAAAGACAGAGACTGTGGATGAGTGAACTGTGAAGGCAGGTGGCCTGTAAGAACACCATAAAGGCAGCAGTGTTCGGGTTCCGCTGTGTAATCTGTTAGCTCAGCCCAGTAGAGTAGCTGATCTTGCAAAGCAGTGGCCCAGCCTTATGAGGCAAGAAGAGTCTTGAGGAAAATGACTTAGAAAACTGCATGTGAGATGGAAAGAGTGCATTAGGAAATTTCAAGTCATGAAATAGTGCAGAATGACAAAGGGCTTAAACAACAGCGATGTCATTAAGTAGACTAAATAATTTGGGAAATGTGTATGTTTCCAAGATCTGTCCTGATGATTACAGCCTGTTGTCATCTTACTCCCGTGATCTCTTCTTACCTTAAGTGATGTTTATAGTGTAGCCTTCTAATTGATGCTTGTTTTGAAGCCGTGCAAAACTCTGAACTTCCTGCTAAATCATGATTAGAAGATTGCATTGTTAGGTTTTTATATATAGTGTTAAAACACCTAGGTTTGGTGGTTATTTGTAGTTTATGGTAATCTCTTTTGTATTTTTCTCTATTTACTAAAGAGTAATTTCTCCCTAAAACCAGGTATGTCTGATTAGGTTATCCAAGAGACCAGCAGTACATTAAGTACTGTTAACACCCTTTACCCTAATATATGAGGAATCTGAGTCTTGAAAAGTAAGGAAACTTGCTTGGGGCTCATTGCTAATAGGTTACAGAGCCAGATCCCAAAACTAGGCTGGCTGAATACTTTGAGCTTTTAACAACACTGTGTTCTCTTGCCTGGTGCTTACTAAAAAATAGTTTCCTTTTAGGGCAGTGAAAATACTCTAATACTATAATGATGGATCAATATCATTGGACATTTATCTAAACCCGTTACATACAGGATACCATGTATGAACACCTTATGTTAACCATGGACTTGCTGTGATTTTGAGATGCCCGTGCAAGTTCATCCTTGGTAAAAATTTTTTAAAATGTACCATTCTGGTCAATGATATTGCTAGTGGGAGAGACTATACATGTGTGGGAACAGACTCATTAGCCTCAAGCCCACCCTTCCTGTGTGAATCTCTGAGAGGTGCCTGTGTCTTTTGTGCTTCCTGTTTGTGGTAATCCACACCCCGCTGCAGCCCCCGCCCCGACCCCCACCACGCCACACAGTTCGTTCTTTGGCTATGAGCTTCTTGGTTTTCCCGTCCTTCCCGCTTTACTTAGTTCTTCTTCTAGTTCTTGGCTTCTTGTGCTCTTCCCTGATTGTTTTTGTCTGAGTGACCACAGTGCTTCGGGGGAAGGGTGCCTTTTCTGCTTAGCTATTGGACATCTCCCAAGCCTCACCATGTTTATTAAAGACAATATCAGACCAATCCTGGCGACAGCTTTGTTCACACACATCCTATGGGTGGGACGCTTCGGAAGGATGGTAGCTCACCTGCAGAGGCCTGGGCTCAGTAGGTCTATAAAGGAGAGGCTCTGAGAAGACTCTCTGTGTTCCTTTCCTAGTTGGCCTGCTGCTGTGGGAACGCTGGCTGCTCCTACTGCTGTGGCCCCAAGGTCCGTCAGTCCCGGAGTACCCGCTTCATGTACGCGCTCTACTTCATCCTGGTCGTCATCATCTGCTGCATCATGATGTCCAACACCGTGGCCAACGAGATGAGGGAGCACGTGAGTCAGCCCCTTCCACTCTGCCCACCACCAGCAATGGTTAATGAGGGGGTGTGGGAAGCATTCAGTGCAGAGCATGGGGCCCAGCCACCCAGGGTGGTTTGGGGTTATACCTGCTCTTCCTGAGCCTTGCTGAAGTCTCTTCAGTGCTTTCTCTCTAAGCGGGCAAACCCTTCCCCATCTTGATCTTTAGTGGTAGGTCAGATGCCTTCTGATGCTTTTGGTGGCGAAGATTGTGTGTGTTGTCTTAGCTTTGTTGACGGCTGTTCCTGATGGGATGTGTAGTCTTTCCCTGTAGACTTCTGTACTTTTCCCTTGTCCTAAGGATGACTGCCAGTGTCTCCAGTCACAGCTATTATATAAACACTTAACGTGGCCAGTGTGGTAAAGCCCAGACCATCCCACACATAATGAGGAGTGGGCTAAAGGGCGGGTTTTACTTTCCTGGACATGTCACTTGTAGGGTGGATGTTTCCAGGGTTGAAGGATGGATTTTCTTCCAGTCATTGCCTGGGCAGTATCTGGAAGGTATCCCTAGTATGTGATTCTGAGAGAGACACATATAGGACCTTTTTCTGGAATTTCCTCATAATGGGCCTGATGGTGGGGGGTTGAGTTGGGGATTCTGACGGAGCCCAATAAATAATGCCATCCTTCCCTTCTCAGGTTCTGAATAAACTGACAAAAAATACTACAATGTCAGCAGGTAGATACAAACATCACTTTTATCCCCCAAAAGCTGGTATAAGACAGCATGACTCATATTTGCAAGGAAGTGGGCTTCCTACTACTGAACCCCAAAACGAGTCAGACTTAACTCACCTGGGGACCCCACCTGAGCCAGGGAACACTTCCTCTGCAGGGGCACATTTACTGTAGGCGTGTTCTGGGGGCAGCTCTCCTCGGAGGGAACGGGGGAGAAGAAGAAAGGCTGACCAGCCAGACCCCATTTGCCCCACAGACTTAGTGCTTAGCACTGCATCTTCCAGGGACCCAGACCCATCTTCCCTTGCCCAAAGGAGCAAGGTCAGACAGTGCCCTGCTGGAACCATGGAGATGGTGCCACCAGGAGCAACTCCCAAGGAAGTGTTTGTTCCCCCCAACCTTAGGCTGCAAGTGCAGACTATTTTAAATGTACTCAAGGGCTTCAGAAAAACCATTTTCTTAGACGTAGTTGTTATAGTCTTACCCATTAGTTAAGGTAGGCCCTTGGAAGTTTTCTGTAGGGTAAGGCTCTTATTACTGGTTGTATGGTCTGGAATATATTAGAACTAATGTCAAAATTTGTGAAATTTAGATTCTTCTCTGATTGCTTTAAACATGGATCTCTGCTCAATAAAGCCCTGCATTGGGAGCTATGGGGCCTTCAAACTTGAGAGAAAAGGAGCTTATAACTCAGAAGGCTGGTATAAAGTCTCCTGAGGCTTAAAGCCAGGTAGAAATTGTGCCATATGAGAGGATGCCTGAAGTGCTGTGAAGTTAGGCGGCAGGGAGACCAAGGGCCAAGGCTGCCTTGCTTGACTGCACCAGGTCCTGCTATATCTCAGGTGCATTTGCCACTCATCTCTTCCTCTTACCATGGCTTAATCTTGAATGTTTGTGATAAGAAGTTTGAGAGGAGGAATATTTGAAACAGTAGATGTAACTCTTACTTTGATTACTTCTGCTTTTCAGGTAACTTAATGTTCTCCTTTTAAATGAACAGGCATTGGCTTAGGGACCCCGCGTGTCACTCTGGGAGAAATTGCCAGTGTGTCCATGGGACGCTTAAGAAACTTTCAGTCTCTGTAAATTAGGCTTTGGATCTCAGAAACACAATCTCTTTAGAGAGAAACCCATCAAAAATGTTACTGGAGGTAAAGCTAATTTGGGAACGAAGGGACATATTTTAGATGTGAGTTTAATAATAATAATTTGTAACATTTGATTGCCATCCAAGTAACCTACCTCATGGAACAGTCCTCAACAACTCCAGCCAGTATTTATGGCTTCTGGCTGTTTGCAGAACATTTAAGAAACAGAAGATTTGGTTGGTTTTTTTTGTTTGTTTTTTGTTTTTTTTTTTTAAGAAAAAAAAATGGGGGTGAGAAACAGAAGGTGCTGACCGATGTTGCTAGGGAAGGCTTCATGAAAGCCGTGACTCGTGTGATGAGTGTTTCAGTTGCTAATATCTGTTGGGTGATACCATGTGCCAGGTTTTATTTTAAGCATTTTACCTGAATCATTTCAGTTCATCACTACTGTACTCAACCTGAGCAACAGGTCCTGCCACTCTCCCTGCTCTACAGATGAAGAAACTGAGGCTTGGAGTCACTTACGTACCTTGCCCAAGGTCTCCATCTCCAAGTGGTGGAGCTGGGATTTGAACCTAGGCTGACTGAGTTCTTAGTGACTAGGCTCCGTGGGAAGAACAAGGACAAGACATGTGTAGAAGGACAGGGAGGAGACATGGGCAGGTAAAGTGACTTGTAGGAATTTCAGGGCTAAGGTGAGGCATTTGGCTATGGTCTCATGGCAAATGGGAAGCCATTATAGATTCTTGAGTAGGAGGCTGTTGCCATAGAAATAGGCTGGGCTACTTAGGGAGGCGGGGGCAGCAGTGGTGTGTGTGCAGAGCAGAGGGTGGAGGAAGGGAAGGAAGGAGGGAAGAGGCAACCCTGACTCCTCACAGAGGCTCTTATAAATGTTTCTGTGCTTGTTCCCTGAATGTACTTATTTGAAAATGGTTTGGCTGGGCTTTCTGCATAGGGAATGAGGCTCCCGTGGGTGAAACCAACCTTTTTCCATCTCTGAAGCCTCACAGGATTGGCCGGCTAGCTGGTCACAAAGTCAGTTTGTTTCTTGGCCAATGGAATAGAGGCTGACTTCATCCTCAGGCCTTGCTTGAGGGCAGGCGCTGAAAGGTCCCCTTGTGGGGACACACACTAGGCTTTGCCACAGTCCTTGCCCTCTCTTAGCTGGCCTGTGGAGATGTCGGAGGATGTGAGAGAAAGAGGGGAAAGCACGTATCCTTTCCCCAGTCCGGATGGGAGCGTGTAATTGCCTCCCACCCAGCAGCCCTGCCTTCGTGCGCAACGGCCAGGGCTCTGTCCAGAGGCTCGCAGGCCTCTGGTGTGAGGGTGAAGGGCACCGGGCAGCACCTTTTCCGTTATTTTCAGTTTTCGCCTTGGCTGCAGAGCATGGTGGGTGTTGAACTCCGAGCAAGAGGGAGCTGCCAAGAGCTGCTGGGCCAGACGTCGTCCTTCCTCTTCTCACTGTTTCTGCAGACCTGTGGAAGTTTTGTAATCGAATCCTGCTGACCCTCAAAGTCAGATTCCCTGGGGGGTTCTCAGGCCCTTTGCTGGATCCACAGGTTGGGAAGTCTGTTGTGGGGTCTGGAGCTTCTGCAACAGTGCGAGAACTTCTCGGGTATAATTGTTCTCCAGTTTGTGGAGGACTCGCCAAAGGGCTCTTGGGTGGGGCTAATGGCGACCTCCTCCTCAAGGACGAATGCCACGTGCCACGCCTCCCAGGACTGCTGCTGCTCGTGCCCTGGCCCTGCGGCAGGCCGCTGCTGACCCGAGCCTCCGCAGAAGGCCCTCAGACGCAGGCAGGTCTGGGTCAGTCTCTTGTGGGGTCACTGCTCCTTTCCCTGGGTCCTGGTGCACACAAGGTTGGTGTGTGCCCTCCTAGAGTCTCTGGTGGATATGAAGTTTGATTTTAGACGTGATTATGCCCCTCCTCCCATCTTGCTGGGGCTTCTCCTTTGCCCTTGGTTGTGGGTTATCTTTTTGGTGGGTTGCCACATTTTCCTGTCAATGGTCGTTCAGTAGCGAGTCGCGATCTTGGTGTTCTCCCAGGAGATGAGTGCACGTCCTCCCTTCTCCCCATCAGGAACCTCCTCTTTCTCATGAGCACTCTGATTCTGCCGTGCTGGTTGACCTGGGTGTGATTTCTGTCTTCTCCTGTGAGCATTTTTCCCATCTCAAAACGTACCATCCGTTTTATTGCAAGTCATCGTTGTCAGTAGCTGTGTAATTCACTCAGAAATAGTCTTGAGACACTTGATGCCTGTGGGGATTAAAGACCCACTTTAGAACGTAGGAGAACAACTACAAAATGGGTGAGAGATGTAAGCCTTCTGCCCGGCACCACCGAATCAAGATACAGCTTCTGTGTGGAGGGATGCTGACCCTTGAGGTTTGCGCATCCTCTGGAAGCTGTGCAAAGGAAGGCTGTTCTTGTTTCTGGTGGGGTAGGAGCTCTGAAGACTAAGCCAGTGCTGGAAAAGGGAGGACAGGGCATATATGGCCCTTGGGGCTGCCTCCCTGTGAGCTGTGTGCCAGGTCCAGGCAGGAAGAGCCCGCAGGCCCCTGCACTGAAGCGTCTCAGATCCGTCTCCTCCAACCCGTGTTCACTTAGTCCCCAGGCTGACTCATTGATGGGGTGGTAGGTGGTGCCTGAGATGGCTGAACCTTTGTGTCTTACTTTTTTTTCAGAGCCAAAACACATCTTCCATATTGTGGAAGACCGCTGTTTGTGTTGTTGTAGTGTGTGTGGGTTTGCTTGAAATTTAAAATTTGAAGAATCGTTCCTTGTATTGAGAGGAGAAGCTACTATGGTCTTTGGTTTTGATAGCAGCGGTTTTCTTGGTCCCTTCCTTTGTTGTAAAAAGTGTTAACATTTTATAGTCTTACTTGATCTCTTTTGGAGACATGTTTTGCTTTATATACATGACTTTCTGCTGGTGAGTTTAGGTCATTTTCCTCTGAGTAGGAATGTGAAATTGCATCCTTCCTATGATTGGATGAAAAGAGCATTTTGGTTCTTTTCAGCACAGGATGATAATGTAGGCAGAAAAGGAAGGCTGGATGAGAGCCCAGAGGTGAGGGGCTGCCTCAGGCTGCAGTTCCTCAGTGTCTTAAAAGCAGCTTCTGAATCCCATTCTTTCCCTGGACTTGAGAAAAGCCAGCCCCAGCCCCACCCATTAGCCAGGGCCACACCCAGAGATTTCAGGTGCCCCCGAAAACCTCCTAGCCCAGGAATTGTTCGTTGGTTTACAAGCTCTTCTTGTTTGGCCTGCAGATTTTTTTTGTAATGTGCAGTTGGCTGCCTTTAGAGGGCCAAGCATGCTAGCTCACTACAGGCCCCGTCGCTGGATGCTTACCTCCATCCTTACTTCTTGTTCCCAAGAAAGGCATTTGGATGTGCATCTCCTGAAACAGCTTAAGCTCTGAGTTTACGAGTTTGTGAAAAGGCTTGTATGTATCAGAATGGACCCCAGGCTCGTTGCCCAGCCTGACGAGCAGAGAGGTTGCTGAGTGTGCTCAGTGGTCTGTGCGGATCTGTGCGCACAGGCCCAGGCTGGACCCGAGAAGCCCCTTCCTGCCGTGGCTGGTCTGCCCTTGACTTGCTGGAACCTGACGATTTTATCCAAGGAGCCATTTAGAAATTGTCCTCGTCACTTTGGTCCAGTGGACTCAGCGGACTGCTCAGTCTCAGGACCAGTGTGGGGTGGAAGTGGGACACTGATGGGATCTGAATCTGGCCCCTTTTCAGTTACACTTACAGGTTACAGGTTATGACTGTAACCTGGGAGTGTAACCACCTTAAACGAATTTTAAGTATATGTTCTAATCACGATTTCTGCAGTTATTATGCAGTGTAAATTTGCTAGGGAAGGGGAACAGGGATGGATTGTTGAGGCTGCCAGCTATGGATTTAGGCCCTTGGAATGGAGATAACAGGATGGGCTTAAAGGATTTTTCTCTATTTATTCAGAAAATCCAGTCTCTCTCAACACATCCCTAGAGGTGATATATAAATTATCTCTGGCCTGTATTTCCCAGTCATTTTCACCGTTCGTTAGAAGGAGAAGAGGATGTGTTAATGGGAAATTCATGTATATTAGCTTTATTAGCATAAGATTATTTGGAAGTAGATGGATGAAAATGAAATAAAGAAGTACTATTTATAGCCAGGCTTGTTCCAAGCCACATCCGTATCTGGAGATTCTCCCCACCCCCAGCCTCACCCCGGGCAGTGAAGAGGTCACGTCCTGGCGTGATCCTTTCCCTGAGGCGGTGCTTTCATTTCTGGCTTTGGTTATTCACATCCTAACTGGTCTGCTGGTTGAGGCACGGTTTTCTCAGGACAGGCCCGGGATCCTGATAGATCATCCTCCCCACTTTTTCCAGGTCCAGTGCTGACCACATACTTCCCCACAAAGGTCATAAAGTGTTGGGTTTCCAGTCTGCTGTCAGACAGTCCTGCTTCAGCCCCCCCAGGCTTCCTGATGTCACATTCCAGTTCTCTTATTTAGACTTGGATTGCCCTCCTGTCCCCGGCTTCGCAAGTTCACTTCCCTCAGACTTCGTTCTCTAGATAACTATCCCCATGGGCGACCTGAGGATGTTGTTGGAACTTGTATTTCTCCCAGATGGTACTCCATTTTCAAATTCCGGAGTCCCCACAGGCTGTAGAGGAACACAGAAGCTACATGCCTCAGAGAAAAACTTAGATTTCAGAATGCTCTCCTGAGTACACCTGTGGTCAGTTCAGTGACGTTTAGCCAGCTTTGGTGGTTCCTAGAGTTGACAGAGCTTTGATCCACTATGTTAGAGATGCTGAAATTCAGTAATGAGCTGTTCTACTTTTTATGTGTAACCTGCATGATTAGGAATATAAAAGCATTAGGGATAGTATTGTTTTGGGGAAAGCCCTCCAGTTCCTGGTCCCTTGCTAGTCATAGGGGATTAAAAAAAAAAACAACAACATGAAACAAAGTTACTAGGTAAAGAACCTAGTTAAAAAGATAATCAGTTCAGTTCAATCGCTCAGTCGTGTCCGACTCTTTGCGACCCCATGAATCGCAGCACGCCAGGCCTCCCTGTCCATCACCAACTCCCGAAGTTCACCCAGACTCACGTCCATCGAGTCAGTGATGCCATCCAGCCATCTCATCCTCTGTCGTCCCCTTCTCCTCTTGCCCCCAATCCCTCCCAGCATTAGAGTCTTTTCCAATGAGTCAGCTCTTCGCATGAGGTGGCCAAAGTACTGGAGTTTCAGCTTCAGCATCATTCCTTCCAAAGAAATCCTAGGGCTGATCTCCTTCAGAATGGACTGGCTGGATCTCCTTGCAGTCCAAGGGACTCTCAAGAGTCTTCTCCAACACCGCAGTTCAAAAGCATCAATTCTTCAGTGCCCAGCTTTCTTTATAGTCCAACTCTCACATCCATACGTGACCACTGGAAAAACCATAGCCTTGACAAGACAGACCTTTGTTGGCAAAGTAATGTCTCTGCTTTTCAATATGCTATCTAGGTTGGTCATAACTTTTCTTCCAAGGAGTAAGCGTCTTTTAATTTCATGGGTGCAGTCACCATCTGCAGTGATTTTGGAGCCCAAAAAGATAAAGTCTGACACTGTTTCCACTGTTTCCCCATCTATCTGCCCTGAAGTGATGGGACCAGATGCCATGATCTTCGTTTTCTGAATGTTGAGCTTTAAGCCAACTTTTTCACTCTCCTCTTTCACTTTCATCAAGAGGCTTTGATGGGGAGAAAAAAAAAGGGGTGCAGCTTCTATTTATGTCTTCTCCCCAGTGAAGAGACAGCATTTACTATGTGGTGTTACATGTTACACAGAGAAAATATTGCCCTCTTTTGACAGTATAATTTGAGTAAAACATTGTTTCACAGTGGCAGAATCTTCCATTATAATCCTAACCAGTCTCCTCTTTTGACAGATGAGAGGGGTGGCGCAGGGCAGTGAGGTGGCTTGTCCAGGGCGTGACACCAGGTAGCGCTGGACGAGGGCCCGGGACCGCTGGACCCCCGCCGGGGTGCCTCGCTGGCCTGTTCAGCCGGGTCTGGTTGTTGCTGAGACGTTCACAGGAGCGGCAGGAGAAGCCTTAGCAAACACCCTTCCTCATGATTCCTGACCTTCCTTCTGGACTTATGTCGAGGGAGAAGCATTTCCTCTGGAAAACATGGGCCTCAGCAGCTTCCTTAGCTCACCTTCCCCACCAGCCTCTTTCCCTCCTGAGAGCCAGCAGCTGGGCTCCAGGGACGCCAGTTAGTTTGAAGTAGAAAATAAGGGCGACCGCAAATGTACTATTTACTTGTGCGGTGGCTTCGCATGTGAAACAGAGCCCGCCTTCAAGTTGTGTTTGGTGTGACCATCTTTTCAAAGTAAACAGCAGCAGTGAAAAATACTCTGCTCTGGTCACAAACACCATGTAATTTGTCCCAGCACAGCATGACAGGTATTCATGCTCAGGCTGGGAAGTCTGGCTCTTGCTCTGATTTGGGTCTTTCCTGGTTGAATGTTAACAGAACCTTGTTCCTGAGACCTTGCAACAGGTGTTGCTGTAGCGTATTCAGGTTATAGGGAGCAGAACTCTATGGTCTCAGCTGGTATTTTCTGTTTTATGTTAGAACAAGTGTTGACTTAGTACCCCCCGGCCCACCCCTCCAAAAAAAATGGCTGACCCAGTTATCTGATTCTGGAGTTTTTTTATTTTTTAAATTCAGCTGAGATAGAATGCTTTCCGAAAGTCTTCCTTCTGAACAGCTGCCGAGTTCATTGTACGGCTGTTGTTCCTTATATGTGTCCAGCGGATCAGCCAGCATGTTTCTGAGGTTTAAGGTTGGTCTGGGCCATTGAACTTCAAGTTCTCTGTAGAATACAGAGGGGGATTTCTCACTGTGGCCTGATCAGAGTTAGCCAGGGGTGTGTTGGCAGTGAGATTCCATCTCTTAAATCTTCTGGGTCCCCTCCACTCTCAGTTGGGTGACTCTGGGGACACATGTTTCCAAACAGTTTTATCTTCTGTCCACCTTGCATCCAGACGTAACACCACCCGAAGAAGACCATTCCTGTGGTCCCCCCCCCACATCCGTCGCTTCTTTCGTGGCTCAGGCCCCAGCCTTCAGTACTCAGTGAATGCGGAGAAATGATGGTGGGAAGCAGGCTGGTTCTGCAGGCAGTGATCTGAACTAACGTGAAACCCTGCTGAGAGCCTTTTTGAGTCTGAACCAAAGACAAAGAGGTTTGACCCTTGTCCAGTAATAATGAGCTCCCCAGGAGCCAGAAAACAAGAAACAATAGCTATTGTCCTTTGTCTGGAGGATCCATTATCCAGAAGCTTTGGGGGAGCATCAGATGTTAATAGGATCTCCGTTTCAGGGTGCATCTCACTGTGGGCGAGGGCGATGAGATGTGAGAACTGAAGTTTTCCTAACCCTTTTTTTCTGTCATCATCAAAAGCGTCTGTTAAGCAACAATCTGCAGAGGCCTTGACGCTCTCTACAGATAAACGGGACAGAGAGGGTCTTATGGCTGGAAACAGCTCTGTTGTGACGGGGCCAGAGGCACAGACAAATGGCACAACATTAACAGTAGCCTCGGATTGCGGTGAGCAGCAAACGTAAATATTGTGAATAGTTGAGTCTTGATAACCGTTTAAAAGACTGATCGTGTTACTTGGTTAAACTGTGATCTGAGTTCTTGTTTTTTAAAAAAATCTTTTAAGTCACGTAATTGATTCCTTCCTCCCTCCCTCCCTTCTTTCCTGCCCATGTGAGTGCCAAGCACTGTGCCAGGTGCATGGGATGCGGGCGTGAGAACGGGGCCTCCTTATGCACTTTCCGTGTGTGAGGAAGGCGCCCCAGCATCAGGCCACATGTGTGCGTGGTTGTGTTTGAAAGTTAAAAATATCTGAATTCCATTAGTGATTATTGGAGATGGTGGTGTCAGCTTAGCGCTCCCTTCTGTTGACCTCTGGGGTCACATCAGAACTCAGGAATGCTTTCTCCCTATCCTTTTGTGGGAGAACTGGAAGTCTAGGTGAGGTGGGAGGTTTGTAAAAGGGCTTAGAGTGTTTTGCCCTCTAAAGCAGGGTTGAGCTTAATCACAAAGAGGGGTTGGGTATTTGAGGGAGGTGGGGGGCAGGGGAAGGCGAGGTTGTGGTTTTTAAATTTTAGTGAAGCTGTTTCTACAGTCTTAAAATTAAGTCTAAAATTATGTCTTGCAACACGCCGGCTTTCATCAGTGTGGGTTTTATTTTTGGTTCCACAAGTCGTGTTTGTATAACAGATGTGAGGGTTTTTGTTTTTTTTTTTTCCTACTATGTGGGCTTCTGACCCACAGAAAAAAAGCTCTGAACTCAAAGACATGTCCTCCACCACCCCTTCCACAAAGCTTTTTTTTTTTTTTTTGTAGACAGACAAATTAAACCCTTAAGCTGTAGCCCTGAAAATAGCATATGGCAGATGAACAATTTAATTCACTTAAAGCACCAAGTTCCATTTGGGGGGCAGCAGGGTGTGCTCTGGAGAAGGCAGGACACTCGGGAGAACCGAAGGCAATTGATCACGACCAGTTGAGCTGACTGCCTGTCTGCTGTTCCTTTGACTGTTGATCTGTAGAGTAAGTCATCACCAGTTGTCATTTGCCTTTGAGATGCTAATTTACACTTCAGCAGTTAGCACAGCTCCTCAGCTCTACTTCCTGGTCCTGGGCTGGGCAAACCTTTCCTGTAAAGAGCCAGCTAGTAAACATTTCAGCTATGAAGGCCCTGTGGTCCTTAGCAACTACTCAACTCTGCAGCCAAAACAAAATACCTACAAATGAGCATGGCTGTGTTCCAATAAAACTTTATTTACATAAACAGGAGCTGCCTGGTTCTGACCCACAGGCTTTCCTTTGCTGTGCTGGCCCATGGTTGACCTCAGTGGCCCGGTTTGTGTCCTACGCAGTTCTTCTCCTCTTTCCCTAAAGGGGAAACTTGAATGGGCTAAACTTTGTGCTGAGGGTCCTGGAGCTCCTGATTAAGTTGCAGATACCAGGCTGTATGAGCCATGTTCTGGGTTGACTAGGCAAGAACAACACAGCAATAAATTTAGTGAGACACAGTGAACAGCATGATGTTTTCACTCGTGATGGATTTATTCATCCTGGCCTTTTGAGATACATGGTAAATCATTTACAGGTTAAAAAATAATAATAATCAGCCCTTCTTTCTATGTAGCCAAACCAAGCATTTTGGTGATTTGGGAAGAAGTAGGGATGGATAAAATGAGTATGTGGGTACCCCAGTTCTTCTGCTGATGCTGCTGCTAAGTCACTTCAGTTGTGTCCGACTCTGTGCGACCCCATAGACGGCAGCCCACCAGGCTCCCCCATCCCTGGGATTCTCCAGGCAAGAACACTGGAGTGGGTTGCCATTTCCTTCTCCAATGGGGGCCCCCAATTCCTGGTCCAGTGTAAAATGAGAAGGATGCTGGGCCAGAAACCGAACTGTGTGTGTGGCTGGGGTCTTAGCCCTAGAATTGGGGAACAATTGACCAGAGGCTCTCAGAATCTGGAGGGTGTAGGTTTGGTAGTGTTGACTGGAAAAACATGTGCAACCTTTGAGTATTAGGTTTTATTCAGTGTAAATGTTAGGACTCAAGCCCAGGAGACAGCATCTCAGGCAATCCTGAGAGAGCTGACTCTGAGGAGGCAGGGGAGGAGCCAGGCTGTGTACAAGTTTGCAGCAAGGAGGCAGGTAATCTGAATATTGAAAGATTACTCTGTGGATCAGTTGGTAAAGAATCCACCTGCAATGCAGGAGACCTGGGTTCAATCCCTGAGTTGGGAAGATCCCCTGGAGAAGGGAAACTCTACCCACTCCAGTATTCTGGCCTGGAGAATTCCATGGACTGTATAGTCCCTGGAGTCACAAAGAGTCAGACACAACTGAACGACTTTCACACTTTTAGGTGGCTCAGTGGGTAAATAATCCACCTCCAATACAGAGACTCAGGAGACGGGGGTTCAATTCCTGGGTCAGGAAGATCCCCTGGAGAAGGAAATGACAACCTACTCCAGTATTCTTGCCTGGAGAATACCATGGACAGAGGAGCCTGGGGGCTAGTCCATGGTAAAGGACTGAAGAGAACTCTTCAGTTGCAAAGAGGACTGAAGGAACGGAGCAAGCACACACTTAAGAAAAGCCAAATCTGTCACATGAAGAGATTCAGCCATCTTTTACGTATGGGAAAATGCAAGTCTCCGGATTTGCTGAAATCATTTCTTTCATATGTCTCTAACTATCTGGGGCCAGTCCTGCTTTCTTTATTGTTCACTTCCTAATTCCCGTTTACTGTAAGGGGTGTCCGATGAGGCCACCTCTCACATTGCACCAGCTCCTCAGCTCTAACGGGGAGGAAGTAGCTGATGGCTTCCAAATAGCTGGCTTTGTTTCAGGCTCAGATATTTGCATTTGAAAGAGACTTGAGTGTAGAGCGGGAAATATTTCATTTCACAGTAGAATTCCATCTTTTGGAGAACATTAGGTTTCTGTGTCGTACCTAAGGCAAAATCATGGATTGTTGTTGTTCAGTTGCTAAGTTGTGTCTATTCTTTGTGACCGCATGAACTGCAGCACTCCAGGCTTCCCTGTTCTTCACTATCTCCCAGAGTTTGCTCAAACTCATGTCCATAGAGTCAGGGATACCATCCAAGCATCTCATCCTCTGTCGCCCCCTTCTCCTCCTGCCTCCAGTTTTTCCCACCATCAGAGTCTTTTTCAGTGAGTAGGCTCTTCACATCAGATGGCCAAAGGATTGGAGCTTCAGCTCCAGCCTCAGTCCTTCCAATGAATATTCAGGGTCGATTTCCTTTAGGATGGACTAACTCATGTGGATAGTCAAAATTAAACCATGAAAATGCCTGGAATATCCGTAAAGAAGAGCACACGTGGCTAGCATTTCTCTAGAAAGTTAGCTCCTTGTTAGCTTGGATTTTTCTGTTTTTTAATATTTCTTTTTTCATTTATTTATTTTTGGCTGTGCTGGGTCTTCGTTACTGTGCTTGGGCTTTCTCCAGTTGCGGAGAGCAAGGGCTACTCTCTACTTCCAGTGCGTGGACTTCCAATTGCAGTGGCTTTTCTTGCAGAGCATGGACTCTGGAGTGCTGCCCCAGTAGTCGTGGCGCATGTTGCTTGGCGGCATGTGGGATACTCCCGGACCAAACCTGTGTACCCTGCACTGGCGGGCGAATTCTTAATGCCTAGACCACCGGGGAAGCCCTAGCTTGGATTTTTAATCTGTTTTATTTGCTGCTTGAATCTCCATAACCCAGAAGTGTACCTGTATATAGTAGATATGAATGAGTCAGGGAATGACCAAGCCCTGTGCTGTGATATCTAGGTATATTTACATAACATATAGTGTGGGATGAAGAATACACCTGTAAACTCCCATTTCATTGGACTTTCAGTAGCTATTTACAGAAAACAGCCATGAGTGTGGTTGGATTTGCATATTTAGATCACCATGCTCTTCCTGTTCACACATTCAATGGGAAGTTAGCTGATTTGGTGCTGCTCACTTTGGCCATAAGCACATCTTCCCACTGATAAGCGGTCTGACTAGAAAGCCCTGCCTGTTTAGATACTTGGTCCTTTTCAAAGAAACTCCAGCATCTGAGTGTTCAAGAGAGAACTGTCAGTGGGCCTTGCTCCTCTCAGGGGCCACAGACTCCTCTATCAGACACTGCATCCTGTGGGAGAGAGTGTGGGTCAGTAACTGTGTCTTCCATCTAAAACAAAGTCCAGGCCTCCACAGCAGCAGTCTTATCTCTGGGCTTAGGTATGGATTTGTTTTCTGGACTCAGGGCCCTGGTCCACCCTTTTCCCCTTGATTTTGGGGGTCAGTGCTTACTGAGAAGCTGGTCCTGTGGGAGCAGCAGAGACTTTCCTGATTCCGAGATGGAGTGGGGGGCTCTGTTGGCTCCTCTGTTCATCTTGTCTGGTCTCCCTGTTACCCATTACCCTAGAGTTTTCAACCCTCCCTGGGAAGAGTTTGTCAGTGTCTATGAAAATTTAACCACCTTCATGATCCAGCATTCGCCTTCTGGATGTCAGTCCTTCTTAATGCCTCTGCATGTGCAGAGAAAGAGACATGCGATACCCACAGTACAGGCACTATCGATTATGCCTTGTTCCTAAGGGTGAAAACTCAGAAACAATGTGAATGTCTGCCATTAGGGTCACAGAGACTAAATTACGATGGGTCTGGGCTGTGGACTTCTGTATAGTAGTTTCAGTCGCTCAGTCATGGCCAACTCTTTGCGACCCCATGAACCACAGCATGCCAGGCCTCCCTGTCCATCACCAACTCCCGGAGTCCACCCAAACCCATGTCCATTGAGTCAGTGATGCCATTCAACCATCTCATCCTCTGTCATCCCCTTCTCCTCCTGCCCTCAATCTTTCCCAGCATCAGGGTCTTTTCTAATGAGTCAGCTCTTTGCATCAGGTGGCCAAAGTATTGGAGTTTCAGCTTCAACATCAGTCCTTCCAGTGAACACCCAGGACTGATCTCCTTTAGGATGGACTGGTTGGATCTCCTTGCAGTCCAAGGGACTCTCAAGAGTCTTCTCCAACACCACAGTTCAAAAGCATCAATTCTTTGGCGCTCAGCTTTCTTTATATAGCAGTTTAAAAGGTTGCAAATAGATTTATATGTTGAACATGCAACAGTCTGTGGGACATAATGAGTGGGGAGTAACAGAGCAAAGGGCCTACAAGGAAGTGAGACAGGGGTTCCCTCTGGAAGCAGTCAGGTTAGGGTTGGAGTCATGATGGTTAGGGGGATTCAGTTACCTGTATCTGTTGTAATTTACATTTTCTTTGGCAACAAGAATGTAAATATGTGTTGCTTGTATGTATGCTCACTTGCTCAGTCGTATCTGACTCTTTGCGACCCCATGGACTATAACCCGCCAAGCTCCTCTGTCGAGGGGATTCTCCCAGCAGGAATATGGGAGTGGGTTGGCATTCTCTTCTCCAGATTGCTTGTATAATGGTAAATAAATACCTTTTAGAATGATGCACTTTTAGGTTTGCAGTTAGATTTCTTGAAAGCAGGGGTGAAAGGCCTGCTGGGGTCACTTCCTGCCCAGTATGCAGCCCCCTGGACTGTCTCCTCTCCTCAGCCTTCAGTCTCTGCTCTGGAGAGTATTCTGATTACTGCCCCAAATGACTCTTTGTTCCCAAATCCAATGTTACTTCTGGCGTCTCATCAACTGGTGACACACTCTGCTTCCTGAGAGCTGGCTCCACTTCTCTCTGGCTCTGTATCTTTTCAGTTTCTTTCTTGTTTTTTTTTCCCCTTTCTTCCCAGTCCCTGAATGTTTGCATTCCTCAGCTCTCTGGGCTGTTCCCAGCTCTGTCTCCTTCACCCCCCGCTCCTCCACCTGGGTTCCTCTCCTGGTAAATTTATTTATTCCATTGAGTGCCTCCTTTGCCATCTCTTCTGGTCCCTACCAGTCCTTTTCTCTAGTCTTGCTCTCTCGCCATCTGCTCACATTTCCCCTTGATTCTGGCAGCCTGCACTTAAGTGAATTACTGCCCCTGCACCCTGAAACCGCCCTTCTCCTGTGCTTCCTGTCCACTGCTGGCCCACCATCCAACCCACCGCCAAACTAGAAATGGGGAATCTTGGTCCTTGGTCCCTCTGCCTTCTCTCATAGGCTGCACCAGTCAGCACATAGGACCTATCTATTCATGGCCCCAAGGCCCACTGCTGTTGCCTCATTGAAGCTTTATATGAGTTTTCGCTGGGATTAACTCTTATCCCTCCTTCAAGGTTAGCAGGTGGAGTGGTTCTTTGTACATTCTGCCTTCATAAATCCTAATTCCCTGAGCAGATTGATGGTAGCTGCTCCCTGTTTCCCTTCTGAGGAAGAGCCCCTCATGTCGTCATCATTAGTCAGTTCTCTGCAAGCTGTCTTGTTTCAATTGAAAGCTTAATATTTAAAGTTTGTGATTGGAGTCGTTTTCTAACTATCTAATCATATTTGTGGCGGTTTGATCCTGAAAGGCTCATGGTGGAGGGGGAGCTGTGAACTCTAGCATCGTCTCTGTCTTGCATGCTTCTGAGATTCTGGGGAGTTACTATTGGGGACATTAAGTTCCTGACTGCAGAGGTGACTGGGTCAAATAAAACCAGGCTCAGTGGAATTTTCAGTTCAGTTCAGTTCAGTCGCTCAGTCGTGTCGGACTCTTTGCAATCCCATGAATCGCAGCACGCCAGGCCTCCCTGTCCATCATCATCTTCACTCAAACTCACGTCCATAGAGTCGATGATGCCATCCAGCCATCTCATCCTCTGTCATCCCCTCTTCCTCCTGCCCTCAATCCCTCCCAGCATCAGGGTCTTTTCCAATGAGTCAACTCTTCACATGAGGTGGCCAAAGTACTGGAGTTTCAGTTCCCCATATAACTTTTAATGGGCTCCCCAGGTGGCTCAGTGGTAGACAATCTGCCTGCCAATGCAAGAGATGCAAGAGACACAGGTTTGATCCCTGGGTCAAGAAGATCCCCTGGGGTAGGAAATAGCAACCCACTCCAGTATTCTTGCCTGGGAAATCCATGGGCAGAGGAGCCTGGTGGGCTACAGTCCATGAAGGTACAAAGAGTCAGACAGGACTGAGCAACTGAGCACCCACATATGACTTTTAATAATGACACATTGTAAACTTTTCTCTTAAAAATATTGAGAAATCTGAACAAAAGAGAGGTGAGTACTGATGCTTACTTTTTTTTTGTTTGGCTGCACTGCATTGCATGTGTGATGATCTTGGTTCCCTGACCAGGGATGGAACCTATGCCTCCTACCTTTAGAAGTGCAGAGTCTTAACCACTGGACCACCAGGGAAGTCCCTCGTGGTTACTGTTTTTAAAAATAGCCCCCACAGTCCCGAAAGGGCCTCAAAGGTAATAATTTACAGAGAAATGACCCTTGATTGCTAGAAGCCGTCAAGGGGAGGATGGAAGCTGATTTTAGCCTTCCCCGTTTTGCAACTCCTGTCCATGGGTGGGTCCACTGTCATGGACACTGGAATTTTTCCACAGAGAAAACTAAACTGTCTTCAAAAGTTTACAAATAATTGGAATGTCAGAAAGGGGAGAGAGTCTTGGTTCTGAAGTTTATTTCAAGTAAGATATTAAACAGAACCTGTAGATCTAGTTCTTCTAGGTTTTGTGATATCACTCCTGCTCAGCTCTCCCAAAGCTTTCTTTGCAGCTTGGTTTCATTCAATGTCCTAAAAATTTGATATAATGGAAGGTAAGACTCATCAGCTTTGTTAATGTGCCGTTTACTCATCTCTCTAAAATAATGTTATGGGGACATGATGCTCCATTTCCTCTTCATTTCTGTAAGAACCACTCCCAAATTCTATTCTTTATTTCTAAGTTTGTAGCATGTGGGCCCCTGGCCAACTAGAGCTGTAGGCCTTTCTAACCCTGCCATTATTTCTTCACATTTATTTGCCCAAGATTGAAATTGTTTTAAGGGCATAGCCAGCATCTCCCCTCAAAAGAAAAGCCATGGGGATTTTCTAGTTAACATCTCTAGGCTTAATACTTGTGTTGATGTTTTGAAATGTCTTCCCTGATTTGGAAGTTCAGATATATTTTCTTTTGAGTGGTGACTAGGTCTCTGAAAGACAGGTAGTGAGTACTGTTTTTAGAACTCAGTTCTTATACAGGCATACCTTGCTTTGTTGTGCTTTACTTACAAACTGAAGGTTTGTGGGAAACCCTGCCTCGAGCATGTGAATCAGTGTGCCATTTTCCGAACAGCATTTGCTCATTCTGTGTCACACTTGGGTAATTCTCGCAATATTTCAAACTTTCTCATTACTGTTGTTACATGTTCAGTGATCTTTGATGTTACTGCCATGACTCACCAAAGGCTTAGATGATTGGTGTTCTTTAGCAATAAAATATTTTTAAATCTTATATTATTAAATTTTTAAACAACGCTTTTTAAAAAAAAAAAAACACACACATAATGCTATTGCACACTTAATAGACTGCAGTATAGTGTAAACTTAACTTTTATGTGCCCTGGAAAACCAAAAAAGTCACGTGGCTTGCTTTACTCTGCCATTTGCTTTATTACATTGATCTGGAACCGAACCCACAGTATCTCTGAGGTATGCCTTTATAGATGTGCCAGGGAAAGGTTCACCTTATTGACAGTTGCCAGTACAATTGTTCCTTGGTATCCTTTGGGGGTTGGTTCCAGGACCCTCTTGGATATCAAAATCCACTGATGCTTAAGTCCCTTATATAAAATGGACTTGCATATAACTTAGGCACATCCTCTTATATACTTTAAATCATTGCTAGATTACTTAAAATATCTAATACTACGTAAATAGTTCCAGGTACATGGCAAATTCAAGTTTTGTGTTTTGAAACTTTCAAATTTAAATTTGAAATTTAAATTTTTTTTTAAATTTCTTTTTGTGGTTAGTTAAATCTATAGATGCAGAACTGGCAATTATACAGAAGTTCAGCTGTATCCTTCAATATGAATCCTTTGGTAAAGTGAATAGAATGTCTACTGAGTTCTAAGATGTTCATTTCCCCTCTTGTTTAAATCAGAATGCATCAGCCAATCAGGGGTTCATATAATGTGCCTGACTCCCTCCCCCAAAAGGTTTGTTTTTTTTTTTTAAATAATAACTTTAGAATTAAGTACGTTTGCTTAATGGCTACTATGGATCAAGAACTGTGATGAGCCCTTTTTACAAGGATTCACTGATTTAATTCTCAGAGCAGCTTCATGAGGTAGAAGGCAGTATTATTTCATTGTACAGATAGGGAAACTGAGGCTCAGCTAGGGTGTGTGATTTTCCCAACTATTAGTGGAGTTAGGGTTGGAAGTCCACATGAGCTCTTTATTCTCACTGATACTTTGTGACTTTGAGTTTGGTTGCTCAATGGTTGGGAGGAAACTCCTTGCCCTCGGGTCTGTACAGAACCAACACAGATGCAGTGTCCCTGGATGCCCAGAGCCAGACATAAGAGGCACCATCCTTAGCAGGCCCATCCCCTCCAGCCCACAGTGTGGAATCTGTGTGTGATGTATGTTGTCTTTTTCTAAAACTGGGATGGAGCTCGGAACAGCAAATATTTAATCAGAGCAAATTCCCGTTGCTAAATCCTGCCAGCTTGTTCTACTCGGAGGTTCTTTACCCAAAAATATTCACCACATGCTGAAAGCTAGACGTCTTGAGTCACCCACAGAGCATAAGACAGGTCTTAGTATTTAGAGCAGGGGGTTGTTTGCCTACTTTTATTGTGGATGAGATATGCAGTGCCACATACTCACCCTTTGATGAGCCTAAGGGCCCCTGGCAGTAAGTAAGGGTCTGGGGAGGGGAGTTTGTGGGAGATGACAGGGTGGGTGCTCATGCCTGCTGGCAGGAGCATTCTTCTTCAACTGATCTGAGGAGAAGAGAGAATTGGGTGTGGGTAGGGAGGTGGAAAAGAATCTGACTGGGAAAGATGGACTGGGTAGATTAAAGGGATGCTGACTCCAAAATCACTGCAGATGGTGACTGCAGCCATGAAATTAAAAGACGTTTATTCCTTGGAAGGAAAGTTATGACCAGCCTAGACAGCATATTAAAAAGCAAAGACATTACTTTGTCAACAAAGGTCCGTCTAGTCAAGGCTGTGGTTTTTCCAGTAGTCATGTATGGATGTGAGAGTTGGACTATAAAGAAAGCTGAGTGCCGAAGAATTGATGCTTTTAAACTGGTGTTGGAGAAGACTCTTGAGAGTTCCTTGGACTGCAAGGACATCCAACCAGTCCATCCTAAGGGAGATCAGCCCTGGGTATTCATTGGAAGGACTGATGTTGAAGCTGAAACTCCAATACTTTGGCCACCTGATGCGAAGAGCTGACTCATTTGAAAAGACCCTGATGCTGGGAAAGATTGAGGGCAGGAGGAGAAGGGGACAACAGAGGATGAGATGGTTGGATGGCATCACTGACTCAATGTACATGAGTTTGGGTAAACTCCAGGAGTTGGTGATGGACAGGGAGGCCTGGTGTGCTGCATTTCATTGGGTCGCAAAGAGTTGGACACAGCTAAGCGACTTAACTGAACTGACATGCATGTGTTATGGCAAGAGTGTGGGGGCGCTGTGCAAAAGGGATTAGCTTTGATGATAGGGGGAACAGAGAAGGTAGGGGAAGAGTTGAATGAATATTACAGAGCAGTAAATCCCATATGAATAAAACAAATAAGGTGGAGGCATGGTGCCTCCTTTTACAGATTTAAAGCAACATTACCTCCTTATAACTTGGCCTCCTTTTACAGATTTAAAGCAACATTACCTCCTTATAACTTTACTAGCATGTGCTACTGCTGCTGCTGCTAAGTCACTTCAGTCATGTCCAACTCTGTGCGACCCCATAGACGGCAGCCCACCAGGCTCTCCGGTCACTGGGATTCTCCAGGCAAGAACACTGGAGTGGGTTGACATTTCCTTCTCCAATGCATGAAAGTGAAAAGTGAAAGTGAAGTCGCTCAGTCGTATCCGACTCTTCGGGACCCCATGGACTGCAGCCCACCAGGCTCCTCTGTCCATGGGATTTTCCAGGCAAGAGTACTGGAGCGGGGTGCATGTGAGATGAGTGCAATTGTGCGGTAGTTTGAGCATTCTTTGGCATTGCCTTTCTTTGGGATTGGAATGAAAACTGACCTTTTCCAGTCCTGTGGCCACTGCTGAATTTTCCAAATTTGCTGGCATATTGAGTGCAGTCATCTTTCAGGATTTGAAATAGCTCAACTGGAACTCCATCACCTCCACTAGCTTTGTTCGTCGTGATGCTTCCTAAGGCACACTTGATGGACAGGGAGGCCTGGCATGCTGCAGTTCATGGGGTCACAAGGAGTCGGACACGACTGAGCGACTGAACTGAGCTGAACCTCCGTATTACCAGTACCATTCATAGGGTGCAGCTTTTGTTTCCTGCTGCAGGCTCTGAAACATTCACTTGTACGGGGTCCCCCATGACTTCAGTAGATGAAGATTTTAACCGTGTGAATTTGCTCACTCATTGTGAAACAGCTGAAAATTCAGACTCCTTCAGAAAGCCCTTGCTAAGGTCTCTCATGACCTGGTGGGGGCGCATCCTGTATCTTAATCACTGTTTTCAAGCAGTTTCCAGACTCACCTTCTCACTGGAATGCTCCAGGGTGCTTCCAACCCTCTATGTTAAAAACAAACTCCCAGAGCTCTTTTCAGTTCCTAGGGCTTCCCTGGTGGCTTAGAGGGTAAAGCGTCTGCCTGGAATGCGGGAGACCTGGGTTCAATCCCTGAGTCCGGAAGATCCCCTGGAGAAGGGATAGGCTACCCACTCCAGTACTCTTGCCTGGAGAATCCTATGGACGGAGGAGCCTGGGAGGCTGCAGTCCATGGTGTCGCAAAGAGTTGGACATGACTGAGCAACTTCACTTTCCTTTTTCCCTTTAACCCTACTCCCCCTCCACCCTAAATACTTTAAAAAGGCAGAAGAGAACCCTCTCCCTATCCTTCAGTCCTGCCAACTATGACTTCCACCCACAGACTTTGTATTTTTTCGACTACTAGTTTACTTTCTTCAACTGTTTTCCGGACTGCTAATTCAGTGGCCTTCTAATCCTCCTGCCTCAAACTTGTCCCTTTTCTCACATGTTCTCCACTTTGCAGCCAAAGGCATTCCAGCTTAAATAGCTGTTTCCCCTTCCTTACAGTGTGAGAGCCAGTCTTCTTGGCGTGGCATATACCCAGCCCTTCCCACCAAGACCATGCCTTCTTTTGAGCTTTATCTCTTGGCAAGGAATACTTTTTTAGTATAAGTATGCCCCCATGCAATATTTAGTCTAAGTGTATCCCAAAATATTGTTATATTAAAAATTAGTTGTTATTTATACAACATTTAAATTTAACTACACAATCTGTGTTTTACCTGGCTTGGTCAAAAAATAATACTAATGTCTCTCTTTGTGGATTTACATCTTGCTGTGATCTAAAAAAATTGGAGTTGCAGGAACTTGCTGACCACAAAATGTTTGGTATTTCTTTATGAAATCTTTTATAGCTATGCATGAAAGTGGAACTATTATAATGGGATCTCAGTAACAATGCATTTTTGCCCAAGACACTCATTTAAAAAAAAAATCATATTTGAGATCCAGGTATAGTAATGATTGCAAATCTTTTCTGAGGGAGAGAATCCTCAGGGAGGAAGATGAACTTCAACTACATTTAGTCTTCCTTCTGTTTATGGAAATCTTTTATTTTAAAACTTTTTTAATTTTTATTTTTTGGCTGCGCTAGGTGACTTGTGGTATCTTAGGTCTCAGATGGAAATTTTAACAACCTCATTGTTACTGTTTCTTTAGGATCTTTTCTGTAGAAGAAATGAAATTATCATGCTTCAGCTTTACCTTTAGTGTTTTGTCCTTTCTCCCCCTGGTTTTAGTTTTTGTTTTGTGAGTAAAGGCTATAATGTGATTTTTCAACTTATTTTCTGTTCTGAAGAGTGTTCAGCTTTGATGTTGGTAAGAAGCAGATTTCTCTCTTTTTTGTTTTTAACAGTAAATCTTTATTTTCTGACATTAGTAGAAATGTGCTGCTTGTTCTCATAATGTAAATTTTTAATTATTCTGATAATGTAAGTGGGTTTTATATTAAAACCTTCTAATTATACTGGAATAAACCATTGTTGACATTTATCAGATTAAGATCCATAAATAAAGAACTCCAGTGGATCAAGTGAAAATCCTATTAACCACCAATTCACAGAACAATATATTAAATTAAAAAAAAGATATGAACCTTGCTAGTAATGAGGACTATGGACATTGAAACAAGATCGTGGTTTTTAACCCTTAAATGTGGTGCTCAGGCTGGGAATGTGAGCAGTCTCAAATATTGCTGGTGGGATATAAATGCAGCCTTTGAAACAGTGATTTGACTTTATTGCTTGAAATTTTCAAATGTAGCTACTACCTGACCCATTGATTTCATTTCTAGGTTAGGAGCTTATCCTATATAAATAAAGGCATATGTGCACTTAATCTCTATATTTACACATTTTAAGAAAAAATACCCGTGTATTATAAGCATAATTTTTAAAAATTCTGATACTGGATTTCAGAATTCATTAGGGGTAAGTGAAGGGTGCCTGGTACGTTATAAGCGCTATATCTCTAAAAAGGATTCAGAGGAAATTAAGGAAAAGGTCTTTGGAAAGAGAGACTTTCTTCTCAGTCTTAATTTCTCTTGGTACATGGTGTATTTCACATTGGATTTTGACTTGCAGTCTGAAAGAACCACACCAACTCTTCCTTACGTAGTTTTAACAAAGACTTTCTCTCTTTTCCTTCAGATCCCTTATTTTGAAGATATTTGTAAAGGCATTAAAGCTGGTGACACCTGTGAGAAGCTGGTGGGGTATTCTGCAGTATACAGAGTCTGTTTTGGAATGGCCTGTTTCTTCTTCATCTTCTGCCTCCTGACCTTGAATATCAACAACAGTAAAAGCTGTAGAGCCTACATTCACAATGGGTGAGTCTTCATGGGGATCGTTTCTCCTTTCCTTGAACTCAGAGCAGCATTCCAGGGCGTCTTCTACTCGTCACACCCTCTGACTGCTTTCCTCTAGTTGAAATTGTTGATAGTGATTTTAGAGAAGGTGGAAATTACACTTTTCACTGCACAGTGGACTAAGAACTGAATTCCTGTTTGTAACACCTGATGCCATAGTGAGAAATGCAGTGGAGATAAGAGCTTATTTCTTGTACCAAGACCTTCCCCCAGGTCACTTCCCCCCTGCGACAAAAGGGTTTGGCACAATCAGAGGTCAAGCACTGAGTCTGTCTAATTATGGGAGGAGGCAGTCCCCAGTCACTTAATTTCTTCCCCTCCATTTGAAGTGAACAGAATCACGGATTGACGCACTTAACTTCTAAGAGGTCTTTTGTCCTTCCTTGAATATCATTTGAATACATTTCCTCTGTTGTTTTTTTTTTTCCCCTCCAGCTTTTGGTTCTTTAAACTTCTGCTGTTGGGGGCCATGTGCTCAGGAGCCTTCTTCATTCCAGATCAGGAGACCTTTCTGAATGGTACGAAGGGAGGGTTGGGAGTATCTATTTATTGTGTTTTTACCCACTTCGTAAAATTGTTCCAAAGCATAGTCCAGGGTACCTTTGATATTTTAGGTTACTAACATTCTTGTAGCTTAAAAAAAAAACCTGCCTCACCAGCCCACACTTCATTCACCCTTTCTAGTTCTTGTCTCCCCATCAACACCCCCCCCTACCCCACCCCCACCTCCCCGGATGGGTGATAGAACCTCTAGTTACTCTGCTGGCTGAAGAATTGCAGTTAAAGGTTATTGGCCTGAAGAGAAAATGAGGCACTTGGAAAACTTGTTTGGAAACTAGTTTAGCATGTCAGCAGCGTGACCAGGGAGACCTTGTTCTTTCTGCCCTGCACATAAAACCCAGGGCTTCTTAGCAGCTTAAATCTGCTTCAGCGATAGTGGGCTAAGAAAGGCTGTGTCTAAGATGTAGCTGTGTCTAAGATAGTGGGGTCCTCTAGGCTATATCTAAACCTGACTGGTGTGAAACTGTGTAACATTTAACTCTATTCAATCAATTATATTCAATTCAATTGACTATGCTTATCGATGGAATCTACCAGTAATATTTATTATGACACATTCAACCATAAGTGAAACAAGAGGCCCTTCTTTATTTGAGCTAGGGAGGGGAAAAATAAAGCCTGTGTTTCAGAGGTTCAAAGTACTGTTCGAACCCAATGGATTCACTTTCCCAATTAAGATAGTGAAAGTATTCACACTGTGAATGAGGATAGATCCTCAAAGAGCCACATGCCAGGTCCAGCGAATTTCTTAGGGTCACACTGCTTTTATGCATTCCTTAAGGCAGTTGTATCCAAGTTGTCTTTTTACCTAAAATGCCTGTAACTAGTTTTCTAGTCCCCACAGAGGTCCTTGTATATATTAGAATAAGATGCGTAGAATGGTTGGGACCTGGCAGTTAGCCCACTAGCTCAGCTCGGTTGTTTTATAGATAATCCAGAGATATGAGGTGCTCATCCAATGTTTGAGCTGCTTTGTGGCTGAGCCGGAAGTAGAACTTCAGTTTGAACGTCATTTCTTCATTGAACCTTGATGGGTCTCTCCCCAGTAAAATTCAAATCTTGGGTTTTTCTGGCAATGGGTGATTTTACTTTAAATGGGGGGTTGTTGCTGCTTTTATGAATTCACTACATCTGTTAGGGTATCTGGGATTTATTTATAGCATGGAGGTGAAGCTTGGATGCTGTGGTGCCAGACTGCCAGTGCTCACATCCCAGCACTTGACTGGCTGCAGGACCTGGTCAGCTCATGTAGACTCGGTTTTTCTCATCTGTAAAGCAGGTATAATAGTAATACCCATCTTGTACAGTTGTATGGGAATTCAGTGTGTTAGCAGTACAGGGAGCCGGAGGTAAGAATTAACCACAGTCATTACTCTTTTGAGTTAGACACTTGGGACCGTCACCTCATCTCCTTTCAAATGGTCTTCTTTTGCAGCCTGGCGCTATGTGGGAGCCGTCGGAGGCTTCCTCTTCATAGTCATCCAGCTCCTCTTGCTTGTGGAGTTTGCACATAAATGGAACAAGAACTGGTATGTGCCTTTGTGGAAAGCTTCCACGTGAACTCACTCTCTGGCTCAGGGAGAGTGCCCAGTGTCGACAGAGGCCCTGCCCTGAGTCGTATTGCCAGGGGTTAGCAGCCTGCTTACACCAAAACTGGTTTTTGCTGGTTCTCTCCCTTCCTTCTGCTCTTTGAACCTCTTCCTTTACTCCTCTCTCACACTGATTTTCTCTCATTCCTACCTTTCTTTTTCCCGCATCAGTTCTTTTTACTTTTTTCTGCCTTTTTCCCTACACCCTCTCATTTGGACTCTGAGACTTAGCCACGCGCAACCCCCCTGCTGAAGCCTCGCAGCCCAGCTCCGTGCTGTGTCAGTGGCTGAAAATGTTGAGCGAGCTTTATCTTAGGCCCCCATCCTTGGCAGATTAAAAAGAAAAAAGTAGTTTGGAGCTGAAAGTTCACTTTCAGCAAAGACTTCGATGGACTAGTTCTTTCCTCTTTAAAAATAATTTTGTTGCTTCTCAACTGCCTAAGAGAAGAAGAGCCCCTTCATTAGGAACTTTTGCTGTGCTCACTTAGAAAGCCATCCTGACTTTTAAAAATGTGGACTCTAAGTGCCTTAAAAATAGGATTCACTCCCCAAGATGTGTGGCAAGTGCCAGACTATTAGTGGCTCATTTTATTTCTTGCTGAGCTACATTGAGGAAATGACTGGACAAGACAAGAGTCCGGCTTCTTCAGTGCTAAGGCCAAGGTGACTTTGTTACTCTGGGCAAAGCTCTGTCTGACTTAACTGCTCTGTCTGACTTTATAAAATATGAGTGAAAATAACTGCCTGCTGTGTCTAGTAAGGCTCTTGTTATTTTGTAGATTTTATAGGCATCATGTTATTTTATACTGTTTTGGGGTAGGGGAAATCTGAAAGTTCTATATGAATGTGAATTTATTTTTTTTAATTTTGGATAACATAAGATATACTGTCCACATTCTCTCAAAACACTTTTCATTCTGATTATATTCTGCAGCTGGGTACTTGTTGTTTTGTTTGGATTTTGTTTTGTTTTTTAAAGATCAAATCATGAGATGCATGAATGAAAAGATACTCCTAGTCATTCTATTATTTGGTAAATACTAGAGTATGCACCCAAATGCCAACGTTAAAAATGTTTAAAGCACATCAAATCATCTTCGAAGTAGCATTACAGTCGTATTTTGGTATTTTTCAATTCTTAATCACTATGAAAATGCAGATTTCTAGGTCTGAATTGTGCTCATATATGAATTTTTTTTTAAGTGTATTTGTTTTGGGTTGTGCTGGGTCTTCACTGCTGCTCAGACTTCTCTAGTTGCAGTGAGCAGGGGCCACTCTTCACTGTGGTGCCCGGGCTTCTCTTGTTGTGGGCACAGGCTCTAGGGAGCACAGGCTCAGTAGTGTGATGCACGGGCTTTAGTTGTTCTGCGGCATGTGGAATCTTCCCAGACCAGGGATTGAACCTGTGTCCCCTGCATTGGCAGATTCTTATCCACTGTACCACCAGGGAAGTCCAAAATATAAGTTTATTATTGCATGCTGTCCTACATTTTGAGTCATCCCGAAAACCTAGTATGTTTGGGGTTTCTACTACATCTTGTTTTGAGGCCGCAAAGTTTTCCTAAAGATAAGTCTAATGGGTGATTATAGTTTTATGTGACCCTGTTTTCTCAGTTGTACAGAAGAAATGTGCACAGTAAGTTAGAAATGCATTGATTAAATATCACACTTTCCATTGATTCTTAATGTACTTTCACTCTGAATTTTTTATTAGACAAAATATAATATGTCACCCTCAATTTTTTCTAAGATTTTCACAAATTTCAAGTTAGGAACTTGGTAGTAAAATATTAATATCTTTGATTCTGAGGGCCTGATTTGCCCATTAAATAGTATGTTCTCTTGAGAAGGCTTGTGCTGCTTTATTCTGACTTTTAATGTTTTGATTGATTCTGAAGCCATTTTCTAGGACTGAGTATAGATGCCAAGTTTTAATAGGCATTTTGGAAGAGTTTGATCACTTTAAAAACTTTCCAGAAGCCACCTAATAGGAATGGCTTAAGAGCTTTGCAACAATTGATGTTGCTGTTGTACTGGCTGTGGGGCCAACATCCAAACAAAATCCCTTTTGTCCACATACTCATGGTTTCTTGATCTGCCTAAAATTAAGATTAAGCTAGGAAATGAACACAAGCTGGAATCAAAATTGCCGGGAGAAATATCAATAACCTCAGATATGCAGATGACACCACCCTTATGGCAGAAAGTGAAGAGGAACTAAAAAGCCTCTTGATGAAAGTGAAAGTGGAGACTGAAAAAGTTGCCTTAAAGCTCAACATTCAGAAAACGAAGATCATGGCATCTGGTGCCATCACTTCATGGGAAATAGATGGGGAAACAGTGGAAACAGTGTCAGACTTTGTTTTTTGGGGGCTCCAAAATCACTGCAGATGGTAACTGCAGCCATGAAATTAAAAGACACTTACTCCTTGGAAGAAAAGTTATGACCAAACTAAATAGCATATTGAAAAGCAGAGACATTACTTTGCCAACAAAGGTCCGTCTAGTCAAGGCTATGGTTTTTCCTGTGTCATGTATGGATGTGAGAGTTGGACTGTGAAGAAGGCTGAGAGCCGAAGAATTGATGCTTTTGAACTGTGGTGCTGGAGAAGACTCTTGAGAGTCCCTTGGATTGCAAGGAGATCCAACCGGTCCATTCTGAAGGAGATCAGCCCTGGGATTTCTTTGGAAGGAATGATGCTAAAGCTGAAACTCCAGTACTTTGGCCACCTCATGCCAAGAGTTGACTCATTGGAAAAGACTCTGATGCTGGGAGGGATTGGGGGCAGGAGGAGAAGGGGACGACAGAGGAGGAGATGGCTGGATGGCATCGCCGACTCGATGGACGTGAGTCTGAGTGAACTCTGAGAGGTGGTGATGGACAGGGAGGCCTGGCGTGCTGCGATTCATGGGGTCTCAATCAGACAGGACTGAGCGACTGAACTGAACTGACTGAGAGAAATGTACAAATATTGTTATTTTTATGTAAGTTCATTTAGTTTAGGGTTTTTTTTTAATGGAGATTCTTGCTTTCAAGGTTAGTCTAGAAAATATAATACTTGTATCTCTCTTCATGGGTGAAACAACCAAAGTTTTTCTTCCCTTTTCTTTTTTCTCCTTTTGTAAAGATCTTGAAAAAGAGATAATCTCAAAGGCAGTAGGAGAGAAAGGCCATGGGCCTGGATACCAGGCAGCAGGTTTTAATGTCCCTGACTATCTGGCTGTTTTCCTTGAGGCATGTGTGCGTGTTCAGTTGCTCAGTCGTGTCTGACTGTGCTCACATGGACTATAGCCTGCTAGACTCCCCTGTCCGTGGGATTCTCCAGGCAAGAATACTGGAGTAGGTTGCCATTCCCTTTTCCAGGGGATCTTCCTGACCAGGGATTGAACCTGGGTTTCCTGCACTGCAGGCAGATTCTTTACCATCTGTGAATCTTAAGGCATATGACTTGACTACTCTGACCTCAGTTTTCATACCTGTGAAGTGATGTGTTTTGTTCTTTTGTTAAAAGAAAAGCTAGGGCATTTAAAAATGTTTGTGTGAAAATTGATTCAAATTTAGCACTCTGCAATCTAGCAAGTAGAAAGGATCTCTGGAGTTGTACAAAATGAAAGGACTTCTGTAGGCAAAAGGGAGCAGAGACAAGGAAGTTACATTAGGCAGAAAAGCAGTTTAGATATTGTGAGGTAACTTCCCTATAGGGGATGGCAGGTCCTACCAGTCAGACTACCTAACTAGTTAACTAGACTATCTAATTAGTGCTGAATAGGAGATTTCTGATTGGTTTAATTTCTGATTCACTGTTTCTGGGAGAGCTGATACTCTGTTGCGTTGGTTTGGCGACATGGGGCTTAGCCTTAGTGACTTCATTTTAAGTCTTTCATCTTGTTTTTAACACTTTCTAGGTCAATTTTTTGTGGTTTGAAGTGTCAGTTCTATATCAAGACTGAAATCACAAAAAATAGACAGCATAGTCAGGTGTTTCTAATGAAGACCCATTTTCTAGGCTTTCTAGATTTGAAAATTCATGTTATTGTTGGCTTTTGTTTTCCCCTGGCCCTCATCCCAAGCCTGAGCCCGGCCGCCTCTTCTAACCTGATAACCTGCTTGCCTCTGTATCTGTACACTTCATCCTGCTGCTCGGTCCTTTTCTAATCTTCATCCAAGTGCTCGCATTGAGCATTGATTCAAAATTTTTGGAGTGCCAACTCTGTGCCAGGCACCGAGAGTATAGTCATGGCATTATTTGGTGTGTCTACAGAGGTTGTCTCGGGAGGACCAGCAGAGTCCGGAGCAACAGGTAGCGGCCACTCTGTCATCATTGCTGCATCAAGTTGTCCTCTGACAGTTGGCAGTCCTTGCACCGACATTCTTTAAGCACCTATTACTTGCCAGGCATTTGGCAGTAGGCAGTGAATGCAACAGTGCCCTGCTCTGTGGAGTGTATATTCTCCTGGAGAGGAGAGGGGGTAGCTAATAAGTCCAATCAAGCAAATAAGCAATAGGTTCAGTGGTGGAGAATGTGCTGTGGGTGTGAGAGTTGGGGCAAGCAGGGCAGAGAAAGGGTTTCATTATAAGGTATGAGGGAGACAAAGGAAGTTGGGAAGAGCCTGAGGCAGGGCTGTGCTGGCTTGTCTAAGGAGCGAGGAGACATCCACTGTGGCTGGACCCCAGAGGTGCGAGGGGAGGGAGCAAGGGATAAAGTCATTCATCAGAGATGGCCCTGGACCAGATCATGAAAGGTTTCTGGGGCCATCATGGCAGATGGCAGGGCACTAGAGGCACAGAATCTAATGCACATTTCAAGTTAAGAAAAGACAAGAGGACGTCATAGGTGTAAGTAAGGAGACCAGTGGGAGGTGATCCAGGGAAGGGATGCTGTAGCTTGATGCTAGATGGTAGCAGCAGTCAGATGCTGATAGAGTCTGAAGTGGGAACCAAGGGGGTTTGCTGCTGGAGTTGGCATGATGCTGGGGAGAGGGGAGGAGCAGGGAGTGAAAGACAGTGGTCCAGCAACTACAGTTCTTTACCCCCAGCCCTAATGGAATTGCCATATTCTGAGGTTGGGAAGACCACAGGAGAGCAGGTTTGGGGGTGGAAATTTGAATACTGGAAAGTTAACCTGGACCTCCTAAAGTCCACAAGCCAGTTAGACCTCCAAGTGGAGACGTTAACAGGGATAATATGAGCCTGGAGTAGAGGGGAGAGGTTAGGGTTGAAGATTTAACCTTGGGAATCCAAGCAAAATCAACTGTTAAGAAAGTCCTTCTTACACTAATAAAATAGCCCAAAAGACTGGTGAGGACATAGCTGGACCCCCCACTTACACACTGGTCAGCAGTGTTCACCTTTTTCTTCATAATGCATTTTCTCTCCCTGTCAACAGGTAGCATTTGACTCTCTGCTTTCTCTAAGTCTCGCTTTATCTTCATGTGATTTGCATGCCTTCTCTATTACAATAACTCCACAGTCATCGGACTGCCTGGCTCAGTGTCAGGAGTATGATGGTCATTATCATTTTGGCCTTTCCTCTTTGTTTTCTTTCTGGCTGCAGTAACTTCTCCATCATTCAAACGTTTCAGCTGGGCTGCTTGAACATTTTCCAACTCTGTGAAGATGTTAACCAAGTTGCCTGCTCTCGAAGTTTTGTGAGATGTGGTTACAAAGGGCAGTTGACCCCTAAGGCAGATGAGATGATTCAGACCAACCCCTGTTGTAGTTCTGTCCTCTTCTTTTAGCATCAGTAAGCATTCTTCTTTGTTCTGACCAATCTCTATAGCTTGTTAAGCCACCACATACTTCTCCCATCCCTTTAATAATGTTTATATAAAATAATATAATCTTTACACTAGTCTCCTCTTCTAGAGTCTTTATTATAAATCCCATTAAAATTTTTACTCTTTTTCTGGCTGATTTTATTCTTCACT
Organism: Bos taurus; assembly: GCF_002263795.3. Taxonomy (NCBI): domain Eukaryota; kingdom Metazoa; phylum Chordata; class Mammalia; order Artiodactyla; family Bovidae; genus Bos; species Bos taurus. The sequence goes on along the minus strand of NC_037337.1, from coordinate 11,131,622 downwards.
TTTTTTTTTTTTTAGAGGGGGTGGCTGTGCTCCAAGGCATGTGGGATCTTAGTTTCTCAACCAGGAATCAAACCTAGGCCCCTGGCAGTGAAAGCGCTGAGATCTAGCCACTAGACCACCAGGGAATTCCTGCCTTCACTTTTTTTTAATGTCAAACTCTTCCTTAATCATACCTGGCATTGTTTGGGAGAAGCAGTACTGGTATAGAGTCTTCTTTTCAGTGCAAGGACAAAAGAGATGAGGTCAGCCAGTCTTTCTCTGGGTGGAGTTCAATTACTTCTCTCTCCCTAAACAGAAGATGGGCATCAGCAGGAGCTGCTGGCAGCACTTGGAGAAAGAGACTGGCTGCGGGCTCTGTGTTTCTGGGAAAATTCAGAGAGAACTCCAGCACACAGCCCACTTTATAATACTGCCAGAACTTGTCCTGGGGTAGTTGACATCCAGAATGGGGAAGCTAAAGTCTGTGGATATTCATTTTAGTTACTGAATACACTTGAGTCAAAGACTGAAGTTTTTCAGTGTTAAGAAAAAATTCTAAGCTTGAGCCAAGAATTTTTTGAATATTCAGCTGTATCTTCTAGTTTTTAGTTGGTAAAATGATTGTTTGCTGTTGTTCATAGACTAAGTAGTGTCCGACTCTTTGTGACCCCACAGACTGCAGCCCCTAGGCTCCTCTGTCCTTCACTATCTCCTGGAGTTTGCTCAAATTCATGTACATTGAGCTGATAATTCGAACCATCTCATCCTCTGCTGCCCCTTTCTCCTGCCCTCAGTCTTTCTCAGCATCTCGGTCTTTTCCAGTGAGTAGGCCCTTTAAATCACATGGCCAAAGAGTTGGAGCTTCAGCTTCGGTCCTTCCAATGACTGTTCAGGGTTGACTGCCTTCAGAATTCACTGGTTTGATTTCCTTGTGGTCCAAAGGACTCTAAAGAGTCTTCCCTAGCACCATAATTCAAAAGCATCTATTCTTCAGCACTCAACCTTCTTTATGGTCTAACTCTTACATCCATACATGACTACTAGAAAAACCGTAGCTTTGACTATATGGACCTTTGTTGGCAAAGAGATGTCTCTGCTTTTGCATATGCTATCTAGGTTTGTTGTAGCTTTCCTTCCAAGGAGCAAGCATTTTTTAATTTCATGGCTGCAGTTGCCATCCACAGTGATTTTGGAGCCCAAGAAAATAAAATCTCTCACTGCTTCCACTTTTTCCCCTTCTATTTGCTGTGAAGTGATGGCACAGGATACCATGGTCTTAGTTTCTTGAATGTTTAGTTTCAAGCCAGCTTTTTCACTCTCTTCTGATCAAGAGTCTCTTTAGTTCCATGTTTTCTGCCATTAGAGTGGTATCATCTGCCTATTTGAGATTGTTGATAGTTCTCCTGGCAGTCTTGATTCCAGCTTGTGATTCATCCATCCTGGCATTTCGCATAATGTGCCCTGCATAGAAGTTAAATAAGTAGGGTAACAATATACAGCCTTGACATACACCTTTCCCAGTTTGGAACCAGTCTGTTGTTCCATGTCCAGTTCTGACTGTTGCTTCTTGACCTGCATACAGGTTTCTCAGGAGGCAGATCAGGTGATCTGGTATTCCCATCTCTTTAAGAATTTGCCACAGTTCGTTGTGATCCACAAAAACTGGTAAAATGATAGGTCTTCTGAATAACTCCTTACGATGGTCTGGGACCTGACAACATTAGCTAATAATGCTTGAAGGGTGGTAGCTATTGTTGGAGAATCAACTGACCTGTCTTCCCCCCACCCCTTCCTCTCCTCTACTTCTGGAGAAACAGGACTGCAGGCACAGCTACCAACAAGCTGTGGTACGCCTCTCTGTCCCTGGTGACCCTCATCACGTACTCCATCACCACGGGAGGCTTAATTTGGATGGCAGTGTTTTATACCCAGAAAGATGGCTGCATGGAAAATAAAATTCTCCTGGGAGTAAATGGAGGCCTGTGTCTGCTTATGTCAGTGGTATCCATCTCACCCTCTGTCCGAGATCGTAAGTACGAGATCCATACTTTGTTCATATTATAGATGTCTTTGACCATTATTTTGGAAATTATGGTCAGTTCTTCATTTACCACAGGTGGGTAAACAATAGGAAAGGTGGGATTCCAGTGCCCTCTTCCTACCCTGCACTGGGCTGAAGGTGATAGTCAATCATGCCTTTGTCAAAGATTTGCGTATAATGAAGTCAATAAATAAGAAGATAGATGTTACTATTGTTAAATAATGTACTACAAGGAGCATTTCAATGGAAAATGCCTTTAGTGGATATTTAGCTCTTCCCTATAATCTCTTTGTAAAATTTGAATGAATGAGAAGGCTCCCGAAGAAGCTGTTTTGGGCTTATCTTTGACTTAAGACCTCTGTGGACCACAAATCAAGGACAGCGTGGTCCCAGAATCAGGAAACAGGAAATCCAATCCTGGCTCAGCCATCTGCTGGCCCCAGGAGCTGGCCTTTCTCAGATCCAAGTCCTTCCTCAGCAAAGCCAATAGAAACCTGTGAGCCTGATCTTGCTAATGGTTGTTTCAAAGCCAAAAGAAAGAAATGACTGAAGTTCATTATTGAAATTGAGATTGTTATTATTCACCCAGTTCCTTTATCCATTAAGAATTTCCTAAAACATTATTAGTATTCAGATCGAAATATTCTTTGGGTTAAATTCCACCCTTTGAAATAGTTACGGTTTGGTTTAGTGCCATTGATTGTTAAGGTGAGTCTCATTCCCATGCCAAAGAGCACCACTGGGAAGGGCCTATTTTTTACCTTTATTGGCCCTTATAATTTGATAAGTAAAGTTCTGGAGATAAATTTAATCAGAGGGAAGACTGGGTAAAACTAAATCTTTTTATGTCTGTGGATGTTTGAAAATTTTGCCGAAAAAAAGGATGAGTCCTTTTTGTCGCATCTTGTTTACTCTTAGCCATCTGAACCGTTTAATTTAAATACTGTAACATAGAAGGCCTTTCCCCAATAAATGCTGAGTCCCATAGCCACATTCTTTGGCTTGGACCAATTCTGGTGTTCTCAAAGGTTTTCTGTCCATTGACGGATGAGAACTCTTCCCCAGTGGCATGGATTCTGAGTATCTGATGGCTTTGTGAGTCTGGAATCCAGGTCCTCCCTGTAAAAGCCATCATTCACCCCACTAAGCTATGTGATCTCACAAATTAACAGTGGTGAATTTTTTCTGGAGACCTTGTGATTTAAGAACTAATGTGACGAACCTCAGGGAGACCAGGCAGTATGTTTCAGTACAGCTGTAGTTATTATCAAAATAAGGTGTTGGGCGAGAACTCGGCAGAACTTGGTATCTCTGAAATGGCATATAGGTTCAGTGTGTCACTTTCTCCCCCCAAAGATTTTAGCGTTATATGAGAAATATGCTACGTATCTCTTCTTACCTTCATGTGTGGGGCTTTAGGTTTGAGGGATATTATTTGGGGCAGACCTTTTTTTGGCGGGGGGGGGGCGGAGGGGGGGCGGGGGCGGTGCATCTGCTTTCTCATCATTGATTTATAACATGGGCCCTTGTTCTCCAGGACAGCCACACTCTGGGATACTGCAGTCGGGTCTCATCAGCTGCTATGTCACGTATCTCACATTCTCAGCCCTGTCCAGCAAACCTGCAGAAGTAGGTAAGCTGGCCTTGTAGGAAGACTGTGCTTGCAGGGTGAATATTGTCATTTGTGGGGTGAGGACTGTGTCTCCTCGAACTATCGTTTAAGTATCAGAGATGCAATGCGTCAAAGTAGAGAGGTGATCTAGACTTCTTCACTAAATAGTGTCCTCAGCATGGGACATGAACCTGGACCTTCCTTCTCCTGAGGCTTCCTGCTCTGCAGGAAAGACATGAACTCACGAGGGCTAATGAGTTTGCTTGTAAGCCTAATCTGCATTTTCCTGCTCAGATATAATCAAATAATCAAGAAATCATCAGAAATACTCAAGCTATTTCTTTTTGTTCTCCTTATTATTGCTGTTGTTTTTAGATGGCTATTAATTAACTTTCAGTGATCATTTCTCTGACTCTAACAGAGTGGGAAGAGTGTGGGGGAGTGGTTCTGCCACTTCAGTAACTTATATAAAGTGACTTACTGTTCTCTTCCTAGACATCTCGCCTTTAAAATAAGAATTTTAATTATTATTTTAAGAAGATAATTAAGATTCCTCTTTTCCAGAGTGGTTTTTGAGACTTCAGTTGAGTACATGTGTATATGTATACGTACAGTTTCTGGCGTGCTTTGTAAAGGTTACCTATTATTTTTGTAGAGTAGTTACAACGGATATTTGAGAACTATCAAAAGACCATTATAGGTTGTTACTGTACGAGCCCTTGAGCTTTCCCAGTAAAGGACCATATTTTCTTATTTTGATCTCCAAACTCCTTAAATTTCATCATTTTTTTCATGTTTGTGATATATAGATGTATGTATACATGTATATTCATATATACATAAGTATATACAAATGTGTATATGTTTGGGTATATTTTATCTTATATAAATCAAGTTAAATACATATACTCTTTTCTCTAGAGTAGAAAATTGATGTTTTCCTTTTTTAAATTTAGAAAGCAAATGCAAAGATGTTTTTGAAAGTTTTAGCATATACGTGTGGTATGTATGGGTCTTGCCTTTATAGCTATTTATAGTACAATGTGAATATAATTGTAGGTCTTTTGTTAAGTACAGTCTATCCTGGATATAATTTTTTTAGGAAAAAACTATAAATTTGACTTCAAGTTTATTTAAATCTAGTCTATTTAAAACTTTTAAGAGTATTTTGACTGTTTACATATTAATCTCTGGCTTTAACTTAATGGGGTTTTTTGGTTACAGCATTTTTCTTCCCAATGGCAGGTATCACTTAAATACAGAAAAAAAAAAACTTTTATTTTTAATTTTGGGTGGTAGTACTTAAATAGCAAAGTTCATATTTTGGTGAGGTTTGTAAAGAAAATTTTCAGTGGCCTAAGAAGAAGATTCCTGAAGCCACAGCACACAGTGAAGTTTACAGTTTCAAGTGGGAGTACAAGTAGTCATTTTAGTGCAACTTCAAGCCCATAGAATGTGCATGTCTGTAGAATGGTTTGTAGCCTGTTATTTTATATTTATGTTCCTTATTTTGGGGCAGAGCAAATAGAGCCAGCTTGGGTGTTCAGAACTGAAGACTCTGTTAGATAAAAAATAAACAACTAATGATGGTAATATGATAGAAATCTTTGTTATCTAGCCTCTACAATTTTATTAGACTCTAGCCACTTGAGAAGTTTCCCAGGTTACAGCCTAAAAGATGTCATGACGGTCCTATTACTGACAACAGAATGACTTCTTATCTGGGTGGAGGCTGCTGGCCAGACAGCAGTTCCTGCGAGTTCCTGTTTGATTGTTGGTTCGTCTCCAAGGATGATCGACATGGAGGATGCTCTCAGTTACCTGCATGCTACCTGCTGCCCAGTCAGCCAATTTATTGTTATCGTTTAGTCCCTAAGTTGTATCTGACTCTTTTGTGACCCCATGGACTGTAGCCCACCAGGCTCCTCTGCCCATGGAATTCTCCAGGCAAGCGTACTGGAGTGGGCTGCCCTTTCCTTCTCCAGGGGATCTTCCCAACCCAGGGATCGAACCTGTGTCTCCTGCACTGGCAGGCAGATTCTTTACCACTGAGCCATGAGGAAAGAGCCATGAGCCAATACTTTTTACTATTGCTCCAATAGTACTGAAAAAGAACATGACTCTTAGAAATCCCTGGTACTGAAGACCCCTTTAGCACTAAGCTGACACCCAAGGGTCTTATTCTGAGAGGCTGCCTAGGTGGGAGAGGGTGCTTAGAGTGCAGCCATCTAATCTAAGTTGGATGGTAGAGGAAACCTTTGCAGTGCTGAGTGTTCACTGTTCTATACTGCATGAATTTTCCCAAAGTGAATGCATCCCTGAGTTACAGAGGGCTTTTTTATTCTTGTCTTCACAAGTCCTAGATGAACACGGGAAGAACGTCACCATCTGTGTGCCTAACTTTGGTCAGGACCTGTACAGGGACAAGACCTTGGTTGCTGGACTGGGCACTGCCATCTTGTGTGTATGCATCTTGTATTCATGGTAAGTTCTGGAAGTTACCTGAGGCCATCTTTGCAGACTTCAAAAAAGTACAAGAGGAGAATTTACACAAGTTGTAGCAGTATGAGGTGGTCAAACAAATGCCATCTGAGGAAGAGGGAAAATGAAGCCTGAAGTAAGAAGGTGGTATTACAGCATGAAATCTAGCTGTTTGGACTTCATTTTACATAACTTGTATTTTTGGGGGGCTAAATAAAATAAATATATATGGTATGTTGCAATCCTTTAAAAGATGGTTGAGTATTACTTGCTAAAGCCCTTTTGGAGAGTAAGGGAGCACAAAGTGAGGAAGAGACAGTATGTGCCAGAATGTTTTGGCAACTTTCTACTCCAACAGAAAAAAACGTTTGTTCTCTTGTTGATGGAAAGAGTACAAAGTACTCCATACACAGACATTTTGTGCTTGGTCCAGGAAAGACAGGAAACATTTCTTTTATGCTGAAACTCACATTGCTTTTAAGGAGCAAAGTCATTCCTCCAAAAGTAGCTGTGATACATAAGCAGGCTGTGTTTTAGGTGCTTGGGGTGGGGTTTATTATTTTTAAATCTATATAAAAAAATACCAGAGGGAGAAGAGTAAAGGATAGGAATCATAAGTTTCTTATTCCATTTACGTCTCACTGTTGATCACGCTTTCCTTTGACAGTCACCCTTTCATGTTTAGGTTTTACTCCTGTGTTTTACATTTCGGTATATTTCAGCGTCTAAAAATTTCAACCAGTCACAGGCACGTTGTAGTGATCCTTTGGCCAGAACTGAACCATCCTTGGTAGCTTGTATGAGTAGAATGTCTCTCTGTACATGTTGGCATTTTCTCTTACAGCTTCTAACACCCCTTCATGCTGTAGAGAGGGAACAACAGACGTGGGCCTTGACGACAGACACAGGCAGGAGAACTGAGTTTTATGAAGCATGTGTTCACAGTCATGCGTCAAGCTTGCAAAGGCAGTGTCGACTCTCAGCCTGTCTGTGACATAGTGGCAGCCTCTCCACACTGCAGCAAAAGCGACCATGGTGAACACTTTCTGGCCTAACATTATTATTAATTCCATACGTTTTCACTGATTCGGGCCCACATCAATGCTGTAAAGATGTTTTCAGGAAAACCGTTAAGGCACCCACATTTTAATCCTGATTCTCGGTCCTTCCTTTCTCAAGTTTTTCCTTCCTGAGTCTATTATCTTTGGGCTTTGAGGGAGAAATGTCAGCAACATGGCTAATTTTATGATCTGTCACTCACTTTTTTTCTGTATTGGCATGTAAAAAATATTGGTGAGTCCAGCAAGGAGAAAGTAGGTTACTAAACTATAAATGTAGAATATTTCATTTTTAGAATAAAATGTAGTTGTATTTACATATGAAGAAAAAATCCTGGAAGGAGATAAACCAAGCTTGTAATAGTGCTTGTATTATGTATATAATTTTTTTATTTTTTTCTTTAAAAAAAAGTTTGTGTTTTTTTAACATGAGCTATTGCTTCTTTTGTTTGTATTATCAGAGAAAAAAAAAAGCTGTAAAGATATTTGATAGACTAAAATCAGATGTTTTTGTGAGTTTCTGAATGCCTAATCCCACATGATTAAAATATTTGCTCCCTTAGATAAAATAGGGCTTAGATTTGCTATCAGTGGAAAAGATGCAAAAATACTATTTACTATGGTGATAGAACTGCCACCAGTGGTTTTGGTTTGTGGTGTGTAATTTCCACCGTATACATCTCTACTTGAAATTTAGTGGCACCTTAGCAGAGGTTGGCAAGGTCTAGTCTGGGATTCCCAAAAGAGCTTTTGAAGCTGACAGCTGCTATGTAAAATCTGTCTAAATACCAATAGCACACGTTATTGAATGCTGGTAATCAATCTGCAAAACCATAGTGCTCGAAGGATGAGGAGACAGAAAACAACAGCCACGCCAAGTGGAGCTGGGGAGTAACCAGCAGCCCTGTGGGCTGACGCAGCACACAGTGTGAACATACCACCTGGTGATGGCAGCTGATTCCTGGGGGTTCAGTGCAGTGCTGCACAGCGAGGGGGGCCCTGGGTGACTGGTGTTTGCTCTAATTACCCACCGCAGCTCCAGGAGGAGTGGGCTTTGAGAACTTTATAGCAAGCAGCCTGGAGTTTGAGGGGGCTTTGAGTTCAGCCCTAGGAGGGCCTTGAAAAGGGGAAATGTGGGAGGTAGTACAATTTGGAGGGTTTCAAATCTTGACTTCCTAGACTCAAAAAGGATTGAGAAGTTGGAAGATGTTACAAAAGGAGGCTGCATTGCCTGGGCGAAAACTGTCATTTGAAGATGATCGCAAGAATGTCTATTTCTCAATAGAATCTGTAGGAAGCCTAGCTGGTTGTGTGCATTGCAGAGAGAAGAATTCACCCATTTTCTTTCTTTTTTAAAACAATTTTATTCTTATTTATTTTTGGTCCTGTTGCTATGAGCGTGCTTTCTCTCGTCGTGGGGAGCGGGAGCCACTCTTTGTTGTGGAGCTGGGACTTCTTATTGCAGGGGCTTCTCCTGTGTCAGAGCACAGGCTCTAGGTGCACAGGCTTCAGTAGCTGTGGCACAGAGCCTCGGTAGTTGTGGCTCACAGCTTAGTTGTCCCAATGCATGTGGAATCTTCCCCGACCAGGGATTGAATCTGTGCCCCCTGCATTGGCAGGCAGATTCCCAACCCCGGACCAGGGAAGTCTGAAATCGCCCATTTCAACAGAAGTCCACAACTGCTTGGGACTTCGGTAAGATCTTAGAGGCTCACTGTGCTGTGTTCTCTCCTAACTGGATTATCCCCTCCCCACCCCCAACCACACACACACAAACACTCTCTCTCTCTCTCTAATGCTTCTTTAGGAGGCTCTCATAATGAACTCCAGTTTTGCTTTTTGGTTTTCTGCCCCAAGTCCTGCTTCTGTGGCACTCACTTTGAGGAGGTTTTACTCTTGGCTGTCTTAGCTTGGAAGTAGGGTTCAGCCAAAACCCATACCCTGGCTTTCCGGCTGAGGCCGCCCCTGCCCCTGTACCCAGGCATTATGCAGTAAAGAAACGCCACAGCCTGGGCCCCGTCAGGAGTTCCCTGCGGGCTCTCTCTGTATGGCTCTGCCCTGTGCCCTCGTAGGCTGTCACCTGCCTGTCCTCCCCTAGCTGTTCCTTAAGGCCCTCCTTGGTCTCTACATTTCGGCTGCAATTATTAGTCTGTTGGCTTTAAATTCACAAACTGTCCAATGAGACAGGATTTTGGAGTCCATCAAGTTCAGTTCCCTCATGGAGTGGAATTTCCTGGAGGTCCAGTGTTAGGACTCTGTGCTTTCACTGCCAAGTGCCTGGGTTCGATTCCTTGTTGGGGAACTAAGAATCCACAAGCTGTGCCCTGCCCCCCAACCCCACAAAAGTCAGCTCCCTCCATGAACATACATGGAAACTGAGACGTGGAGCCTGCTCCTATATGTCTCGCCCAGTTACGGAAACCTTTCCTTCAACCTCCTTTGCTGAAGTATTGGAAGAGACATGTTCATAGTCATTTTTCTTTCCCCTGGGATGACTTGGAGTCAGGTCGTTTTACTTAGGTGGACCCATCAGCTGGGTAACTTACATAATTGCATTATTAAGAGGTATTTGTGCTATAAAATGTTTCTGGCTATTTTAGTTTTAACTAGAGAGAAAAGAAAATAAGTATCTTTTTCAGCTGTCTAGGAATTTGAGTACAAAATTGGAAAAACTAAGAATCTTTACGAATGGTCAAACAACTTGCTAGTTCAAATGGGACATTCACAGCAATATGGCAGACCATTTGGAAATAATTGAAAGATTAGTAAGATGGCATTGGAGGGACTAGTTTAAACTGAGAAAAGTTGGCACATCAAGGAGGGTTACCTATACTGTTGGTGTGGGCTGGACCCGCTGCCTTTTTTTTTTTTTTTTTTTTAAGAATTGGGGGGGGTATATTTTTGGGAATCCTGTTGTTCTGGAACCTGCCAGCTAGAAATCTTCATGTCTCTGCATCAGGGGTGTGTTGAAGGCCTCTTCCTACAAACTCTGGTTTCTCTTGGGAGCTGAGTCTCCAGCTCTGTATTACACTGGGAAGGTAGTTGAACTTTATTACACCAAGGCTGAGAATAGTCATGTGATCTCTCAAGGGCCCTGTAAGTTGGTCAGGGGCAGAATCTGCGGTCTCCAGCAGGAAAGTCTGGACGTGTTGGCTGGAGATTTTCTGTGACCTAGTGGAGTGTACTCTTGCCTGGAAAATCCCATGGACGGAGGGGCCTGGTGGGCTGCAGTCCATGGGGTCGCTAGGAGTCAAACACGACTGAGCCGCTTCACTTTATTTTTTCACTTTCATGCATTGGAGAAGGAAATGGCAACCCACTCCAGTGTTCTTGCCTGGAGAATCCCAGGGACGGGGGAAGCCTGGTGGGCTGCCGTCTATGGGGTCACACAGAGTCGGACACGACTAAAGTGACTTAGCAGCAGCAGCAGTGGAGTTTGGCCAGTTCCAAAAGCAGCTGAAGCAGATGTGGAGGGGCATCTGTATTACAAATCTTTCTTCCAGTGTGCAAGAGGTTCAGAGCTCAACAGAGGTTAGGAGGGCTTGGGGGTAGCAGGAGGTTTATTTTTTTTCATTGTCACAGCAATGGAAAGATGCTACTGGCTTTTAGTGAGTGAGGGCTCAGGATAATAATCAAATAAGGTTACTAGACATTCTGTGTCCAGCTGTGTCCAGCTCTGCCCCAACCAAATGCTGTCAGGCTCCTCCCACCCCCACAGGAAGTACAGGGTTAAAGTCACTCAGGCCTGAGCCCTGGAAGGGAAGAGGTTATGGATAATCCGGGAATTGTCTTGTGCAGACCAGATGGTTCTAGTAATAGCCAGAGTGCAGACAGTAAGAATTTCCCAGGCTTTTAAAGAGTTTGTAAAAAACAAAAACAATAGTATTGTCTCAGTAATTCTAAGAAGAATGTTTTGTGGATAAAGGCTATGACTGAATAAAGATCTTATGGTTACATTTACTTATAGAAGTCCATATATATGATGAACTGATAATAGGTATTTTTAGAAGTAAGAACAAAAGCTCCCACTCTTAGTATCCTCCGATATGAAAGTGAAGTGACAGAGTTGCCAGGACCAAAAGTTGGCTTTTCTGAAACCATCTTATTCCCAAGAAGTTAGGAAATGGAATATTAAGTCATACTGTTTTAAAGAATAAACGTCATCTTTCAGATGAAAATTCCAGATATTGATCTTTTCCTGAAGTTAAGTCACATGTCCCCCCATGGAAACGACAGACCGTATTAACTCATAATTCATATGCGCAAAATATAGCACCTTGAGTGCAGGGGCCAGGTGTGTGTGTTTCTTGGGCACACAGCCGTGGAATTGTTTCTGTCACTCCTCAGACCAGGCTCAAGCCAGGAAGTGGTAGTGGAGTGGGCCTCCATTAACATCCATCTGTTCAAAGCAGAATTGAAAGTGATGCTGTTGGACTTAACTGGACAAAAGAAACAATGATCTTGGATCCCAGAGGACCTTTTTATGAGGGAAGCTTTTTATTGTTTATTTGCGTCTCATTGATCTCTTCTCTCCTTGGGAAAGAGGATGAGAATGAGTCCAGAAGACAGTGTTCCCTTTGTGGTTTATTTGGTTGAAATGAGTCTGGAATTCCTGCCTCTCCACTAACAGCTCCCACCATCCCACCCTCTCCCCTATCCCTGGAGTGCAGGAGGAAAGGGATCGCTGTATGTCTCACTGAGTTCCCAGTGCAAAGAACAGGGCCTGACACAGGCCACACCTTCAGTAAACATTTGCTAAATGAATCTGTATAGATTATTCATGTACACTGTATATTTACACATAGAAATGTGCTTAAAATAAACCCCACCCCAGGAAAAAGTAAATGCCTTTTTGTACCTCTATAAGCCAGATTTTACAACATTTTACTTCTCTAGGCAGGAGGAAAGTGGCAGGAAGAATTTTTTTAAATGACATTGATAGCTACTCTATACTGAATTTCTAAATAGAAAAACTTGTCTGTCCAAGGCTGATTATCACAGAAAATTGTGACGACCTTTGCTTTTCATGCCCTTGAGTTTTATCACCATTTCTGGCTTCTTTCATTGCCTTTGATCTCTTCTAAGTGAGACTAGTCAAAAGGAGCGGAAAGATAAAAGTGAAATATGAAAAGTATGTTGGCATTTGAAGGAGGAGAGGCAAAAAACCAAAGTGAAAACCAATATAACAGGACCAAAAGACAACTTTTTTTTTTTTTTTCCAAGCTTCTGTTTGCATAAAATGGTCTAATGCAATCCATGGAAGAAGATATCGGCTGTCGAGTTGGTCAGCCAGTTTTGGAATAAAGTGGGATATTAGACAACTTTTATTTAAGCAGAACTGTAGGTGAGAGCGAGCCTCCTTGGAGTCCTGGCCAGGCAGCTCAGCCCTCCTTCGATGTGTTATGTGATATGTTAATATACTCAGTTGACCTTTCTGTTTTGTCTTAGTTTGACATCGACGACCAGATCAAGTTCCGATGCTCTGCAGGGCCGGTACACAGCTCCCGAGCTGGAAGTAAGTTCATTTCCTTTTCTTGGCCCTGCTTTATCTCGGAAGACCCATTTTCCAGGAAGGCTTTTTGTGTCTTGCATCTTTAGTGGTCTGCATCCCATGATCCCATTTTTTTTACTCAGGAAGGAACACAATTCCTGTATGGAAAAAGAAATGTCCTCAATATACTATAGGATTAAAATAAAAGTTGTTGATTTTTCTCCAACAGATTCAGCCTCTGGTGTGGCATCCGGCCACCCCGCTCCCACCAAAGGCCTGGGTAGCTTGTCAGTCTGCGGTCTGTTTCTTTCCTCTGTCGTAACAGAATGTATGTGGGTTGTTTTAACTTCCGGTCCCTTCCCCTAGTGTGTACCTGTCTGTGTTCTCCATACATGGCACGACTGTGAGGTCAGAAGGCGGCTGTTGGAAAGAGAAGGGGAGGGACACCCTGTCTGCGCGCTGCTGGGCACTGTCTGTACGTGAGCTTACTCCCTGCAGCAGCTCCAGCAGGTGGGCATTTCACAGGGTGAAGAATAGCAAACAGTGAACAGAGGCCTGTCGGTCAGCAGAATATCTTTTTCTTTCTGATGCAAAACTCCTTTTCTGAGGCCCTTGGTGGAACATCCACTGAGGTCACAAAAGGTCTAACCAGATGGAAGCAGCCAGAAAGAGACTCCGCCCTGACTCCAAGAATGGAAAGAAGAGGCGTTTCCAGGGATGGCTAGGACTTGCTGTGTTCTAAGCACTGCATCTGTGATTTCATCTTCAAAGAAACCCGAGGAGGCTTTTATCTCCATTTTCCAGCAGGGTGGGGGATAAACAGAAAAGTGAAGTCCTTTAATCTTGGGATTTGCCGGCATGTAGACCATGTAGTCTGGCTCGAGTCGGTGCTGTGTTCCCAACCACCGTTGCCCAAGATCCGGCTGCTGTCTGCCGGCTCTGCTGCTGACCCTGCCTGGCGTCCGACCCCCGGCTGCCCTTCCCTGCGTGGAGGAAGAGCCCTGGGGTCTGTCCAGACACGGGCGCTTTGCTCTGGGGATGGGCCTCCCTCCACCTGACCTGGAGAGAGCCGGTCGTTATGAAGGGTTGTCAGTCTGCCAGCAGCATTCACCAGCTCTTTCTGTCACTTGAAGAAGGAGCGAACTGTACTGAGTCTGAATGGGTTGCTGCCTATTCTTCAGAAGAGAATGGCTCTAGAAGGCAGGCGGTCATGCTCACCACTGACTGGGTGACCCCTGCTGAGGCTGGACCGCTCTGGCTTCAATATCCCTATTGTGTACAGAGGTGAAGTGCAAAAAACAGCAAGTCTCCGCATTAGATTTAAGAGAATGTTTTTCTTCTCATTCCGAGGAAAGAGCCCCAGTGTTCCCCTCTGAACCAGAGCGCACACAGGATGGAAGTTGGTTCGCCAACTCCTTGCATCACTTTTCACAGAATAGACCTTTGAAAGAGATAGTCAGTCATTGCTTGTGGTAACTTTAGCTTCAAAAGAACTGGGACCCCAGCATAACATGTCTTGGGCCCCCTGAATAAATTAATGAATCTTAGACTGTATCCCTTGATCCAAGATTCTGTCAAGACCAGTCCCTCTATTGACAAATTTCCTTGACACAAGAAGGAAAAAGAGCTCGGCTTTGAGGGATATAAATGGGGCAAAGGCTTGGATTCCCACGTCCTTGCCCCCAGCTCTCTGTTCTTTATCATAAAACTATCAAGCCAAGAGGCATTGAGGACCCAGCACTTCCTAGACAGTCCTGGTATGTGTTGTGTTTCTTATTCTGTTTACCAGAGTCTTTCTGGAATCAATGTAGTAATTTTTCGTAAACGCAATTTAAAAAAAGAAATTAAATTTGTTGTCTTGAGTAGGTCAGAAACGTGGTACATCGTTTGGAAGGAGCCACCCCCTGCATTGCCGTCCCTGTTTCCCCTGCTTCCCTTAGGCCGCCAGTTCAGAGCCTGATTCTAGTAGCAATGTGGGTGGGCCTGCTGGCTCCAGGTCCCTTAGTTTTCCCCTTTCTGAGTCTGTCGGCTCCACCATCGAGATATCACATGCTGCCTGTTGGCCCTTGTGAAGCACAGACCTGGGAGTTCCCATCCACCCAAGTTCCTGTCCCAGCTCTGTCACTAAGCTTGTTTTGTGACTTAAGGCCAGGTCTTCAACCTGGCTGACCCCAGTTTCCTCACCTAAACACAGGATAATGATCTCAGTCCCTGGCACCAAAGAAGATCGAGTGGAGCAGCAGGTAGAGCAGAGTGCCAGGAGGGAGCTCCCAGAGGGAGGGGACCTTATCTCATTCACTTCATGTTCCAGGCTGAGTTTTCCAGAAGTGGCCACCGGGGCAGAGCCTGACTTGCAGGATATTTATTAGGGGGGCTTCCCCTG
This sequence comes from Bos taurus, assembly GCF_002263795.3. Taxonomy (NCBI): domain Eukaryota; kingdom Metazoa; phylum Chordata; class Mammalia; order Artiodactyla; family Bovidae; genus Bos; species Bos taurus. The sequence continues at coordinate 11,116,577 of NC_037337.1, read as the reverse complement.
GTGGCTCGGAAGACTGTAAAGAATCTGCCTACAATGCAGGAGACCCGGGTTCAATCCATGGGTCAGGAAGATCCTCTGGAGAAGGGAATGGCAACCCACTCTAGTATTTTTGCCTGGAGAATCCCCTGGACAGAGGAGCCTGGCGGGTACAGTCCATGGATGTCAGACATGACTGAGCAACTAACACTTTGACTTTTCAACACATGCGGAGGAGGGAAGGGGGGTTGAAGGGCACTGCAGGTTGGGCAGAGCCTCTGCTCATCCCAGGGGTGCTCGGAGCAGATATGACCCATCAAAGCTGTTCCCCAGGGGTTGTGGCTGCACGTTTACACCCCTGCTAGGAGCTCTTATCCTGCGTGGGTTGCCCAGGAAGGGCTTGCTTGAGAGTGGGGCGACTCCCAGCTAGGGCAGAACCTGGAGCTGCCAGCCAGAGCTCGCAGGGGTTGAGCAGGCACTAAGGGGGCACCCTGGAAGGGGCTCTGGGTGGCTCACCTCCATGTCCTCATGTTTCCCATCTCACCAGCCCCCAGACCATCAGGGAAGAACAGACACTTCAGTAGAACCTTTCGAAGGGATGAAGTGTGCAGTTCTGGATTTGGGGTGTAGTTCAGATGGGGAAAATTTGGCATGTAGATGGCCTTTAGTTCTTAACCGATGTGGAGATGGAAAAGCAGAAAGCAAGCCTCCTGACTTGGTTGGTTTTGCCCTCACAGGTAGCCCGGTGTTGCTTTTGCTTCGGCTCTGGGGGAGAGGGTAAGTGGACAACATCCCGTCTGGGCCTCCGTGATGCCCTGCAGACCTGTACCACTCGTCTGTAGGTGTTTGGGATTTAGGCACAAATAACTTGAGTGGGAAGAGGAATTCCTTTATTCCAGAGCTGGTTTATTGTTTATATACTTGACACGTTCTTCCCAAAGGGTCTTTGGGATTTGTGTTGGTATTCTGGCAGATGAGGAAAAGTTGATATTTTTGGCTCATATTTATAAGTTAAATTACACAGTACATTTTTGAGGAACAAGAAGTTACATTTTTTTTTAAAGGAATGCAAATTTGGAAAATTTCTTTCATTCAGCTTCCTCTTCTTGAATTGGAACATTCCAGGGGCTGGAGAAGGAAATGGCAAACCACTCCAGTGTTCTTGCTTGGAGAATCGCAGGGACGGGGGAGCCTAGCGGGCTGTCGTCTCTGGGGTCGCACAGAGTCAGACACGACTGAAGCGACTTAGCAGCAGCAGCAGCAGCAGGGGCTTGAGAACTCTTGCTCTGCTATCACTTTCTTCCCAGTTTATAATAAGTTTTCTGTGTTTAAGAGCTCTCTTCTGTTAAATGTGCCAGTAGGTAACTCATCCTATTACAGAAGGTTCAGGGGTGAGGTGGGAGCTTGGGGCTCACAGCATAGATGAGCTTGCCTGAGGGTACAAATGGTGTTTGACAGCTTTCCTACTCAACAGCCTCTGGGTTGGAAATAAGCAAGTTTGGCTTTGCGAAAGTGGTAAGCATCCTTGTGTTCCCTCATGGAGCTTGTGCTCACTTTGTGGTTCACAGACGCTGAAGAGAAGCGGAATATGAAAGAGGGCCCACGGGTCATTTATGATGAGAAGAAAAGCACCGTCTACAGCTATGCCTATTTCCACTTCATGTTCTTCTTGGCTTCCCTCTATGTGATGATGACCGTCACCAACTGGTTCAAGTGAGTGGCCCCTCGTCTTAGATGTTTTAGAAGTTAATTTTTTAAAACATCCTATTCTTGACAGCCTGAAAATCGGACCTCTTGAAGTCAATTAACTTCTTCTCCAAGACCTGCTGCACTCGTCTTCCCAGAAACAGTCCATTGACATACTTTTAACCCTGGAAATTGGTGATGCTTACTGCAGCCTTAAGAAAATAGGAGGTTAATAGTATATGGACAGTCTATAGAACATAGTAACAGAAATGGAAGAAGAACTTAGAATTCGTAAGCAATCATCTGGCTTTTAGAAAAGAGATGATACTCTTTTTTTCTACTTTGTCTTTTTTTTTTAACACTTTCATTACAAAAGTTTGAAACATCTAAAAAAAAAAAAAAAACTAATATGTAAGTATGAAAAGTAGCATAGGCCCTCCACCCCAACTCCATAACCACTGCTAATCAAATGATGTATTTTCTTTCTTTTTTGTGCATTTATATGCCTGTATAATTTTTTTAAACATAAATGTGATTACACATATTTTCTCCCTTGCAGGTTGGGTTTTTTTTGTTTGTTTGTTTTTTGTTTTTTTTTAACTCACATGATGAGTCTTACTTTCCCTGTTACTACATGAAGATTCTTTTCGATTCCTTTTGTATCTTTCTTTGATCCAGAGTTTCTGTTGGATCATAATTTGGTGTACATTAGGATATACCTAAGGTAGACATTAGAATAACTTAGGATAGATATTTGGGCTTCCCTGATAGCTCAGTTGGTAAAGAATCTGCCTGCAATGCAGGAGGCCCCGGTTCAATTCCTGGGTTAGGAAGATCCGCTGGAGAAGAAATAGGCTACCCACTCCAGTATTATTGGGCTTCCCTTGTGGCTCAGCTGGTAAAGAACCCACCTTCAATGTGGGAGACCTGGGTTTCATCCCTGGGTTGGGAAGATCTCCTGGAGAAGGGAAAGGCTACCCACTCCAGTATTCTGGCCTGAAGAATTTATTTAGACTCATTGTGCAACAAACAGATGAGTGGCTTCTCTGGGCCACGCTGCTGTGGGTGGCAGGGCCTGTATTCTAGTGCCGGAGGCGAACAGTGGTCCACATCAAATACAGTGTGTTGACACTGATGACTACTGGGGAGAAAAGTAAGGAAGAAGAACAAGGAGCAGGGTGGGGGTGGGGGTGGGGCAGAGGTTGCAAACAGACTGATGGGGAAGGCTTCCCTGAGGAGATCTTCCCAGACAGCCTGAGGAAGAAGAGGGCATTGGAGCCTCTTGTGTTTCCCAGCGTGACAGGGAATTCCTGGAACATTTTGGCCTGGGAAGCTTAAAAAAGGTTGGAGGCAGAAAATAACAGGTATCAAGGATGTGTTAAAACTGGAGCCCTCTCTCGCTCTTGGTGGGTAAAAATTGTATAGGCACTTTGGAAAATAGTTCCTCAGAATGTTGAGTTGTTATATGATCCGCAGCTGTACTCCTAATGATATACTCAAGAGGAGAAAAAAACACGTCCACGCGAAAGCTTACACACAAATGTTCATGGCAGCATTGTTCATAATAGCTAAGTGGAAGCAACCAAATGCCCATCAGCTGACAAATGGATAAAGAAAAGGTGCTATATCCACTCAATGGAATATTCCTCCACAACAGAAAGGAGTAAAGTACTGTTACATACTACGGCATGGAGACACCCCAAAAGAAATATGCTGAGAAAAGCCAGTCCCAAGAGGCCCCTTGATTCCATGCCCGGTGACATGTCCAGAACTGGCAAAGCCATACAGACAGACAGTGGTTAAGTCATGCCAGGGGCCGAGTGGAGGAGGAAAGGGGAGGGCAGCTAAAGGGTGCAGGGTTTCTTTCTAGGGTGATGAGAATGTTCTAGAATTGACTGTGGTGGTGGTTACACAAGTCTATGAATACAATAAAAATCATGTGCTTTAAGTGGGTGTGCATTATATTAATATCTGAATTGAGTTGCTAGGGAAAAAAGAAAGGCTGGTGTGGGATGGCGGTGGAAGCAGGGAGAGACGCTTGGTGGGAAGAGACCTTCCCACCACCTGTTCTCTTCCTGCTCTGACCACAGCTGGGTCTCTTGTTTCTACAGCTATGAAAGTGCCAACATCGAGACCTTCTTCAGCGGGAGCTGGTCCATCTTTTGGGTCAAGATGGCTTCCTGCTGGATATGTGTTCTCCTGTACCTGGGTACGCTGATTGCCCCCCTCTGTCGACCCTCTCCGCAGTACTCCGTGTGAGGATCTGAGCAATCTCCTTGGTTCTGCAGCAGAAAGTGATGCCCTTGAACAAATATCCCAGGAGTCAAGCAGTGACTGGTACTTTGTGACAAGCTGGCATTCCCCTGGCTGGCTTCACTGGGTCTGAAAAACCTTCAGAGGGGAAAAAAAAAATTACTTGATTCGCTTTTTGTAATTCTCAAGTTCAAAAAGAAGCTACCAGTTTGCCCCTAAAGAATTGAAAATTTCACCTAAGTTGATGCTGAGTGTTTATAGATTTTGTACGTGTTTTTACCCCTAAATACTGGGATAGTGGTCAGGCTAGTATTTTCCTTCTGCATGTTTTTACCAGGACAGAGTTTGGGGAATGACATCTTTTCACAGGGATAAAAGCTTACTTTGTGTGGCCTATTACCTATCCCTGAAATAGACATGACAAAATCGGGAGCCCTTTGCCCCCAGTAGAAGGCAGACCCCTCAGAAGGCTCCACACCTCAGCCTGCAGAGCTCCTGGCTCACCGTCCTGGTATTTATTGGCTCCAAGAGGAAGCATCTGCTTTTCATTCCACCCCTGTGCCATCTCCTCCCACCCCCGACACGTTTCCCTTTGAAGTTGTGATGCTGGGAATCACAGGCTTCACTCTGCCCTTGCCCTTCCCAGAGGTGCCCTCATCCCTTTGGGTTCAGCATCTTTCTTATAATGTGAAAAAGCACACTTTGCCATCACCACCCATGTGATTCCCCCCACCAGATTGTCACCGCCTGATCTGAGTTACTGCCTTAGTAACTTGCTTTGTAACTCAGATCAGGCGGTGATGGAGCCGTTTGACCCTTACTCGTGGTGGTGTTCACGTGATGATAGAACAATGTTCGTGTTGTTGTCTTCGCTATAGTTCTTGTTTGTGGGTTGATAGTCATGATACTTTAGGACCTTATTGGGAAGTTGCTTCTCGACTGAAGCCTACTGCACCCCTCTTTCCATTACTGAAGTCAACCAGTTTCTCTTCCACGCGAGGCCTTTGAAATTGTAAAAGCAAAAGGGCTTTTGTTTTCCAGATCTGTAATGTGACCACACCATTAATGTCCCTTATGATTTTAGGGGTAGATTTGCTAAGGTGAGAATCAGAGGCAGCACCTAAAACAGGGCTGACCAGGTAAGGCCTCCAATTATACAAATTGTAGAAGTGACCAGATGATATACTTAGAAGAAAAGGTGGGTGGGATGGGGAGTTATTTAATTAAGCCATGAGCAAAAGCCACAGAAACTTCCAAAGTACATACTCCTAAGGTGACACTTAAGAGAGATTTGACTCTAGGCAGCTGTGTAAGAAGATCTCCATTTTCAGTGCTGATGCTCTCGTCCAGGGAGGAGTTTACACAGCGGAATGTCCACTGGAGACCCCAGTGGAGACACAGTGGGGACCCACCTCTTAGTATTTCATGCAGGATGGAAAGAATCCTCTCGGCACGTCGGGTCCCCCATAAGCTGGGCTCCAGGGTGCCAAATGCTGACCTGGGAAATTAGTCCCGCTCTTCATTTCCACTCACTCCTTTGCCCTCCTCTCAAGAAAATGAGGGAGTTGGGTGGACGCAAGAGGCATACAGTGGATGAATTCCTCCAGAAACTTGCCTTAGTTATAGTGTTGGAGATTCACTTTTTAAAGGCACTCCTTGTGTGTGTGAGAGAGCCTTGTTTTGTACACTCGATCAAGTTTTTTTCTTTTTTCCCCCCAGATCAGGAGTCTTCAAACTTGGTCCAGAGATCTTCTGTAGGCACAGAATGAGTGGTTGCCATGTGTGGCCCACAGGGAAGCCCGTAGGGGTGGGAGCTCTGTGGTCAGACAGGTGGGGGCAGTAGGTGGCGTGTGTCACAGCAGACCCCACAGGGGCCACTGCAGTGGCTGGTTCAGTGACAGGCTCTGGGTAAGCGAGACTGGCTTTACAAAGATCACGAGGACGGGCCTGGGGTGCTGTCGGTAGCTGGTTTTGTTGTGTTTTCTTCCTGCTAGGGTCTAGCATCCAACTCTGACTTTCGAGCTGGCCCTTCCCGTGCAGAAAGTAGCTCAGGGAGACACAGAGGAAAGGACATCGCCGGTAGCCAGGCTTCCTTCCTGAGCCCCTCTCCCTCGCAGCCAACCCACATTCTCCAGCTGCTTAAGACTTGGTTGATGCCTGATAATGTTCCTTTCTGAAGGTCGGTCTGATACAAGAAGAATTACAGTCATTCTGATTTTTATTCTCAACTGAACACTTAAGCAGTTTTATCCAAATGATCAAGAGAGATGTGGACGTTCTCTGAGGACTAAGGGTATATAAATAAGATGTTGACTTTAATGATTATTAATTGTAGTAAACAGTACTCAGGTGATAAGTCAACATTCATGGGTTTAAAGAGTCTACGTTTTTGTGCTATTATGTTTTAAGAAACTGGAAACACAGTGCCAATTGCTTTGAGTTGCTGTTAAGGATGATGTTCATTTGATAAATTCACTGATAATCTTTTCAAAATAACAGACTTTGCTTCCTACAACTTTTTATACATGATTTAAAAAGTGCATTCTCAGAAGCTGCAGGTCAGATTCCTTTAGCGATGAGAGCTAAAGATTTTTTAAAACTGTGTGTAAGCTTCCTCGGTGCTGTTCATCTGATGTGGAAATTTTTTCACTTCTCATTTTCACGAGTAAATACACATAAATAGAGGAAGGGATTCTTCTGGGAGTGTTGCTGTTTATGTCTAGATGTGTCACCTGACTGGAGACCAGAGACTTTCTCACCAAAGGCTTTCAGAAACCCTACTTGGTCCTCACTGGGTTGATTTTTTTTTTTTTTTTTTTAATGCTGGTTAGTTGGTTTCATTTTTGTCCTCACAATTTCTTGGGAAATGGCTTGAAAGAATTGTTTGCCAGAAGTCCTTGGAGCTCCTTCGTAGCGTAGGTGGGCTGTGTGCATGTGGGCCGATGGAGGTTGGGGTCCCGGGGGCTTTGGGATTCTGGTGGCCAGCGAGGGCGCTCCCACACCCCTTTGTTTATTTCCAGTTGCTCAGAGATGCCTTCACTATGGTTGACCTCTGTGCACTGCTATTCCCCCCACATTGTCTCCTTCTGCCTTTTTAAGATTATTTGCTTATTTATAATAATTTTGGCCAGAAGTTTACTACCATTGGTGCTTCCTGTTACCCTGCAAAGGGAATTCCAGAGCCTGTATGCATTTACGCTGCCTAGGTCTTTTTCTCCTTTGATTGCCTTTCTAAAGAGCATCTCATTTTGGTGTACATTCATGTCCTACCCCTCTTGAAAATGAAAGGCGGTTTTAGATATAACTAAGAAGGATGTGATCTTGGGCCAGGATCCCACATGTCCAGAGAGCACCCTGGGCTCTCCTTCATTGAGGACGGCGCCGATACCACTGGGTTCATGCCGTTCTCTGTAGGGTCTTCTCCTTGATTTACTAAATCCCTCTGACTTCGTTCTTAACTGTGTTTCCTGCTGTCCTTAATATATTTGTAAAGCCTCAGACATTTTAATCCAGTTTTGTATTTTAGGCAGAGATGTGCTCTCTAATATACTCGTTTAGCAGGATACAGATCTTTTGAATTAATGCTAACCATTCTAAAGATTTCTCTCTCTCTTTTTTTTCCCTTCCTCAGTAAATCATTTACAGAAGTGTTCATTTTGAGAGGATGAAGTATTTGGCTTTTACCAAAGAGGTGTTCTTTTTTTAAAAGCAAAATCCTTTCAGCAAAAACTTAACTTGAGGAATTGTAGATTAAGAATGCATTTGTCCACATCCGCTTCTGTAGGTGTTAACCATGTTTATGTGAGTAAAATGTTAGAAAGAACTCTTTAAGGTAATCCTTTGTGGTGAAGGATCCTGGGAAATTCTCTCAGGTAAAGAAAGCTTGCAGCAGATGGGTAATATATGTCTTGAGAGCTATTTATAAGAAATTTAAGGATTGTTTTGTTTTCCTTTATTAAAGATTTAAGGTTATTTTACTTTGAAAAAAACTACAGAAATTTTATAGTCATAACTTTGTTACTTTAAAAAAAAAAAACTTGTCTGAAATAATTAGATGTAGCCAAATTATGTGGTTATGTTTTGCTGTTAGAATTTGAAAATGTAGTATGTGTGGTAATCTACTGTTTGAAATTTATAATGGTCTTAGATATGTTTGAGTTTTGGTAACTTTTAAAAAGTTATTTTTTTTGTTTTAAGTCACAAAGGCACCTATGGATTTATAATTGGGGTTTTTTTGAATGCTAATTTTTCTATGAAGCAGCCGAAGTTGACCAGTCTTTTCCTAGGTGGAAAACTCAAAACTTGTTAACTCTGTACTTTAATAAAATTAAAAAATGAAAACCATGTTTTTTTTTTCTTCTTCTTTCTGTTGAATATATTTATAAATAAAGTCTGCCAGGTACCATTTTCCAAAGATGTCTTCAAATGTTAATTCAATCTCAAGTTTCATAGAGTCTGTTCTGCTTCTAGAAGATACAAACAGGAAAACCCAAGTTTTTTGCCTTCTTCCTTGCTGAAAGCCTCTACAACCTGCTTTCTTCTTATTTTTTTTTTTTTTTTAATTTACTTTGCTGTGAAGGGTCTTTGCTGCGGTGCTCAGAATCTTTAGTCATGGCATGCAACTCTTAGTTGCTGGACCAAGGATCAAAGCTGGGCCTCCTGCACTGGAGCATGCTGTGTGACAATACTCATATTTTGGCAGAAGCCTTCTTATATAACTAACTGAGATTAGGAGACTCTAATTAAGAGTCTTAGAAATCTTCTGTTTAGCCAGAGGATTTGGCACTTCCTTAAATCTTTGAAATCTTAATAAGAGGCTTTATCTTGACGTTGAGGCTACATTTTTACTTGTGGCATCTTAGAAATGATAAGTAGTTAATAAAACAGTGTGGTTGGAAAGATACTTCATTGAGTGTGTTTCAGTGTGTTGTTAAATGAAAAAAAATTGTTCAGTGTGATCCAAATCCTGCATGTATGAACTCTTTAAAAAAAAAAATAATTCTGGAACTTGTTAAAACAGTAAGACTTAGGAATTTCCTGGTGGTCTAGTGGTTAGGACTCAGCGTGTTCACTGTGTGGGAGGGATTGGGGAGGTGGGGGGACTTGGGCAGTGAGGGCGGAGAAATCAACTCAGTACAAGGATAAGGGGGGATTGATAGCCAACAAGCAGAGGCATGAGGTGGTTGGATGGTATCACCAACTCATTAGACATGAGTTTGAGCAAGCTCCAGGAGACAGTGAAGGACAGGGAAGCCTGGCATGCTGCAGTCCATGGGGTTTCAAAGAGTTGGACATGACTGAGTGACTGAACAACAAGAAAAGCAGAGGGAGGGGATCCAGTAGATGGAAAATTACAAGAGGAGATCTCAGGTAGAGAGATTCTTTCTCAAGGTAGACAGGCCAAGTGTAAGCAGACAGGGTAGGGGACCCCAGAGAAAGAATCAGGCATAACTTTAGTAACAGAAGCCATTTTAGGCCTGAGCTATTTTGTGATCTAAGCCTGGCCACAGTGCCTGCCCTTGCAGAGGAATAGGTCTCAGTAGTTAATGATATTAAAGGAACAAAAGAAGGTAAGAACTAGTAACTACCAGGACAAGGAGATAACCTAACTTCATCAGAGACAATATGTCAGTTGTAAAGACTCCCAGTTCTGTTTCAAAAGTCAAGATTAATCCAAAGCATGTTCTTGAGTTGTTTTGCAGAATTCAACTCCACAGGAGTCCTCAACCATCAGATTAACTGGAACCTAAGAGATGATGGGCTTCCCAGGTGGCACAGTGGTAAAGAATCTGCCTGCCAATGCAGGAGACACTGAAGAAGCATGTTTGCTCCCTGGGATGAGAAGATCCCCTGGAGTAGGAAATGGCCACCCACTCCAATATTCTTTGTCTGGAAAAGTCCATGGACAGAGGAGCCTTGTGGGCTGCAGTCCATGGGATCTCAAAGAGTTGGACGTGACTGAAAACAAGATATACGCAAGGGATGATGATGATTTTTTCTGATCCTCATGACTCCTATCAACTACAGCCTGGACTCTGTCAATTGTTGCCCCAATTCTATGCCATATTCTCCTCTGCTCACATGCTTTCGTGAATACCCATGTCCCCTTAGCTTAAAACTTACCAAGTTTTTTTGTTCAGGGAGACGCTACTTTGGGAAAGATCCCCAGTGTCCTTACTTGCTGCAAGTGATAATAAATCCTTCCTTCTCTCAGTCTTTGGCTTGTTTGTATCTTTTGGCTGTGAAACCCACCAAGAGGCAAACCCAGTTCCTTGGTAATGAAAAGACTTTACACCAAAGATGGGGGGAATGAAGAACTTCAGATATCAAGGGTGGGGAGTCTTGCTAAGCCAAGGTTGTGCTGCCCTGGCAAGGACAGAATGGATGTGGAAGGCTAAGGTTGAAGTCTGGTCAAGAAGAGAGCTCAGAGGAGCCTGGTTTGGTCAAGGAGATGGACTTGGTCAGAACACACACGTTGTGCTCGCATGCTTGGAGAAAATGCACCCAAAGCATACACCTGCTGTTTCATCCCCACCCTCCATTTCCTTCATATTTTGGGAACTGTTCACATAGTTGTAGCAGGAGCAGCTATTTTCTTTCCATATAATTGTCATAGCTACAGTTAGTTGATTCAGGATTGGACTTTTCATTTAAGTTGGGTGATCAGCCTCTCTGGAAGTTTGGACTTGAAATGAGTTGGGAAGCTTAAACGATGTTGTTAGTGTCTGGTTTAGGTATTATGAACACAGGGAGAGAAAGCCAATTTGTGAAGATCTGGGATTAAAATGGATGTTCAGAGGGGCAGGTATGAAAGAGGGAAGGGGTGGGGCAGAGAGAATGGGCTTCCGGGTTTTCAGGGTGTTCTTACTGTTCCCCACTCGAATCCCATTCTGGAGCCTCTGTTTGAAATAGCAACGATAGCAATTGTTCATTGAGCATTTGATGTATGCCTTGTAAAATTCTCATAATGATCCTGTGGAAATTACTGTTCTAACTTTCATTTTAAATTTTGGGTGGGGAAAGGCAAACTTTTCTTAAAATCCTTCCTGCGGTTATTTTTTTTTTTTTTTTACAGAGGTGGCCAAATCTTACCTCTTCCCACTCATCTTTCCCATCTCCTTTTCTTTACCATTTTCCATCCCTCAAGGTTTTCCCTTTTAGGTCAGTTTTTGCTTTTAATACACAGAATTTCCTCCTGGTTTCTGTGTTTGCATAGGTATTATATCAGTAAGAAATTGCCTCTGAGTTATAACAGAGTGAACTTCAGTGTCTTAAACACATGGGATTTTGGTTCAGCATCCCAAGGATGTCAGGCCAAAGGTTGCTGTGAATTTCTGGCTCTTTTGTGAACTCCAGGGGTTACTTTGCAGATTTATCTTATTTATACTCCAAGCAGAAGACCAAGGAAGAGCTCAGGGCTCCATGAAGAGAAAAGCACATTGCATATTTCAGCACAGGAAGCATAAGGTCTGAAATATCTTGTTATTGCCAGAAAACAGGAAGAATTTTAAAGACCCTCTGATGACAAGCTAAATTATGTCCAGTAATAACTATTACCTAGAAATAAGTCTTGTAATCATTATTGTATGTTTATGTCTATTTTTCTGCCTTTTAAAGGGAGAAAGTGAGTGAAAAGACTTGAGTTAGAATTATAATATTAATAAAAATTCAAAAGATACAGGTAATTAAGTTTAAAGTCAATGTTCAAATGCTTAAACCACTAAGTTTATAAGGTTAAACTTTTTAGGTTTCCTGTGTTTTAAATATTTAGAAAGTTTTGTCTATGCTAATGTGAGTCATTATTGTTGAGTTTTTGAAAGATTTGAGAAAATCAAATGTATTAAAATTGTACTTTGAAATTTCTAAGACTTTTTAAAAAAATATGATGAATGTTTTATCACATTTATCACTTTTTTAAGCCAAAGTATTTCTCACATTTATAAACCAAATGTATTTATCACACTGATAGGCCAAAGAGAAGTTAATCAAAAACAAACATAAAATTAATCAATTTGCAAATAAAATGATATGAGTTTAAAAGGTTTTAAATTATTTTTAAAAATATATATATAATTTAATATATGAAATAGAAGTTGAAACATTTCAGTACATAAAATCTGTCTTCAAACATAAGGAAAATTTAGATTCTTTGGGTGTGTCAGTCAGTATAGGCTAAGATGTGCTGTGGTAACAAGCAAGTCTAAAAATCTCAGTGTTTACAATGACTAAAGTTCAGTTCTCACTCACAATGCATTTCAGTTATCAGCTGTCTGCAGCTCTGCTCCAAGTTCTCTTCGTTCTGAGATCCAGACTGATACAGCAGCCCCTATTTGGGACACTGCCGATGAAGGTGGCTGAATTCGCCACTCCAAAACGTACTACTTTGGAAAAAGGCAATTGAGAATATATAAGCAAAGTTCTTTGCCCTTCCCTATTTGTCTGAAAGCAGAACATAAATTTAGAAAAGCATCCCTCTTCCCCCCTCCACCAGAAAGGACAAGCATTAATCCCTGAGATGACTTCGGACCCTTATCCATGGAGAAGACATTGACTTAAATCTGCATAATAAACCTTTCTCTAATTTTCCATGCTTTTTCCTGGTCACCTCTTCATCCTTGGCTTGCCCCATACCTTTTCTTTGCCTTTAGCTAAAGATGGTATTTAAATCTGAGTTCTAAGCTACTTTTGAGAGTTACTAATTTTTCCTGTATATTTCCCATGTATATATGATGTATAAAATAAAGGGTAGCAAAACATCCCATCCCAAAATATGCCACTTGGATGTATCAATTATTTTGAGCTATAGCAAGTAAGGAGCAATGCAGGGAGAGGCTTTCTCTGAATGCCCCTGGCCTGCTTATAGACAGATCCTCCAAAAGGGACTCAACAGTCATAGACCCTGTTGACTAAAAAGATGCATGATGTGAGAGTTTTGAGTTAAGTGTTATTTGGGGCAAAATGAGGATTTCCGCCCAGGAAACAATGCCTCAGATAGCTCTGAGAAACTGCTCCAGAGAAGTAGTGGGGCAAGTGAAGTGAAGTCAAAGTCGCTCAGTCGTGTCCAACTCTTTGCGACCCCATGGACTATAGAGTCCATGGAATTCTCCAGGCCAGAATACTGAAGTGGGTAGCCTTTCCCTTCTCCAGGGGATCTTCCCAGTGCAGGGACTGAACTCAGGTCTCCTGCATTACCAGCTGAGCCACAAGGGAAGCCCAGCCCCTATGTAGTTAAGAAGCATATCTGTGAAAAACTTTCAAGGTCAATATATGTGATTTTGGTGAATGGGGAATTCACACAATCATGAACTTATCTTACAGAAGATTTTCTGCTAGTCACAAGAGCTGATGTCACTATGAAGGGATTTAGTGCTTTTCTAGATTTGAGGATTGGGATCTTGAAATCAGTTCCTGCAAATATCTAACTAAAGTCTTCTTCCACCAGTTTTCCTGCAGCACAAAGCACCTCACCCTGAACTCCCTCGGGGAGTGTTGAAGGTCAGCACCTGCAGCAGCTCAGGGTTCAATCTCCAAACAGGCAGATGGCAGATGCCCTTGGCAGGTTTGTAGTTGACAATCCCTTCCCCAGGGAATGTCATCAATCAAAGACTAGAAGTTGCCCCCACACCCAGATTTCAACATAAGCCCCCATCTGTTCTTCTAAGGGTCCGTTTATTTATCTTTCTTAAAAATCATTTACTCTTCCCTAAGATGCCTATGTCCCCTTTCTCCTTTCCCTATTAAGATGGTATGTACAGGAATTGTAAGCCACTTTGGGGAGCCAGTTTTCCCTGAGTATCTTTCATGTATATGTGAGGTATGCATGTTAATAAATGTGTCTATTTTTCTTTTGTTAATGTGTTATATTACAGAGGTCTCAGCTTAGAAGAATGGAGGGAGAATTTTTTTTTTTCTTCTCATATACCTTGGGTTCAAGGAACAACACTGGCAGAATCATAAAGTGACTCCCAGAGCTGCTTCCTCAAGGTGGTATACATCACATCTGTTATCACTGCATTGATCAAAGCACATCCTATGGCCACTCTTGAGGTCAACAGTGGGGGGAAGTATAATCTTCCCACAAGGAGAGCTGTCTCAAATCACATAGTCAAGGCTGGTGCAATGAGGCAGGCAAGTGTTACCCTCCCCCAGAGTGGGGAAGCTGATATTTTGAACAATAATATAATCTAATATAATGGGGAATAAGATTTTTAAAAATTCTTACAATGTACTTTTTTCCCTTGTTATACATGAGGTCAGTGTGTCTTAACTTACAGAAATGATCATTCCTAGGTATTGGAATTAGGGTGATTTTTAATTTTCTCCTTTGAAAACTTCTACAGTGAATATATGTTTCTTTTGAGATTAAAATTTCAATTTAGAAATTCTTATTAAAAATTACTTTCAAATGTAAACAAAAAAAGAAAAACTTAAGACAAACATTTATTTCATAACCAGATTAAAATTTATAAATTTTATTTGAACAAAAAAGGCAGTTATCCACATAACTAATCTGTTATTTTTAATACAGGAGGGGTGATATGTCCAAAACTTTTAATATCTCACAACATAGAAGGAAAAAATAAGTTGTATAGCTTGTGTTTTAGGTATCTATCCAACCTGTCAGCTTAGAGTGTGGTTATGAAATGGAGTGTGTTTGTTAAATAAATACCTCAGTACATGATGAATGTTGGTTAGTTGGCTGGGGAAAGCATAGTCTCATGATGACTTAGAGGCATTTTGTGTTACAAGATACATTCTTTTGTGGTTATCTGGCTGATGTCATGGAATTCTGACTTTTGCCACCAGGGAAGATGATATTTCTCCTTGGCAGGAAACTTAAAATACTTAGTACAGTTTGGATCTCATTGCATGTTATCACAGTGAAACTTTCGTGCTTAATTGGCTCTCCTTTGCATCTGATTTTACAGTCGGTGCTAGTCTTACTGATGAACTAGCTTTTTGTAATCCAAGTTGGATTTCTGCCTAATTGGTTGTTTCTGTCCCAACTCTACATGGTGGTTGAGACAAAATCAGATTTTCCGTTCTCCCCTCTACCCCACCACTTTGGTTATTCAGTATATTTAAATGAATTTTCATAATGATAATCCTAAAATGTTCTTCTCTTCTCCTTTGTCTCTTGGAGACAAGAAAGCTCGCAAGATCACATTGATAGGTGACTGACTCATAAGCTCCTCCTTGCTCAGATATAATCTCTGAACTGAGCAAGCTTTAGATGAAGCTTGCAAGAAGGCTCATGATTCAGCCTGTGATCCCGCCAATAAATGGTGATAGAATCAATCTCTTTCGGTCTTTCTTCCATTTTTTCAAGTAATAACTTTACATCTCTATATCTTCCTCCCACCATTCAACCCACAGCATGGCCTTTTTTTGATCCATGTGATAACATCTCTTGAATCAATTTGCTCTTCTCTATCTCCAGGCCTTTTTAGTTCACCTTAGAACCCCAAGATTAGTAAAACGAACTTGCCCAACTGGCTTTCTCAATTTTCAGATATGCCCGATTCTTTACTAGCGTCGGTGACCTTTCAAGAATGTAAATCTAGTAATCTAGGTCCACTCCTGTGTAAGGAGCCCTAGGCTTCATCATATATTTATGGCTCTCAAGTCCCAGAGACCTGGCCTCTGCCCCCTCTCTCGTCTACCTCCCAGTGCTCTCACCATAATACTTCTCATGTCAACTTTGCAATACTATTCAATCCTTTGGTATCCCTAAATGTCCCTCCTGGATCATGAATTTGATTCTGCCGGGAGCATTCCTCCGTCCTTCAATTCTACCAGCCTCCCTAAATGTCAAGCTTCCTTTCAGATACCTGTTCTTTCAGGACACACTTCTTAAAACAGCTCCCCCCTCAGCCCCACCCCTGTTCAGATTTGGGTTATAGAATGAACATAATACTTTTCACGGTAAAAAGGAGTAGAGCTTGATAGTGGAGGGTTATGTTCTGATCGGAAGCCGCTGCCATGAAGAAACTTGTTTGCAGGCTAACAGGCTAACTAGATGCAGGCATCTCTGTGGTTGGTATGGGTGGAGATTTAGCTTTCTCTACTGAGTCCTAAATTGGAAGTGGGGGCAAAAATTATGGAAGCTATCAGTTATTAATCAAATTCTGGCCATTTTGAGTCAATCACTACAAAGGTTGTTGTTTGGATTCCTGGGTTGGTTGCTTCATGTTGTGGGTCAGAGTTCTTTTATTTTGTGTGTTTTTGGTTGTCATTTTTTGTTTTTGTTTTTGTTTTTTTTAACTGTACTGCACAGCCTGTAGGATTTTAGTTGACTGATCTGGGAGGGATTGAATCCAGGACCCCAACAGTGAGAGTGCCAAGTCCTAACTGGACTGCCAGGAAATTCCCCAGCATTCTATTTCCATATATATAAGCTGGCCATTGTCCATTTATTTCAGTATCTCATGATGATACTTGTATGTATCTACCTCCTTTACTTTAAAAAAAAATAGTAAAATAAAATAAAATAGTAAAAGAAACTTCTTGAATTCATCTTGGTCAAGGGCATAATGTGTGTGGAAACATGTTCTGCTTTTGGAAGGCGTTTTAGCATAAGAGACACAGAAATAAGTATATGCATCAGGCTGGGGTTCCAGGAGATGTGATCAGAAGAAGCCACCTTCCTGGAGAACAGTGGGAAATGCCAGATCCTCCACGTTCATCAGGCTTGGAAATCTGCTGGGAGGTTAAAGTCAGCACAGTGGCTTTGGAATCACTTTGCCAAACTTTGTTTTCTTTGACAGCAGTACCACATCTAAGGCTTGGATTTGAGGGCTGGTGAAATGGGAAGTGGATCGTCTGCTCACATAGCTGCAATTAATACCCAGACTGTTCTGGGATACCCTCAGATTCCAAGTGCCATAGGGCTCCCTCATATACAGTGGAGACACAGAACGATGTCTCCACTAAAAGAATGCTTGGGTATCACCTAACCTGCTTTCTACCACCTCCTTGTAGAATTCTTTAAAAAAAAAAAAAAAACTAGGTGAGGAAACAGATTTAGAAAATATATTGGTTTTCTGTGGCAGCTATAACGAATTATCACAAACTTAGTGGTTTAAACAACACAATTGAATTTGTTCACAGTTCTGGAGGTCAGAAGTCTGGGTGGGCTTGATGAGGTTTTTTTCTCAGGGTATCACAGGGCCAGAAAGTAAGCATTGGCTAGCTGGAGCTCGTCTCTGCAACCTCTGGGAAGAATCTGCTTCCAAAGTCTTTCAAGTTATTGGCAGAAGTCAGTTCTGTGTGGCTGTAGGTCTGAGGTTCCGGTTTCCTCCCTGGCTGCTATCCAGGGGCCACCCTCAGTCCCTTCTCAAATGGCCCTCCATCTCCGGAGCAGCAAGAGCATATGGAGCCCTCTCATGCTCCAGTCTCTCTGACTCCCCCTTCTGAGCTTTAAAGGACTCATGTGACTGGATCTGGTCCACCCAGATAATCTCCTCACGTTAAGGCCAATTGACTTGGAGCTTTAGTTATATCTGAAGAATTCCTTCACAGAAATCTGGAGATTAGTGTTTAATTGAATGAATAACCAGAGGACAGGACTCCCAGAGAGGCCATCTTAAGATTTGCTTACTACATGTTTTATATTACAAAGAAATTCTGAGCAGAGAGAGACTCTTGAACCGGTTCTAGGTAATGTGTAATTATTACGTAAAGGCGGAGAAAAAAGATGAACATTTTTCTGACCATCTATACATTCATTGTTAAAAAAAAATTCCTATTTCACATGTACATAGTCAGAGCCACAATAAATTCTATTTCACACACACACACACACACACACAAAAATTCCTGAAGGTATAGGGACTTCGTTCTCATTTGCAAAAAAAAAAAAAATCCAAGGCAGATATTCTGATTGGTGGGTGGCCTTCCTCTACCCAGTGATGCAGAGACCCCCAGGTTCCATCCGTGTTGTAGCTCCCCACTTTCCTAGGGCCATCGCCTGCATCCAATTGGTGCAAGATGAGAGAACAGGAAGGACATGCATCTCCTCTTCAAGCCTTTGTCTAGCGGAATCACACATTATTTACAATCATTCCCTTGGTGTCAACTAGTCACTTGACTGTGCCAAATTGTCAGGATGCTTGGAAATATAGTCTAGCTGTGTATTAATGAAGAAGAAGTGGATTGGTGAATAGTAGTAGTCTCTGCTTCAACCTACTGTGTGCTGGCATCTTACATAATTCTCATTTAATTAACACCACAGCCCCGAGAGGTATATTGGTCTACTCAACAGAACTGGAAACTGACAGCCAGAGATAGAATTTTCGCACGGTTCCACAGCTGTTATGTGAAGGACCTAAGCTAGGGTCTATATCCTCTTTGACTCCCAAACTCTGTTTCCAGTTTGACATATTAGTTCTTCTATAGAGTGTTTAGAGATTAAGCTCTTGTTTAGGGAAGGGTTGCTTGAATTATAATTTGATTATCATGGCTGGTTTTCTCCAAGTGAATCAGAGTTACCTAAGTGGGTTGTTTGAAATCATTAGTTTCTAATCCCACCCACTAAAGTTTCATTCAGCCAGTCTGGGAGTGGGAGGGGAAGCAGAAATCTACATTAAAGTGAGCGTCTTGGGTTATTCAGATGTGTTGAAATGTTTGTAATATGCCATTGCAGCCCGCTCTTCTGGGATAGGGAACATGAAGAGGTGAATTCCCACTTGTGGTCTGGTAAAGGGCCCCTCACTAGGATTTTGGGTTCTGATCTGTTTATGAAATTCTGGGGCTTCTCCAGAGTATCTTTCCCTGCCCTACTCCAAGGAATGAGGTCACTGGGAGGGATTTTTTTTTAATGATAACAACACGGCTGAGTGAGGCCAATTGCATGCCTGTCTAATTATTCTATTCTCTGCCCAAAGCCCACCCATCTGAGCCCTGCAGTGCTCAGCTTGGGGTCACTGTTGGACTCCTCTAACAGCCTCCTTCAGATGCGTACAACTTGAACCCAACTTCCTATCATCTGTGAAATCTCATGTCATTGGTGGTGTTCCTTGCCTGCGTAGCTTGTTAAGCCGATTTCTCACCCTGTCTTCGCTGAGGATGAAATACTTGCAGGCTTGTGTTAGAAGGACCTGAGAAGGAAGAAAAGCAAGATGCTGCCTGCTGTTGGGAGCTTGCAGCCTCGTAATGGTAGGGTAAACCTACCATTAATGAGAGGAGTAGTGTTTACAGAAGGAGTTTACATATTAGCTTATTTACTTCTCACAAACAACCCTGAGGAACTGGCAAAAACCAAGGCTCAAATTTAAGTAAATTAGTTAAGATGACTCAACTGGTATTTGAATCCAGGTCAGTTTGATTCTAAAGCTCATGTTCTGAGTTACTTTGAGCAGTAGATTGAAGGAATATGTCCATACCCTAATCCCCCAGAACCTGTGAATGTGACCTCTGAAATAACGAAGGTGCAGGTCTTGAGATGAAGAGATCATCCTGGACTATCCAGGTGGGTAACAAGTGTCCTTATAAGGGACACACAGAGGAGAAACAGATACAGAAGAGATGTGACAGCCAGGCAGAGATCGGAGCGGTGATACAGCTACAAGAAAAGCAGTGCTGATAGTCACCAGAAGCTGGAAGGTGTAAAGAACATTTTGTCCCCTAGAGTGTGGAGGGCCCTACAACACCTTGATTTCAGATTTCTGTACTCCAACACTGCAAGAAAATAAGTTTCTGTGTTCTAAGCTACTGGTTTGTGGCAGGCTTTTGTTTTTAACAGCGGTCACAGGAAACTAATACACTCTATTTAATGTCATCAAAATCCTCAGGGAACATATAATTCAAGGATAAATTATGTTGTGTGCTGAGAGATTAAAAAATTTTGAAAATCAGAGCAAGAGATCACTGAAATTGGGGATCAGTTGGGCCTATGTAATTATCTGCTAGCACCTCTCCCTGTATCAGGCTTCCATCATCATCACCTTCATCATTTCTGTTACTGTTGACTGCTTAATATGTGCTGGGCACCAGACTAAGTGCTTTTACTGCATCACCTCCGATAAAACTCCCGTCAGTTCTATGAGGTAAGTACTGCTGCTGCTGCTAAGTCGCTTTAGTCGTGTCCGACTCTGTGTGACCCCATAGACGGCAGCCCACCAGGCTCCCCCATCCCTGGGATTCTCCAGGCAAGAACACTGGAGTGGGTTGCCATTTCCTTCTCCAATGCATGAAAGGGAAAAGTGAAAGTGAAGTTGCTCAGTCGTGTCCGACTCTTAGTGACCCCATGGACTGCAGCCTACCAGGCTCCTCCGTCCATGGGATTTTCCAGGCAAGAGTACTGGAGTGGGGTGCCATTGCCTTCTCCGGAGGTTAAGTACTACTTTAGCCTATTTTTCAGATGAGAACCCTGAGGCTCAGAAAGGTAATTTCCCACCTGTGGTTGTACAATGAATAAGTGCCCGTGGGAGGCGGGAACTCAGGTCTGTCTTGCTCCTGAGTCTTGGCTTAAGCAGTTTCCTTCACCATCTTCCCTTTTAGTAAATTCTTACACATGCTTCATCATTGTGATTAGGGCTCCACCATTTGGGGAGGCCGGGGCCAGAAGGGTGGACTCAGCGTGGTCTCTGTGAGCCTGAGTCCTCTAGGGTATAGCGTGCCTCTCCAGGCCACGGCAGGCGTGACTCCGCAGACGTTTGTTAATAGACAGGATGACAGCTGAGCTCAGGCTGCCTCACAGCCGTTGGAGAAGCATGTGACATCCTCTCGGAGGTAAGTCACCGGTTTCTGCATTGTGTTATTAGGCTGCTACACTGTGTGAGAGAAAGCAGGTGAGCACTGCCTCTCGCCCCTGCCTCACCCACAGGGAATGAAGGTGTGACGTGTAGATCCCCGTGAAGGGAATGGGGAATCTGGACTGAAGCTCCCTCTGGGCTGGTGGTGATCTGGACTGACTGACCCTGTCCCAGTCTCTGTTCAGCTAGAGAAAGAGGACACAAGGCTAGATTTTCATTTCTGTTTCTTTTTTGGAAGCTGTCAATGTTATGGATTAAGACCCAGGTAAACTATCCACAGTGCAAGAGAGAATGGAAAATCCTTGGCCCTGACTCTGACAGAAAGCCTGGTTTTAGAATTTGAGAAGGTGATTGGATCTAGTTTGCTTTTCTCCAAGTAGGGGAGAGACAAGACAGAGTGCCAAGCTGAGGGGCTAAAGGTAAGACATCTGGTTTTGCATTTTGTTGCAGCCAAGAGGTGTGGTTTTCTCTCTGCCCCCACTCCCCCCTCCTTCCGCAGAATGGGGTTCCATGAGGCCAGCCTGTTGATTTCTTTTACACGTGTATGGAATTGACATCTTCTATCCCTTCCAGTGTGGAATTAACTTTGTGAATAATCTGTGAAGCAGCCCAATCAAAAAGATTTCCTTCGTTTATAGGATTTTCTCTATTTGTCAGCAGAGGTAGGAACCCCACAGAAGGTTTGTTAAAGAGCCATAGACGAGTTCTAGATGGCCCTACTTGCAGAGGGTAAGTGCACTTGACTTCTATATTTTTTTTTTGGTAATACCCTTTCCTAGTCTTCAGAGATTCAAGTGTGATTGAAATTATATTTACCAAGTTTAAGCATACTGATACCTTGAAAGAAGTAAATGTAAGACAACAAAAATATATAGAATTTTATGCAGTAAACATAAACTCAGGAAAGTTCCATTTATTCAACAAAATTTTGTTGCACCCCTACTGTTTATCAAATTCTAGGAATATGGAAAAGAATGAGTTTGCCTTCAACTTGCTCCATCTGTTTGGGGAAACCATGGTGCAGCTGTTGAAAATCGTACTTTCTGGTGAGATTACTTAATGGTTTCTCCAAAGTGGAGAAAAGTTAATTAAAGAATGACAGAAATAAAAGTGAGGAAGCCAGAAAGTAGCTGGATTTACTACATGATATGCTATAGCCAATATTATTTTGAACTAAATTGCAAGAGAACAGTGCAATAAGAAAAGTGATATGAAATGTCTATGAAAATACTGTGGAATAAGCCCAGGAAGGATGGACAGTGTTCCAGTGGGTCCCTCTCTAAGTAAAAACAGAGCTGCTGCTGCTGCTAAGTCGCTTCAGTCATGTCGGACTCTGTGCAACCCCATAGACGGCAGCCCACCAGGCTCCCCCATCCCTGGGATTCTCCAGGCAAGAACACTGGAGTGGGTTGCCATTTCCTTCTCCAATGCATGAACGTGAAAAGTGAAAGTGAAGTTGCTCAGTCATGTCCGACTCTTCTCGACCCCATGGACTGCAGCCCACCAGGCTCCTCTGTCCATGGGATTTTCCAGGCAAGAGTACTGGAGTGGGGTGCCCGTTGCCTTCTCCGAAAAACAGAGCACAGATGTTAAATTGTCAAAGTGGGATGGGAAGCCTTTATCAAGTAATAGTCAATAGAAAGTTAAAAATCAGTCTTAGTGATTTATTCAATGCCACCTCTTGCCATCTTTTTTTTTTTTTTTTTTTGCTGGTTTCTTGGATTTTATTGTCCACTTGGTACAAGGCACAGGGTTATGGGGTGTGAGGAAGGCTTTCAATATGGCCTGGATAGTAAAGAGTGGAATTCTCTCAACTTCCTTATTGGTGTTTTGCTGTTTTGATGTGTTAGTCGACTCAGTTGTGTTGAACTCTTTGTGACCCCCATGACCTGTAGCATGCCAAGCTCCTCTGTCTATGGGGATTCACCAGGCAAGAATACTGGAGTGGGTTGCCACACCCTTCTCCAGGGAATCTTCCCAACCCAGGAATCGAACCTGAGTCTCTTAAGTCTCCTGCAATAGCAAGCGGGTTCTTCACCACTAGAGTCACCTGGGAAGCTGTTTCGATATTAAAAACCAAACTGCTTCTGTTGGCAGCAGCCTCCTTAGTCTTGTGGTGGGGGAGGGGGGCTCCAATGAGCCTAGCACCTTGGAAGACAGCCTAGCCACTGGTGGTAGTCACTCAGGATGGGGGCCTGCAATTGGTTTTGCCAGGCTGGCCACCAGGCTGCTGCTTTCCCACAGCTTTCTGAGCCAGGTCACAGGTGATCATGCCAGTTAGGGCCTGGGAAGTCTCCGAGTGCTCAGAGGACTCCAACTCTGTGATCATGAATAGGAGAGTGGACTTGCAGGAAAAGAAGCTAGCCCATCTGTGTTCCAGGTCTGCTGTGGGGAGACTTGTGTCATGGGGAGATGGTTTCCCCAGGGTACTCCATACTTCTGCAGGAGCTGTTAGGGAAATGGAGCCCAGGAAGTGCTGCTAGGACTCATGAGTGGCCACGAGCAAGCTGCTGGAGGGAATGGTTGGCATGCTCTTGTTTGCGGGTTGGTGGAAACCTTGGCCACAGCACTTCGCTGGCCTTGGGGTGTGATATTGGATGGCAGCAGGGATGGGTGCGGGTGGGGGAGAGGGGGAGTAAGCCATGGAGCCCATCTGGGTAGGAGAAAGCAGGCGCTGCTCCACAAACCAGATGCTTGGGGTTGCCATCATTTTGAAATTGATAAATTGGGCATCAGTTCAGTCACTCAGTCATGTCCAACTCTTTGCGACCCCATGGACTACAGCAGGCCAGGCTTCCCTGTCCAACACCAACTCCCAGAGCTTGCTCAAACTCATGTCCATCAAGTCAGTGATGCCTCTAACCATCTCATCCTCTGTCATCCCCTTCTCCTCCCACCTTCAATCTTTCCCAGCATCAGGGTCTTTTCAAATGAGTCAGTTCTTCACATCAGGTGGCCAAAGTACTGGAGTTTCAGCTTCAGCATCAGTCCTTCCAATGAATATTCAAGACTGATTTCCTTTAGGATGGACTGGTTGGATCTCCTTGCAGACCAAGGGACTCTCAAGAATCTTCTCCAACACTACAGTTCAAAAGCATCAATTCTTCTACGCTCAGCTTTCTTTATGGTCCAATTCTCATATCCATACATGACCACTGGAAAAACCTTTGATTAGACAGACCTTTGTTGGCAAAGTAATGTCTCTGCTTTTTAATATGCTGTCTAGGTTGGTCATAGCTTTTCTTCCAAGGAGCAAGTGTCTTTTAATTTCATGGCTGCAGTCACCATCTGCAGTGATTCTGGAGCCCCCCAAAATAAAATCTGTCACTGTTTCCATTGTTTCCCCATCTATTTGCCACGAAGTGATGGGACCAGATGCCATGATCTTAGTTCAGAAAGTAAACCTGATGCCTTTATGGGAGATGAAGCCACTTTCGTGCTCTGGATAGGATCACCTCTGTGGGAGAATGTTACATTTTTTTCTTAAAGGCAAAATGTTTGTAGGTTTTACCTCTTTACTTTGTATTTACTTTTAAAGTTGCACTTGTTCACCTATCAGTATTATTAAATCTGATATTTGGGATACTTTTTCTATAATAAAACATTCTCTTTTGAAAAAAGAATCATACTTTCAAAGAATTTGGGGAGCCTAATGTGTAACTCTATACTGATGACACTTAAGCACATAAAAAATTAGAAGGACATTTTTCAAAATGTTAAAATGGATTGTTTTCGAATTATGGAATTGCAGGATTATTCTTCCTGTTTTTCAACGTTTTCTAGATTTTCTAAAGTAAGTTGCACGATTTTGATAATTAGAGAGAGAAAGATGTCATTAAGAAAATGATTGCACCTGATTAGCTGCAGCCCATGCTCTCTGTTGCCAGCTGATCCTCTGCCTTTGGCAAGAGATGAATTTCATGAGCCTGTAAGCCCTGCCAGGAAAAGTGCAATTACCCAGAACGAAGCCACCCTGGGGCCTGGCCAGTCCCCGGTGGAGGGAGGGACGATGCAGAGAAGCCCATCTGGAGAGGGGCTGCATTGTATCTCAGGGATACCCCAAAACTGTGCCCACCTACAGATTCCTAGGCGGCATCCTAACTTAAAGGTGAATTGCTGGTGCTTGACTGCCAGCCGGTTAAACGCTGCCTTGACTGGGGGGCTGTGTACTCGTCTTGAAGTGCAAGGAAACATGGCTGGGCAGAAGCTCAGATGGGTCTGCACCTGCCTCAGGGCTGCCAGAGAGCATCACGCTTCCCTCCTAACAAGGATCAAGCTGCCTGATTAGAAGTTCAGGCTTCCGACAGAGTGTGTTGGAGACTAGGATTCCCTCCTGCTGTGTAGTCTAGCGCTGTTCCACTCCGACCAGTGACATCTGCAAGACCAAGGGGAAAGGCAGGAGCTCGGGGTCTTGGGCAGATTTGCTGAATCAGACTCCGCATTCCAAGAAATCCCCAGGTGACTTCAGAGCACAGCTGCCTTTGCATAGCTCTGCCACAGTTACCTCTCAGGTGGGTAAGCCTCAGCTGGTCTGCAGGGGGAGGGGATACAGGCAGGAAGAGGGTGTCCTGAGGGTCCTGAGGAGCCCATGGGAAGCCTCGCCTTCTGTCAGGTGGGCTGAAAGCAGAAGCAGCTTTGGAGGCCAGGCCCAGACTACTGGAGAGATCCCTGATAAGCGTCTGCTTCTGTGATTTAGGGCAAAGGAGGCTGGGCAAGAGCCCATTCCAGGGCAACCTTCTCTAGGAATGTGCAGGGCTTACTGGATAATCTCTCCCTGTCTCTCGTGGGGTCTCTGGAGCCTGGTAAGAAGCAGAGGCATTATTTTCATTTTCCAGATGGTTTTGGGGGGATGGGGAGGAGGCAAGCTGGGATGCTGCCAGCTACTGAGAAAGCTAGAGCTCTTGGTGTAATGGGGCCAGCTGCTCTTGGGCCAGATAGGAAGGCTGTGTCCAGACACACCATCCTTCCAGATCTCCAGACACTAGCCGTTGGGCTGCCAGAATCTCTCAAGGGCTGCTGAGAGTTACAGACTCCTGGCCACTTTCAGTTTTTTGAGGGGTGGTGGTGGTAGTTTCCAATACATTAAAAGTCCTGGGGAAAAAAGCTTAAATGCTATAGTATTTTAAGAAGTATTTACAATTTAAAACTTAATATTTAAAAACATTATGGATTTAACACTGTATTAGCTTGCAAGGGCTGCCATAGCAAAGTACTACAAAGTTGGTGGCTTGAACAGCAGAAATTGTCTCACACTTTGGAGGCTGGAAGTTTAGGATCAAGGAGTCTAAAGTGCTGCCTTCTTGGAGGCCTCTCTGTTCGGTTTGTAGCTGGCCATCTGCTCCCCGTGTTACTGTCACATGATCCTCTCTGCGTTTGTGTCCATTTGTTCTTGTTAAAATACTTATTTACTTGAACGCACCAGGTCTCACTTGCAGCCCAGGGATCTTTAGTTCAGCATGTGAACTCTTGGTTGCAGCATGCGGCATCCAGTTCCCTGGCCAGGGTTTGAATGCAGGGCCCCTGCCTTGAGAATGCGTAGTCTTAGCCACTGGACCACCAGGGAAGTCCCCAGCTGTTCTTTTCTTACAAGGACACCCGTCAGATTGGATTAGGGCCCACCCTAGTGCGTCATTTTAACTTTACTTCTTTAAAAACCCTATTTCAAAATACGTTATATCCTGAAGCCCTGGGGGTTCAGAGTTTTTGGAGAATACAAGTCAGCTTGTAACAGACATTTGGAAATAACATCAAAAGGCTAAAATAAAGCCCTTTCATGAATGTAAGACCCAGGCCCCATGGCCCTCCTTTCCCCACCCTGTCTTGTATTCTCCTCATAGGCCAGCCAAGTAGGCAGCCTAAGGTATCTGATATTTCCTGGGTTTGTTGTATGTGGGGGTGGACACAGGGAGAAAAGTTCTCTCCCCAGCTCTGCGCCCGCCCCCCCCACACATCCTTCACCTACTCTGGCTGCTTTCTGCCCTCTAAACCACTCTCGACTACTGTCCTCATGGGGACCCCAGAAGATTTCCCATTTTGGTGGGAAAATCTGAGGGCTGGGCTTCAGCCAGTGCCCATGACTGTGGCCAGGATTCTGTTGCCCCCATGCTCAGGACGTGCATAAAGAGAGCCCACCAACACACTATCTTCTGGCCCTGAAGATGTTCCACACACTGAAAGTGGTTCCCTGGGGCATTATTCAGTAATCGCAAAATGCCCATCTGTGCTGGGAGACCTGATCTTCAGACAGGCACATGTTCCAAGTCTTTTAAGTCCTGTCTGAAGCCACCTATTATAGGTTGAACTCTGTCCCCTAAAGACATATTGGAGTCCTAACCTCAAGTACATCAAATTTGACCCTATTAGAGAAAAGAGTCTTTACAGAGGTAATCAAGTTAAAATGAAGTTGTAAGAGTGGGCCCTAATCCAATATAACTGGTGTCCTTATAAAAAGGGGAAATTTGGATACAGGTATGCGGAGAGGGAAGCTGGCCATCAGTAGGCTGAGGAGAGAGGCCTGGAACAGATCCTTCCCTCTTGGCGCTCAGGAGGATTCTTGATTTCCAAGATGGATTCCCCAGAACTGGGAGACATCGATTGTTGTGTAAGCAGCCAGTTGACAGTTCTTTCTTACAGGGGTCCTAGCAAACTGATTTACTTTCTGTGGTAACTCCTACCCACCACCTCTTCTCTCCTTATTTGCTCAGCACTCTTTCCATACAGACTTGACTTGTGCTAGGCCTTGTTCCATCCCTGCTAGCGGTGCCCTGCTGAATTATGTGACATTGGATCTCTTCAATGGCCCTGAGCTTCCTGAGGGCAAAGACCAAGATTATGTTCATTTAAAAAATTCCACTGACCCTTGCCCAGTTCTGGCCAGAACACCAATAAAGCCATGTTGATCTGAAGCACCTTCCTCCCTCTTTACTGCTGCCACAAACTTTCTGGCATGGTTAGATTGAGAGGCTGAGCCTAATGATGGTGAATAATGGAATTCTAACTGAGCTATTTCAAATCCTAAAAGATGATGCTGTGAAAGTGCTGCACTCAAGAGGCCAGCAAATTTGGAAAACTCAGCAGTGGCCACAGGACTAGAAAAGGTCAGTTTTCATTCCAATCCCAAAAAAAGGCAATGCCAAAGAATGCTCAAACTACCGCACAATTGCACTCATCTCACACGCTAGCAAAGTAATGCTCAAAACTCTCCAAGCCAGGCTTCAGCAGTATGTGAACCGTGAACTTCCAGATGTTCAAGCTGGTTTTAGAAAAGGCAGAGGAACCAGAGATCAAATTGCCAACATCTGTTGGATCATTGAAAAAGCAAGAGAGTTCCAGAAAAACATCTACTTCTGCTTTATTGACTATGCCAAAGCCTTTGACTATGTGGATCACAAGAAACTGTGGAAAATTCTTCAAGAGATGGGAATACCAGACTACATACAACAATACCAGTACTTGCCTCCTGAGAAACCTGTATGCAGGTCAAGAAGCAACAGTGAGAACCATAGAACAACAGACTGGATCCAAACTGAGAAAGGAGTACGTCAAGGCTGTATGCTGTCACCGTGTTTATTTAATTTATATGCAGAGTACATCATGTAAAATGCTGGGGTGGATGAAGCACAAGCTGGAATTAAGATTGCCGGGAGAAATATCAATTACCTCAGATATACAGATGACACCACCCTTCTGGCAGAAAGTGAAGAGGCACTAAAGAGCCTCTCAATGAAAGTGAAAGAGGAGAGTGAAAAAGCTGGCTTAAAATTCAACATTCAAAAAACTAAGACTATGGCATCCAGTCCCATCAGTTCATGGCAAATAGATGGGGAAACAATGGAAACAGTGACAGACTACTTTCTTGGGCTCCAAAATCACTGCAGATGGTGACTGCAGCCATGAAATTAAAAGGCACTTGCTCCTTGGAAGAAAAGCTATGACCAACCTAGACAGCATATTAAAAAGCAGAGACATTACTTTGCCAACAAAAGTCTGTCTAGTCAAAGCTATGGTTTTTCCAGTAGTCATGTATGGATGTTAGAGTTGGACCATAAAGAAAGCTGAGTGCTGAAGAATTGATGCTTTTGAACTGTGGTGTTGGAGAAGACTCTTGAGAGTCCCTTGGACTGCAAGGAGATCCAACCAGTCCATCCTAAAGGAAATCAGTCCTGAATATTCATTGGAAGGACTGATGCTGAAGCTCCAATACTTTGACCACCTGATGCAAAGAACTGACTCATTTGAAAAGATCCTGATGCTAGGAAAGATTGAAGGCAGGAGGAGAAGGTGATGACAGAGGATGAGATGGTTGGATGGCATCACTGACTCAATGGACATGAGTTTGAGCAAGCTCAGGGAGTTGGTGATGGACAGGGAAGCCTGGCGTGCTGCAGTCCATGGGGTCGCAAAGAGTCGGACACCACTGAGGGACTGAACAAGTGCAGTCCTTCTGAGTGGGCCTGGGCACAGCACTGCATCTGTTAGGCCGAGAGTTCTTGAGACTTGGTCTCTCTGCCCTTCCAGTCTGATTCTGAGAACAAGCCCTGTTGGGAGTGGACTGTGTCACTGTGAGCTTGAAAGGACATCCAGGAAGCCCTGGGCTCTGGATGAGACCTCTGTGGGTGTGAAGTGGGGTGGGGAAAGGGGAGGCCTGGTTGGGTTCCTGAGCCTTTGCTGCCCCCTCCTGGAAGCCGCATCTAGGTCCCAGAGCGTAAGCTGTCACAGAAACCCAGCTCTCCTCCAGCGTCCACGCCACCCTCCACCTCTCTGCAGGCCCTTCTCGGAGTGTATATCGTTTGAACTTTGACAATGACATCCTCAAAGTCTGGAGTACTTCTGCTCTGTCCTGAGGGGCAGCCCTTGCAGCTGTGCATTGCGTTGGAGGGATCTGGGGAGCCAGGAGCCTGGGAGGAAGACACTCAGGGGCCCCGAGAGAGCAAGAGGAGCAAGGAGGTGGGTAGGAGCAGCTGTTTCGGAGGCAGGGAGGGGCTGAGACTTGTGATCCCAGTGGAGGGAGTCTGCTCTGAGGATCCTGGTTGGATTTGACTTAACCCAGGCCTGGCCCTCTGGCTGGTGACTAAAGTGTTCTGGGGATCCAGGGTGGGAAGTGGTTACACTGACCTGAAGGGAAGGAGAGGCAGTGTAGAGAAGGGACCCCTGAATTATTAACAGGCTCTGAAGAGTGAACAGAGAAACTCACACAGAGGTGCAGGCCTCAAAGCCGCTCACAGCCCCTCCTGGCCCCGCATGTGAAGGCACAGCCTGGGGCTGGGGAGATGCTGGCTGGCTTAGTCACTGAGGATGGGCTCCAGGGAGGCGCCACGGGCCAAGGGCATTTTAAAGAATAGGCCAGGTCAGGAGATTGGCAGGAAAACACATTTGAAATATTAACTCCAGTATTTCCCCCTACCGCTATCTCCGTCCTTCCCTGCATGCCAGCGCCCCCACCCCCATACTTGAACTCTCAGCAGCCATCCTCCGGCCCCTGGGCCCCAGGTGAGGAATGTAACAGAGGAAAGCAGGCCTGTCTCGGGTTCTAAAAGCCTGAAGCCGCTCCTGAGTGGACAGGACTCTGCATGCAGCCAAAGCATTTTGGACCTGGTGGGTTTGGCAAGAGGGTTCACCTGGGTGTGGGAAAAGGTATCTCTGGGGTGGGGGAAGGGAGGGAGAAGGAAGGCAGTGCGGTACAGAAGTGGGGGTTCTGACGGAGGGGAACGTCCTGTGAACTAGGAGGAGGCCTGGGGGCCCCGAAGAGGAAGTGAGTCGTGTGGTGTGGCTCAGGCACAAGTGACACCTTGGCCCTCAGTGTGTCCCGTCGCAGCGTGGTTCAGAGAGAGGCACGTTCCTTCCTGAGATGGCCGTGACGGTGGCAATGGCGCTTCAGCCTTTGGAGGAACACGGCCTTGAAAGGAGGGCCCGTGTTGCAGAGGCTGTGGGCTGAGGGTGATGGCTCAGTGGGCGAGTGGGCGGCTGCACTGCCTCCCTCACTGGGTGCCTTCACAGGGTCTGTGTGGTTGGTGGGATTGCAGAGCTCCCTTCCCCTTCCTGAGCCATTCTCCCGTCCCCTGGTTAGTCAGTCAAGCACCAATCTAATACAGCGGGGAGGCGACTCGGCCAGTGGAATTAAGGTAACCAACTAGCTGACTTAAAGACATCAGCCTGGATTACCCAGGTGGGCCCAATGGAGTCAAGCAGAAGTGGAAGGCAGAGTCCACGAGAGAGAAGCATCAGACGCTGAGTCAGAGATGGAGGATTTGCTGTCTCTTTGCTTGTGCAAAAGAGCCCGGGTGCAAGGCTCAGAGAGAGACCTTTAGGAGCTAGAGGTGACCCTGGTGTTCAGCCAGCCAGGCAATGGGGAACTCAGTCCCTTGACTGAGTTGGGCCAAAAACCTGATGTGTTTGGAAGACAATTCTTCCCTAAGATCTCTGATAATAGTGTTGCTTGGCCGACACCTGATTTTAGGCCCAGGAAACCCGTGTTGGACTTCTGACCCACCCAAACCGTGAGTTAATGTATTTGCATTGTTTTAAGCCACAAAGTTAGTGGCAATTTGTTCTAACAGCAATAGGAAATGTTTGGATGGTGAGCCTGCAGTTGAGCAGGTCACAGAGTAAGTGACAACATGCGGCCACGTCCACACACACAGGCAACCAGACTCGCTGAGGACCCCGTCCCTCAAAGCTTAGGGGAACTTTGACGAAATCCCAGGTTTGGGAGGTGGGTAAGTTCCAAGTGGAGATTACATTTCTGCCACATCGGTGGGATGGGGCTGAAAACAAATTAAATTCAGTGATAGGAAAAAAGTATGTGTTCTGCACACCTGTGGCCTGAAGAGTTTGACGGAGTAAGAATACATGTTTCCTGAGTGGGAGAGCTTCTTTGTCCAGGTCAGCATTTTCAAGGAAAGGAGCCAGGAAGAGAGAGGCAGAAAGAGGCGGGCGCTCTGAGGCAGGTCTGCAACCCACCCACAGCCTGTGCCCACGGAACCTTCCAGGGGCCCAGACAAGAATGTCAGTGTGCTCTTTGAATGGCTGGGCTTATGCTGGTGAAGCACTGGGGCCTTGTCGCTGCTTGGGAGGAAGTGCCAACTGTCTGAGGGTTCTCAAAACTGCCCAAGTTTCTGCCTTGCCTGGCTTCTCAGCTCGGAAGCATCAGGTGTTCCTGGTCCCTTTTCTGAGCAAACCCGGCAGGCAACTCTGCAAGCAAGAATACTGTAGTGGGTTGCCATTTCCTTTTCCGATTCATCTTCCCAACCCACAGATTGAACCTGCATCTCCTGCATTGGCAGGTGGATTCTCTACCCCTGAGCCAACTTCCAGTTAAAAAATAAGTCATGGGGGTGTAAGTACAGCACAGTAACTATAGTGTTTTCTTTTTTTCCTCTAGTTTAATTGAGATATAATTGCCATACAGCACTATATAAGTTTGGGCTTCCTAGGTCCTAACAGTAAAGAACCTGCCTGCCAATGCAGGAGACTTAAGAGATGTGGGCTCAATCCCTGGGTCGGGAAGATCCCCTGGAGGAGGGCATGGCAACCCACTCTAGTATTCTTGCCTGGAGAATTCCATGGACAGAAGAGTGTGATGGGCTACAATCCATAGGGTCACAAAGAGTCAGACACAACTGAAGCGACTTAGCACACACACAGACTATATGAATTTAAGTGTACAGCATGATTGGACCTGCATATGTCAGGAAATGATCACCACGGTAAGTTTAGTGAAACATCCATCATCTTATATAGATGCAGAATTAAAGACCTAGAAAAAAATTATTTCTTGTGATTGACAACTGAAGATTTATTCTCTTAACAACCTTCCAATGTAACATGTTGTTGTTCAGTCTCCAAGTTGTGTTTGACTGTTTTGTGACCCCATGGACTACAGCCCACCAGGCTGATCTGTCCATAGGATTTCTCAGGTAAGAATAGTGGAGTGGGTTGCCATTTCCTTCTCCAGGGGATCTTCCTGCCCCAGGGATTGAACCTGCATCTCCTGCATTGGCAGGCAGATTCTTTACTAGGGAGCCACCTGGAAGCCCTCCTGTACAGCAGTGTCAATTATATTTTATCATGTAGTACATTTTATTCCTAGTACTTACTTTATAACTGGAAGTTTGTACCTTTTGACCACCTTCATCCAACTTTCCCCTCCGTTCTCCACCTCCCCAGTCCCACCTCTAACCACAAATCTGATCTCTTTTTCCTATGAGTTCATTCATGTGTGTGTCTGAAGTATAACTGACCTACAGTACTAAGTTAGTTCCGGTTATACAACATAGTGGTTTGATATTTCTCTATGTTTCAAACTGATCACTTTAAGTCTAAGTACTCTATGTTATCATGCAAAGATACTGCATAATTATTGACTATATTACCCACACTATACATTTCATTCCTGTGTGGCATCCACTCTGAAACCAGAAGTTCATTCCTGTTCATTTCTTTACCTATTTCTTTTCTCCCCCTCACCTCCACCCCAGCAACCACCTGTGTGGCCTCTGTATCTTTGACCCTGTTTCTGTTTTGTTACATTTGTTTTTAGTATATATATTCCATATATAAGTGAAATCATACAATATTTGTCTTTCTCTGACTTATTTCACTTAGCATAATATCTTCTAGGTCCAGCCATGTTGTCACAAATGGCAAGATTTAATTTTTAATGTCTGAGTAATATTCCTATATATATATATACACACACCACATCTTCTTTATTCATTCACTTATCAGTAGGCACTTAGGTTGCTCCCATACTTGGTTATTATAAATAAGGCTGCATGGAACATATGGGTGCATTTTTTTTTTTTGCATATATTTTTTTCTAATTAGTGCTTTTGCTTTCTTTGGATAAATCCCCAGGAGTGGAATTGCTGGATCTTGTGGTAGTCCTATTTTTAACTTTTTGAGCAATCTCCATACTGTTTTCCATAGTGGCTGCACCAATTTACTTTTTCACCAACAGTGTATGAAGTTCCTTTTTCTCCACTTTTTTTTGCCAACACTTGTTATTTGTTGTCTTTTTTTAATAGTAGCCATTTTGACAAATGTGAGATGATATCACATTGTGGTTTGGATTTGCATTCCCCTGATGATTAGTGATGATGAGCATCTTTTCATGTGCCTGTTGGCCATCTGTATGTCTTGGGAAACGTCTGCTTAGATTGTCTGCCCATGTTTTAAATTGGATTTATTTTTTGTATTGAGTTGTATGAGTGCTTATTATATTTTGGATATTAACCCTTTGTTGTATATATCACTTGCAAATTTCTTCTCCCATTCAGTAGGTGGCTTTTTCATTTTGTTAATAGTTTGGTTCTCTGTGCAAAAGTTTGTTAGTTTGATGTAGTCTCATCTGCTTATTTTTGTTTTTGTTTCCCTTTCTTGAAGAGAGACATCCAAAAAGGTATTACTAAGACTGCTGTCAAAAAAAAAATTGCCTACATTTTCTTCTAGAAGTTGTATTGTTTCACATCTTGTTTTCAAGTCCTTTAGCCCATTCTGAATTAATTTTTGTGCATAGTGTGAGAGAGTAGTCCAGTGTGATTCTTTTGCATGTAGCTGTCCAGTTTTCCGAACATCGTTTACTGAAGAGCTTTCTCCTCCCCATTTTGTGTTCTTGTCTCCTTTATTGTCAATTATTTTGGCTCATATCTGGACTCTACATTCTGTTGATTCATTGATCTATAATGTTTTTCGCCAGTACTTACTGTTTGGATGACTTTGGTCTTCTCTGGTGGCTCAGTGGTAAAGAATCCTGCAAATGCAGGAGACATGGTTTTAATCCTTGGGTCGAGAAGATCCCCCGGAGAAGGAAATGGCAACCGACTGTAGTAGTCTTGCCTGGGAAATCTGATGGACAGAGGAGCCTGTCAGACTACAGTCCATGGTTGCAAGAGTTGGACATGACTTAGCAACTAACAACAACTCTTTGGATGACTGAAGCTTTGTAGGGTAGCTTGAAATCAGGGAGTGTGGTGACTTCAGCTCTGTTCTTCTTTCTCAAGATTATTTTGGCTATCTGGGGGGTCTTTTGTGTTTCCATGCAAATTTTAGAATTATTTGCTCTAGTTTCATGAAAAATGCCTTTGATATTTTGATAGGGATTATACTGAATCTGTGGATTGCCTTGAGTAGTATGCTCATTTTAACAATATTAGTTGTTGCAAACCATGAGCACAGTGTATCTTTCCATCGGTTTGTACAGCCTTCAGTTTCTTCTATCAATATCTTATAGTTTTCTGAGTATAGGTTTTTACCTCCTTAGTTAGAATTATTTATGTTTTAACATCTATTTATTTGACTGCCTCAAGTCTGAGTTGTGGCATGAGGGATCTCTGTTGCATCACATGGAATCTTTTGTTACAGCACACAGACTCTTTAGTTGTGGTGCAAGGGCTCAGGAGTTGCAGTGCACAGACTTAGTTGCTCCAAGGCATGTGGGATCTTAGTTCCCCAAGCAGGGCTCAAATCCAAGTCCCATGCATTGCAAGGTGGATTCTTAACCATTGGACCACCAGGGAAGTCCCCATTCTTTTTGATGTAATTGTAAATGGGATTGTTTTCTCAGTTCTTCTTTCTGAGACTTAGATGTTAGTGTATAGAAATGAAACAGATTTCTGTACGTTACTTTTGTATCCTGTGAGCTTACTGACTTCATTGATCAGTTTCTTGCTGATATTTTCAGCATTTTCTATGTATAGTATCATGTCGTCTGTAAACAGTGATGGTTTTACTTCTTCCTTTCCAACTTGGATGCCTTTGATTGTCCTGGCTAGCACTTTGAATACTAGGAATGGTATCGGAATGTTGAATAAAAGTGATGAGATTAGGCATTCTTGTCCTGTTCCTGATCTCACAAGAAATACTTTCAGATTTTCACTGTTGAGTATGACATTAGCTGTGGGCTTATCATATTTGGCCTTTGTTATGTTGAGGTATGTTCCTTTTGTACGTACTTCATTGAACATTTTAATCATAAATGGATGTTGAATCTTGTCAAAATCTTTTTTTTTTTTTGCATCTGTTATATGATTACATGATTTTTTTCTTCAATTTGTTAATGTGGTATGTTGCATGGACTGATTTGTAGATTTTGAACCATTCTTGTATCCCTGGGATAAATCTCAGTTGTTCATGGTGTTTGATCCTTTTAATGTATGATTGTATTTTTGTTGAAGATTTTTGCATCTATGTTTTTCAGTGATGTTGTCCTATAATTTTCTTTATTTGTGAATTATTTGTTTAGTTTTTGTATCAGGGTGATGCTGGCCTTGTAGAATGAATTGGGGAGCATTCCTTCCTCTGTAATTTTTTGGAATAGTTTGAGAAGTATAGGTGTTGACTCTTTTCTAAATGTTTGGTAGAATTCACCTATGAAGCCATCTGATCCTGGACTTATGCTTGCTGGGAATTTTTTTTTCTTTCTTTTACAGATTCAGTTTCATTACTGATAATTTGTTTATTTGTGTTTTCTATTTCTTCCTGGTTCAGTCTTAGAACATTATACATTTCTAGGCATTTATTAATTTCTTCTAAGTTGTCCATTTTCTTGGTGTGTAATTAATTGTTCATGGTAATCTCTTATGGTCCTCTATATGTCTATAGTATTTGTTATAACTTCTTTTTTTATCTGATGTTATTGATTTGAGCTCTCTTTTTTCCTTGATGAGTCTAGCTAAATTATCTTTTTTTTTTTTTAATCTTTTAAAGATAGCTCTTAGTTTCATGTGTTTTATCTGTTTCTGCTCTGATCTTTATGATTTATTTTCTTTTACTGACTTTGGGCTTTGTTTGTTCTTCTTTTTCTAGTTCCTTTAGGTGTAAGGTTAGATTGTTCATTTGAGATTTTTCTTGCTTTGTGAGATAGGTTTAAATTTACTGAGACTTGTTTTGTAGCCTAGTATGTGAAATATCCTGGAGAGTGTTTCCTGACTATAGTTAATAATAGTGTATTGCATATTGAAAGTTGCTTAGATAAATCTTAAAATTTCTCATCACAAGAAGAAAATGTGTGTGTGTGGTGATGGAGGTAAGTAGACGGTGTATGGTGATCATTTTTCAATGTGTACCAATATCAATTGAACCATTATGCTGTACAATTGAAGCTGACATAATGCTATATGTCAGTTAGAAAAAAAAGTGTCTGGAAAAAGCTCATGGCACTCCTGTGGGTGACCAGGGATGCTAAGGGCTTACTGAGATATATGCTCCTGGTACATGGCTCTGCTGAGGCTCTGGGCTATTTAATGAGCCACCTTACATTCTGTTTGGAGTCCTGAGTAAGGCAGGGTACCTGCTTCTCTGGGAGCCCTGGGAAGGCTTTCAGGAGAAGCTTATCAAGTACTATGGTTTATGGGTAAGGGGATAAACTCCATGATCAGGTGAATTCGGTCCGAATCCTGACTTTCCTTCTTATTAGATGGATAAACTTGCTTCTTAACCTCTCTAGGTAGTTCTTTCCTCATTTCTAAAATAGGGATATTAAGAGTATTTTTTCTTTTTTTTGCTTTGTTGTAAGTCTCTAATGAGATAACCTACATGAAGCAACTGTTAAGTAAGACACACACAAGCAATCTTCCTGTGGTGATACACGAAAGGTCTAGACTGGGAGATCTCACATCTGCTAGGACTCTGAAGTGTTCTATCAGGAGTTAGGGAAGAATATTTACTGGGAGTCAGTGTGTGTTGCTGTGTAGTGACGTTTGTAATTTTTGGCTCTCCATTATCTAAACCTCACTTCCTAATAGCACCTATTACCTTCTCTCTTGGAGACCATACTCCTGGATATGGTTGTGGTGGAGGCAGTGTGCTTTTGCTAAAGAACTCAAAGGGGCCAGATCCTCCCCTCCCTGCCCAGCTGTGGGTAGAGTCCTTGCCTTTGATTTGGCGAGTTAAACCCCCTGTCCTGGAAACTGTCTCTGTCTCTCTGGACTCCTCTTAGCTAGATACAGAGCCTTCCAGATTAATCAGCTTTTCTCTCCCATTTTCTACCCTATTCCCTTTAGTGGGTAGTTCTTCTATTTTATCTTCCACAGTTTCTGTTGAATTTATTGCTTTAGCTATTATAATTCTAACTCCCAAGAGTTCTTTTCTGTTTTCTGATTATCCCTTTCCCTCCCTAAAGATAGCATTCTGTCCTTGTTTCATGGATGTATATTGTCTTAGTCTGTTCAGGCAGCTCTAACAAAAAAACCAATGACTGGATGGCTTATAGCACACAGAAATTTGCTGCCCACACTTCTGAAGGCTGGGAAGCCCAGGATCAGCCTGGTTGCCTTCTGGTGATGGCCCTCTTCCTGGTTCATACCAGCGCCTTTCTGCTGTCTCCTCACATGGTAGAAGAGGCACTGATCTTGTTGATGAAGCCTCCACTCTCATAAACGTCTTCCAAAGGCCCAGTCCCCAAGACTATCATCTTTGGAGGTTAAGATTTCAACATATGAATTTAGAGAGGACATAAATACAAATATTTGGACCATAGTACATATCTTCTCATATTTCAAGGACAGTATTATTTATAGTTTTTTTTTTTTTTCCAAAGTGTTCCTCTGATCCCTTTATGGCCTCTTTCTCATCCTGCTTGAGCTGATTTTATTCTCCTTGTTTGGTCTCTCACCTTTTAAGTGAGACACTATAAAGCTGACTAAAAGATCCCGGGGCATTCCAGCCCTATCGCTCCATAATTAACAATAATCCTAATATTCTTTCTCTGTTGCATGTTTTTTCTCTGCATTTTATTATAATGCTTTCTGTTGTTTGATATGTTCCATTATGTAATGACTATACTTATAATTATCCCATTGTTTTACTGGGAATTAAGTTTTTCCTTTTTTCTCTTTTTGCTTTTAGAGATAAGTTTGCTATATTTTGGGGGGCTCCAAAATCACTGCAGATGGTGACTGCAGTCATGAAATTAAAAGACGCTTGCTCCTTGGAAGAAAAGTTATGACCAGCCTAGATAGCATATTGAAAAGCAGAGACATTACTTTGCCAACAAAGCTCTGTCTAGTTAAAGCTATGGTTTTTCCAGTAGTCATGTATGAATGTGAAAGTTGAGCTTAGCTCAACTTAGCTCAGCTTTAAAGAAAGCTGAGCACCAAAGAATTGATGCTTTTGAACTGTGGTGTTGGAGAAGACTCTTGAGCGTCCCTTGGACAGCAAGGAGATCGAACCAGTCAATCCTAAAGGAAATCAGTCCTGGGTGTTCATTGGAAGGACTGATGCTGAAGCTGAAACTCCAATACTTTGGCCACCTGATGTGAAGAACTGACTCATTTGAAAAGACCCTGATGCTGGGAAAGATTGAAGGCAGGAGGAGAGGGGGACAACAGAAGATGAGATGGTTGAATGTCATCACCGACTCAATGGACATGAGTTTGAGTAGGCTCTGCGAATTGGCGATGGACAGGGAAGCCTGGTGTGCTGCAGTCCATGGGGTCGCAAAGAGTCGGACATGACTGAGACTGAACTGACTACATACGGCTTTTATTTCCACATGAAGCATTGTCTTGAAATGGGTTCTGGGAGTTGAAATGTCAGGTTGTAAGTTTGTGGGCACTTTCATCACTCCTTTCTGTGTGTTGCCAACACAGGCCTAACGTCAGCAGCAACAAATAAGTACAACCCTGAAGCGCATGATTTTCAAGTCAGTCTTTATTGTACCTTGTTTTCAAAGTACACAATAGCACTCATTATTGTTTAAATTAGTCTTTCTTTGGTTACCTGGAGGCGAGGGGGTTAAAGATTCTTTCATATGGAACTGGGCAAATTTAGCATGGAGAAACATGAGGAGGCCCATTGGATACAGAAAAGCTCCTCAGATGACTTTCAGATGGATGCAAACGCAAAATATTCAGTGGGTTCTTAACCCAAGTGCCACGGGCTGGGGTGGGTTGACTCGCTGACATTATATGTAAAGTGTTGTATCCATATGCACTTTAGCAAAGGGAGTGGGGAGGGTCCTTGGCTTTTATCACAAGGCCCTAAAAAGGCTTTGTTGTATGGTGGGAGATTTCTCCCTGAGTGAACAGAAGGCAATACAGGAAGACTCTACGGTGAGACTCCCTTGGTCTGAAATCTTGTTCTGCCAACTGCTAGCTCTGTGATTGTGGGCAAGCTATTAACTTCTCTGTGCTGGGAAGTGGGAAGGATAACAGTAGCAGCTATTTCATAGGGTTGCTGTGGTGATTAAATGAGTTCACACAGGTAAAGCACTTGTATATAAAGATTCATTATGGCTGTGCTGGGTCTTTGTTGCTGGGCATGGACTTTCTCTAGGTGCAGTGAATGGGGGCTACCCTTCATCTCGGTGGCTTCTCTTGTTAGCACAGGCCCTAGGGTGCGTGGCCTTAGGTTGCCTTGTGGCACGTGGGATCTTCCTGGAGCAGGGCTCAAATCTGTGTCGCCTGCATTGGCAGCTGGATTCTTAACACTGGACCACCAGGGACGTCCCAGTAAAGCACTTTTAGTAGTGCCTGGTATATAGTAAATATATAGTAAGTGTCTATTATTCAAAATCAATGGACTCTTCCAACAAAAGGATAGTCTACTTCATGTAGCCCTATCAGGTCAAAAGCTTATAGGTAGTGAGTTCCCTGTCACTTGAGGTACTCATGAAATAGCTAGAAGACAATGGTCAGGGAGGCTCTTGGGAGGACCCCTGAATTAAGAGACACTCTGGGAATTAAAATTCCCCTCTGGGCAGGTGGCAGAGCAAGACCAGCAGGCCCCCAGCAGGAGCGACAGCTGTGCTCGCTAAAATGGAAATGTACTTATGAACACGCCGGCTGTGTCAAGAGCATGTCCCTGGCACATGCTTTTGAAGATGCAGAAGAATAGTTTGGAAAAACCAAGTGCAGTTTCTGCACAGTTATGTGTGGAGAGAGTAGGGGTGGGGGAAGCATCCTTGGTGCCCAGGGAGATGATACAGTGGGGGGTTTGGGGGTGCAGTAGCAGAGGCTGCCCACTTCCAATTGCTTCTCTGATTACCAGATATTTAATGAGCATTCTCTGTGCACTACATATGATGATGGCTGGAGAGTGGGGTTAAACAGATGAATGAGATCCAATACCACCATGCCCTCATTGTTCTGGTTTCCTTTAATTTACTGATCTCTGGGCTATTCGTGGAGGACAGTAGAGCCCAGCTAAGTGGCTGAGGTGCATGGATGTCTTTGGGAGGACTGATCCAGGGGGAAGTTGGGCATTTCTACATATGAATGTGTGTGCATGCTCACGAGTACTGGGGATCCATTCAAGCCTCGGATTCGCTACTCTGGATCAAATAAAATCTGAATGGGATAGTGTGGAAGGAGCTTTACTTTTACTTCTGGTTGGTTTATCCAGAAGCAGACGCTGAGTTAAGGATTTGAGTATCCTTCTTTATTTGGAGGTGAAGGAACCCCAGGTAGGGGAATGGAGAGTGAGTTGGGGTGGGAAGGTGACTACTGTTGAGGCAACTGGGGCTTCATCATGTTGGGTAGCAGAGAATCCACGCCTCAGGGGCATCCCCCCAAGGTAAGGGACTGGTTGGAGCTTGTTCCTGAGGCTCTTAATTCCCGTGCACTCCCAGGCTACCACATGGGTAGAAAAAGTGGTCTTAACACCAGAGAACGCTCTGAAACAAGCTGCATGTGCTGGCAATTTGACATGGTTGAGTGAGGGATCCTAAGAGAAGTGGATGCTAAACATACCTGCTTCAGTGTGTTTCAGTCAAAATATAAGTTCTCCTGATGTCAGCAAGGCCAAGAGTGTTTTGGGAAGCAAGAC
Source organism: Bos taurus (assembly GCF_002263795.3). Lineage (NCBI taxonomy): Eukaryota > Metazoa > Chordata > Mammalia > Artiodactyla > Bovidae > Bos > Bos taurus. The sequence continues at coordinate 11,075,145 of NC_037337.1, read as the reverse complement.
GGATCCCAGGGAGCTCCTTCTGAAGCCTGAGGTTGACCAGGACCTCTGTACAGTTGACTTGGAACAACATGGGGGTTGCAAATGCAGACCCTCTTGCACGATGAGAAATCCAGTATTACTTTACAGTCGACCTTACATGTTGTGTGGTTCTTATCTGTGCATCCAACTGTCATGCAAGCATATGTTCCTCGGCTCTTTGTCTCGTCACAACAAAGATTTGGGCTGACGGACATTAAAGCCCCCTCGGCGTGTCACAGCTCTCAGGTCTTGGATAGACTGTGTTACAGCTCTCGGGTCTCGAATGGACCATGTTATAGCTCTTAGACAAATCAGTGTTACAGCTCAGTGTTACAACTCTATTTTATTTAGAAGATAGCAGGAAAATCCATCTTTGAGGCATGAGGGCATGTCGATCTAAAGACACGAGGAGAAGAGCGCCCCAGCGCGCGGGAGAGAGAGAGCTCGCTTTGGTTCCTCTTTTTATATGTTTTTCTCTCCCTGGGCCTGTCCTATGTAAATTGGGCCAGCCAGGAGTGTTGTTTGTTTTACCTGAGGTCCTCACTCTGGTCCTCGGACCTTCTTTTGTTCTATTTTCGGGGGATTTTCCCTTCCTTGTCTTTTAGCCACCGCCATTTTGGACTCCTTTTCCCTGTTCTACCTACCTAACACAACCACCCACAGATTGTGTAGTCCTGTAGGACATGTTTATTAAAAAAATAATACATGTATAAGTGGACGTGCACAGTTTAAACATGTGTTTTTCAAGGGTCAGCTGTATAGAAGTGCTGGTTTTGTGTGCTTCATAAAGGCAGCTGGCTAAGGTGGCACAGGGGGAGCTCAAGTCCAGTCTGGGTCCTCCTCAACATGCACTAAATGGGTCAGAGACCCTCCCGGTGCCTCAGGTTCAAACTCCAAGGCTAGATGAAGGCATGGAGTCTGCTGAGGATGGAGAAGAAAAGCTGGAGCTTTCAAAGTCCCAGGACGTGCCCACCTTCCACTGCTGGGTCTTTGCCATCAAAACAGGAGGTGGGGAAGCCTCCCAGGAGACCCCTGGAATTTTGTGACATAAATCTATCCACACTTTCTGTTGTAGTGCTCTAGAAGAGAGGAACTGTTCATACTTGAGATCTGGTGTAGCTGAGGTTGTTCTCACAGCAGGAGGAGCAGTCTGAGCCTGTGAGTATTTACACGTAGGAACTAGTTCCAGCTCTGGTTCTAATTAGCCATAGGACCCAAATCAGCGGTGACTGGGCCTCAGTTTCTCCAGCTGTAAAATGAGGAGGTTGAAAAAGATGGTCCCCAATGACCATTCAGGTATAAAATCTGGTGATTTTATAGTTTGGGATATATAACTTTATAAAACACTTGCCCATCTTGAATATCTTCTGAATTAAGAAGAATTAAATTCAATGGGAGTAACAGAAAAGCCTTAAACAGATTAAAAAATTCTCATTTTCAAAAAGCCCAAATGTATAAATTTTAGGGCCAGGGTTTTGACTTTACAGTGTCAATTCTATCTTATTCTCTACTATGACACTTCCATTCCCAAAGTTTTCTCCTCAGTTGAAGATGGCTTCTGGAGCTTTGGCTGTTACATCCACATTCCAGAGTAGGAGGGAGAAAAGGATAAAGAGGGAACATCAGCTGTCTTTAAAAGAAGATTCCCATAATTCTTTGCTTACATGCCATTAGCCAGAACTTAATCATATGACCACACCCAACTATAAGCAAATCTGGGAGAAGTAGTCTTATTCTGAGCATCGATGTTCGGGATAAAATCGTGGGCTCTGTGCCTAGGAAAGAAAGAAAGAGCAGATATTGGGAGTTGTAGCCTAAACCTTAAATTTCTCTGGATGCAGAACTAGTCAAATAAGCCACACCATTTAGTCTCTGCCCCTTGCCATGTGTGTTTAATCTTAGTGGTCTCCATTTGAGTCTGCTCCAGGTCCACAGGCAATTTGTGGTTATTATTATTATTTTTTTAATATTTATTTAGTTGTTTGACTGTGCCCAGTCTTAGCTGCAGCATGCAGGATCTTCAGTTGTGGCATGTGGGATCTATTTCCCCGATCAGGGTTCGAGCTTGGACACCTGCATTGGGAGCATGGAATCTTTACCACCTAGGAAGTCCCCAGCTTTTACCTTTGGGTCTCTCTTGTTATTTCCTCACAAATGAGGCAGATCTAGAACTTCCTTAAATCTGTGCACTTTGCAAAGCCCCACAGCTTCCCTCAGCTGCTGGTGAGGGGTAACTGATGTTTCAGGATGCTCAGGAGTACCTCTCATTCAGTGACTTGCTAGGGGACTCGCAGGACTCAGCACGTAGTTGACTCATGGTGATAACTTATCCCAGCAAAGGATACAAAGCAGAATCAGCAAAGGAAACAGGTGCATGGGCCAACATCTTGAGGAAACCAGGTGCGAGCTTCCAAGATTCCTCTCCCAGCGGAGTCACAGGAGATGTGTTTAATTCTTCCCAGCAAGTAGTTACAACACCACATGTGTAATGTCCACCAGGGAAACTCATTAGAGATTTCATACCCAGAGTTTTACTCGGGGCTGGGCATGTAAGCACACCCTGCCTAGCTTGTACCAAAGTTCCAGATGGCCAGAGGAAAGCAGGTGTTCAGCATAAGACACATTGGACAGTATGGGTACATTATCAGTTCTGAAATGGGGCAGCCCTCCCCAAACCCAAGCTCGCAGGTACCAGCCAGTGGCTAACTTGGCCAGAAAGCTTTTTTTTTTTTTTTAATATTTATTTATTTATTTTGCTGCACTGGGTCTTAGTTGTGGCATGCAAACTCTTTGTTGTGTCATGTGGGATCTAGTTCCCTGACTAGGGGTTGAACCTGGGTCCCCTGCATTGAGAGCAGAGTCTTAACCACTGGACTACCCGGGAAGTCCCAGCAAGCTTTTTTTTTTTTTTAAAGGAATGGTTTAATATTATGTGAGAGTTGGACTATAAAGACACCTGAGCACCAAAGAATTGATGCTTTTGAACTGTGGTGTTGGAGAAGACTCTTGAGAGTCCCTTGGACCGCAAGGAGATGCAACCAGTCCATCCTAAAGGAGATCAGTCCTGGGTGTTCATTGGAAGGACTGATGCTGAAGCTGAAACTCCAATACTTTGGCCACTCGATGTGAAGGGCTGACTTATTTGAAAAGACCCTGATGCTGGGAAAGACTGAAGGCAGGAGGAGAAGGGGACAACAGAGGATGAGATGGTTGGATGGCATCACCAACTCAATAGACAAGAGTTTGGGTAGACTCCGGGAGTTGGCGATGGACAGGGAGGCCTGCTGTGCTGCAGTTCATGGGGTCACAAAGAGTTGGACACGACTGAGTAACTGAACTGAACTGACACCTATAAATATAATTCACTGTATAAACAGAGTAAAGCAGAATAACCAAATAGTCCTTGTATGTAGAAAAAAAATTTTATCATTCACATCAATTCATGATCAAAACTGCAAGCAGTCTTTTAGGATAGCAACCCCAGGTCTGCTCTGTTAACTCTTTTCTGCACCCTTGATGAATATTTTCCACAACTATATGATAATTTCAGGTTATGGAGCCAGTGACACCAGGTTTGAATATTCCCTCTGCCATTTATAAAGTAGGTGTCTGTTTACCAAGTCCCTTTACCATTCTGTGCCTCGGTTTCTTCAGCAAAAAGGAATCCTTTCCCTGCCCCAAACTTTCCCTCCCCCTCTCCTCCCTTGCAGGTTGTTGTCAGGATTACAGGTCATGTGTACAAGGTGTCTGGAATGCTAAGTCAAGCTGCTACTGTTATCCTTAGTCTTTTTCCTCCCTGTCTTTGTTGGAGTGTGATATTTCGGTCTGATGCCTGGGGCGGACAGCAGTGTGGTGGAGCTGAGTGAAGGTGAGGTACGAGTAGGGGGCCTTTTCTTAGTCCTGGGGCAAAGTGGGGCCCCCTGCCCACCTGCCCTTTCTCTGCTTTCTGTCTGGAGGGGCTGGCATGAGCACTCTGCATCAGTGGACCCCCTGGCACATTGGCTCTGGCCAAGTCAGAGTAGTTGGGGTGGGAGAGGAGATGGAGGGTGGGCCACTTATCTCCTTGGCTCCCGTGTGGGGTTGTACAGGATGGCCATGCCCTTCTACCCAAGGTACTGTTGGCTGGCACTCACTGTGCCCCACCCTCTCCAGAAGTGGTGACCACTCTTCCCACTTGCTCTGTCAAGGGTTGTGGGAACAGCACCCCTCTCTTGCTTAGTGGGTGGAGGGGGGCAGGGAGCAGAGGAAGGAATGGAATACTCTCAGTTTCCTGGCCGCTATCTTCTTTGAAATAGCTCTTTTATTAATTTCTTGTCAATTACGAATTTGAGCACCTTCTGTGTCTTGTGGAGCAGTGCTGGGACAAGGAGTTAGGACCCCTGGATTAGAGTCCAGGCTGAGCCATTCAGTAGATATGGGACTGGGAATGGGTCAGTCAGAGGGCTGAGGTCTGACCCTCCTCTGTAATCCCAGCCAGCCTTGCAGACTGCCGTGGACATCGCAAGTCGAGGGTCTCAGACTAGGTCACCTTTAAGGGCCAGGCAGGAGCCTAATGAGTGAAAAGGGTTGAATGGGGCCGAGGGGTGCCTGGAGGACATGGCCCTTACTGAGGTTCCTGGGCAGGGACGTAGATGGTGTGGCTAGAGCTTTTGAATTTTTTGACGGAAGTTGGAAATATGAATTTTTCCGTGAACTCTTCCATGTTTTAAATGTTTGCTCAGGTTAACAAAACCAACAAACAACCAAACAACAGTGTAAACACTGCAGGCTGAATAGTTATTTACTCCATTTCTGTCAAGCCACCTGTCCTGGCTTGGGACACTGCCTTCTGCTCCCTGGAAAATTCTTCCTGGGAGAATTTAGGACATTTAGGACAAGGCTCTCTTGACCCAGCTAAGAACTCTCAGGATTGAGTAAATATGGGTTCTCCAATAGCGAAATATGTTATTTCATCTAAGAGCAAGGGAATCTAGAGATTGGCTTTAAGATTTATCTAATCCTGAAAGAAATTGTTTTTGCAATCACGATCAGTACTAGAATGAAAATGGTTTTCTCATACAGAGGCCTGGACTGAAGCCAACTGGATTTGTGTACTTTTTTTGTAGCCCTCATAGTGCCTGGCACGTGGTAATCGCTCATTGGGTGTTTGGTGAATGAATAAGTGAATGAATGTGTAATGAACAGATGGAGAATGGCTCTTTGCTTGACTCACAGAAAGCTGTCCTGTGAACTTAGGTTGAGGGACATGGAAAAAGGCTTCTTCAGGCAATTCCTGAAAGAAACCAAAGATAATGAGTCTTCAGTGTTCATTCAGAGCCTAATTGCAAAGATTCAAATTTAGGTTGCTTTATGTCTGGTGCTTGTTTTTTGTTGAGTTGCATGTTTCGGTAAATGAGAATTCTTAGGCACTAAACTATTCACAGCTATGGGTAGAGCACTATTTATAAGTTTTTAATAAATTGCGTGGTTGTTATTTTACTTGTTTGTTGTTGCTGTTATTTCACTTTTAATGAACTTTAGGAGATGTCTCTTATTAATAGGTTAAATAAAGAGAGCAGGTTTTTTTTCCGAATTTTTAGAGGATTTCTGCCACCTCGTGGATTCTTTGGAGAAAGACAGGAATTTGAAGCAGATAGCTATTGGATTTGATGTCATAGGCTTTTCCAATTCAGCAAACACTTTAGGAGGTGGTAGGGAGAGTATGGAGAGGAATATTACACAGTCCTCATTCTGGACTGAGAGTCCAGGAGCTCTCAGTAGCCACGGGGTGAGAAGGGACTTTCGAGATGTTCTCAAACCCTGATCCTCAGAATTGTGGTGGGAGAGGGGTGGGGATGGTATGGCCTGTGAAGAGAACTCATTGCTGTGCTAAGTCGCTCAGTTGTGTCTGACTCTTCGTGGCCTTATGGACTGAAGCCTGCCAAGCTCCTCTGTCCATGGGATCCTCCAGGCAAGAATACTGGAGTGGGTTCCCATGCCCTCCTCCAGAGGATCTTCCTGACCCAGGGGTCGAACCCGAATCTCTTACGTCTCCTGCATTAACATGCGGGTTCTTTACCACTAGTGCCACCATACTTTTCTTAGATTTTAGGCATCTGCTACTGTTTACTCTAGTCAATGCTATAAAATAAGCATTAAAGGAGATATCCTACAGTGGTTAAGACACTGTTTCCAATGCAGGGGTTGCAGGTTCCATCCCTGGTTGGGGAACTAAGATCCCACATGCCATGAGATAAGGCCAAAAATAAAATAAAAAATTTTTAAATAAGCATTAATGAACAAATATTTAGATAAAAACCTGAAATGTGGCAACAGTGGTTCACACTTAGTTGGACACGTCTTTTTTTGTGGACACACGCTCCCAACACTGATTCCTGTTGTATTTTATTGTTTATTAATTTGATAGTACGTAACAAGTTAAACTTTATGGGGAAAAACTTGTGTGCTAGTTCATGGCTTGGATCAAGCCCTGGAATGAATCCTTTGCTCAGAGTATCTTGAGGTGAAGCTGTGACTTATGTCACAGCCAGCCACCCACCTGGAGCACTCGGCTCAAGAGCTCTTTTGTGACATTTCTAAGGTGAAGGATGTGGCCTGGTCTAAACCCAGGCATCTTATAACTTTAAGAAAACATTTTATTAGTAGGAGCTGAATAATTCAAGACTGATTTGTAGTGGCTTAAGAAACTAAGTTGGGGTTAAAATCAACGCTGCTTGTTTTGATTCTATTTTAATTGCTCTCATTTATATGCTTTAATCATCTATACTTCTCTTAGACAATATCCTGCTGAACCCATTTAAACTGCTCATTGGTTTGTTTGACACTTAAAATTTGTATTCTATTCCTTCTTATAGAAACAGTACGTGTGCAGCAGTGTTATTTTAATCAGTACATATGCTTTGCAGGCTCCCCATTTCTGCATGTGGCTCTGGGGTTGCCTGCTTCCGCCTCTGTTGAGTGGAGTTGGATGGACGGGGTCACCAGAAGCACCTTCTGGAGTTGGGAGTACAGGTCGTCGAGGTGGTCCTGCTTGCCCTGTGGCCCACTTCTCTCCTCTGAATGCAAATCGCTTTGGCCCTGCCCCTCATGTTCTTCCTTCCTTGACGCTTCTTCTGTCTGCTCCTCTCTGTTGGGACTGAACAGATGCTCCTGCTCTCACTCTGTCCCTCTGCCCTCTCACCGAGCTGACCTCCAATATCAGTTCTTCCTAGGGCTCCTTCCTCACCCCTGCCCCCTACACAGGATCCCTGGGCTTACATGGCTCCAGAATGTGCGACTTGGGGCTTTATCTTTGGTGGTCACCCGCTCCACCATTGCCCTTTAGCCACTGGATGTGCCTGTGGGGATCTGGTCCTCCACCACATGGGGGCGCTATTTTTTGGTGGCTGCAGTCATGCTCCTTACGATAGGCTTGTCTGTCCCTGGGCTTCCCTGGTGATTCAGTTGGTTAAGAATCTGCCTGCAATGCAGGAGATCTGGGTTCAATCCCTGGTTTGGGAAGATCCCTTGCTGAAGGGAATGGCTGTCCACTCCAGTATTCTTGCCTGGGGAATTCCATGAACAGAGGAATCTGGTGGGCTACAGTCCATGGGGTTGCAAGGAGTTGGATACAACTGAGAGACTAACACTTTTACATACTTTTACTGCCCCTGGCTTGGCTACCCAGAGGCCTCACCTCTGACCTCAGGGTGTTGGCTAAGTGTCCAGTCCTCAGTCACAACAAGTGCCCCATCAGAGGCTCCTCCACCTCCTCATGGGAGTGGGCAGGCCCCACCACCCCAGAGACCACCTTCCCATACCCCACTATGCTTCTGCTTGACCAACCTTGGGGAGTCCCTTTTTCTTTTCCTGGCCACCCTGCTCTGTCCCTAGAGCAACTTGTTTCATTCCTTAAGTCAGACTTTTCCAAACAGTATCACTGGAGGCTATTTTGTTTTCTCAGGTGTGCCCCAGACATCCAAAGACGACCGTACCCTTTAGATCGCCAACATTTGAGGTCATTCAGAATGTGGTGGGGTAGCATTTGACCTACCTCCTGCTCATATTTCTCTTTCCCTCAGTCCTTTTGTTCAGGAATAGGGTGGACCCTGAGCTTATTATCTCAGAGGGGCTGTGGAGGATCGCCTGGTGATGCCCCTTCTATGTGGTGATGGCACTGGAGCCAGGGAGAGCCGCACCAAGGTGGTGACAGTCCCCTCTGTAGAAATGGGCTGTGCTCTAGAACACTTCTCAGCGACTTACTGGCATTGAGGATGCATTTCCCAGACTCCTCCAAAATTAAAGAAAAAATCTAAGTGTTGTCATTGGGCTGTTTTTGTTGGTCTTGTTTTTTCCTTATAAGGGAAGCCTTTGTACACAGAAAACACAATTTATGGCTTCTTTAGGTTCTTGCAACAACGAAAAAGAATCTGGTCTAGAGGTGAAGAGACTTAAGATCTAGGTCATTTATACATGAATCTAGGAGAGTGGGATATAAGAGCCCTGTCTGGACAGCATACGCTTGGGGTCCCTAATGACACTGGGACTATAGGAGGGCTCAACTTCCCCTGCAGGATCATGAAAAACATCCCCTTCAGGGAATTCCCTGGCTTTCACTGCTGAGGGCCTGGGTTCAATCGCTGGTCAGGGAACTAAGATCCTGCAAGCCTTCTGGTGTGGCCACACCCCGCCCCAAACCCACACAGCCCTCCCCCCAAAAACCAAGCAGACAACCCCCACCCCCAAAAAAATGAAAAAGAAAAATCCACTTCAGTGTCCAGAGCTCCAAATCTTCAGCTAATAAACAACTTCAGTCCACTGAGTTCACCCCAAGTTTCTTGAAACAGTATAGTTTCATTAGTGTGTTGTCAGGGAATGTTTAACAGGATTCCTGTGTGCTGTTTCCTATCTCTCTTGAGCCCTCTGTTCCTTATCAGTTCCTGTCAGGAGTGGCAAGCCACTCCCAGGATTGAGATCATAGAGGTGGGATGCCTGCATAGGATTTCCTTTGTTAGCCTTTCCGTATGGTGAAAGGGATTATCTACGACCCTCTTTTGATATGGATTGCCTTTTGGCCTTACGGCCTCTATTGCTCCTTGTTTCCTTGGTAACTTGTAAAGTCTGGTCTTTAGATCTTTATCTGAAGAAGCTACCTTGCAATAGGTATATAAACTCACACAGAATTCAACAAAGCACCCTTGTTCCACTAGAGACTTGGGTCCCCGTGTCCTTCTTTCTCTCTATTTCTGGCTGATTCCCTGGAGGGCGAAGGCCGGTTGCGTAACCCAGGGAATATTAGCCTCTTTCCTTCTTTCACTTTCTTATCATCGACTCCAGACCACCAGATTCTGGTCCATTAAAGGACCCCAACAGCATTTAAGGGTCTTTTATTCCTGGGAAATCTTAAAATTAAATACAGAATTGCTGAACCCATTGTCTTTTTTGTGTGGTGTTTGGGAATTATCTTTGACTATGTGGAATCAAGATTGCCAGGAGAAATATTAATAACCTCAGATATGCAGATGACACCACCCTTATGGCAGAAAGTGAAGAACTAAAGAGCCTTTTGATGAAAGTGAAAGAGGAGAGTGAAAAGGCTGGCTTAAAACTCAACATTCAGAAAACTAAGATCATGGCATCCGGTCCCATCACTTCATGGCAAATAGATGGGGAAACAGGGGAAACAGTGGCTAGCTTCTTTTTGTGGGGGGCGGGCTTCAAAATCACTGCAGATGGTGACTGCAGCCATGAAATTAAAAGACGCTTACTCCTTGGAAGGAAAGTTATGACCAACCCAGACAGCATATTAAAAAGCAGAGACATTACTTTGTCAACAAAGGTCTGTCTAGTCAAGGCTATGGTTTTTCAAGTAGTCATGAATGGATGTGAGAGTTGGACTATAAAGAAAGCTTAGCGCAGAAAAATCAATGGTTTTGAACTGTGGTGTTGGTGAAGACTCTTCAGAGTCCCTTGGACTGCAAGGAGGTCCAACCAGTCCATCCTGAGGTAGATCAGTCCTAAAGGCAATCACGGTGTTCATTGGAAGGACTGATGTTGAAGCTGAAACTCCAATACTTTGGCCACCTGATGCAAAGGGCTGACTCATTTGAAAAGACCCTGATGCTGGGAAAGACTGAGGGCAGGAGGAGAAGGGGATGACAGAGGATAAGATGGTTGGATGGCATCACCGACTCAATGCATGAGTTTGGGTAAACTCTGGGAGTTGGTGATGGATAGGGAGGCCTGGTGTGCTGCAGCTCATGGGAATGCAAAGAGTCGGACATGACTGAGCGACTGAACTGAACTAAACTGATGTGGTATTTAAAATACTTGAAATATTTAAGATAATTTGGTATATTAGAAAATCTAATAACTTGAACTTGTGATTCCAATGAAGAATGTATAATTGAGTATTTGAATTTATCCTTTTTTTGAATTTATCCTTTTTTGAATTTATCCTTAATTTTAAGCCAAAAAGTATAGAAGAATTTGGTTGAATACATAAATAATAGTCAGGTGTTAAGATAACTTATGGTACACAATATTCATGTAATATTTATGAGTTAATTAGGTTTTGTCAGACAAACGACAGTAAAATTTATAATTAAAGTTGTAAACATTATAGATTTATAGTATATTAAAAATGTAGTATTATAGATTAATGTATAATATAAAATTTATAAATGCAATTTTAAATGCTTAAGGAAATTTAATTAAGTTTGCAGATAGGACTAAACAATCAAGCTTAAAGGTGACTATGAATTTTGCTATAGAGGACTAAGTAGATTTGCATATTTATAGTATAGAAGAGTAGTAATTTTTTTTTTAAACCGAAGTATAGCTGATTTACAATGTGGTGTTAGTTTCAGGTGTACAGCGCAGTGACTCAGTTACACATGTGTTCTTTTTCAGATCCTTTTCTCTTGTAGGTTATTACAGAATAGGACCTACTGTGCTATACAGTAGGTCCTTGTTGGTCATCTACTGTATACATAGTAGTGTATGTTAATTCAATCTCCTAATTTATCTCTCCTCTCTCTTTCCCCGAGTAGTAAGATTTTCAAGTTGAACTTAGAAGTTTAAGATTTTGCAATTTGCATCTTTAATTAATTCTAAGATACAGGAGTGATAACGTGGGGGTGAGAGGGAGGAGCTTCCGTTCTTCCTTGGGTGGAGATGGAACGTGCTCCCCTCCCTCTCTGCCCCCGCCCCCAAACCTGGGGCTGTCTCCTGATGCTCTCCAGCCCTTCCTCTGCCCCAGGAAGTCTCCCCACTCTGGTGGGAGTCTGCCTAGGCACAGTCTTTTTCCCACAGGGACTCACCTCTTCTCTGTCCCGGGCATACCTCCCCTGTCGCAGGACCTTTGATCTCAGTCAGAAGTCAGGGGGTGGACAAGCAGTGGGATGAATTTATCCTCATTGGTGAGTGAGTGATAGCTGCTCAGACTCCTAGGGTTGTTAATGAAATTCAGAGGAGGACCTTCCTAAACGGAACTCTAATAGGACTTTGAGGCACTGCACTACCAACTGAACAACAGGGAAGCCTAAAGTTGAGAATAAACATTCAAAAGTCCCGGGTTGCGACTGGTGGAAGAGGCACCCGCTAGTCTGTTCCTATGGTTTTTATCTGCCATTTGACTAGCCTCTCTCAAGTGCTTCCTGATTTTCATAACTTTCGCACTTCTTTGCTGTTTTAAATTGAATCTATTTGACATGTAACGTGTGAAATTAAGGTGTACAATGTGTTAATTTGATACATTTGTATGTTGTAATTGCTGTTACAGTGGAATTTGGCACCTCTATCATATTATGTAATTATCATTTCTTTTTAGCGGTTGGGATAATTAAGTTTTAGTCTCAGTTGGTTTGATGATTGGAGTGCAATATTTTCGTGTATATTTACTGTACCGTGCATTGGATCTCTATGACTTATTTACTTCTCACTGCAAATTTGTATCCTTAAACAATAGCAGTCTTATCCCCTCACTCCCCATCCACTGGTAACTACCATTTTACTCTGTTTTTCAAAAGTTTAACTTTTTTAGATTGACATATAAGGGATATCTCAGTATTTGTCTTTCTGTGTCTGACTTTGCATAATGCTCAAAGTCCATCCATGTTGCTACAAATGGCAGGAGATCCTTTCTTGTGCCTGAATAATATTCCATTGTCTATGTACCACATCTTTTTTTATCCATTCATCCACTGGACATTTAAGTTCTTTCCATATCTTGGCTATTGTGAATAATGCTGCAATAAACATGGGAGTGCATATGTTGCTTTGACATACTATTTTCATTCCTCTTGATATATACTGAGAACTGGAATTGGTGAACCTTATGGTAGATCTATTTTTAATTTTTTGAGGAAACTGCATACTGTTTTCCATAGTGGCTGGACCAATTTACATTCAAACAGTATATAAGGGTTCTCTTTTCACCACATCCTGGCCAGCATCTCTTGTCGTTTTGATGATAGCCATTCTAATAGATGGGATGACTCTCACTGTGGTTTTGATTTGCATTTCTCTCATGCTTGCTGATGTTGAACATCTTTTCATGTATCTGTTGGCCGTTTTGATGTCTTTTTGGAAAACTGTCAATTTAGTTCTCTGCTCATTTAAAAACGGGATTGTTTTCATTGTTATTGAGTTGAATCATTTTTCAATATATGTATTTTTGGATATTAATCCCTTATCCAATATACAGTTTACAAAATTTTTTCCCCCATTCTCCCCAAAATTGTCTTTTTCATTTTGTTAATTGTTTCTTTTCTGGTGCAGAACTTGTGAGTTTGATATAGTCCCGTGTGTTGATTTTTGCTTTTGTAGTTTATGCTTTTGGTATCATACCCCAAAAAAGTCATTGCCAAGATCAAAGAGCTTCTTTCCTAAGTTTTCTTTTAGGAGTACTTCTCTGCTTCTTAAACAAGAAGTTTTCTGAACGTTTCAAGCTTTCTACACCAGCTTCCAATGATGAAGAATGACTAGGAATAAGGTAAGAGTACCCAGTCGTGTGTTGGTAAATGCTTGGCAGTCAGCAATCTGGAGATCTAATTTGTAGTGTTTGCCGATTTCTGTGGTGTAAATACTATGATGGCTAATTTCAAACTTTCAACAGATTTAACAGCCGGCTCACAAAATTTCCAAGACTAGCTCTCATGAACTGGCATGCTCTGGTTTAAACACACCAGGGGGGCTACCTGTTCTACTTTGCCCTCTAATTGGTGGGAAGGCAAAAGTTACATACGCAATGTAATAGGCTTCCGAGGTATGGAATTATGTTCTAAATGTCCTGTGAGCCCACGGTACTGTCGTGTTCATAGCCACCAAAGTGTTGATTATCTAGAGATTTTCCTGTGGACTACTGCTTTTAGGGAGGAATGCCCAGCAGGGAGGCTGCCTCCTTGTCCAGCCAGCCTCAGGGAGGAAGTGTACGGGAAATACAGGAGCACAGGACAGATCTGATAAGTACACCAGTGTCACTGAAAGTCAGATCAACATACCATAAGACTTCAGCTCAAATTAACATCCATATCTGATCAACTAACACATTTTCCTCTTACAAAGGAGTGTATTAATATTTCAAGGTAGAGGGTTTGGCATGCAATTCAGTGATTAGCATGAAATCCCCCGAGAGTCTTTGGCCTTCATCACATATCGCCTGGTAAAGTGCCAAGGCCTCCAGAGAAAGGGCACTAAAATGTTACAGTATAAAATAGCTTTTATACCTATAAAGGTATACTCTATACCATAGAGTGGGTGGAGGACCAGGAGGGCCAGAGGGCTCCTGAAGGCCTTAGGGCTCAGGAAATAACCTTTCAGTGAGACACAAAAAGCAAGGAAAAGGGGGGAGGATTGAGAGATGACATTCTCCAACCATACGAATTTACTTCTCCTTCCTGGACTCTTTTGAATTGGGATCGATCTATAGATGTGTCACAGTAGCAGTGCAGCTCCGATACCCTGGGAGGCGGCTCCTGTAGCAGGGTCTGCCTGGGCGATTAGACAGTGTCAGCAAGCAGGGGGTTGGTGGACAGGCCCAAGCTGTGTCCCGTCACTGAAGACCCTGATCGAAGACCCTAGTCCCGACTTTTGAAGCAACCTACACCTGTAGGCTTTACGTGTGAGGTGGACCAAAATCCTCCATGTCTTGCATCGGTCATGCATATGCCACTGTAGTTTCTACCAAAATCATAATAAAATGATGGTGACAGTGTTTATCCTTTATTTATAACTTAAGGTATTTCCAGGAATTCTGGAATAGGAGAATATATTGCCGCCCAGCAATATTTCTTGAAACAGAAATCTAAGGGAATTTATTTAAAAAATTTGCCTGGATCATTTGCCTTACAAATGAAATGGGAGAAGAACTAATGTAAAAATCAGGCAAGTTTCTGTCCTGAACATAAAGTGAGGCTGCTGATACCACCATAGATAGTGTATGTTGTGAGCAGCTTTCTGAGTTGTAGGAGGGCTCATATCCATATACATTATTGTCCTTATTACTTAAGAGTCAGCCGTCTAGCAAAAAATGGACAGGTAATCTCCATACCAGGTATTCAGAGCATATAGATTGTAGTAAGACGTGGTCCTTTAATTCTCAATTAGCTGACATTCCACTAGGGGGAGCCAAATATATAAAAAAGCACAATTGTTGAAAGTACTGGTAGAGGTCTGGGTGGAAGGCGTGTGGGGTGGAGAGGGTATAAGAAAGAATTGGACAAACGACCCAGGATCGGTCAGGAAAAGTCTTCATAGGAATAGTGTCCCTGAGCAGTGTTTCTGAGGTTCCTTACCCCAAATAAGGAGGCTGCTGAGGTGAGGAACTGTCAGGCTTCTCTGTGAAAGAAACAGAAGGTGAGACCTTTGGCCTGAGCCTTCTGACTGATGTACATGGTCAACCTCACGACTGAGGAAGAAAGATCCCCTGGCGATTGTCTGTGGATTCCACAGAGAACAGCAGAGTCCCCGTCAAAGCCTGAGCCACGTGGGAGTGATGTCTGGGTAACATGGTTTTTAGAAATCATCTCTTCTTTATTGCCACATTCATATAAGAAGTTTGGTATATCTGGGTGGGCAAAAAGAAAGCCACACTGAATACAAAGAAAATTGTAGGAGGTTAAAAAACATATGACTTTAGTGTTTGGAAAAGCAGTTACGGATTGCGTCCTCCATTTATTTATCCAGGCGATCAAAATTCTGGGTCTGAAATTCTTGGAAGTCCTCTGGGATGGTGT
Organism: Bos taurus; assembly: GCF_002263795.3. Lineage (NCBI taxonomy): Eukaryota > Metazoa > Chordata > Mammalia > Artiodactyla > Bovidae > Bos > Bos taurus. Next base: position 11,059,912 of record NC_037337.1, on the reverse strand, counting down.
CTGCAAAGGGGGACAGGCACAGGGGCATTAGGAAGGCTCCCTCCAGCCCTAGTGCATCTCGAGCTGGGAGGCATCCTGTAGGGGTCGCTGTCAGCCCGCCCAACAAGCCCCCAAAGAACCACCCCCCATACTCCCCAACCCCGCAGCCATTTTCTACCTCAGGCAGCTTTGCGAACTGTTGGCTTAAAGCCCAGGAGCGTCATTCACAGGCCAAAAGAAAATGAGCAGGCAGAATGGGTTTTGAGTTTATGATTGTGTTTGAGCTATATGAAAATGAAGGCTGCCTCTCAATTAAATCTGCCTCCATCTCTCGCAGAACCCTATGTCCCAAGCCAAGCAGTTTAATAGTTTAATTCTCTAGGGTTCCATCTCCTCATCTATCAAATAGGAAACATGAGATCTGCCTTTTGCTTGGATCACAGAGGGACCCTCAGATTTCAGGAATATGTGGCATGACTTTCGGCTTCTGGGAGAGATGTGTGCTATACAATAAGGTGGCATTGTTTGATTTTTTTTTTTCTAGTAGTAATACTATTCAGTAACAAGAATGTGCATTACCATTGCAGCGATATTTCAGGTTGGACCAAATGATGTTTTCCTGGGAGAAGCAGAACACGCCGAGCCGGCCTCCACGCATGGTGGTGTCTATGGTGACCCCAGAATCAGCCACCAACTCAGAGCCTTCATAAAATCGCACCCTGTGGACAACACAGCCGGAGTGGGTTTCAAACCAAGGTCAGGAGGAACCACCCATCAGGAGACAGGGGGTCCTACTTCTTGGCCACCTACGTCTTTGCTCTGTTTCATCTTCCACTTTTCTCAGACCTGGGCTGTGCTTCTGGCTGCTCTTTTCCCCTTTCCCTGCTAGACTGGGAGATCCATGAGGTCAGGGACCACCTGTTCACATCTGCCCTTCTTCTGTCCCTCGAAAGGCCTAGATGAGGTTGGGCACTGAGTCCAACTCAATGGGTCCTCACTGATGAATCAGAAAGCACAATACGACCCAGGACCAAGAGGCTTTGTGACTTCACTGTGCAGTGAGTTACCCTGTCCAGACATCATACTTAAAAACCACTGCTCTTTGGGATCCAGGAGCAATGATTTTCCTCGGGAGGAACAGCATTCCCTAAGTAGGATTTTAGAAATGTGGGTGGGGGGGCATTTGGGGCTGTAACCATGGCATTTAGTGGCAGAAGGCAGGGATGTTGGGTGGCTTACAAGGCCCTGGAGAGAACTATGAAAACCTGTCCTGCATCCAGACACCTTTGGGGTGCTCCTCCAGACCCCTGGGTAGGAACAGACCCTTGGCCTGTTTCTAGTTATCTGGGCTTAAAACCCAACTCAGGTGTGAATATCAAGTATTTTTGCACTAATATCAACTGATTTTTTTCCAGGGTAAACTGATAAACTGTTGAGTACATTTGACTCGTAAACAACATAGGTTTGCATGGGCACACTAATATGTGGATTTTTTCCCCCCATAAATACTATTTCACTACATGATCTGCGGGTAGTTGAATCTGCAGATATGAACCACAGATACAGAAGGCCGACCATGGGACTTGAGCATCTGTGGATTTTTGTCCATTGCAGGTCTGGGAACCACCCCCTGAATTGTTCAAGTCAACTGTACTTCATTGTCCTGTTTAAAAATTAAGCTGTTCCCTATTCATCTTATTGGAGTATGGTTGATTTACAATGTTGTCTTTGCGAAGTAGGTCAGTTATACCTATGTCCACTCTTTTTAGATTCTTTTCCCATAAAGGACATTACAGAGTACTGAGTAGAGTTCCCTGTGCTATACGGTAGGTCCTTATTATCTACTTTATAAACAGTCGTGTGCATATGTCAGGTCTGACCTCCCAATCCATCCTTTTCCCCCCTGGTAACCATAAGGTTGTTTTCTACATCTACTGCTTCTGTTTTGTAACAAAGTTCACTTGTACCCTTTTATTAGACTCCACACGTAAGAGGTATCATACGATATTTGTCCTTCTCTGTAGCTGTTCATTATTTTAGAAATTCACAACACTGCTGGCAATACCACGTTGTGGCCACAACCCACGAGCTGTAGCAGGACATCACCTCTGCAGTGATTCTAGGTACACGGGCCAGCAGCAGCCTCACTGTGTGTTCTGCTACGGTTGTGTCCAAGCACTTACACGATTTTGTTATAAATCTTATTTCTCCATTAGGGATCAGATTGATCCTTAACATCATGCAGGTAGGTAATATTTTCTATGACTTCATTTGGGATGGAAGAGGCTGCATTTCAAAATATTTGTTATAAAAAAGGGGGCATGCAGCTTAATAGGGCTGAGAATATGACAACCTCCCTCTAGACAGATACCACTTTTGGTGTAAAGTCTCAAAGAAAGACAAAGTATGAATTAGCTTTCATGATTTCCTTTTTTCCACTCGGCAGCTTTCCTGCCCCGGTCAGGAAAATGCAATCAGCACCTCTTCCTGAAGAAGTGCTACATAAGCTGGTGTGGATCTGTAAGCCTGAGGAATGAGAAAGAAAGTACATTGCTGCTGCTGCTGCTGCTGCTAAGTCACTTCAGTCGTGTCCGACTCTGTGCAACCCCATAGACGGCAGCCCACTAGGTTCCTGTCCCTGGGATTCTCCAGGCAAGAATACCAGAGTGGGTTGCCATTTTCTTCTCCAAAGTACATTGACTACATGTCAAAGATGTGGTTCTAAGACATCCTAGCTTCTGAGAATAGGTGTTTGTTTTTTTAAACAGTCCTACAGGGAAATTCCAAGGGCTTCCCTTGTGACTCAGACGGTAAAGAATTTGCCTGCAATGTGGGAGACCCACGTTCAATCCCTGGGTGGGGAAGATTCACTGGGGGAGGGCATGGCAACCCACTCCGGTATTCTTGCCTGGAGAATCCCATGAACAGAGGAGTCCAGTGGGCTACAGTCCAGGGGCTTGCAAAGAGTCGGACTTGACTGAGCAACTAACACTTTCACAGGGAAGTAAGGCAGAACGTGGGCTCACAAGAGGGTCAGTTCATGCCGAGGGCAGTATGTGTCACTGCTATGTCAGGCGCAGGGGAGACCAAGATAAAATGAGACATGGGTGCTGCTCTTGTGGAGTTTATCAGACCATGAGGGACTCACTGCAGCACGAAATGCTGAGGTAAGTGATGATACAGGGTCCAGAGGGACCACACAGGACGGTGGATGAGAGTCAGTCTCGCCTCACACGGGTCAGAGGGGCAGACTGTTCTGGTGCCCATGCCTCCCCCACAGAAGGTCCTTCTACCCCCCAGGTGGCCCTACCATCCAGGTGGTCAGTCTGAGCGGGGTGTCCTCCTCCTACCTCTTTTCTGGGAGCCTGAGGTCCTGGCTCACCCTCGGGAGCTGTCTGCTCAGGGAAGCGAAGGCTCTGAGATGTGGGAGGAGGGGGCGCAGCGCCTACCTGATGTAGCCCACCTGGGGCCGGTGCTGCAGGAACCAGCGGTAGGACACCTTGTCCTTCCAGCCCACGTTCCTGGAGTCCTTCCACAGCAGCCTGACCTGGTCACTGGTGTCCCCCGTGTGCCACAGCGAGTTGCGGAGATGCTCCCCTGGACCCGTCTTGGACTTCACGGCCTGGACAACGACACGAGCAAGGTCTTAGATACACAGACCGCACTTCCTGCATCCCGTATCCCTGGGGAGGTGATGGGGTCGGGATTCATGGGTGCAACCGGCAGCCTTGAATCTGGACACAAGGCGTAAACGCTTCAATGCCATTTCTGCTGTGGTCATCCCCAGCCTTCAGTGATCAGCACTGGCCGGCATTCCACTACCTTGGTCCGTGCTTTCCCTGCTGTCAGCCCCATCGCTCCCCACATTTGGCCAAGGAGGGCTCTGACCTCTGCCTTTCCTCCCAGCAGGAGTGACGGACATGGTTTCCCAGCCCTCCTGTACAAAGTTGGCCACCCGAGGAAACACATTAGTCAGTTTCCAAGGGGACTGTGCTTGAAGATGTACCCCTAAATCTTCCCCACCTCTGGGGTCAGACGTTCTCACCCAGAGGGGAGCATGCAGCTCCTACAAAGAAGCGAAGGCATGGCCCCCTGGATGGGCTGCAGAGTTCCCAGATTTGAGCACAAATGCATCGATTTCTATTAATGAATGCCATATAGGAGAACACAGAATTTAAAAGGAGGGTGAAGGGCCCAGAAGAAAGGGAGACGAGTACCTTGAGCTGAATGCCAGGTTCCGCGACAGCTCGGAATGGGGTGGCCTGCCAGTATGTCTGCTCTGTCTGCTTCCACATGACCACGTAGAAGCTGGAGCTGTCCTGGTAACCAAAGATGAAGCCAGCGTAGTCATCGTCCGTCTGGGTGTTGACGTGGAAGGTCCCTTCGAAGTCAACTCCATTAAAAGCCGTGTACCCTGTAAAGATCAAAGCAGATGAGAAAAACAGACAAGCCACGCGGGTAGCTGGAAAGAGTGAATTCCACACAAGTGGTGACTGAGGCCCTGGACATACCCACTGCCAGGCCAGGATCGCTGTTCATGGTCTGCACAATCTCCATGCCCTGCAGAGAGAAATGCAGGAGTTAAGATTAACCTCAGAGGGGATGGAATAAGCTCGAGTAAGCTCAGATTCTCGGGCATCACCGGTGAGAAGTCAGTGATGTCTGAGCTCCATGTAAAGATTTCATTATTTGAAGAACTGCCCTACCTTCTTATATGCTCAAAGAAAACATATACTTTTCAACAAAACAAAACCTCAGTGCTGAGTAGAAACTGTTTTGCTAAAACTGTCACTTGAGTTGATTCAATAGACTCTTAACTAGAGAACATACGCTTTAAAATTCTTTTTTAATTTTTAATTGGAGAATAATTGCTTTACAATACTGTGCTGGTTTCTGCCATGCTGTTGTTCAGTTGCTCAGTCGTGTCCGACTCTGCAACCCCATGGACTGTACCCGCCACCCTCCTCTGTCCCTGAGATCTTCCAGGCAAGAATACTGGAGTGCTTGCCATTTCCTTCTCCAGGTTTCTGCCATTCAACAACATGAATCAGCTGTAAGTACACATAGGTCCCCTCCCTCCTGAACCTCCCTCCCACCCCTCTGGGCTGTGGAACACGGGGTTAGGCTGTGTTATACAGCAGTGCCCCCCAGCCATCTATTCTGCATATGGTAATATACATGTCTCAGCGCTGCTCTCTCAGTTTGTCCCCTCTTCTCCCTCCCTCGTGTCCATAGTCTGTTCTCTGTGTCTGTGCCTCTACTCCTGCCCTGCAAATAGGTTCACCAGTAACCATTTTTCTAGCCACAAAAAGGAACAAATTTGAGTCAGCTGAACTGAGGTGGATGAACCTAGAGCCTGTTATTCAGAGTGAAGTAAGTCAGAAAGAGAAAAACGAATGTCGTATATTAATGCATGCTGCTGCTGCTAAGTTGCTTCAGTCATGTCCAACTCTGTGTGACCCCATAGACGGCAGCCCAACATACATATGCTTTTAATGAATGTGGCCTACTGGGTGACGCTGGAAAGTCTACTAAGCCTCTCTGTGCCTGCCTTCTTTAGTTCCACAAGGAGGCGAACGCACAGGGGCACCTGCTGCAGAGACTGGGAGCATGGGTCTAGGGAGCATGGGAGACTGCCTAGGCCCCAAATCCAGCAGTCTCAGCTGCTTACCTGCCATTTTACCATGAGGAATCATTCAAGCTTTGTAAGACTCGAGCTCAACATCTGTAAAATGAGGCTAATTAAAGCGCTCCGTCAACAGGACTGTTGTGGGGAATAAATGTGACGTGGGAAAGTGCCTGGCTCACAGTCGGCACCCTCTAACCCACTTCTCTCAGAAGGGCCTGTGTTGCGGGGAGGAACTGGGAGACTGGGATTGACACCTACACACTAGTGATACTGTGTATGAAACGGATAACTAGTGAGAACCTACTCAGGGAACTCTACTCAGACCTGAATGGGAAGAAGGGCCAAAGGGAGGGGATATGTGTATGTCTAGGTGATCCACTTTGCTGTACAGCAGAAACTAACACAACATTATAAAGCAATTATACTCCAATAAAAATTAGTTTTAAAAAAAAGCCTGTGTTGAGAGGCAAAGCTGAGCCATCGCCAGCCCCATGGCACTCACCTGGTTCAGGACCACCCAGTTGGGGTCGATCTGGGCATCCCCTTCAGGGTCCAGGACCACGGTCTGATAGGCCCTGAAGTCGGTCAGGGTGACCTCTGCGTTCTCTGGGCACACGTCTATCCGATCAATGACCTGGTCCTGGTCAAAGTCTGCCTCACAGATGTCTCCCACTCCGTCGCCTGAGGGAATGGAGGAGGGGAGCTGGGTAATGCCCACCACCCCCACGCCACCCCCCTCTGTGACAGGAGCCAAAGAGAGCCCAGCGCCAGGGCTAGGTCTTCAGCCTACGTGGAGAGAGAAGTCCTGGAGTCAGCTGTGGCTGAGCCAGGCCTGGGATCCTGGTGGTGGGTGGCTGAACCCCACTGCAGGTAGTCAGAAGGACTTGCCAGCAGCAGCGTGAGGGTAACTGTTCAAAGCTGACCTGACAAGAAACCCTGGGTGTCCTCTAGGATCGCACCTCAACGACGGGTGGATCTTAAGTCTGACCTTACGTAAGCAAATGTCTGCGGTACTTTCTGGACTATGACATAAAGAGCAGGGAAATTATGGCCATCAGACACTCTCTCAGAATAATTTACAGTGACCCTTAGGCTGAATCTAGCCCAAAGTGTCTTTTGTCCAGCTAACAGGATGGTATTAGTATCAAGACGTGAGTTTGCGTATGCGGCGTGGGCACGCTTACCGTGCTCACAACTCTGCCATCTCATTTCTGGCCCTGTGCACACCTGTCCCCTGCAGGCATCGGAGCCTGTGAACCCCACCCCCGCCTGTGCTGCCCTGGCCTCCTCTCCCTCCTGCTCCCGCTGGGACACTGGTGAAAGGGGTGGGCAGGCCCCAAGGGGGAGCGTGTGGTTGCTTCCCTGCCCCATGTGGTCTCAGACCAGGGCTGTGCCCGCCTCTGACAGCTGGAGACGCGTGGCTCCCAGGGCTCTCCTGTCCACACAAGCTGTGGCTGCTCGGAGGAGCTGGACCCTGACAGAGGTGGGCCGCCGTAAGCCTGGCTGAGGGGAGCCCTGGGCCGAGCCCGCTTACTGTTGCTGTCCTCCTGGGCGGGGTTGGGGACGAGCCGGCAGTTGTCCGGGCCAGGGGGTACCAAGTCTGGGATGCCGTCGTTGTCGTCATCATCGTCACACTCGTCACCAATGCCATCCTTGTCTGTGTCCAGCTGGGCACTGTTGATGACGGTGGGGCAGTTGTCTGTGCTGTCCTGGTGCCCGTCTCCGTCGCTGTGGGAGAAGGGAGGGAGGGGCTACGTCACAGCTCAGCAGGGGACACGAGGAGCCCAGTTCTTAGGAGGAGGGGTTTGGGTTTGGGGTCTTAACCAGGCTTGGTCTTTTATCAAGCTTCCCTGGTGGCTCAGACAGTAAAGAATCTGCCCGCAATGCAAGAAACCCAGGTTTGCTCCCTGGGTTGGGAAGATCCCCTGGAGGGCATGGCAACCCACTCCAGTACTCTTGCCTGGAGGATTCCATGAACAGAGGAGCCTGGCGGGCTGCAGTCCTTGGGGTCTCAGAGTCAGACACGACTGAGCAACTTTCACAGGTCCTGAGATAAGGCTGCCTTATGGGCCTCAGAGACCATTTCCTACTTCCCCGACCTGTTGCAACAAGTAGATCTTTTCTATTCAAAATAAGGGTCAATTTCTGTGATTCTGTGACCAGATGCTCCTTTCAGTCCCTGGCACGACTATGATCCCCGCAGAGACTCTGGGAGCGGAACAGAGGGAGGGGCAGGGGCGCCAAAGTGCTGGCTGGGAGCCCTGGCCCAGCTGTGCGTGTGGCCCCAACATGACACTTGGCGCTCTGTGGCTCGGCATACCCCTCTGTACCATGAGGACAGTAACAGCCCACCTCGCAGGCTTGAAGACTGAAGGCTGATTAGAATAGTGCATATTACATTTTTTTCATGAAAAACCACTTCCAGGGGCCTAGCCCTTGGGAGGCCCTATGGAGTTTCCTTTTCTAATACTCTTCACCATGCCTGGCCAGTAGACCCGAGAAGCATCAGCTGTGAGTGCACAAGAAGTGGACTTCAACATACTCCTCAGTCTCTGAGTCTCAATTTCTTTCCAGGCCTGATGGCCACCAGGGGAAGAGTGTGCCCTGTCCCCAAGCTTCCCTGAGTGGACAGTGGCCTCCTATGACTACTCGGGATTACAGCAGATATTCCTTTCACCAGTTCTACCCATGGCCCATCCTGGGCCAGCAACTACCCCCACAATGGGATGGGAAAAGGAGGCCAGGGACCAGTGCATGCCCTCTAGGCCAGGCTTCCCAGATGGGACCCAGGGAAAGTCAGGTCGGCTCGAACAGCGGGATTCCTGGGCCTGTGGCAGGGCTGTTTTCCAAAACATAAGCCTGAGCTACTGCCGTCAGCAGCCATGCCATATACCCCCGAACGTTTTTATGCAAAACCAAGCAGTTTCTGTCCTCAAGTCTGTGGGAATTAAAATGTAGCAAATGAGTCATTTATTTTAGGCAACTTCTAGAGGCTGGTGGGACAGGATATTTTAGAAAGCACTCAGATGGCAATCAGAGTGCAGGATGACCTGCAACAGGGAACATTCGTGATGCTCATCACTGAGGGAAGTTGTCAGGGTACCAGTCCCACCTTCCACTCAACAACAGAGATATCCTGTGTCAGCCTGTCACGGACTCGCCTCTCCTCATGCTGTGGGAACAAAAATACCTCACTTACCATTTTCTGCAGGTCACCCAGGGGCCAGTACTGTGCCGGGAGCTTTACCCACATTATCTTTCATTTGCACCATCACTTTTAAGATGCATGTAATTATCTCTACTTTGCAGATGAAGAAATTGAGACAGACTGAGAAGTATGCTGACGTTCACTTAGCCAGCATGTACTCTACAGCAAGGACATGGAGCACGTGGATGGAGATGGGGCTTGACAGGATCTATCCTTGAGCAAGGCTGGGCTTCAGAGCTGCTGGCTGTAGGGCAGCCTCTAAGGAGAAGTTGAGGAGGGAAGCTACCTTGTTCCTTTTGCCTTTCAGACCCTTTCCCTCCCTCATCCCTGTCCTGCTCCCCCTATGATTCCCTATGGAGATGACAGGGTCCAGAGTCTCGGACCGCAGGTGCCTCTAGCAGAGCTGCCCATGTCTACGTTTTTGATGTTCTTATAGCATCAGATCCAGCTCTTTGTCCTAACATAGGCCTCCATCCATGTGGGATGAGAAGGGCTGATAGCATTCATTTGCATAGAACAATTCCACCCAAGAAGACTGAATGAAACGATTCCAGAGACAATGAAATCACAAAGATCTCTCAGCAAGCTGGCAGCTCTCTATTTGGGGCTGATGGTGAAGCTTCCCTGAGCTGAAAGAACACACAATAGCAAAAGAGCTAATATCCATGTAACAGAAACTGTGATATGTACTTTCCATAAACTAGCTCAACCTTCACAACAGTCCTAAGAGCTACATTCCAGTTTTAGCCCCATTTTACAGATGAGGAAATGGAGGCACAGAGAGATGGGCAGCTGATGTGTAAGGTTGCTGCTGCTGGGGCTGCTGCTGCTGCTAAGTCGCTTCAGCCGTGTCCAACTCTGTGCGACCCCATAGACGGCAGCCTACCAGGCTCCCCCGTCCCTGGGATTCTCCAGGCAAGAACACTGGAGTGGGTTGCCATTTCCTTCTCCAATGCATGAAAGTGAAAAGTGAAAGTGAAGTTGCTCAGTCGTGTCCGACTCTTAGCCGACCCCATGGACTGTAGCCCACCAAGCTCCTCCATCCATGGGATTTTCCAGGCAAGAGTACTGGAGTGGGGTGCCATTGCCTTAGCTGATGTGTTAAGTGGAGAACTGGGATTTACATCCAGGTGTGTTGCTCCAGAGCCCATCTCTAACAAGGGATGCCACACAGCCTCTCCTGTGATGGAGTCTCAGTTGCTCAAGTGCCTCGTGGCCCATCCATGTGGAGATACAGTCAACTCCCCCATCCACAGAGGTGCAGTGACCCTGACCAAAGACAGCCATTGTTCCTCTAGCAACTCAATCTACCCAGAGAGCCCCCAAAGCATGGTAGCAGCAGAAAGCTCTGAGAGAGAAAACTCCCTCTGGATTTTTCATCTGGTCCTATGCAGTTGGGAGACATGCCATACCTGTCCTGATTGGTGTCACAGGAGTCCCCAACCAGATCATTATCCACGTCAGACTGCAAAGGGAACAGAACGTGTTATTTATCCCTAGGCCTGCACAGAACATTCCGGAGAAGGCAGGCCTGGCCCATCATCACTGGATCTCAGGAATTATTTCTTTGAAATTGGGGTGGTGCAAGCTGCAAAAGGACAACACCATATTGGTGTAGGCACAATGCTGAATTTTCAAAAAAGCCTTCCAAAATATCAAGCTCCAAGGACGGGCTGCCTACACACCAGATGAGCTGACTGGAGAAGGGCGCCGGGGCAGTGTGGGGGCAGGTGCAGACGCGGCCCTCCGGCACAGGTCGGAAGGGGGCCAACCACAGACACGAGGATGAAGCAAGCAGGTTTTGCTTTGCTTCTGTATTTTGGAGCGGAGCCAGAACAGGAGTGAGTCAGAGGGCAACAATGACGACCCCTTCCCAGGCCTTTCAAAATATGTGACACATCACACCCAAGGATCCAGACAGGAAGGAGGAGAGAGAAGAGAAACTGCACATCGCTGATTGAACCTAATCTGAAATGTCCATACACAGGGGTTTGGGGATGAAAGGGACATGAGGCTCCCCATAGTTAATTTCCGTTACATTTTCCTTTCAGCAGGAAAAAAAAAAACTTGTTCTGGGCATCCTTAGATTCCTAGGACTGACATCAGAGGGACTCTACAGCCTGTGAGATGAGTCAGAGGGCCCCAGATGTCCTGCAGTGTCCCTCTCATCACCTCCAGTCCTACGTATACAACATTATCACCTCTGCTGTTAGGAGGAAGGGAGCAGCAGCAAACGGGGCTGGTGGGCTCTCCTGGGTTCTTCCAGATGCTGGTCTTAAAGTGCCTCTTTGCACGGGGCGCTCAGCCTGGGGTTCGGCTTCCCTTGGGTCCTACTAACCTGGTTTGGGTTGCTGACCTCAGGACAGCTGTCACAGGCATCCCCCACACCGTCACCGTCTCTGTCTTCTTGGTCACTATTGGGAACTTTCTGGCAGTTGTCCAGGATGTTTTTTATTCCTTCAAGAGAGGAATGTTTCCCTGAGTCAGGCGAACGTCACCAAAAGGTCTGGAGCACAGACTTTCAGGAGTTGTAGTGATTAGGCCAGCACGCGGGGAGTGGCATCCGCCCAGGCCATCCTCGGGGAGCACTACCCCTTCCAGCAGTTATCTGCTGTGTGTGCGTGCTCAGTCATGTCCAACTCTCTGTGACCCCTGGACTGTAGCCCCGCCAGGCTCCTCTGTCCATGGGATTTTCCAGGCAAGAACACTGGAGTCAGTAGCCATTCCCTTCTCCAGGGGTGCAGTTATCTTGAGGTAACATCAAAGGATGAATTCTGGGAGGCTCAAAAACGAACAGTGACTTGTGGCATTTATCCAGCGAGTTAGAATCTGTCCAAGGTGTTGAGGGCTATCACTGTGACCAGATGAGGCAGCAAGAGGGCCAAGCCTGGGGAGGGAGGAGCTCGTGGGTCTGTTACTACCAGGGCCCCAGGGCTTGGGCGGTGGTGGGCTGGAGTCAGGCCCTTCACACCATTTCTCCCCAGCTTCCTGTTCAATTGTGTCATCTCCTCTTGGTACCTTGGAACCAGGGATGGTGGGAGTGGTATTTATATCATGGAAATGCAAATGCTACAACTCAGGGCCTTTTCTGTTCATTTTGCTGAGCTGGTTTACCAGCTGTCCGGCTTATAGAAGGTAAGGTTGCATTTTAGAGAGGTGTGAATTTTCTGGAGTAGGGTGTTGGTGGGTATAGTGTATTTCTAAAAGGATATTCCTTCAAGGTCCTATAAAGTGATATGTTTTTCAGAAATGATCAGATCCAGCCTATACTTTGATGACAATCATCTGTGTTTTATGGGAGCTATACAGAAACAAATGTCCTTCCTTATGGCCTGCAGAGCTCTAGAATTGTTCTCCAGGGGTGCTACTCACACAGACCAAAGTATGAGGCCCTTCAGTGGACCCTGGAGCTGGCTGGTGCAGCCACCTGCCTGATGGCCCTTTCCACTCTCTGGGAAAAGACCTGATTCTCTGCATGAGGAGCCTGACCTGGGGCTGCAGTGCTTGATCCTGCTCTGCCCCTCTCCCTCAATCTTCCACTTCTAGGGCTCTTATGCTTGAGAAGGATGGTGGGAGGGAGGAAGCTGTAGTCTGAGAAGACAGATGTCTTCCAAAGATACAGCCTTGACAAGACACTGCTTGAAGGGATTCCTACAGCTTCTGGCAATGATGTTGAGTTCCTGGAGCATGAAGGTTATTAAACATGGGAGAAATAAGTAGACAAAAATAAGTGGACCTGGGGTCCCCCAGGCTCAGGCCATGTAGAACCCCCCAGAGAAGGAAGGCCTTCAGAATCAGCAATTCTGTTCCTGCTCATAAGAGAGAACAAGGAGAAAAGCACAGATAGGTCCCAAGGAAAAGACAACGCGAGGCAAACCCACCGTCCCCATCCATGTCGTCATCACAGGCATCTCCTTTCCCATCCCCATCAGTGTCTTTCTGGTCATTATTCAGCACGTTCCGGCAGTTATCACAGGCATCCCCAAAGATGTCTTTGTCACTGTTCCTCTGGTCCACGTTGTGGGTCAGGACACAGTTATCCTAAAGGATCCCGAGACCGACATTTACTGAGACCGCCTGTGTGCCTGGTCCTGTGGTGGATGCCAGTCAACCTCCTCCCACCCCACCCCCCTGCTGCTGGCACGAGATGTCAGACCTCAGGCGGTCAAAGCTCCTCAGTTTTGTATTTTAAACATTTTGGAATCTTAGAAGAAAAAGTTACAGTGCTGTGGAAACACAGGCATGGAAATGGACATTTGGGATGATTCATATAAACAGTGAACTTCATGGACTTTCTTCTACCATCTCTGGCGCGTGGCCATTCCCAGACCCTCCCAGCAAAGCAGGTGCCTACCTGCTCATTCAGGATCCCGTCTCCATCAGCATCATCATCACAGGCGTCTCCAATGCCATCCCTGTCTGCATCTTCTTGGCCAGAATTTGGCACATACTTGCAGTTGTCCTAAGTTGGAGAAACACAGCTCAGAGGGACATGTACGTTTGTCTTTTTTTCAGCTTTACTGAGGTATTTTAACTGACAAAATGGCAAGACATTTAAAATGTATAATGTGATAATTTGATACATGTATATATTATGAAGTGATGCCTCCACTGATTTCATTAACATATCTGTCACCTTACATATTTATCCCTACCTTTATTTTGCTGAGAATATGTTAAGTTCTACCCTTAGCAAATTTCAAGCATACAATACAGTGTTAACTACATTAGATCCACAGATCTCATTCACCTCATAATGGACAGTTTGTACCCTTTTACCAACTTCTCCCCATTTCCCCACCCCATCTCCATCTAATTCAAAAACTATTTCTGACCTCAACACACTTTGTACCTATCTGACTTTACTGTCAATGGCTGTTTTGCTACATTTGAGATGCAGCTACTTTAAAAATACATTCTGAATGGAACCCACAGAACCCCTCCCTGATATAAGATGTGGCTCTGGAAAGCCACAGAGCGAGTGTGCATATGTGCTCGCGCGTGTGTCTGCGTGTGTCTTCTCCTGCTCGTCCCCCTCACCTTTTTGCAGTTTCTGGCCGAGCATGGCAGCTCCTCATCAGGGTAACTGTCAATGTCCACATCCTTTCCACAGATGTAGCCGTCACCAGCCCAGCCGACCCCACACTGTGAAAAGAAAGCCTGTCAAAAGCCCAGGCGCTGAGCCTGGTGGGAGGCTGGGGCTTACAAGGGCCTCTGCTCCTGTACACAGGCCCAGAGCCAGGAGGCTTTGTGGGGAGGATTTTAAAACTATTAAGCTGTGTTTTGAATATTGTAGTCTAATGGTTCAAAATTCAAAAGATACAAAGGCAGAGTGAAAGCTCCCTCCTGCTCCTGGGCTCATGAATCCAGGCAAACCACTCTTTTGAATACTTCCAGAGACATGCTGGGCAGAGACCAGCAAACACATATTCTTTTCCTTTTTTTTTTTTGTCCTTTAGCACAACTGGTAGCACACATGTATACTACTCTGCACCTTGAGTTCTAAAAATTTATATTACATCTTGGGACCCTTTCCATATCACTGCATGTAGATTTGTGTCATTCTTTTTAATGGGCACAGATCTATTATACATAAATTGGAATACATGTGCCTTAATTAATTCAACTAGTCCCCTACTGGTGGGTGTCAAGTTGTTAAAACCTTTTTCTATTGCAAACAATGCTGCCACAAAGAATTCTAGTACATTTGTCCTTCTGCACATTTGACAAATTCTAGTACATTTGACCTTCTGGTTTCTTAGTGTGAAATTCCTGGTTCAAAGGGTATTTATTTGTATTAATATTTGTAATTTGGGATTACTGTCAAAACATTCTCCAGTGGAAATAAATGCACGCATCGGGAGAGAGGCTGTTGAGGCACTTTCCTTATCATCCTGGCCCCATATCTCTGTATCTAACGGTCTTCTAGATCAATTTCCACCACACAGGGAACCTTCTAAGGTGCTTAACCTCTGTTCATATCCCCTAACAGGAGAAGGTTCCCACAGGTGCATTGCTGGGTCTGTGCGTTCTCCATTCCTCTGAAAAAGTCTACCCAAGTTCCCTGCCACCACCAGCTGCTGAGGGGAAGCCTTCACTGCTAGTAGAATAGGCATTAAAGTAACAGTTATTCCAGACCAGACTCTAAAGGCATTTTCTCCAGTCCTTACAGTGATGATGCAAGGTCATCAATACCCAATTTTACAAAAGAGTCAACTTAGAGCAGCGAAGTCCCTTCTTGCCCAAGGTCTCAGGGCTGGGACTTGAACTCAAGACTGTCCCAGTTCAATGTCTTCTGCCATATGTATTTGGTTAACATGAGTTCTCCCCTCATATCCATATCCTAGTGGGCCTGGTTAAAAGATAATGATAAACCTAAGAGAAAGGCAATCCTTCCATAAGGGCGTCTGGGGTACGAGGTGGTACCTGGGAGCTCAGCCCAGGAGCAGGATCGGTACCTGAAGGGACAGGCAGAACAGAAGAAGGAACAAGGGACAGGGCGGCCTGGAAAGTGACAAGGAACCAGTGAGGTGGGGAGGGAGGTGGGTAAGAGTCTGGGGAACAGCGTCAGGGCCAAGGGAAGAGAAGCTTGACACTAGTTAACGTTAAATTTCCTGCCCTCATTAATCAAGATGAGGTGATTTAAGACCAGTGACTTCCTAGGCTGCAGCCTGTCTGTTCTCAATCACATGCACCCCTCTTCTGCAACCAGAGACATGGAAGGCAGGGTTCCAAAGACACCCCTCCCGTAACTACCCTTATTTCCGCTCAGTTGTTTCAGTAGGGCCTTTAGAAGGCCTGGAAAGCACAGCCATGGGGGTATCGTCCTTGACTCATTTTAATGAAGAAAAAATTTCCTCTAGGAACAAATACGTTTTTAATGAGCCATTTTCTGACAGATTAAATTATTTTAGTAGTCACTCCAAGTGTATTAATCCTTCACCATCTGTCGCTGTGCCTTATTACAAATTCAAAAACACATTAAGAGCCCCATCACCCACCATCCCAGGGGAGTCGTTAATTTGTTCACAAAAGATGAGGATTTAAACATAGATATATGCTTGCCTCTCAATGGGAATAAACAAGCCCCATTGATAGGAATTAAAGAAATTGTTGGTTTTTTTCTCCCCCTTCAACCCAGCTCGTTCCCTTGTCAGTACCTTGTACAAATTACTTGTACCACTGGAGAGAGGGGATGGTATTATAGTTATTTCTTTAACTTGGTTTTGATTCTCCTCATTCTTCCTATTTGAAAGCCATATGCTCATAGTAGAAAATTTTGAGAACAAAAAGGTAAAGAAGTCTGAGGTATGAAGAAGGGAGAAGTCTCCCAGAATCTATCCTGCTGCTCAGGCTGACTGCTACACCAGACTCTAAGGGGCCTGGCTCCCCGGGGAGGAAGCAGGAAGTGAACAGCTGAAGACGGATTATTTAGCCATGTCTAGAAGCCCCCACTCCTGCCCCAGGACTCCGGGGCTGGGGTTTGGGGGCAGATGGCAGTAACAAGCTCCATTCCTCACCAAGGGCCCACTCTACACCTGAGTGGTGGGAGACCCTCGCGAGGCTGAAGTGCCCTGACCTCTTCTCCGGCCTCCCCTCCCCAGGCAGTTCCAGGGCCGGGAGCTGCACGGGAAGGAGAGTGAGCACCCACCGAGCTCCTCCTGAGCCTGGCAGAGGCGGGCACAGAGAAGAGCGGGTGCTGTGGAAGGTGGAGGGTTTACTCCCAGGGTTTCTGACAGCAGCTCGCCACCCCTCCAGGGCAGTTCATCTCCCAGAGTGTTAGGCCAGACTTGGAAATTGGACGTCCTCAGGGCGAGGACAGTGAGGAAGGGAAGTGTGCTCATGTAAACCAGCAGCTTATCGAGGGACTAGTCGAGGGAAGGCGTCTCCCCCGAGTCTTGGGGCTCACCTCCTGGGCCTCCCACAGAGGCTGTATGGGAGCTGGGGCTCCACCACCAGCATGCTCAAGAAAATGGTGTTGACCCACGGCCAAGAGAGTGCAAAGGTGGCTGATGGTTAGGTGACTTCAGATTGCTCTCCACAAACTTCAGCTGCCTCTGTTACAGCCACATCCTTCGTTTATTTTGATGGAATTGCTTTCGTTTTTGAGTACTTTTACTCTGAAGCAAGCAGAAACCAGAGAGCGGTGGTGGTTCAAAGGGAAGGGAGAAAACGACAAAGCAAGCAGCAGATGACTTACCACGCACGTCACATCCCCCTGCCTCTCTTCGATGCACTGGGCGTTCACACTGCAAGGGTTCAGTTCTGGATCTCTGCAGTTTCTTTCCATTTTGCATCCCCTCATCTGATCACCGATGTACCCTGGTTTGCAAGGCCCACAGCGATAAGATCCCTGCAAGGAGCAGAGCGAGACGATGCTCGGACCTGGGAGCAAAGGGCCTATGACGGTGTCTGTTTGTACATGGACCTGATGATGCCAGGACGAAGTGAGCCCCATGCCTGCTTCTGTTACGTGCGTGTCTTATAACATCGTGTGAATATTGAGGGAGACACGAGCAGACTGGAAGCCACAGATGGCCACAGAGACATAAGAGAACAGAACCAAAGGCAGAAGAAGGCTGGCTGGGGAGCCGCTTGGTCTTGCTGGCTCCACTGTGGAGGGCAAGGAGGAATGGGGTGAAAACCTGAACGAAGTCCTGGGAGGTAAAGAGAGAGAATTTACCCTGGGGACAAAGGATATGGTTGGGTTAAAAGGCAAGTTAGAAAAAAATTTTTTATTTATTTTTTAATCAAGTGATGGACAGAGAACTGTTGGTGGCCTAGCATTGAGGATTTTTGATGAGGTGGGCTGGTGTGGAAGAAGCCTGGCAAATGAGCTGTCAGGTCCATTGGGATAGCACTCCCAAGGCAAAGACAGCTTTACTGAGATAGAATTTACATACCATGAAAGACACCCATGTAAAGAATACAATTCAGTGATTTTAGTCATTCACAACTCCCTAATCACTAAGCGTAAAAGATGCTCTCCAGTGATTTTTAAAAATATATTTATTTGGCTGTGCGGGGACTTAGCTGTGGCATACACGATCTTCAGTTGTGCCACGAGGGATCTAGTTCTCTGACCAGATACAGAACCCAGGCCTTCTGCATTGGGAACACGGAGTCTTAGCCACTGAACCACCAGGGAAGTTCTTTTTTTTTTTTTTTTTTTTGCTGCACCGCAGGGCTTGTGGGATCTTAGTTCCCTAACCAGGGATTGAACCTGGGCCCTGGAAGAGACCTAACCATTGGACTGCCAGGAAATTCCCTCCAGTGATGTTTCTTGGTCTGTTAGCCTCACTGGACCATAGCCTTTGGTCAGTTCTCTGCTTTTCTTTGCTCCTCTGCTCGTCTTCCTTCGCCTACTTGTTCATTTTTGAGGTTCTCTAGAGTTCTACTTTCTAGACAATTCCACTGCCTACTTTTCTTCTCCCAGGGTGGCTTTAGTTATCACCTTCATGTCAGTGTCTCCCAGATCTATTTCTGCAGACTAGCTTTCTCCTGGTAAAAGGCTAAGAAGCAGGAAGTCCCAGTATATTAGCAGGCAGTGTCGTGAATAAAAACGGTTCTGCAGGCAAACTGGACGTCTTACGAGATGTGTGGTCTTCGCCTAATTGTTTAACTTTACTGGGCCTCAGCTCCTTCAGCTGTAAAATGAGAATAATGATAGTGCCTATTGACAGATTGTTGTAAGGATTAAAGTAAATGGCAATATTTATAAAATGCTTTGGCATATAAGGAAACTAGGAAGCTAGAGATTAAAACCTTTCCCAGGAACACACAGTAAGTGAGAAGCAGTGATGTTGTTTAGTTGCTCAGTCGTATCCTACTCTTTGTGACCCCACAGACTGTAGCCCACTGGGCTCCTCGGTCCATGGGATTTCTGAGGCAAGAGTATGTGGAGTGGGTTGCTATTTCCTTCTCCAGGGGATCTTCTGACCCAGGGATTGAACCCACATCTCCTTCATTGGCAGGTGGATTCTTTTTTACTGCTGAACCACCAGGGAAGCGAGAAGCAGCGGTAGCTGGAGGCACCAGTTCTTTCCTGACAGTCTACTCTGCTACATCTACCACCTTGAAAGAGTCAACAGGAACTTCCAGAAATAAAGCCCTTTTCCAAAGAGTTAAAATTTAGACCCCTAAGTGTTAAGCAGTTTAATTTAATACAAATGACTTTTGAGAAGTTCTATAAAAACAATGAATACTATTTGGGAATTGTCACCAGTAAAATGCCTATTCTGGAATACTGAACTATTAATACAAAACTAAGAAGCTCTTCCTATTTAAAAAATATAAGAATGATAATATTTTATTAAATAAACATTCATCCAAAAGCCCAACACTGCAACTTTGAGAGATGGTAAAGAACAAGTTTGGCATTTTGAAAAAGATTATTTTGGACATGCTACTCTTGCTTGTGAGATCTTAGTTCCCAGACCGGGGACTGAACCTGTGCCCTCAACGCTGAAAGCGCAGACTCCTAACCACTGGACTGTCAGGGAATTCCATCATAAAGTTATTCTTATAGAAAAAATTACTTATCCATTACTCTTATAGTAAAAACTTTTTCAGCACAAAACTTTTTATTTTTTGGCCATGCTGCACAGCATGTGAGATCTTAGTTCCTCAACCATGGATTGAACCTGTAACCCCTGCATTGAAAGTGTCGAGTCTTAACCACTGGACCACCGGGGAAGCCCCTCAGCACAAACTTTTATCCTCATTTGCAAATCAAATATATTATGCCCATATGTTCTCTACTGCCTTGGGGTTATGATTTATAGACACACACTTGTTTTAATAACTGGTCATCAATAACAAGAGCCATGAAACATACTTACCAAAGTGTTAATACAGATAGAATTAAGAACACATGCTCCGTTTCGACACTCATCAATATCAGTGCAGACCTAGTGTGGAAGGGTTGAAAGAGACACACTGTTTAAGTAGACAGGCAAATACATTTTGCTTTGTTCTGACATCTTTGGTTGAAGCGACAACATGGACTTTCAGAGTGGCTGGTCATCAGAGCACTGTTTTGGCCATCTCCCTGTGTTTGCTTTGGTCTGAGCTCAACCTAATTCCAAGTGATAGCTGACTCCTTGGTATTTAAAGTTGTTCAGAAACTTAACATGATTAATCTGCTCCACAATTTCAGGAAGGTTCTGCTTTACCCTGCCTGGGACTCATGCACTTCTTCTACCCAAGGACTCCTATCTTTACTCAGTTCTGAAAATTTCTTAGTTCCCCTCTGCTCCTGTTCCTTCTATTCTTTGTAACTACACTTAAACAAATACTGGATTTTCTTAATCTCTTTTGACTCTTAACCTCTCATCCCTGTTTTCCATATTTTTCTTTCTCTGTGCTATATTCCAGATGATTTCCTTAGATACACCTTCTAGTCAATAAATCCCCTGCTAGCTGTTTTGCTCATCTATTTTATTTTTGATGTCAGTTATTATATTTTTCACTGAATAAATTTTACTTAGTTATTTTTTCAAACCTGACTATATTTTTTTCCCCACATTGCCCTATCCCTTAACTATGGTATCTACTTTTTCCTTTTTCTTCTTCTGAACTCATTTTAATATCTGTCATATCTCCTCAGGGTAGCTTCTTTATATAAATTACATTTTTGTTTATGAGTATATCCTTAGTGGCCTTGCTTGAGGGTGTCCCACGGGCCCTGAGATTTGGAGTCTCTTCACAAAGTGATATCAGCCAGGGCCCTGGGGATTTTACTGCTCTGAGGCTAATTTTTATGTCAATTTTGGGGCTTGTTTCTGCATTCTATGTGTAACACAGATTCAGATATCATGACTTTATGTTGTACAAGCTTGGAGCTTTGATTTGCTATAGGGAACCATGATTTTCTGTCAACCATGTCCCAAAACAGACATCAAGCTTTCTGTTGATTTGCAGGGGGGTGGCTAGGAAAGTTTTTTCATCTCCTTAATGAGGAGGGTAGCTCTCTGAGGCTTCTGGCTTTCTTCGGGGGTATTAGGTCTTTCCAACAGTATCTGCTATACCCACATAGTGCATGAACCCCAGTTTCCCACTTGGAGGGCCTATACCCATCTTCCATCTCACATGAGCTGCTGTGGCATCAGCTTCCATCTACAGCCCTGACTCTGAGTTCCCACTTTGTTTCTAGAAGCTGCACATTTCCTTATAGTTCTTTTGATATTGGTCATGCATTAAAATTTGTTGTTAAATGTTAGCAAGTTGGCTCCCTTCGACTTGAGTTTCTTCTACCATACTGGAAATCCACTGGAAGGGCTCCTTCCTAGCTTACATAAGGCACCTTCTATTTCTTTTTGTCTGTTTCCTTTGGCTTAGTCTTGACGATTCTGTCTTTACAGAAGAGGAAGTAAAGCTTTAGGTCATTACTCTAATGACTTCTTGCCATCCCTGTGTGTCTAGCTTGGTTCCTTTTTCCAGCCTAAAAAATGATGCCCTCTAGAATTCTTTGATAGGCAGCTAGGAAATAATGAACCTCTGTCCTCTTCAAAGCTAATAATTTCCCTAAGGTAGTAAAATATATTTATAGACCAACCATTTTTAAGGGCTGAATACATCAGAAAGAATTTCACAGTCAGTCAGTTAAATAATGACCAGGATATAGTAGAACATCGAGAAATAAATGGAGACTGTCACAAACTGCTCAAGAGCTTTATGGCAATTTATAGCTGATATAAGAAGAAAGGGGGTTTTCCCCAGGGGATTACGTCTACTCTTGAAATCTTCTCATCTCTAAAACAGCTTCTGATCAGCAACAATGACTCTATAGAAGTGACCTAATTTTCCAAAGCTTTTATTTGTTTCGCCAGTTCTTAAGTTTTTGTATCACTAATCGTTCAAATGGCTACCAACAAAATAAGCCTGGATCCAGCCACACATCCAGTCTTACTGCCTTCACTGTTTTTCTAAAGATACTCGATGATCCCAGTTGACTAGCTTGCTCCTCACCAGCCTTGATGGACACGTATATTCAGAAATGAGTTGGAAAAACCTGCTAATGTGCCCATAGTGCCTGAGGACATTCCACACACCCTTATGGAATGGAAAGAGATGGGAACCAACCAAAGGTTTCCTGTTGGCGATTAAAGATCAAAAGACCACCACTTCAGCCCACCTGCTTGTTTGTCTTGGCGAAACTGATCCCAACGCCCTGCATCATGGGCCCCGTGAAGCCCACCGGGCAGGCATCACATCTGAAGCCAGGAGCCAGGTTTACACAGCGCACGCCAGGATAGCAGGGGTGGTACTTACACTAGAGAGAAACAAAAATTCAGTCTGTAGCCACAGGGAGAACACACGCTCAAATGTCCGTTGTTCATCTCTTTGCACAAACTTGTGGAATCACTTAACTATCCATTTTTGGGGGGCTGAAATGATCAAAGGCAATAAAGGCTTCCAATTTCATAGTGACCCAGAGAATCCCTGACCCACACGGCCTGGAGGTTGCCTTGTTGTGAGCTTTGCTATAATATAGAATGAAGCACAGCCGAGTGGAAAGGGTCCTAATGTTAAGCAGCCCACCTTCCAGGGCAAACTCCCTGATATTCTAACTTGGAATTTAAAAATGTCTGGGAGAGAACAGTGCTCCTGGACATTTGTCAGGTGGCCATTGAGTCCAAAGGCATTATTAAAGCAACTACTCAAAAAGACCTTGAGAAGATCAAGCCAGGGCAGCTGTCATTTCTTCAGTAAGATGTGATTCATCAGGGGCTGTTCCTGACTTTGGACCCTATCAAGCCCATGGCTGTTGCAAGGCTCTCACAGTCTAGGAGATTCATTCTTCTTTTTTTTTTTAAACCACTTCAACTAATGTAAAAAACATGACCACTTCCTGCCCTTTCAAAAGAAGGAAAATTCCAGTTCACAGATAAGAACCACATGCAGTTCTGTGAAACACGTGCAGATGCTCTTCCAAAGGGGGGATGACTAGAGATCGTCTTAATTGCTTACTACCTGGGGAGGTAATCGGCTACCATGAGTCTATAGGATGCATGTACATAAGCTAAGCTTCTTCCAGCCTTCCTCTGGCCTGAAAGTGTGAAAGTGTTAATTGCTCAGTTGTGACCGACTCTTTGCGACCCCATGGACTATAATCTGCCAGGCTCCTCTGTCCATGGGATTCTCCAGGCAAGAATACTGGAGTGGGTGGCCATTCCCTTACCCAGGGGATCTTCCTGACCCAGGGATTGAATCCCGGTCTCCTGCATTGCCGGTAGATTCTTTACCATCTGAGCCACCAGGGAAGCCCTCCTCTGCCCTGATGGAAGGACAGAGGCGCATGCTGGGGGCAGCCTTGAGACTGCCTTCCTTGAGACTGTGAACACTGCCTTCCTTGAGACTGGACCAGTGACCGGATAACTATGGTCTTGAAACAATCTCTGTCAGAGGCTTTGCCAGTTGGCCAAACAGCCTGTATTTGCCCTACATGTCTTTCTGGCTCCATCTCTGGGCACATTTGGTTACTCACAGACTATGGGGCCTCCTCAAAAGGTCTTGTTGGTTTGAGATTCCTCTCACTCCTCCACTGAGGAAGCCTGAAGAAATCAGTTGCAACCCCTAAAATACACCCTTACCCAGATGGTTCCCTTTCCACATTCACAAGTGTACAAAAAAATCACAGTAGTCCCAGAGACTGCTTATGAGAATCAGCGATAGAGTCAAAGGCTGAAATCTCAGCGTTGCAGCAACACGAACCACCGCGGTGGGAAGTCCCAGACAGGAGGCACAATGATGGCGGCCACAACCATAGGTCGCGCCTCCGCCTCCCCACCTCCCATGGGTCTCTGAAGATTCCCGAGAGAGTCGTTTTCATGTGGCCTGGAGGTCAACCCAAGTCAGCCCTCAGTCATCGACCTGGCTTCTCTTCCCATAAGCCATAGGCTGTCCGCGATACAGAGGGAGCCCCCTCTGTCTAGTTGAGTGTTTACCTCATCGACATCGGAACAGACGATCCCATTTCCTGTGTAGCCCTCGGGGCAGGGTCCGCACTGAAAGCCATCTCTGGTGTCGGTGCATCGCACGCCGCGGAAACACGGGTTGGAATCACAGCGGCGCACGGGGGGTGTTGGGGATGCCGCGGGTACCACAGGCATCAGAGTGTTGGGGGTTGGAGACTGAAAGCTGAGAGGACCTAGACAAAAACCATCATCCACAGGTTTCTCAACCACCAAGAAAATAGAGCTGATACAGGATGTGGTTCAGCTCCCCGATGAGTATCTTTTCCCTTCCCTCCACCTCGGTGCCAAACCTCCACCAACCGCAGCCGGCGGAGCCTCACCCACCCAGGCCCTTCAGCAGTCCACATTTGCTTGTCCAACTCCGAAGCATGCCAGTTACTAGAAAAGCACTTACCGCAAGCCTGGCATTCGGCTATGGTGTTTCGCAAAAATGATGTTTCCTTGACCTTTAGAAATGGGAAGGGGGGAAAAAAAAAGATGGAAAAGGAGTACCTGATGTATAATCCAGGAATGAAAGAATTCATGAGTGGCAAACTATTAAACAGAACCTAAAGGAATGTTAACACAGCCCTGGGTGGCTCCCATTCTGCCTGGAGCCCTGGACGGCCCCCCATTTTCAGAGCCCTTCCAGCAGAGCCCCAGGGCGGCAGGCTGCACAGGGCCACCTGAGGTCTGGCTCCAGGCCCTTCCCTGCTTCTGCAGGCCTGCAGTTCTATCAGCTCCAACAGAGAGCATCTCTGTTACAGGGCTTTTCTGATGGTCCACCCAGCTTGTTACCTGCTGTCTCAGAAGATCCTTCACCTCTCCCAGTAGTTGGTTTAGTTGTGACATCTGCCCCAAGAACTGCCGATTAAAGTCTCCTGTAGGAACAGTGGAAGGAAAGGAGCATCAGAAAGTGACAGCTATTTCTACAGTGACTCAAAAACAAATGATTTCCCAGAGAATTATCATGATGAAAAACTCAGGGTATGAGAATTTAACATGGGGTAAAATTCATCTAATTTGCCTAAAAAATAATGATAATGATGCCGCTGCTCTAGTTAGTCCAAATTCCTATGAGTTATACAAACACAAGTGCAATGAAGATACCTCTTGCCCTGGACTTTGGCACAAAAGCCTGATTTCTGTAGACACATCCTACAGGAGTGCCCTGCTGACAGCCCACCCTTCGGGGATAGGACCCAGCCCATCACGGCCCTGGGGGTTTATTGATGGAAGTGAGCAAACGGCCTGAGAATACACACCTGTGTTTGTGGTGGCCAGTGGCTCGCTCTGCTGCAGGAAGCAGTCTTGCAGGCTGGCCACCTGGATCAGCGAGCCTCTCACCACCAGCTTCAGCTCTTCCAAAGAGTCCTGGAAGAAATTGGATTCATACCACACATTGCTGGTGCCATTCAAAAGCCAGTGGGCATGCAGACTCACACAATTTTCATAACACAGTAGGCCTGAATACTTGGACTCTGACATCTTACATAATTTTGTGGGTTTGCATTTTTTTCCTGACACCCGCGAGCCCTGCCCTTCTGACTGAAGCAAATATGGAAGCAGCCAGCAGCTTAGGAGAGTGCCGGCATCCAGGGTGATCTTGATGAGAGAGTTCATCAAGGTGACTTGGAGAAAAGAAAAGGCCCTTTTCCTTCATGGTAAACAAGTTCTCTTGTGGTAGGATCCTCTTAAGAATTGTCTGTTTATGGAGTTTAGACTGCAATGAATAAGACATTGATCCCAATTTTAAACACTATTATTTTTAGGATGTCTTGGCTCCAGGTTTTAGTAAAGTCTCTGGTTTCCTTGGATTATGAGAAAGAATACACAGTATAGTCTATGATGTATATTTCTGTACATTTTCATGTATTTTCACATTACTGGATGATAACAATCATTCATTGTTAGTCATCAAGTTAATATTCTCACCCCTTAATTTTGTAGCTTTTACCTGTACCCATTATTTTATACACAGATGATAGAAAATGTTTATGTTAACTGCTGATGTAAGATCTTCATCCTTATTTTAGACAT
Organism: Bos taurus; assembly: GCF_002263795.3. Lineage (NCBI taxonomy): Eukaryota > Metazoa > Chordata > Mammalia > Artiodactyla > Bovidae > Bos > Bos taurus. Next base: position 11,034,099 of record NC_037337.1, on the reverse strand, counting down.
GAGCGCACTGAGGATTTTCAGAGGGACTCTGCTTTTCAATTTAGTTAAGATGTATGCAACACATTTTATGTAACAGATATTGTGTTGGAACCAGACGATAAGCTCTATGGAGGCCATGACTATTTTGCCAACTACGGGACACCTAATGCCCAGAATGTACATATTGACTGACTGAGTAAATGAGAAGATGAATATGAAGATAGAGCACTGTGGTCCTTGCTGACAATCTAAGGAAGTAGAATTTTTGGGGAAAAAAAAATCCAAAAAATTCCATCTATTTCTGATGGAATTTTAGAAATTGATTTATTTGGTGGTGGATACTAATTTCTGAAATAGAGACATAATTTCTGACTGTCATTCTGACTATCTGGGCTACTTTGGGGATTCAGATATAAAATTTAGCATATCTCTTCATTAATTTTTTTCTCTTTCTATAAATCTACACTATATATATATATATATCTTTCTCTCTCTCTCCAAACCTAGATTTTAGTTTTGAAATTTCTGTTTAAAAATGCTCTCTATATTTTAAGCACAAATTCTAGTATCTGATTCACAGTTTTTATATCAGTATCTAAAGTTTCTCAGCATTCCTAGTTATAACCAAAATTGCTGTTCATAACCTGCTTCTTTGTACAAAGGGCTCAGAACACCTTGGTACTGGGTTGGCCAAAAAGCTCGTTCAGATTTTTCCCATAATATTGTGCAGAAAAAAGCAAATCAACTTTTTGGCCAACACTATACAAGCATATATAAATTAGTTAAAGCACATATAATGAAGTAATGAAACAGAAATGGAAAATTGTGATTGTGATAAATAAGACAACAACAATATGGGCCACAGTGGATGAACATGGTTATTGATTTTGGTACTGACTTCCATATCAGATGAAATTCAGAAACTATGACCAGTTACAGTAATAATTAGAAAAGACAAAGAATACTAATTATTTATAGGAAATGGAGTATTTCCTATAAATAGCAAAATTATATTTTGTTTTTTAGCAAAATTATACAGGAAATATATGTGGCAATTTCTACAGTAGGTGCAATGACATAATGTAAAAAATACCATCAACATGGCATAAAACAGAAGACAGAAGTGATGTGATATGTAAGGTCTCATGGAAGTAAGTTGGCAATAAGGTTCTTTTTGTTAGGGATGCTGTAGTAAGACCTATGGAAAATGTTGTTCGTGGTGCTTGGCAAGTTTCAATCATTCTTTTCTACTTCTATTAAAAAATTATAATTTTATGAAAGATTAAAAATAGATCATCTTACTGCCCTAAGATAGTTTAAAAGTTTTTGCTATTCCTTTTCTACTTTATAATTATATGCCCAAAGTCTCCACTTATCTAAAGGAGTAGCTATCAATTTTGACTTTACATTAGAATCAGTATATTTAAAAGGACTGATGCCTAGGCACCACCTCCATAGACTCTGATTTGTCTGGACTGTGGGCCATCTAGCAGTTGGTTTTTAAATGCAGTAAGTGATTCTAATATGCAGTCAGAATTAGATCCATTCTTGACCTCAGCCCACTCATCTGCATTCTCAGAAACCATCTTTCCACTGTGGAGATGGTCTGTGGGTTCTTACGTGTGCCTTCCTCTGGAAAGTCCTCAGTTCCACAGCCTCAGGACTCTGGGCGAGGCCGGAAAAGGCTCTGGGGAGGTTGTGGATGGAGTCCACGCGTGTGCAGTCCAGGAACAGCTCTACGGAGCCAGCCCCCCGGTGGAGGTTGGTCAGTCTCAGCAGCAGCCTGTGCCTCCTGCCGTCAGCCAGCTGCAGGTTGTTGAAAACCACCAGGTGAATCCTCCCGTCGTTCTTCAGGTAACGGAGGATGGCTGGAACCAAGCACGGACCAATGAATGGCGAGAGAAGCGAAGAGGGGCTGACTCTGTGCCGAACAGCCTCCAGGTGACAATGACAAGGCCCGGTTAGCAGAAAGATGCAAGCAAGTCAGAACCATAAATGTCAATGTTTTGTGTGCACTGGCCACCCACTGTTGCTGGGGATGTTTTGTGCTCATGAAAAGAGACGATAAGTAGTAAATTTGAAAACAATATAATTTCAGTTAATGATGAGTACACTGAACAAGCAGAACACATTGAAAGTCAACTCACATCCGAGTAAGCTCCTGAGGGCATGAATTCATTAATTCACCAACGTTTCCTGAGCACTACTATGGGGCTGGGTGCTGCCCTTCGTTGTTTTAAACACTTATATTCTATTCATTGCAACCCTACGAAACTGGAATTGACTACAGGTGAGGAAAGTGAAGCTCAGATAAGTGAAGTAACTTGCTCAAGGATATAGTAAGTGACAGGACTAGAATTTAAAGCCGAGTGTGGTTTATTCCATGGCTAAAGAATGCTAGGCCTGGATGGGGTTTTGTAAGCATATGTTGAATCAGGTGTAATCTGTTGTATTATCCCTCAGTAGAACGTATTTTCAAATTTTAACAATGCTCAGTTAGAAAACCAAAGGTATCCATGGATGCAAAAGAAAGACTCCATAGGAGAGCCACCGCCTTACATAAAAAGATATTCTCAGTATTATGTGGAGGTCAGTATAGGTTCGCTCCAAAAAAACCTATGTATGTATGTACATATAGTATACACACAGATACAGAAAATTAGAAGAAAATATTTGTATGGTCATTTCTGGGTGCTTGGCGATATATGTTTCTTTTTTCTTCATTTTCATTGTCTGATCTTTCTATACAAGAAACTTATGCATTATTTATATAATTCAAAAAAGTAAAAAAAAAAAAAGAATTCCACATGTAAACCCAGAGTGTGCTACAATCAATGTGTATGATTCACAGCAAGCAACTGAGACCATCTCTCTTCGGGTGCCTCTTCTGTGAAGTGTAAATGCCAACTTGGTGCTGCCCAGATAGGAATACCCATTTATGCTGCAGTATTGCCAGAGAAAATAATCACCACTATGAAATTTAAGGGTGTTTTTGAAGACTTCCTCCAAATACATTCGACTTTCTAGGTCGATTTCCCCACCCTTCTAGAATCTGACTAGATTTGCTTTTCCATTTGACCATGGCTGGAGTGGGAGTTGGCAGTTGGCATCTGGGTCCGTGGTATAGAAAGAAACGAGGAGGAGCCAGGAGATCTTCCCTCATGCCCATGGGACCACCACCACTTGCTTACTGAGAGAGAAGGATTGGTGAGACCTGGCAGGACAGACTGCCTAGAAGGCCTTTCTATGACTATAGGGCAACACTATGCTTCTGAAGCAAAGTATTGGTAAGACTTAAATGTGGAATGAGGAGAAAGAAAATAGATGTGGGTAGACTTCTTGAGGTATTTTAAATACGGGATACAACAGTATTTTTACCCCCTTTTTAAAAATATTGTTGAGAATTTATAATAGTAACAGCATGGCTTGAAATTTGAGGCATAAAGTACACAAAAGAGGGGGTAAATTGAGCCCAAACATATGCACTAATTCAATATTTTAAAACCTCCATTCCTTTACTTTTGAAATAGTTTTGTAAATCCCCAGCATTTTTACAGGCCAATGAAAACACTACTCAGACCACAAGACCTCAACCTGGTCACAGACACATACATACACTCAGGATCTCCTTATTTTCCTTTCAGCCACAACCTCTGTTCCTCATATTAACAGTTTAAGAGGATACATAGAGAAGCTTAAAACAAATAGTCGTGGTTTTTCTCCCCCAGCTGAGATTTCTGGTGGAATTCAAAGGAGACATATTTTAGTGGACCTCTTGCCTGCTTTTAGCAGGCCTTCCAGGCCATGTGGGTCATGATTTATTTTCATAACTGAATCGCTAAGTTTAGTTTTATAAATACTACCTAATGGAGTAATTTCCACCTAACAGGTGCTCATTAAATGTTGTGAATATGAAATTTCAATGAATAATTAGATGACTGCATTGAAAGCTCTTCACATATAAATTGAAAAGTTTAGCAAGTGGCAATTTAACATCTACTGCAGACAGCCAAACCTGCTATTGTGTTCACGCTGTCATTTAAGGGCATTCTACACTTCTGCCTTGCTTTGCATTGCACTGCAACACTGAATTAGGTTCCTCCCGCTCCCAGATCTTGCGACAAGAGCAAGAGGGGAGAAAAAAAAAGGAAAAGAATTATGGAAACTTCCATCTTCGCAAGGTCTGTTAGCAGAAAAATTATCAAGGGCTTCGACATTTACTACGCTTCACACTTGATCCAATAATTCTCATTTTGCTTATGGCTTTCATTTTTCTTTTTTATTGCAAGTTCCTTACTTCAGTGCTTCTATACTTATTTTAGCTTCAGAGCTGTAACATTACCCAGAGGGTCAACAGGCACCTGCTCAGAAAACATTTCCCCACCAGTCATACTGAGCCTAGAGGCAGACTCAACAAGCCAGGAGTCCGCGGCCTGGGACGCTCCCTGAGCTTCTTCAGAAGCAGCACCATCAGAAGTGAGAGAACAGACCCAGTTCCCATCTTCTCTCTCTGTCCCCCTTACCACTGCTCACCTCACCCAATCTTAGCCCGCTCCCTGCCACACATACACACACAGGGGAGCAGAACTGAGGGGAGAATCCTAGTCAGCCAGCAGGACATCACTTTGCCTCCAGAAGGAATGAAAAGTCAGGCCCGGGAGCTGGAAGGAGCAGTCTTCTTTCGGCTCCACCCCACCCCTGCCCCTCAGCACCCCAGGGAGCACTACACTCAGGAAAACAGCCGTCACTGGGGACAGCTCTGCTTCTTCAGCTAAGGCACATTCCGTTCTGCTTGTTTCTCACGGAAACAAGTTGACCTGGTGATTTCAACCTGCTTCTCTCTCAGGATGAGCACCAAGAACCCATCTGATTAGAACGAAAGGCTGCAGGTCTTCAAACACATTTCTGTCTCTACGCTGTTCCATCTCTGGATTTCTCTGCCAGATTCCTGACTCATCTTCCTGTTCAGGGTCTTTTCCTGTGCAGGTTTTCTGGGCGGACAGCTTGAGATGTCTACACGACTGTTCTGATCAAACGACTGCCTTCTCAGTGCAACACACAAGCGAGCCAATGGAATCCTTCACTAGCTCCCTAGTGGTTCCCAATTAATGTGTAACTTATCCCAGGACTGGCCTAACCTTCTAGCCACCTTCCATTCTGCTGATCACTGCCAAGCTGGACAACCTGTTTTAACAACCGGTTTTCATGCCTCTCTAACTTTCTCCAGCCTCTCTCATCCTTTTCTTTCTGTGCAGAGTGTTCTCTTTTCCATCCCTCTCCTTCCTGCTCCATCACTGCTACAAATCGAAAGCCAAGATCCAGCTCAAATGCACCTGACTCCCTCTAGTCCTCCATCTTCACCATGACTGGAAGTTATCTGCCTCATTCATATTCCCTTCAGAGAAGGCAAAGACAGCCCACTCCAGTACTCTTGCCTGGAAAATCCCATGGACGGAGGAGCCTGGTAGGCTGCAGTCCATGGGGTCGAGAAGAGTCGGACATGACTGAGCGACTTCACTTTCACTTTTCACTTTCATGCATTGGAGAAGGAAATGGCAACCCACTCCAGTGTTCTTGCCTGGAGAATCCCAGGGATGGGGGAGCCTGGTGGGCTGCAGTCTATGGGGTCGCACAGAGTTGGACTGACTGAAGCAACTTAGTAGCAGCAGCAGCAGCAGCATATTCCCTTAGCATTTTCTCAGTGCTTTGCTAGGTGTACTTTTCCAGCCAAAACTCAGATACTTTAATCCCTGTGTGACCCTGGGCCTGAAGAGTCCAGTTTTTAAACTAATAAAAGGAGTTAATAAAAGCTGTCCTTCCTACTTCATGTTCTGTTCAGTGGTGGTCAAATAAGAAAATGCAAAACTATCGGCTGCTATACACATGTAGGTAGTAGTATATTTGTTTATTATCTTCTCTACTAGAGCATAAACTCTTGGGACAAGGAGTCTATTTCTTACTAATTTTCCCATACACCACAGCATCTGAGAACACCAAATACAACTGTTTGTTGAATGAAAAACAGATTCTTGAGTATAGAGTATTCTTGTGTTTACTCTGACTTTTTAAAACCCACAGTCTTTAAAAAAGAAGAGCAGTTTCTATTGGTTTACTTATATAAATCCTTCCCTTCTAAACTTAGCATCTTTGTGTACCTGAGAATCTGGAGCCTGATTTTATGGCTACATTTCCATGTCCGGGTACTAGCCTAACAGAGGAACCATGTAACCTCGCCTGATTAAATGCCATCGCAGTGACTGGCAGGAGATGAAGCAGCAAACGCAAGCAATGAAGATTTGAAATATTGCTATCAACTTGAGAAAGAATTTTCAAAAGGTGCTTTTTGAAAAGTGGATGGACATGGTAGTCAAAAATATTATGATGTGTTGAATGTCAAGGCTATGAAGCAGGATGCCAGCTTTAAAGAACTGGAAACGATAATATTTTGTCTGCTTGGGCTAAGGAGTTCAGAGTGACGTGGCCTGCCCAGGCAGCAAACTCGGCAAGGTAGTCCGGGGCCTTCTGCTTTGCTTGGCAAATGGCTTTGCTCTTTGGCACTTTTAAAGATATGATGAAAGCCGCTGCTGTCAACCTTTCCTCTTCTTCTTAAATAATTGTATATTAAAAGAGCCTTCTTGTCATTAATGTCTCTTGTGATGGATGTTCTTGTTTGCCTTGACTCATTTGTCTTTATGCCCTACACACTGGATCTTTGTAACTTTACTGCTTTGGAAATACATATAAAAGGAAAACCATCAAATTGCTTTTCCTGAAAGTACTGTGGGTGACTCCCAGGTGTGATAAATGCAGTATGTGTGTTTGGAATTTTTTTTTATAGCAGTTTCAACCAATGTAAAGCTTACAGAATCCACACGAAGCAAAGAAACCAGCCAGTGAAAGGAAGCACAGCAAGTATAATGAACTTCTGCAGAGGGCTCTATGCTTGGATAAGTTATGAGGCATCACTACACATCTACCTGGTAGGGGAGAAAGTTGTAAGTGTGCACAGAATCCCAAGGTCACCTTAGAGGAGACAGTTGTTAAGTGTGCACAGAATCTCAGGGTGACCTTAGAGGAGACAGTTTTAAGTGTGCACAGAATCCTAAGGTCACCTTAGAGGAGAAAATTACAAAGCAACTTTGATGCCCATGGAACTCTCTCTAGCCTTAGCAGAGCCACAGAATATTAGCATTATAAGTCATCCAGCTTAATATCTCACTCCACAAATCCCTTCAATAAAAATGTAGCCTCTACCAGCACATTTCCAGTAACAAAGAACTCATTACTTTGCAGAAAAACCCATTTCACTTTTGGAGTGCTCCCCAAGATTTTCCTAATTCAGAGCCAATATCTGTTTCCTCTGCCCTCCACCAGTGTGTCCTAATTTTACTCTTCAGGACTATAGACAGATTTAATCTTATCCTCAATCGAAGTGATATTCTTCAAATATTTTTAAGGCAACTTTCATCTCTCTCATGTCTTTTGTTTGGCTCCTTGATTTCTCCATTTCCTTTAACTTTTTGACTTGTGATGTGGTATTAAAAAAAAAAAAAAAAACACAGGACACAGAAAGGTGCCAGTTTAGTGACTCTCTTCAAAGTAATCTCTGACTTGACAATGTCCCTATGAAATGTGCTCACAACCAGACAGCGTATGCTAGATGTGGCCGGATAATTACGAATCCAGGGGGACTACTAGCTTCCACAAATCTGGTCCCATCTACATATTAATGTACAATTAATAGAGGAAAACAATAGAAAGGGAATGACCAGAGATCTCTTCAAGAAAATTAGTTTTACCAAGGGAACATTTCATGTAAAGATGGGCACAATAAAGGACAGAAATTGTATGAACCAAACAGAAGCAGAAGATATTAAAAAGAGGTGGCAAGAACACACAGAAGATCTATACAAAAAAGATCTTCATGATCCAGATAACCACGATGGTGTGATCACTCACCTAGATCCAGACATGCTGGAATGCAAAGTCAAGTGGGCCTTAGGAAGCATCACTACAAACAAAGCTAGTGGAGGTGATGGAATTCCAGTTGAGCTATTCCAAATCCTGAAAAGATGATGCTGTGAAAGTGCTGCACTCAATATGCTAGCAAATTTGGAAAACTCAGCAGTGGCCACAGGACTGGAAAAGGTCACTTTTCATTCCAATCCCAAAGAAAGGCAATGCCAAAGAATGCTCAAACTACCACTCAACTTCACTCATCTCACATGCTAGCAAAGTAATGCTCAAAATTCTCCAAGTCAGGCTTCAACAGTATGTGAACCATGAACTTCCAGATGTTCAAGCTGGATTTAGAAAAGGCAGAGGAACCACTCTATTATACAGAGTGAAGTAAGCCAGAAAGTAAGCCAGAAAGAAAAACACCAACACAGTATACTAACGCATATATATGGAATTTAGAAAGACGGTAACGATAACCCCGTATGTGAGACAGCAAAAGAGACACATATGTATAGAACAGTATTTTGGACTCTGTGGGAGAGGGCGAGGGTGGGATGATTTGGGAGAATGGCATTGAAACATGTATAATATAATGTGTGAAATGAATCGCCAAAAAATAAAATAAAAATATTATTCTCCAAAAAAAAAATTGCCAACATCCGTTGGATCATCAAAAAAGCAAGAGAGTTCCAGAAAAACATCAACTTCTGCTTTATTGACTATGCCAAAGCCTTTGACTGTGTGGATCACAACAAACTGTGGAAAATTCTTCAAGATATGGGAATACCAGACCACCTTACCTGCCTCCTGAGAAATCTGTATGCAGGTCAGGAAGCAACAGTTAGAACTGGACATGGAACAACAGACTTATTCCAAATCGGGAAAGGAGAACATCAAGATTGTATATTGTCACCTTGCTATTTAACTTATATTCAGAGTATATCATGTCAAATGCCAGGCTGGAGGAAGCACAAGCTGGAATTAAGATTGTGGGGAGAAATATCAATAACCTCAGATATGCAGGTGACACCACCCTTACGGCAGAAAGTGAAGAGGAACTAAAAAGCCTCTTGAAAGTGAAAGAGGAGAGTGAAAAAGTTGGCTTAAAACTCAACATTCAGAAAACTAAGATCATGACATCTGGTCCCATCACTTCATGGCAGATAGATGGGGAAACAGTGGAAACAGTGAGAGACTTTGTTTTCTTGGGCTCCAAAATCACTGCAGATGGTGACTGCAGCCATGAAATTAGAAGACGCCTGCTCCTTGGAAGAAAAGCTATGACAAACCTAGACGGCATGTTAAAAAGGAGAGACATTACTTTGCCAACAAAGATCTGTCTAGTCAAAGCTATGGTTTTTCCAGTAGTCATGTATGGATGTGAGAGTTGGAGTATAAAGAAAGCTGACTGCTGAAGAATTGATACTTTTGAATTGTGGTGTTGGAGAAGACTCTTGAGAGTCCCTTGGACTGCAAGGAGATCCAACCAGTCCATCCTAAAGGAAATCAGTCCTGAATATTCATTGGAAGGACTGATGCTGAAGCTGAAACTCCAATACTTTGGCCACCTGATGCAAAGAACTGACTCACTGGAAAAGACCCTGATGCTGGTAAAGATCGAAGGCAGGAGGAGAAGGGGATGTCAGAGGATGAGATGGTTGAATGGCATCACCAATGTGGTGGACATGAGTTTGAGCAAGCTCCAGAAGTTGGTGACAGACAGGGAGGCCTGGTGTACTGTAGTCCGCGGAGTTGCAAAGAGTTGGACACGACTGAGGGACTGAACTGAACTGACTGAACTGAAAATTTAAGAAACTTTTTAAAAAGTTGCATCACCTTATCTGTTTATTCATTCAGCAAACATTTTTGAGCAACTATAAGTGCCAGGCACTGAGCTCAACACTGGGTGGTTCTTAACACTGTTGATTAGAATGCTTAGGGTGTTGTTGTCATTGTTGTTGTTGAGTCGCTCAGTCATGTCCGACTCTTTGCGACCCCATGGACTGCAGCACGCCAGGCTTCTGTGTCCTTCACTATCTCCCAGAGTTTGTTCAAACTCATGTGCCATTGATGATGCCATCCAACCATCCCATCCTCTGTCTCTGTCTTCTCCTCCTGCCTTCAATCTCCTAGCATCAGGTTATTTTCCAATGAGTTGGCTCTGCATCAGGTGGCCAAAGTATCAGGGTTTCAGCTTCAGCACCAGTCCTTCCAATAACTATTCAGGACGGATTTCCTGTCCAACTCTCACATCCATACATGACTACTAGAGAAATCATAGCTTTGACTAGATGGACCTTTGTCAGCAATGTGATATCTCTGCTTCTTAATATGCTGTCTAAGTTTGTCATAGTTTTTCCTCCAAGGAGCAAGCATTTTTTTAATTTCATGGCTGCAGTCACCATCTGCAGTGATTTTGGAGCCCAAGAAAATAAAAGTCTCTCACTGTTTCCATTGTTTCCCCATCTATTTGCCATGAAGTACGGGACTAGATACCACGATCTTAGTTTTTGGGTCTCCCACAACCTGTGTATCTGCAATTTACTTTTCAGTACTAGAGAAAGGATTTACATTTATTATTGTTAAATTTCATCTGATTGTGGCTTGTTGAGTCAGCTTGGTAAGACTTTGGAAATCTTGATGATGGCATCCTATATGTTCAACTGTCTTTTCCAGTTTTGTGCCAATTGCAAACATTATAAAATATTGTCTGTGTTTTCACCCAAGTCACTGATTCATTGAAAAGTTCAATGCTGAAGACAAAGCCTTGTCAGAAAACACTACATACTTTGCTACAAGGCAACTTACCAACCCCCAATAGTACTATTTACCTAGCTCATTCTTTTTTTACATTATTCAGAAAGGTATAGTAAGTGACTTCATAAAATTGATTAAAAAGTCTAGGACTTAGTTTTAGTAAATCTATCTGCCTTCAAATAACCCTAGCTTTCTTTCCCAGGAAATCCCCAAAGGAATGAATAATAATACAACCCTCTGGGAGTTTGTCTGAAAGTTCAAGAAAATTCTTTGCACTTTCTGCATATGACCACTTTAAAACTAAGCTCATTCAATGGTGCCTAGTAAGAATGTAGAGAAAGTTAAAAGGGAAAATGAGCACTGAACCTTCAGTACAGCCTTGCTTCACTGGAATGGCTCCATAAAGAAATAGTATTGTAAGTGTCTCATTTTTCCCCTTCAGTATTTTGTTCAGAATTCTAACTATTTTTTTTGGCTTTACAACATGGTTTTCAAGATCTTAGTTCCCTGGCCAGGGACTAAACCTGGGCCCTTGGTAGGGAATGCTCAGACTCCTAACCACTGGACTGACAAGGAATTCCAAAATTCTAACTTTTAAACTCTTTCATCTTTTTCAAATTTTATCTCTCATTAGCCTGCAGGCTTCAGAACAACCACTCTGAACTATCTGACTTCTCCTATCGCAGGTTGAGGAGCTCGGCTGGCTCTGTCCAGTCATTACCACCAGTTCTTAGAGCTCCCTTCATTTCCACAGCACCAAGCTGTGTTTCTGTGACTGTCAAATTTAGGCTGAAGAAGCAGTCTTCATGCTTTTTCTGAGAGGTGAGGCTTTCGCTAAGGCAAGCCAAGAGTTCACCAACTCATCAGTTTTGGAAGACAGTTTCTTAAATAGTAGAGAGATGTCTCTGTCTGTCTATCTATCTAATATAGGAATCTGAAATTTTTATTGAGCTTCACAGCCTAAAAAAGTTATTATACTTTATATAAGTCAGTTTCTGCAATCACCTTGAAAGGTAGCTATTATCACCCTCGCTTTAGAGATAGTAAATTGAGGTTAAGAGCGATTCAGAGATGTTTTCATGGTGACACAGTTAAGACTTTCAACTGTGTCTCAAACTCAGGATACTACCTGCAAAGTTGTCTCTATGCCAGATTCAAGAAAATCAATCATATCTTCTACCCAGCCCCGGTGGTTTCTACAGAATGCTCATTTCTATCAAGATTATATCACCTGTGTTACCAATAATCTGATAGATCATTTCTATCAGAAACACTACCTGCATTTCTTTTAAATCTTTATCCAAACGGTCTTCAACACTCATTCACTCAAAAGCAATTCTGAGCCAGACCTACTAAGTGACAGACACTGGATACATCTAGAATTTCCACAACAGTGAACGTTTTTCTTAGCAAAGCTACTCTTCTCAGCCTCCATTTATTCTACTCAGCCTCTTCATGAGACACTTCCACGTACAGGGCACTGAGCTATGTGCTGCAGCAGACAGGGGAGTTAAGGGATGCTCGGTCCCTGCCTTAAGGGGGCTTATAACCAGCAGGAGAAAAGGCATATAAGTCATTCAAATCCAAGGCAAATTAAGAGTTGTGGAGGTGCGAAGTTATAAGGAAAGGTGTCAGGAGGAATTTGAGATGTGCCTTGCATGTGGAAAATTTCAGTATCTGGAGATGGTGCAGGGCAGGCAACGGGGGCAGCAGAGGGCAAGAGCAAAAGCACAGAAAAGGAGAGACAGCACGCGTGGGTCCAGGGAACCACAGTTAAATCCATCCCATGGAAACATGAGCTGCATGGATGGCTGGAAGGACGGATAAACTGGAAAGGCTGGTTGGGAGTCAGGCAGCGGAAAGCCCTGAATGCCCAGCAGGGATGTGTGTATCTTACTCAGTTTGGGATGGGAAGTCACTCTAGGTCTCTGGGGTCAGATGTAACTAGATCCAAGCTATGCCTTGTGAACACTAATGAGGCAGCTATGAGAAGATGACTTGGAGAGTGAGAAACAGAGAGTTCAGTTCAGTTGTTTAGTTGGGTCCGACTCTTTGTGACCCCTTGGACTGCATCACGCCAGGCTTCCCTGTCTATCACCAACTCCCGAACCTTGCTCAAACTCGTGTCCACTGAATCGGTGATGCCATCCAACCATCTCATCCTCTGTGGTCTCCTTCTCCTCCTGCTTTCAATCTTTCCCAGCATCAGGGTCTTATCCAATGACTCAGTTCTTTGCATCAGGTGGCCAAAGTACTGGAATTTCGCTTCAGCATCAGTCCTTCCAATAAAATTTCCTTTAGAAATCAGACTTGTTTGATCTCCTTGCCGTCCAAGGGACTCTCAAGAGTCTTCTTCAACACCACAGTTCAAAATCATCAGTTCTTTGGTGCTCAACTTTCTTTATGGTCCAACTCTTACACCTATAAATGACTACTGAAAAAAAACATAGCTTTGACTAGATGGACCTTTGTCAGCAATGTGATGTCTCTGCTTCTTAATCTGCTGTCTAAGTTTGTCATAGTTTTTCTTCCAAGCAGCAAGCATCTTTCAATTTCATGGCTGCAGTCACCATCTGCAGTGATTTTGGAGCCTAAGAAACAGAGTCACAGAGAAACAGAGAGCCCAGTGGCAAACTCCCTTCTTTGCAGCTCTCATGGGAAATGCTCGAGTTTCTCTTAAGAGCTCATCTAGGGCCCAGATGACCAAACCTTGCTCTTTGACACCATCTGTGCAGTTGCCCTCTCCCAAACCATAACTTTAATAGGGGTAAAGATGTATCCTATTTCCTACTCCAGTGTTTTTAGTCACAAGAGATATATCTTGAGTTCTTCTGTTTCATTACTCTCCGTGAAGATCAGCTGAGGCGAGTCAGCTGAATGATGACTGGGGTTCACCTTCCAGGATGGTGATTGTCCCCCACCCTCCACAGATCACAGCAGGGGTACACGGCCACAAAGGGTCAGGCCACCAAAGATGTCCTCCTGCCCTTTGTGATCTCTTGCTCGCCTGGTCCCTGCTTCACCTACTCCCTACTCACATGACTGTGCTCACCCCCTGCCCCAACTAGTGGCTGTTCTAATCCTTAGGCCAGGACAACTCCACCAGCTGGTTTACTAAATTTATTACTGTAACAGGGAGGAGTCAATTCTGACTCCTGTTGGATATGTTTCTTTGACTTTAACCTTTGCTTTGTGTTGCTTTTGTTATTATAATCATAGATAACGGCCTCCCTCAGGGAACACGGTCCCTCTGCCCGAATGTTAAAGTGTCTGTGTTGAGCTCACAGGGAGACAATCTGACTCTGCCCATCTGTGCATGGCTGCAGAAAAGAAGTTAACACATCCTCTCCTGTTCTGCAAAAGAAGTGGCCTTTTTACTTTACTTCCTCACCTCCTCTCCCACTCTGTACCATAAAACAAACTGGCATCCAGACCCTGAAAAGATGATTTTTTGGAGACACCACTCTGCCATCCTCTCAGTCTGCCGGTTTTCTGAATAAAGTCATATTCCTTGCCTTGACACCTGTCTCACGATTCACAGGCCTGTCATGTGGCGAGCAGAGTGAACTTGGACTCAGTAACATACATCTGCGTTTAATTAATCTGAGGTCATTAATCTGAGGGGGCTGTGAGAGATGTGTCCCAGCTGCTGGTTTCCCTGGTAACTGACAGTCAACCTGATGTCAGTTCCCCCTACAAATGGTAGCCTCCGTATCCCCCTGAATGGCCAAGATTGCTGCCATGTCCTGCCTGCTGTCTGCCAGATACAGTGGGATGTCTCTCCAGGACCTTTTGCTGCAGACTTGTAAGCACCCCTTTCCAGTAAACCAATGATGTCTGGGCTGTTTGTTAACTCTTGAGGTTGGGCAACAAGACGTACAGGTGTCCAGGATGCAATCCAACACCACCTCTGAACACCTCCACAGGGAGTTACAACCACACACCACATCCTTTTCTTGGGCCTGATGGACCCACTGACTTCTCTTTCTTGTTCCAGTCAGAACGCGCTGCTGCTCCTTCTGAGACCTTTCAGTGATGGCAAATCTCTGCATTTTTTCCTACTGCTCCAGGGAAACTTGTATGTCAAATTCTTCAACTCTCACAACTCTGCTGCTGCTGCTGCTGCTGCTAAGTCGCTTCAGTCGTGTCCGACTCTGTGCGACCCCATAGACGGCAGCCCACCAGGTTCCCCCGTCCCTGGGATTCTCCAGGCAATAACCCTGGAGTGGGTTGCCATATCCTTCTCGAATGCATGAAAGTGAAAAGTGAAAAGTGAAAGGGAAGTTGCTCAGTCATGTCCAACTCTTAGCGACCCCATGGACTGCAGCCTTCCAGGCTCCTCTGGTTGACTCACTGATGACTCTTCAAAGGAAAAACATCTACCTGCCCAAGCATTCCCCCAGCCTCTACAGAGCAAATAGAAAGAAATCAGTGCAGGCGGAGGGGGGAGTTTCTTCCTGTTTTTCCACTATGGCAGATTTAGAAGTAGAGTGAGATTCAGCGAGAGTGAAAACCTAGAGGCAGAGCTCTTCACTCTACTGAAGGCCTTTTAGCCGCCAAGCTGAATGAGCTAAAAGAAAAACCTTCCAGAGTATTTAAAATAGTTTAGATAGCTTCTTAAAAGGGAAGCTCCTCCTTTAAAGAGCAGGGTGGTTTTTATATATCATAAACTGAGTAGCTTGGGTTCTCAGAAGACAAGCTGTTCCTTCAGTAGATCTGAGGCAAAATGGGGTTATCAGAATCACGGTGGAGAGATGGGGAAAAATGACCTCCCAACATGGCTTCAGGTGGGGCAAAGGGAGCAGGAATGGTTGAGCCATCGGCTAAATCATGAGCCAGGTCCCCAACTCCTTCCATGATCTGAAACTGCACCTCAGCCCCTGAGAGGCCATGAGGAACAGAGAAAGCAGACTTAAGAGTGGGCTGGGAGTGGGAGGAGGGAAGGAGGATATTGGAAACGGACATAAAAGAAGCCACTAAAAGCCCATTCCTTTTTGCTTTTAATTCTATTGTCCTGTGAACGCTAAGAATTAGGGGTTTCTTTCAGTTCCTAACACCTGCAGCTTTAAGTGTTCAATCACAATTAGAGTCTGAGAGAGTCTGAAGTGCTCGAAGCATCTCCTTTGTAAAGCAAATTGAAATAAATAACAAAAAATCTCTGCAGGAAGGACCAATCCTCCTCTTTTTTTATTAAAAACATCAGGCAGCACAGACACGTATCTGTCACATTCCTCAATAAGCAGGAACAGGTGCTGTCCCCAGGGCACGGGTGGAAGAGGAGGAGATGAAAAAACAGTGACCTTTTTCTTTGCGAGTCATTTCTTAGTATACCGTAGTAACTCACTTTGACAGTGAAACATTTGACAGCAGGGGCAACAACCAAGTGACAGATCTGTGTAAACTGGCACAAAACAGGTAGAAAAGAGAGCTATTCATCTAGTTCCACCTGTGACATATAGTGTCTCCGTCAAGTCCAGGCGCCGCTCACAGAGCTAGGAGTTAAGTCTGCCACATGCCTCTACGGGAGCACAAAGAATGGGGTGAGTGGCTATTACAGGCTGAGTGCTGTGTTCCCCTCAAGTTCATGTGCTGAAGCCCCGGTCCTCAGAGTGATGGTAGAGGAAGTGCTCTGGGTGGGAATTCGGTTTAGACGAGGTCATGAGGATAGGGCCCTCCTGATGGCATCAGTGTCCTTATAAGAAAAGGAAGACAGAGTTTCCTCTTTCTCTCTCTCCACCAATACACACCGAGGAGAGGCCACGTGAGGACACGGTGAGAAGGTGGCCATTTACAAGTCAGCACTCAGGCTCCCACCAGGCACCCAATCTGCTAGCAGCTTGACCTTGGACTTCCCAGTCTCCGGTACTATGGGAAATTAAAGTCTATTGCTTAAGCCACAGACTTTACGGAGTTTATGGTAAGTGTTACAGCAGGTAGAACTAATACAGTGGCTTAATTGCGCTGGGTCCTGTCCCTTCAGGAACTGGATCCAGAATAACATAAGGATGGGGCAATGTCAAAGCGCATTTTGGCCACAGGCAAGTCTTCCTTCTTTCTCCCGATATCAACTCACCCTCCCTATACAGGTAAATGTACAAGTAGAAGAATTTGGTATTGAAAGCTGAAATGAATGGTGGATGGAACAACCTGAACGAAAGAAGACCCCCTACCCCCAAATTCTGGAAGAGGCAGAGAGGATTTTTAAGAAAATGATTTCTACAAACTTGCTTACCTTTATTTAAACGTCCCATGACAGTAAATTCAAAATATTTGCTGTGATCAGCTGAAGAGTAAAGGCCGAAGATGGTGGCTGAGCTTTTCGACTGCAGCTTGAAGGTGGAGATCACGTAGAGCTCGTTCAGAGTGGGGTCTGTCAGGATCGGCTGCAGAACACTCGGGTTCAGCCTCTGGCTGGCAGATGGGAGAAGGTCAAAGACTGGGGAGAACGGGAAGACAAGGACAATCAGTGAAAGTTTAACTTACGGACAAACGTGGTTTTTGTTTCTGTTTTGTTTTGTTGTTTTAGAGGGGGGACAATTTTCACAGTAAGCTATGAAGTAAGCTGATATTATAATCATTTTTCCACATTGTCAAACTTGCCAGTTGTCTCTGATCACTCTACGGTGACTGGATATTTGAACCAGAAGAAATATAGCACAATATTCATCACCAAGTTATAGACCCCAAGAGAAGACAAAATTTGCAAATCCATTTTGCCTGAAGAAGTGACTCTGAAAATGCCCACCAGGAAAAGTACTAAATGTTTAGCATGTGGGGGGTCGGGAAAGAACATGGGCTTCCCAGGTGGGGCTAGTGGTAAAGAACCCACCTGCCAGTGTAGGAGACATAAGAAATGACGTGGGTTTGATCCTTGGATCGGGAAGATCCCCTGGAGGAGGGCATGGCAACCCACTCCAGTATTCTTGTCTGGAGAATCCCACGGACAGAGGAGGCTGGCAGGCTATAGTCCATGGGGTCACAGAGAATTGGACATGACCGAAGCTACCTTAGCATGCACACGTGCATACAGGTAAGAGCATCCAAGTCATTGTTTCTCTTATGTCCCCTAGTAGTGAATTTCTGCCTTGGGATCCCACATGTGCCTCCTGGATCAAATCCAGCTGTCTATTCCTGGTCAGTAATAAACGACACAAGGAATGCCATGGAAAGCATGGATGTGATGGGAGATACAGTGTCAACAAAACAATCTGCTACCTTTGTGGGACCTAAGTGTGCCTTTGTGCGTTTACAGTTCTCCAGTATTTCTCTGCTAAGAAATTGTGAGTCTGACAATGTGGAAACAAAATGGAAACAAAACAGTACAACGTGCTTTCTGTTTCTTGACTGTATAACCTGACAGAGTTGGTCTACAAAATCTAGAATCTAAGTTTATATTGTACAAGTTGCTTTTGATACAAGCCAGCTGCACTTTTAAACTTTATGAAAGCTATAAAAAAGTGTGTCCAGTTAATTTCAAAGGCAAAGGCCAAATTTGGGTAACTCTCACTAGACTGTTACCTAATGTTTCTTTTGGTTTATGCAAAATTGTTTGAACAATCCCACAGCCTGCAAGAACTTCAGGCTCCAGAGCTGTTTCTGGATATAATAATCTGGTTACTAAAGACGGTCATACATCATGGCATCTGGTCCCATCACTTCATGGGAAATAGATGGGGAAACAGTGTCAGACTTTATTTTTTGGGGCTCCACAATCACTGCAGATGGTGATTGCAGCCATGAAATTAAAAGACGCTTACTCCTTGGAAGGAAAGTTATGACCAACTAGATAGCATATTCAAAAGCAGAGACATTACTTTGCCAACAAAGGTCTGTCTAGTCAAGGCTATGATTTTTCCAGTGGTCACGTATGGATGTGAGAGTTGGACTGTGAAGAAAGCTGAGCGCTGAAAAATTGATGCTTTTGAACTGTGGTGTTGGAGAAGACTCTTGAGAGTCCCTTGGACTGCAAGGAGATCCAACCAGTCCATTCTGAAGGAGATCAGCCCTGGGATTTCTTTGGAAGGACTGATGCTAAAGCTGAAACTCCAGTACTTTGGCCACCTCATGCAAAGAGTTGACTCATTGGAAAAGACCCTGATGCTGGGAGGGATTGGGGGCAGGAAGAGAAGGGGACGACAGAGGATGAGATGGCTGCATGGCATCACTGACTCGATGAACGTGAGTCTGAGTGAACTCCAGGAGTTGGTGATGGACAGGGAGGCCTGGCGTGCTGCGATTCATGGGGTCGAAAAGAGTCGGACACGACTGAGCGACTGAACTGAACTGAACTGAACTGAAAGACGGTCATAGTATCTGTAATTTATAAAGAGTTCTTATAGATCAATGAAATAAGCATCCTAACAGAAAAAAATGGGCATATAACACGAAAAAACAATTTACCAAAAAAGTATTACAAGGGCAAATAAGTACACAAATAATGTGTTCACATGCTTAACTAATGATGAAGGAATTGCTAACTTAAACATCAAGGTAGGGCTTCCCTGGTGGTCCAGTTAAGAATATACCTGCCAATGCAGGGGACACTGGTCCGATCCCTGCTCTGAGAAGATCCCACATGCTGCAGGGCAACTAAGTGTGTGCGTGTGTGTGTGTGTGTGTGTGTGTGTGTGTGCCACAACTACTGAGCCAGTGCTCTAGAGCTCGCAAGGCACAACTCATGAGCCCACACACTGCAACTACTGAAGCCTATGTGCCAAGAGCTTGTGCTGCTCAAAAGAGAAGCCACCACACTGAGAAGCCTGCACAGTGCAAGGAAGGGGAGCCCCCGCTCACTGCAACTAGAGAAAGCCCTTGCACAGCAATGAAGACACAACACTGCTGCTGCGTCGCTTCAGTCGTGTCCGATTCTGTGCGACCCCACAGACGGCAGCCCACTAGGCTCCACCGTCCCTGGGATTCTCCAGGCAAGAATACCAGAGTGGGTTGCCATTTCCTTCTCCAATGCATGAAAGTGAAAAAAGTTGCTCAGTCGTGTCCGACTCTTAAATAAATAAACGTTAAAAAAACGCATTAAGGTATTATTTCCCTCATCAAATTGAAAACAATAAATGCAACAATACCCAACTGTTAGTGAGAATTCGGGGAACTGGGTACTCATATACCGGTGGGTAAAGATTTACACTAGAATGAACACTTGGAAGCCAGTTTAAAAAACAGTATCAAAGACCCTAAGACACACATGCTCTTTGATTTAGTGACTCTACTAAAGGAATTTACCTTAAGAAAATAATGGATAACACAGTAATGTATTTAGGTACAAGGAGATTCACCACCAGTATTAATTCTAAAGCTTCTATGTAGGAAGGAGTTATGTGAAAATCTAATTGGAAGAGGTGGGAAACCTGGATCTTTGCTGGCATAGCATTTCGCCTCTCTTTACCAGAGATAGTAGGGTTTGACAGAGATTACAGGGGTTCAGCCATCCCAAACCATCCTGTGGCACTACAAATGTTCAATAAATTATTTACAATTTCAAACCACTGGAAACAATCAACTGTCCTATGCTAGAGCCCAGGCTAAATATATTTTATGCTGTGCTTAGTCTCATCCAACTCTTTGTCACCCTATGAACTGTAGCCAGACAGACTCCTCTATCCATGGGGATTCTCCACGCTAAAATACAGGAGTGGGTTGTCATGCCCTCCTCCAGGGGATCTTCCCAACCCAGGGATAGAACCCAGGTATCCCGCAGTTTCTTTATTGCAGGCGGATTCTTTACCATCTGAGCCACAAGGGAAGCCCAAGAATACTGGAGTGGGTAGCCTATCCCTTCTCCAGGGGATCTTCCCAACCCAGGAATTGAACCGGAGTCTCCTGCATTGCAGGTGGATCCTTTACCAGCTGAGCTACCCAGGAAATTTTGGTCCACCCAAAAAGAGTAATACTATCAAAAACAGTAACGCAACTGAATACTTATATATGGAAAGATGCTCATGATATACTATGGGGAGAAAGATTATCACAGTAATCCAAGTCTATGCCCTGATCAGTAATGCTGAAGAAGATGAAGTTGAACGGTTCTATGAAGACCTACAAGACCTTCTAGAACTAACACCCAAAAAAGATGTCCTTTTCATTATAGGGTACTGGAATGCAAAAGTAGGAAGTTAAGAAATACTTGGAGTAACAGGCAAATTTGGCCTTGGAGTACAGAATGAAGCAGGGAAAAGGCTAATAGAGTTTTGCCAAGAGAACGCACTGGCCATAGCAAACACCCTCTTCCAACAACACAAGAGAAGACTCTACACATAGACATCACCAGATGGTCAACACTGAAATCAGATTGATTATATTCTTTGCAGCCAAAGATGGAGAAGCTCTATACAGTCAGCAAAAACAAGACTGGGAGCTGACGGTGGCTCAGATCATGAACTCCTTATTGCCAAATTCAGACTTAAATTGAACAAAGTAGGGAAAACCACTAACCATTCAGGTATGACCTAAATCAAATCCCTTACAATTATACATTGAAAGTGAGAAACAGATTCAAGGGATTAGATCTGAGAGACAGAGTGCCTGATGAACTATGGACAGAGGTTCATGACATTGTACAGGAGACAGGGATCAAGACCATCCCCAAGAAAAAGAAATGCAAAAAGGCAAAATGGCTGTCTGAGGAGGCCTTACAAATAGCTGTGAAAAGAAGAGAAGTAAAAGGCAAAGGAGAAAAGGAAAGATATAGCCACCTGAATGCAGCATTCCAAAGAACAGCAAGGACAGATAAGAAAGCCTTCCTCAGAGATCAATGCAAATAAATAGAGGAAAACAGAATGGGGAAAACTAGAGATCACTTCAAGAAAATTAGAGACACTAAGGGAACATTTCATGCAAAGACGGGCAAAATAAAGCACAGAAATGGTACGGACCTAACAGAAGCAGAAGATATTAAGAAGAGGTGACAAGAATACACAGAAGAACTATACAAAAAAGATCTTCACGACCCAGATAATCACGACAGTGTGATCACTCACCTAGAGCCAGATATCCTGGAATGCAAAGTCAAGTGGGCCTTAGGAAGCATCACTACGAACAAAGCTAGTGGAGGTGATGGAATTCCAGTTGAGCTATTTCAAATTCTAAAAGATGATGCTGTGAAAGTGCTGCACTCAATATGCCAGCAAATTTGGAAAACTCAGCAGGGACCACAGGGCTGGAAAAGATCAGTTTTCATCCCAACCCCAAAGAAAGGCAATGCCAAAAAATGCTCAAATACCGCAAAATTGTACTCATCTCACATGCTAACAAAGTAATGCTCAAAATTCTCCAAATCAGGCTTCCAGATGTTCAAGCTAGATTTAGAAAAGGCAGAGGAACCAGAGATCAAATTGCCAACATCCACTGGATCACTGAAAAAGCAAGAGAGTTCCAGAAAAACATCTATTTCTGCTTTATTGACTATGCCAAAGCCTTTGACTGTGTGGATCACAATAAACCGTGGAAAATTCTGAAAGAGATGGGAATACCAGACCACCTTACCTGCCTCCTGAGAAATCTGCATGCAGTTCAGGAAGCAACAGTTAGAACTGTATATGGAACAACAGACTGGTTCAAAATCGGGAAAGGAGTGCATCAAGGCTGTATATTGTCACCCTGCTTATTTAACTTATATGCAGAGTACGTCATGAGAAAATGCTGAGCTGGATGAAGTACAAGCTGCAATCAAGACTGCCGGAAGAAATATCAATAACCTCAGATATGCATATGACACCACCCTTATGGCAGAAAGTGAAGACGAACTAAAGAGCCTCTTGATGAAAGTGAAAGAGGAGAGTGAAAAAGTTGGCTTAAAACTCAACCTTCAGAAAACTAAGATCATGGCATCTGGTCCCATCACTTCATGCCAAAGAGATGGGGAAACAATGGAAACAGTGACAGAATTTATTTTTGGGGGCTCTAAAATCACTGCAGATGGTGATTGCAGCCATGAAATTAAAAGATGTTTGCTTCTTGGAAGAAAAGTTATGACCAATCTATATAGCAGATTAAAAAGGAGAGACAGTACTTTGCCAACAAAGGTCTGTCTAGTCAAAGCTATGGTTTTTCCAGTAGTCATGTATGGATGTGAGAGTCAGACTATAAAGAAAGCTGAGCATTGAACAACTGATACTTTTAAATTGTGGTGTTGGAGGAGGCTCTTTAGAGTCCCTTGGACGGCAAGGAGATCAAACCAGTCCATCCTAAAGGAAATCATTCCGGAATGGTCATTGGAAGGACTGATGCTGAAGCTGAAACTCCAATACTTTGGCCACCTGATGCGAAGAACTGACTCATTTGAAAAGACCCTGATGCCAGGAAAGATTGAAGGTGGGAGGAGAAGGGGACGACAGAGGATGAGATGGTTGGAGGCATCACCGACTGGATGGACATGAGTTTGAGTAAACTGTGGGATTTGGTGATGGACAGGGAGGCCTGGCGTGCTGCAGTTCATGGGGTCACAAAGAGTCGGACAGGACTGAGCAACTAAACTGAACTGAACTACAAAAAGAACTGAAAAGCAATATGACAAAATGCTGACATGAATAGTACCCATCTCTTGTTTGTATGATTATATTTACATTTTAAACTTCCTTTTCTTTTGTTTATCCGATTTTCTATTTTTTTTTTTTACAATACAATGAAGATGTATTGCTTTTGTAAGAAAAAATAGTTACAAAAGAAAAGGTAGAAGCCTAGTTACTTAGGAATGTCTACTCTTTTTATAAGATGACCTGTCTTCAGATTGGATCTGTATTCTTTCTTTCATATATACTGAGAATCTTTCACAATAATGAAATTAACACTAGCAATGTCGGAAAGCAGATTATCTATTATGTTTTTTCTTGTGTCCCACATTCCCCAAACGTGAGGATTGCTGCCCAGTGTAGTTCAAGACGGGGTGGAGAATTTTTAAATTTACAGAGAACTGGAAACTTTATATTCTCACCAGTGAAAGAGAAGGGAAATAAGACAACATATTTAAACATTCTCTTTAGGACAAGACATCTTCAGGAAAGAGATGTGTGTTTCAAGGATGGGAACTGCATGCAGAACTAAACTCTTGGTATTCCTGATTCTTGCTTTGACCACGATTACTTCATAATTCACCTCAAACTAAATTAATCACATTTCAATCTGTATGGTTCTTCTAATCCACTGGTTTCTCTCTCAAGAGGCAGAGTTGGGATTAGTTAGTAATGAGCTTGGAGAGCATTCTGAAAAGGAAATGAGACACTGCAAGTTTCTATTAATGTTATTACACTTCAGTAATAGTGCCAAGATCTAAGCACAATCTTCTAGTCGTGCACAGGTGAAATTACTGCTACCAATGAGCCCAACCACCGTGTCATGAAAATCAAATATTTACTAATAAGAATAGCAAGGCAGCTCAGCGGAGAAAGGAGACGAGCAAATTTTTCAGCTGAGCTGATAACTGTAAGACTAATCAATTCAATAAAGGCATCTATCAGAAACTTGACTTAATCAGATCATCTACAGCAATTAAGTTAACCAGATAATGTAGGTATAGCCTGATTTCGAGTCTCCACGAAACAGGCAGCTCTGTCTCAGGAGAAGCAAAATCCATACCTGCACACCATGAAGTTGCACGTTCAAATGTCAAGAATTTGAGTAACACAAAATATTAGACCCATGAATTCAAACCTGTTAAATAACGTCTGCAGTAAGAAAGTTTTTGAACTGTGTTAAAGAGCTTCCTTCTGACACCAAAAGTAAAGGCAACAAAGAAAAGTAAACAAGGGAGACTACATCAAACTACAAGGCTTCACACAGCAAAGGAAACCACTGAAATGAAAAGGCAACCTGCGGAGTGGGAAAAAATATCCGCACATCACATCTCTGCTGTAAGGGGTTAATATCCAAAACATATAATGAATTCATACAACTCAACAGAAAAGACACGCAAAACAACCAAGAACTACAAGCAAACATGTTTAAAATTGGGCAGAAAATCCAAATAAACTTTTCCCCAAAGAAGACAGCCCGCATATACATGAACAGATGCCCAACATCACTAGTAACCAGAGAAACGCAAACCAAAACCACAGTGGCATGCTACCTTACACTTGTTAGAACGGCTAGTATTAAAAAGACAAGAAACAGCAAGTGTTGGTGCAAATGTGGGAAAAAGGGAACCCTTGTACACCACCCTTATGGCAGAAAGTGAAGAGGAACTAAAAAGCCTCTTGATGAGAGTGAAAGAGGAGACTGAAAAAGTTGGCTTAAAGCTCAACATTCAGAAAATGAAGATCATGGCATCTGGTCCCATCACTTCATGGGAAATAGATGGGGAAACAGTGGAAACAGTGTCAGACTTTATTTTTTTGGGCTCCAAAATCACTGCAGATGGTGACTGCAGCAATGAAATTAAAAGACGCTTACTTCTTGGAAGGAAAGTTATGACCAACCTAGATAACATATTAAAAAGCAGAGATATTACTTTGCCAACAAAGGTCCATCTAGACAAGGCCATGGTTTTTCCAGTGGTCATGTATGGATGTGAGAGTTAGACTGTGAAGAAGGCTGAGCACCGAAGAATTGATGCTTTTGAACTATGGTGTTGGAGAAGACTCTTGAGAGTCCCTTGGACTGCAAGGAGATCCAACCAGTCCATGCTAAAGGAGATCAGTCCTGGGTGTTCATTGGAAGGACTGATGCTAAAGCTGAAACTCCAGTACTTTGGCCACCTCATGTGAAGAGTTGACTCATTGGAAAAGACCCTGATGCTGGGTGGGATTGGGGGCAAGAGGAAAAGGGGACGACAGAGGATGAGATGGCTGGATGGCATCACCGACTCGATGGACGTGAGTTTGAGTGAACTCCAGGACTTGGTGATGGACAGGGAGGCCTGGCGTGCTGTGATTCATGGGGTCATGAAGAGTTGGACACGACTGAGCGACTGAACTGAACTGAACTGTACATCACTGGTGGGAATGCAAGTTGGTGCAGTCACTACGGAAAACAGTATGAAGGGTTCTCAAAAAATTAAAACTACCATCAGTCAGTTCAGTTCAGTCGCTCAGTCGTGTCTGACTCTTTGCATATGATCCAGCAATTTCACCCCTGGGTATTTATCCAAAGAAAATGAAACCATTAACTCTAAAAGATACATGGAGTTATTCATCACAGCACTATTTATAATAGCCAAGATATGAAAACAACCCGTGTCTATCAATGAATGGATATAAAAAATGACATATATATATGTGTAGACACACATATATGATAGAATATTATCCAATCATAAAAAAGGAATGAAATCTTGCCATTTATAACAACATGGATGGACTTCATGGGCATTATGCTAAGTGTAATGGGAAAAACAAATTACGTATGATCTCATATGTGAAATCTTAAAAACAAGAAGAATCTCATAGAATACAGAGAACAGATTAATGGTTGCCAGAAGTGGGAGTGGTGGTTGTGGGGGTGAAACAGATGAAGAAGGCCAAAAGGTACAAACTTCTAGTTGTAAAATAAGCCGTGGGGATGTAACATACAGCCTGGTGACTACAGTTAATAGTACTGTATTGCATATTTGAGAGTTGCTAAGGGAGTAGATCTTAGAGTCCTCATCACAAGGGAAAAAACTGCAGCCATGTGTGGCGACAGGTATTAACTAGTCTTGTGGTGAACGTTTTGCAGTGTATACAATTATCAAATCATTATGTTGTACACTTAAAACTGATATAACATTATATGCCAATTATATACTAATTTTTAAAAAAAGTTTCCTTTCTTACCGTCCCAGAAGCAAGGTTGCAATGAATAAACTGCAGCGTTTTAAACATTTCAACTCAAACTAAAAGCAGTTCAGTACCCCCTGACAATACAATTCTGGTAGCCTGGTCTGGAATCAGAGTGAGTTGTTTGGTGAAATGCAAAGTTTAAACGGGTAATTACTGCAGTGGGAGGGGAAGGGACCAGGATAAGCAATCTTGATTCTGGCTTCCTAGAAATAGCAATTTTTACTTCAAGTTTTATTTCCTTAGCCGGAAAGAAATTAACCCCAGGCATCAATTTCAAGCAGATGAAGGCGATCACTGGCTAGCCAATTAGAGCCCTAAGAGCTTTTCTTGGTTAAATAACTTCTTCCTTTCGGTCTTCCCAAAATTCTGTTTAAGCTTAAGTGCTTTCTGCACAACGGTTCTTTTCACAAAGGGGTTTGAAGATTGATTATCCAAGTGCTTTTCAAAGTATTTATCTAATTTTTAACCTCTGTAGAGAAAGACCCATTTCTTAGCCTTCCTGTTCAATTTACCTCCAGATTCAAGAGATCAAGCCAACTCCCAAAGCCCCAGCAGAGCTGGAGCAGAAAAAGGCGAGCGGCAAGGTAAAAGAGTAATATTGCACCTTTCTTGGGTATGTGGCCTCAGACTAGGCTAACATCGAAAGATTTAGGGTGTCATCGCCGAAGGGAGGGCGGCCCACAGAGCCGCAGGGCACAGAATCCAGATTTCACCGTACTCCAGACTGGACGTGTTCGAGGTCTAGGGCCGCGCTACAAGCTTGGAAGTGAACCCCACCTCTTTGCCTAGATTGAAAATAAATTTTACACCCCTACCCCCAAACTATTGTATAGGGAATTGATCTCACCGCCGGTTAATCGAATCCCCGAAAATTCTCATCTCTAATGACCGCTTCCAAGCACAATACGCTTTGCCTCGGGCCCCAGAGGCACAGTGAGGTACCCAGAGGGACCCAGGAGCCAAGAGCGGAGCAGCGCGCGGGGCTGGTCCCTCCGTTCGCCCGAGCGGAGCTGCGAGACGGCGGGCTCGGTGGCCCGGAGCCCGGCTCGCACCTACTTACCCTGCGGGGTGGCCTGGGCGCCGGCCCCCAGCCAGGGCTGCAGGGCCAGGTGCAGCAGGAGGAAGGTGGCTCCGCGCGGGGCCAACATGTTGGCTCTCCGCGCTCCCCGCGGGCGCGCGGGAGTCTCGGCAGCGTGGACCCCGCCTGGGTGTGCGGGCGGCGCGCGGCCCCCGGTCGGGCTTCCCGCGGGCGGCGCAGGTAAGGCGAGCGCGGCGGCGTCCGGGCAGCCGTCGGGGGGCGGCGTTCGGGTCCTGGCGCCGCGGAGCTCGGTGCGCTGGAGGCAGGGCTGGGCGCTTTATGGTCCGGCCGGCCGGGGCGGGGAAGGGCCGAGGCCGGGGCGGCCCCCTTGGCCAGGATCCCCTTTGGCCGGGAAGTGTGGGGGTGGCCAGAGCGGCGGAGAGAAAGGGGTGAGCGTGGGCACTGGGGACGAGAAGGGACCCCCCCTACCTCCGCCCGACTGGGTTCTGGGGAGGTGGGCGTGGTCGCCGACCCCGGACGGACGAGGAAGTTAGGAGAACGGGAAGAGCGAGGAGGGGGCTGGTAAGAAAGTGAGGACGTGCAGGACAGCGAAGAAGGAGAAGAGAGGGGCAAAAGAAGCAGAAAATGACACTGACCCGCTAGCTTTGGGCACCGTCCGTCCCCCACCTCTTCTTTTCTGAACAGAACATTGTTTGAACAAACTTTTAACACCCGTCTTGGGCTCTGCGGGAACTTCTGCCTCCCAAGGTGGTCCGGTGAACAATTCGTTTCTTTTATTTCTTCAAGCTTGTCTTGAATACTTCAGATGATGAATATTTTCCCCATCAGGCTTAGGGATGTGAACAGTGAATGTTTCAAAATTTTTGAGTTTTTAATGGAAATAAAACACATCTCAAGGAATCCATCCAGACAGAACCATTTATAGGATGGTAGAGTTTTATGGAGAATTTATTTTCCAAACACTTGTCTGCCCACTTCTGTTTCACCCTCCCAAAAGATTCCAAGTGACAGTTTCAAGCTATGGGAACAGGACCTAAAAGAGAGGAAAGGAACATAAGGAATTAGCCTTCCTTCTGGGCAAAGCCCCCTAAAAATAATGTGGATTAACTAGAGGAAAAAATATTTCAGAACAATGGTAAACCTTTCCCTCATAAACAATCTTGACTAATGGAGAAAATCCAGCAATGTATTTATATCCCTTTCTTTAAGTCTCAAAGAATTCCATTTCAAAGTTTAAGAATAAGCCACAAACTGCCACAAGCTGGAAGATTAACTCATCATCTTATTCCCAAACTGTGCTAGAATAACCCGTTATGATTTCATTTACAGCTAATGACCTGGAAATTTGTGAGCTATATTCAGAGTTCCTTTCTATTGTATATATTCAAGGTCTACCATATTCTAGTTGGGGCTTCATTTAATGCCATGTTACACCAAAGTTTCTGTATGGAGTGGGTCACCATATGTGTACATATGAGAGAGCACTGAAGAGACAAAGGCACATGTTTTCAGCAGTGTGACTATACACTGTTACTGTTAAGTCGCTTCAGTCGTGTCCAACTCTGTGCGACCCCAGAGACGGCAGCCCACCAGGCTTCCCCGTCCCTGGGATTCTCCAGGCAAGAACACTGGAGTGGGTTGCCATTTCCTTCTCCAATGCATGAAAGTGAAAAGTGAAAGTGAAGTCGCTCAGTCGTGTCCGACTCTTAGTCATCCCATGGACTGCAGCCCACCAGGCTCCTCCGTCCATGGGATTTGCCAGGCAAGAGCACTGGCGTTGGTGCCATCGCCTTCTCACTATACACCAGTGAGATGGATTAGACTCGGGCTTCCCAGGTGGCCCTAGTGGTGAAGAATCCATCTGCCAACGCAGGGGATGCAAGTTCGATCCCTGGGTCAGGAAGATCCCCTGGAGAAGGAAATGGCAACCCACTCCAGGATTCTTGCCTGGGAAATCTCATGGACAGTCCATGGGGTCACAAAGAATCAGACACGACTGAGCACGCGTGCAGAGTCTTCAAGTCTCCAGACAGTGTCCTCAGCAGTGGCCTGGGACAGAGGGGGCTCCAGACTCTCAACATTTACTTTAAGCCCAGCAGCTTTGCTTGTATATGTTTTATACAATGGACTTCAGAGTAAGTAGGTCTAAGCTGGAAGTTATTTGAAGGCAGATACCATATTTTTAAATCATCTTTGTTTAGTCCTCTTTCCCAAGCCTCCCCAAATCCCAGCAGATTCCCAGAAAAAACAGCTTGCACAGGTAGGCACACAATAAATTTGGGTTGAAACTGGATGACTACTAAGTGTAATTGAGCAACAAAAGAGTCAAATGATTTTCTGCTAGCCTGATAGAACTTATAATTTAGTTTTGTTTTTAAAGATACTGCAATTTTATGAAGCTATTCTTTGGGGAATCACAGTCAGTGTTTTCTTTATGTCGCCAAAATCAGGAGGAAATTTAATTTCCATAAAAATCTATTAAATTGGCTGTGAAATATATGGTAAAGGAGGCAAGAGAGTTGATCGGTGTCTTTTCTGTGCCACTTCATTAAACTATCTGTCGTTATTCTTACCATTCTGATTTTTAATATATCTTAATAATGTGCTAATTTATTTAATTTCCTCCAAGTAACAAACTGTAAACTCTTAAGTAGTATCTCATTTTTTTTTAATAGTCCCAATTTCAAGGACAGTTCTGGCACTTGATAGTGAGTAGCTCATTGAACTGACTTTCTTTCTCTTAGTACTGTAAAGTAGGGTAAGAGGTTATGATATGTTAGTAATCTATTTGTACTGTAGATTGCAAAAATGGCCCCAATGCTTCACTCTTTTTCTCCATACAGCTTTTGTTTTCCTGCTGTAGCTCTCGGCTTAGATATGTCGCTTTTTTGGCCAATAAATATGTAGCAAAACTCCTACAAACAGAAGTTTAAAACATACTTGTAACTGGACTGACTTACTATTCTACTTCTGCCTTTGCCTTGAGAGTGTGGCCGCACTAGATTGTTGGAGGTTGAGACATGGAGCAGAGCTGAGTTACAAGTCATCCTAGGCAAAGCCAGCTGAGCTCCACTTACAGCTGACTTACCCAGATTAGTCCGTTCTGGCAAGATCAGCAGAGCTGTCTTGTTGATTCCAGCCATGAGAACAACAACTTTTTTTTTTTTTTGGCATGCCATTAAAATTTTGTTGTTGTTCAGTTGCTAAGTTGTGTCTGACTCTCTGCAACCCCTTGGACTGTTGCTAGGCTTCCCTATCCTTCAGTATCTCCTGGAGTTTGCTCAAACTCATGTTCATTGAGTTGGTAATGCTATCCAACCATCTCATCCTCTATCGACCCCTTCTCCTTTTGCCTTCAATCTTTCCCAGAATTAGGGTCTTTTGCAATGAGTTAGCTCTTCAAATCAGGTGGCCAAAGTATTGGAGCTTCAGCATTAGTCCTTCTAATGAATATTCATAGTAGGACTGACTGGTTTGATCTCCTTGCTGTCCAAGGGACTCTGAAGAGTCTTCTCCAACACCACAGTTCAAAAGCATCAATTCTTCAGTGCTCAGTTTTCTTTATAGTCCAACTCTCACATCTATACATGACTACTGGAAAAACCATAGCTTTGACTATAAAGACCTTTGTCGGCAGAGAGATATCTCTGCTTCTTAATACGCCACCTAGGTTTGTCATAGCTTTCCTTCCAAGGAGCAAACGTCTTTAATTTCATGACCACAGTCATTGTCTGCAATGATTTTGGAGCCCAAGAAAATAAAATCTGTCACTGTTTTTTTTTTTTCCCCTTCTATTGCCATTAAGTGATGGGACAGGATGCCATGATCTTACTTTTTTGAATGTTGAGTTTTAAGCCAGCTTTTTCACTCTTGTTAACCCTTATCAAGACGCTCTTTAGTTCCTCTTCACTTTCTGCCATAAGGTGGTGTCATCTGCATATCTGAGATTGTTGATATTTCTCCAGGCAATCTTGATTCCAGCTTGTGATTCATCCAGCCTGGCATTTCACATGATGTACTCTCAGTTTAGTTCAGTTCAATTGCTCAGTTGTGTCCGACTCTTTGCAACCCCATGAATTGCAGCACGCCAGGCCTCCCTGTCCATCACCATCTCCCGGAGTTCACTCAAACTCACGTCCATCGAGTCGGTGATGCCATCCAGCCATCTCATCCTCTGTCATCCCCTTCTCCTCCTGCCCCCAATCCCTCCCAGCATCAGAGT
The DNA here is from genome assembly GCF_002263795.3 of Bos taurus. Classification (NCBI taxonomy): domain Eukaryota; kingdom Metazoa; phylum Chordata; class Mammalia; order Artiodactyla; family Bovidae; genus Bos; species Bos taurus. The sequence goes on along the minus strand of NC_037337.1, from coordinate 11,002,379 downwards.
CTTTTCCAACGAGTCAACTCTTCACATGAGGTGGCCAAAGTACTGGAGTTTCAGCTTCAGCATCATTCCTTCCAAAGAACACCCAGGGCTGATCTCCTTCAGAATGGACTGGTTGGATCTCCTTGCAGTCCAAGGGACTCTCAAGAGTCTTCTCCAACACCACAGTTCAAAAGCATCAATTCTTCGGCGCTCAGCCTTCTTCACAGTCCAACTCTCACATCCATACATGACCACTGGAAAAACCATAGCCTTGACTAGATGGACCTTTGCTGGCAAAGTAATGTCTCTGCTTTTCAATATGCTATCTAGGTTGGTCATAACTTTTCTTCCAAGAAGTAAGCGTCTTTTAATTTCATGGCTGCAGTCACCATCTGCAGTGATTTTGGAGCCCAAACAAATAGTCTGACACTGTTTCCACTGTTTCCCCATCTATTTCCCATGAAGTGATGGGACCAGATGCCATGATCTTTGTTTTCTGAATGTTGAGCTTTAAGCCAACTTTTCACTCTCCTCTTTCACTTTATACGTAAAATAAACAGAGTGACAATTTACAGCCTTGTCTTACTCCTTTCCCAGTTTTGAACCCAGTCTGTTGTTCCATGTCCAATTCTAACTGTTGCTTCTTGACCTGCATGCAGGTTTCTCATGAGACAGGTAAGAAGTTCTGATATTCTCATCTCTTTCAGAATTTTCCACAGTTTGCTGTGATCCACACAGTCAAGGCTTGAGAATAGTCAATGAATTAGAAGTAATATTTTTCTGGAATTTCCTTGCTTTCTCTATGACCCAACAAATGTTGGCAATATGATCGTTGGTTCCTCTGCCTTTTCTAAACCTAGCTTGTACATCTGGAAGTGCTCAGTTCACATACTGCTGAAGCCTAGTCTGAAGGATTTTGAGTATAACCTTGCTAGCATGTGAAATGAGCACAATTATACAGTAGTTTGGACATTCTTTGGCATTGCCCTTCCTTGGGATTAGAATAAAAACGGACATTTTCCAGTCCTGTGGCCACTCCTGAGTTTTTCAAATTTGCTGACATACCAAGTGCAGCACTTTAACAGCCTCATCTTTTAGGATTTCAAACAGAATAGCTAATAAGATTTGGGGGTTGTTTATTATGTAACATTATTATAACATTACAATCTTATTGTAGCAACTGATATACTAGGCTTCCTTCCATTTCCAACTATTGTATCATAGACTTAGACATAACTCTATGACATATTATGAGTCTAATACATAGAGCTATTTCTCCATTTTTGCTGTTTGCTGACAGATATCAAACTTCAGCATTCTCCTTCCTTTTGGTTCCATCTCTGAGCAAATTGAAGAGAAAGCCTGGGTGCTCCTTTCTTGGGTGCTGTGCAAGCCCTAGATCATGCATGGGAACCCCGTCCTGGCCCACCCCTTAACCATAATGCAATCCCAGAGCCAGCCTCCTTTCCCTGCTCTCACAAGCCATCTGCAGACAGCTTGGGGGGCCACCCTGCTCTCCCCAGAAAGCATCCATGCATGAGTCATGAAGCTTTTCAAAGCTTCTCACAGCTGGGCATGGGGATACTCATCTTGCTTCTGCTCCTGTTCTTCAGAAGGGGGAGAAGTTACTCATATTACACATTGTTATTTGACACGGCTAAATGGAAGCTTTATAACATATTTGTTCACTGACATTTGAATAAAGTTATGACTAATAATGTCAAGTTTACCACTTGAATTCTTGAAGGGAATAGAAATGGAAGATAATTGTTAACCTCTAAAGATGGTTTGAGGGTCTTCACTGGTGGTCCAGTGGTTAGGAATCTGCCTGCCGATGCAGAGGATAGGAGTTCAATCCCTGGTCCAGGAAGATTCAACATGTCGCAGAGCAGCCAAACCCTTGTGCCACGACTAATTAGCCAGTGCCCTAGAGCCCAGGCTCCACAAGAGAAGCCACCACAGTGAGAAGCCTGCACACAGCATCGAACACCCAGCACAGCCAAAAATAGATAAATCTGAAAAAAAAGATGGTCTGAAGGGAGTATGGTTTATACTCTAATGTGTGATGACATTTATGCTGCAGTTCTGGGAAATGTAGACTTTGGGCTCTTGTTTAGTTTAATATTAATAACGAAGGAAGGTTCTTGAAAATAGCTTCTCTAGAAACTAGTTAACATGAATAAGGGCCCAGTAAATGAAGCAAGGGGCTTTTGACTGGTGTACAATTTGAAGTAAAAAACTTTGTAGAACTCAAAAAAGATATGTTATATCTTTTTCTTATATGATATGTTATATGTTACCCTTAGTAGGGTCTAAAGATTAGTGAAGCAAGAAAACAGTTTATTTTCAATCTCTATAAAAGTCTAAGTAGACTATTAAAATCATTACTAAGCTTCTTTAATATCCGGTACTAAATACTTTGGACATTTTCTTTAGAAAAATAGCCAGAAATGCAACTCTGAGGACATTTATTATTAATAACTATGTTTGCTGCTGCTGCTGCTAAGTCACTTCAGTTCAGTTCAGTTCAGTCACTCAGTTATGTCTGACTCTTTGCGACCCCATGAATTGCAGCACGCCAGGCCTCCCTGTCCATCACCAACTCCCGGTGTTCACTCAGACTCACATCCATTGAGTCAGTGATGCCATCCAGCCATCTCATCCTCTGTCGTCCCCTTCTCCTCCTGCCCCCAGTCCCTCCCAGCATCAGTCTTTTCCAATGTCCAACTCTGTGTGACCCCACAGACGGCAGCCCACCAGGTTCCCCTGTCCCTGGGATTCTCCAGGCAAGAACACTGGAGTGGGTTGCCATTTCCTTCTCCAATGCATGAAAGTGAAAAGTGAAAGTGAAGTTGCTCAGTCATGTCCGACTCTTAGCGACCCCACGGACTGCACCCTACCAGGCTCCTGCGTCCATGGGATTCTCCAGGCAAGAGTACTGGAGGGGGGTGCCATTGTGAGTCCAACTTGAAGTCCAGAGTTTTGACAATTAGCATTTGTTAAAGTAACTGCTCTGCTTCATTAAACAATACATTAATCCGTCAAAATGGTGGTTCCTGCCAAATCTAGTGATAGAAATGATTATTGTGCCAGGGAAGTCCCAGCTTATGCCGGAAGTCTAAATGTATTTGCTGAGAAAATAAGACATGAAATGCGATGAAACAATAGAACGTAAAGCAACCTCGCAAAATATGCTAGAATTCTGTCCATTTGAATGTGTTTGGAATTAGGGAGGATTTGATTTGGATTGAAATTCATCAATGTGGGCAAAAAGGTTTGTAAGCAAGTGAACAGTATTCCTTGAATTCCTGGGGGCGTGTTTAACCTTACTAAAGGAACTAACATTTTAGTGATAAACTGTCAACAGGAGGATTGGCACTGCTAGTTACAAATGCACCCTAGCAGGTTCATAAAGGAGCTGGACCATATGTATACATATATATTTTTTCCAACTCTAAATTCTAAAATTATGTGGGTGTTGCTATCCAATCATTGACAAGCATTGAGTTAGAAAGAATATTTGCCTACCAATCATGAAATCTTAGAGTTTTTTCTAAGTTACCCAAGAAATAATGATACGTATTCATTATTTCACTCAACAACTATTTCTTGATAGTTTTCTTGAATGTGCCCAACACTGTGTTAGACAACGGCCATACAAATATAAATGAAATACAGTTTTTGTTCTCCAGCTCATAGTCTGCCCAGATGTACAGATGATATAAATAATATAATGAAGGCTATAACTGACATGTAACCTAAGAAATAAGGAAAGGCTGAGCATAAAGCAACTTACAGTTAGAACTAGAAAAGATTTCTAGGGGCTGACTTTTCATTGGGGTTTTGAAGGATGAAGAGGCATTCCCATGTCATAAAATAAGGGAAGAATGTTGCAAGCAGAGGGGATGCATGTTATAAGCAAGACCACGGAGAGAGATGTCAAAGTGATGTCTGAGGCTCTGACCTGGACCACTTGGCAGACTGTAGTGCCATTCGCTGAGGCAGGAGGCGTAGATGATGGTTTGGCTTGGTTATGTTGAGGTTAAGGCACTTTTAAGACATTCAGTCGGAGAAGGCAATGGCACCCCACTCCAGTATTCTTGCCTGGAGAATCCCATGGATGGAGGAGCCTGGTAGGCTACAGTCCATGGGGTTGCTAAGAGTTGGACACGACTGAGCAACTTCACTTTCACTTTTCACTTTTATGCATTGGGGAAGGAAATGGCAACCCACTCCAGTATTCTTGCCTGGAGAATCCCAGGGACAGAGGACTTGGTTGGGCTGCTGGCTGTGGGGTCGCACAGAGTCGGACACGACTGACTCGACTTAGCAGCAGCAGCAGCAGTAAGACATTCAGTATCCATCAGACACTTAGTTTCATGGGTTTGTAACTTAGGGGAATGGTTGACAGGTATGGGCATCAATTTTTAGGCAGCAATTAAAGCTGTAGATGATTGCCTAAGATGAAGAAGCATGTGTAAGATGAGGAAAGAACACTGAGGAACATTAATGTTCGGAACCAGTAGAGAAGGAGAAGGCGGTGAAAAAGACAGGAAGATGTAGGAGGAAATTGGGGAAACGTGGTGTCAGGGAGGCATGGTGAAGAGTATAAATACCTTGGAGAGGTCAAGCAAGATAAGAACTGAAAACTGTGCTTGGGTTTATCAACATGGAAGTCATTGACAACTCTTGTTGAAAGCATTTGATGGAATAGTGTGGGTGAAGGAAAAACAGTGTTCTGCCATTTGAGGAGTGAGGATGACTGAAAAGGAAGTAGAGAATAAGGGTAATGATAAAAGTAAGATAACTTCCAAGAAGCCTGCCTGTGACACAGAAGGTGGAGATAGAGCAGTCATTATTAGGAGAAATAGGAACACGTTTTGACGTAAATGGGACAGAGCTGCCAGGGAGGGGCTTGTTCTGTGGTTGTTCTTAATCGGGAGACATTAAGAGTATAACTAGTATCATGTGGTGGCCTGTTAAATTTGGCATTTCCTGTTTTCTTATAACAGTTTTTCATTTTCTGTGTCACAACAGAAGCTTCGCAAGAATGAAGGCTGTCTGTGTTAACACAGGGGTTCATAACCTCCTATGAACCATGAAGTCCAGAGGCGGGGAACTGTACGGGTGGTTCCGAGGATTAACACTGTTATGCCTCTGCATCAGCTCTTGAACTTCCCTACTGGTTACTGCAGCTCCAAATGTCATGTCTTCACGTAGCATCATCCAAAAGCAGGAAGCAAGGGGAGAGTGAGTCTTCTGTTCTTGTCTCTCTCTCAGTCTCCACCCTTGCTCTTTCCAGTGAGGAATGCCCTTCCCCGAAGCACCCACACAGGCCTCTTTCCCCTCAAGCCTTATTATTCAGGAGTGGGCCACAGACATACCTGTGTCTTATCTGCCAGGAAGGATAGGAAAGGGGCAACTGGTATTTTCAGCCTCCACTGTGGGAATGGGCTTGACCAAGAAGGAAGAACGAGGGATGGTAGGTTACTGATCAGGCCAACGTGGTCACCACAGGCTCTGTGTCTCCCACTCTATTAGTGCCCCCTGCGAGGCTGGGTACACCTGCAAGTGGCAAATGATCCTTATTATCTTTTGAGGGTCATAGTTCACATTGGTGAAGCTGGAAGAGAAATGATAAACTGGTAAATCAGAATAGGAGGGAGGGGGTGGGGAAAATAATGAGCTTAGGGGAAAAGGATGGGCAAAAAGAGACAAAGGACTTCAGTCTCAATGGGTTTACTGTGAAGTATACTCAATATATAAAGAGTTCTAGATCAGGGATTGGCGAACTGTGGCCCACAGGCTAGATCTGGCTTACCACCTATTCCTGTAGGGTTGACAAGCTAAGGGGAGTTTTGACATTTTCTAAGGGACTTGGTCACTGACTTAAAAATCTAAAGAAAATCTCCTTCCTTTTATGGATCCAGGGAAGTCTGCACTGCAAACACATTTTATTATGCCACTTGAGCATTAAATTTCATTGGTAGATAGTATGTATTTCATCACACATGTCAGTTAAACATGAGATTCTGACTTGCATAATCCTCAGAAAGAGATCGCTTTCTGGAGTTCTGGCAAGTCCCTTCACAAAAGTAATCTTGAGTATGGATGTAATTGCTACTGATGTTGATGATTTTGGCTGCTGTGTTTAAAAACCAACCAGTGGGGAAGGAAAGTAGACATGATAAATCCAATAAAGGACAAGCTTCAGCAGAAAAACCAGAAGTGAGCAAAGGTAGCAGAGGACTCGGGGGAAGAAGGAGAGTGAAGGGGGCAGGAAAGGTGAGGGGGCAGCCTGGGGTCTCTCAGGAACAAGCTCGTTGTGTCTAGAGGTGTTGAGTGCTGGTTCCTTTTAAAGGATCTGTCAAAGAGCCTCATGCTCCATTTGATATCTTCATTTTTCTTATTATACACCCCCCCCCCCCAACACACACACTCTCTTTCTCCTGAGAATGTAAGAGCTCCTTTTCCGGTGCCCTCTGGGTGGAACTCACTGTTACAGTGCAGCTCCCTGAAGTCACCTGTGGGAGCAAGGACCTTGGTGTTAGTCCTTTGAGGACTACTGTCCCTCTTATCTTGGTCACAGCAGCAATCTTTCAACACTATCTGCAGATTTGATAGGGGCTTCCCTGGTAGCTCAGTGGTAAAGAATATGCCTGCCAATATAGGAGACATAGGTTCAGTTCCTGGGTGGGGAAGGGCCCCTGAAGGAGGAAATGGCAACCCACTCCAGTATTCTTGCCTGGAAAATCCCATGGACAGAGGAGCCTGGCAGGCTACAGTCCATGGGGTCGCAAAGAGTCAGACATTGAGCGATGGAGCACAGCACAGCACAAGCAACTAAAATCAAGGCCTGCAGGCTTTCCCCAGCACACTTGAACAGGGTTTTTTCTGTGACATTACGACTAATTTTTTCATCTTCATTTGCACAACACAACTTACTTGTACATATGTACTTATATGCATATTCATGCATGCATATATATTCTTATATATGTATAAGTACACACACACATCTTTTTCTCTTTTCTGTAGAAGAGTCTTACTAATTCACATAATAATAATAGTAATCAACTTGATCTCATTTGGATACAGAGCTCTGTCATATTTGATCTCATTTAATTTTCACAACTGGTGGCTCAGACGGGAAAGAATCTGCCTTCAAGACAGGAGACCCAGGTTTGATCCCTAGGATGGGAAGCTTCCCTAGAGAAGGGAAGGGCCACCCACTCTAGTATTCTTGCCTGGGAAATCCTATGGAAAGAGAAGCCTGGCAGGTTACAGTCTGTGGGGCTGCAAAGAGTCAGACACAGCTGAGCGACTTTCAGTCTTCATGAGACTGAAGTGAAATAAATAAGATGGTTATAATTCCCACTATATAGACTAGACCTAAGGTCAGGGAGGTTGAACAACCTACCCAAGGGAATGACGGGGCTAGAACTCAAACTCAGGTCTATGACTCGGGCCCAGCACCCTTCTGCTTTGCCACCCTTCCTCAGAGAATCTGTGCAGAAACCCCTGCTTCCTGGATAGGCTAATGAATTTCTTCTTGTTAATTTATTTCCTCTAATATACTATGTAAAACCCAAACCTCAGTTTCCCAGTATTTGCTTTTTCTTTCTCTACCGTTTAAGACCGTACTGGCTGTGAAGGATAGCCATGTTTGATCCAGAGCCGTGGCACGTGGAGCCATGCCTGAGTTTGAAATCCCGCTCATCACTTCCTAGGTGTGGCCTTGGGGAAGTTCCTTAAGCTTTTGCTGTGGGTGAGGGTAGGGTCTCTGTTTCCTTGCTGGGAAGTGGGCATGACACCTACCTTGTGAGTTGTATGAGAACCAGCTCCAGGAAGGTGTATTCCTTGGTTTATTCCAAGGTTGAGGCTCTAACTTCAGGGATCTGAAGCTGACTCCGAGGATGTGTGAATTGGAAACGTTTCTGAGAAGGGCTGGTGAAAATTAGCAGGGGATAGTGTCCTGGTTGGGAATGTACCATCTCCGTGGCCATATTGGCTTTGATCCTGACTCCATACTGCGTGCCCTCAGAAAGGCATCTAATGGCCCTGTTCCTTAGATGGAAGTGTCATTCGTAAGATGGAGGTGTTAATGGCACCCGTGGTACCGTGATCATAGATGCCAACAGCACTTTTAGGTGAGAGGATAAATCAACACATGTAACCTAGTGCCTGGCACAAAGTTGTTTCATTATTACTTTCATTTTTGCAGGGGATGAGGTTCAGGTATTTCCATTTTGAATTGAGTTTGTTAATCTATTATTAACAAGAGCCTAAATGGGAGGAAAGGGGAAGGCAGCAGGTTGCCTTGACAATCTTTAAACAAGTGGAGCATATTCTCTTAGAGACAGTACCCAACCCTCTTGTAAAAAGAAGGGAAGGACGGCAGGACTTACAGGAAATTTTATTATAATTACTCTGACTTCAAATAAAAGTAATGCTTTTGCTGCCTTTCTTACCTTGGGCAAAAACTGAAATCAAAATGAAGGGGAGAGGCTGTGCTATTGTTATATATGAAACACTGTAATCTAACTTCTGTTTGTTTCCTGGGTAACTCTGTGTGTGTGCAGGTATAGCTAGATATGTTGGCCAACATAGAGATCAGAAAATCAGAGGGTTTGGGGGTTGTAAAGTCTAAGGAAAGCCCTGGATAAAAATATCCTCCATCAACACTAGTAATTGACTCTTGGAAATTATTTTTCAGTCTTAATCAGGGACTGTGGGACATTGTGGAATGTTCGGATTCTGAGATTTGCTCATTGCCGAGTAGATGTTTACTTTTCCTTTATGTCTTTATTTTTCTTTAATAAGTATTCCATTCAGTTGAGGCTGGTGTTCATCTAACTGAGGAACTTGATGCTAACCTACTCAGCTATCTAGGGTAAAGGTTTGCCCTGTTCTTAAATGGAGCCTTGTGTTGAGAGAAGCATGACATCTTTATAGAGTGGCTTGGTCCAGAGCAGCCCAAGTCCACTATAGTAAAAAAGAAAATGGGAGAGAGGTGGACTTTGTAGTCTGATCCTACAGGCAAATAAATGAAGCATGAAAAAAGGGATGGATCACACGCGTCAACAGGGCTATTTCCACTGTGGTTATGAAAGGAATTTATGACACTGAGAAGGTGTTCTTTCATGACCTAGCCTCTCTTTATGTCTATATATTTTTAAAAGTCTTTGTTGAATTTATTACAGTATTGCTTCTATATTATGTTTTTGTTTTTTGGCCACGAGGCATGTGGCATCTTACTTAACTCCCCAACCAGGGATCACACCCACACCCCCTGCAGTGGTGAAGTCTTAACCACTGGACCGCCAGCGAAGTCCCTGTGTACATTTATGGTACATAAGGTTGATTATGACTTAACAATGACTTGAGTAAATGACCTTCATAAATCAGGAGAAAAGACTGGCTCGATAGGGTACTTTCTGAGACAACTATATTTTCACCTGGGTAGCTGAAAGGTAAATATACTGGATTTATGTATTAAGGCCAAGGGCTTTTTAATAATGATATGATATGAAATATTTTTTGAAACTTGCTTGTGGTTATAACTGCTATTTAAATCGCTATAAGAATTGGAAGAAATATAGCTGTGATTGAACTTTTGTTTAAAAAGTTGTTGTCCTGCACACTGCAGCTGTTGACCCCATGTGTCAACTAGAGGAGAGCCACACACCACAACAAAAAGACCTCATGCGCCACGACTAAGATTCGATGCACCCAAAAAAAAAAGAAATGTTGTCACCAGAAGACTTCCGTTTCTGGTAGTCTAATAGAAGAAGATGCCCAGAATAACCTCCCTGTATCAATAAACACATTAACATTTCAGGTTAGAAAATATTTTTTTAAATTAGATAAACTACTGCACTGTAATAAAGTAATTCCTAGAGGCCAAATATAAACTGAGAGCCAGAATCCTGAAAGGTCGATGAGCACTGGAGTCAGCTTTTACACTGAGAACAGCTGATAAACTTTGGGATATTAAACTTCTGTTTTATCAGCTTCACAGGTTGAAGGGATTAAAAAAAAAAAAAGCCCAAGGCCCTCCTAGGGTGAAGAGACTACTAGGAAGACACCCTCCCCATATAAAGCGGAGACCAGAAGGAGTCACACCCTCAGCATTAGAAATAAAACCTCTGTTCAGAAGGGGAGAATAGGAATCTGGCCTGTCTTGATCTTAGCTCTTGTGTTGGGGAGGAAATATCTCCCCTGAGAATTTTTACCTGCAGCTATCCTGCATGTGTTTTTTTTAGTTTGCTTTTGCTTTTTCCCATGACATTTTTAAAAATTAATGTTTTAAAACCTACAGAGAAGTCAAGGGGAAAATACAATGAACAGTTCTAGAGTCACTAATTTCTCTATACTTATGCTAATACCTATACCTACACATATACTTTGTGTATATGCATATGTGGGGCTTTCCTGGTGGCTCAGGGGTAAAGAATCCACCTGCCAAGCAGGAGACATGGATTCAATCCCTGGGTCAGGAAGATCCCCTGGAGAAGGAAATGGTAATCCACTCTAGTCTTCTTGCCTGGGAAACCCCATGGACAGAGGAGCCTGCAGGCTCCAATCCACGGGGTGGCAAAGAGTCAGACATGACTGAGCGACTCAGCCACCACCACTATCCTGTAGATGTTTTAACTCTTCCTTCCTGTTTTGATTACCTAACATTTATTTTTGTTTTTTCTGATCCTGGTTTTCATCTTGTGTTCTTGTCTTAAATTCTCTGGACAAATCAGGTAGGGATGAATAAATATATAATTGAATAGGTCAATAAGTAAAAATAAAATTGGAACAAACCAAAAATTGAAATCTAGAAAAGGGTAACTACTGGGTTGACCAGAAAGTTCACTTGGGTGTTTCCATAAAACCCAAATGAAATTTTTTGGCCAACCCAATGTTTTAATTGCTCTTTAGTCTTCTTCATTAGTGGCAGCACAAAAGAGTGGTATGAATTAATCTAGCTCTGTCTGAATCAATTCATCCAGTGTTGGAATTCCAAGCAGTTTGTCTATGCTTGGGGTTTTAATAGCTGCTACTGGTGCAAACCACTAACAAGACAAGCAAAATCTATTATGAGAAACAGAAAAGAGAACTTAGTGCTGAGCAACTTTTAGAGCTGGTAGTATTTTAAATATGAAAATATACATATATATGTTCCATCATTTATGAACACATTTTTGTCTCTAAAGAAGAAATCATAATGGAGGAAGAAGCTGCCCTCCTTTGATATAATGAAGCTGATTATGGCTGTTGAATTTGTTATAAGAGTTCATCTCATTTGATTCATTTTATGCTAAAAATAACCTTTTCTCAGAGCAATCCCACTCAAAAAAACCCGTGGAGACATTCAAAAGAACACAGAAAATAAAAATGAAATAAAACAAAACGACATTTTAAGACTACAGTGTGGGTGTTATATGGGCGGAGGCCAACAGTGGGGTGACCCTGGGAATTAGGCGATGAAAAGAAATAGCCTTTTGCCAGCGGAGCACACACAGTGGGTAAACCCTGTGTGCAGCCACAGCCTGTAGAGTACTGGGACTTGACTTTAACCTGTCCTGATGAAGAATTTTAACACATTTAAGGAAAGACTGGGGCAGTCAGGAAGGGAATTGGTCAGACATGAAGTCTGGAAGTGGGTGGTATGGGGAGAGTCAGTGAGGCAAAAGCTGACGGTGGACACGTGAGTTGTCCTGGCCCCAGACACAACCCCTCTGGTCCAAGTGGCCGGCAGGCCACATGGTGGGAATGGACGCATCAGGTAATTATAGGCTGACCCCATTAAACCTCACCCTTGCTGCTTGCCAAGCAAATTTCTGTTAAATTGGCTTCTTTGCAGTTTGTCTTAGAATGTGCCTGCCAGGCTGAGGCCAATGTCAATGTCCCATAAAAGACACCTTGCCTTTTAATGAAAACAAGGGCAGTCTGCTTATTATCCTCCAGCCTCCCTCCCACACTGACAAGAGGAACATTTCTCTGTCACTTAAGACTGAATCCCCAGCCTGGATCTTGGGTGCTTTCACCATGGGAAGGAACATGCCCGTTGGAAGCCAGTCTTCCCTCTGACACCTGGCGTCCCCAGGGACCTTCTCCATGAATGTTGGCAGTCAGCCATCGTTTCAGCATCACGTACACGTGACCACTAGAGGTTCCTTATCAGAAGAGGGGATGTTCCAGAAGGGTTAGGGATGAGCTTTGAAACATGGGTTCACCTTTCCCAGTATAGCTCACAGAGGTCCTGGCTAACTCTTCCCACCTACCCACCCACGGGGAGTGGGCATTAGCCCTTTAGAATGTACCCTCCTATGTCCCCAAAGACCTTTACAGAATGTCTCTCACTCATGACCAATTCACACAAGCCCCAGAACGATGCACCTGATACCTGGGTCACCGAGGAGAAGTCCATTTCTGAGATCGTCAACACCTACTTAGCTTTTGCTGCCACCGACTCAGTACTAAGTACTAAAGAAACGGAAACTTTCCCCATCCCCTGATTTAGTCCTTATTTTAACGCCAAAAAAAGTATGATAGGGTAACACCTTTTTCCTTGCTTCATCTTTTCTCATCTAAGTTTGGATAATGTTCTAAGGTTGAGTACTGAATGTTAATTATTTTAAAGGATGTAAGTTTTCCATTAAAAGATTACTTACAGGAATGGTAACATTTCCAAGTTCTTGGGCGTTACATATTTCCATGGGGATGGAGTGTTCTGGAGAACTTGGCTTTATCTGTATGTGGTAGAGACATAACACTATCACAGGAAGGGCCTCTGTTATCAAGTGCAAGCCTCTTCTCTCCTTTCTGTATGCGGATAGGCTGGGGTTCAAACGGGCTCACTTATCTCTCCAGAGAGAGTCAGCAGCAGACTAGGAGGAGCAGCCAGTGCTCCAGGCTCCTGGCACAGGGCTCTCTCCACGTCTCATCAGAATACAGTGCTTTAAGTGAAGCCCTCCATTTGAGCCTTATGGGGATGCCAGGCAATAGTGGTGTATTCCATAGCTCCCTGCCTCAGCCTGGCTCCACTCAGAGTCTGTTTTCTACTTCCCCCACACCCCGAATTTCTGTACATTGGGATATAAACCCACACATACTCACAAATAAATACGAGCAATTACTCCATGGTATCAATCATTTTCTTCCTCTTTTCCACCAACCTTTGACAACATCATACCCTAGGGCTCCAGCAGCCTCTTGATCTCAATCAGCCTAAGACTGCTGCAGCTTCCAAGGGCCGTGCTGTATCTTCAGAGCACCATTCTGCCTCTGGAGTTACTTTCACATCTCCTGGGGACCACTGTCATATCTGCTGGAGATCACTGTTACATCTCTTGGGAACCGTATTCATGTCCGCAAGACACTACTGTCACATCAGCTGGGGACCACAGTCCTGTCTGCTGGAAACCACTGTCGCGTCTGCTGAGTACCATCATCAATGGATATGCTCACCTCTCAGCTGTTCTTGTCCCTCTTTTACCTCTCTTTCTGCCTCTGTGCTTGGTGGGTAGCTTCCTCCATGTAATAGTTTTTGATCTGTAAGAGTCAAAAAGCTGAACAAACTTAGGCAATGATTCCTCTTCCCTCCTGTAATGTTTCCCCAATGTCCATTCTCCCCTTCTTCCTTTTAGTCCAACCATAAGACTTAGTCAAGCCTAAGACTCAGCTAAAGACTGTATCTCTCAGCCTCTTTTGCAGCTGGGGTGGTGGTTCTAGACATTCTAGATAAAGTGATGCAAGTAGAAGGGGTTTGTACAACTTCTGGGTCACATCCTGTCATGGATGCTGGCTATGCTGCCATCTGCCATTGGGGTTTGTTGGCTGATAACCCTCTTTGAGAATTAGCTCCACTGAAAAGAGCCATCTCATCCAAGGTCATGCCCTCTTCCTATTGATGGAGCAACTCACATCAATAACTGGTCAAGGGATATAAAGGTGATCCCATGGTGTGTAGCCTGCCAGGCTCCTCTGTCCATGAAATTGTCCAAGCAAGAATGCTGGAGTGGGTTGCCATTCCCTTCTCCAGGGTATCTTCCAGACCCAGGGATCGAACCAGGGTCTCCTACATTGCAGGCAGATTCTTCAGATTCTTTACCATCTAAGCCACCAGGGAAGCCGCATAAAGGCATAACTCTCCATCCCAACTCTGAAGGGCCATCTCTGCTTCACAGTTAACTGTCAGGTTAGTTGAAGTCAAGCAACTAACTGGCTGTGATTGTCCTGAAGTCTAGCTTCTCTCTCTGCACAATTCTGCTTTCTTTCTCTCCCCGTACAGAGGTTAATGTCAAGAGAACTCCCTAACAGGAAACTCCTTTGCCCTAATCCCCATCTCAGATTTCCTAGGAAACCCACCCTCTTTAAAAGAAAGTTATTATCTCTGCCTACTTTTCTGTAGGTGGGAACACAGACAGGGTGGTGATGAGTGAGCTTTGACCATATGAATGAGGAAAATGCCTTACTGGGTGGTGGAGCAACAAGATAGAAAGAACATGGGCCGCTGGATGATGTCATGGTCAAGCTCCCCACAAACGCTGGACCACTGACCATCTGCATCCTTCTAGTCTGTTATGTGTGAGAATAATCATTTTTGGTCTTATTTGAATCATTCTATTGTTGGGTCCCTGGTGGCTCAGATGGTAAAGAATCTGTCTGCAATGCAGGAGACCTGGGTTCAATTTCTGGGTCGGGAAGATCCCCTGATGAAGGAAATGACTACCCACTCCAGTATTTTTGCCTGGAAAATTCCATGGGCAAAAGAGCCTGGCAGGCTACAGTCCAGTCCATGGGGTCACAAAGAGTCAGGCATGTCTGAGTGACTAACACACACACACACACACACACACACACACACATTGCTGGATCGCTATGTTAGAGCAGTTTAGTCTATACCTTAGGAGTTGAAGAAAGTGTGATCAACTCTAGTCAGATAATTTAAGACCTTGTAGACCACAGTAAGAATTCAGGAATTTATCTTAGGGGCAATGGCTTTTGCTGTATCCTTAGGCATTGTGTATATTGTTTGTCTAAGAAAAAACTCTGGAACTGAGTTGCTTCACTCTTAGAGTAGAATTGCCTTGACATATGTTTTTAAAATAGTAACATTAACAGGACTATTTGCCTAAATTGAGTTAGAATGAGTCAACAATTAGAACATTTTTTGCATTATCCTTACAAAATACAAATTTGTAGATTTCAAATTAATAAAGGCAGAATAAGAAGTTGATGTATTCTCTTTGGCATTTTGTTTAAATCACTGTTCTTTTGAGTCTCTCTTTACTGGAAGTAGATTTTATTTTTTTTTCCCCTCCAATCTGGCAATCCTGCAGAACTTGAGTGGAAAATAGGATTATGCTGAAAATTCCTTGCAGGAAGGAATGATTAGTGGCTCTATATAACTAAAAAACAGTAAATTGGAGCCACAAAGACTTGAAAGGTCAAGTTTTTAAAAACTTCTCTATAATATGGGTAACCACACTACTTTCTTGGTTTAGACAGCAAACTAAAGTCATATGTTTTCTTGGGGGAAACAGAAGCAACAACATTGTAGCAAAATTCCCTGTTGAATTGTTTTCTGAAAATCAAATAGTAAACAGCTTCCCCAATCTGGTTCGCAACACATCTCTTGGCAATTTGTTGGTTTTGGACACACAGACATGATTATTCAGCTAGGTGGCCCGGGTTGGAATTTCAGTTATTGCTATCCAAATAAAACACTTCTTTTCCAGAAATCAGAGGACTGTACTAACTGTTCTCTCAGAGCCTGGATGAAGACTATGTTGGGAACCTGAGCCTTCTTTCAAGTACTTTCTACTGTCTTTTTCTCTCAAAGAGGACACAGAAGCATCTCTAACAGAGCCCCAGGTTGTAAAACAATCCCACGTCTACCTGCTCAACTCCTCAACCATCTCTCATCAGTTGTCCACTGGTATCTCTCCCAAGATGCTTTAAAATGAAAACCACATAAAATAGAGCTTTCTTCTTCTTTCTTCAAGACCAGGACAGACTAGTTTTCTCCCAAGGTATACTTACTTATAAATAAACTTCTTTCCTCAGAACAGTGGTCCTGAACCAGGGACGATTTTGTCCCCTTACCCCACTCCCTGGTGGACATATGGCAATGTATTGGAACACGGGTTGCCACAGCTGGGGGATGCAACTTGAATCTAGTGAACAGAGGCCAGGAATGCCCAGGACAGCCCCCAAGACAAAGAATCATCCAGCTCAAAATGCCAGTAGGGCTGGGTTCAGAAATCCTACCTAAATTAGATTTGAAATTGTATTTATTTCTGAAAGTAACTGGATATCATACACTCTGAATTTTACTTGGGAGCAGTATTTGGAAACAAAACTTGCCCCTTAGATTAGAGTTACTGGATTTAGCAAATAAAAATACTGGAAGCTGGGGACTTCCTGGGTGGTCCGGTAGTTAGGAATCCACCTGCCAATACAGGGGACAAGGGTTCCATCTCTGGTCTGGGACGATTCCATATGCTGCAGAGCAGCTAAGCCTGTGGGCAACAACTACGAAGCCCACACTCTGCAACAAGAGAAGCCACAGCAGTGAGAAGCCCGTGCACCGCAAGTAGAGAGTGGCTGCTGCTCTCTGCAGCTGGAGAAAGCCCGGGCGGCAGTGAAGACCTATCACAGCCCTGAATAAATAAATAAAAATTCTAAAAAATACAGGAAGCTGAGTTAAATTTGAAGTTTTTACTTATATGAAAAAATCCATTATTCATGTGAAATTTAAGTTTAACTGGGCATCTTGTGTTTTATCTGGCAACCTTATCTTAGATAGAGATATTTGCCTTACTTTTCACTGGTAGATTCACTTTTACATTTTAAACTACTGATTTTAGTTAAAAGATGCTCACTGTTTTTAAAAAATGTCTTTATGTTAATGTGGTATGTAAACAAATTAATTATCTTTCCAAAAAACTACATTACGATGAATGCAGCTTGAGAGAATCTTTAGTTTCTTTTCTGAGAATTGTGTCAATGTGGTTTTTATTAAATTACTGTATGTGATAATAAACTTTCTAATGTTCTTATGCTTTGCTAGGAATGGTCCACATTGATTCTGGATCTGGGCTCAGTCTCTTCTAAGGTATTTCCCCCAACATACAAATCAGGCTCTTTCATTTTCTTTTCCTGCCAGACCATCTATTACATTCTTCACTCTCAAAATACAACTAAGTGGTTACAATTTGAGAAGAATATGAATAATTAATATCGATAATCTCAGACAAAATCCAACACACCAGCCACGTCACCCAGAAGAAAAGTGACTATAAGAACTAAAACATTAATGTCTTTCTTTCATAAAAATATATATGTGTATGAACCCAGGGCTGGGGTTAGAAGGCCTGCATTCTGGTTGAGATTCTGCCACTGGCTTCTCTGGGCCTCTCATCTAGTGCTCACCCCTCTATACTAGGCTCTCCCTTTACAAAGTTTAAGATGCTTTGTGGCTTAGGTATAGAAAAATATATGAGAAATGACTTAATTTATCATATAACTGTCACATCTACTAAATGAAATGTTAAAAAATAGTTATTTAATAATAATTAGAAAATCAGATAATAGCAAATTTACTAATTAAATTAACCCTTAACTATACTTCTTTATATTACACATGGAATTACAAGAAGGCAATGGCACCCCACTCCAGTACTCTTGCCTGGAAAATCCCATGGGCAGAGGAGCCTGGTAGGCTGCAGTCCATGGGGTCACTAAGAGTCGGACACGACTGAGCGACTTCACTTTCATTTTCACTTTCATGCATTGGAGAAGGAAGTGGCAACCCACTCCAGTGTTGTTGCCTGGAGAATCCCAGGGATGGCGGAGCCTGGTGGGCTGCCGCCTATGGGGTTGCACAGAGTTGGACACGACTGAAGCGACTTAGCAGTAGCAGTAAACTTTTAAAAATCCATAATCTATTACCTTTTGCCAATATAGGAAAAGCTGGAGAAATATTATAGTAAAAACAAAGACATTTACCGTGTTTTCTGTGTAGTAGCACAGAAGCACTAAAATATTCCCAAAAGGAGCTAAGAAAAAGAGCAAGCAAAAACTATCTTGCTCCAAAATATACTGAATGTGTAAAATAGGTAAGTAATGAGAACCTACCATATAGCAGAGGGAGCCCTCTACTCAATTTCTGTGGTGACCTAAATAGGAAGAAAATCCAAGAAGGGGGATATACGTATACATATAGCCGATGCACTTCGCTGTACAGTAGAAACTATTGTAAGTAGGAAAATACTGTAAAGCAACTATACTCCAATAAAAATTTTTTAAAAAAAATGTGTATTTTGAATGCAACTGCTGCACATGATCTTGGTTTAATTACTGTCATTTCTGAGCTCTCATTATTTTAATATTTAAAATTGGTCTTTATTTTTTTTCATTTACCACAGTTGCAGAATGCTAAAAGTTGCCACTTTGCCCCAGTGGGGGGAAACACTTCCTTCAACTTTAGTCTACTTGTCCATCTTCAGGTTTTTCTGAATTTCTAAATCAAATCCACAAACCACAGAGAAGGGAAAACTCTAGCAGCTAAGAAGCAAGAAGGGTCCAACTCGACGTCCTCGAAGGCCCAGCTAGCAGGATGGGTCTGGCAGGACTTTGGAACTGTGTCTCAGGAAGGAAGGCCCAGGGACGCTGGGTCACCGGGAGGCACGGGGTCCTGGCTTCCCCAGGCCAGTCGAGTGCAGTGCTGATCCCACGTACAGAGCGACCAGTGTCATTCACACGTCGTAGTCATCATTCTAAAATGGATAATCTAAATTTTTTCTATTTTCTCCTCTTGGGGAAAAACATAAACATTTAAGGCAACCCTGAAGGACACTTTCAGTTCCAGCTCAGTTATTGCTGCTCGGGTTCCTTGTGAAAGTGACCTGCCGAGGGGAGAAAATCAGGAAACTGAACTGGGCAGTTTTCAAAGTCCTTCTAGCTCTAAGCTTGCCTTCCCTCTACCTTCACCTCTCTGGCCCTGATTCATTTTTGCCACTCCGGGAGAGCCCCGAGTATGAGTGACCCACCTCTAATTCCTATCACCTACTTACTTCCATGTACTCGGCTGCACTTTTAACTTTTAAAGAAACAGACTTGTAGAGGAATGCTTAAAACCCACAATATAGGAAGAGCTTCTCCAGACTCTCTCCCCAATCTGTTTCTGATGATAAATACCAGATGCTTTGGAGGAAGATGAACTGTACAGACAACTTGCATGTAAACTATGCGGTCATGGTAAGACAGGGTCTGGAAGGGAAATGGGGTTTCATTTTGAACTTGGCCATGGCGTCTGCTTCTGCCCCCAAAGGGGAGCAGTTTTGAGGTGCTGTAGGTTCATTCATATATGTGTGTGCATTGTTTCTCTTTTCTTCGTGAGGGAACTGTATAAGCTCTTTTCTTCTTCCCTTTTCCTCTTGGAAGTTCAGCTGTTGTATCTGGTTTGTAGAGATCAGAACTGCCACGGGCAGTTGCTTGAGCCTCCTGTGTGGTGAGAAGGGGTTGGAGAGCTTACTCAGGGCAAATCACTAGTAAACAGCAGGGTGTGACCACTAACCTAACCCTTCAGCAAGCTCTCTAGGTTCAAAACCACCCCTCCCCTCTCTTTCGAGCTCCCCTTACTTGCTCCTCTTCTTGGTCTAATCTCCTTGCTCCCTGATCCCTTTCTTGCTCCCTCTCTCCTTTCCCTAAATATTTCCTGCATCTCCAGTTTGTTCTTTAAAAGTCTATGAAATGCTTTGACATAAAAAACAAATATAAGGAATAATATAACAAATATTTGTTCCTACTACTCAGCTAAGTTTGTTACTACAAATTATTATAGCCAATTCTATCTCTCTCTCCTGATATATCCATCCTCCATTCTCTGTCCCAGGAGTTAAACATAATGCTTAACTTGCAACTCATTTATCTGTAACAGATTATACTATGGAACTTAAAAAAACTTGCTCTCACTGGAAACAGTCTTTGTTCTTGTGATAAGAATCAGGGCATTTAAAACTAATACATTTATAGGGACTTGTCTGGTGCTCCAGTGGTTGAGAATCCACCTTCCAATGCAGGGGACACGGGTTTGACCACTAGCTGGGGATCTAAGATCCCATGTGTACTGATACTACTGAGCCTGCACGTCACAGTGAAAATCCCTGCACCCCAACTAAGACCCAGTGCAGCAAGATAAACAAATAAAATATATTTTAAAAAACCCATATATATAGAATAGATAAACGACATCCTACTGTACAGCACAGAGAACTATATTCAACATCCTGTGACAGACCATAATGGAACAAACAGGGAAAAGTGTGTGTATGTGTATATACACATACATCAAACGAGTCAATCTTAAAGGAAATCAACCCTGAATATTCATTGGAAGGACTGATGCTGAAGCTCCAATACTTGGGCCACCTGATATGAACAGCTGACTCATTGGAAAAGACCCTGATGCTGGGAAAGATTAAAGGCAGGAAGAGAAGGGGACAAAAGAGAATAAAATGGGTGGATGGCATCACTGACTCAACAGACAGGAGTTTGAGCAAGTTCCAGGAGTCAGTGAAGACAGGGAAGCCTAGCATGCTGCAGTCCATGGGGTCACAAAGAGTCGGACATGACTGAGCGACTGAACAACAATGTATACATTATATATAACATATACATTTTATATATATATACATTATATATATATATATTATATATACATATATTATGAATATATGTACATTCTTATATGTCCATATGGACATCACCAGATGGTCAATACCGAAATCAGATTGATTATATTCTTTGCAACTGAAGATGGAGAAGTCTTATACAGTCAGCAAAAACAAGACCATGAGCTGACTGTGGCTCAGATCATGAACTCCTTTTGCGAAATTCAGACCTAAATTGAAGAAAGTAGGGAAAACCAATAGGCCATTCAGGTATGACCTAAATCAAATCCCTTAGGGTTATACAGTAGAAGTGAAAAATAGATTCAAGGGATTAGATCTGATAAGAGTGCCTGAAGAACTATAGATAGAAGTTCACGACACTCGACAGGAAGCAGAGATCAAGACCATCCCCAAGAGAAAGAAGTGCAAAAAGACAAAATGGTTGTCTGAGGAGGCCTTACAAATAGCTGAGAAAAGAAGAGAAGCAAAAGGCAAAAGAGAAGGGGAAAGATATACCCACCTGAATGCAGAGTTTCAAAGAACAGCAAGGAGAGAGAAGAAAGCCTTTTTAAGTAAACAGTGCAAAGAAAGAGAGGAAAACAACAGAATGGGAAAGACTAGATCTCTCTTCAAGGAAATTAGAGACACCAAGGGAACATTTCATGCAAAGATGGGCTCAATAAAGGACAGAAATGGTATGGACCTAACAGAAGCAGACGATATTAAGAAGGGGTGGCAACAATACACAGAAGAAGTGTACAAAAAAGATTTGATGATGGCATGATCACTCACCTAGAGCCAGATATCCCTGAGTGTGAAGTCAAATGGGCCTTAGGAAGCATCACTACAAACAAAGCTAGTGGAGGTGATGGAATTCCAGTTGAGCTATTTCAAATCCTCAAAGATGATGCTGTGAAACTGCTGCACTCAAGATGCCAGCAAATTTGGAAGACTCAGCAGTGGCCACAGGACTGGAAAAGGTCAGTTTTCATTCCAATCCTATAGAAAGGCAATTTCAAAGAATGTTCAAACTACCACACAATTGCACTCATCTCACATGCTAGCTAAGTAATGCTCAAAATCCTCCAAGCTAGGTTTCAACAGTACATGAACTGGGAACTTCCAGATGTTAAAGCTAGATTTAGAAAAAGCAGAGGAACCAGAGATCAAATTGCCAACATCTGTTGGATCATAGAAAAAGCAAGAGAATTCTAGAAAAATATCTACTTCTGCTATATTGACTATGCTAAAGCCTTTGACTGTGTGGATCACAACAAACTGGAACATTCTTAAAGAGATGGGAATACCAGACCACTTTACCTACCTCCTGCGAAACCTGTATGCAGGTCAAGAAGCAACAATTAGAACCGGACATGGAACAACAGACTGTCAAAATTGGGAAAGGAGTGCATCAAGGCTATACATTGTCATCTTGTTTATTTAACTTATATGCAGAGTACATCATGTGAAGTGCCAGGCTGGATGAATCACAAGCTGGAATCAAGACTGCCAGGAGAAATATCAATAACTGCAGATACGCAGATGACACCACCCTTATGGCAGAAAGCCAAGAACTAAAGAGCCTCTTGATGAAAGTGAAAGAGGAGAGTGAAAAAGCTGGCTGAAAACTCAACAGTCAGAAAACTAAGATCATGGCATCCAGTCCCATTACTCAATGGCATATAGATGGGGAAATAGTGGAAACAGTGACAGATCTTTTTTTTCTTGGGCTCCAAAATCATTGCAGACGGTGACTGCAGCCATGAAATTAAAAGATGCTTGCTCCTTGGAAGAAAAGCTCTGACAAACCTAGACAGCGTATTAGAAAGCAGAGACATTACTTTGCTGACAAAGGTCCATCTAGTTAAAGCTGTAGTTTTTCCAGTAATCATGTACGGATGTGAAAAGAAGGCTGAGTGTTGAAGAATTGATGCTTTTGAATTGTGGTTGTTGGAGAAGACTCTTCAGAGTCCTTGGATGGCAAGATCAAACCAGTCAATCCTAAAGGAAATCCGTCCTGAATATTCATTGGAGGGACTGATGCTGAAGTTGAAACTCCAATACTTTGGTCACTTGATACAAAGAGCCAACTCACTGGAGAAGACTCTGATGCTGGGAAATAATTGAGGGCAGGAGAAGGGGATGACAGAGGATGAGATGGTTGGATGGCATCACCGACTCAATGGACATGAGTTTGAGCAGGCTAGGGAGATAGTGAAAGACAGAAAAGCCTGGTGTGCTGTAGTCCATGGGGTTGCAAAGAGTCAGACACATAACCGAGCGACTGAACAACAACACATATATTCATCAGTATATATGTATAACTGAATCACTTTATAGTACAGCAGAAACCAATGCAACATTGTAAATCAACATACTTCAATAAAACAAACTGAAAAAAGAACCAGGGCATTTAATTACATTTTAAAAGAGAAAAATGAAATTAAGTTTTTCAAGGGAATGTACATTGAAATAACATTTCCTCCAGCTACCTCCTGCTGCAGGGGCATGCAGTAAAGTCCCCAGCACCATCAACACAGCCGTGTTCAGAAGTCTTTTTTTGAATCTCTGTAATTTTAATACTCTTTTGTTTAGTTCTCAGTCTTTGCTTTTTTTTTTTCTCTTTCGGAATTTCCCCAACTGTCCAAATGTTTCTCGCCTGTCTCGTTATGGGATTCAACCCAGTGACATTTACTGCTTAGACAATTTAATCTCGAATATAAAATTTTCTCTCTGCTCTGCCCTAAACGAATATACTTGACTTTCTTGGCACCTTTCTATTTAAGTCATTTGGTGAAAAAGAATGAAGGCCATTCACATTAGGATGGAGCAGGAGGTCACCGAGAGGGGTGCTTCCAGCCCTCCGGAAGCGGGGTGACTATTAAACATGGCAGAGGTCACAGTCCTTGGGCCCCTGTTCCTTTTTGGGAAATGCTAATGGTTTAGGGGCAGCAGAGTCATCCTTGGCATCTGGGCCTTCCTGACATCCACTGAGGGGATGTCCGTCCCCGATGCCAGCACTGAGAGAGGCCTCTGCTTCCAGCAGTCCCAGCAGAAGTGCCTGGGTAGAGGTGCCCTTGCTGTCAAGTTCTGGTCTCAGATCCAGATTCACCTCTGTCTTGGGCAGCTACTGAAGGCAGTGGCTGGGTGCCCAAATAGCAGAGTGATGGCTGTGGGGTACCCACCAAGGGTAAGCCCAGAATTTTAATGCTAATTACAATTAACAAAAGAGAGTGCATGGTATGGTATAAAATATGAGGGTAAAAGATATCTAACCAATAGACTCAAAATACAAAAAATATTGGAAGTAGGGTTGTATAACACGGGCTTTTTCCAAGTAATGCTATTTAACTGTTTTCCATTTTTTTTCTCTCATTCTTACCATATGATTTATTGTCATCTTTGGCTAACAGTTAATTTCAAGAATGTCTATGAAGTAAATATGGCTTAGTATAAAAAGCTCAGGCTTTGGAGACAAACAGAACTGGGTAAAAACCCTCACGTAATCACTTTTTAGGACAAGATATTTACCCTTGGTTCCACCGAGTCTGAATTCCTTAGCATGACTACATAGACCTCTGACTAGGCCTGCAGTCTTAATTCTCATTATCATCTACTGCTCACTTCATCCTCCTAAAATGTTGGGTTACATGTCCTCAGATCACAGAATACTGTTTCTTTCCTCCCTGTCTTTACTGGAGTCATTATCTCTGCTAGGAACTACTCCCTGGCCATGAGGGTGTCTGCCTGACCCTGCTTCATCTTCAAGTGCTTTGCAGATGGTGACTGATTCCCTCCCATGCAATTTCATAATACCCTGAACTTATCCCTGTTAGCACGAAACACACAAATGGGTGTTACATGTTTATCTCCTCCAATATAAGCCATTCAGAAACAAGAATCACGTCTTATTTATCTTGGTATCATTGGTAACAGCCTTAAGTAAACTCAATAAATATTTGCTGGATTAGAAGGGATATATCTGTAAAATGAGTATAATACCAACCCTAGGATTATTGTAAGGAGAAATATTAAAATGCTGGCTGCTAATTCTGTTACCCAGCCTTCTTCCAATGTATTTCTAAAACACAGAAACAAATATATCATACATGCAAATAAAATATATATTGACAGTCACTTCTAGATGTCATTTTTATACTCACATTTTCCATAGAAAAGTATGTGCAACAGAGTTACAACTATATTTGCTAATTTTAAGATACCACTTGGCTTATGAAATCCAATAGCAGGAAGATGCTTATGGACCAGATGAACAGTTTAATTGAAAGTCAACTGGTCTCTCTTAATTTATATAAACCGTTGGCCATATCTGCAAGTAGACATTATCTTGAAGAAGAATAAATGTAAAAATACATTGGCTTTCAAACAGATCCACATACACAGTGAATACATCTGTACTTGAGAAGATCAGGGAGAAGAGAATTTTCCTTCAAGATGGAGATCATTGGGGATATTTCTTTTGTTTGAAAACGTTTCTTCAACAAATTCTGCCATGTAATGCTTCTTTCACCCATCATTGCACACACACACACACACACACACACACACACACACACAAGATCTTGGTGTACCACCCCTGGATATTGATGCTGAGCCACTGTTACACACTGGAAGATATACCCAAGAGAACCCCTTCTGCACTTGCCTCACTCACCCTCGTTATCCTGTAGGTTTTCAGTATTTAGTTAGCCTTAGATGAGAGTTCAAGGTCACTTAATTACCTCCTCCAACAAAGAGGGGGAAAGGCACAGAAATTGTGTTTATTCACACAATAGTCTTATTCTCCCATCCTTATAATGGGAATCAGAGGTAGAGGGTGGAAGGTGGTGGTGGCAGTAACAGAAGACATAAAGTATTTAGAAGCCAGAGAATAGATATGCCTTGTAGAGGCGTGGTCAGCAAAAGGAGGGAGTTTCCAGAACTGGGGATAAGATGCAATTGAAAGATAGAACACAAAAAGCAGAGGAAATCACTATAAGGACAGATAGACATTGTGATACAAGGACAGATAGACATTGTGACAAAAAACAAAGTGTAAGACTGAGATGTTAGAAAAACTGAAGGGCCAGTAAAAACTCTGCTCCTTTAACAGCTGAGCATATTCTGTGTCCCCCTCTCCCCTTTAAGGGAGCCCCCATCAACCGTGTGCATCTATTATCCACTTGCTGGATGCTCTGGGGGATATATTAATAAGACTTAGCTTTTGCACTTGAGGGCTTCCCTGATGGCTCAGACAGTAAGAAAATCTGCTTGCAGTGCCAGAGACCCAGGTTCGATTCCTGGGTCAGGAAGATCCCCTGGAGAAGGAAATGGTTACCCACTCCAGTATTCTTTTTTATTATTATTATAGTAGGTTTTATTTATTTATTTATTTCTATTTTTTTAACTTTACAATATTGTATTGGTTTTGCCATACATCAACATGCATCTGCCATGGGTTACACTGCTCCTCATCCTGAACCCCCCTCCCACCTCCCTCCCCATACCATCCCTCTGGGTCATCCCAGTGCACCAGCCCCAAGCTTCCTGTATCCTGCATCGAACCTGGACTGGTGATTCGTTTCTTATATGATATTATACATGTTTTAATGCCATTCTCCCAAATCATCCCCCCCTCCCTCTCCCACAGAGTCCAAAAGACTGTTCTATACATCTGTGTCTTTTTTGCTGTCTCGCATACAGGGTTGTTGTTACCATCTTTCTAAATTCCATATATATGCGTTAGTATACTGTATTGGTGTTTTTCTTTCTGGCTTACTTCACTCTGTATAATAGGCTCCAGTTTCATCCACCTCATTAGAACTGATTCAAATGTATTCTTTTTAATGGCTGAGTAATACTCCATTGTGTATATGTACTACAGCTTTCTTATCCATTCATCTGCTGATGGACATCTAGGTTGCTTCCATGTGCTGGCTATTATAAACAGTGCTGCGATGAACATTAGGGTACACATGTCTCTTTCAATTCTGGTTTCCTCGGTGTGTATGCCCAGCAGTGGGATTGCTGCTGAAACTCCAGTACTTTGGCCACCTCATGCGAAGAGTTGACTCATTGGAAAAGACTCTAATGCTGAGAGGGATTGGGGGCAAGAGGAGAAGGGAACAACAGAGGATGAGATGGCTGGATGGCATCACTTACTCGATGGACGTGAGTCTCAGTGAACTCCAGGAGTTGGTGATGGACAGGGAGGCCTGGCATGCTGCGATTCACGGGGTCGCAAAGAGTCAGACACGACTGAGCGACTGATCTGATCTGATCTGATGGCAATTCTATTTCCAGTTTTTAAAGGAATTTCCACACTGTTCTCCATAGTGGCTGTACTAGTTTGCATTCCCACCTACAGTGTAAGAGGGTTCTCTTTTCTCCACATTCTCTCCAGCATTTATTGCTTGTAGACTTTTGGATCGCAGCCATTCTGACTGGCGTGAAATAGTACCTCATTGTGGTTTTGATTTTCATTTCTCTGATAATGAGTGATGTTGAGCATCTTTTCATGTGTTTGTTAGCCATCTGTATGTCTTCTTTGGAGAAATGTCTATTTAGTTCTTTGGCCCATTTTTTGATTGGGTCATTTATTTTTCTGGAATTGAGCTGCAGGCCACTCCAGTATTCTTGCCTGGAGAATTCCATGGGCAGAGGAGCCTGGTGGGCTACAGTCTATGGGGTCATAAAGACTCAGAAACGACTGAGCCACTAACACTTTCACACTTACATATGAAGCAGAAAACCAGGACAGAACTTTATGTGTGGGAAACATATGGTGTGAATAGATACTGTTGTACAAAATTAATAATATTAACAAGTATTCATATACAAAGATATTTTGCCAAGTAGTCAACACATAGTCCATTCTGTTATATGTGTTTTGGCTTGATTTTAGTTGCCTTATTTTACGAAGGTAACATCAACATCTAGTTTG
This sequence comes from Bos taurus, assembly GCF_002263795.3. NCBI lineage: Eukaryota > Metazoa > Chordata > Mammalia > Artiodactyla > Bovidae > Bos > Bos taurus. The sequence continues at coordinate 10,974,782 of NC_037337.1, read as the reverse complement.
ATGTTGCCTTAGTAACAACAGCTGTGAAAAATACAAAGTGCAAAACTGTCCTGTGACACCATTTCAAACTCACTGGACCCTGTCATCACTGGACTCTTCCTAACTCACACCCATTCCTTAAAATATGCACTAAGTAAAATATATGCTTAGTCTGCAAAGCATACATTAACATTAAAACATTGATGTGAGTAATGGTTGACATTTCAAGAAGAGATTTCAGTAAAGTGGTGTATCAGACCAGAAAAAGTATGTTATTTACACAACTGATATGATTGTGCACATAGATATAATTTATGGATATGGAATATTTTTAAATGCTGCTTGCTTAACACAATTTGTGTATAAAGCAAAGAACCCCTGAGTAATGAATCCCTACTGATCCCAATGGCAGGACTTCACAAGACAGAGCTTAGTTGTTCTTCACCATGAAGGGTAGATTATTAATCTGGAAAAGCTAACACAGCTCCCCAAAACTTAACAATATCATGGAATGACTTAAGTTTTGGAAATAACTAAAATTATTTTACATATTCATTTTAAATATTTTATAAAATAGTACTTTTTAACTTTTGAATTATTGCCATTAAAAAATGAGGCAAATGAGGCATTGTGAAAGTCACTCGGTTTTGTCTCTTTGTGATCCCCATGGACGCAACAGAAGCAACTTAGCATGCATGCATATAGTATACACAGATGTATCAGAGTTGCTAATCCCAGACAGCCCGAGTTGTCAGTTCTGCTTGGGGCTTCCCAGGTAGTGATAGCAGTAAAGGACCTGCCTGCCAATGCAGGAGACATGAGATGCAGGTTTTATCCCTGGGTGGGGAAGATCCCCTGGAGGAGGGCATGGCAGTCCACTCTAGTATTCTTGCCTGGAGAATCCCATGCACAGAGAAGCCTGGTGGGCTATGGTCCAGATCAGATCAGATCAGATCAGTCGCTCAGTCGTGTCCGACTCTTTTCGACCCCATGAATCGCAGCACGCGAGGCTTCCCTGTCCATTACCAACTCCCGGAGTTCACTGAGACTCACGTCCATCGAGTCAGTGATGCCATCCAGCCATCTCATCCTCTGTCATCCCCTTCTCCTCCTGCCCCCAATCCCTCCCAGCATCAGAGTCTTTTCCAATGAGTCAACTCTTCACATGAGGTGGCCAAAGTACTGGAGTTTCAGCTTTAGCATCATTCCCTCCAAAGAAATCCCAGGGCTGATCTCCTTCAGAATGGACTGGTTGGATCTCCTTGCAGTCCAAGGGACTCTCAAGAGTCTTCTCCAACACCACAGTTCAAAAGCATCAATTCTTTGGCGCTCAGCCTTCTTCACAGTCCAACTCTCACATCCATACGTGACCACAGCAAAAACCATAGCCTTGACTAGACAGACCTTTGTTGGCAAAGTAATGTCTCTGCTTTTGAATATGCTATCTAGGTTGGTCATAACTTTCCTTCCAAGGAGTAAGCATCTTTTAATTTCATGGCTGCAGTCACCATCTGCAGTGATTTGGGAGCCCCCCAAAATAAAGTCTGACACTGTTTCCACTGTTTCCCCATCTATTTCCCATGAAGTGATGGGACCGGATGCCATGATCCTTGTTTTCTGAATGTTGAGCTTTAAGCCAACTTCTTCACTCTCCATTTTCACTTTCATCAAGAGGCTTTTGAGTTCCTCTTCACTTTCTGCCATAAGGGTGGTGTCATCTGCATATCTGAGGTTATTGATATTTCTGCCAGCAATGTTGATTCCAGCTTGTGCTTCATCCAGTCCAGCATTTCTCATGATGTACTCTGCATATAAGTTAAATAAACAGGGTGACAATATACAGCCTTGACGTACTCCTTTAAGAGTCAGACACGACTGCAGTGACTGAGCACAGCACAGCACCTCTGGAATACAGCTTTATCAGTAGTGCAGTGCCGCGTGCAGTTCTTTTTGCCTTTAGTCATACAGATTACACGCATTTCCAAAGCTGCTTAGATGAGGACAGCCCTCCATCCCCTTCAGTGTGGTTGTTCCATACATTTGTAATAAAGATTCTTTTGTCACAGTCTACATCTCATGGTGGGATCCTCTGAGCCCCTAAATACTTTTTAAAATTTCATATATTAAGGGTCACTTTTTGTGCTGTAAAATTCTATGGATTTAAACTAATGGATCATGTTATATACCCACCATTAAAGTATCACACACAATCGTTTCATCTCCCTGAATAATCCCCAGTGCTCATCTATTCAGCCTTTTCTCCCTCCATCTAAACTCCTGGTGACCATCAATCTTTCTACTGTATCTTTACTTCTACCTATTCCAGAATGTCATGTAATTGGAATCATATAATTTTTCAGATTCACTTTTTTCATTTAGCGGTATGCATTGTAAGTTCATCCATGTCTTTCAGGGGTTTGATAGGTCATTTATTTTTATAGCTGAATAATATTCCATTGTATGGATATCTCACAGTTTATTTATCTACTCAGCTGTTGAAGGACATTGGTTCTCCCGGTTTTGGGTGATTATAAATAAAGCTACTATAAACATTCCTGTGCAGATTTTTGTGTGGACACAGGTTTTCAAATCAGCTGAATATATACTTAGGGGAACAAATGCCAGATTGTATGATATATTAGTTTCCTAGATCTGCTTAACAAATTACCATAAACAACATAAACTTATTCTCTCACAGTTTGGAGTTTAGAAATGAAGTGAAAATTGAGTGTCAATAGGGCCAAGTTCCCCCTGAAGACTCTATGGAAGAAAACTTTCTTGCTTCTTCCTAGATTCTTATGGCTGCCAGAAATCCTTGGTACTCCTTGGCCTCTTGATACATCAATCCAACCTCTGCCAGTCCTTGCACAACCATCTTCCCTCTCTGTGGGTCTGTGTCTCTGTGTCTCTATGTCTCCATCTCATAAGAACATCAGTTATTGGATTTGGGGTCCATCCTAATTCAGTATGTGTGCATGCTAACTTGCTTAGTTGTATCTCTTTGCAACCCTATGGACCATAGCCCCCCAGGCTTCTCTGTCCATGGGATTCTCCAGGCAAGAATACTGGAATGTGTTGCCATTTCCTCTTCCCGATTCAGGGATTGAACCCACGTTTCTTATGTCTCCTGCATTGGCAGGCTGGTTCTTTACCACTAGAGGCACCTGGGAAGCCCCTAATTCTGTACGATCTCATCTTCATTTGTCTACATCTGCAAACCCTCTATTTCCAAATAAGGTCACATCACAGGTACTAGGGGTTAAGACTTCAACATAATTTGGGGGAAGTGGAAAAATTCAACCCACAATATATGGTAAGAGAGTCTTTAGTTTTGGGAGAAGTTGCCTCGCCAAGTTTGCATTCCTACAAGCAATGAATAAGCGTTTCTGTTGTTCCACAGCCTTGCAAAACATTTGGGATCATCAGCTTTCTGGGTTTTAGCCATTCTAATAGGTGTATAGTGATATCTCCTTGTTGTATTAATTTGCAATTCCCTAGTGACACCCCACTCCAGTACTCTTGCCTGGAGAATCCCATGGATGTAGGCGCCTGGAAGGCTGCAGTCCATGGGGTCGCTGAGGGTCCGACACGACTGAGCGACTTCACTTTCACTTTTCACTTTTCACTTTCATGCATTGGAGAAGGAAATGGCAACCTACTCCAGTATTCTTGCCTGGAGAATCCCAGGGACGGGGGAGCCTGGTGGGCTGCCGTCTATGGGGTCGCACAGAGTCGGACACGACTGAAGTGACTTAGCAGCAGCAGCAGCAGTGACAAATGATGTGGAGCATCTTTTTATATGCTTATTTCCATCTGTATATTCTCTTTGATGAGGTATCTGTTAACATCTTTTCCCCATTTTTAAACTGGATTGTTTGTTCTCTTGTTGAGTTTCAAGAGTTCTTTGTATATTTTGGATACAAATCCATTAACAGATAGGTGTTTTGTAAATATTTTATCTGTTCATTCACCTAACAGGATATTTTGTATTTTTACTATTAAATTTTATGTATTTTTTCCTTTGAGACTTCCTCTTTGACTCATTGATTATTTACGAGTGTGTTATTTAATTTCCAAGAGTTTGGAGATTTTATTGTTGTCCTTCTATTTCTTATTTCCAGCTTGATTCTAGTATGGTCAAAAAATACTTCCTGTGTGAGTTCATCAATTATTTTGTTGTTGATATTTGCTGTATGACTTAGGATATGGTCTATCTTGGTGAGTATTCTGAATGTTCCATGGGCTCTTGGAAAGAATGTGTGTTCTGTTGTTGATTGGTGTGTTCTATAAATGTGAATTAAAGCCTGTGTTTAATTCATTGAGATATTTGCTTATTTTCTGTCCAGTAGTTCTACCAATTGCTGAGGAGGGAGTGGTAACTATAATTCCGGGTTTGTCTATTTATTCTTTCACACCTATCAGCTTTTTCTTCATGTGTTTTGAAGCATTGCTGTTTGGTACACACACTTAGGATTGGTATGGCTTCTTGGTGGGCTGGCCCATTTGTTGTTATACAATATCTGTCTTGTCTCTAGTAGTTTTCTTTCCTCTGGAGCCTACTGTATTTGATATTAATATGCCAACTCTTACTTTTTTGTGTGATCAATATTTGCATGGTATCACTTTCTCAATCCTTTTCTGTCCAAGCTACCTATGCCATCAAGTTTTAAGTTCCTTGTAGACATTATTTATCTGGGTTGTGTGTGTATGTGTTTTTAAATTTTTATTGGCATATAGTTGATTTCTATTGTTGTATTAGTTTCTGCTCTACAGCAAAGTGAATCAGTTATACACATACATACATCCACTCTTTTTTAGGTTATCTTCCTATATAGGTCATTACAGGGTATTGAGAAGAGTTCCTTGTGCTATATGCTGCTGCTGCTGCTAAGTCGCTGCAGTCATGTCTGACTCTGTGCGACCCCATAGATGGCAGCCCACCAGGCTCCGCCATCCCTGGGATGCTCCAGGCAAGAACACTGGAGTGGGTTGCCCTTTCCTTCTCCAATGCATGAAAGTGAAAAGTGAAAGTAGTCGCTCAGTTGTGTCCGACTCTTCTCGACCCCATGAACTGCAGCCTACCAGGCTCCTCTGTCCATGGGATTTTCCAGGAAAGTGTACTGGAGTGGGGTGCCATTGCCTTCTCCATGTTCCTGCTGCTGCTGCTGCTAAGTCGCTGCAGTCATGTCTGACTCTGTGCGACCCCATAGATGGCAGCCCACCAGGCTCCGCCATCCCTGGGATTCTCCAGACAAGAACACTGGAGTGGGTTGCCATTTCCTCTTCCAATGCATGAAAGTGAATAGTGAAAGTGAAGTCGCTCAGTCGTGTCCGACTCTCCTGGACCCCATGGACTACAGCCTACCAGGCTCCTCTGTCCATGGGATTTTCCAGGCAAGAGTACTGGAGTGGGGTGCCATTGCCTTCTCCATGTGCTATATGGTAGGTCCTTATTACGGGTCATGATTTTTTTTTCATTCACTCTGCCAATCTCTTTTACTTGGTGTATCTAGACCATTTACATTTAGAATAATAATTGACTTTGTGAGTTCAAGTCTGTCATTTTATTATTTGTTTTCTATTAATTCCTTGCTAATCATTCTTCTGTTGCTCACACACACTCTTGTGTTTGTTTTTTTTTTTTTTTTGGTGTAGGGGGTTACTTAAACATTTCTTAGAATACTGTTTTGATTTATTTAATGTTTTTGAGTATATCACTTTGTATTATTTTCTTATTCGTTGCTCTAGGTATTACAATATACATATATAACTTATTACAGTCTATTGGTATATGATGTTTTATCACTTTGAGTAAAGAATAGAAACCTTATTTCCTTTTAGGACCCTCATTTTAAAAATATGATTCCTCTGTTTATACATAATTGATCACTATGTAACATAATACTATTTTTGTTTCACTTAATTCTTAGTCATGTATGGATGTGAGAGTTGGACTATAAAGAAAGCTGAGCACCAAAGAATTGATGCTTTTGAACTGTGGTGTTGGAGAAGACTCTTGAGAGTCCCTTGGACTGCAAGGAGATCCAACCAGTCCATTCTGAAGGAGATCAGTCCTGAGTGTTCATTGGAAGGACTGATGTTGAAGCTGAAACTCCAATACTTTGGCCACCTGATGTGAAGAGCTGACTCATTTGAAAAGACCCTGATGCTGAGAAAGATTGAAGGTGGGAGGAGAAGGGGACAACAGAGGATGAGATGGTTGGATGCCATCACTGACTCAATGGACATGAGTTCGAGTAAACTCTGGGAGTTGGTGATGGACAGGGAGGCCTGGCGTGCTGCAGTACATGGGGTCGCAAAGAGTTGGACATGACTAAGTAACTGCACTGAACCTGTTTATTGCACTTCATAGATACTGCTTTAAAAAAAAACTGAAGTTTTGTGACAATCCTGTATTGGCACTATTTTTCCAACAGATTTTGCTTATTTTGTGTCTCTGTTCCACATTTTGGTAATTCTCAAAACATTTCAAACTTTTGCATTATTATATTTGTTTTAGTGATTCTAATAGTGATCTTTACTGTTACTATTACAAAAAGATTATGACTCACTGAAGGTTCAGATGATGGTTAGCATTTTTAGCTATAAAATATTTTTAATTAAGTGCTATAAAGTGTTTTTTTAAGTCATAATGCTATTGTACAGATTAAACAGACTATAGTATAGTGTAAACATAACTTTTATATTCATTGGGAAGCTAAATGTGATTCACTTTATTGTGATATTTGCTTTATTGTGGTGATCTGGAAATGAACCCGCAATATCTCCAAGGTATGCCTGTACAAAATACAACAGGTTCACTGCATGGGAAGTGTAAAATGAATCTCTTTCAATATATATCACTCTCTAATAGCCTTGATATCAAATAAATAAATGAAGCTGCGTCTCATTTACATTTCTAGGCAATAAAGTATCATTAGAGGAAGTCACATAATTGTGCTCACTTAGCTAGGCTCCAGGAGAAGGCAATGGCACCCCACTCCAGTACTCTTGCCTGGAGAATCCCAGGAACGGGGGAGCCTTGGGCTGCCGTCTATGGGGTCGCACAGAGTCAGACATGACTGAAGTGACTTAGCAGCAGCAGCAGCAGAATGGCTGAACCCCACTCCTATAGGTTTAGATTCCATTTTCTTTCAATTCCAAGGGGAATTCCTAGCATCCCTTCCTTTTTCTATTATCCTCAGGACCAAGCTTTAAAAGGTACTAAAACCCAGGTCTCCACATAGGACTTCTAACAAATAGAATTGTTAAAATGTAAATTGATCCTGTAACATTCTCCAGCTAACTTCATTTCTATAAAATGTTGAATAAATATTTAAAGAATATCTCTTTGAAAGGGCATCTAATTATTAGCCTGCCCGCGGCTTTCACTTGATTTGTCTCCTTTATGCTAATTTAAATTTGACCTTTGCCACCGTCAGCAATGCTTCTATTCACCTTTTGCTAACTCCCTGGTATATCCTCTAAATTGCTTTCTCTCTCTCTTTAGAGCCCCAATCTCTTTCCATCATGCTCTTTTGACTTGTTTTCTAATGTAACAGGGAAATTTGAAGGTAATTGATTTGAGCTAACTCAGCACCTCCTGCTCTCCTTGAAACTTCCTCTGGTGTCAGAAAGAAAGCATGTCTCTTCATTTTCAGTGCTAGCTCCACTCCTCAAGCTCCTGATCTCTGCTTCTCAACACTTACAGTAATTCCTAGGACCCCATTCATCTTCTTTCTGTCATCTTCAGATTTTTGCTCAGCAGCAGCCAATTTTGTCTTCATCTGTATGTAGACTCACCCTGTCATCTCCTACAAGAACTATACCTTGAGTCTTCTGCTCCTGTCCTATTCCTTTCCTTCCTTTATCTGGTCATATCTTGTACATTCAGATATTTTCTATATACTTTATCTGATATATTCCTTGTGATATTGTACCTGCCTCTATTCCTAATACCATTTTCTTTAGTAATCATTCAATTTGATTTATAACAGCCTATTCAATGAGAAATGCTCAGTGCAAGGATGCAATGTGACTCTTGTCTGATAATATCCTGCATTTCCTGCCTTTATTTTTTCACACCATTTAAATTTATATAATACAATGTATTAGTTCATAAAACCTTTCCTCCTATCATGTTCATAAAACAATAGAATTCCACCTCGCATCCATGACTATGTGAATCCATTAATATTGTATTAAGACTTAAACTTCTTTTTCACTTCCTCAACTACATATTCCCATACCTTCCAATATCACTAATTCTGGTTCTCAAGTTAATAAACACTCTTCCTGATCAGTCTCTAGCTTATTATCAAATCCCATATCCTTTAATTGTCTTAGATGCTTTGCCATTGTCATTCCCTTCTCCAAGCCTTGATTCATGCAGCATAGCCCATATGTAGTGTTGTCTTCTGTGCCAATTTAAACCCAGCGTACTCATCCTTCAAGGTCATCCAAGGTCACCCAAGGCCCTACTTCTTCTCTCAGGCCTTTGCCAAACACAGCAGTACATTATAGACTTTCTCCAAAGCCACATTAGACTTTAGACAAAATTGTGGTCTGCTACATAAAATGGTATCTCCTAACCATCTCTAGTTACCTCAAATATGTAGACCTTATTTTGTCAACTATCCCTTTGAAAGCACAAATACAAGTTTCTATTTTCTTCCTGCCCAGCAGGGTACTGGGCATATAGAAGTTGCTTCACGAACTTGTTTAATAGTTTAATTCTAAACAAATACTAATAAGTATTGATAGTGATTTCACGGCACTGATAATTCTACTCTGAGTGAAACTAGGATTTTTATAGGACTACTTAGAAGGTTACAGGTAGAATGTCCATCTAAGAGTTTAAAAATAGGGGCTTTCCTGGTGGTCCAGTGGTTAAGCATCCACTTTGCAACACAGGGGACGTGAGTTCAATCCCTGGTTAGGGAACTAAAATTCCACATGCTGCAGAGCAGCTAAAGTCCATGCACCACAGCTACTGGGCCCTCGAACCATAACTAGAGTCCGTGTGCCATATGAAAAGATCCTGCATGATGCAATGAAGATTCTGTGCAACTAAGACCCAACACAGTAAAAAAAAAAAAAAAAAGTTTACAAATAATAAATGCTGGAGAGGGTATGGAGAAAAAGGAACCCTCCTTAAAAGAACTAAAAACAGAGTTACCACATGATTCTGTTATCCCACTCCTGGGCATATATCTGGAGAAAAACATAATTCAAAAAGACGCACGCACATCAATGTTCACAGCAGCACTTATTTACAATAGGCAAGATATGGAAACAAGCTAAGTGTCCATCAACAGCTGAATGGATAAAGATCTGTTTTATATATACACTCAATGGAATATTAGTCCTAAAAAAGAGTGAAACAATGCCATCTGCAGCAACATGGATGGACCTGGAGATGATCATACTAAGTCAAGTAAGTCAGACAGAGAAAGACAAATGTCACGTGATATTGCTTATATGTAGAATGTAAAAAAATGATACAAATGAACTTCTTTACAAAACAGAAATAGAAAACAAAATTATGGTTACTAAAAGAGAAAGGGAGCAAGGAATAAATTAGGAGTTTGAGATTAAAATACACACACTGCTGCTGCTGCTGCTGCTGCTAAGTCACTTCAGTCGTGTCCAACTCTGTGCGACCCCATAGACAGCAGCCCACTTGGCTCCCCCGTCCCTGGGATTCTCTAGGCAAGAACACTGGAGTGGGTGGCCATTTCCTTCTCCAATGCATGAAAGTGAAAAGTGAAAGTGAAGTCGCTCAGTCGTGTCTGACTCTTAGCGACCCTATGGACTGCAGCCTACCAGGCTCCTCTGTCCATGGGATTTTCCAGGCAAGAGTACTGGAGTGGGGTGCCATTGCCTTCTCCAAATACACACACTACTATACGTAAAACAGATAACCAACAAGGACCTACTGTATAGCACAGAGAACTATTCTTAATACCTTACAATAAAAGAGAAAGTTAAAAAAGAATAAATATATATATTTTGTTGTTGTACACTCTCTCACACACACATACATCTGAATCACTTTGCTGTACAATCTGAAACTAATACAACATTATAAATCAACTATATTTCAATAAAAACTTTTTTAAAAGATGAAGGCTACAGGCAGAATGACATAGTGTTTAAGAGTATGAGCCTAGAATGCCTGGGCTCAAATCCTGTCTCTATCACCTGTTGGCTAGGTGACCTTGGGAAGGTTAATTAACAACTTTGGCCCTTAATTTCCCTCCCTGAAAATAGGGGAACATTATAGTACTTACCTCATGGAGTCATTATGAAGGTCAAATGTGCTATGTTGGATATTTAAAACAATTTCCGGCATGCAGAAATTGTTCCACGAATGTCAACTATTATTAAATGCTTATCAGACACAAAATGATAGTATCTCAGAACTACTTCCTTTATAAGTGAGTGAGTCAAGGAATATAGGTAAAATAATTGGCTCAAGGTCATAGGGCTATTTAGAAACAAAGTCAGGAAACCGGTTCTGCTGATCTCCATTCAGTATTCGTTATTTTCCTCCCCAAGAATTCCATATCTGAACACGGATGTGACTTATAGAAGTTTAGAGTTAAAAGCAACATTCAAGGATTTCTAGTTCATAATGCATGATCACTTGTTACTGTCATCTTTGCTAACAGCACCATTTCACAGATTCTTAACAACCCAGACAAAGGATCCTAACAGAATCTGTAACATGGCTCCTAAGTTAAGGAACACATGAGGGATAGGAATGGATGCCAAGATCAAGTCCCTGGAGTCCAGATGACCATCACTAGATGAAACTATTTTTAATGTCTATCTTATGAAAAATAAGATTTCTTTTTCAGGGAAAACATTGTCTGGAATACTCATTATAAAGTTGTAATTCAGGTCATCCCACACATACATAAATGTTTTGCAGATATTATGTTTCCTGGTAGGAATCTGAAATTATGATTTTGACAAACTTTGAACAATATTCTTTAGCAGCCATAAAAATGCACAGGGGCCAACCACCCATACCACGCATAATTCCTGAAGGTTTCGGCTTTCTGTGTGGTTCTCTGGAACAATACTTCAGCCTGGTTGTGCAATCAACTGTGCTAGGGTTCTAAAATTCAATCTAGCAAATATGGACTCTCCAGAGGAACTGCAGCAAAAAAAAAAAAAAAAAACTGCTATTAAATAGATACAAATAAACCTGTGTGTAAAGATTCTCTCATCAAAAGCAATAGCATGCCATTCTCTGTCTCAACGCAATGCTAAGAGATTCAATTTCCCTTTAATGCAAATGAAACTGTCCTTTGTAACAGTAGCAATAAGGGAGAAGGCTGAGCTGAGGAATTAATAATAATTGTGTGTCCACAAAGAATGTACATCCACTTTAACCCCCCTCCCTTCTATAAACAAGACTCAAGCAACATACATTCTCTGTGTACGATTATTTAAAATGCCTAATTGTCGTATCTGGACTCTGAGATTTATGGCTTTGGATTTTAATCCTCTAAACAGGGAGTCCAATTACTTGAATCTGAAAGTTGAATTACCTTCTTTATACGGAAGACTACACAGACAGTTTCTACTGATTCTGCAGAGGATGTATCATTCCTGCTCTCTGCTTCCATAGTATTTTAATCTCCAACTTTTCTCTTGATAATCTGATTTGTTACACCTAATTCTTTGTCTCCTTGGTAGACTATAAACTCCTGAGAATAGAATTAATAACTTATTTATCTCTGTATCATCCCAGAATTTTACAGTGTTTTGGAGATAGCAGCTGCTCAATAAATATTTTGACATGTAATTTTAATGATATTTATGTTACACGTTTTCCAATTTTAAGTATTGTTAATGGAATCTCACCTTTGACATAACTTCTCTACCCATTTCTTCGAAGTTTCAAACTCTTGCTTTTGAAACATGAAAAAGGACTCTAGCAGATTGATACTGTAATTTAGATGGCTGTGTAAACAGTAAGGGACTGTTTAGCAATTACTTGTTGAGTTGTAACTTTATGAAAATTTGCAGAGATTTCTTTTGAGTTTTCAGTTGTTTAAAGGGACCCAATCATCTCAGGGGCATGGAAAAGGAAAGAGCCCAGAGGAATGCCTGAGAGAATATCCCAGAAAGTCTACTGTGCCTTCTAGAAAGACACCTGGTACCCAAGTCCTAATTTCAAGACCCAGAGAGCATGTTATGATCAAGACATTTCCAGGGTCCATCTTTACTTTTTTTCCCTCAGTTTTTCTAAGAAAGTGTCAGTTTGATGTTTAAGAAACATGTAGTTCATGCCCACAAGGCCCACAGACACGACTGATGACATGTTGCAGGGCCCAATTGAAATAAAAAACTCAGGGCCCTCTGTTCAAAAATTATTAAGAATTTCAAAACAATAACACAGGAACATTAAGGCAAGTGTGAGCTTTCTAAGCACAGGTCTCTGTGTAATTGCTGAGGTCTCACATCTAGGAAGCCAGCCCAATTCTGTCTTCCAAGAACTTTCAGTACACTGAAAGGCAAAAAGTTTTTATCAGGTAGAAGCTACAATTCAAGTATGTACAAGAGGCTGCAGGGATCCAGAAGTTCCTGATTTCGGAAAACTGTACCAGGGAGATGACAGTTAAGTTCATCTTTGAGGGAGCAGAGCCAGGGAAGAAAGAAAGATATTCCAGACTGAAGAAGGGCAGAATTCTTCAAACTCCAGGAAACTTGACAAACTCCAGGAAACTTGACAAACTCCAGGAAACTTGCTACTTTTAGAAAAAGTGTAACAAGTAAACATGCAGGTGACTAATTGAGATTGCGAATGGCAAGAAGCAGAAGCCAAATATATGAGGGAAAGGGGTCAAACAATCAGAGTGCCTACGATGTATGTCAAGTTCTTTACCCCCATGTCATAGTTTTAAACAGAACAATCTTGTGACTAAACTACTATGCCTAGTTCTACAAATGGGTTAGTTTAGGCCCAGGGTAGTAATGGTCAAAGGGCTTGGGACACATTGCTTGCTTTAGTCGCTAAGTCGTGTCCGAACCCCATGGACTGTATAGCCTGCCAGGCTCCCCCGTCCCTGGGATTCTCCAGGCAAGAATACTGGAGTGGGTTGCCAGTTCCTTCTCCATGGGACCCATTAGGCATGCAATAAGTATCTGGGGACTTACTACTAGCAGGCTATCTGACTTACTGCCCAGGACTCTCAACCCCTAGGCCAAGCCGATTCTAAGCATGCGATTAATCCCTCCAGGGGTCCTTCTCGCATCTCTCCCGGTCCCCAGAGATCTCTTCTCTCCTCGCCCCGCCCCCGTGATTCCACCTGCCGGAAAGTAGGTGGCAAAAGCACTTCCGGGATAACAAAGGTCGGCCCCGGCAAGATGGCGGCCCCCTTGGAACTCAGTTGCTGGGGAGGCGGCTGGGGGCTTCCGTCGGTGCACAGCGACTCCCTGGTGGTGATGGTGAGGCCGTCTCGCTGGCGCGGGCGCGGGCAAGTAGGGGCGGGGCCAGAGGCGCGAGGCTGGCTGGCCGGGTCCCGGCGGCTAAAGGTTCCCGCGCGGCGCACCGGCCCGGGCCGGCCCGGACGCTGCTTGCAGCAGCGATCTGGGCTCCCTCGCGTCCGAGAAGTTACAGCCTAGCCTGTGTCCCCGCCGAAGCCACGGCGGGGAAGTCATGGCTTCACCGCTTGTCTCCGAGTGTTTTCAATCATGCAAAGCTGTCTGGGCGATGGAAAGCCCAAAGCAGGGGGCGCGCGCTCCCTGCTCTGTATCCCCTGAATGTTGGGGTGGGGGTGAAATAAACCCCCAAAGCCCTGGCAGCTGGCGTGCGCAACAGCGGCTAGAAGTCTGGGGAGGGATGCAGCCCCGGAGTCTGATGTGTCTACCTTTCGGGGCACCCAGATTTGAAGTCAAGCTGCTCTGCAGATTTCCTTTAGTACTCAGTCTAAAATGTTTTATTGCAAACTCTCTTTCAGGCTTACGCCAAATTTTCTGGTGCACCCCTGAAAGTCAATGTCATAGATAACAACTGGAGAGGTTCAAGAGGTATACTGTAAACTTTTAAACGCTCCTTTCTGCCCCCTTTCTGCCCCATCCCCCCTCTCATTTAAAGCTAGAAGGCATGTAGCCATGGAGTACCTTGGGGTTTTAGTTCTCACCATGACCTTGATTGTATGTTGCTTATGTTTTGATCATTCTGAGTAATACTTAAAAGGACAAGCCAAATAAGTGGAAATTATGAGAAATGAAATGCTCTCCAAAACTGTGTGTGTGTGTGTGTGTGTGTGTGTGTGTGTAACACTGCAAAAACCTAAAATATCTTACTCATTTTTTCCTCCTCCAAATGTGATTGGTGTAGTTTTAAGGGTACTGGGATCTCTTCAAAGGATATCAAAATACCTTATTGTGTGTAAAATGTTTTTTGATTATAGGAGATGTACCAGTTTTGACAACTGAAGACAATACTATTTCTCAGCCAGCAAAAATACTAAACTTTTTAAGAAAACAGGTGGGTGGTCCTTTTTGAATAAGTAGATTCTCCATCCCTGCATGTTACTTTAAAAAAAGAAAAACATTAAAAATATTTGTTTAGAATTCCTTTTTGGAGATACATGCAATGCTTCAGTTGAGTCCGACTCTTTGTGACCCCATGGACTGTAGCCCACCAGGTTCCTCTGTCCATGGGGATTCTCCAGGCAAGAATATCAGAGTGGGTTGCCATTCCCTTGTCCAGAGGATCTTCCCTGCCCAAGGATCGAACCCCGGGTCTCCTGCATTGCAGGCAGATTCTTTACCACCTAACCACCTTGGAGATACATAGGATTTGATTAAAAAAAAAACAAAAAACACATAAATCTGAGAGTCACTGCTCTAAATTGAGTTGTACTGTGATTCAAAAGCCATATAGTGCGTTACAGTCAACTTATATGATCATGCACTTTGCTTGGCTTTTATTGAAGTTTAGGTATAAGTAGATTCAATTTAGCTATCTTCACTATTACACTTATTGATATAATTGTAAATTTAGTTCCATAACTGCTACACATTTTGTTCTTGGTATGAGGTCTGAGTTCCTATCAACTAGCAACTATTTTTTAAAATTACTTAAACTGTGACTGAACTGAACTGATACTAATACTAATAGTTGCAGTTAAATGTTTCATGAAATAATGTATCCAAAATATCTGAACATGCCAAGGTTTATGTATCTAAAATGTTTAAACATGTAGCAATTTATATAAATGTGAAAGTTATCATCAGTTTTGCCAATAGTTAAGGAAGTCCTATGTCAACAAAATTTAGAACTTTTCTAAATGGGAAAGTTTTCTCTTTTCATGGGGAACACAGCTAATTAGAACTTTTCCTTGTTATAAATTAACAAAAATAATAATAGCTTATATTAAGTTTGTACTACATGCCGTGCACTAAACTAAGGTCATTAAAAATCATTGACATAATAGTTAAAAATAAAAATTAAATATAACATTTATGGACCTTACTGTGTACATGACACTGTGCTCAGAACTTTATTTGCATTAAGTAGCATTTGTTACTGAATTTGTATTTCTCTTTTCCCTTTTAATATGTTTGCCATTTTTGAAGAAGAATAGGAGTCCTAGTTTATTTAGTTTCACTGTTTTGGGATGTTCTTGACTTATGAGGTTTTGGGTTTTATATTTTTTAACAGAAATACAATGCTGATTATGAACTTTCAGCAAAACAAGGGGCAGATACGCTAGCTTACATTGCTCTCCTTGAAGAGAAGCTTCTTCCTGCAGTGGTGAGCATTGGTGAATATTATAGTATTTTAGTGACTTACTGAGAATGTACTTAGTCTGCTTAGAAAAAAAATAACGGAAGAGGCGTAAGAGAGGAAATTTCATTTATGTATTATTTTCGATTGTTTCACGTAACTGTGAAACTGGGTTGATTCTGTTAGACATGCAACTAGTATAGGAACCAACAAAGTGAAAGACAGTGTCATTTTGGAAATAAAAATTCTCTGTGAAAGACAGAGTTTGTTGCTCCATGTATAGATTTGGGCCAACTGTAATTCATTCAGAAAATATTCATTAAGTACCTGGTATGTTCCAGGCCTTATTCTGTATGCTTGGGATAGAGCAAAACAAAACTCACATGTTTAAAAACCTTGATTTATCCTTGAATCATCCTAGCTGGAAAATGGGTATGAAGTTAATTTCACTCAGAGATATTTATGAAAAAGTTTTACATCTACTGAATGATCTTCTTTTAATAAAAGAATATCCTTGTAGTGTTTTTCCCTCTCCTTTTGCAGCTTCACACATTCTGGGTTGAGAGTGATAATTACTTTACTGTGACAAAGCCATGGTTTGCTTCACGAATGCCTTTTCCCTTGAGTTTGATCCTGCCTGGAAGAATGTCTAAAGGAGCACTGAATAGGATTCTCCTAACCAGGGGAGAGCCTCCCTTCTACCACCTTCGAGAAGTAGAAGCTCAGGTATGGTTGGAATTACCTTCAGAGCAAGGGCTCTCTGGAGGAGGGACAAGAGAGAACAGAGATGAAACTATTGGGTTGGTCAAAAAATTCGTTCGGGTTTTTCTGTATGATAAGATGGTACAGAAAAACCCGAGCAAACTTTTTGGCCTGCCCAATACTTATCGATGCCAGCCTGAAAAGGAGTTCTCGAGCATCTTTCCTACTTTTGAGATGTAATTTCATCCTTATTAGATATACAGAGATGCGAAGGAGTGCCTAAATCTTCTGTCAAACAGATTGGGAACATCTCAGTTTTTCTTTGGAGATATGTGAGTACATTCCCTTATAAAACCATTTTAATGTTTTGTTCACATATATCCATCGAGCAGTTACTTAAAGCAAGTTCCCTTGCCAGGTCCTTTTACCCCATCCCCAATGAGTTTGCCACTTAAAAAAATACTTGGTGGATTTTTTTACTATGGGAAACTTTCTGTTGGGGTAATCTAACATTGACTTCATATGTTGCATATGTGACTTTGAAACTTTTAAGACTGTTTCCACCCAGTCTGTAGTCTCTATATGATGCCTGTGAGTAAATCTTTTAATTTACAACTTAAATTTTCTTCTAAATAAAATGGATAAGAGTATTTTAAAAAACTGCTAATGAGTAAAACCCTAGTTGTTTCATTTTTATAAGCCCAAATGGGTAATAAACCTTTTAAAAGACTATATTGTATACTGCAGAATTGATAAATGTATTTGAGAAAAAGTTTTTAGCATAATCCCAGATTAATATTTTCTTATGTGCTTTTTAAAAATCCTTAATTTATTTTCAGGCCTTCCACTTTGGATGCCTATGTGTTTGGTTTTCTCGCACCTCTTTATAAAGTACGTTTTCCTAAAGTTCAGTTACAAGAACATTTGAAGCAGCTCTCCAACCTGTGTCGCTTTTGTGATGATATCCTAAACAGTTATTTTAGGGTTAGTCTTGGAGGTAAGTTGGTTCTTCTTCAGCTAATCTTTGTTTGCATAGAATATTTGCATATTCTCCTAAGGAGGTATACACCAAATCCATTACTTATTTAAAACGTGTGTATATTGTCTTTAAACCTTGGTTTGCTGCTGCTGCTGCTAAGGTGCTTCAGTCGTGTCCGACTCTGCGACCCCATAGACGGCAGCCCACCAGGCTCCTCCATCCCTGGGATTCTCCAGACAAGAACACTGGAGTGGGTTGCCATTTCCTTCTCCAAAATCCTGGTTTATAAAACTTCAAAAAGTGGCATTTTTTCCAACTTTTCTTCCCCCCATGTGTTAGTTCTTTCAATAGAGAAATATTTATTTGCCTTTTGTCTGTTCTTCTGGATTTTATACAGTTCTCGCTTCTTGTTCTTTAAATATTGCCCCTTTGAAGTGGGTCATTTTCTTCTAAAAGTTAACCACAGGTATTTATTATGTCCCTATTGAAAGACAGCCTTTATCCTAATGCAAATGGGCAATTACTTTAAATGTTGCTTCTGACATTTTCCTGCGTGAACAGAAATGAGCAGCAGATTGATTTTGGTGAGGTACATTCCCATGATTCCACTACTTGCAAACTGATTGCAGCAGACTGGAGGTATAGGAAATAGAGGGCACCGGGCACTTAGGTGCTGCTTCTTCCAGAGCGTGGGGCCCTGTGCTTAAGTGATCGGGACACTACGTTTGTGTGGGCAGAGTTGGCAGAAATTGTCCTTTTAAGAAACAAGTCATGAGGACCATTGGCTTAGGAACAGTTTACTTTTTTATATAGTGCGTTATGTGTTTTGTGTATAATACACTTGTATGTAACAAGGGAGAGGTTAGGAGTTTGGAAGTCATGAAACTGAGTAATTTTCAACCTTGTTACTTGGGAGCAGTGGTTAGCAAACCTGACCACAGAACAAATACAAAATCTTAAATCCTGTACCAGATTCACTGAATTAGAATAGAATGCACTCCTGGAATAGATCCCAGAAAACTGTATTTTTTTAAAGTCCGTTCGAGTGCTTTGGAGGCGTGGATACTTGTTTGGCCCTTAGAAAGCTCTTCAAATGCGGTAGTTGTAACTAAAGGCCTATTTGAAATGGGTGGGGAAAAGGTACAAATCAAATTTGAGAAGGCAATGAGGACTGCTGTGCTCTTATTAAAGACCTGGCTGTCTGCCTAACACTTGGCTAACTGGGTCTCCTTAAGGACACATTTAGTCCTTTGGCTTAGGGTTTGGTTTTGGAGTATTACCGTATGTCTTAAGTTTGCCTTTGAACCGAGAATGGTTTTTCACTTTGCCTTTTTGGGGAGGTGGGTGGGGGATGGAGCACTTAGGGGGTGGATAGACTTAATATTCTTTGAATCTAAACAGCTTGTAAGGCTTTCAAAATTTCCTCTTTCTGATTTCTGTCCTGGCTTCTTAGGCATCTCTCCTGCTGGACAAGAAACGGTAGATGCAAATCTACAGAAACTGACACAACTTGTAAATAAGGAATCCAACTTGATTGAAAAGGTCAAGTTTACTTCAGTCGTTATTTTGTACTAGTTCAGCCTTTTCCTTTCTGCAGTTAATATTGTAACTTGGGTTATGCATTACCTTTACCCTTTTCTTTATTTTTTTAAGTTTATTTTTTTCAGAAAGTTGTTTAAATATACATTTACTAAAGCGGTACAAAATACAGTGTTTTGAAGCCAGTAATGGACTGATTGGGGGAAAGATCTGATAATAGCATTGGGTTTACTTTTACCACACAATTAGCAGTACTTTTCAAGTTAGGAGACTTTGGCTTTAAAAAAAAAAAAAGAGGGGGAGAGAGAAAGAAACAGAAAAACACTTCTTGCTTGCTTGTCTGCTCCTTTCCGTCTCTCAGGGTTGTTTTCTTGATCGTAAGCTCCTGTGCTTATTCTTTCTTACTAATAGCACTGTGGTGTCTTTTTCTTTCTTTCACATAAGTGTTGTTTTTTTTTTTTTTTTTCTCCTTCCTATCCTCTGTTCTAAATGTTGCTTACAGTTTTGGGCTAGTGTGAATATTTGCCACTTAGGGACTATGCATTTGTTGAGAGAAATATTGAGGAATTGGGCAGGGGAGGGAACCAACAATGGAAATTTCAAGGGTGATTCTAGGTGGAAAAAAGAGAGTTATACAGTTTTCTCCTCAAGTGTTTGATAAACTTGCTTTTTTCTTATACAAATGGATAATGCTTCATTCTTTCACAAACTAAGGGGTCATTATGGCCTAATAACACTGGCTAGAGGTTTGGGGGATTGAGTAACAGGCACTGTATCATGTGAGCTGTATATGAGTTATCTCATTTACTCTCACAGCAACCCTGTGTGTGCAGGTACTCTGTTATCCCCGTTTTACAGATGAGATAACTGAAGCTTCAAGTAGCTTATAACATCATCTGCCTGAGGTCATTCAGCTGGCAAGAAGTAGAGAGAGAATCTGAACCCTAGTAATTGGATTCCAGCATGGGCTGTGTAGTCAGCTCTGTAACTCGTGAATGAAATTATGTATCCATTACTACTGGTGGTAATAGCCAGTTTTACAACTGCCACTCTCTGGAATGACCATTTTATTTCTTTTTATGGTATATTCTTGGGTTTTCCTTGTGGCTCAGCTGGTAAAGAATCCGCCTGCAATGTGGGAGACCTTTGTTGGGAAGATCCCCTGGAGAAGGGAAAGGCTACCCACTCCAGTATTCTGGCCTGGAGAATTCCATGGACTATGTAGTCCATGGGGTCACAAAGAGTCGGACACGACTGAGCACCTTTCACTTCACTTCATGATCCCCTGGAGAAGACAGTGGCTACCCACTCCAGGATTCTTGCCTGGAGAATCCCATGAACAGAGGAGCCTGATGGGCTATAGTCCACAGGGTTGCAAAGAATCAGACACAACTGAGCGACTAACACTTAACTTCTTACCTATGTACCTCTTGTTAAAGTTTGGGTAAGCTGAATGAAAGCCAAGTTTGTCTTAATTCTTAGCCCAATGCAGTAAATCTCATGAGAGGAAATACACCAAGAGTTAAGTGTGGATAATGGAAAAATTATTCAG
Organism: Bos taurus; assembly: GCF_002263795.3. Classification (NCBI taxonomy): domain Eukaryota; kingdom Metazoa; phylum Chordata; class Mammalia; order Artiodactyla; family Bovidae; genus Bos; species Bos taurus. The sequence goes on along the minus strand of NC_037337.1, from coordinate 10,954,277 downwards.
ACTGTTGTAGATACTTTTCTGCTGGATGAAGACTATCCAGTGTAGTTTTCATTTCCATCTGTGGCAAATTCATTTCAGACCTACATGTGCAGAAAGTGAAACCAAGAGGCCCTGCCACCACTTCTGTAAAGTTCACTGTGGCATCATCACTATATGAGCGTCTCCTAGCCCTATGCCAGCACCTCTCCCCACCCCACTTCCCATCTGCTCTTCAGTACAGATCACTGTTCGCTACAAGACAATAGAACGACAAATTCTCTTGACTACCACTGTTCACCATTTAGTCAGAAAATCTAGAGCTTAAAAAAAAAAGAAAAGAGTTATGTTTGAGGAACTTAGTTCTTGCAAGGAAAAAAAGACAACACAACTGATTCAAATAGTTCACTGGGAATACTCTTGTCCATTGGAAAACTGAGTTAGTCTTTTATTCTTTTCCTTTGATTATAAACCCCATGTACCTCTGCTGAAACATTTCCTCTGTGCTTTATAAAAGCATCTTGAAAGGAGAGAGTTTTGCGCTACACATGTTAAAACTCTGAAAAAAACCTGTCTACCAGCTAGGTGATAAGACGCTGTATTCTGTTGGTTTTGGGTCATCGATGGCAGCTGCTTTCAAGACTTTTATGAAGTAGCTTAACACCAGGACCTTGCACTCTGGTTTTGGGGTACCCTGGTTAAAGGTAGCTTTCTAGGGTCTGACTCAGATCTAAATAACCCCTCTTCTGATGTTTTCAGGGATGCTAATGTACTCCTGAAACTCTTGGACATTTTCTAAATGTGCTCCACGTTACTTTGTTTCTCTAGAGCAGACTTAGAACTGATCCATTGTTTGCAGTGCCTCTGGGTGAGGTCTAAAGTATTTATCCTTCTGTCTCTTTTCCTAGCCTTCCTTGGTCTAAATACTCAGAGCCTAAAAGAGGTGATCTTTTTGAGTGGAGTACAGGTCATTTTTACTGAGACATTGAGGTATAGTTGGAAGAACAATAGTATTAGTATAAGACCAGGGTTCACATTTCAGCTCTAATGCTAGCTTTGCTAATGCAAATCTGATAACCTTTCTGAGCTTCCTTTTGCTAATCTGTAAAATAGAGAATGATGGTCTTTTTTTCTTTATAATTGTCTTGGGAAGCTCAAATGAGAACATACTTTGTAACCTGTGGAAAGTAGTCTAACAGAAATGTTGCTTTTACGCTTAGTATGAGAAGGTTTCTTAAACCAAGTTGTACTGTGGTTGAATTCAGACGGTTCATTTTGTGACATTACTGTAATTTTGTGAAGCCATCCAGGATGAGCCATACCGCTTTTATACATACACTAAGTGAAAGTGAAAGTCGCTCAGTCGTGTCTGACTCTTTGCAACCCCATGGACTATACAGTCCATGGAATTCTCCAGGCCAGAATACTGAAGTGGGTAGCCTTTCCCTGCTCCAGGGATCTTCCCAACCCAGGGATCGAACCCAGGTCTCCCACATTGCAGGCGGATTATTTACCAGCTGAGCCACAAGGGAAGCCCCGTACATGTACTAAGTCAGGCAGTATTTAGGTATGGTGTTTAGAATTCTTTGGAGATTATTTGCAAGAAGAGATTTCTCTAGCAGTGCTAGAAACATAAGGTTCTGTACTTGTCTAGGCTGTAGTTTGGGTGGGGACGCCACAGTCCGTATTCGTGGTACCACAGCTATTAGTCAGATGTACCTTTTGTACTTTCCACAGATGGATGACAATCTTCGCCAAAGCCCTCAGCTTCCTCCTCGGAAACTGCCAACACTTAAATTGACTCCAGCAGAAGAAGAAAGTAATTCCTTACACCGGCTATCACCCTGACAGTCATCATGCTTTGTGTCCAGAGTCATGTAATTGTTGCAGCAATCTCTTACACTAAGTGTGTGAAGGGCAAAAAGAAAATGCTAAAAATAGGTAGAAGGAAGACTCTAAAACAAAAGAAACTTTCTATGACAGCAATTTTTTTTCGTTAGGAAGCTTCTGTTTTAGCTTGGCAATGCACTTTAAATAACAGCAGCGTGAATGCTAAATGAACTTGGCGGGGGGGAGAGAAAATACATTGTACTGTATATAAAAACCAGCCTTAACCTTGGCAGATTTTTGCCTTTGGTTCACATGTTGCTGGCCCAAAGCTCCACTTCTGTTCTGAATGTGCACACTTAATTTATTCAAGTTAATTTATTAATTTAGTATCCTTAGACCAGTCTGAATATTTAGTATGTGGCTCTTTGCCTAAGGCCTTTTCTCTTCTCTTTAGAAATTTGATGCCTATTTTAGACACCAGGAAAAATATATTCTAATATTCTCTTTAATAGAAAACCTGTATTTAATGTTAAAAAACAAGGAATGTGTTTCTTAATAATCTCACAAGTCTAACCTTTGGGGGAGTTAGTACCATATATATAAATATTAAAGGTGGTAACATATAATATTTGTCTGACTATATGCACTTCAATATAACAGTATTTGCTGATGTGTTCAGTATAGGTTAGCAAGGGCTGTTTTAATTTATTGAAGCTTTGCCGCTGCTGCTGCTGCTGCTAAGTCGCATTAGTCGTGTCCGACTCTGTGTGGCCCCATAGACGGCAGCCCACCAGGCTCCCCCGTCCCTGGGATTCTCCAGGCGAGAACACCGGAGTGGGTTGCCATTTCCTTCTCCAATGCATGAAAGTGAAAAGTGAAAGTGAAGTCGCTCAGTCGTGTCCAGCTCTTAGCGACCCCATGGTTTGCAGCCCACCAGGCTCCTCCGTCCATGGGATTTTCCAGGCAAGAGTAATTGAAGCTTTAGGCCTGTGTATTTGTAGTACATCTTTAACACTAGTCATCTCTTTCTTGGATTGATTTCAGGAGAGCTGAATGTTAGCATCACTTTTATGTTAGGCTGTAAAGTCTTACAACACTTGATCAGTTGTTAGACACTACTCAGGAGGAGCCCGCTGCCCCAGAACTGGAAGCACCTACTGTGCATCTGATCCAAGTTCACCATGCTTGGCTCAGACCAGTGTTCTTTCCTGAGAAACATACCACATAGTCAGAAGCTTTATGACAACTAATTATTTTCTATAGAGCTTAACTACAGTTGAAGGATTCTTTGGAATAATCAGAAATAGCATATTTTAAGGAACATTTTCCATTTATTGGTTGCTGAACTGTTAAAAGATTTGCTGTGTGGGTAATTTTACTTAGAATCTTGCTTATTTTAGTGGCTGAGGTGCTTCTGCCGTCTTAAAACCACTTCTGGGGTTTTTTAAATATAGGACCATGTTTTTGATTAGTGTCTTAAAAGATTACTATGGTGCTCAGCAAATCTTATCTCATCCTGCTGAAACCCCCATGTTAGGAAAACAGCTTTGGAGTCAGTAGACTCGTCTAATTTGAGCTGAGTGGAGCTCAGCAGTGTTTGATCTGCATCCTCTCAATTTGTTCTGTATTAGGTAGCTATTTATATAGGAGTCTTTAAGTCATCATAAATATTTTTTCTTGAAAGTTTTAATGAGAAACAAGGTAATCTTCAAGGTCTTGGTTGTCTGTCTGGATACACTGAGAGAAAGTCACTCATCTGTTTCACATTACTTCTGCAACAGGTGGGAGAGTGGGTGGGTGGGAGTGGGGGTGGGGGGGGTGCGTGGGTGTGTGAGTGTGTTTTATGTTATTAGTCTTCTGTTAGATTCCAGCAGTCGGAAATCTGTAGAGAGGGGGTGTGTGTGTGTGTGTGTGTGTGTGTGTGCTATTCTGTGTTAGTCTTCTGTTAGATTCCAGCAGTCGGAAATCTGTATGAATATTCTGTGTTGGAAATCATGACTGTAGGACTTTATTATCCTCTGGGATTAATGTATACTGAAGAAGGGTGGTTAGCACACTAATCAGACATCTGTTTGTGCGTTAGTGGTTAGTCATTTTCAATTATGATTTCTATTAAAGCTTTCAAAAAGCATTTGAAGTGACTTACAATTGTTAAACATGTGTAAAATAGGACAGTTAAAATTGGGTTTTGGAAAAATAAAAAATTTGTAGGAGATAGAACTATACTAACCCAACCCTAACTATACTAACTCTAAAATTGAATGGTAAATTTAACTCCCAAGTTTCCCCATGGACAAAATCAAAGAATAATACGGGGTTATGTCAAGTTTTCTGTCAATAAAGTGACTAATGTCCATGAGTAAGAAAAATGTGTTTACATTTTTAAAGAATGTGGGCATTGTGTTCTTATGACACAAAGATGCAGCTAATAAGCATACTGTAATGTTTAATGTGTTGAAAGTTGAATCAAAAGGTATCATTCTGGAATAGCAAGTTTTGTTCTTTGTTTTAGTAGAAAAGATGAATGTAAATATGATTTTATTTCCTTTCAGTCATTCCTGCTTTGAACAGCCTTTGGCTGAGTGCCATATAGGCCATGATACTTCCAGACTATCTGCTAAGAGGCAAAGTATGAGTTAGATAAGTGAAAATTTATATGCTGGGTTACTTAGTTTTGCTTTTTTGGTAAAAGCTAATGAGATGCTAGGAAGTTATCACTGAGTACAAACCATTCCAGGCATCAGCTGCATATATAGGAAACTCTTGGAAAGAAACAACTTTCAGGACTTGACAGAGAGCTTATGATCAACCTGTCAGAATATGCTTTGGATAAAGTTTGAGTTTGCTGAGATAAATGATCCACAATCTTAAAACACTGTGGTAGAGGATAATATGATTAAAAGGACTGTGTTGGTGTTTATGTTTCTTGGCAGTATAGAATGAGAAAATTGGTCAGATAATTCCCATAAGATAAAGATCTTTCATCCACAGACTGTCATCGGTTGTCCATAAGGCTGACCATTCTCCTAACACCAAAGAAACTGCAAAAGACCTTTAAGGATAGTCATTCCTACACAATATTGTTTCCCCTAAAAGTTTGGCACTGGCAAAGGAATCAAATTTCAACCTAGATATGTTTATTTTTTGAGTGCTAGAGAGTTTACATTAAATCCAAAGAATTTTGATTTCCATTTGTCATTTCTATTCATTTAGTATGGCAAGATACATTAACTTAAAAGAATGGGAAAGCTTATTTCAATCAGAGCTAAGTTACAGTTCTCATAAGTCTACAAAAATGGAAAAAACTAGACATCAAAAGAGGCAGAAATTGGTAACAGTGATAGCATCTAAGAAAACCAATTTTTAAAGGTAGTTTCATGATAAAAGTGGCATTTGAAGTCAACAGTATGTTTTCTTAGAGCCTCTTCCAGGAATAGTCATTTACCAGGTTATTAGATTTTTTTCATCAACTGTTTATTTTTTCATAAGCTGCAAAAAATTGTATCCCTCTAAAACCAAAATGCAAATGCTTACATGTGAATACAAGAAGCTGAGGGATGGTTACATAGGCTCTCTCTGTACTATTTTTGCAACTTCTTTTTGTGAGTCTGTAATTATTTCAGAATAAAAGGGTTTTAAAAGTAAATTCAATAGAGTGAATTTATCTTTAGATAAACTGATTTACAATTTAATGCTTCAGACATAGTATTCAGTTCCAGATGAATAAATGCATATTATAAATTAATTTATTTCATTCCAAGTTTAAAGACAAAAACAAACTCAACTTTATAACATATGATTATCTAAAGATTTGGTTTGCCTTATCAGCAAAGAAAAAACAAGCTAAAACCAAGAACCCCTTTTCCTAAGATAGAAAAAATTCTATGATCTTTATGTTTATAATTATATCTTTTCTCCCTATGGTACCTGGGTTTACCTGGGTTTAAAATATTTTGAAAAAAAGCTCCTCTGTGTCTCCATGTGGTAATCCTTCTTTATTTTGCAGGTGTTCTCTTGCTAAGAACACTAGGACCATGCTTTGATGAACAAAGTGTAGTGTGTGTCTGTGTTTTTTGTTTTAGGCTTACAGGGGTTTAGTGATGTGACTTTGTCTTGGTTTAGTTACTTATCTAATTGAAATCCTGAGCAGAGCCACATAGCACATTTGAGTTGTAATGATGGTATTCTGTATATGTTGTTGGCACTTAGAATTATTTTTTGCCTTTTCTCTTGTTCAGCTCTGTGTAATTTGCATTTACTTTTCAGTGTTTTCATATTTCCTAAGAAATTACTAGATTATTAAGAAATTTATTATGTGAACCAAAGGTCAGTAATCCTAGTCTCAAAGGTTTAACTGAAGCATAATTAAATCTTCAAAATGTTGATTTTCATAGAGACATAGAGTGATTTGCTTTTTTTTTTTTTAAAGCATTTGTAAAATTATTTATCCCAAAACTCATGTTGGGATATAATGTTTGTTTAAAGCCCAGATTATCTGCCCTAGACTTAAAATTATTGTGATTGAGGTGGAGAGGTATTCTCAGAGTCAGTAAGCATACAAAATTTTTTATCCTGATGAGGAGGCCAATGATTACTGATGAGAACTAACATTCTTGAACAGTGATATAAGAAATGGTTACTTTGAGTTGGATGTTTATAAATAGAGAGTGAAATGTTATAATAAAAGACTGTTCAAAGCAAAACAAAATAGTTCCTTTAAAAAATGCAGGAAAATAAGTGTTTTATACCCTCATTATTAATTTGAAATTATATTGTAAGATTTTTTTAAAAAATTATATTTTAGTTTTTTGGAGAAGCAGTTCAAGATATATTTTGGCAGAATATATTGTTATTGTATGAATCGAGAGGTCTTTGGCCAAATAGGTTTGGGAAATTCTGGGTTAGACAAAGTGAAGTTGCTGTAGGCTTCTCAGAACCTTCGATATGCTATTGGTGGTTTCAAACTCCATTGAGGACCTGTATTTGACACACCATTTCCCTATTTTTATGTGGATTTTTTTTAACGTAAGTGTCATGTGGGACTTGTGTTCTGAGAAATACACTTAGAGAAATGCTGCCCTGCGAGTGTTTCTGCTTGTTGGTACTCATTGCAAAGGCTTCCAGCTGTTGGCTGCCCCTCTAGTGAGTGGTGGGAAAACGGGAAGAGACAGGTTAGGACTCCCTTGGACCATAGAGTTGACTGGGAAGTGGCTTTGGGTTTCAACAGGTTGCCGTTTAGGCACCTGTGAGGCCTGTGGTCAGTCCAGTCACTTTCCCTGGAATCCCAGTTAGCCTGGAACAGCTGCACAGAGGTGTGAACTGGCGGTTTCAGAGAACCAGCCACTTCTTAGGCATCTACAAGACAGAGCGAACCGACTTGGGAATCCAGAACAAAGTTCCAAACTGATTTTGGCTGTGCTTTAAAAGTACCAAAAAGGCAATGAGTATTTATAGCATTAAAGTCACATATGAGCTGGTTATTTTATACATATATATATATATGCATACACAACAGTGTCGTAGAAAGTCTACATTTGCTTCAGTGACAGAAGCAAAGAAAGTTTAATATTTTCAAGTTCTGTTACTGAAGACATTGTCTAGACAAGGATTGCATGTTTGTGTATGCTTTTTCTAGGATGAGTGTTTACAGCTTTTATTCTGAGCAGTTTCTATATCCCCCCCACTCCCATTTAAGCCTCACTAGACCTTCTTAGAGGACCAAATATGTTTGATTTCATCTCAGAGTACAAAATCAGCCTACTCATTGTAAGGAGGCTCTTTGTTTTCTGCAGTGTATATGGTTGCATATTTGGAACTCCGTGCTTTGGATATGAATTTGATAGAAAGCCTGCCATTGCGTTTGAGTTGTGGTGTAATGGTGAACACCTATCCATGTGCAAAGCAGTTGGATCTTTGATTCTTTAGATTTCCTCATGCAAATTCAGAAAAATGCCTTTTAATCATTGAGTTTACATAACCAAGATCCTTGGAAGTCTAGAAAAAATGATTTGCCAGAGTTTGCATCAGTTCTGAGCAAGTCATGCAGAGTGGAGAAGGCTGTGTGCTGGCCATCCATTCTTTGGCCTGTTGGCTGCCTGTGTTGCAGGGCTGGCGTCTCTATTTCTTGGAGAAGGATCGGTGTACTCAAGCTTTTATGTTAATTGCATAAAGATGAGCTTTATTCTTCTTCTAACTTGGTGTTTTATTTTGTAAAATAGGAAATAATGTCTTCTCATTTTTCTGCTCACTCTGAAGTGGAAATTTGAAGTGTTTGTAATGTAACTTCAGCTTTCTTAAAGACTGATGGTAAAGAAGACAAGAAATTTATGTATACTTATATTGGTTTTGTTCTACCAAGCTTATCTTTGAATGGTAAACATTTGAAACATCTCTTCTAGTGTACAACTACTATAGTTTTGTTATTAACAAACTTAAGCATTATTTGTCATAGTTTCAATATTCTAGCCTTGCCTAGTGTGAATATATTTTACTCAGAGATTATGTACAAGTACCCAGAAGTGATGATGATCAATGTTGTAAAGAATTTATTCTGATACACGAGAAACTGGATATTATGTCAAAATAGCTATTTTCAAAATAAAATCTCAAGTTGCTTGAATGTTTATTAACTCTTGGTTTAATGTTATTTATTCTTTGAGGTGAGTATTTCATTGGGAAGAATTTTGGGGTGGTTGAACATAGTTCTCTGCTGGGACTGAGCTACATGTATGGTAAAACCAATACAATATTGTAAAGTAATTAGCCTCCAATTAAAATAAATAAATTTATATTAAAATAAACATTAAAAAAATAAATAAAATAAAAATAAAATGCCCATTCTTTCCATGATGCATTGAGGTCATTTGTGGTTTTCCCAGCCTGTGCTCAAGGAGGGTAGGTGCCTGCTCCTAGGCCATGGTATGTGTGTGACCTCAGAGAGCTCAACTTCTCAGGGCTACAGTTAGCTCATCCCTTCAGCTCTGTAAGTTGCTTTAAAATTTTCTCTTTTGCTCACCTGGGAAGTCCAGTGATGCTCCATATAATTGGATGGAAGACATACACTGAGAAAAATAATTATAGTTAAAGGGGAGGATGTTCATATTTTTTTTGCTGCTTTTTGGGAAAAAAAAGTGGGGGCAGGATATGGAGGTATAGAAACCCTGTGAGAGCTGTTAGTCTAGTAGGAGCAGTTTCCCCGAGGGGTTGAGTCTGTTCGTAGAGTTTTTTTTTTTTAATTGAGGTATAATTTATGTGTAGTAAATGCATCAGCCTTCCAAGTAGAGCTGTTAGGTATGTATTTCTCTCACATGGAAAGCCAACTACATCTTTGTTGATACTTCTGTCCCAAAGAACACAAGTCTTAATTGCATAGGAACTTCGGGTTTCAATTCACTCGTGGGTGGATTGAAGTGGTTAGTAATCACCTGCTTTCCACAAGAGAGCAGGAAAGAAGAGTTGGTATTGGCGGGATAATAGAATTCTTTTGGGGGAAGACAACTCTGAGTCACAAAGCTGGAAACCTTTCACCAAAGACCTTCAGAAATTTTGGTTCTTACCTGCTCAGCTCGGAGCCTTGACTTTGGCCTGGGACAGTCTTGGGTGATGAAGTCTCCTGGGTGCCTACTGCAGTGGGATGCCGCTTGGTGGACAGAAGGCTACAGTGTAAACAGCGCTCTGTTTTCTTCTGGCACGAATAGCAGCTGTCGATGTTAACTTTTGCCACACTGGGATCTTGTCCTGAGGAGACTGAGATAAAGGGGAAAGCGCTAAGATCACTGAGTACTGCCCACACGTTTGAGACAAGTGTATATGAGAACAGGAAGGAAATGGCGGTGGAAAATGGAAGGACTTGTCTTACTCAAGATCATGGTATGTTCCTAGTTGTAAAGCAAAGGGGATACTCATCCCTTCTTGATCTGACAATTTTGGGGGAAAGGATGAGAAAACATAGTACATTTCTCCAGGTACATTAGTCAGCTTCCTGGAATGCTTTAGACATCTGTGATTAAGAAATGAAGACAGCTGTGCATCATCAAAGACGTTTCTAATTTCTAGCACAGCCAACTCGAGGTCCCAAATGTTGTACTTTACCAAATAAGAGAGAGGCTAGGATATTTATCCTGCTTTTTGAGTAAGTGAGTAAAAATAGGGAAATCTTGACATTTATAAATAAAATTAGGGATTGGTGTTTCAGATCTGAGTTTGGGGCAGGTGGTCTTTTCAAGAATTTACATTTTGAAAAAGTTAAGAAATCTTTCGGTATAGAAGGAAGCATGATGCATTCCAAATATCACAGTTAAGATCAAACAGATTTCAGTTTTATTTTAAATGCAAGAAGCAAGCTGACTTATCTGAGGGCTGTCAGACTGTGCCTGTTCTGATGTGTGTTCTCCCAGTTCTCTCCATGAGTGGGGATTTGCCTTTTTCACCAATGAACATGGTTTGCATTTTATATTACACATAATATCCAGTTCAAAGCATGACTACTGATAAAATGGCTTAGAAAAAGGTGGGATGGGATATAGTAGATGTAGAAAGTAAGAGGAAAAAGAAGCAAAGAGAAAGAAAATCTAAATATGATGTAACCAGCTGTGGGGAGGAAGGGGAATGCAACGTAGAAAGACAGTGGATTTTAGAGTTAGAAAGCCTGGCTTAACAGCACACCAAACCAGTGATTTTAAGCAAGTCACTTAATTTTTTATTTATATTATTCATTACAACGCAATGGAATAACTGAATCTGGATAAATGAATGTTTTTATATGTTTGTTTTTTTAAATATATATATATATTAAAATTTAGAAGCTACCAATAAAAAGAGCCCCATGCCACCTCTTATGAATAACCTGTTTCCATATTGGTATCTAGTCTTTCAGTCGTTTGTTTTCTACACACACACACACACACACACAATTCTGTATGCTATAACCCTATAGTATATATTTATACTATTCAGAGTGTGCTTTTTCACTTAATGTTCAGAAAATCTTGTAGGTTATTATATATTCTATATAAGTTTTAAAGGGTGTGTGCAATTTCAGGGTAAGATGTTACATGGTTTATTTCACACCCTTGTGATGAACATGAGGGTAAACTCTTCTGGTAATGGTCCATTTGTATTTGCAGTCCATTTGTATTTCTTCTGTAAGTGGTCTATTCATCCTCTGCCTAAAAGGAAAATAAGTTCACTTCTCTGAAACCCTGGCTTCTCCACTGGAAGCGGGGGTTTCCATGTGGTCTCCGTGCAGTAACACACGGCAGATCAGGATGCAGCAGGCGTGCAGCAACAGTCTTTCCTTCCACGTGATTTCCTGGATTAAGAGCTCCCAGAGGATAGAGACTTCTTTCTTTATTTATCCCAGCACCTAGTACAGTGCTTGGAGCAGAGAAGGAGCTCAAACAGTTCTTGAGGAAGGAGGAATAGCTGGGATTCGAAAACATTTTGAGCATATCAGGAAAAAGAGTGAGAAAAGTCGAAGCCAAGAGCCAATGAATCAGCAGTGAGAAAACTTAGTCAAAAGCTTACTATTAAAATGGAAGAATTTAGGTTTTATTCTCAAAGCTATATAAGAAATAATTGCTTATAAAGACATTAAATACCTATAAGTATGTAGACTTGAAAAATTGAGGTGTTTGTGTGTGAGCTAACGGGTACATATTTTAAGTACACTAAGAAAGGTGACTATAGAGTCACCTTAATTATAATGAATTATATCATCATAATTTATAATATAAAGATCATAAATTTTATAATTTATTATATTTACTTATAAAGACAATATAAATATTTATATAATACAAAACAATATTGTTATATTACTCATAATTATAATAATATTAAAATTTTGAAAAGTGAAAAACATAATTTTAAAAAATGATTAATTCTGATTTTCGTGTATCAGATTTGCCTAGACTAGGAGTAAATATGCAATAACGACATGACCATATTGTAAAATGGTAATAAAGTGATCCTGAGCTCTGGTGCCTCCAAAGGAAGGCGGTGAACTGGTGTCAGGCTTTGTTTTGTCCAACTCGCCCTGGGATCATGCGGGAGAGAGTCAGTGGTTTGCTAATGAGATTTGCAGATGGCTTTAAATTGAGAGGTATTGTAAACATCAGGAATGACTGAGAAATGATACAAAAGGAGCTGGAAAGGTTAGGAACATGGACAGGAAATCAAATGATTCAGTCTGGAGTAATGCAAGCCAATCTGACATCTGGGGCCAAAGAAGAAGAAATACAGATATGCCATGAAAGTGACAAACATGGAAAACAGTCATCTCAAAGCAGGCTGGGTTGAGGGGCGAGGGGCGGGGGCGTTGCGGAGAGGCTAGAGGAAAACAAGAGAAGTAGGAAGCAGGAACTGAAGGTGTCCAGGGCCCACTACATGCCCAGTACTATGATGTGGCTCTTTACACACTGATTTCTTTTTGACTAAGGTTTAGCAATTTGGTGCTAGGCAAGAAACAGAGATTTGAAGGTTAACTCAGTACCTAATGCCACAAAAGCGCAACCTCTCTTCTAGTTGGTCCTGATGACTGTTAGAGTATCATCAGTATAGAGAAGACCGTGGAAGTGGTCTGGAATCTTAAGTCCTAATAGGAAAGATCACTTGCCATACGCCTACCTGGGCATCGCTCATTCAGTGGGTGTTGCCAAGAATTCTTGGAACAGTTCCCTCCAGGCTATCCAGTTGCCAGCAGCATGAGGGGGCCCTACAAAACCTTCGTGAGTTAGTACAGGATCCAGTTTAAGCAAAACTAAGATGTGAGTCCTCGAGGCAGTCTGTCCATTCCAGCCATGTCCCACTCTCTCTTCCTGTGGCTGCTGTGTTTGCGTCTGCTCATCCGTATCATGGCCTCAACATGCTAACCCTTAGCAGAGTCCCTCTGCCTGTGTTACCTACTATCCCTTATCCTCCTCTCTTGCTATAAACCTCTAGTGATGATTTGTATTTTCTCTAGATGTCAATAAACTAAATCAGATATATTGGTGATATTGGCCCCTTCAGGAATTTCAAACTCTTTTTTTTTTTTAATGGAACCACTACATTTAATTTTTTCAGTTACAAGAACTTGAGGAATTGGGCCACAATGAGAACTTCGTGGAGATGAGAAAGAAGACCAAATAATTCTAGGGAGGACAAACCCTGAGCAGGTAATGTAATGCTTAATGTATCCATTCCCCGCTCTGAAAAGAAGAGCAGAACATCGGTGCAGAGAGTCTATTGAAGGAGTGAGCTGGAAAGGAGAGGTGTCAAAGGCATATTTCTTGTAGTTGCAGTTCCATCTTGTAAGGTATGTTAATGGCTCATATTGGAAGCTCGAAGCTGAATGTGTTCCCTATCCCCAGTCGTAGTTGCTTTCTAACAGAAGGCCCTTAGGCTAAAAAAATTCATCCACTTATTCAACAAGTATTTACTGAGTATCTCCTACGTTCCAGGCACTGTTACTAGAACCGAGGATACATCAGTGAACAAAACACAGGTCTCTGCTGTTGTGGCTCTACATTCTAGAAGGGGGGACAATTAATAATGAACCTAATGAATAGCAGAGTATAGAATGTAGTGGAAAGTGGTAAGTGCTATGGAAAATGGAAGTAAAGCAGGATAAGGGGCTGGGAGTGCTGGGATTGAGGGCAAGTGACAGCAGTAAAGGGTGGCATAGGCTCACTGTGAAGAGGAGCAAAGCCTTGAATGAAGCGTCGGTGGCCTGGATATCTGATGAAAAGCAGGCCAGGCAGAGGGCACAGGTGGAGCAATGGTCCTAAGGGAAGCTTTGTCTAGCTTGTCCAAGAATCAGCAAGGAGGCCAGCGTCTCTGGAGGAGGGCATGATCAAGGTAGAGAGTGACAGAGATGAAGTCAGTAAGACGTGGGGTGGGGGCAGACCAGGTAAGAGCCTACGGGTATTTGTAAGCCTTTGTTTGACCTTTACTCTGAGCAGAGAAGTGATGTCGCTGATTCCTTTTTAAAAGGACTCCTTGAATTGTACTGAGGATTGACAAGAGTGTGAGCAGAAGGACCGGTGGGAGCATTGCATACTCATCTAGCCAAGAGATGGTAGTGGCTCCGATGGGTTAGAATGGCGGCGGTGGAAGTGGTAAGAAGAGGTTGGATTCTGAATGTATTTTGTGGGTACCAGCAACAAGATTTCTCGTCTGCTTAGATGTGGGTTGTAAGAAAAAGAGAAAAGTGACTTAAGGAATTTTGGCATGAGCACCGGATGGATCGAGTTGCCATCAACTGAGATGGGAAAGACTCTGAGAAGATCAGATTTTGAGAAGACTGGGGGTTTCATTTTTGACATGTTGAATTTGTGGTATCTGTTACACATCCAAGTAGAGATGCTGAGTAAGCACTTTTGTAGACATAAGTTTGGAGTTCAGGAGATACAACTGAAGAGTCATGAGGATGATGTTATTTAAAACCATGAGACTAAATGAAATCATCAAGGGCTTTAGTTGTAGAGAAGAGAAGAGGTCTAAGAACTGAGACCAGGACGCTGAACATCAAAAGACCATGGACAGAAGCAGTGAGGAAGCCTGAGACCAATAAATCTGGAGGAAAATCAAAAGAAGGTGATGTCCTTGAAGCCACATGAAGAAGGGAGAGGGAGAGATTAAACACAAGGACCAGAGTGATAGACTGTGTAGGAGAGGGACCACGTGACTGCTGAATTTAGCAAAATGACCCTGAGGAGCAGTTTCCATGGACTGGGGGATAGAAATTAGTTCAAGAGGGACTAGGAAGAGAGGATTTAGGAAGAGTGAGAAGAAATAAATGACGACTGAGATCATTGTAAACAGCACGACAGAGCTGGGAAAGACATCTAGAGATAAAACTGCCTTCCCTTGGGTCCTTGAGCTACCACCAGGGAGGCAGCCACCTATTTATGTATGTATATTTATGTGTAACTGCAAATCAAGTCAGCACGCAGGCAGCAGTGTTGAGCTAGGTCATTAGGAAACCTTCCCCAGTAACAGAGATTCAAATGGGGTTTAATAGAGTTTGTCAAGGGACTTTTTATTTATTACAAAAATATTGCTACTTAAAACATGGGCTTTTTCTCGAAATGATGAGCCAAATTCTTTTGTGAATAAGATCTAGCATATGAGTAAGTTTATACTTAGTTAAGCCAGAGGAAGCAGAGACCAAGTCAATCACTGGAGTAGTCTTTGTCTAGAGGATTTCAGCTTCTGTGGTTTAGGTAATAGAGTTGGTTTCCTCTATCTAGGCCTGGGGCCCAGAAAACTGAGCCCAAATGAAGTAAATCGGCATCTTTATTTTCTGTTTGAGCTACTTAATGACTGTGCATTCATCAGGGGACAGGATGAGAACACATTTGAAAATTAAAGGGTTATTGCTATAGAAAGCATTGAGAATGCTGTGTGAAGCCTAAGCATGTTTCAGGAAAATTATAATGTTTTAAAGGCACAGACTAGTCTGTGAACAAACCAGAAACCCTGGTGTTACTGCTTCCCCTATCTAGTCACTCACTGAGTCCTGTCTGTTTCTCACTGTGGTTATCACTGGAATCTGAACGGTGCCTACCATGGTTCACTGCCGTCCTGGGTCACTGCCGCAGATACGCCGTCAGCCTCCCACCTTCTGGTCTGACCCTTTCCAAACTGTTCTCCACAGTGTTCAAGAGTGAGCTTTCTAAAATGCATAAAGAACATGTTTCACCCTTGCTTAATACCTTTTAATGGTGCCTTGTGGTGCTGGAGAAGACTCGAGAGTCCCTTGGACTGCCAGGAGATCCAACCAGTCAATCCTAAAGGAAATCAGTCCTCAATATTCATTAGAAGGACTGATGCTAAAGCTGAAGCTCCAATACTTGGCCACTTGATGCGAAGAACTGACTCACTGGAAAAGACCCTGATGCTGGGAAGGATTGAGGGCAGGAGGAGAAGGGGACGACAGAGGATGAGATGGTTGGATGGCATCATCGACTTGATGGACATGATTTTGAGCAAGCTCAGGGAGATGGTGAAGGACAGGGAAGCCTGGCGTGCTGCAGTGCATGGGGTCACGAAGAGCTGGACACGACTGAGTGACTGAACTGAACTGTTGTGTTTAAGCTCCTCAACACAGCGTATAATGCATTTCATTGTCTGGTTCAAGTTCAGTTGTGTCCCACCTTCTGTCCTCACCATGGAAAAATCCAGCCACCGAACCACCTAAATCTCCAAATAACCCCATACTTTCTTTTAAATCTTCAGATGAAGAGGCTCCAGTGAGTCACAGAGAAGCCACAAAATCAACCTAACAAGACTCAACAGAGAATTCTATTTTTAGGCTCCATTAAAATAGAAGTGGAAGGGAGGGTGCATGGTCAGGACACTCAAGATGACTGTTCTCTCGCTCTTTGTTATCTGCTCCGCCAGACCCTGCTTCACCTACTCGCTTCTCACCCAAACCTGCTCACCCCCTGCCCCTGCTAGTGACTGTTCTAACCTTTGGGCCAGAACAGCTCCACCTGCTGGTTTATTAAAGGGGAACATCTGCCCTTGTGACGGTGGGTAACCTGAGGGATGAGGGAGAGGGATGTGCCCAGCTGCCGGTTGCCCTGGTAACTGATAAGCCAACCCGAGGACAATTCCTCCTGCAAATAGTAGCCCTTTGCTTCTCCCCCAAGGAGTAAAGATTACTGCCACATCCTGTCTGCTGGGGTAGGGTGCCTTTTTTTCAGACGTGTAAGATCCCCTCTCCATTAAACCACTGGTGTCTCTGTGCTGGCTCTGGGCTCCTTCTTCAGGCTGGAGGATGGGCAACTACAAGGCTTGCAGGCCTGTGGGGTGCAGCCCAACAGAGGTCCTTTGTTTCCATGTTCCTTATATTCACATTTTACTAGCTGATTCTGTTTCTGCTTGGCTCATGCACATGTGTAACAGCACTGCACCTAAGTCGTGTTTGACTTCTCTACTCAGCTTGGGCTTCCCTGGGGGCACAAACGGGAAAGAATCCACCTGCAATGCGGGAGACCTGGATTCGATCCCTGGATTGGGAAGATCCCCTGGAGGAGGGGACGGCAACCCACTCCAGTAGTCTTGCCTTGGAGAATCCCGCATGGACAGAGGAGCCTGGCGGGCTATAGTCCATAGGGTCACAAAAAGTCAGACACGACTGAGCACTACTCAGCTTTGAGAGCTCTCATGGCTTAGTTCTTGGCTATGTTTTCACACTTCACTTCACACATCCACTTTAACACTTTCCCTTGTTTGTCTTTTCCATCTTGGGTCTTCAAATCCTGCCTATAATCTGAAGTCTCACAGACTGATGTCTCCAGCTCAGGCATCTCCTGTGAGACCAGACTCATATTCAAAGGGGATCTAAGAGGTGTGCAGCAATCTCAAACTTGTATCTAAACCTGAACTCTGATCTTCACTCTGCCAAAACCTCTTCCTCTACTGCTGCTGCTGCTGCTAAGTCGTTTCAGTCGTGTCCGACTCTGTGCGACCCCATAGACGGCAGCCCACCAGGCTCCCCCGTCTTTCCCATCTCAATAAACATCGCCCATACTACCCCACTGCTTAAAATCAGAGACCTGAAAATTTACCTCTTTCTTAGTTTGTAAGAAAACCTAATCACATGCCAGGCAATGTCCAAAATGTTTAATATGTAATAACTCTTTCTTTTAACGAATCTGCAAGGTAGCTATTATTATTATCACTTACATCATTGATGAGGAGACTAAGGGACAGAGAGGTTAAGTGATTTTCCCAAGGCCACACAGCTTACTGAATAGTGGAGCTGCGATTTAAACTCAGATGATATGGTGTCAGGGTCTGTGTGCTCAAATCAATTTCTACGCAAACTGTTATTCTTGGAATCTCTTTGTGATTCACTCCTGATCAGTTCACATCCAGCTTATCAGAAGTGCAAACAGTTCAACCTCCAAAAATGCCCTGAATCCATCATTTACTTCTTTCCATCACAGTTGCCATCACCCCAGCCTTTTGCCAAGACTTTCATAATATTGCCTTGGAGATTTCTAATTCTGCTCTTGTCCTTTCCACCTTCCTCAGCTCAGCATCCCCAGCCATTCTTTCCAAAGAAGTCAGATCTTAGCTTGAATGTATGTTTTTTTTTTTTTTTTCTGAGAAGCATACCTTGACTTCAATAAATGAACTAATCCTCCCAATTATTCTTTCTCTCATCACCCTACTCATTTCTTTCATGGTAAATTTCACAATTGATAATTATAAATGTGTCTTATTTTTACATACCCCCTGAAAAAAGGGCTTTGTTTTATTTGCCACTACCTCTCCAGTACCTAGCAGAGAGCTTAGCCCATAATGGGCTCTTAGTAATATTTGTGAATGATTGAATGGATGAGTGGCTAGTATTGAGTAAGACGTGACTATAATTTTTATTTTATGTGTTACCATGAAAATAACAGTTTCACTTCTTTATAGTGGACCAATGGGAGGAAGCTGTATGATTTACTGAAAAATATAAAAAGTATGATTTTTTTAAATAAAATGTAGTTTTATTATTTCAATGAAGGACTTTGTATAGTTCTAGCAAGCATGCTAGAACATGCTAGTTCTAGTTAGTACTACTTTTACCCCAACACTCCTTTCTAAGAGATTCCACCCCTGCCCTCACACCCCTAACTCATTGGACCAGGGACAGAAACTGACCCAAGCTGAGCTAATGATGAGATTCTCCTTGCTCAGACTTCAGAGTCAAGAAACTAAGGAACAGATTTTTGAGGCAACTGCATTCATTCAGGCTTCAGATATTTGTCAAGCATCTGGAATAAATGATCATTGGGGATATAATGAACAAGATAGTTCTCTCCTTGAAGGCATTTACAGTTCAGAGGGAAAAACGTGCTACTGCAATTCAGTGAGTTACATGCCATGCCATGGGGATTACGCAGGAGTGCCTGGGAGAGGTACCTTAAACAGTACTGCAAAGGCAGAGCAAGCTTCCCAGCAAAGGTGCTATCTCAGCCAAAAGAAGGAGTCACAGATCCAGAAGAGAGCTGGCATGAGGGGAAAGGGTATTTATTTTAAGCAGAGGGAACAGAAAATGCCCACATAGTACATTCAGTCTGGTGTGCAACGACAGGGGAGATTTTCCTGAGACGGGAAAGTGGTCTCCATCATGAAGGCCCTTGTTCGCCTGTACAAAGTCTGGACTCTATGCTGAGGGCCATGAGAGTCCTGAACAAGGGTTTTTAGCAGAGGAGTGTCACATTCAGATGTGTACTCTAATAAAATCCCTGTGGTCTCAGTCAGAGGGAACATGTTGGAAGGAGATATCCCAGTTAGGACATTGTGAAAGAAATCCAGACACAAAATGATGTTGGCAGGAATAAGTCAGTGACAGTGGGAAGAGACAGAGTGGATGGCTAAAGTGTGTTTAGGGTGATGATAGATGGGGAGAGAGGAATTAAGGACAGTGTCCAGGCTTGCAACTTGGGCTCGAAGGAGACTGTGAGGTCATCCTCAGAGACAGGAGACACATGAGGGACCTCAACAAAAAGGTCAGGGCTGGAGCCGTAAATGGGAGTGTTGTCCCTGAAGAATTACTGAAGCTTTTGGATTGACTTTACCCAGTGAATTTGTGGAGAAGAAGAACAAAAGAGCCTATGGGTGGAATCCCATGTAACTCCAGCATTCAAGAAGGTGAATGAGGAAGAAGAGCCTACAGAAGAGTTGGAGAAGATATATTCTGAGAGCCAGTTGCAAACCCAAGGAAGAGTGATGTTGGGGAAACCAATGGATGAGACCCTCTCCAGAAGGGTCTGATGAATGTCAGCGTTCTAACGAAACAAGGACAGACTTCACAGTAACTAAATGCTTAGTGATCTCTAACAGACACGTTTCTCTGGATTACAGAAACGTCACTCTTAACAATCAACGGCGGTATTCATCTCTTTGTCCCTAAGAAGATTCCCAATAGTCCCCTTACCTTCACTGTCTGCAGATTCTCCAAGAGCGGAGTCTGCATTCATGAGGGTTTTCTGAATTTGGTTTTCAAATGTTATCACATGTTGGTTCACGAAGTACATTTGAATGTCAGAGTTGAGAGTGTGGAAAAAAGGAGACATAAGGAAATTTTATTTAAAAAATGTTTTTCAACTTTAAGCAAAGCATCTAACAGCCCACTAAGTTTAGCATTTCGTGTGTGTTTATGACCTGTCAAAAACTGCCAGAACTTGACTTGGGATCAAGAAGGAAAAGATGTTGCCTGTTTGTCATCTCTCAGAGCATCCAACTTCTGAAGGCCACTCTGCAACCAAAAAAGAACTTTCCTTCATCAGGGGACATTTGTCGAAAGAGAGGAACGTTAGTAATAGGATCCAGGCCGTGTTATGTTCATTAAACAATTAGGTGCTGATGCCAGTCAGTAATCGCTTTTTTCCATTTTATTTTCAATAATGTCAGTGTTCCTAAGAGACCTGCATGGGATTGGATCTGGTATTTTAATCAGAATTTTAGTGTATTTTCAGTATTGGTAACATCTCCCTCCCTCCTACTTACACTGAGCAATAGACTCTCCTGGGCCTGGTTTGTGCTCCTTCTTCTGAATGTTTAGTCAATTTAATATACACAGTGGACGTATTCTGGGGGGAAAATGCTAGGCTTCCCAGCAGTTATTTTAAAGATTAGGTGTTGTTTAAAAACAAAGCCATACCATTCATCACAATTATAAGGCAGGAAATACAGCACTCTGCAGGGTTTGATAAGAACTTTCCTTTAAGGACGCTTGTTTTCCTGGCCTCACAAACACTCCACTTCTCTGAAGGTGATTTTGTGACATCCCTCTGAAGGTTCATGTCCTGGAAAAACTCAATCCTGTTTACTGAGTGCTTTCCACTTAAAACTGTTTCACTGAATGATTTTGGAATGGGAAAGGAAGTACAATAGGAAAGCAAGGCTACCTATCCTCAGGTCCGCGACGGAAGGCCTGAAGCTCACCAAAGGCCTGGGCCAGACCATGAGCACCGTCTTTCCTCTCCTGGGTTCACACAAGAGGTGCACACACAGGTGAGAGGGCTCCGATCTCAGCCCACCGACTCTAGGTTTAAGAATAACTTGCTTCATTTTCTCTAACGGCTAAATTCCCAATGCCAAGCTCTTACTTCTCCCGGCTAGCAGAAAAAAACAAAGAAAAAAAACGCTAAACAAACAGAAAATGCATAACCCCAGTCTTTCCTGCGGACCCCTCCCTACTACTGTTTGTGCCAGTCTTTCTGTTAGGCGGTGCCAAGGCCTCTAGGGTGGGGCTCACCTGCACTCATCTACATAGTCCACCTCTGAGCCAGCCCCCTGGCCCCTGCCCGCCTGCACTGGTCCTCAGGCCAAGCCCCTCTGTGCCTCTGGCTGCATGTGACTCCCTCCCCACCTAACTCTGCCACCAGCCCCTCTGTACCCAGCTGACAGCACTTGCCCAGGAAGCAGAGCTTACCCATCCTTCTCCCTGTCACCTCCCTCCTCACTTCCTCCTAGGCGAACAGAATATCGCCCTCGTCTGGGGAAATCGCTTCTTCTTTCCCTATTCAGTACAATCTGCCTCCCCACTCCCACCCCTTTTCTCTTTCAATTGAGTCTTCTTCTGCCAAGGGCTTTGGCTTTTGTTCCCAAAGCTTGGAAGCAATGTCTTTGCTTTATGCCCTGCCACAAACCTCCTGTGAAGCAGGAACACAGAGTCAGCTGTTATCTGCTTGAACAGGAAGGAAGGGAAAGAGGAAAAACAGGACTACCATCTTGGTAGATAGATGGCTCAGCATCTTATCCCACTCGAACACACATGTCCCCTGACCACTGCTCCAGACACCTGGACACCCAATGTTTGTTTGAAGTTATCACTGGTGGCTCAGACAGTAAAGCATCTGCCTGCAATGCAGGAAACCTGGGTTCAATCCCTGGGTCGGGAAGATCCCCTGGAGAAGGAAATGGCAACCCACTCCAGTACTCTTGCCTGGAAAATCCCATGGAGAGGAGCCTTACGGGCTATAGTCCACGGGGTCGCAGAGAGTCCAAGACTGAGCGACTAACTTTCACTTTCACTGCAGCCCCGCTGGCCACATTTCCTGACATCCAAGGGCCCAGGAGCCTAGGGGCCTCCTACACAGACATGCGTGCTGAATAGCAGGGAAGAACAGCCTGGGAGAAACCCTTCCCTTCGGCACAGGAGGGAGCGCTGGCCCAGGCCACTGAGCACAGCACCCACGGTGTGAACCACTCGGATCCAGCCCTGGAGGCCACCATGCCTTAAAGGGGAGGACTATGGGGAGTGACAGAAAGAATTGTAACCCAGGTAAGGATCCAGATAAGGCTGCGACTGGTCTGCATCTTCCTGCCCCTGCTGCATAGATGCCAAATGAAATACAGAAGAGTGGGGCACAGAAGGCGAAGTCCTTTCACCGCCGACCAGAGGCCGGAGGGTAATCAGAGACATCAAGGACCCCAGGAGCAGCTGGAGAAGGAGGGTGGATGGCGCAAGATGTCCTAGAGGTCCCGGGTAGTTCCGCACCACTGGGTGCTTTGGCAGATGGTTGGAAGTCACAGAGTGAACACCATGCAGCTGATCAGAAGGCCAGCAGAGAGAGAGAAGAGTGGTGCAAGCAACGGCCTGAGTTCTGGGGCCAAAACTTCCTGCGCTATGACTCACATGTTCTCAGAGACACAGGAAAGTGACGAGGAAGTTCTGTCACTGTGCAGGTGGGAACAGGCCCGGGAGGTGCTGCTGTTTTAGCAGAACTAAGGACAAGCTGTTAAAGAACCTTAACAAGGATCTGTAAGCTGAAAGGAGTCAGGAGTTACCCGAAACCACCACCCCCATGTCTCTATATCAGGATTTTAATCTGAGCACCAGAGTGGAATGGGTGAACCTTTCTTCCGGGAGAGACCTGAGTTTAAATTCCAGGCTTGTTTTTAGCTATCAAGTTCTTTGGCAAATTGCAGGATCTCTTTTCCCTCCTCTGTAAGTGGGCACAATAGTCTTATAAAGTACACCTAGCATATTACCTGTTGTATAAACAGGACCAAATAAATGATAGTTGCTACTGCTATTATTATTACTATCACTGTTTTCATCTGATCTCTTGATTTTAGTAGTGAAAACCCAGAGCAAGCACCTACAGGGTTTTAGACTGTCTTTGGATTTTTGCATTTAGGTCAGGTAAGAGACCAGAGCATGTGATCAAATGTCCAGTGGGTGACATCTGAGAGACCTTACACTCACTCTATTCACTCATTAAGGTCACACACTTGGATTGTCATAATTCTCTTGGGATTTGGGGACTGAGTCTGCAAAAAAAGATGGCATTTGCTGAACCTAAGCCGTGAACAGCTGTGCTGGGCTAGAAATAGCTTCCCAAGCAATGGCCTTCCTTGCCAAGTCAAAGGCACAGCTTACAGTGGGCTTGGAACCACAGAACATCTAACAGGAGAGATCCCTTTCTCAAGGTGACACCCAGAAATCTTGCACCTTCAGGACAGGGCAATGACCAATTTCTAGAGCACATTCTTTGCCCTGATTTGGTACAAAGACACAAGAAAAGACTCAGAGGCAAGAGAAGCCTCAGTGATTTATTATAGGGAAGTAGGTTCATTAAATCAAAACCCCAGCAGGAACTGTAAGTTAGAGAACTTCCAAAGCTTTGACTCCCACATCTTCTGTTGCCTGTTGTCAAGCGCATTTGTGGATGTAATAGCCAAGTCTGTGTCCCCAAAATCCAAGCCAACCGAAGAAAGCAATGCATTTGGTGGAAAAATCATAAAAAAATAAAGACACCCTAATAAAGCAGTTGGACTATTCCCACTGCATTTTGACCAGAAAAGGGAGCTATGGAAAGATTCTGTCACCATCTGTGCTCTACTGGCCATAAAATTATAAATCAGAGAAAGCTGGCAATGGAAGGACTTCAGAGGTATAACCCAGCCACTCATCCGTGCCCAGAGTCTTACAGCTAATGCAAGGCAGCTTCGGGACTAGAACCCAGGGCTTCGAGTCCCAGCCAGGGCCCTTTCTACCCTTCAGGCAGCTGTCCCAGAGGTGGCAAGAGCTCACGTTTTCGGAAAGCACTCCAAGCTCATTAACAAAAAGGTGCCGCTTAATCGCCAAGTCGTACTTGCACCTGGGGATCAGGGACAAGAATAACACTGCATGTTGAATCCAAAGGGACCAGGAGGCCAACAAGAACACAGGCTGCCTTCTGATCAGACTGTGCTCCAAGTTCATTTCCAAGCCATTTGTTTGGATAGCACAGCATACAATAGAAACAACTGTATAAATGGTTAACTTCCCAGGTCAATCTAGAGAAGCTTATTTAATATATAACTTTATTGTGATACCTGACTACTCCTGATATTCCAACTCTAACAAGCCACCAATTTATGTCTGTTTCGTAAATAGAAAAGACAAGTTCCAGGCTTCAGCTTGGAAGGCAGCAATATCGTGCTCATTTTTTCCTCCAGTGGGAGTGGTTTACCTTGCAGTTGACTGGGACTCTAGGATCTGGGGGACAAGGGAAGAAGCAGAAACTCGTCCCTAGGCTCTGGGAACTTGCTCTTACACTGACCCGTGGGAGGTGCTGGTCACCAGCAAAGGTCTCAGTGGTCTAAGGTAAAATACAAGAACAAAGTTCCAGGGCAGAAAGTTTTTCACAAAGCAAAGTGTATTCAATTTAAAGAACCACCCTTGTATTCTTGAGATGACTCTGATCAATTCTGGGTGTTGAATTATCTTTTTGGAAATGACTGTAGTCAATGGTACTTGTTTTCTTAATATTCTTTCTTGGAAAAAACCTATGGGCAATCCTATGTTGATGGTCTCCAGAATTGCATCCCAAAATTCAGAGAACCCCAATTCTGAGAACCACTGCTCAACACGTCCCCATTTCTCAGGTGAGCTGGGGAAGGTTTTTGCTGTACTGTCCCCTCAGGGCTCTGGGAGAGGTGAGCCAAGCCAAAGCGAGCTGATGAAGCTGGGATATCCCTCATTAGTGCGTGGAGCTATATGGCTCTCTCATAAATTAAATGTCCCCAAGGAAGGTCTGGTTGGGATTAACTTTCTCTGATGATTTAGAAGACAAATTCTGCATAGGCCAGGGGTACCTGTCTTAAACTTTTAATTGAGACTGTGGCAGGAGATTAGATGGGCCTCAAACTGAGCAGCTGGAGTCTGTCCCCATGTGGACAGATAGTCCAAGATAAAGATAAATGGCAGGAACAAGGAGGAGCTGAGTCCTGCCTAGATAAGAGAGAGAGACCACGTATTTATCATTCTTGAGGTCAAGGAGACCTTCCTGACTACACCAGCACAGAAAAGTCCCTTGGGGGTCAAAGAGAGAGGGGGTGCCACCCTATAGTAGCTGATATCAGTCATAGGCCTCTTGGCTAGAACCCATGTTGGCTAAGAAATGCATGCACATACATGGGAAAACCCTGATTTAAACCAAATACAGACTCAGAGTCAGGCAAAGCAAGATGGCCGGAAGAAATGTGGAAGAAATGCCCCATGTAAGTGAGTCAAACTACCACGAGGGTGTTGCTCTTTCCCAGAGCCTGCCTGTGTGCGTCTATTCACACGAACTCTTTTTTTCCCCTAAAAAACACTTTACCTGTTTCACTACTTTCTATCTCTTTGTGAAAATTCATTTTCTGCAAAGCCATACAGGCCAGGGTCCTGTCCCTGATCTAGTGGATAGGATTCAGCGCTTTCACTGCCTCTGCTTGATTTCAGTCCTGGCCGGGAACTGAAGCCCTGTTTCAAGTCGCTGCAGGCCAAGGCCACCTGCGATTTAGATCGATTAGAAACCTATGATATTTCAGGCGGAGACTAGTCATTCAGTTAGGAGCTAGCTACCACGTCATGAGGAGTGTGTGAGATGACCAAGCAAATCAAACCACACATTTTCAGGGAAACATTTAATGTACCCAGGAATGGGGCCCTTAAAATAATGTTAAACATCAATCTGATTAAAATATTAATTAAAAAACTTATTATCAGATATTTTTGAGACAGATTCGGTAGGCCTTGTTAAGTAAGCATTTTTTATTTGTGTTGTTCTGCTCTTGAAAGCAAAGCAAAACCAAATAAAAGCAAAAGCCATATTCACATCCTGTTGTTCCCCTTTCTGTGCTCGTGGAAATCCTGCCTAAACAGCCCTTTACTTCTTTCCTCTCTTGGATGCTGCCTTAATTCAGGCTCTCCTCACTTCCTGCCCCAAACCTGGTTTTCAGACTTCCATTTTAAAATCACAGCATACTTTCCTCAAAGTCTATATGGAAATCCAGTTCATAAACAGAAAACTGCTTTACCTGGACCAGGGTGAGGGCTGGTTCCCAGTGGCCTCACCCCTTGCCTCCATCATTCATTCATTCAATGTATTAATTGAAAACCACTGGTCTAGTCTATCGACTTAACTTCCTAACTGGGCCTCCTGCTTGGAGTCACTGGTCTCTATCATATTCTGTCCATCCTGGTAGCAGGACTATTTTTCTAAAACCCAGATCTGATCTTGTCACTGCCCTTTTCAGAAACTTTCAATTCTGTCCTTACTGTGTGTGATGTCTTGACTCTATGGTGTCAGCCACATCTGAGCCTTTACCGAGGAAAAGGATCTAGATAGAAGCTATAAGAGTTGATTTTATATTTGCAAATGATGCAACCATCAGGGCTTAATTTTCAAAATAAACAGCTCATACAACTCAATAACAAAATAAAAAGCAACACAATTTAAAAATGAGCAGACGACCTAGATAGATATTTCTCCGAAAAAAGACATACAGATGGCCAATAGGCACATGAAAAGATGCTTATCATCACTAATTTTAGAGAAATGCAAATCAAAACTACAGTGAGGTACCACCTCACACTGGTTAGAATGGCCATCACCAAAAAGTCTACAAACAATAAATGCTCTGGAGAGGGTGTGGAGAAAAGGGAACCCCCCTACACTGTTGATAGGGATGTAAGTTGGTGCACTTACTATGGAGAATGGTGTGGAGGTTCCTTAAAAGAACTAAAAATAGAGCTACCCTATCACCCAGCAATTCCACTCCTGGGCACACACCTAGACAAAAGCATAACTAGAAAAAATACGTGCACTCCTAGGTTTACAGCAACACTATTCACAGTAGCCAAGACATGGAAGCAGCCTAAATATCCATCAACAGATGAATGGATAAAGAAGACGTGGTACATATTTACAAGTAGTAGAATATTACTCAGCCATAAAAAAGAATGAAATAAAGCCATGCCATTTACAGCAACATGGATAGATCTAGAGACCTTCATACTAAGTGAAGTCAGAAAGAGAAAGACAAATGCCATATGCTCTCACTCATATGTGGACTCGAAAATAAAACACAAGTGGACTTATCCGTGAAACAGACTCAGACAAAGAGAGTAGATTTGTGGTTGCCAAAGGAGAGGGGAGAGTCAGGGAGGGAAGGACTGGGAGTTTGGGATTGGCAGATGCAAACTATGATACAGAGAATGGATAAACAACAAGGTCCTTCTGTAAGCACGGGGAACTGTATTCAATATCCTGTGATAAACCATCATGGAAAAGAATATCAAAGAAGAATATATGTATATATACATGCATAATTAAATCATTTTGCTGTATAGCAGAAATGAACACAGCACTGTAGATCAGCTCTACTGCAGGAAAATTTTTAAAAACGAGTTGATTTTATTGAAGGCTCCGTGAGACATGGGGGGGCCATGGGAGATACTTCAGTGCAGGTAGTAAAGCGAGACACACAGTCACGGCCTCCTCAGCAGCTCCGGAGAGGAGCCAGCGCCGCTGCGTCCTGGTTGGAGGTACTGCAGTGTGTACCCTGGTGGTAGCAGGGGACCACTAATGCCCCGGGGTCCCAGGGTCCAAGGAGGATGTGTGGGGTGAGGGGTGGGCCCATGGCAGAGTGGGGGCAGTTGCACCAGCAGTGGCAGAGGGCTTTTTTGGGAGCATGAGCGAGCCTCTGCGGATGCCGGCGCTGTTTGTAGGACACTCATTTGGAGCGGGTCAGGAGTGAATAAGAGCCTGTGTAATCCCAGTTAGTACCATCACTTGGCCACCTTTATTCCTATGTTCTGATGACAGCTGAGGTTGTCTTGGGTCATATGGGCTTTAAGAAAACAGTTCCTGAGAAAGTTAATGAGAAATAGTTGTCAGGGTTAAAACATATCCTTCCATCACCCTTTCTCAAAGAACTGAGTTCATACCATGTAGAAGATGTTCTGTAGTGGGGACGTTTTGACTGAAGTAGCTAATTAAGGGCTGACACGGAGAACTGGAGTCCTGGGCCCGTCACAAATCTCCCCAAGGCCTTGGCTGTGGTGTCAGCAGATTTATGCTTTGTAGGCAGTTTGCTCCCTTACCTGGTTTGCAGCAACGGGATGGGGTGAAGGTGAACAAGACGAGTCATCTTACAGCGGTGACTTCTGAAGCGGAACATGGCTTGCGGTTCCTTAGGGGATTAGAGGTGACCTGTGTTTAAATCTTGTGTGCCTGAGTGGGGTGTAGCCCCAACTAACAGCTGTTTGACATATGAAGCAAGGATGCCTTCAAAGTGTCCTGGATGGGTCAGAACAGGACTAGCATTGTCTTAACCAAAAGACAGGCCCACATTTTAACCTGCTGTTCCTTGGGGTCCTTCCCTGACTTCAGCACCAACATGATCAGGACCTCCCAGCTGCCCAGGGGGCATGCACAGGCTTCCTACTTTAGCTGCTGGTAGGCAGAAGTTCCAGAGAAGGTAATGGCACCCCACTCCAGTACTCTTGCCTGGAAAATCCCATGGATGGAGAGGCCTGGTAGGCTGCAGTCCATGGGGTCGCTGGGAGTTGGACACGACTGGGCGACTTCACTTTCACTTTTCACTTTCATGCTTTGGAGGAGGAAATGGCAACCCACTCCAGTGTTCTTGCCTGGAGAATCCCAGGGATGGTGGGGCCTGGTGGGCTGCCGTCTATGGGGTCGCACAGAGTCGGACGCGACTGAAGCGACTTAGCAGCAGCAGCAGCAGCAGCAGCAGGCAGAAGTTCAGTTCCTCCCAGGTATGCTTGTTAAACCCCAATCACAGACCATCTGTTTCCAGTGTTTTCCCAGGTTGCCCACTGAATGCAGGGAGGATGGAGTGTTTTGCAAATACTGCAGCTATTAGCTTCCCCGCTGATCACACTTCAGGGCAATGGGACACTTTTCTAATGGTAAACTCTCCTTAAGCTTGAGTCATTTAAAATGTTTGCGATCAGCAATGTTCAGTTCAGTTCAGTTCAGAGGAAGCATATTACAGCTGACCAAGCAGAAAGGCCTCTGTAAGTCTCTGCCTCCGCTCTGTGATCCCATGGTCCAATTCTCCTTTCTCAAAGAAAGAATTTAACCTTCAGGAAGGATGGGCTGGAAATTTTCTCTGAATCTTATCAGTGATTTCATCAAATGTGATCTGGCCTCCCTTGCTTGCTAAATGGCAGAGGATACATTTGTAACCCATATCTGAAGGCTCCAAGGAGGTCTTGGATACTCTCTGTGTAAATAAAGGACAGGGATTGCCCCTCATTCTGAGTGGGCAGAGCTGCCCCAAGGTGCTCTCATCACTTGTCTCATTTGTATGGCTGGCTCCTGCCCTCTTGGGAGAGGTACCTGAAGACCTCCTAGGCTGTGTCAGGAGGGAATTTGATCACTAGCTCTCCGGTGACTTGAGAGACTGAATTGTTTGTGTATTTATCAGCTACTTGCACATTATCTTCTATATATTGCTTGTTCAGATCTTGCTTATTTTTTTGACTCTGCTGTGCTTTGTCGCTTAGTGTCTGACTCTTTGCAACCCTGTGGACTGTAACCTGCCCGACTCCTCTGTCCATGGGGATTCTCCAGGCAAGAATACTACAGTGGGTTGCCATGCCCTCCTCCAGGGGATCTTCCCCACCCAGGGATTGAACCTGGGTCTCCTGCATTGCAGGTAGATTCTTTTACCCCTGAGCCACCAGGAAAGCTTGTGTGTGTGTGTGTGTGTGTGTGTGTGTGTGCCAGGAAAGCTTGTGTGTGTGTGTGTGTGTGTGTGTGTAACTGAATCAGTTTACAACATAAATTAACACAACACTGTAAATCAACTATACTTCAGTTGGAATACATTTTAAAAAAAAGAGGCTTGATAACTTTTGAATGAGCGTCTGGAATTCTAGGGCAGGGTCACATAGGAAACAGAGGATGATTCGTCTAAAATATTTACTCTCTAGCCCTTCATAGAAAAAGTTTGCCTGAAAAAACAAAGAAAGAAAAAGTTTGCCGAGCCCTGCCTCCATGGTGCACCTTCTTCTAGTAATAAAACAGTACAAATTGTAACCACAAGGAGATACCAGTTCACATACTCATCAGATTATCAGAAATCTTGAAGTGAGAAATGAAACACACATATTAACAAAGAGACGTGTGTGAGTATGTTTGCTGTAGCCTGTTGGTCAGAATTCTTAAACTGGGCAATTTTTCACCAGGAAAAAAAGATTTTGCTATATGCATATAGTGGAATACGTTTTTGAGATTTTGGCTATAAACCTTCAAAACACCAAACTGAGTGAAAAAAAAAAACTAAACTAAAACAATTTGCCAAATGATGCAAAGCTCCAATACTTTGGTCACCTGATGCAAAGAGCCAACTCGTTGGAAAAGACTCTGATGCTGGGAAAGATTGAGGGCAAGAGAAGAAGGGGGTGACAGAGGATGAGGTGGTTGGATGGCATCACCAACTCAATGGACATGAGCTTAAGCAAAATCCGGGAGATAGTGAAGGACAGGGAAGCCTGGCGTGTTGCAGTCCATGGGGTCGGAAAGAATTGGACATGACTGAACAACAATTTACATAAAATTTGTAAATATGCAAATGTAATCTGCTCCTATGGGTGAAGGATACATAATGAGCTAGATGAGTCTCCAAAGGCTGGTCTAGCCCATGGGTGGAGGGCTAGGCTGAGATCCAGGATGTGTGGCGGGGAGAGGGGACTCTTCCCCAGGCTTGAAGCTCCAGGTTTCAACAGCTTTCGTGCAGTGAAGAGACCCTGAGCGAGAGACCTCTTAACCGTGGACTCACTCACTGTCATGCCCTTTTAGTCTGGAAGTCAATGTACTCTCATATGGGAATTTCTTGCCCAGTTATAAATGCCCACATTTTATTTGCTGAATCATCAGTGTCTTCAAGGTTCTAGTTAAATGGACTGATCATATATAGGATAAATCCATATAAAATACATAAATATCAAATTCAAGAAAAGAGTTACCCCTGAGATGAAGGTGGAGGACAGAAGAAAAGGAGTTAAGAAGACATCCCAGTGGCTATAAGGTATCTATAATGATTTGTCTCTTTATAGCATAGGAATCAGTATGACAAAATGTTATGATCTGATTAAGCTGGGAGAGGGCATGTGAATGGGATCTACAGGGTGAATGGAAGTTGGCGGATAGAGGATTGAGCTTCTTGGTAGAAAATGAGAAACATCTATTTTTATGAGAAGAGGATGGTCAGAACTGGTACCCAATCTAGGCCGCTACACTAACTGTTCTATACTCTACAAACATTTGTTGAATGGAGGAATTTAGCACATTCTTAATAAGCAGCACAGTAGGTGGCAGGGGTCCAGGGCTAGGATGAGACACAGCTCCTGCCTTGAAGGCACGCACAGCAGTGAGGGGAGTCCACCCTGCGCCAGGACTGAAGCTCCTGTGGAGAGGGATGGGAACACAGCACACCTGCCTGAGCACACAGCTGTGGGGGCAGGGGGACCACTGATCTGGGGAGAGGAGGGAGGGCGAAGAGGATTCTTCAAGCAGGGAGTGGGAACTTAGCTGCTGAGACACAAAAGCACCTCCTTCGGAGGAGAAAGGGCACAACATGCTCAGGGAAGGGGGGAAGCACAGCTGGATGTGTGTGCCAAGTGTGTGTGTGTGCACGCCGAGCGTAGCATCATTGAGTAAAAACTAAGGCCATCTCAGATAGAAGGGGTTGGGAAGGCTCTGACTGCCTTTCTAGCTTGTACTTCCTTCCCAGGCATGAGAGCTACTGAGGCTGGAAAGCTTGGAGTGTTAGAAAGGGCAGTGTGATAAGACCTGTCCTCAGAAGTATTTCCCAAAACTGGAGGGAGGAGTAAGTGAGAACAGGAGGCTGGGAGGCGCAGTGGAAGGCGCTGAAACATGCCCAGGCAAGAGATGACAGCAGCCTGTGTTCAAAGAGTGGCTGTGGGGATGGAGAGGCAGGGAATGAGTGATGGCTCTGTGGAGGTGAGGCCAGGGGGGGTGTCATAGTCACCCTGAAGGCACTGACCCTCCAACCCTCATGGAGCTGCATCTCCACAGGAGATGCCCTTGGACAGAGGCAGATGGCCACAAGTTGGCCCGGGGTCTCTGTGGCCAGGATTGCATTTCCCCTCAGCACAGCTCCCCACTTCCCCACAGAGGCTGGTACAGAGCTATTTGCTTAGTAGGCGCTCAGTTACTCAGGAGAGCAGAAGGAAGTGATAGGCTGTGTCAGCAACACTGGAGGGTTTTCTTAGCTCTGGGCACTTGAGATGGAAGGAGGCAAGCTTCCAAAGCCTCAGGGTCACCATCACCCAGTCATAGAGGGGCAGCGCTGTGACCCTGATCACCAAAGAGGCACAGACAGCCCAGTGGAGCAGAGGGAGTCCATACGGGGCTTAAGGGAACCCGAGCTCTCTGTCTTGCTCTGCTTCCTCCTGACAAGACCCACTCTGGCCCTCAGTTTCCTCACGAATTGAAGGGGGCAGGGATCAGAGGATCCTGAAAAATCCTCTGTCAAGATGATTTGGCTGCAGGCAACAAAAATTGACTTCAGCAAACTGAGGCACAAAAGGAAATCTATTACAGGGATACATAATAGCTCTCAGAATTGAAGGGCAGACTGGAAAACAAGGTTTGGAAGAGGACAGGAAGCAGGACAGCTGCAGAGTCCCACTGGAAGGGCTGAATCCCTCGTCTGTCGGGTGGAGGAAGTGGGTAGTGGGGGCCTCTCAAACGCTGGAGCTCAGACAGCCTCCCCATCCTTGTTTCACTCCGACCGATATTCACGTCTAACTGGCCTCCCCCAATCACAAGTCCATCCCCGCTTGGTGAAGGTAAATGAGGGTGCATGGATTGACACGTCTTCTAAGCCACACGCTGCAAGGAAAGGATAGTTCCCGAAAGAAAATGTGATGGTTGTAACCCCAAGAAAGTAAAATGGATACTGACTACCAACGGTGCTTTACAAGTTCAGGGTTTCCATGGGGCTCTAAAATTCAATGACCCAGAGCATGTGGTGGGACATGGGTTGTAGATGGAACCTCAGAATTGAGGGGCCAGAGACCCAGGGGTGGGGAAAGGGGCATCAAAATGAGGGGCTGCAGCTTGGGGGTTCTGGGAGCTCTTTCCTCTCCTGAGGGCACCTTTCTTTAATCAAGAGCTACAGCTTCCCTGGGGGCATTGTGAAATTGCTTGCTGGATCCTTCTGAAGTCAGAGGATTAGAGGTAATTCCAAAAAGTCTCCTTGGAGTCCCTGCCTCAGACAGCCCAGACTAGGCCTAATGAGGAAAAGGGGCCAAGGAGCTAATATTTTCAGAGGACTCTGGGGAGGATCCCCCAGAAAATGTTCTCAAATTCTGGGGAAAAAAGTTTTTAAAAAATAACTAAAACTGGAACCTATGACACATCGGCCAATGGAAGCTGAGTTCTCGTGAGGACAACCACGAAATCAGGAATTATTCACAGTGAAAGGAAGAGCATTTGTGGGTTTTCAGAGAGCTTCAAGCAGGACTGAAACGCAGGTTCTAGTGCCAGGCATGTCTAGGGACATGGAGAGGGCCATTTTAATCATTACATGCCACTCAATCCAGGGCTGCGGTTCCAAGGTCTGGAGGCAGAGCAGCATCATAACCTGAGTCCCACAGACTCCGTTTCTGAGGAGGCTCTGAAGGCTACAAATGGTCCAGCGCATCCCAGACCTAAAAACAGACTCAAGTGAAGGCATGAGTTGGGAAGTGTGGGGAAGAGAGAGCCTAGGAGGTGGTGACTCCAAGCGCAGTCACCTGAAGGAGGGGGCAAGGATTGAACTGAAGAGTTCCAGGGCATCCAGCCTGGGCTACCCCTACTTGCCCAGGAGCTAAATGTGGAGTTGCCTAAATGTGATGTCACCACAGCAGACGGGCTCCATTTGCACATTCTTTTCATCTGGGAAGAGGGAGATCTTCTCTGCCCTCAACTGCTAAATCTTACCCACATCTTCGTCCAACAAGCAATCCAACTTGGTCTACAGACACTACAACTTGACCCAACACCTAAGAATGGTCTTTGGGTGCCTGAGATCAGTCAGGATGAAGAGAGAGAATAAAACAGGTGGGGCTCGAAACTTCATTCAGAGGAGAGAAGTGGAACGAAGCTGAAAGGCTGGCTCATGTTGTGGAAGCAGGGAACACACCTTGCACATGTAAGAGCTTGGGTGGCTGAGAGCAAGAACTCTGGGCTGCTCATGGTACTCCTCCAGGAACTCTAAGTCAGTATATGCCTCGGAGAGCATTTCACAAAGTGGTAAGCTCCCTGGAAGCCTTTTTGCTTGATTTTTTCTCTTTGTGTGTGGGTAGTTATCGTTTACTTATGTCATTTCCTCTGCATTAGAGTCTGTTTCACATCTGACTGACAGATCTTTGAGGTCAAGGATGGTGTCTCAGTGATCTTGGCATCCCAGAATCTGGCACCATCCTTCACATGTCATCAGACCTGTCACTGTGGTTGTGTTGGATGGAAAGCACCATGGACACAGGGTTGCTTGCAAAAGACACTGTGTTATCCACTTGTGCTGATTTAGACTCTAAAAAAAGAATCCATAATGACCACCTGGTGTTAATTACAGCCAGCTCCTTACTGCGTTTCCCCATCCTAGAGGTCCTCAGAAATGCACCTCTATCTGCATATCACACTGACTCAGAGTTGTGACCATTTGGGTGGCCCTCTGTTTTTCTGAAGAGGAGGGAGAGGCACCTGCCCTAAGTGGAGGCTACTTGGGCAGCCCCAGTGCCTGCCTCTGAACATTCCAGGTCCTCCCATCCTCCTCGTAAGCTATTGCACACATTTATCTCTTGTTGACAAGCATCTGGCCAAAAAAAAAAAAAAGGCATAGGAATTATCAATGCGAATGAAGAAAAGCGCTTTCCCATCCAAGCATTTCAAACTCAGCTGCCTTTGCTCTACTGGTCCAGGACTTAGGGATGATTTGGAGGATAAGGAGCCCGGCCTGGACTCTTACCCTCCGGGGAAACAGTGCCAACAGGGGATTTTTTGGGTAGTCTCTTGCTGACTGGCAATATGAGCTGGACATTGGAATGGGGGGTAAACTACAGTTTTGAGGAAGAGATATTTCTTCTACTTTAAAAAAAAACAACAACTAACATTTATCCTTATCTAGAAGGTTGTTGTTGTTCAGTAGCTCAGCATGTTCAACTCTTTGCGACCCCATAGACTGAAGCATGCCAGGCTTCCCTGTCCTTCCCCATCTCCCACAGCCTGCTCAAACTCATGTCCATTGAGTCAGTGACGCCATCCAACAATCTCATCCTCTGTGGCCCCCTTCACCTCCTCCTTTCAATCTTTCCCAGCCTCAGGATCTTTTCTAATGAGTCAGCTCTTCACATCAGATGGCCAAAGAACATATTTGTACCATTTCACTTTCCTCACTAGGACTGTGAATATTCAGGTAAGCCCTTCATCAGTGGGGCCTAATCTGGGATGTAGACAAAAACACACTTAGCCTGGGTGAGCCTGGGGTGAGTTTCTAGGGCTGCAGAGGGTGAGAGGTATCGGCTGACGTGCACTATCTGTGCGTGGGAACCTAGGAACAGTCAAGAGAAATGGGCACATCTACATATTTCTGGTGCTTATCTCTGGAAGGTGAAATAGCTGGTAATATTTATTTATTCTTTGGTTTTTCCAGTGGTCACATATGGATGTGAGAGTTGGACTATAAAGAAAGCTGAGCACTGAAGAATTGATGCTTTCGAACTGTGGTGTTGGAGAAGACTCTTGAGAGTCCCTTAAACTGCAAGAAGA
The DNA here is from genome assembly GCF_002263795.3 of Bos taurus. Classification (NCBI taxonomy): domain Eukaryota; kingdom Metazoa; phylum Chordata; class Mammalia; order Artiodactyla; family Bovidae; genus Bos; species Bos taurus. The sequence continues at coordinate 10,918,416 of NC_037337.1, read as the reverse complement.
TCCAACCAGTCCATCTTAAAGGAGATCAGTCCTGGGTGTTCATTGGAAGGACTGATATTGAAGCTGAAACTCCAATACTTTGGCCACCTGATATGAAGAGCTGGCTCATTATAATAGCCAGGACGTGGAAGCAACCTAGATGTCCATCAGCAGATGAATGGATAAGAAAGCTGTGGTACATATACACAATGGAGTATTACTAAGCCATTAAAAAGAATACATTTGAATCAGTTCTAATGATGTGGATGAAACTGGAGCCTATTATACAGAGTGAAGTAAGCCAGAAAGAAAAACACCAATATAGTATACTAACACATATATATGGAATTTAGAAAGATGCTAACAATAACCCTGTGTACGAGACAGCAAAAGAGACACTGATGTATAGAACAGTCTTATGGACTCTGTTGCAGAGGGAGAGGGTGGGAAGATTGGGAGAATGGCATTGAAACATGTATAATATCATGTATGAAACGAGTTGCCAGTCCAGGTTCGATGCACGATACTGGATGCTTGGGGCTGGTGCACTGGGATGACCCAGAAGGATGGTATGGGGAGGGAAGAGGGAGGAGAGTTCAGGATGGGGAACACATGTATCCCTGTGGCGGATTCATTTTGATATTTGGCAAAACTAATACAATTTGTAAAGTTTAAAAATAAAATAAAATTAAAAAAAAAAAGAAAAGACCCTGATGCTGGGAAAGACTGAAGGAGGAGAAGGGGACGACAGAGGATGAGACAGTTGGATGGCATCACCGACTCAATGGACATGGGTTTGGGTGGACTCTGGGAGTTGGTGATGGACAGGGAGGCCTGGCATGCTGCGGTTCATGGAGTCGCAAAGGGTTGGACATAACTGAGCGACTGAACTGAACTGAATGTTTTTCTGTATCAGTTGGATTTGGGGGTAATGAGCATGGAATACTTAGCAATCAGAAAAATTAAACAGTCATTTTTGAAAGGGATATTGTGTGTTGTCCAAACACATCCTACTCAAGGCAGCCCCCTCCGCAACCTGTTCCTTCTTGCCCTGCTGGGGCTACTCGTGTGTTCGCTGGTTCTCAGGGGCTCCCCAGCCCCATATCTCAAGACCTGTTCCTTTGCAGAGCACTCCTGACAAGACCGCAAAGATATCCCTCCCTCACACAAAGCTCAGCAATGCCTTCAGGCTGAGACTTTCCCATATCCTTGTATCGATCTCTTCCCAATTGATAATTTATTGATAATTTATAATTCCCAATTTTATAATTGATTTCAGTATATTTGTAATTGGTTTTTAAATGCTCAAGTAATGTGGACTAATTCTCCTTGTGAAAATAAAATTACCCCTGGTTTCCTCCTGCCAGAGAATTTAATAGGGTTAAATGACTGTTATCGTGTGTTTCCTTCCAGTTTTCTCTGTTATGTACTTAAATGCACTCATAGATACTATATCGTCTGTTTTTGTTTTCTATTTTCATAAATAGTATATTTTCAGGTATTCTAATTTGCTTATTTTGCTCAACAATATGTCTTGAATATCTACCCATTCAATATTTTTTTCAGTGCTACATGGTATTCTAAGGTATATTTAGTAATTCTTCTCTGTTGCACATGTAGATTGTTTCCAGCTTTTCATTGTTAAAAGCACTGAATGTCTTAGGAATGCCTCTTTGTGCATAAGGATAAGTGTTGCTTGAGGAGCGTTACTGAGAAATTTTCACTTCTGAGTAAGATGATATGTGATTAAAAAAAAATTTCTTGCTGTTGTTGAGTCACTCAGTCGTGTCCAGCTCTTTGCAACCCCATGAACTTCAGCACCCCAGGCTTCCCTGTCCTTCACCATCTCCCTGGACTTGCTAAGGAGTCACCTTTTCACATCAGGTGGCCAAAATATTGGAGCTTCAGCTTCAGCATCAGTCCTCCCAATGAATATTCAGGACTGATTTCCTTTAGGATGGACTGGTTTGATCTCTTTGCAGTCCAAGGGACTCTCAAGAGTCTTCTCCAACACCACAGTTCAAAAGCATCAATTCTTTGGCACTCAGCTCTCTTTATGGTACAACTCTCACATCAACACATGACTACTTTAAAAAACCATAGCTTAGACTATACAGACCTTTGTTGGCAAAGTAATGTCTCTGCTTTTTAATACACTGTCTAGGTTGGTCGTAGCTTTTCTTACAAGGAGCAAGCATCTTTTAATTTCATGGCTGCAGTCACCATCTGCAGTGATTTTGGAGCCCAAGAAAACAAAGTCTGTCACTGTTTCCATTGTTTCCCCATCTATTTGCCGTGAAATGATGGGACCAGATGCCATGATCTTCGTTTTCTGAATGTTGAGCTTTAAGCCAACTTTTTCACTCTCCTCTTTCACTTTCATCAAGAGGCTCTTTAGTTCTTCACTTTCTGCCATAAGGGTGGTGTCACCTGCATATCTGAGGTTATTGATATTTCTCCCGGCAATCTTGATTCTGGCTTGTGCTTCATCTAGCCCGGCATTTCTCATGATGTACTCTGCATAGAAGTTAAATAAGCAGGGTGACAATATACAACCTAGACGTACTCCTTTCCCATTTTTGGAACCAGTTCATTGCTCCATATCTGGTTCTAACTGTTGTTTCTTGACTTGCACACAGGTTTCTCAGGAGGCAAGTAAGGTGGTGTGGTATTCCTATCTCTTTAAGAATTTTCCAGTTCGTTGTAATCCACACAGTGAAAGGCTTAAGCATATTCGATGAGGCAGAAGTAGATGTTTTTCTGGGGTTCTCTTGCTTTTTCTATGATCCAACAGATGTTGGCAATTTGACCTCTGGTTCCTCTGCCTTTTCTAAAACCAGCTTGAACATCTGTAAGTTCTTGGTTCACGTACTGTTGAAGCCTGGCTTGGAGAATTTTGAGCATTACTTTGCCAGTGTGTGAAACGAGTACAACTGTGTGGTAGTTTGAACATTCTTTGCTATTGCCTTTCTTTGGGATTGTACTGTTATTAATAGTTTGCTTTCCAAAGTGTTGTGCTAATTTTATTTCCACTAGAATCATGTGAGTATACCTGCTGCTCCACACCCTTGCCAAGCCTGAACAGAATCAAATATTTTAATTATTGCCAATCTGATAGTTATAGTATATGATTGTTCAAAAATTTCCCTAATTATTAGAGAGACTGAGCATGTTTTCTTCAGTTTATTTGTACTTTCTTTTATATAAACTGCTTGATCATATTTTTTCATTTTGCTTCTCTTGCAGCTGCTGCTGCTCCTAAGTCACTTCAGTCTTGTCCGATTCTGTGCGACCCCATAGACGGCAGCCCACCAGGCTCCCCCATCCTTGGGATTCTCCAGGCAAGAACACTGGAGTGGATTGCCATTTCCTTCTCCAATGCATGAAACTGAAAAATGAAAGTGAAGTCACTCAGTCGTGTCTGACTCTTTGCTACCCCATGGACTGCAGCCTACCAGGCTCCTCCATCCATGGGATGTTCCAGGCAAGAGTACTGGAGTGGGGTGCCATTGCTTGATAATATTTTTTCATTTTCCTTCTCTTCAGTTCAGTTCAGTCGCCTAGTCATGTCCGACTCTTTTCGACCCCATGAATCACAGCACGTCAGGCCTTCCTGTCCATCACCAGCTCCCGGAGTTCACTAAGACTCACGTCCATTGAGTCAGTGATTACATCCAGCCATCTCATCCTCTGTCGTCCCCTTCCCCTCCTGCCCCCAATCCCTCCCAGCATCAGAGTCTTTTCCAATGAGTCAACTCTTCGCATGAGGTGGCCAAAGTACTGGAGTTTCAGCTTTAGCATCATTCCTTCGAAAGAAATCCCAGGGCTGATCTCCTTCAGAATGGACTGGTTGGATCTCCTTGCAGTCCAAGGGACTCTCAAGAGTCTTCTCCAACACCACAGTTCAAAAGCATCAATTCTTCGGCGCTCAACCTTCTTCACAGCCCAACTCTCACATCCATACATGACCACTGGAAAAACCATAGCCTTGACTAGATGGACCTTTGTTGACAAAGTAATATCTCTGCTTTTTAATATGCTATCTAGGTTGGACATATCTTTCCTTCCAAGGAGTAAGCGTCCTTTAATTTCATGGCTTCAGTCACCATCTGCAGTGATTTTGGAGCCCCAAAAAAATAAAGTCTGACACTGTTTCCACGGTTTCCCCATCTATTTCCCATGAAGTGATGGGACCAGATGCCATGATCTTTGTTTTCTGAATGTTGACCTTTAAGCCAACTTTTTCACTCTCCTCTTTCACTTTCATCAAGAGGCTTTTGAGTTCCTCTTCACTTTCTGCCATAAGGGCGGTGTCATCTGCGTATCTGAGGTTATTGATATTTCTCCTGGCAATCTTGATTCCAGCTTGTGCTTCTTCCAGCCCAGTGTTTCTCATGATGTACTCTGCATGTGAGTTAAATAAGCAGGGTGACAATATACAGCCTTGACGTACTCCTTTTCCTATTTGGAACCAGTCTGTTGTTCCATGTCCAGTTCTAACTGTTGCTTCCTGACCTGCATATAGGTTTCTCAAGAGGCAGGTCAGGTGGTCTGATCTTCCCATCTCTTGAAGAATTTTCCACAGTTTATTGTGATCCACACAGTCAAAGGCTTTGGCATAGTCAATAAAGCAGAAATAGATGTTTTTCTGGAACTCTCTTGCTTTTTCCATGATTCAGAGGATGTTGGCAATTTGATCTCTGGTTCCTCTGCCTTTTCTAAAACCAGCTTGAACATCTGGAAGTTCACGGTTCACGTATTGCTGAAGCCTGGCTTGGAGAATTTTGCATGTGAGATGGGTACAATTGTGCAGTAGTTTGAGCATTCTTTGGCATTGCCTTTTTTTGGGATTGGAATGAAAACTGACCTTTTCCAGTCCTGTAGCCACTGCTGAGTTTTCCAAATTTGCGGGCATATTGAGTGCATCACTTTCATAGCATCAGCTTTCAGAATTTGAAATAGCTCAACTGGAATTCCATGAATTCCAGGTGATGGAATTCCTTCCCTTAGGTGGAGAAAAATCTTTTTGGAAGAAGAAATTTGTGTATTTGTGTGGGCTGTTTATATGTTCTAGATAATAATCCTTTGTTATTTACATGCATTGCAGACATTTCCCTCAGACTTCATCTTTTTTTTTTTTTTTATCTTTGTGAATGGTGCCTTTTGGATGGAAGGTTTTTATGTTTGTTTTTTTAATAGGGTCATGTTTAGCCATCATTTCTCTACGTTTACTTTCTATTGGTTCAAAAGCATTCCTGGGTTTGCCTTATATATATATATTTTTTTTCTCAACTTCCTGTGCCACCTCCACCTTACTAATCTTGGCATGCATGTGCAGGGAAGACTGTCTGAGCCCATCACTGCCACAATACATACCACTGAAGTATTCTGAAACCAGCTCCAATGACCTGCACCAATTCGTCCCTTGATAGAGTATTATGAAAAATCAACTTGTTGGAAAAACATAAGTCTTTGGCTGCAGTTTGGAATTATTCATGGTTGTAGACATTTGTCTGTGTGAGGTCTTAGTTATCTTTAACTCCCCACTCCAGAAAAATAAATATTATTATTAGACAATCAAATATACATGGGGTCCAGAAGGTACAGGAAACATAGAAGGAAAATAAAAAAATTTTTTATCCTGCTGGAGCTTGGCTTCACTTACTTGAAACCAAGGAGTCCCAGACCCTGAGTCAGCAAGTGACAGAAGTGACGGAACCAGAGATCAAACCCAAACCACGTCCAGGTAAGTCACCCACTGCCCAGTAGGTCCTGTGCCCTCCACCACTGCAGCCGTATCTCCATTTACAGATGCTGTCACTAAATCTCAAGGATTCTCCTGAGGGTGGTGTGGAAACACGAGAGGAAAACTGGCTACAATAACACAGCTGCAGAGGATGGGTGACAGATGTGCTGCGTGAATCAGATTTATTTGCCTGTAAACACTTCACAACTTCGTGTGTCTGGGTATGGGAAATACACCTTCATTTCATACAAACAGCAACACCAGGCTGCATCCCCTTCTCCATAGCTTGAAGGATTCTAGAGAGGTATTGGATTACAGCAAACTGGAAAATTCTTAAACGAAATAGGAATACCAGACCACCCTACCTGTCTCCTGAGAAACCTGATGTCAAGAAGCAACAATTAGAACTGGACATGGAACAACAGACTGGTTCAAAATTGGGAAAGAAGTACATAAAGGTGACATATTTTGTCACCCTGTTTATTTAACTTCTATGCAGAGTACATCACATGAAATGCCAGGCTGGATGATTCACAAGCTGGAATCAAGATTGCTGGAAGAAAGATCAACAACCTCAGATATGCAGATGATACCACTCTAATGGCAGAAATCGAAGAGGAACTAAAGAGCCTCTTGATGAAAGTGAAAGGAGAGTGAAAAAGCTGGCTTGAAACTCAACATTCAAAAAACTAAGATCATGGCAATCAAACCCATCACTTTCTGGCAAACAGAAGGGGGAAAAGTGGAAACAGTGACCGATTTTATTTTCTTGGGCTCCAAAATCACTGTGGATGGTAACTGCAGCCATGAAATTAAATGATGCTTGCTCCTTGAAAGAAAAGCTATGTCAAACCTAGGCAGTGTATTAAAAAGCAGAGACATCACTCTGGTGACAAAGGTCTGTATAATCAAAGCTATGGCTTTTCCAGTAGTCATGTATAGATGTGAGAGTTGGACCATAAAGAAGACTGAGCATCCAAGAATTGATGCTTTTGAACTGTGATACTGGAGAATTCTTTTGAGAGTCCCTTTGATTGCAAGGAGATCAAACCTGTCAATCCTAAAGGAAATCAACCCTGAATATTCACTGGAAGGACTGATGCTGAAGCTGAAGTTCCAATACTTCGGCCACCTGATGCAAAGAGCTGACTCATTTGAAAAGACCCTGATGCCAAGAAAGATAGAAGACAGGAGGAGAAGGGGACAACAGAGAATGAGATGGTTGGATGACATTACCGACCCAATGAACATGAGTTTGAGTAAACTTCAGGAGAGAGTTAAGGACAGGGAAGCCTGGTGTGACTTAGTGACAACAAATTAATAATTATCTGCAAGCACATCCATTGCATTTTGCAAGTTTCATGGGCGTGTCTTTTGGGGGGTCACAGGTGTGTGGTCGGGAAATGAAAGGAAGAAAAGGTGCTGGTTTTAAGACACATCTACCTTCCCTTCTCTACTTTCTCCAGATTCACTCTTAAGAGAAACCTAAAAGTGTGGTAGACTGGCTGCTTTAAGAGTCCCAACCCTTCACCCCTCCCTGTGTCCAGATCTTTAACCAGGTAACTTTGCAAAACTGCCCCCACCCCAGAAACACACACACACTCTGAGTCTGAGCCAGGTTGTGTATTTTGATTTAGCTAATGGAATGTTGGCAAATGAAATGTGAGGTCAGCTGAGGCTTGAAAAAACGTTTTGCCTTTCCACCCTCTTGCTTCTCTGCAGTCACCATGAGAACATACCTACACTAGCCTAGTGGGGAGACGATTAAGGGCTGCAGAGCTGAGTGACCTCAGTCAAAGCCATCCTGGACCAGCCAGCATCCGTCTCCACCCCCAGACAGGTGCACAAGCTCAGCAAAGACCACGGTAGTCGACAGTTGTTGTCTGGTCCTTTAGTTATATCCAACCCTGTGCGAAGCCACTGGCTACCAGGCTCCTCTATCCATGGGATTTCCCAGGCAAGAATACTGGAGCGGGTTGCCATTTCCTTCTTCAGGGGATCTTCCTGACCCAGGGATTACACTGTGTCTCCTGCATTAACAGGCAGCTTCTTTACCACTGAGCCATCTGGGAAGCCCATAGTTGACAGAGTCCAGGCTAAATCAGCTACCTGCAGACTTCAAGCTAAATAAATGCTTACTAGTATATGCTCATCAAAGTTTCGTTTTTTTGTTTTGTTTTTTTTTTTTGCAGTATTATTGCAGCTATTGATAATGGAATCATCTGACAAAAGACGTGTCTGCATAGGCCACCATGGCACAGTCCTTGGGCACTCATCTGGTTACATTTTCAAACATTTTAGATCATCCCAAAGCAACTCACTATAAACCTGTCCTCATCATCATTGCTTAAAAAAACAGAAATTGTTGTATCTCCACTTTACTCTGCTACTGTGTGTGAAGCAGAAGCGTATAACTGTGGCTTTGTGGGTGAAGTCTGTCCACTTCCCTAGAGCTCAATTAGTCTTTCCATAAACTCCAGTTTCAAAGGAGGTCTAATGGCTCCCCTCTCACAGAAGAAAGATAAAGCCCGCTCGGTCTCCTGAGGAGTGCGTTTACAGCGTGTGGTGAGAACAGCAGCAGGCACTGGGGCTGACGAGGGCGCTCCTGAGGCAGGAGCAGTGGGAGCAGTTCTCAGGGTCACCCCACAGTGAGGCCAGGCCAGTCCCACCAGGTGTGCAGAGTGGACAGGAGCACTTCCTGTGGGAGGGGGAGCTATGGAGAAAAAGGGGGAGACAGGGGGGTCCAGAAGAACTGCTCTCCCAATATGCACACCACCAGGTCCCTAGGGCAGGGATTCCTCACCCTGACCAGACACCATGTCAGTCCTGAGGCAGGAGGTCTGGACCATGGAAACTTCCCTTGCCCAAGAGGGATCTCCCCAACTCTGCAATGCTCTGTTCAGCTCGGGAGGGGCCCCGAAGAGTTAGAGAGGACCGAGAAGAAGAGACTGATAGAAATGAGAAAGGCAAAGAGGAAAAGGTGCCTTAGATTCCGTCCAACACTAGCCTGACCCTGGTCTTGAACTCAAGGACCGGGGACAAAGGCTGTGGGGACACTTAGAGAGGTGTCAACTTTTAATTTTGCCAAATGACAGATTTGTTGTAGGAAAGGGGACCCCTTCCAGGGCCCGAAACTGGGCTCTTGTCTAACACTCTGAAATTAATTGTCCGAGGAGACACATCTGCTGACAAAACAAGAGATTTTATTGGGAAAGGGCACCCAGGAGGAGAGCAGTAGGGTAAGGGAACCCAGGAGAGCAGCTTTGCCACATGGCTTGCAGTCTTGGGTTTTATGGTGATGGGATTAGTTTCCGGGTTGTCCTTAGCCAATCATTCTGACTCAGAGTCCTTTCTGGTGGTGCACGCCTTGTTCAGCCAAGATGGATGCCAGAGAGAAGGATTCTGGGAGGTGCTCGGACATGTGGTGTCTCCTTTTGACCTTTCCTGAATTCTTCCGGTTGGTGGTGGCTTATTAGTTCCGTGTTCCTTAGCAGGACTTCCTGTCGTAAAACAACTCATGCAAATGGTTACTACGGTGCCTGGCCAGGGTGAGCGGTTTCAATCAGTATGCTTTCCCTAAGAGATTAATCAAAAACACACCTCCAAATCTACCATCTTTGTCATACCTTTTTTAGAACAGGACTTCTTGACCCCGAATAAATGATAAAAGCATAATCTCAGTATAGAAGAATGGCCTTTACCCCAAAATGAGTTACTAATCTTACACCACCTCATATATAGATATGACAGTACGTATATAAGTTCAGTCACTCAGTCGTGTCCAACTCTTTGGACCCCATGAATCGCAGCACGCCAGGCCTCCCTGTCCATCACCAACTCCCGGAGTTCACCCAAACCCACGTCCATCGAGTCAGTGATGCCATCCAGCCATCTCATCCTCTGTCGTCCCCTTCTCCTCCTGCCCCCAATCCCTCCCAGCATCAGAGTCTTTTCCAATGAGTCAACTCTTTGTATGAGGTGGCCAAAGTACTGGAGTCTCAGCTTTAGCATTATTCCTTCCAAAGAAATCCCAGGGCTGATCTCCTTCAGAATGGACTGGTTGGATCTCCTTGCAGTCCAAGGGACTCTCAAGAGTCTTCTCCAACACCACAGTTCAAAAGCATCAATTCTTCGGCACTCAGCCTTCTTCACAGTCCAACTCTCACATCCATACATGGCCACAGGAAAAACCATAGCCTTGACTAGATGGACCTTTGTTGACAAAGTAATATCTCTGCTTTTTAATATGCTATCTAGGTTGGACATATCTTTCCTTCCAAGGAGTAAGCATCTTTTAATTTCATGGCTGCAATCACCATCTGCAGTGATTTTGGAGCCCAGAAAAATAAAGTCTGACACTGTTTCCACTGTTTCCCCATCTATTTCCCATGAAGTGATGGGACCAGATGCCATGATCTTCGTTTTCTGAATGTTGAGCTTTAAGCCAACATTTTCACTCTCCTCTTTCACTTTCATCAGGAGACTTTTGAGTTCCTCTTCACTTTCTGCCATAAGGGCGGTGTCATCTGCGTATCTGAGGTTATTGATATTTCTCCCAGCCATCTTGATTCTGGCTTGTGCTTCTTCCAGCCCAGCGTTTCTCGTGATGTACTCTGCATGTGAGTTAAATAAGCAGGGTGACAATATACAGCCTTGACATACTCCTTTTCCTATTTGGAACCAGTCTGTTGTTCCATGTCCAGTTCTAACCGCTGCTTCCTGACCTGCATATAGGCTTCTCAAGAGGCAGGTCAGGTGTATATATATGATAATATTATGAAAATATATATGACTATAATTGTATATTTAATTATTCTTGTTTTTCTCATCTCATGTTAGACTTGTGAAGATTTCATCACTGCTCCTGGCCTCTCTGTTTGCTGGGTGCACGTTCCTGTGGACTAGTGGTTAAAGGCAATTATTTCATGGGCCTTTGGAAGATCCAGAAGATGGAAGACCCCCCCATCCCAAAGGAAGTCTAAACTCTGTGGTGGATAAGGCGGTGAGGGGCATGGTCAGAGGCACAGGCTGTAAACTGCACTCACTGTGCTAAACTATCAGTCTGGTTGGAGAGGCTCCACCCCCAGTGCTTGTCTATAACAGTCTAAAACCGCCCACATCTTCCTCTTTTTCTCCCACCTACTTCCCAGTTTTCTCCTATCCATCTCCCCACTTCTTCCTGCTCCCACCAGCACAGTGATTCATAGTGTGGTACTTATACTTAATGTGTTAAAGTGAAAGTGAAAGTCCTTCAGTCGTGTCCAACTCTCTGTGACCCCATTGACTATACATTTCATGGAATTCTCCAGGCCAGAATACTGGAATGGGTAGCCTTTCCCTTCTACAGGGGATCTTCCTGATCCAGGAATTGAACCAGGGTCTCCCGCACTGCAGGCGGATTCTCTACCAGCTGAGCCACAAGGGAAGCCCAAGAATACTGGAGTGGTACCCTATCCCTTCTCCAGTGGATCTTCCCAACCCAGAAACTGAATCAGGGTTTCCTGCATTGCAGGCGGATTCTTCACCAACTGAGCTATCAGGGAAAACCACTTAATGTATTAAGTCATTTAAAAAAAAAAAATCCTCTACTATCTCGGTTTTTACTTTTAAAAATTCAAAACTTAAGGAATGTATGACCTGCTTAGAGAGAAGGATAAGCTGAAATCATTTTCTGTAGTTGCACAGCAGGCAACTTCTATTCATGGGCTTTATGCTCCTGGTGTATCTGTGGAGGGGGCCGTCATTCCAGGATGGCAACTGTGAGCACAAAACCCTTTAGCATTACCTCAACCCAGGGCTCTGATTAGCAGATGGGAGAAGCTGAAAATGCTAATAATGAGATAATTGGAATAGATAGGGACTCTCTCTCTGGGGCTTTGCAGGTGTTGAGACACGAACAATGTAACCATTTAAATGGAAAGAAACCACAAAATAACTTCCACCCCAAATTAATGAGAAAAGATGGATAAGGCTGGGGAAGGCAGCTGGAAGGGAAGGGGGAGCAAAAGGAAGCCTGCAGTCCCTGCCTCTTCCGTGTGCCTATGGAAAGTGATGAACCAACCTGGGCTTGGCAGCCAGGGAGCTTGCAGTCTGACTCGAATCAGAAAACATCCTCCCATCCCAGCACCTTTGAGGGCTTGATTTAACAGAAGGCTTGGGATGGAAGTCATCATAGGAAAACATCACTTTTCTTTCTTTCTCTTTTTCCTTTTTTTTTTTTTTTTTGTTTTCTAGAGCCCATAATTAACATTAAAGATTCAGTTTGTTTAAAAATAGAAACAGATTAAGTCTTTTTACTAGCAACTTTGCCGTTAAGGCTGCTTGAATTGGCAGCCTTCCTACTCCTACTCAAGCCTAGTTTGTCTTATTTTAAAGCCCTCATTTGCTTCTTTGGAGGTCAAGAGGCATGCAATGCTGGAGACTCGCCGATGCACAGCCTCCCGTCTGTATCTCAAGTCAGCACATGCTGGGAGGCCGGCAAGGGCACGCCTGGTGCTTGGAATGAGTGAGACAGAGAGGCCTGTAGCTGGGCTGGGCTGGTGGGAGGGGCCACATCTCCAGGCAGGGTGAGCTGAGCTGACCTGAGAACTGGGTGGAGGGTGGAGGTAGCATAAGGAATGCTAGCACATTAGTCGGGATGGAACAGGATGGAAGAAGTGTGTTGACTGGAGCTATTTTCAGGAAGAGGACTGGAAAGACTCGTTTGATAAGCTGCTTTAGGGTAAAGGGGAGACGTGGAGACTGCGAAGCAAATAAAAGTTATGCGGGGCTTTGTTTGCCTGGGCAGAGGTTGCAGGCTGGGGTCAGAGCTGAACTGCCTAACCCAACAGAAGCAAGCAGAGTGCTGCCACCAGGATGCCCTCATATCACTCCTCGGCATTAATTTCTGAATTACCAGGAAGCTGACAATTCAGCCTGTTCTCTAAGTAGTTGCTGAATAAACCTTACACCGTTTTGAAGAGATTTCAGACTACTCAGGATGCCCACAGGCCTGAGGTTCTGGAACACAGAGGCTGCTGAATGCCTAGAATGGCTGCCAGGAGCTCCAGGACATGCTGTTCCAGGGGACAGACTAGATCAGTCACACATCAGGGGCCAGACGACATGGGCCTGAGAACTGCCCCCTTTCTGGAGGAGATGAAACAGGAGGGGAGAGGGCAGGGCACAACCTCTAAAAGAATGACATGGGCATAGGACTCGACCAAAACTGGTTAGAGCCAGCCAGGTCCAAGATGGCAGAAGATTCGACTTCCAGGAGACTTTGAACCTCATTATACGCTCTTCGTAACACATCAGCAAGCTAAATATCACACCTGCCAGCACCATGACAGTTCCAAGGCCAACCATAAAAGGTCAAAAAGTGGGTAGTGGCGCAATTCCCGGAAGTCTTCACCATTCCCTGAAATAGTTGGAATAATCTTCCCACTCATTAGCCTATGAAATGATCCAGCCCATAAAATCTAACCAAGCCATGTTTTGAAGCTCTCTCTCATCTTCTAAGATGGCCCACACTCTGCCTGTGGAGTGTTTCTCTTGAAATATACCCACTTCTTACCTATCACTTTGTCTTCAGATTCTTTCAGCACCAAGCAAGGACCTCAAATTAACCAGCCAGAGGGAGCAGCTTTCCTATGGATGGGCAGCCCAGCAGCTTCTTTGGGGTTGTGGTATGCATGGTAGCTGAATCAGATTATGATCGTATCAGACAGAGTTCTTCAGAGAAACAAAACCAACAGGATGTTAGCTATCGATAGCTATGGCCATGAAAAGTGAGAGCATTAGTCACTCAGTCCTGTCCAACTCTTTGTGACCCCATGGACTGTAGCCTGCCAGGCTCCTCTGTCCATGGGATTCTCCAGGCAAGACGACTGGAGTGGGTTCCCCATCCCTTCTCCGAGCTATGGCTATAGACACATAGGTATAGATAAGGAGATTTATTCTAGGAATTGACTGCAAGCTGGAGAATTAGGAAAGCCAGTGGTGTATTCAGTCTGAGTCTGAAGCCTGAGAACCAAGAGCACCCATGTCCAAGGCAAGAGAAGATGGATGTCCCAGCTCAAGAAAGGGAAGAGAATTTGCCCTTCATCTGCCTTTTGGTTTGATTCAGGCCCTCAGTGAATTGGAGGACACCCATGCATTGGAAAAGGTGATCCTTTTTGCTCAGTCTGCTGATTCAAATGCTAATCTTCTCCAGAAGCATCCTTATAGACAGACCCAGAAATAATGTTTTACCAGCTATCTGGACCTCTCTCAGCCCAGTCAAGTTGGCACATAAAATTAACCATCGTAGTGATAATGTGAACTGAAAACTCTCTTAGTTATTCCTCCAACGTTCTTACCTGGATTCTCAGAAGTAACCCTGAGTATAGAGGGCCAGGGAAGGGAGTCTATGTTTGACGGACAAGGGGAGCTTTCCTCAGATGATGAGTCCTAAGAAATAAGGGCTGTGACCCGGTCTGCTTAGTTCAACCCAAACTCTGTGTGCTGGGGCCTGGTTGGGTGCTGAGGATACGCAATAGAGAAGACAGACTTGGTCCCTGACTGAATTTACAAGGGAGCAACAGAGTAGACAAAGTGAAGGACGACACAGCGGAGTAAGTGCCATGGGGGGAGACACTCTGGCAACAGTGGGTGGCTGGGCTCTGCTCTCCCACACCTTCACCAGGACCCAGGGACACGATATCAAAACTCTTTAAACAATTTGTTTAAAGGAACTTGTTTGAATCCTGAAGTGATTCTTATGGCAGAGCATGGCATAGCTCCATTTGGCAGAAGCAAGGGAAGGAAGGAACGGGGGATTTTTTTTGGCAAATGAAGTAAGAGCCAGAGTGTGGCAGTTCTTAAACGCCTGGCTGGAAGATCCATCTTCACTCTATACATTATCAGTTAACCTTGCGGATGAAAGCTGTGTGTACTGTCTCCCTTAATACCCAGCATGCTGTGGTGAGACTGTCTGTCAGCCTCTGACACCCACTTCTCCCACTCTTCAGGTGCTAGATGCCTGCAGAGACTCCATCTCCCAGCCTCCTTCACAGCTCAGTGTGGCCATGTGGCTAAGCTCTGGCCAGTTAAGATACAGTGACATGTACAACTTTCAGACCAGATCCTTGAAAGCTTGAAAGGGAAGCTTTCCCTTCTTCCTGTGAGCAGGACACAGCTAAGCCAGCTTGTTCCCGGTACACCTCAGGGGACAGAAAAGCAACAAAGAACAGGGAGTCTGGGTCCCTGCGTGGTCTCAAGGAACAGAGATTCCTGCCCATTCTCAACCACCCCTACTACAGGCAGGCATTGCTAAATCATGTCCGACTCTGTGCAACTCCATAACTGCAGCATGTCAGGCTTCCCTGACCTTCACTGTCTCCTGGAGTTTGCTCAAACTTATGTCCATCGAGTCAGTGATGCCATCCAACCATCTCATCCTCTGTTGTCCCCTTCTCCTCCTGCCCTCAATCCTTCCCAGCATCAGGGTCTTTTCCAATAAATCAGCTCTTCACATCAGGTGGCCAAAGTATTGGAGCTTCAGCTTTAGCATCAGTCCTTCCAATGAATATTCAGGGTTGATTTCCTTTTGGATTGACTGGTTTGATCTCCTTGCTGTCCAAGGGGCTCTCAAGAGTCTTCTCCAGCACCACAATTTGAAAGCATTATTTCTTCAGCGCTCAGCCTTCCTTATGGTCCACCTCTCACATCCATACATGACTACTGGAAAAATCATAGCTTTGAGTATACGGACCCTTGTCAGCAAAGTGATGTCTCTGCTTTTTAATATGAGAAATGAACATCTGTTACATTTGGGCCCTAGTATTTTGGAGGTCTCTTGGTTATAACAAGTTAATTTGTACCCTAACTATTACACTGGGCTCAGTATGGTTGAGCTCTATTAAATTATTTTTTGGAAATTCATAAAGAAAAAGTCAATAAATGGCTATGGAAATAAACAAAGACCAACCGAATGGAAAAGTGAAAATTATCTATCTAAAGCTTGCTCTACAGCAGGGAGTCAGCCACTGTCTTTGTATCTGGCAGAGACCCAAAGGCAGGCAGAGAAGTGGGAAAGTTTTACAGTGGGAAAAAGGGAAGGCTTCAGATATGCCCTGATTGGAGGCTGGTGGCTGGGGGAAGCTGGAGGCAGGCTAACTAGAAGCCAGCATCCTATGTGATGGTTAGGGGGACATATTTGGGGTTTTTTCCGACAAAAATTAGGGAGGCTGGAAGTTATTATTTAAGTCCTGGCCATTTGGGGCTGACTGTGAGAGAGGTTACTGTATGGCTTCCTGGTTGTCATCAGAGACAGCAATCTGGCTTGCTACAAGTCTGACTTACAGCAGGCTGGCTTCCTGGGCTGTTTATTGTAGATGAAGAGGTTGGTTTTCTGGGCAGGCCGCTCCAGACTGTGGATTAGAGTTGCCTTTGTATGTAAGGTTTGCTCATTGTCTGTCTGCATATTCAGTCTCTCGTGGCTGATGAGAACAGCCCTATCACAGAGGAGAAATGGTGTTGACAGGGTAGTGTTTTCAAATAATCTCCCTGGCACAGAACAGTGGAAGGAAAGAGATTTCATTTATTCCTGATGGACAGACAGAGGGCTGTGCTGAGAACTGGCCAAATCACAGAGACAAAAAGAGAGGCCTCAGGGCTGAGGAACGGGAGTGCAAAGACCCAGCAAGGCAACAGGATTTCACTGGTGCGCACAGCCAAAGGGCGTTAGGACTTGAGTTGCCCCTGACACTTGCCTGGGGAAAAAAAAAAGTGGCCTGTGGGCTCAGTGCTGTTGCGTTCCCCCAGAGCTCGGGCTGGAGGACAAGGCTCCGGGCCACCCTCCTCATCCATTATGACCCCTAGAAACCCAGGGAGTCCCAAAGCATGCTTGGTGGATGTGACAGACCAGTGGTCACAGGAGAGGATTGCTTTTCTTAGCGTGAAGCCAGGCATGAGCAGGCCCCGGCACCGAGGAGGCCCCTGATTGCCCGCAGATGTCTGAACGACGCCCAGCTGGCAGGCCTGCTGGCTTTCAGGCCTGGTTTCCATTCCAGTGGCGAGTGGGATGAGGGGACCCGTCTCATGGAACCAAAGGCAGCGTGCTGGGAGCCCGCCACAGGCCGCGTCCCTGACTGGGGACACCTCCTTCTGGTCACGAGCTGCACACATTCAAATCAGTGCACTTTTGGGTCCAAGAACACTGAGTGTTGATGTTTGCTGGAGACAAATGCTGGTTATGCTTTGTTCTCTCCATGGTTACTCACCGTCAGCCTCACAAGATGCTGCTTCTGAAGGCTCTTCAGGGACCCCAGGCAATCCCCAGGGAGGAGGCTGGGCTCTGTCCTCATATGGAGCAGGCCTAGGGAGGGAGCTGGCCATCCGGAGGCAGGCTCCCAAGTTTCCAGACTTAGCATTTGTTAAAGGAAACTCTTGGTTCTCTCCTTCAATCCTGCCCTCTTCCCTCAGTCTTCCTTGTGTCTGGAACTGGCATCACCATCTGCTCAGTGGATCAAGCCCCAAACTTAAGAGCCGTGCCTGACGCTTTTCTGTCCCTCGCCTCCCATTCTGGTCAGTCCCAGCATGGTGCCCTTCAAAGTGCATCTGGAAGAGCCTATTTCCCTTTCCTCCTACCATCCATTCTCTTGCCAACAAGAACGATTCTCCCACTCGTGGAAAGGCATCTGGACAAACCATAATTCAGAAAGACACACGCACCGCGGTGCTCATAGCAGCGCTAGATTCACAGCAGCTAAGACATGGAGACAACCTGAACATCAACAGACGAGCAGATGAAGGAGATGTGGTGCATACATTCAGTGGAATGCTGCTCAGCCTAAAAGAGAAGGGGTAATGCCGTTTGCAGCAATATGGATGGACCTAGAGATGATCATCCTAAGTGAAGCAAGTCAGACCGAGAAAGACAATACCATATGACGTCACTTATATGCACAATCTAAAAAATAATACAAATAAATCTCTGTATGAGACAGAAAGAGACTCACACACATAAAAACAAGTTTATGGTTACCAAAGGGGAAAGGAAAGGGGGAGGGATAAATTAGGAGTTTGGGATTAACAAACTCCTAGAATTAATATAGACAACCAACAAGGGTTTATTGTATAGCACAAAATACTATATTCAACATCTTGGAATAAACCACACTGGAAAAATTTTTAAAAAGATTGTATATGTGTGTATAATGGAGTCACTTTGCTATATAACAGAAATTAAACACAACATTGTCAATCAACTATATATCAATAAAATTTTAAACGAATAAATAAAAAATAAAAACAAACAAATAAGATTCTCTCAAACTGGGCAGTGCTCTGCAGGAACTGCTTCCACCCTCTCTGCTCTGCTCTCTTCACACTGGTTTTCTTTCCTTTCTCTGCATATGGAACTCTTTCCCCCTTTTAGGACCTTTCTTGGTCTGAAATATTCCCACCATTCCCACAACTGACATCTACTCATTAATAATTTTTGAGTTAAGCCATACGACCCAGCAATCCTACTGCTGGGCATACACACCAAGGAAACTAGAATTGAAAGAGACACGTGTACTCCAATGTTCATTGCAGCACTGTTTACAATAGCCAGGACATGGAAGCAACCTAGATGCCACAAACAAATGGATAAGGAAGTTGTGGTACATTTACACAATAGAATATGACTCAGCTATAAAAAAGAACACATTTGAGTCCGTTCTAATGAGGTGGATGAAACTGGAGCCTATTATACAGAGTGAAGTAAGCCAGAAAGAAAAAGACCAACACAGTATACTAACGCATATATATGGAATTTAGAAAGATGGTGATGATGACCCTATATGTGAGACAGCAAAAGGGACACAGATGTATAGAACAGTCTTTTGGACTCTGTGGGAGAAGGCGAGGGTGGGGTGATGTGAGAGAAGAGCATTGAAACATGTATATTATCATATGTGAAATAGATCGCCAGTCCAGGTTCAATGCACAAGACGGGGCACTCAGGGCCGGTGCACTGGGATGACCCTGAGAGGAGGGATGAGATGGGGAGGGAGTGGGGTTCAGGATGGGGGGACACATGTACACCCATGGCTGATTCATGTGATTGTATGGCAAAAACCACTACAATATTATAAAGTAACTAGCCTCCAATTAAAATAAATTAATTAATTTACAAAAAAAATTTTTTTAGTTAATGGTAGATGGATGATTGGATTGGTAGATGGATAGTCTTTTTGGGGAAGCATAGGACCAGAGCAAATTCCTCATAAAGGCCACTTGCCTCTGTAATTCCCAAAACTGAGCCAAACTGTGCCTGGCCTTAGTCCATAAGTTCAGACAGGTGTCGATTCAACTCAAAAAATATTTACGGAGCGCTTATAATGTGCTAGTCCCTGGAGATACAATCAGGAACAAGACACAGAGCTTACAGGAAAGAGGAGTGGGAGAAAATAAAAAATGTGATTATAAAGCAGAATGGTGCAATCTATAATTATGATATGAGAAGGAGGGTGCTGTCAGAGCATACAAAAGAAGCGAGTGAATGTAGTCTGAGGAGTTCAGGGAGAAGACAAGACAGCCTTTCTGAGCACTATGATGGCTCATCGTTCTAGGCACTTCACAAATGATGTTTCTTCTCCCTACAGCTGTCCTGCCAGGGAGATATAATTATCACCATACTACAAACGTGGAAACTGCAGAAACAAGCCCCACACCCAGAGTCACTGTGTTAGATCCCCTGGGACACTGACTGAGGTGGACACATTTGCACACAGGGGTGCTCTTAGAAATGCCACTGTGAGGGGACACAGCCAATAGGGTCAGGCAGAGGGGCAGCTGAGCAGAGAAGTAGATCCCACAGCAGCTGCTGTTGATACTGTGGGGGCTCTGCAGCTGGGAGGACTGTTCTGAATTAAGGCAAGAGGGTGGGCTTTGAGCTCTGAACTGACCAGTCATTGAACCCAGCCTGTTCCTGAGAGAAGGGTATAGGCTTGGGTATGGTAGCCCCCTTCCTCTGGTGGCAATTCCTGGAATGGGGGGGCAGGGAGGTTAACTGTCAGCCCTTGGGAGAATGAGAACTTGGTCCTAACCCTGGTGCCCCCATAGCCCCTCAGCCCCTGCGTGGGTACCTTGCACTTTCAATGCTGATGTCACGATGCTATCTTAATATGATGTAACATTGACAGGCTTGGTCCCGTCTCTTTCCTACCATCATTCTTAATGACATCATAGACTTGCACAATTTTAAACACCATTTATAAGAGTCCACACTTACATCCTTAGTTTAGGCCTCTCTCATGTGCTTCAGACTCACATACCACTCTTTACTTATCATCTTCACCTAACATTTCCAAAAGCAACTTCTGAATTGTTTGGGTTTTTTTTATTTTTGGCCATGGCCAAAGTCAGTGAAAGCTTGGAGTCCTAACCACTGGACTACCAGGTAATTCCCCAACCTCTAAATTCTTACCCTCCCTGCTGTCGGCTCCCCCCACCCTTCCTATCTCACTTAACAGCACCTCCACTCTTCCGAGCTGCTCAAGCCAAAAGCCTTGGATCACTGTTTTCCTCTGAGCCCTCAATTCAATCCATTCTTCAAAATACATCCTCCAGCATCTGCCCATTTCACTCAAGGTAAGTGCTCACAGAGGCCTGGTCTCCTGCTCTTGCCCCTGTCAACTTAGTTCGTACCCCTGCCATCCCACCCTATTCCATCCAGACAGGAATGGGGTGGATGGAACCCCACCCCCGGACATCTGCCTAGCTCACTCCTTCATCCCCTTCAAGTCTTACATCCACCTGCTCAGCAAGGCTTCCCTGAGCACATTATTTAAAGTACACTCTCCATTCTCATCCCAGTTAACAGTTAATGCCCATCACCTTTTAACATATAATTATTTATTTCCTGCCAATCCTCCCTATCCCCTGCACCCCAACTACACTGTAAACTTCATGAAGGCAGGGACTTTCCTGTTTGTTCACCATGGTCTCCTGGGGGGCTAGAACAGAGCCTGATACACAGGGCCATTCGGGAAGTGTTTGTTGACTGACTGATTGACTGAAGCAGGGGAGAGGGTTCTGCCTGGTTCCAAATGCATGATACTATGCACACACCACACTGTAGGTCTCCTACACAATACAACTCCAAGACAGACATGATGCCATTGAGAGGCCAAAAGCAAATCTTGGCCTTGCACGAAGTGACATGACATAGTGAGCCAGGGTCTACATGTCAAAAGTGATTCCAGCTGGGCTATATTTGCTGAGCCAAAAGAATTTCTCAGGGTGCTTCAGAGGTGAAAACCTGGCCCTCAGGGCCCCTGTGACTGGAAAGAGAAGGTATCAGGGCTTCTGGAGTCCTCTGTGCGTGAGGCAGGTGCAGACTCTGATGTGTTCGGTGACCTGCAGGGCTTTCTATGGCCATCCACAGAAATGGACGGTTCATTGCTGACATGGGGAAACCTGAGCTGTACACTCCCACAACACTCCTCAAGCCCTTTCTTTCAAACAGGCCGGGCCTGCCTGTCTGCTCAGACTTTGACCCACTGTCCATATTCTGATGTCATTCAGAATTTGTTGTCAAAGGAAATCTGAGGACAATGGGTAGGGCCACGTTACTTTAATCAGACCAACATGTAAGTGGGTCATCTTTATTTTTAAAAGAACCAGAGCCAGCACGGGGTAGGGGGAAAGGCTCTGGTTTTAGGATTAGACGTCTGAGGCCAAGTTTATATTCTTATCAACAGTGTAGGAGGGTTTCCTATTCTCCACAACCTCTCTAGCATGTACTATCTCTAAATTTTTTTAACGATGGCCATTCTAACTGATGGGAGGTGGGACCTCATTGTAGTTTTGATTTGCATTTCTCTAATAATTAGTGATGCTGAGCATCTTTTAATGTGCCTGTTAATCATCTATATGTCTTTTTCAGAGAAATGTCTATGTAAGTGTGATGCCCCTTACCCTACTCCAGTACTTTTGCCTGGAAAATCCCATGGACGGAGGAGCCTGGTAGGCTGCAGTCCATGGGGTCACTAAGAGTCGGACACAACTGAGTGACTTCCCTTTCACTTTTCACTTTCATGCATTGGAGAAGGAAATGGCAACCAACTCCAGTGTTCTTGCCTGGAGAATCCCAGGGACGGGGGAGCCTGGTGGGCTTCCATCTATGGGGTCGCACAGAGTCGGACACGACTGAAGTGACTTAGCAGCAGCAGCATATGAACTATTTATAGTTTGGATATTAACCCCTTGTCAATGGCTTCATTGAAAATATTTTCTCCCATTCCATAGGTTACCTCTTTGTTTTGTTGGTGATTTCCTTTGCTGTGCAAAAGCTTTTAAGCTTCATTAGGTCCTATTTGTTTCTTTTTGCTTGTATTTCTTTTGTCTTAGATAACTGATCTAAGAAAACATTGGTATGATTTATGTCAGAGAATATTTTGCTTAAGTTCTCTTCTAGGAGTTTTATGGTATCATGTCTAATATTTACATCTTTAAACTATTTAGTCCATGGTGTGACGGAGGTTCTAGCATTACTGATTTCATATAGGCTGGACCTTGGCGACTTTTTAAAATGGGATCTGCCCGCCTCTCGATGGGGTCTGAGGTCTCCCTTTTACTGCAGTCTGCGCCACTCCCTGTTGTATTTCACCAGAGTCACTCCTCCGTGTTACCCGCCTGGACTTGAAGGCAGCTGAACTTTCCTTCCAGTGATAAAACTCCAGTGATTCTAAGAAATATAATTAGTCATACCCAACGGGTGAAGACTCTGATGCTGAGAGGGATTGGTGGCAGGAGGAGAAGGGGGCGACAGAGGGTGAGATGGCTGGTTGGCATCACCGACTTGATGGATGTGAGTTTGAGTGAACTCCGGGAGTTGGTGATGGACAGGGAGGCCTGGCGTGCTGCAGTTCATGGGGTCATGAAAGTCGGACACGACTGAGCGACTGGACTGAACTGAACTGAACTGAATGGGTGATGACTGTGTGGGGAAAGTTCTTAAAGAGATGGGAATACCAGACCACCTTACCTGCCTCTTGAGAAATCTGTATGCAGGTCAGGAAGCAATAGTTAGAACTGGACATGGAACAACAGGCTGGTTCCAAATAGGAAAAGGAGTACATCGAGGCTGTATATTGTCACCCTGCTTATTTAACTTATATGCAGAGTACATCATGAGAAACACTGGGCTGGAAGAAGCACAAGCTGGAATCAAGATTGCCGGGAGAAATATCAATAACCTCAGATATGCAGATGACACCACTCTTATGGCAGAGAGCAAAGAGGAACTAAAGAACCTCTTGATGAAAGTGAAAGAGGAGAGTGAAAAAGCGGGCTTAAAACTCAATATTCAGAAACTAAGATCATGGCATCTGGTCCTACACTTCATGGCAAATAGATGGGGAAACAATGGAAAGTGACAGACTTTATTTTCCTGGGCTCCAAAACCACTGCAGATGGTGACTGCAACCTTGAAATTAAAAGACACTTGCTCCTTGGAAGAAAAGCTATGACAAACCTAGACAGCATACTAAAAAGCAGAGACATTACTTTGCCGTGTAATAGACACGGCAAACTATAGAGAAAGCTATGGTTTATCCAGTGGTCAGGTATGGATGTGAGAGCTGGACCATAAAGAAAGCTGAGCACTGAAGAACTGACACTTTTGAACTGTGGTGTTGGAGAAGACTCTTGAGAGTCCCCTGGACTGCAAAGAGATCAAATCAGTCCATCCTAAAGGAGATCAACCCTGAATATTCATTGGAAGGACTAGTGCTGAAGGTGTAGCTCCTGTACTTTGGTCACCTCATGCGAAGAGCCGACTCATTGGAAAAGACCCTGATGCTGGGAAAGATTGAAGGCAGGAGGAGAGGAAGACAGAGGACAAGATGGTTGGATGGGATCACTGATTCAATAGATAGGAGTTTGAACAAACTCTGGGAGATGGTGAAGGACAGGGAGCCCTGGCATGCTGCAGTCCATGGGGTCGCAAAGAGTCAGAGTCAACTGAGCGACTGAATAGCAACAACTGGTGATACTAGGGGAGGGAGCAATAATTTTTAAATTCTAGAATGAAGAAACAAAATTTATATATTGATCATAAAATCTCATTCTGTTATGCTTTATGCTACATTAATTTCATTGCAATTCATTCCTCAAAGATCAGACATTATTACCCTTTAGCACAAGCTGGAATCAAGATTGCCAGGAAAAATATCAATAACCTCAGATATGCAGACGACACCACCCTTATGGCAGAAAGTGAAGAACTAAAAAGCCTCTTGATGAAAGTGAAAGAGGAGAGTGAAAAAGTTGGCTTAAAGCTCAACATTCAGAAAACTTAAATCAGGGCATCCGGTCCCATCACTTCATGGGAAATAGATGGAGAAACAGTGGAAACAGTGTCAGACTTTATTTTTCTGGGCTCCAAAATCACTGCAGATGGTGATTGCAGCCATGAAATTAAAAGACGCATACTTCTTGGAAGGAAAGTTATGACCAACCTAGAGAGCATATTCAAAAGCAGAGACATTACTTTGCCAACAAAGGTCCGTCTAGTCAAGGCTATGGTTTTTCCAGTGGTCATGTATGGATGTGAGAGTTGGACTGTAAAGAAAGCTGAGCACCAAAGAATTGATGCTTTTGAACTGTGGTGTTGGAGAAGAATCCTGAGAGTCCCTTGGACTGCAAGGAGGTCCAACCAGTCCATGCTAAAGGAGGTCAGTCCTGGGTGTTCATTGGAAGGACTGATGTTGAAGCTGAAACTCCAATAATTTGGCCACCTGATGCAGAGAGCTGACTCATTAGAAAAGACCCTGATGCTGGGAAAGATTGAGGGCAGGAGGAGAAGGGGATGACAGAGGATGAGATGGCTGGATGGCATCATCAACTCAATGGACACGGGTTTGGTTGGACTCCTGGAGTTGGTGATGGACAGGGAGGCCTGGCGTGCTGTGGTTCATGGGGTTGCAAAGAGTCGGACACGACTGAATGACTGAACTGAACTGAAGTGACTGAAAGGTCTCTAAACATAAGCGAGTGTATTTCCACCATGTAGAGGAAATCGAAGGAAATTTCTCCAATAAGGGACCATAGCTGATGGAGAGATGCCCCTTCCCTCAACACACATATAGAAGCACTAGAGTCTAAGCATGAAGGAAAATGAATTTCAAGGGAAAAATGTATAACTCTTGGGGTGTCAGAGATAGAGAAATAAAAGCCAGAGCCACATGCATGAGCTGGTATGGAGGTAGCCCAGGGAAGCTCTCTACCCAGACATGGATTTAGGAAGAGACATGGTCTGGAAAAGCAAAAGATGCAAAGCCAGGATGTTAAATGGAGCCTTCTAGGTAAGTCTCAAAGAGGACTCCTGTTCAAACGAT
The DNA here is from genome assembly GCF_002263795.3 of Bos taurus. NCBI lineage: Eukaryota > Metazoa > Chordata > Mammalia > Artiodactyla > Bovidae > Bos > Bos taurus. Next base: position 10,893,339 of record NC_037337.1, on the reverse strand, counting down.
TAAGGCATTGCAAGGAGAAATAGAAGCCATTTAAAAAAAAAAAGAACAGTATGTTTGAAACAGGCATGTTTGAAAAAGAACAGAGCTTTGCTTGCCTTAAACAACCTCCTCTGCAACAAGAATACTCCAGCTCTCACACTCCTCTGAGCCAGTGCATGAAGGGATGGGTCAGATCTTATAGCCAGTAAAGTGCATTTTGATCCTTCAGATCTTAAGATTTCAGATCCTAAGATACTTACCAGAACATCTAACATTTATTGATGACCTGACTCACGGCAGGCGCTGGTGGTCTCTGTGCTCGAAATCTTTCATGACTACCTGGACTTGGGAAGTCACATGATCAGGCTTCTCTGGGGGTCCCTAGTACCAGCCAGATACCCACACTGTGCTGCCAGGACTGGGCCATGAGAATCTGCCCCATTGTGAGAAAGACTGACTGCACTCTCTGCTCCCAGCCCAGTGTGCTGGTGGCAAAGCCCAAATAGAAACATTATTTTTTTATTTAATGGGAGAAGTTGTTTTTCAAGATTCTTAGTATCAAAAGCTATTTTGTTGGTGGCAGGGGAAGGGATTTCAGGAAGCATTCTTGGTATAACTGCACCACTTGAGTCTGTTGGTGCTGTCCCGTCAAGATCGTCTAAGACATTTGGGCTAAGAAGAGGCTTGGCAGGAACCAAGGCATGTATAATGGGAAAAACAGAATATTTTCTTTCATGAAAGATAAAATTTCATCACATATTCTCCAAATCAGATTTCCTGACACATGTGCTTTAATCATATTCCAGCTCTTTTTTAATTTTTTTAAAGAGGCGATGCTTGGGATAGGGTTTAAAGATGAGGGAGGTCTACCTCCTCGTTCTAGTCTTAGCAAAGACGAGTCCCCTGAGAACCAACAACTTTGGTACTTAAAACCTTGACAAGACCATTATCCCTCACAAGGTATAATACCTTTAACAGGACAATCATGGCAGTTCACCTCTCCAAGGGTTTTTACTTTGTGATTTCCAGGCAGTCCCTGGATTCCTCCTTTTTCCTGGAGAAAAGGAAGTGGGAAAGGGTGGGCCCTACAACTCGGAAAACCCAGAGTCTTCTGGGGATGCCTTGCACAGGTATCCAGGAATCCAGGATGAAGTTGTTTTGTTCATTGCAACTGCCTCTGTGACCAATGCCAACTGTCCCAGTCCACAGAACCTGTGTGGGGAAGGCTAGGGGCAGGAAGGGATGGTCAGAGGGTGGAAGTCTGTTTCTTTGGCTGGCCCAAGGCTTTTTTTTTTTCAAGCAGGGCATAGAGCTGTCTTATTTTTCAGTCTTTCAATTTTCTGATGTCTACAAGTTACGTATATTATCATATATTTGTTTCTGAAGGCGATGTTGTTTTTCTGACCCAGTTAAGAAAACTGGACTTCAAATCACTCATTCCAGCCTTTGACATGTGGAAAACACATCATCGCCATCTTTTATGAAGCTGATGAGTGCTAACTCTGTTCCCCAAACCCAGAACTTGGTCCCCACTCCATTCTCTCATTCAGTTCCTCCTCGTCCCATTACTGTTTGAAATGATATCTAGGCCTTGTGAAATGCATTCCTCTCACCAATTCACAAAGCATTAATATACAAGTTTCCCTGGGCCATTTTCAAAGGAAAAACTTTTAAAATAGTCTTTCTGCAGAAGTCACCAAAAAAGATAGAAAACAGGAAATTAAATGAGTTACCAAGGAAGCCTGCATGTGAATCTAATCTTGTCCTTGCAACTAATGAAGATTACATGCCCTGAATATAAAACAACATTATTAAAACAATAAAGTAACAGGGAACAGTCATGTTTTTGCCTGTAATTGATTTAGTCTCCAGACTCAGATTGTAAATATTATTTTTTTCTCTCTCAACACATGGGGGAAAATGTCTTCTTTTCTCTTATAAAAAGAAATTAGGAATTTGTATTTTGTTTCTATCATAGGAACAAGCTTTAAAAATTTTGTTATGACCTTACTGAATAGATTCTAAGTGCCTTTGATTTTTAGGGAAAAAATGCACAAACTAGCAAAATCAAATAGAAATCTGTTTTGACCAAATTTATATTGACCCAAATGCTGGTGTTTGATCCACACACGCTGTGCTTTTCAAAGCTACAGGACCTGCCTCCCTGCCACACATATGCATTAATAATAAATCCCAATCCCAACATAGTTCTCAACTGGAGAAGCTTTGATTTATGGCAAATATAAGCTCCCCAGATAAATAGGAAATGATTAAAATCAGCATCTCAGGGAAAGATAACTGATAAACTCTGAGACCGCCTACTCCCAAGTGCGATTTCAGGGGTTTCCGAGAACACTGCAGGTACCACCATAGGGTCAGGTATCTCTGTCTCCAGAAGCCCACAGCAGCCCCCGTGACGCCTTTCTGAGCAGACCCATTTATTACTTTCTATTTACAGGCTGAAGGGAGCCCAGAACCTCCCTGCAGCCAGAAGGCACGTCCCTGCCTCATGGTCAAGGGCTTCAGGAGCACAGAGCTGGGGTGGGGGTGGCTGGGGGTGGGTGGAGGCTTGCTTTCACTTGAGACACACAGCAGGGAGGCTCCCTGAACCCAGCGTCCTTTGTTCCTAAAGCTCCCCTTGTAAGGAGATAAATCAGTGCTGCCCTGAATGGCCCGCAGAATCTAAGACAACTGGTTTTATTAGCGGGTTTTCAGAAAGAGCAGTTAACTTGGTTGTGCCAACTCTCCTCACTAGATCTTGATTACAATTGTTTGTTGGGGTCCACACAGTTTAGGATTCTTTCCAGTAAGGAGATGTTATTTTAATGCAAGACTTAAAAACTAAAGTAACTGAGACTGACTGTGCCTACCGGTTGGAAGGAGAAATGAGCAGAGCTTCCCTAAGTCATTAAGCTAGCTCACGTAGTAGTGTGCTATTATCAATTTTAAAAAATCATATTTTAGGACAATTATTTTTTGACCTGTAAAGATGTTCACCCCATATTGCTGAGTACAAAGTACAGTAGCAAGTACAGTATGATCCACATTTTATAAAAAGCAAATTGCTTACATTCTGGACTTCCCTGGTGGTCCAGTGGTTAAGAATCCACTTGCCAATGCAGGGGAGAGGATTGATCCCTGGTCTGGGAAGATTCCATGTGTCGAGGGACAACTGCACCCGTGCACCACAGCTACTGAGCCTGTGCTCTAGAGCCCGTGCTTGGCAACCAGAGAAACACGGCAGCAAGAGAATTCCATGCGCTGCGACTAGAGAGTAGCTTCTGCTCACTGCAACTAGAGAAAGCACAGCAACGAAGACACAGTGTAGCCAAAAATAAAATAAATATTTTTTTAAAAAAGCAAATTACTTACATTCTGCAGCTCAGACCTCTTAACACCTGCCAGTTTCCAAGCTCTTTGGCTTCCATCTGACTCTTCCTACCTCTCCCAGTTCAGAGTACCTTCACCTCATCTGGGGAGGAAGGCCAAGAGACACAACTTTTTGTTACTGAGGACTATTCTTCCAGACTTTTCATTAATGGTGAAAAAGCACAATTCTCCAACTATCAAACAAAACATAAATCCCATACGTACAGATGGCAAACTCATGCCAAAGTTTTATTAATTCATTAATGAAGAAACCAGCAGTAAGAAGAGAGCCGGTTTGGAGAAACTTTGAGAAACAGGGATTATAGAGTTAGTGGGGAAAGGAGTACTGAAGTAAGATTCAGTTTAGCTAAATAGATGCTAAACAAGTTAATGGTCTGTAGACAAATGTGCGGGTAACTTTTCTACCAGAGGGCCCCCCAATATATCATGAACCTTATTATTTTTCTAAAAGTTAATCTCTTAATATACCAGGGTTGTAAAACGTTTGAGCCACAACCAAAGGGTCATTCCCTGGGTAAGTCAGATGACTCTCCACAGACTTTTTAGAAAGGTCACAAAGCCATTATTTTTGCCTTATTTTCAAGTTTTAGATAGCTTTTCTTCCACAATGACATAAGTTTTATGTCCTAGGTGCTTTGGAGTTTATACTTTGGAACTGTCAAAGCTAAAGATATAGTTCTTGATCTCAGCTTTCCTCCCATAAAGAGCTTTCCACCCTAGAACGAGGAAAGAACAATCTTAAACCAGTATAGGGTAAGCTAAAAACCAGACCCAAAGTCTCAGGGTGAGCCTCCTCTGGAACAGGAGCTGTTAGTGGATTGACAGGCACAGTGAATACCTCACTCAGTTCCAGACAATGACACCCAGTCCTTCACCCTCTTGGAAGGAGACAGGAAGAAAATTCTCTGCTTTATTTGGCCAGTTCAAAGGAAAGACCTTAGCAAATGTCTTTGCCAGTAAATGGGAATCACCCTACAGTGAAGCTCAGTAAATGGGATCACCCTTCAGTACAGCTCCTCAGTAAATGGGATCACCCTACAGTACAGCTCAGTAATGGGGATTACCCTACTGTACAGTCCCTCAGTAAATGGGGCTCATCCTACAGTGAAGCTCAGTAAATGGGGATCACCTACAGTACAGTTCAGTAAAGCTGGACCTACATATTCAGAGCTCATGAGCAGCCTGCTAGCCCCATATGTTAATCATGAGCAGTCAGTCGAAGAAAACCAGACATCTGAAGAAAATTTCTAATTTGGAAGATAGAGATGTAAACAAAGAAAAAGCAACTTCGAGGATATAAGGAGAAGCATATTAAAAAAAAAAAAAAACAATTATGAGTAACATATTGGAGAGCTAAGAGAAGACACGGCATCCATGAAATAAGAACAGGACATCATATACTCATCCCTCCCTCACGTACGAAGGAGCACTAAGCGGGTAAAGGGCTCCTGATATTAAAAACGTGATCGCAGAATGAACAAGGGATGGAAGGTTGAATCATTTCCCTTAAAAAGTAAAGCAAAAATACAGAGAAATAGAAGAAAAGCAGGATTATGCTAAGAAGTTCAAAAGCCAAATAACAGAAATTCCAGAAAGAGAAAATGGAGAGAAGAAATTACAAATGAAATGACTTTAAAATGTTTCCCAGAGTGAAGATGGGAGAGAGAGGTGAATGTACAGAGTCATGGGTTACTGAACAGTTTTATGAGAGGAAACCACTGTGGGAATTGACGCCAGGGCAGGAGAGCCTGCATTATAATTGACAAATTGCTGGGAGCTCAGAGTGGACAAGTCTGAGAGTTAAAAACTCCAGGGGGACCCAGTTATAGGGTGGCCTTCACAATTCTGTGAAATTTACCACCAGGAGCTTGACCAGATTCTCACACTGAATATCAGAGATGAACCTCCTTGTACTTCGATCAGGGGGAGAAAGGAAAAAAAAAATTTTTTTTAATACAACAGAGCACTAATTAACCAGAGTCTCACCTCATGGGGATATTATCAGAGCCTAACTTCCTGGAGAAAGGGAAATACCCAATTCTAGCCCACTCTAGCCATTGTCTCTCATCTAAGGGAGGAGAAAAATTTCCCTGAGTTGCACTTAAAGCTCCCATAGGCTCACTAAAAGACTAAGACCTAATCCTAGGACTACAGAATGCTTCCCCTTGTCCCATACCTTCTTGCTGCTGCTGCTGCTAAGTCGCTTTAGTCGTGTCAGACTCTGTGCGACCCCATAGATGGCAGCCCACCAGGCTTCCCCGTCCCTGGGATTCTCCAGGCAAGAACACTGGAGTGGGCTGCCATTTCCTTCTCCAACGCATGAAAGTGAAAAGTGAAAGCGAAGTTGCTCAGTCGTGTCCAACTCTTCTCGACCCCATGGACTGCAGCCTACCAGGCTCCTCTGCCCATGGGATTTTCCAGGCAAGAGTACTGGAGTGGGGTGCCATTGCCTTCTCCTCCCATATCTCCTTACTACAATACTAAAGTCCTGTTTATAGCAGTTGGTTTTACCTTGTACATTATGTCCAGCTATCAAAAAGAAAATTTACAAGGCATATTGAAAGACAAAAACCACAGAGCAAGCATCAAAACCAGACACAGCAATGATGTTGGAATTATCAGACCAGGAATTTAAAACAACTATGATTAATATGCTAAGGTCTCCAATGGATGAAGTAGACAGCACACAAGAACAGATGGAGAATACAAGTAGAGAGATGCAAATCCTAAGAACGAACCAAAAAGAAATGTTAGAGATCAAAAACATTGAAACAAAAATGAAGAATGCTTTTGACAGGTCTATTAGTAGATTAACAGATGACATGGCTAAGGAAAGAATCTCTGAGTTGAGGATATCTCAAAAGAAACCTTCCAAACTGAAAAGCAAAGAGAACAACATTTTGCAGTTTTGGACAACTACAAAAAGTATAATATACACATAATGGAAATAGCAGAAGGAGATGAAAGGGCGAAAGGAAGAGAAGAAGTAGTTGATATAATAATGATTGAGAATCTCACCAGTTAATGTCAGACACCAAACTACTGACTGAGGAAGCTCAAAAAACACCAAGTAGCATAAATGAATTAAAATACACTGAGGTATATGATTTGCAAACTACAGAAAATTAAAAATAAAGAAAAAAATCCTGAAAGACGCTAGAGCAGAAAAATATCACGTCTATGGAAAAACAAAGAAAAGAGTTACATCTAACTTCTCAGAAACCATGTAAATAAGAGAGTGATGTGAAATATTTAAATTATTGAAAGCAAAAAAAATAAAGTAAAATAAACCCCACCTATCTAGAATTCTATACCAGAGAAATTATCCTTCAAAAATGAAGGAGAAATAAAGATTTACTTAGACAAAAAAAAATTGAGGGACTAAGTTGCCAGTATACATGTCTTGCAAGAAATATAAAAGAAATTCTTTAGAGAGAAGGAAAATGATATAAATAAGAAGCTCAGATCTACATAAAGAAAAGAAGAGCTATGAAGAAGGAATAAGTGAAGGTAAAATAAAAACATATTTTCTTATTTTTAATTGATCTAACAGGAAACAGTTTGTTCAAAATAACAATAGCAATAATGTATTCAATTATGTATGCTTATATATATCTTATGTGCACATATATAATGTATATATAAATGAAATGAATGACAGCAATGCAAGGGAAAGGAGAAAGGAATCAGAATTATTTTGTTATTAAAAGGTTTTTACACTATGTATGGTGGCTCAGACGGTAAAGCGTCTGCCTGCAATGCGGGAGACCCAGGTTCAATTCCTGGGTCGGGAAGATCCCCTGGAGAAGGCAATGGCACCCCACTCCAGCACTCTTGCCTGGAAAATCCCATGGACGGAAGAGCCTAATAGGCTGCAGTCCATGGGGTCGCAAAGAGTCGGACACGACTGAGTGACTTCACTACTATCACTATGAGGCAGCATAGGGTTTTTTTTAAAGTGGGCTTGGATCAGTTGTGAATGTATATCATAAACAATAAGACCACCACTAAAACAAGTTAGAAAAAAGAAAAAGAATTAGAGCTGATATGTTAAGATAGAAAACATGGAATCATATAAAATGCTCAATTAAGATTACAAAAGGCAGTAAAAAAGTAGAAGACGAAAATAGGGGGAAGAAAACAAGGGCAACAAGTAGAAAACAGTACACATACTGTAGATTTTAATACAACTATATTGATAATCACTATGAGTGTCAACGGTCTAAATGTAACAATGAAAAGACAGGGACTGTCAGAGTGTATGAAAGAACAAGACCCAACTACATGTTGTATACAAGAAACTCACTTAACACATAAAGACACGCACAGTTCAAAAGTAAATGGATAGAGAAATATATACCATGCTAACATTTCAAAACTTCAAGAGGGCAGGAGTAGCTATATTAATTTCAGACAAGGTAGACTTCAAAGCAAGAAAACTTATCAGGGATAAATAAGGGCATTACATAATGATAAAGGGGGCAATTCTCCAAGAAAATATAACAATCTTTAACATGTGTGGGCTGGATGAAGCAAAAGCTGAAATCAAGATTGCCGGGAGAAATATCAATAAACTCAGATATGCAGATGACACCACCCTTATGGCAGAAAGTGAAGAACTAAAGAGCCTCTTGATGAGAATGAAAGAGGAGAGTGAACAAGTTGGCTTAAAGCTCAACATTCAGAAAACTAAGATCATGGCATCCGGTCCCATCACTTTATGGCAAATAGATGGAGAAACAGTGGAAACAGTGTCAGACTTTATTTTTCTGGGCTCCAAAATCACTGCAGATGGTGACTGCAGCCATGAAATTAAAAGACGCTTACTCCTTGAAAGAAAAGCTATGACCAACCTAGACCGCATATTAAAAAGCAGAGACATTGCCAACAAAGGTCCGTCTAGACAAGGCTATGGTTTTTCCAGTGGTCATGTATGGATGTGAGAGTTGGACTATAAAGAAAGCTGAGCACCAAAGAATTGATGTTTTTGAACTGTGGTTGTTGGAGAAGACTCTTGAGTCCCCTGGATGCAAAGAGATCCACCCAGTCCATCCTAAAGGAAATCAGTCCTGAATATTCATTGGAAGGACTGATGTTGAAGCTGAAACTCCAATATTTTGGCCACCTGATGCGAAGAGCAGATTCATTTGAAAAGACCCTAATGCTGGGAAAGATTGAGGGCAGGAGGAGAAGGGGACAACAGAGGATGAGATGGTTGGATGGCATCACTGATCCAAGGGGCATGAGTTTGAGTAAACTCCGGGAGTTGGTGATCAACAGGGAGGCCTGGTGTGCTGCAGTCCATGGGTCGCAAAGAGTCAGACACGACAGAGCGACTGAACTGAACTGAACGTGTGTGTGTTTAACAATAAAGTGTCAAACTACATGGGGCAAACACTGATAGAAATGCAAGGACAGTAGACAAATAGACAAATCCACTATCATAACTGGAGACTTCAACCTCCTCTAGTTGAAATGGACAGATTCACCAGACAGAAATTTAGGAAGGACATATTGAACTCAGCAATACCATCAATCAATTAGATCTAATTTATATCCACAGTCTACTTCATCCAACAATAGCAGAATAGTATTCTTTCAAGTTAACATGAAATATCCATCAAAACTGACTATATTCTGGGCCCTGAAATACACTTTAACAAATTTAAATGAATAGAAATTATATAGTGTCTGCTTCCAGACCACAGTAGAATTAAACTAGATATCAATAACAGGAAGATAATTGGAAAATGCCCAAATGAGTGGAGAGTAAACAACACACTTCCTAATAATGCACAAGTCAAAGAAAACATTTCAATAAAAATTTTAAAATATTTTGAATGAAATGAAAATAAAAAAATACAACTTAAAAAATTTGTGGGAGGCAGTAAAAGTACTGCTTAGAGGGAAATTTATAGCACTGGATATGAGAGTCTCTTGGACAGCAAGGAGATCAATCCAGCCAATCTTAAAGGAAATCATCAATCCTGAATATTCATTGGAAGGGCTGATGCTAAAGCTGAAGTTCCAATACTTTGGCCACCTGATACAAAGAGCTGACCCATTGGGAAAGACCCCGATTCTGGGAAAGACTGAAGGCAGGAGGAGAAGACGGTGACAGAGGATGAGATGGTTGAATGGCATCATCAACACAATGGACATGAGTTTGAGCAAACTCTGGGAGATAGTGAAGGACAGGGATGCCCAGAATGCTGCAGTCCATGGGGTTGCAAAGAGCTGGACAAAATGGACAGAGCAACAACATGTATTAGAAAAGAAGAAATATCTAAAATCAATAATCTGTTTACACTTTAGGAAACTAGAAAATGAAGAGAAAATTAAATCCAAAGTAAGTGGAAAAAAAGAAAAATAATAAGCATTAGAACAGAAATCAATGAAATTGAAAACAGGAGAGAATCAACAAAACCAAAAGCTAGTTCTTTGGACAAAAATAAAAAGCAATAAAATCAGTAAGCTGTAGCCAGACTAACTGAGGAAAAAAAGAGAATGCAAATTACTAGTGTGTGAAATGAAAGAGGGAAGATCATTACACATCCCACCGACACTGAAAGAATAATAATGGAATATTTTAAACTACTCTATGCCCCTAAATTTGATAGCGTAGATGAACTGAATCAATTCCTTGAAAGATACAGTCTACCAAAACTCACACAAGACAAAAGAGACAAACTGAATAAGCCTAAAGAAATTGCATAATAATTAATGACATCTACACCAGAAAACACCAGGCCCCAGAAGGTCCACTGGTGAATTCTCCCAAACATTTAAGGAAGAAATTGTACCAATTCTCTACAACCTCTGTTGGAGGACAGAAACAGGGGAATACTTCCTAATTCAGTCAAAGAGGATGGCATTACCCTAGTAATAAAACCAGACAAACACATTATAAGAAAACTACAGAGCAATATCTCTTACAAACTTAGATGCAAAAGTCCTCAATGAAACATTAACAAATCAAATCGAAAAACAGATAAGGAGAATTATACACCAGAACCAAGTGGGATTTAACCCAGGTATGCAAATCTGGTTTGACTGTCAAAAATCAATTACATCAATAGGCTAAGGAAGAAAAATTATATATCAATAGATGCAAAAAAAGCATTGAACAAAATCCAACACCCACTCACAATAAAAACTCCTCCAAAACTAGGAATACAGGGGAACCTATTCAACAACTCAATTAAAAAGTGGACCAAAAACTTAAACAGACACCCCACCAGTGAAGATATACAAATGGCAAACAGCATATGGAAAAGACGCTCCACATCGTATATCAGCAGAAAAATACAAATTAAGACAGCAATGAAATACGACCGCACACCTATTAGAATAACCTAAAATCTGGAATACTGACAATCAAACACCGGCAACAAATGAGAACTCCCGTTGCCCCACAAGGGATATGGTGCTCCACATCTTTGTGGAACAACGGGAGCTCTCATTCACCGCAAAATTGTATAGTAATTTTGGAGGACAGTTTAGCAGTTTCTTATAAAACTAAACATACTCCTACTACATGATTCAGCAATCACACTCCTTGCAACCATTTGGACTGTAGCCCCGAGCTAGCTCAGCTTCTCTGTCCATGGGATTTCCCAGGCAAGAATACTGGAGTGTGTTGCCATTTCCTCCTCCAGGGGATCTTCCTAACGCAGGGATCAAACCCAGGTCTGCTGCATTGCAGGTGGATTCTCTACTATTTGAGCCACCTGGAAAGTCAAACAAATGTTTATAGAAACTAAATTCTGCCTTATGATCCAGTAATCCCACTGCTGGGCATACACACTGAGGAAACCAGAAGGGAAAGAGACACGTGTACCCCAATGTTCATTGCAGCACTGTTTATAATAGCCAGGACATGGAAGCAACCTAGATGCCCATCAGCAGAGGAATGGATAAGAAAGCTGTGGTACATATACACAATGGAGTATTACTCAGCCATTAAAAAGAATACATTTGAATCAGTTCTAAAGAGGTGGATGAAACTGGAACCTATTATACAGAGTGAAGTAAGCCAGAAAGAAAAACACCAATACAGTATACTAATGCATATATATGGAATTTAGAAAGATGGTAACAATAACCCTGTGTACGCGACAGCAAAAGAGACACTGATGTACAGATCAGTCTTATGGACTCTGTGGGAGAGGGAGAGGGTGGGGAGATTTAGGAGAATGGCATTGAAACATGTATAATATCATGTATGAAACAAGTCGCCAGTCCAGGTTTGATGCACGATACTGGATGCTTGGGGCTGGTGCACTGGGAAGACCCAGAGGGAGGGTATGGGGAGGGAGGAGGGAGAAGGGTTCAGGATGGGGAACACAGGTATACCTGTGGCGGATTCATTTAGATATTTGGCAAAACTAATACAATATTGTAAAGTTTAAAAAGAAAATTAAAAAAAAAGAAACTAAATTCATTCATAACTGCCAAAACTTGGAAGCATCTAAGAAGATGTCCTTCGGTGGGTAAATGGATAAACACACTGTAATATATCCAGACAGTGGAATATTATTCAGCACTAAAAAGAAATGAGTGTTCCTGTCATGAAAAGAGATGGAGGAAATGTAAGTGCATATTAACAAGGGAAAGAAGTCAATCTGAAAGTGCTATATACTCTGTGATTCTAACTATATGACTTCCTGGAAAAGGCAAAACCTTAGAAACAGTAAAAGATCAGTGGTTGCCAGTGGCTGGTGAGGGTGGTGGAGAGGGATAAGCAGAGGGCTTTATTCGTCTCTGTGAGGACCACAGAGGACTTTTAAGACAGTGAGAATACTCTGTACACCACAGTGGTAGATACGTCATTATACATTTGTCCAAATGCATGGAATGTACAACATCAAGAGTAAACCCTAAGATAAACTAGGGACTTTGGTGATTAAAATAAATCAATACTGGTTTACCAATTATAACAAATGTTCTGCTTTGGTGGGGGATGTTGATAATGGGGGAGGCTATGAATGTTTTGAGGGAAGAGGTATATAAGAAATCTCTGCACCTTCCTCTCAATTTTTCTGTGAACCTAAAACTGCTGTAGGAAAAAAACTAAAATACATTCAAACAATAAAAAAGTGGAAATGACCTGTAATCCCCCCTCATGAATAGAATAATTGCTAGTATTTGTGCATTCACACAATTAAAATGGGAATATGCTATGAATGTTTTTTTTTAACTCCTGAACTTGTTTTCTTATTCAACAATGTGTTGTAGCCACAAATAATATGGATCATCATCTTGATTTTTAATGGTTGTATATTATTCTGCATGTGGGGAGTATACCATAATCTGTTTTAACTCTCCACTAATAGATCTATTGCATCCATGGATATATATGTGTGTGAGTGTGTGTATATGTATATACTTGTCTGATTATCAACATATTTTAAATTTCTGGAAATGGAATTAGTAAAAAGAAATGCCCATGTGCCATTTCGATACATAATGCCATATTCCCACTAGAAAGGTTGTGTCATTTATACATCCAACATGTTAATACGAGAGTTCACTTTTCCAATACTAGGTACTAAAAGTCTTTTTGATCTTTGCCAATCTTTTAGGCAAAGAAATGATATCTCATTATTTTTAACTGGCATTTTTTCACTTCCAGAAACGCTGCACAGTTTTCCATGTATACTGGCCATTTTGTGCTGCCTCTTAAAATTTGCTTCCCCGTGTGCCCTGCCATTTTTTGTAGGGATGTCAATCTTTTCTCACTGATTTATCAGAACCCCTTACAGATTGGGAATACTGATTCTTTGATCTGAATAATGCACAATGATCTCACTTAAATATGGTTTTTAGGAAGTTGGTTTATAACTTTATTTGTTCTCTTCCCACTAGATTGCTTCAATCCTGGAATATTCCTATGCAAGTTCTGTAAGATGCCTGTTACCCTGGGCATAATTTCTTTTTGTATATAGCATTGTGTTCTTAATTTTAAGTTTGCTTACATCCTGGGGTGCTCCTCAATGATGAGAAGGAATTTATGGACTTAGACTTGTTGGTGAAAAGAGAACATCTTACAGGTTTAGAACTACCTGGAAAAACATTGTATTCTCTGCCTGTGCTCAAAGCTCTACTCTCTAATCACATCATTAGTCTTCCTGGCATCGCCAGCCTCCATCCTCAGCCACCTTGTTAGTGTAAATTTAATGATCTGAGGAATCCACCAAGAGTAACAGAAATACTTCTACTCCTAGGGAAATTCCAAAACAATTAGAGATTATGTCCCAGGAACTAAGGAGAAAGGCCATTTTTCAAAACATATATATAGAACAATGGTGACGATGATGATATAATTTCTAGCATGACTTATTCCTCCCACTTCAGAAACGAAATGTTCTAACCTAGTAAAACTGCTATCTTTTAAGAGAATGAATTAAGTCTCATGGGGAAGCTGAGGTACAACTGTGGATCTGAGTTTCAGTTCCTCCTTTGGTATAGAAGAGATTCATGGCTTCAGGTAAGAGGCTTCTGCTGGTTGAGCCTCCCTAGCACACACTCTGAAATCTCATCAAACTGTTAATTTCCTTTCCCATGAACACTCCTCGTGTTAACCAGCTCCTGGGCATTTTCCAATGGAAAATGGAGTTGTTGGCTTTCCCTGGCTTCTGTTTATAGTCCAGTGAATTGAAAGATGAATCAAGTAATTACTGTATTCCAGACTGATAGAATACAGGTGGAGGATGGAAAGCAGGAGAATGTCAAGTGGTCCGTTTGGGTCCATGGGGACCCGTGGAGATAAAGAAAACTGAGAAGGAGAAATACACAGAATCAGAACAGCGGAAGACACAACATTGAAATAGGAGCCATCTTCATGAGACTGTGTCACCTCAGAGCCAACGGATGTCAGCAGATGGGATGCACCTGTCCCTGGAGAACTTCACAAAGCAAAGTCAAGTACCAGAGCCCAGAATAGAAACAGGAAAACCAAGTCACACTCCCAGCTACATGTTAGCAAATAAAGTCTCATGTCCCCAAACAGCAGGCGAGGTCAGAGGGGGTGCCTCTAACAACCCCCCTCTCCTCTGCACTTCTGAGAGAAGAGCACTCTTCAGGTAACTATAGAGCCTGCTTCTGTGGTCATTCTTGGAGTGAGTGATTTTCACCACCAACATTCACTCACCTGGGAAAATTAAGTCAGTTTGCTTTGCAATAAACAGCAGCTGAAGTGAGACCAGCACAAGTCTCTGGGGTCTGTTTTGCAAGAGGATAATTTGAACTCAGGTAATGAATTCGCTAGGATTTTGGAGGCTGGGAGGAGGAAACCTGGTAGAGATTTTTTTTTTTCCTAGCTATTGTTCAGGGAGGGACGATAGAGCTCTTGGAACAAAGGACAATCAGGAGATGGGCTGGCTGGCATTCCACGGCCACCTTGTCAGCTAAATTTAACCCTCAGTGTGCAGTGCAAATACTTACTGAGTTTTTGTAAACTGAGGAAGGCAGGTGGCTGAGGACAAGTCTCTACAAGAGGCTAACCTGACATCCAGACCTCCCCCTTCCTCCCCAGTATGTTTCTGTTAATTCTCTACTTGTTTCAGGGAGGAGCATTTTGGAAGGCTCCATAATATAGGTTGTGGCCTCAGTTTCCACTCCCCTCTTGCAGAATTGCTGCTTCTGGGGCTGTGTACAGACATGAAGAGAAAGGTTATTCCAGAAATATTCCATTTCAGCCTCTAAAGGATGACGTTCCAGGGACAGGTTTATGCTTTCTGAGTTGCTGCTCACCAAGACAGAAGCCAAAAGTGACTTAAGGAGAGAAGAAGCTGAACCATAATAAGCAGAAGCCAAAATCAGAGTGAAGGGTGGGGGCAGGCTTCCCACCCAAATTTCTAACTCCTTTCCCTCCAACTGGGTGAGGGCCTTGCCTTTGTTAATATCTTTGTGGCTGAAACAAAGGCTCTTCTTTCCCCACCACTGCTGCATTTCCACTTTCCCCTCCCTGCAGAGATGCGGTACCTCTTACAAACTCCAGCACTGCAACTTAAGTCTCCCAAGAGGGCTCAGAATTACTGTTGGGGGAGATACCTTGTTCCTTGGCTTTTCAAGTTGCTATTTAGTTGCAAAGATCAATGCTGTGGAGATTAGTGGAGCCGGGAGGTGGGCCTTCAGACTCTGTTGCTATTCCTGGGGGTAGGCAGAGGTGCAGTAGCACATTTGAAAACAAGTAATGGAAAGGATGGAAGGAAGGACATCTTGGTACCTTTAAGAGTGTCCTGGGTGGAGGGCCTCAGGCCTCCAGACCAGATCAGCCCCCCTGGAAAGATGGGAAGGAAGCAGCCTGACCCCCATGATTCCCTTCTCCTTTCAATCCCTCCCACTCTCCCCATCCTTGTTCCTTTTTCCAAAAATTATTCCAATGGGGAATTGTATGACCCATGGTTGTTGCTGATTACCCCTCCCAGAAGTATGTGGGGATGATCCTTTCATTAAAAAAGAAGCATTTCTAGCCTTTGCACTTCCAGTTCCATTGGATGATAAGGACATATTTGAGGGCAGTTTATGGTGAATGGGGATATTTAACCATGTTTATTCAACAAATAACTACTGAGTACCTGTTATGTTCTGGCCCCTGATGAGGGTAAGATGGAGGGCTTGTCATGCCCAACATCAATGCCATGGCTGGTTTTATCCTAAATTACTCAAGGGCAGTACTCACCACAGTGGATACTGATTTTCTTTCAAAAGCAACCTTTTCTGTTCTCAATGAGGAAAGCATTAAGTTAGTAAGAACTATTTGACCTTTCCTGGGTCAAATTAAAAGGGTCCCAAACTTAGCTGAGAATGGCTCTATATGAGTCAGGTGCACTTGGCTTCAAATTAAAATTTCTAGATCTCTAACTTGAGCTCCACACACATACCTCCATTTGCCTGTTACTCAGCTCTGTTAGTTTCTCCTACAGGCAACTCCGTTTCCACGTCCAGAGTCAAACACCCTGTCTTCCTGAAAAACTTACTCTCCTCCTCCTGTGACCCCTGTGTCACCAACATCTTCTTCCCCCACTGGTTATCCAAGGGCTCAACCCTTATGACCTGGGCATCATTCCTGAAGATTCTTTTGTGCCCAGTCTATCAAACCAATCACCAAGTGCTAAGTATCCTACCACTTATAGAAGAACAAAGCATTAGTATGTATTTAGATCGGAACTGGCTGAAGGCATACTTTTTAATTTCAAGCACCTTTCAGAGAGAAATTAGACTAAGCAGTCAGGTGCTTTCTGTCTAATATAATACATTGAGTGGTAAATTAATAAATACAGTTACTGAGATCAATTGCAAATTAAATAAATTGACTTTCCCATAACAAACACATTTGTGACTTAAGCAAGTAACTTCTTAAAAGAATGCATTTTCCTCTGAGGTTTTCACAAGACCTTAATAGTTATTCTGAAAGAATAAATAAGACCTTTGTAAATAGTTGTGAATCTTGGTAAAATCCTTTCTCTTGCTTACTGAAAATCTTAACCGTTGATTAAGATTGTTGATTCAAGAGGTAGAACAGTTCAGTTCATTGCTCAGTCATGTCTGACTCTTTGCAATCTCATGATCCGCAGCACGCCAGGCCTTCCTGTCCATCACCAACTACTAGAGTACACCCAAAATCATGTGCATCAAGTCGGTGATGCCATCCAACCATCTCATCCTTTGTCGTCCCTTTCTCCTCCTGCCCCCAATCCCTCCCAGCATCAGACTCTTTTCCAATGAGTCAACTCTTCGACTGAGGTGGCCAAAGTACTGGAGTTTCAGCTTCAGCATCAGTCCTTCCAATGAACACCCAGGACTGATCTCCTTTAGGATGGACTGGTTGGGTCTCCTTGCAGTCCAAGGGATTCTCAAGAGTCTCCTCCAGCACCACAGTTCAAAAGCATCAATTCTTCAGCACTCAACTTTCTTCACAGTCCAACTCTCACATCCATACACGACCACTGGAAAAACCATAGCCTTGACTGGACAGACATTTGTTGGCAAAGTAATATCTATGCTTTTTAATATGCTATCTAGGCTGGTCATATCTTTCCTTCCTAGGCTTAAGAATCTTTTAACTTCATGGCTGCAACCACCATCTGCAGTGATTTTGGAGCCCCCAAAATAAAGTCTGACCCTGTTTCCACTGTTTCTCTATCTATTTTCCATGAGGTGATGGGACCAGATGCCATGATCTTAGTTTGTTGATCTTAGAATGTTGATCTATAAGCTAACTTTTTCACTCTCCTCTTTCACTTTTATCAAGGGGCTTTTTAGTTCCTCTTCACTTTCTGCCATAAGGGTGGTGTCATCTGCATATCTGAGGTGACTGATATTTCTCCTGGCAATCTTGATTCCAGCTTGTGTTTCTTCCAGTCCAGCATTTTTCATGATGTACTCTGCATAGCAGTTAAACAAGCAGGGTGACAATATACAGCCTTGACATACTCCTTTTCCTATTTGGAACCAGTCTGTTGTTCCATGTCCAGTTCTAACCGTTGCTTCCTGACCTGCATATAGGTTTCTCAAGAGGAAGGTCAGGTGGTCTGGTATTCCCATCTCTTTCTGAATTTCCCACAGTTTATTGTGATCCATACAGTCAAAGGCTTTGGCATACTCAATAAAGCAGAAATAGATGTTTTTCTGAAACTCTCTTGCTTTTCCAATGAGCCAGCAGATGCTGGCAATTTGATCTCTGGTTCCTCTGCCTTTTCTAAAACCAGCTTGAGCATTTGGAAGTTCACAGCTCACATATTGCTGAAGCCTGGCTTGGAGAATTTTGAGCATTACTTTACTAGCGTGTGAGATGAGTGCAATTGCGCAGTAGTTTGAGCATTCTTTGAAATTGCCTTTCTTTGGGATTGGAATGAAAACAGACCTTTTTCAGTCCTGTGGCCACTGCTGAGCTTTCCAAATTTTCAGGCATATTGAATGCAGCACTTTCACAGCATCATCTTTCAGGATTTGAAATAGCTCAACTGGAATTCCATCACCTCCACTAGCTTTGTTCGTAGTGATGCTTTCTAAGGCCCACTTGACTTCACATTCCAGGATGTCTGGCTCTAGGTGAGTGATCACACCATCGTGATTATCTTGGTCGTGAAGATCTTTTTTGTACAGTTCTTCTGTGTATTCTTGCCACCTCTTCTTAATATCTTCTGCTTCTGTTAGGTCCATACGATTTCTGTCCTTTATTGAGCCCATCTTTGCATGAAATGTTCCCTTGGTATCTCTAATTTTCTTGAAGAGATCTCTAGTCTTTCCCATTCTGTTGTTTTCCTCTATTTCTTTGCATTGATTGCTGAGGGAGGCTTTCTTATCTCTCCTTGCTATTCTTTGGAATTCTGCATTCAGATGCTTATATCTTTCCTTTTCTCCTTTGCTTTTTGCTTCTCTTCTTTTCGCAGCTATCTGTAAGGCCTCCTCAGACAGCCATTTTACTTTTTTGCATTTCTTTTCCATGGGGATGGTCTTGATCCCTGTCTCCTTACAATGTCACGAACCTCCGTCCATAGTTCATCAGGCACTCTGTCTATCAGATCTAGTCCCTTAAATCTATTTCTCACTTCCACTGTACAATTATAAAGGATTTGATTTAGGACATACCTGAATGATCTAGTGGTTTATCCCTACTTTCTTCAATTTAAGTCTGAATTTGGCAATAAGGAGTTCATGATCTGAGCCACAGTCAGCTCCTGGTCTTATTTTTGCTGACTGTACAGAGCTTCTCCATCTTTGGCTGCAAAGAATATAATCAATCTGATTTTGGTATTGACCATCTGGTGATGTCCATGTGTAGAGACTTCTCTTGTGTCTTTGGAAGAGGGTGTTTGCTATGACCCGGAGAAGGCAATGGCACCCCACTCCAGTACTCTTGCCTGGAAAATCCCATGGACGGAGAGGCCTGGTAGGCTGCAGTCCATGGGGTCGCTAGAGTCGGACATGACTGAGTGACTTCACTTTCACTTTTCACTTTCATGCATTGGAGAAAGAAATGGCAACCCACTCCAGTGTTCTTGCCTGGAGAATCCCAGGTACGGGAAGCCTGGTGGGCTGCCGTCTATGGGGTCGCACAGAGTCGGACACGACTGAAGTGACTTAGCAGCAGCAGCAGCAGCAGCAGCTTGCTATGACCAGTGCGTTCTCTTGGCAAAACTCTATTAGTCTTTGCCCCGCTTCATTCCGTATTCCAAGGCCAAATTTGCCTGTTACTCCAGGTGTTTCTTGACTTCCTACTTTTGCATTCCAGTCCCCTATAATGAAAAGGACATCTTTTTTGGGTGTTAGTTCTAAAAGGTCTTGTAGGTCTTCATAGAACCGTTCAACTTCAGCTTCTTCAGTATTACTGGTTGGGGCGTAGGCCCACTGTGATACTGAATGGTTTGCCTTGTAAATGAACAGAGATCATTCTGTCGTTTTTGAGTTTGCATCCAAGTACTGCATTTCAGACTCTTTTGTTGACCATCATGGCTACTCCATTTCTTCTAAGGGATTCCTGCCCATGGTAGTAGATATAATGGTCATCTGAGTTAAATTCACCCATTCCAGTCCATTTTTGTTCACTGATTCCTAGAATGTTGACGTTCACTCTTGCCATCTCCTGTTTGACCACTTCCAATTTGCCTTGACTCATGGACGTAACATTCCAGGTTCCTGTGCAATATTGCTCTTTACAGCATCGGACCTTGCTTCTTTCACCAGTCACATCCACAACTGGGCATTGTTTTTGCTTTGGCTCCATCCCTTCATTCTTTCTGGAGCTATTTCTCCACTGATCTCCTGTAGCATATTGCACACCTACTGACCTGGGGAGTTCCTCTTTCAGTATCCTATCATTTTGCCTTTTCATACTGTTCATGGGGTTCTCAAGGCAAGAATACTGAAGTGGTTTGCCATTCCCTTCTCCAGTGGACCACATTCTGTCAGATCTCTCCACCATGACCTGTCCGTCTTGGGTGGCCCCACATGGCATGGCTTAGTTTCATTGTGATCAGAGTGGCTCAGGTCAGATCAGATCAGTCGCTCAGTCGTGTCCGACTCTTTGCGACCCCATGAATCGCAGCACGCCAGGTCTCCCTGTCCATCACCAACTCCCGGAGTTCACTGAGACTCATATGCATCAAGTAAGTGATGCCATCCAGCCATCTCATCCTCTGTCGTCCCCTTCTCCTCTTGCCCCCAATCCCTCCCAGCATCAGAATCTTTTTCAATGAGTCAACTTTTCGCATGAGGTGGCCAAAGTACTGGAGTTTCAGCTTTAGCATCATTCCTTCCAAAGAAATCCCAGGGCTGATCTCCTTCAGAATGGACTGGTTGGATCTCCTTATAGTCCAAGGGACTCTCAGGAGTCTTCTCCAACACCATAGTTCAAAAGCATCAATTCTTCAGCGCTCAGCCTTCTTCACAGTCCAACTCTCACATCCATACATGACCACTGGAAAAACCATAGCCTTGACTAGACAGACCTTTGTTGGCAAAGTAATGTCTCTGCTTTTGAATATGCTATCTAGGTTGGTCATAACTTTCCTTCCAAGGAGTAAGCGTCTTTTCATTTCATGGCTGCAGTCACCATCTGCAGTGATTTTGGATCCCAGAAAAATAAAATCTGACACTGTTTCCACTGTTTCCCCATCTATTTCCCAGGAAGTGATGGGACCAGATGCCATGATCTTCGTTTTCTGAATGTTGAGCTTTAAGCCAACTTTTTCACTCTCCACTTTCACTCTCATCAAGAGGCTTTTTAGTTCCTCTTCACTTTCTGCCATAAGGGTGGTGTCATCTGCATATCTGAGGTTATTGATATTTCTCCCGGCAATCTTGATTCCAGCTTGTGTTTCTTCCAGCCCAGCGTTTGTCATGATGTACTCTGCATAGAAGTTAAATAAGCAGGGTGACAATATACAGCCTTGATGTACTCCTTTTCCTATTTGGAACCAGTCTGTTGTTCCACGTCCAGTTCTAACTGTTGCTTCCTGACCTGCATACAAATTTCTCAAGAGGCAGATCAGGTGGTCTGGTATTCCAATCTCTTTCAGAATTTTCCATAGTTTATTGTGATCCACACAGTCAAAGGCTTTGGCATGTACACTTTAATCCTATTTAAGACTTTTGCCCCACATGCATTATTTTTTAATTATGTTCTGTTGTCACTAGAAGGTAAATATGGAATATTCTATTAATTTTTCCTTATTTTGTGGAGAAGGGCAATAAATAGCACAGCACTTACTTTCTTAAAATACATATGTCAACAATATGATTTTTTTTTCTTGTCTGTCTTGTCAGTCTGTTTGGGCTGCTATAACAGAATACCCTAGTCTTGGTGGCTTAAATGACAAACATTTGCTCCTTACAGTTCTGAGAAGTTCAGGATCAAAGTATGGAGATTCAGTGTCTGATGAGAGCCCACTTCCTGGTTCATAGATGGTCACCTTCTCACTATTTCCTCACTTGGTGGCAGTGGGGAGGAAGCTCTCTGGGGTCTCTTATAAGGGCACTGATCCCATGTATGAGGGCCCTACCCTCATGACCCAATCACCTCCCAATGGGCCCCTTCCAAATACCGTCACATTGAAGAATAGCTTTCAATATGTATATATTAGGGGGACACAAACCCTTAGTCTATAGCACTTTTCTTTACAGAACTTTTCAGAAAATATCACAGTGACCCAAGTCTTCAATTTTTAACTGTGGAAAACCACTATACCATTCAGGTATGACCTAAATCAAATCCCTTATGATTACACAGTGGAAGTGAGAAATAGATTTAAGGGACTAGATCTGATAGAGTGCCTGATGAACAATGGACAGAGGTTCATGATATTGTACAGGAGACAGGGATCAAGACCATCCCCATGGAAAAGAAATGCAAAAAAGTAAAATGGCTGTCTGGGGAGGCCTTACAAATAGCTGTGAAAAGAAGAGAAGCGACAAGCAAAGGAGAAAAGGAAAGATATAAACATCTGAATGCAGAGTTCCAAAGAATAGCAAGGAGAGATAAGCCTTCTTCAGCGATCAATGCAAAGAAATAGAGGAAAACAACAGAATGGGAAAGACTAGAGATCTCTTCAAGAAAATTAGAGATACCAAGGGAACATTTCATGCAAAGATGGGCTCAATAAAGGACAGAAATCGTATGGACCTAACAGAAGCAGAAGATATTAAGAAGAGGTGGCAAGAATACACAGAAGAACTGTACAAAAAAGATCTTCACGACCAAGATAATCACGATGGTGTGATCACTCACCTAGAGCCAGACATCCTGGAATGTGAAGTCAAGTGGGCCTTAGAAAGCATCACTACGAACAAAGCTAGTGGAGGTGATGGAATTCCAGTTGAGCTATTTCAAATCCTGAAAGATGATGCTGTGAAAGTGCTGCATTCAATATGCCTGAAAATTTGGAAAGCTCAGCAGTGGCCACAGGATTGGAAAAGGTCCGTTTTCATTCCAATCCCAAAGAAAGGCAATGCCAAAGAATGCTCAAACTACCGCACAATTGCACTCATCTCACATGCTAGTAAAGTAATGCTCAAAATTTTCCAAGCCAGGCTTCAGCAATATGTGAGCTGTGAACTTCCAAATGCTCAAGCTGGTTTTAGAAAAGGCAGAGGAACCAGAGATCAAATTGCCAGCATCTGCTGGCTCATTGGAAAAGCAAGAGAGTTTCAGAAAAACTATTTCTGCTTTATTGAGTATGCCAAAGCCTTTGACTGTATGGATCACAATAAACTGTGGGAAATTCAGAAAGAGATGGGAATACCAGACCACCTGACCTTCCTCTTGAGAAACCTATATGCAGGTCAGGAAGCAACGGTTAGAACTGGACGTGGAACAACAGACTGGTTCCAAATAGGAAAGCGAGTGCATCAAGGCTGTGTATTGTCACCTTGCTTATTTAACTGCTATGCAGAGTACATCATGAGAAATGCTGGGCTGGAAGAAACACAAGCTGGAATCAAGAGTGCCAGGAGAAATATCAGTCACCTCAGATATGCAGATGACACCACCCTTATGGCAGAAAGTGAAGAGGAACTAAAAAGCCTCTTGATAAAAGTGAAAGAGGAGAGTGAAAAAGTTGGCTTAAAACTCAACATTCAGAAAACTAAGATCAGGGCATCTGGTCCCATCATTTCATGGGAAATAGATGGGAAAACAGTGAAAACAGTGTCAGACTATTTTGGGGGGCTCCAAAATCACTGCAGATGGTGATTGCAGACACTTACTCCTTGGAAGGAAAGTTATAACCAACCTAGAGAGCATATTAAGAAGCAGAGACATTACTTTGCCAACAAAAGTCTGTCTAGTCAAGGCTATGGTTTTTCCAGTGGTCATGTATGGATGTGAGAGTTGGACTGTGAAGAAACCTGACTGCTGAAGAATTGATGCTTTTGAACTGTGGTGTTGGAAAAGACTCTTGAGAGTCCCTTGGACTGCAAGGAGATCCAACCAGTCCATCCTAAAGGAGATCAGTCCTGGGTGTTCATTGGAAGGACTGATGCTAAAGCTGAAACTCCAATACTTTGGTCACATGATGCAAAGAAGTGACTCATTGGAAGAGACACTGATGCTGGGAAAGATTGAAGGCAGGAGGAGAAGGGGACGACAGAGGATGAGATGCTGGATGGCATCACTGACTCGATGGACGTGAGTCTGAGTGAACTCCGGGAGTTGGTGATGGATAAGGAGTCCTGGCATGCTGCGATTCATGGGGTGGCAAAGAGTCAGACACGACTGAGCGACTGAACTGAACTGAACTGAATCAATGTTTGTGGGCATCCCTGGTGACTCCGTGGTAAAGAATCCACCTGCCAATGCAGAAGATGTGGGTTTGATCCTGGGGTTGGGAAGATTCCTTGTGGAAGAACAATGGCAGCCCGTCCCAGTACTGTTGCCTGGGTAATCCCATGGACAGAGGAGTGCAGTGGGCTACAGTCCATGGAATTGCAAAAGAATTAGACATGACTTAGCAACTAAACAACAACAACAAATCAATGTTTGAGGCATAATTCTTCATTCCATATTCTTAAAATTCTCTTGTATCCATCCTCTTCCTCACCATCTCTACTGCCATCACCCTAGTTTAGTCCCCATCATGGTTTGCCTGTAATACCAACCAACAATCCCTAATGGATACCGTCTTTCTAGCCGTGATATCTTCCCACTCATTCCCTAGACTGAATGATGTTTCCAAACTGTGCAGATATGCTCTTGTAAATGTTCTGTTAAAACTATTCATGGGCTTCCCTTTGCTCATGGATTAAATAAAAACTCTTTAGAGTGGCTTAATAGATCCTTTATAGAAAATAAATGAAGATCTGTGATATTGTGATTTATAATAAGAAATATATATTCTGTCTTCCCTGTTTCTGGCACAGAGCTCCTAAAACCCCTGGAATCTTCTAAGTGATAAGAGCAATAAAGGTGTCTTGATAGTTGCAACAAACTCCTTTCATTCACATCTGAGTTTATGGTAACGAGGTAACGTTTGGAGAGCAGGAAGGATGGGAACCAAGCCTGTGACTGCAGGTTGGAAGTTTCAGTCCCACCCTTGGTCTCCAAGGGGAGTTAAGAGGCTGAATCAATCTCCAGTGGCCAATGGCCATGATTTGATCAATCATGTCTGGGTAATGAAACCTCCATAAAGACCTCAAAGAACCATTTCTGACAGCTTCTGGTTGGTGAACACATGGAGATTTCACATGTGGGGATTTGGGGACTGGTATGCTGAGAGAGGGTGTGGAAGTTCTGCACTCCTTCTCACTTTATTTGCCTTTGCATCTCCTCCATCTGGTTGTTCTTAGGTCATATTCTCTTATAACAAACTTATAAACCTAAGTAATATCTTTTTCTGAGTTCTGTGAGCCACCCCAACAAACCTAAGACAAGGATCGTGGGAACCTGCAATATTCAGAATATACAGCAGTATTCAGAAGCTGTATTCAGAAGCCCAGGTGGAAACTTACACTTGAGACTGATCTCTGAAGGGGAGAGTCTCATAGGACTGAGCCCTTAGCCTGTGAGATTAATAATACTATCATCGTGTGAACAGTGTCAGAATTGAATTGAGTTTATTACTTGGTGATGTGGGAAAAAACAAACACACAGGATTCCTCCCAGAAATAGTTCTTTCATTCTGCAAAGATTCAAAAAGAATAAAAGAAACCAGTCTAGAGATGTTAAGCAAAAAAGGATTCAGTACAGTCCAGTCATTCAGTTGTGTTCGACTCCTTGCGATCCCATAGACTGAAACACACCAGGCTTCCCTGTCCAACTCCTGGAGCTTGCTCAAATTCATGTCCATTGAGTCAGTTATACCATCCAACCATCTCATCCTCTGTTGTCCCCTTCTCCTGCCTTCAATCTTTCCCAACATCAGAAAAAGATTAGTATAGAAATTAGGTGTTTAATAAAATGTTGGAAGAGCTTTGGGTATACTCAGACCTCCAAGAATGCCATCACAACTGGCCCGCAGGGGAGACGGTACCTTTGCCAAAATTAGGAAGGTAGAGAATCAGAACACACTACACTTCTATGGCTACAGTCCAGGTGTCAGGAAGCTGCTACCACCACCAAAACAACTGGCTAAGCATGAAGCTAGCATCTAGACACTGGAACACTGCTGCAGAAGATTTCCACAACTTCAACAGAAATCAACCAAGAGCATCAGGACTGTACAGCCTCTGTCTCAGTTCTAAATCTTCTAGAATAAATCTTGAGTAATGCATGGAATTGCTGAAAACTAATTTGCATCCAGACCTCTGGTTGCAAGAGAATCTTGGATAGTAGTCTTTAACTGTCCAGAAAGACAAACAGAACAGAAGGTAGGAAAGGGCGCTAAGTGCCCATTGACCACACCCAACACACCTTTCTCTTGCCTTCTGTTTTAACACAATATTCTGGCTTTCTTCATAACTTTGTAGTGCTTCATCTTCTTCCTGTATCTTTTTTTTTTTTTCTTCTGAAGCTGCAATGCCTTTTACTACCTGACATAGGAAGTCACACAACGCTATTTCTACCATATTCTCTCTCTTTAAAAAAAAAAAAATTGTTGGAGGTATAGTTGATTTATAATGTGTTCGTTTCAGGTGTACAGCAAAGTGAATTGGTTATACACATACCTATATGTACTCTTTTTAAAGATTCTTTTCCCATATAGACCATTACGGAGTATTGAGTAGAGTTCCCTCTGCTACACCGTAGGTTCTTATTAGTTATTGACTTTATAGTAGTGTGTCTTTCTCAATCCCAATCTTTCAGTTTATCCCTCTCCTCTCTTATCCATCCCCTGGTAACTGTAAGTTTGTCTTCTATATCTTTGATTCTACTTCTGTTTTGTAAATAAGTTCCCTTTTTGCCATATTTTTTTAAGATTCTACATCTAAGTGATATCATATGATATTCATCTTTCTGTGTCAGACTTACTTCACTCAATATGACAATCTCTAGGCTCATCCATGTTTGCAAATGTCATTTTTTATGGCTGAGTAATATTCCAGCGTATATATGTACCACATCTTTATCCATTCCTATGTTGATGGACATTTAGGTTGAGTCCATGTCCTGGTTGTTATAAATAGTGCTGCAATGAACACTTGGATGCATGTATCTTTATGAATTATGGTTTTCTCTGGGTATATGCCTAGGAGTGGGATTGCTGGGTCATATGGTGGTTCTAGTTTTATTTTTTTAAGAAGCTAAGAAACCACCATACTGTTCTCCATAGTAGCTCTACCAAATAACATTTCCACCAACGGTATAGAAGGGTTCCCTTCTCTCCACACCCTCCCCAGCATTTATTATTTGTTGGGGTGGTTTTTTTTTTTTTTGATGATGACCATTCTGACCACTGTGAGGTGATACTTCATTGTTCTACCCATTTCTTACATATTGCTGTTACTCAGGACTCAGATCTATCCTTTGCTCACTGTATATTCTCTTTCTGGGCAATTTTATGTACTCAGTATGTAACGATTCCAAAATCATCATCTCCAGCTAGCTTTCTTTCACACATGGTACCCACATCTCCAGCTGCCTACTGGATCTCTGCCTAGAAATGTCATAGGCACTTCAAGCTGAACATGTCCAAAATTAAACTGATCCTGTGCCTTCCTCAGACCTCCTCTGTCCCCTGATGTCCCTATCTTAATAAATGGCAAGATAAACTATCTCATTTCCTAAGCAAGAAACCTAGAAGTTATCCTCAACTCCTCCTCTTTACCTTCTAGCCCTTGCCTATCTCTCAACCCTTCTTTTACAATTCTCTCTCTCTCCCTGTGCTCCAGCAGTTCTGGAATCTTTAGCCACTTGGAGCCCTTCCCTCTTCTCATAACATCCTTCTACCTAAAACCTCAATTCTGAGCACCAGCTTAAGTATCACTTTCTCTGAGCTCTTCCTGGCTCTGGACCATACTTCTAGCAGAACCCGCTAGAATTCCCCCAGCAAAGCCTCATCAGCTATTACTGTGATCACTTATCATGGCCTGTCCTTGTCAGGCTATAAGTCCAGTGAGGGCAGGGAAGTCTCCATCTTGCCTGCTGCATCTCAAAGGTCTGCCAGGTGCCCCTAAACGTCATAGTCGTCCAACAATTTTTTGTTGAATGAATGAACACCTGGATGTGGTCCCTCAAAGCACTTTGTATTTACCTATAATTTAACAGATGATACAGGTGTTTATTTTTTAATTGACTACTCAAATTTTGGGCCTCTCAGGTGGCACAAGTGGTAAAGAACCCAGTCTGCCAATGCAAGAGACATGAGTTCAGTCCCTGGGTCGGGAAGATCCCCCGGAGGAGGGTATGGCAACCAATTCCAGTATTCTTGCCTGGAGAATCCCATGGACAGAGGAGCCTGCTGGGCTGTAGTTCATAGGGTCGCAAAGAGTTGGACATGACAGAAGCAACCACACACACACACACACATATGCAGAAATTTTACAGAAAGTTAAATTCATATAATTTTGTAAGGGGGTTAAAATTGGGATTGGAACCCAAGGCTCTTGACTGCCAGGGTTCTTTCTCATGGGTTGTTTAATTGACTGAGCAAGATGTCTCCTCACTCTTAGATTTTCCTTTATTGTTTGAGGTGCCTCTGCCCACAATTCATCATCTTCAGAACCTCCATATTTGAGCCTGGGTGTGCCCCTCATGTTGGTTTGACTTGGCTGGCATTTTGACCACTAGACTTTTGCTTGCTGGATTCTTTTTTTTTTTTTTAACATGCAAATGTTATATTTGGTTGATCTGTAGTTACACACTTCTTGAAAGTTTCAGACCTCAGCTTCTTGATGATCTCATAAAGTTTCCACAGACTCTGTGTCATTCACAACCTAAGTATCTGGAAGGAAACCCAACTTTAAAATGCAGTTCCCAGTGATTTCAGCCTGAAAGGTGATATGTCTGTTTTTCTAACATCTCCAAGTCACTGGAATGTGCATTGGCAATATTTCTAGACCAGATTTCTGGGGAGCCAGCTCACTTGTCCAAGAGACACACTTAAGTTAAAGATACTAAAATCTCAACAAGCCTCTTGGCTATTTCATTGTAACTACAGAGATGGCTGATTTGGAGACTACCATATATATTAGCTGAGACAAATAAGCATATGTCCTGAAAGAAGAGTGTTGTCTGATATTAGAAGCAAAGCTTCCAGGATACCACTGAGAATATCATAAATGCTGTATGTGGTCAAACCATTGGTTGATACAGCTCATTCATTCACTCGACATGCACTCTCTGCCTGGGGACTATGGGCCAGGCTCTGTGCTAAGTCTGTATGAAATATATACAACCTCTGTCCAGTTGGGCAAGCAATTACAGTTCATTGTGGAGGGATTCCACTGGTGGAAGAGTGATCAGGCTTGCCCTGGAAGAGCTGGGGTGGCTTCCTAGGAGAGGGTCCATTTGAATTGGATCTGGAAGATGAGGTAGTCTTAGAAGTGAGCAGCAAGGGAACCTCAAGGAAGTAAGTGTGACAAAGATACAGTGTAGAGAAAGAGCACTTTGTGGTTTCAGGAACTTGGGGAGCCCAGAGCACAGATGCTTTGAGAGGGGCACCAGGAATGCTTCTGTGGGAACACAGAGACTTGGTCTTCCTAGGTTGATCTTCACAACTGTTCTCTCTAATATCCAGGAATTTATCTGACCTCTCCTTGGACCCATTTTAAATTTTCATCTTGAACACCTTATAAGGGTAACAAGGTTCATTTATACTCCACAGGCTGTTAAATATGTACTTCCTTTTATTTGTCCTAAAATACTTACCTAAATGATCATCAGCAGGGTCATTTTTTTCCCTCTTTTTAAAATTAGTGTGTGGGTACTCCTACCTAATCCCCAGGAGTCACACAGGTAAAGAATGGATATGAAAGGCACTGCTGAAATCCTGACTGGGGTAACTATGGCTACCTAAAAGTTCAGATCCACCCTCCTCACCTTCCACATCACAGCCACATGCTGCTTCTTTGTACTGCTTCCCCTGTTTGATGACCTCCCTTGATGGTAATGTTCTTCATTTGTTTTTAAAAGAAAACCAGAAAATCCATTTATTAATGGCACGAGAACGCGATCTGCTGGGTGAGTCACGGTAGTCAGAGCAGGATGTTCTCCCCGAGCAGCTGGGAGGACACTGAGACTGGGCTGCTGAAGGGAAAGGTCTGT
The DNA here is from genome assembly GCF_002263795.3 of Bos taurus. Lineage (NCBI taxonomy): Eukaryota > Metazoa > Chordata > Mammalia > Artiodactyla > Bovidae > Bos > Bos taurus. The sequence continues at coordinate 10,863,326 of NC_037337.1, read as the reverse complement.
CACCAGGTGCGGACAGCCTGCGGCGCCCACCTCCCCAGGAAGGGCTCAGCCAAGCTAGGCTGGCCAAGTCTGAGGCCTGGGCTGGACCCCACCAAGGTGAGACTCGGGAGGGCTGCTTGTTTCTGATACCATATAGTTAAAAGTGTTCCCGGAAAAGTCCTTATAAGTAGAATGCAAGGTGGCTTTGTGAACAATGTCCCTCCTAACTCAGCACCATAGGGAATGCTGTCCTGAAACAAGATTCTATTCAGTTCAGCTGCTCAGTTGTGTCCGACTCTTTGCGACCCCATGAATTGCAGCACCCCAGGCCTCCCTGTCCATCACCAACTCCCAGAGTTCACTCAAATTCATGTCCATCGAGTCGGTGATGCCATCCAGCCATCTCATCCTCTGTCATCCCCTTCTCCTCCTGCCCCCAATCCCTCCCAGCATCAGGGTCTTTTCCAATGAGTCAACTCTTCACATGAGGTGGCCAAAGTACTGGAGTTTCAGCTTTAGCATCATTCCTTCCAAAGAAATCCCAGGACTGATCTCCTTTAGAATGGACTGGTTGGATCTCCTTGCAGTCCAAGGGACTCTCAAGAGTCTTCTCCAACACCACAGTTCAAAAGCATCAATTCTTCGGCCCTCAGCTTTCTTCACAGTCCAATTCTCACATCCATACCTGACCACTGGAAAAACCATAGCCTTGACTAGATGGACCTTTGTTGGCAAAGTAATGTCTCTGCTTTTGAATATGCTCATAACTTTCCTTCCAAGGAGTAAGTATCTTTTAATCTCATGGCTGCAATCACCATCTTCAGTGCTTTAGCCACTGCCATTTGGGAATTATTAAAGGAAGGAACAGATTCCTCATCTCAAACAATCCTTGTTTATTAATAACAAGTAATAAACTGTTATTAATTATAACAGTAATAAACCGCTAGCTCCTTGCATGGGCCTTTTCCTCCTCCTACTGAGAAAACCAGACTTGCAAGGCTCTGCCCTGGGTCCCCTGCTCTTGATTTCTTCTTGCTTCTTGGCTCACCTCCCCTCAGGCTTCTCACCCTCCTTGTGCAATATCATCCACTTGCAAGGCAGGCAGTAGGAGGGGGTGGATAAAGAGCACTGCTGTGAGTCTGAACCCAAGTGGAAAAGAGTGAGGAGGAAGGGTGGATGCAAGCACCTCAGGCCACCAGCAATCTAAGGGAGTTTGACGAGGCTGTGGGGGCATCCTCAAGGCAAAGTGCCATCAGAAGAGTCCTGGCCTCTGAGGAAGAGGCTGCCTTAACAGCCCTGCCATGCACGGTCCCTGACCGGAAGTGCCTGTGGGAAGCACAGCCTCCGCATGGGTGATGGATTTTAGAGGCAGCATCTGGGTCTTGGGCAATGGAGTTCCTTTAACTTGGAGGGCTGCGAGGTTCATGCTCATGGCTGCCACATTTGCGGTCCTCCTCACCTCCTCCCCACCCAGCCAGCTTCTATCACCCTTCAGATCTTAGTTTAAACATCACTTTCCCAGGGAAACCACCCCAAACCTTTGGATTGACCAGGCTTCCCTCCTCTCTGTTCCCACACCACATAACTGTACTGTAAGTTGCTACTCAATTACCTGACTCCCCAGAGGCACTCTGAACTCAGAACTGTGTCTGTATGGTTCCCCACTGAATCTATACTACTTGGCAGCACCTGACACCTGCAAGACAATAAGTGTTTGCTGAATGAATGAATGACTAGTCACTGATATAGCTGAGATAGCTCAAATTATATGATAATCTTGGTTTCAGAGAATATACTTATGAAATGGATCGTTCTAGGTACAAGCGTCACCTTTATGGGGTATTTTCAATGTTCAGGCTGAGCTTTCAGAACAATTTAAGAAACCCCTTGAAGGAAACATTTCAAGCTAGAGCAATCTCCTGGGTCACAACTGTTACTTCCCAGTTCCACCTTGGAATAGAGTCTGGGGCAAGAGAAACAGAGACAGCAGGATTCAGGAGAAGCTTACTTCCTAGAACTGCTTTGATCACTAAAAGGATCTTAAATTTCCCCTCTGGAAACCTATGTTCATACTTCTTGTCCTTCTTGGGCTAGTAAGAGCCCTGTGGGAAAATGTGTTGGCTAGTTCCGATGCCAGCCCAACATGGATTGTATTACGATTGCTATTGTTTCCGGACTACAGGTCAGGTTAAGGGGAGATAGGGGCAGGTGAGGGAAGGGAAGATGCAGGTCAGGACATCAAGACTCCCCAAGATGTTTTGGGGAGAAGCTGTGCCTTAGAAAAGAGCCCAAGGGCTCAGAGAAGACAGTTTCTTAAAAGGACACCAGACCTGCCTGGAAAGTCAGGAGGGATATATAAGCCATGGACACCCATTCACATGATTGTGCATTGGGTGTGAAAATAGGACCCTGAGGCTGCCAGACTCTGAAGTGATTCCTTAGTTCTAATGAATTCTCTTCACTGGGGGAACTGTGGGCAGTTCTGTGGCATGAAGCAGCGCTTCCTGACAAAGAAGTCTGTGGAACCATTTAAGATGTTCTGAACAGTGTCCCTCAAGATGTCTAAAGTGCCTCAGCCAAGTAGGAAAGGGGCCCTAGGGAACATTACATGCTGCTGAGAAGCACGTGGGTTGGCAGAAGTTGCTCTGTTCACAAACCAGTTCAACGTCAGCCCCCTGGAGAGGACCTGCTGGGTCCCTCTCTGCTCCCAGAGCACCCAGAGACAAGAGCCCCTCTGCTTCCTGAAGCTGGATGGCATGCTCAGAAAGAATTCTGGCTTCAGAGAACTCCGAGATCTGGGGTCAACACTTGGTTTCACCAGACCAACATCTGGGACCTTAGGCTATTTCCTTAATGACGACTTTTTCATCTATAAAACAGAGCTATAGCAGTAACCTTCCTCACAGAGTTTGGTGTAAGAATTTCAGATAATGTATGTCAAGTATCTGGCACACAGTAAATGTTCAGTAAATGAAAATTATTTTTATTTGACTTAGTTGAAAGCGGAAAAACAGACCTAGATTTGGATGCTGATTTTGCCACTTACTAAGTGGTGAAGAATCTGCCTTCCAATGCAGGAGATGCAAGAGATGTGGGTTCAGTCTCTGGGTTGGGAAGATTCCCCAGAGGAGGAAATGACAACCCACTCCAGTATTCTTGCCTGGGAAATCCCATGGACAGAAATACCTAGGGGACTATAGTCCATGGCATCGCGAAGAGTCAGACACGACTGAGCGTGTGTGCACACACACACTTGCTACTTACTAGCTGTGTGATTGTTGGCAGGTTACTTAACCTATTTGAGTCTCATTATTTTCCTTACTTGTAAATTAGGAAAATACTACATAACTTTCAGTGGTGTTGTAAGAATTAGAGTTAATTTAAGAAAGGCACTTAATTAGGTGCCTGGCATGTAGTAGTACTCAATAACAGTTATGTTAGGATTATTTGTAGATCAAAGAATGAATAAAAATTCTTGATTTGGTTTGCACAGACGAAGGAGGTATAAGGATTACAAGCCAATTTGAATTGTTCTGTGGGAAACAAATTGTCTTCTAAAACAGGCTGCCTTATTTCCCCAGTTAGACCAGTTCTGAACCTTTGGGTAGCAGAGGCTGGGAACTGGCCCCGGGCCTGGAAGGGTCAAGACCCCAGTCACCCTCTGCTGGGGGCTTCCTTCATCTGTCCATTTTCCAGGAGACATTTTCGCCTCCAGTCTCAGGTCCCCTGAGGAGAGCTGGAGCAATAGGTCACCATTATTTATACTGCCACAGAATTTTCAGACCATGAGACTCCTGCCTCTCCCCAGGCTGGGCTGGCCCATCCCCAAGAAGGAAGGAAGCCAGGAGGTGGAGGAGGTTACAAAATCGGTTTGTATCCATCCTGTTTTTAATTGATTTCACAGTAGGGGAACGAAAATCGGAATCCTTCCTACATAGCCTTTCAACGCGGGAGTCCTCCTCTGGTTAGGAAATCCATCTGGGAAGACCTGGAGTTGGTCTTTGGGAGCTCCGTTTTCGTCCCAGCAGCCTGAAAGCCCTGCTCCACCAGTGCCCGCAGTGAGGGCTGCTTCTGTGGGTCCCCTGTGCGCCACCCTCTTTACACACTGGCCTGGAGAGAGGGGTAGCCCTGCATCCGCCCTCGGCTCCAAAAGGACCCAACTCTTTTCCACTTAGTGTAGCCCCCCTGTCAGCTGAGTGTCCCCCCAGGACTTCATATCCCAAGTATATCCCAGGTATATCCCAGGCTCCGTGGGAGCCCAGGTCCTCTTGGGACTTTTGTGGATTCCTGGAGTCAGGGGGAGATGCAGGGGTGACTGATTTCTTACGAGTATCTTGGGCCTCTCAAATTTTCTGCACCCTGTGACAAGACTGTGGCCCCCCAAATGGTGTGTGAAGAGTTGTCAGGATTTGGTGATTGTAAAGAGTGGCCTCATACTGAGCTACAGAGACATCAATGAACACATCCACATATCAGGCTTCTGTTCTTAGAACATGGTTCAGCCATCCAGCCATGGATGTGGGTACATCTGCATTTATCAAATATTTTTTAATATAAACTCTGCCTTTATGGAAGGAAACTGGGTGACGGAGGAACAAGGAGGTGGGAGACTTTGCATATTTTTTTCACACACACACACACACACACATCCCTCATGCTCTCTCTCTATGCCATTTAAAATGCTCCAGCCCCTCCTTTCTGCAGAGCCAATCTTTCAATCCCTGAAGAAGGAAATGGCAACCCACTCTAGTATTCTTGCCTGGAAAATCCCATGGACAGAGGAGCCTGGCAGTCTACAGTCCATGGGGTCACCAAGAGTTGGATACAACTGAGTGACTAAACCACCAATCTTTCGATAGCTGATCTCAAAAGTCTTTTTTTCCCCAACCATTCACGTCCTCAGCAGTCCCTTCCTGTCTCTGAACCCTGAGAGAATTTCCAGTCAGTCTTGCTAAGGTTGGGACCTAGGCACAAACAATCTCATAGTGTAATAGAGTATAATAACAGAGTGTCCGCTTCCTGAGAGCCACACTGGTCTCTGGTCAGTTCCTTAAAGGAAGAGACTGGCCACGACTTAGTTTCTCTGCATCTCTCACAGCACACAACTGAAAGAACGAATTACAGACACGCAAAACTAGACAACTCTGACGGAAAAGGGCATGGCTAAAAGATGCTCCCTGGAACCTCTGTCAAGTACCTGGTATAAGTTCTTGCTGCTCCCAGAACCAGCTAGAATGATAGAAGTGAGAAAGTACTGTCATTGGACACACTGCCTGTCTCTCTCTGTCATAATGAGAGGAACAGTTGGTTCTTTTCCAGGGGATGTGTTTTGGATGAAGATCCTGATAGGGAACACGTATATGAACAATATATGAACAACATATATTTCAGTAAGTAGTAATCTTTTGCAGATGGAAGGTCTTGCCTCCCAGTTAATGGCTGCTGACTGATCAGGGTGGTGGTTGCTGAAGTCTGGGGTGACTCTAGCAATTTCTTAAAATAAGACAACGTTAAAGTTTGCCTCACTGACTGACTCTTTCTTTCATGAATGATTTCTCTGAAACATACAATGCTGTTTGATAGTATTTACCCACTTTTTTGGGCTCCAAAATCACTGCAGATGGTGACTGCAGCCATAAAATTAAAAGACGCTTACTCCTTGGAAGGAAAGTTATGACCAACCTAGATAGCATATTCAAAAGCAGAGACATTACTTTGCCAACAAAGGTCCATCTAGTCAAGGCTATGGTTTTTCCTGTGGTCAGGTATGGATGTGAGAGTTGGACTGTGAAGAAAGCTGAGCGCTGAAGAATTGATGCTTTTTAACTGTGGTGTTGAAGACTCCTGAGAGTCCCTTGGACTGCAAGGAGATCCAACCAGTCCATTCTGAAGGAGATCAGCCCTGGGATTTCTTTGGAAGGACTGATGCTAAAGCTGAAATTCCAGTACTTTGGCCACCTCATGCGAAGAGTTGACTCATTGGAAAAGACTCTGATGCTGGGAGGGATTGGGGGCAGGAGGAGAAGGGGACGACAGAGGATGAGATGGCTGGATGGCATCACTGACTCGATGGACGTGAGTTTGGGTAAACTCTGGGAGTTGGTGATGGACAGGGAGGCCTGGCATGCTGCAATTCATGGGGTCACAAAGAGTCGGACACGACTGAGCAACTGAACTGAACTGAACCCACAAACGAACTGCTTTCAAAACTGGAGTCAATCCTCTCAAACCCTGAAGTTACTTTATCAGCTAAGTTTATGTCATATTAATATTCTAAATCCTTTGTGTCATTTCAACAATCTTCACAGCATCTTCATCAGGAGAAACTCCATCTCAGGAAACTACTTTCCTTGCAACTCATCTGTTTAATATTTATCATGAAATTGTAGCAATTCAGTCACATCTTCAGATGCAAGTTTGATCCCTGCATCAGGAAGATCCCCTGGAGGAGGGCATGGCAACCCACTCTACTGTTCTTGCTTGGAATCCCAAGGACAGAGAAGCCTGGCACGCTACAGTCCACAGGGTCACAAAGAGTCAGACGTGACTGAAGCGACTTAGCACGTACACAAGATTTTCAGAAATGGTCAATGAGCATTGGCTTCAACTTCAAGCCACCAGTGTATTAGCCCCTAACGAGAGAGTTAGATTGTCCTTTGACGCTTTAAGCCAGGCACTGACTTCTCCACTCCAGCTATGAACATCCTAGATGGCATCTTCTTCCAATAGAAGGCTACTTTGCCTACACTGAAACATCTGTCGTGTAGTGCAGTGATCTTAGCTAGATCCTCTGGAGAACTTGCTGCAGCATTTACATCAGTGTTTGCAGTTTCACTTTGCACTTTGTTGTTATGGTGATGCCTTCTGTCCTTCAGCCTCATGAACCAACCTCTGCTAGCCTCAAACGTTTCTTCTGCTGCTTTCTCACCTCTCTCAGCCTTCATAGAATTGAAGAGAGCTGGTCCCTTAAGCTTTGGCTTAACAGAAAGTTGTGGCTGGTTTGATCTTCCATCCTGACCGTGAAAACTTCCTCCATATCAGCAATAAGGCTGTTTCACTTCCTTATTTTTCATGTGTGTACTGGAGTAGTGATTCTTAATTTCCTTCCGGAATTTCCCCCTTTGTATACACAACATGACCGTTTCGTGCAAGAAGCCTAGCTTTCAGCTTATCATTGCTATTCAACGTGCCTTCCTCCCTAAGCTTAATCTTTCCTAGCTTCTGATTTAAAGTGAGGGATATAATACTCTACCTTTCACCTGAACTGTTAGAAGCTATTATGGATGTTAGTCATATCCAACTCTCTGCGATCCCCCAGGCTCTGCTACCATGGAATTCTCCAGGCAAGAATACTGGAGTGGGTTGCCATTTCCTTCTCAGGGATCTTCCCAACCGAGGGATTGAACCTCGTTCACTTGTGTCTCCTGCATTGGTGAGCAGGTTCTTTACCAACTGAGCCACAGGGAAGCCATTATAGGATTATTAATTGGACTAATTTCAACACTGTTGTGTCTCAAGGAACAGGGAGGCCTCAGGCAAAGGGCTGGTTGATGAAGCAGTCAGAACATACACATATTTATCAATTGAGTTTGCTGTCTTACTTCTCTAAAGAAGATATACAAATGGCCAATAGGCACATGAGAAGATGCTCAACACCAATAATTATTATAGAAATGCAAATCAAAAATACAAGGTACCAGCTCATAGCAGTCAGAGTGGCCATCATTAAAAAGTCTACAAATAATAAAAGCTGGAGAGGGTGTGGAGAAAAGGGAACCCTACATATACCCCTATGTTCACAGCAGCATTATTTACAATAGTGAAGACATAGAAAGAACCTAAATGTCCCTCGACAGATGAATGGATAAAGAAGGTTTGGTCCATATACACAGTGGAATACTTGTTGTTTAGTTGCTGAGTTGTGTCTAACTCTTTGCAACCTCCTGGATTGTAACCCACCAGGCTCCTCTGTCCACAGGATTTCCCAGGCAAGAATACTGGTATGGGTTGCCATTTCCTTCTCCAGGGGGTCTTCCCGATTCAGGGATCAAACCCGCATCTCCTGCACTGGCAGGTGGACTCTTCACCACTGAGCCACCAGGGAAGACCATACAATAGAATACTACTCAGCCATAAAAAAGAATGAAATAATGCCATTTGCAGCAACACAGATACAACTGGAGATGATCACAGTAAGTAAAGTAAGTCAGAAAGAGAAGGACAAATACCATATGATACAACTTACATGTGGAATCTAAAATATCACACAAATGAACTTTATCCATGAGATAGAATCACAGACATAGAGAACAAACTGGTGGTTGCTAAGGAGGAGAGCATTGGAAGAGGGATGGAGTGAGAAGCTGGGGTTGACAGGTGTAAGCTTTTATATATATACAGATATAAGCTTTTATATATATATATATACCGTTATATATACAACAGGTAAGCAACAAGACCCTACACTATAGCATAGAGAACTATTTTCAATATCCTATGACAAACCATAATGGAAAAGAACATGAAAAAAGAATACATATACACGTGTAATTGAATCACTTTGCTGTATAACAGTAATTAACACAACATCGAAAATGAAGTTTACATCAATTAAAACAAAGTATGCTGTCTTCTCTGGGTGTCGTTTGCGGTACTCCAATACAGTTTACAATAGTAACGTCAAAGATCAGTGGTCACAGATCACCAGGACAAATATAATAACAATGAATCAGACGGAAATATTGTGAGAACTCCTAAAATATGATACGGAGACAAATGTTGGAAAAATGGTGCTGGCAGATTGCCCTGGTGCAGGGTTGCCACTAACTTGCAATCTGTAAAAACAAACAAACAAAAAACACACTGTCTTTGAAGCACAATAAAGTGAAGTGTGGTACAGTGAGCCATGTCTGTATAGACTATGTTCATCCCTGTACACACATACTACACATAAAAAACTCTGGGAAAGTTTTCACAAATTAAGCACAGTAAGACAATTTCTGATTTGTCAGCCTCACTCCTCTTCTTCTTTGAGGCCATTATTAAGTAAAAAAAGGCTCACTTGAACACAAGCAATACAGCAACAATTGATCTGATAGCCCAGATGGTTGCTAAGTGACCAATGGGCAGGATATGCTAGACAAAGGGATGATTCACTTCCCAGGCTGGAGGGAGTGGGATGGCACAAAATTTCATCATGCTGCTCAGAATGGCCTGCAATTTAAAACTTATGAACTGCTTCTGGAATTTTCCATTTAATATTTTTGTACTGGTTGATGGTGGATAACAACTGGGAAAGTGGGGACTACTGGTCTCCTCGCTTTTGAAATTGGAACCCATACAGAAGGCCTCCCTGCTGGAGCAGGCCCCACCTCCCCAGCAGGGACTGGAAGGGCTGGGGAGGTCCCAAGTGCCAAAGCCCTAGAGGCTCTTCCAGCTCTTTCCCCTCCCCTGTTTAACGTGAATTGTCATGACCCTCAGCTGGTGCTCCCATCCCAGGAAGCTCAACCCCCAAAGACCCAGGCGCTGCCATGCTTCCTCCTGGGCAGTCATAGCTCCATAAAACTCCAGACACAGAAGACAAAAGGCTTCATACTTATGCTTCTGGCCTCCCAGAAATGCATCTCCCAACAACCAAGACTCTGCAGCACTCTGTTATGCAGCTAAATGCCAGAACCAGCCAGACTCCTCCCCCGCCATCACCTCCCACAGGCCCTTCATCTCTAAATCCTACAACCCGGACGTCTGCTTTGGGAGCCCAAAATAAAGTCCCATTTCTTTTAATGTTCAAACCGCATCTGCCTGGGATTAGCAGAATAGTCAGTTGGCCACGTGGCATCTCCCCCCCCTTTCTGAGAATGCCTGAAAGTTGAGCCTGGGGAGTGTTTGCCTCTCCGTCCACCACTTGTGGTTCCACGACAGCAGTCTGAGCCCCCAGCTCACATCACACCCTCTGTAACTCGCTGCTCCAGCCTGAGCTGGTTCACACATGTGGACTCACTGCAGGCAGGCACGTTGCTCCTCCCCCACCCCAGCCTTGACCCCACACGATGCAACTCCCCAGTCTGTTAACAGGACAAAGGGCAGTGTTCCCTGAATATGAGGGGGCTAAGGTAGTGGATTATTGTGTTCTTCTTGGCCTCACAGGACCAAAAACCCCAACCTCAAGACCATGAATACCTCCTAACAGGCTCCCTCATCCTCAACAAGAATCTTTAGATCAGTACTGAGACTAGGTTCCCCAAGATCCTTTCCTGATAGCAGGAAGCACTGTCCCCTTCTCTTGGCCTACGGCTGGACCATGCTGACCCAGCACAACTGGTCCTGGGAACCTCCATTTGCTTCAAGAGAAGCCCCATCCATGATTCCCCAGGGCCAGATAAGACAGTTGTACTATTCAGCCTTGCATGGTCTGTGTTATACTAAATTAAACACCATTTAAATTAGGGACGGTACACAGATTAATGCCACCCCCCAAAAACATACACATTTTAACCCTCAGAATCTGTGAATACTTCTGGTTACATGGTAAAGGGGAATTAAGGCTTCCAATGGAATTGTTTGTGAACCAGCTGACCTTGAAACAGGGCAATGCTGCCATGCTGGCTTTGACAGTAGAGGAAGGAGCCACAAGCCAAGGACTGTGGGTGGCTTTGGAAGCAGAGAAAAGAGCTTTCCAGCTTCCAGAAAGGAACACAGCCCTGCCAATACCTTGACTTTAGCCACGTGAATCACGTTAGGTTTTGACTTAGAGTACAATAAAAGCATATAAATTTGTGTTGTTTTTAAGCTACTAAGCTTGTGGTAGTTTATTATGGCAGCAACTAGGAAACCAATACATGGAAGACACCAAGAATTCAATCTAAATGCTAACTTCAGGAAAAACTTTCTACCTGTCCACTACTTAGCACCTAAATCTGCAGCTGTTATACTCAGATTTATGATATCGTTCCCATTTGTTTCAAGAACAAGTTGCTTTACTTTGGTGTAAACAGACAGTTTATCTTGGTGATTGCCTTGAAAACAAGAGAATCTCTTTCAAAGTTTCTGACTTTGAAACAAGTGCCTGACTCCAGAAACCCAAATGGCAGTTGTCTTTCACAACAGTCCTCAAATGGCAATTCCCTTACTGAAATAAAACGTATTCTAAGTTCTTCTTCTCTAGGAACCCTGATACATAAACTGTGGGTGTCCCTTCAAGTCATATCTCCCCTCCATTTCAATTGCTATTAGTGAGGTTCAAGGCCGGCTCTATCACTTGCTTGGAAAACTGCAACAGCCTTGCTCTGCCCCCATTCCATTTCTCAACACTACGGCAGAGGGATCGTCCTAGAGTCTGATCATCCTCCCATTGCTAAACACTCCATGGCTCCCCATTGCTCTCAGGAGACAGCACCTGGCCTCCAAGCACACAACTGGCCTCTGCCCATGTTTCTGGCCTAATTTCCAACACATGAAGAACCAACACCAGGGTGGCTCTATCAAGCATGTAGTCACAGAGCGCTGTGTGTCAAGCTATGGAACGGACAGTGCAAAGCAGCTTCCCCCAGTTTGTGGAGTCAAGCTTGTACAACACAGCCATGCCTATGATGGTTTGAACTGTGTCTTCCCCAAACTCATACCTTGAAGCCCGAGCTTCCAGCACCTCAGAATGTGTCCTTAGTTGGAAATAGGGTTTTTGCAGCCATAATCAGTTAAAATGAGGTGATACTGCAGAAGGGTGGGCCCCTGTTCCAACACGACTGGTATTCTTATGAAAAAGGGCAAGTGGACATAAGCACACACACAAGGAGATTCACATGCCACGTGAAGACTGCAGATACATAGCCAGGAGCCGAGGAACCCCCAGAAGCTAGGAGAGAGGTCTGGAGGAAATGTTTCCCTGGCAGCTTCTGAGGGATCGTGGCCGGGTGATACCTTGAGTTTGGAATTCTAACCAATCAAACTGTGAGGCAATAAATTTCTGTTGTTCTAAGCCACGCTGGTAGTGGTATTTTATTACAACAGCCCTGGGAAGCTAACAGAATGGCCCCACTGGTCCTCAGCTTCAGACGTCTCCATCATTTGCCCACAGTGCCCACGGCCGTCTGCATGGAAACGTGAACACATAGAAGGGCTGTGAAGTGGAGGCACTCACATTTTTCAAAGGCTCACGATGTTCATTATAATGAAAACTGAGAGGTCCCTGCCCTTTACTCTCTTATTACTTCTCGACCTCATGGAAACCAGTGGCTAGGAAGAGTTCATTATGGGAGAGTAGTAGTCAGTCTTCCCTCAGTGGGTTGGCTTTATTCTCTTCCTCCCTAGAGATAATGAGGAGTCAGGAACAATTCAGTATTCTCAAAACATCAAATGTTCCAGTGAGATCAAAGCGCGGCTTTCATCTCTGCTTTGCTTGCGGTTCCTACTTCCACACAGTTGACCCCAATCCTCGCTCTCCTGTTGTTGTTTTTCAGTTGCTAGGTCGTGTCTGACGCTTCCCGGCCTCATGGACTGCAGCACGCCAGGCTTCCCTGTCCTTCACTGTCTCCCAGAATTTGCTCAAATTCACGTCTGTGAGTTGGTGATTCTCTCTAACCATCTCATCCTCTGCCTGCGTTCTGTTAATTAAAACCACAATGGACTTGATTTCTCAGCCCCGGTTAATAAGAGGTGAAGCCAGCTTGGTATGTCTGGGCTCCAGGAACTGCCCCAAGTAAGATGTATACATGAGAAAAGACTGAGCCAGAAGAAGAGCAAGCCCAATAAGTCACCACCCCTTCCTGGCAGGATGTCTGTCTTCTGTGTGGGGTCCAGGAGGCTGATTCTCAGGCAGGTCCCACGATCTCTGGGGAGGAAGGCAACTACTGGACTCAAGGGCTCTACTCAGGGTGGATGAGGTGGGACCAAGGGGTCAGAAGTGGGCTGAGGACTCCTGTCAGATCTGCTCCTAATCGCTAGGTGGAGAAATGCCCAAGGCAAGGGTCAGGAGGTGAAGGCCAGGCTTGAGGGGCAGAAGGAGAAAGGAGGAAAGCAAAGGAGAGGAGCAGAGACTGAAAAGAAAATGGCATCAGGCTGATGGAGGAAGAGAAACTGTCCTGGGCTCAGGCCCCAGAGCCTGACTAGTGGACACTTGCTCCAGTCCTGGCCAACTTGGTCAGTCGGAGAGGAGCCTACGCCCCAGGCAAGGCTGGCTTTCCACGTAGGGGGACCAGGCAGTGCCATGGAAAGGGCTTCCTACCCCCTGAATGTCTTCCCCAAAAACCTGACCTTTGCTTCAACTTTCTTGGCCTGTGGATTAAATCTTTGTCTTGGAGTAAACAATTCTAGCTAAGACTCCTAGAACGTTCACATGCTCCAGGCACTGCTCTAAGTGCCGTGCGTGTGTTGGCTGCCCTCATCTATAAAGTATCTTCCTGAGACAGGCGCCATGATAGCTGTCATTATCTCCACATTTCAGATGAGGACACCGAGGCACAGAGTGGTGGAGTCACTCACCTGACATCATCAAGCTGGGTAGTGGGAGAGCCAGGATTTGAACCTAGTCTGGCTGGCTCCAGAGTCCACATTGTTTCCATTGCACTACACGTTCCCCAAATGAAAACCATCAGGAACTCTTCCACCATGGCTTTCAAAGCCATGTGTTGCTCCCTAATTGGGTTTTTTAGGATGAGAGGTTGTTTTGAAGATAATTAATGAAAAACAGTTGGAACCATGGCCCCTGAGCGCCTCTCAGGAATCCTCCAGCTGGGTTTACTAACCATCACTGTTCACACTCTCGAGCCTCCCCCTGCCCCCACCACCTACACATACCCCTGAGCTGAGACTGGAAATCAACAGGCAGATTCCACAAAGCATAAAACTCAGACTCATTACCTCATGATACTGTGCATTAAGGCAGGTTGTCGGGCTGGCAAAGCTGTTACATCAAGTACCATTACTTCATTTTTGGAAGCCAAATGACAACACTGGATGATAGGAAAACAAGTCTGCTTGTCGTTTGAGTTTACTGACACTTTGCTCTCAGGAAAAATACAACCTAAGCTTCTAAAGGCAGTGAGATTACGTAACAGTATGATTACCAAAACGATAACAACAACCATCACGAAAATCATCCTGTCTTAGGCAACTTTTATCCACTAGACTAGAAGGCTGGAAATGACCTGATTTTACAGTCAAGAACACTGAGGCACAGAAGGAATACAGGTTTAAATGATTTACTGAAGGTCAGATATGTCAGCAGTTTTTGATCCTAAAAAGTGTTAGTCACTCAGTCGTGTCCAGCTCTCTGCAACTCTGTGGACTATTAGCAGTCCATGACCGTCAACTGTCCATCGAATTCTCCAGGCAAGAATACTGGAGATGGTATTCCCCTCTCCAGGATATCTTCCCAGCCCAGGGACTGAACTCTGGTCTCCTGCATGGCACACATTCTTTACCATCTCAGCCGCCAGGGAAGCCTGAACCGTATGTCAAAATCACTGGCAGAAGCATTTCAATGTGCAGTTACTTGAGAACCACTTCAGACATGCTGAGTCAGGACCTCAGGTCGGAGGCATCAAAGGGCAGCTGCATGGTTTGATTAGTGACAGGAACCAATGGCCCTGCCCCCAACACACTCTCTCCCCCACCCTCTGCTGTCTGCTCTCCCATTCTCAGTATTCCCAGAATATGTAAAAGAAAAAGACAGACAGAGTCATCTCTGTTTCATTCACAAAACCTTTAGACATTTCACTGGACTTGCAAGGCCCCTACCTCTATTTTGGTACTTTTCATAGTGCATTAAAAGTATCCTCTGACCTCGTGTCATGGAGAGTGATGTCTGACAAGGAAGTGACCTCATGTTAAGTTTTACATATCCTGATAACACGCTCAGTTCTTAGCACAAAAGAGATGTTCTATAATGTTTTTATATAAAGGAGTAGAAAGGCGGATGTGGGGAAATTGCTCAGTGTATAAGTGAGTAGGAACAATGAGAGTCTTTCACCTCATGGGGCCCAAGATATTTTGAGAATAAGAATAATTTTCTCTGTGACAGGAAAGGACATTTGTCAGAATTACTTAAAGCACCACCAGGAAATCTCAGTCAGCGACATAGATTGAGCCAGTGTGGGAAGTTTCTAATTATGCTCCAAGCCCATATAAATTCTGGATAGAACACAGCAACAACAAAATGTTATTGTTGGTGTCATGATTATTGCTGTCACTTCATAGCCAAACTGAAAAGTAAGCAAGGAACATTCCCAGGTACCAGGAAGGAAGTAGAAACTTAAACTCATAAAGTTAAGCAGGAGATCAAAGCAAACTGTCCAGAGGGACATTGGAAACAGGAGCTGGCAGAGAAGACGGATTTCAGGAGCCATGGGATTACACCTCAGGCCGGAAGGTGATAAGAAGCAGAAAGTGACATCTTTGAATAAAGCTGAAATCCAGAAAGAGATGTTCCTTCCATGAAATAAGGACAAGAAAACTCTGCCCACTGGTCTGAGGAACAGCAGGAAGCTGACCATCTGCCCAACATTGTGGGTGGTGAAAGAGTAGACCTCTAGAAATCAAGCTTCCAAAATTGTTCTGTGTGTAGGTGTTAGTCAGAATCTCTCCAAACCATAACTAAAGGAAGCTACACTCAAAAAATAAACATAAAAAGTATCCAGGAATGAACTCTGCAAAGGCAAATGTGAACCAAGAGATGCCTGCACAAGTTCAAAGAGCTCTACAGGAAACTTGACCTGATGAAGATGAGCTCATGGCAAATATGTCTAGTTCCATGAAGAAAGGAACTATCTTGAAATACAGTCAACAGATGAGACAGTTGAGAAAATCTGTACTCCGCCAATTACAGATAATGGAATAATATGAAGAGGATCCTTAAATGAGAATTTTTAAAATACTCAAAAAGAGAAAAAGGACACAAAGTAACAAGAAAAAGAGACACATTACTTTTTCATAATATCAGGGCATTATGAAAAAGTAACATGCAAATTCAAGAAAGCATCATTTTCTGATACTGTTACATACGCATGAAAAAAATATAAGCCAATGAATGGGAAATTATAATGGGAAACAATAAGGTGTTTAGGACCAGGTTACTAGAGAAATCAATGGTCTTTCTATATAAAAGCAGTAACTCCTTAAAACATAAAAATAAAGACCTTATTTGTAACAGCCACAGTAACAAAAACATAAAATAGTTAGAAATAAATATGAAATATTTAAGATCTATATGAAGAAAACTTTAAATGCTATTGAGATATGCAAAAGATGATTTAATAAAATGTAATGATGAACTCTACTCATGCATAGGAAGATGTGATATCAAAAATTGATATCTATTATCCCTAATGTTAATCTATTCTTGCTTATTTATTTTTCAGAAATAGAATATGAAGAAATAATGGCCAAATTTTTTCCAAACTTGATGAAAACTATGTATCCACAAATCCTAGAACAGCAAAACTCAAGCAAGTTAAATACAAACCACACAAAAATGCATCATAATCAAATTAATGGAAAGAAGAAACAAAGGCAAAATTTTAAAGACAGTCAGACTAAAATAAAGCAAACACATTATATATAGTAGAACAGAATTTAAGACTCCATAGACTGGTCACGAGAAACAATTAAAAGCTGAAAGAAAATACAATGACATCTTTAAAGTGCTGAAAGACAAAAAAAAAAAGTCTAGAATTTATATCCAGAAAATATGTTCCTAAAAAGCAAAAATTAAAATATTTCAGGCAAACAAAAGCTAGGTGAATTCACTGCTAGCAGACTTGCACTAACAGAAATGAAACTGGATTTTTTTCAAGCTGAAAGAAATACCAGACAGAAATGTGCGTCTGTACAAAGGAATAAAGAAAAGGTTGTAAATATTAGTATAAAGTATAATTAAATATAAAATACTGATATCTAATTTTTAAACTTCTTTAAAAAGACTGGATCATTTAAAGCAAAATAACAATCTTCTGTGGGATTTACAATATATGTAGAAGTAAAATGTATGACAAGGATAATACAAAGGTTGGAAGGAAGAAGTAGAAACATACAGGTGTCATCTGATATGAGAAGATAGATTGTGAGAAGGTGCAAATATTGTAAGCTGTAGAATAACCACCGTGAAAATAAGTTAATAAAGAGCTGTAGTCAATAAATTAATAGAGGAGATACAACAGAATATAAAAAACACTCAAAAAATCCAAAAGAGGATATGACAAAATGAAAAGCAGGAACAGAGATCAATTGGGACAAACAGAAAACAAATAGAAAATTGTTATATTTAAACCCAAGTATATCAATAATGACATTAAATATGACTTGTCAAATACTCTAAGTCAGAAATTGACAAACTAGATAAACCCAACAAATGTTATCTTCAAGAAAACCCACTTCAAATATAAAAACTCAAAACAGTTAAAGGCTAGGATGAGAAAACATGTACTGGGAAAATAATCCTAGAGAAACTGGAATGGCTATATTTATATCAGATGAAATGGATTTCAAGACAATGATTGCTGTCAAAGACAAAAGATATTCTGCAATAAGAAAGTGGTCAAATCCTCACGAAGATATAATCCTACAAGTGAAAACATCCAAAAACAGGTCTTAAAAAAATACGAAAAAGGTAAACTAAGAAAACGACAACAAAATTTTAACACTTCTTTTTTGATTATTGATAGAATAAGTGAAGAGAAAATTAGTAGAGACAAAGATCAGAACCATGTTTGGCCTAATTAACATTTACAGCTGACCCTTAAACAACATGTTTTGTTTCTTCTTTCCAATAAATACCTACTACAAAATTGGTGCAGCTACTGTGGAAAACAGCATGGGAGGGCTCCCCGAAAAACTAAAACTAGAACTGCCATATAACCCAGCAACTCCACTCCTGGGTATATGGCCAAAAACTAAAAGCACTAATTTGAAAAGATACATGCCCCCCAACCCCAATGCTCATAGCAGCTTTATTTATAGTTGCCAAGATATGGAAACAACTTGTGTCCATCAACAAATGAATGGATAAAGAAGTTGCAGTACATGTTACACACCCACTGGAATACTACTCAGCCATAAAAAAGAACAAACATTTGCCATTTATAGCAACATGAATTGATGTGGAGAGCATTATGCTGCTGCTGCTGCTGCTGCTAAGTCGCTTCAGTCGTGTCTGACTCTGTGCGACCCCACAGACAGCAGCCCACCAGGCTCCTCTGTCCCTGGGATTCTCCAGGCAAGAACATTATACTGAGTGAAATAAATCAAACAGAGAAAGATAACTACTATATGGTATTACTTATATGTGGAATCTAAAAAAATTACAACAAAGTTAGCAAATATAAGAAACTGACTCAGATATAGAAAACTAGGGGTTACCAAAGAGGAGTAGGGAAAGGGTTAATATAGGGGCAGGGAAGCGGGAGGCACAAACTATTGGATATAAGATAGGCTCAAGAATGTGTTGTACAACATGGGGAATATAGCCAATATTTTGTAATAACTGTAAATGGAAAGTAACCTTTAAAAATTGTATTAAAAAAAGAAAAAACCTACTATTATCCTATACAAGCCACAGTTGGTGGAATCCTCAAATGTGGAATGGGGGATAAGAAGGGCCAACTGTAAAGTTATCCATAGATTTTTGATGGCACAAATGTGTTATATCCCTAACTTCCGTGTTGTTCAAGGGTTGACTACATAGACCATCACACCCCCAAACAGCAGAACAACATCTTTTCAAGTACACATAATCAATTTATAGACAATGACTCTAGGCCATGAAACAAGCCTCAAGATATTTAACAGGATTGAAATTATATTTAATACATTCTGTGACGTCAGGATTGTTAGAAGTCAATAGCAAAAATTCTACATGGAGATCCTCTCTAAATGTTTAGAAATTAATGCACGTCTAACTATCCCATGAGTCAAAGAGGAAATCACACAGAAACTCAGAAAATACTTTGAACTGAAATATTGTAGAAATACATCATATTAAAATTTGTGGGATACAATTAAAGCAGTATTTAAAGGGAAATTTATAGCTTTAAATGTTTACGGTAGAAAAGAAAAAAAGTCTCAAATCAGTTATCTAGGTTTTCATCTTAAAAAGCTAGAAAATGAAGAGAAAATTCAACCAGACTTGGGCCAAGATGGAGTGGGACTATTACCTGACAGGCAGTTACACTGATATCAACCACATACTTGACAAAATGCTAGGCAATTACCTGAGAACTCTGGAAAGTAAAGAAAAACAGGCAGATTGAGGAGAGAGGAGTCCAAATCTGAAGAAGCAACCTACATGGGGGGTGAGTTTCCAGGGTCCCCTCCACACCCCTGTTTCTCTTGCACTTTTCACCCAAGGGGATGCTCAAGTCACGGTCCCCACAGAGTCTCCAGTCAAGAAGGGAAATCAAGAGTTCTAAAAGAAGTTCTTCATGAAGGCAGAAGGAAGATGTTATCAGAGGAAAACCTGGAACTTCAGGAATGAGGAAGAGCATCAGATATGGTAAATATCTGCACCAATAAAAACTATTTTTCTCTCCATAAAATATGTATGACAACTGAAAGCAAAACTCACGATTGTATGGTTCACATTTCCATGTGTGTAGATGTAGTATGTTTGACAACTATAACACAGAGAGGGCAAAGTAAAGACCAATAGGGCTTTAAGTCCCCTACTTGTTACTTGAAACAGTGACAGATTTTAGCTTCTTGGGCTTTAAAATCACTGTGGACAGTGACTGCAGCCACAAAATGAAAAGACAATTGCTTCTTAGAAGAAAAGCTATGATAAACCCAGACAGTGTATTAAAAAGCAGAGACATCACTTTCCCAACAAAGGTCAATATAGTCAAAGCTATAATTTTTCCAGTAGTCATGTATGGATGTGAGAGTTAGACCAGAAAGAAAACTGAGCGCCCAAGAATTAATGCTTTTGAACTGGAGTGCTGCAGAAGACTTGAGAGTCCCTTGGACAGCAAGGAGACCCAACCAGTCCATCCTAAAGGAAATCAACCCTGAATATTCACTGGAAGGACAGATGCTGAAGCTGAAACTCCAATACTTTGGCCACCTGATATGAGAAACTGACTCATTGGAAAAGACCCTGATGCTGAGAAAGACTGAGGGCAGGAGGGGAAGGAGACAACAAAGGATGAGATAGTTGGATGGCATCACGAACTCAATGGACATGAGTTTGAGCAAGCTCCGGGAGTTGGTGATGGACAGGGAAGCCTGGCGTGCTGCAGTTGATAAGGTTGCAGAGTTGGACACAACTTAGAGGCTGAACAACAACAACAGTAACATGTTACTTAATGTAGCATGTTTACTTACTTAAAATAGTAAAATATTACCTCTAAGTAGACAAAATGTACATATATTATATATGATAAAATTATATGCTATATATAATTTATATAGTAACTCCTAAAGCACCACTAAAACTAAAAAACTAAACAAAATCAAAAATGTTAAAGGCAAAAAGCCAACAGAAAAATTGAAATGGATACTTACAATTCAAATAGAAGTTAATCAATAATATTGAATATCCAAACAATCTAAAGTGAAAGTCACGTCTGACTCTTTGCAACCCCATGGACTATATAGTCCATGGAATTCTCCAGGCCAGAATACTGGGGTGAGTAGCCGTTCCCTTCTGCAGGGGATCTTCTCAACCCAGGAATCGAACCCTCGTCTCCTGCATTGCTGGCATGTTCTTTACCAGCTGAGACACAAGGGAAGCCTGAGAATCCTGGAGTGGGTAGCCTATCCCTTCACCAGCGGATCTTCCTGACCCAGGAATCAAACCAGGGTCTCCTGCACTGCAGGCGGATTCTTTACCAACTGAGCGATCAGCGAAGCCCAAAAGCAATGTAACAGAAGATGAAACACAGAGGAACAAAAATTAGAGTGAAAAACAAAGCATGAGAAATCCACTTGAAACGTAAAAGCAGAGATAGGTTACAAGTAAAAGGGTGGAGAAAAGTATCCTGTACGGGACTGGCTATACTATCATCAGACAAAGCAGACTCAGAGCAAGAACTATTTCCGGGATAAAGAGGGACATTTCATGAAAATAAAGAGTTCAATTTGCCAAGAAGATAAAGCAATCTTAAATGTGTACACCCCTAACAACAGAATTTCAAAATGTGTGAAGCAAACACTCAAAGGACTGAAAAGACAGAGCCACAGTTACAGTTGGAGATGTCAGCATTCTTCTCTCAGTAATCAGTTACTGAGATTAGACAGATTAGACAGAAGATCACCAAGCACACAGAACGAACATGATCAGCCATCTTGACCTGAATGATATTCCTATGGAACACTTTACCCAATGGCAGAATACGTCTTCTTTTCAAATGCATGTGGAACATTCACCACAACAGATCACATTCCATGCCACAAAGAAACCTTAGCAAACGTAAAAAATTGAAAGCCAGCTGTATTCTCTGAACATAGTTGAGTTAATCTAGAAATCAGTAACAGAAAGATACTTGGAAAATGCTAGTATTTTCAATCAGTAGAGTATCTGTATGTTTACATATTACTTTTCTCTTTTGTATACTTGAAATTTTCATAGTAAAATGTAGACTAATACTTTAAATGTTTAAACTAGTACAGAAGGATAGCTCAGTGAGAATTAAAATAATGAGAACCTCTTCTTATGACTAGATTGTTACCAGAGACTCTGATAAAACTCAGAGGAGGGAGGAGGCCTATGGGAGGAACATAAAGACCCCTCCTAAACTCTCCCCCCAAATCCATAATAGTCAAGAACATCACAGAATTGTCAATAGCAAAAGAAACCTGCAATGTAAACTGTTAAGTTGTGAAACATAAGCCGTGGCTTTGGTTGTTCTGTGACCTTTGGTAAAGGTAGAAAATACGGGAAAACGTTTCATGAGTGATATTGATTCAGCCCATGGAGAACATCCCCTGCTTCTGCTCACAGCTCTGCCCACTCCTCGCCCCTCAACATGAAACATCTTGGTCAAGTGTCATCTAAGCTTAGCAGCCACAACTATTTTCAGGGCATGGTCATGAGCAGACCCTGAATCCCAGCTGTGGGAATATAGGCAGAACATCTGACTGCCCAGCCTCAGTTTCCCTATCTGGGAACTAGAGGCAATTAACCTCCTTACAAAGACTGTGAGGATGAAAGAAGATAATTGGTATGGAAATACTGTCAGCAGGAAAAGCACCTCACAAATGATTTATTGCTACAGACACCAGTCTCGTGATCTCAAGCTGGTGCTCACCTGGAGTAGCGATCAGTTTCCATCACCCTCTGAGAAATGGTGTGACCTAAGTCAGTGAGTCATGCTTACTAGAGGAAGGGCAGAGATGGCCAGCTGACCACTCAAGTCCCTGCTCCCCCTCCCATGGTGAAGAGCTGGTGCCAGAAAGTGGCTGGCCAGCCAGAAACTGCATTTCCCAGCACCCCTGGCATCCATGTGTGACCTAGGGTCTAGTTCTTGCCACTGGAACGTTAGCCACAGATTTTAAGAAGCAGAAGTGCTTCCTCTTTGCTCTTTTCTCTCCTTCTAGCTGGCCAAACGTGAAGGGAAAATGACCAGACCCAGCTAATGGGCAGCCACAAGGCAGGAAGACCCCGAGCCCCTGAGTCAGCACAGGGAAGCAGAGGCATCCAGCCACAAGGAGCACCTGCCTGGGGCCATCACATGAGCACTCAGGAAGCACCCATGATGCTGACACAATCATGCCTTTCTGGAACATGCAATAAAGTAGTTGGGATGACCTTAACAAGGCTACATGATGCTTCTAGGTTTAATTCCTCTGCCAAGCTTTTGTGGTCATAGCCATGGTCACAAGGTGATCTGTGCCTCAGTTAGGTCACAAGTATGAATGGTAACAGTTCTTGTTCTGAATTCTGGCCTATTGTGAGAATTAACTGAGGTCATGCATACAAGGTGCCAATGTTCAATGAGTGGTAAAGAATCTGCCTGCCAATGCAGGAGATGCAAGAGATGCCGGTTCGATCCCTGGGACAGGAAGATCTCCTGGAGTAGGAAATGGCAACCCACTCCAATATTCTTGCCTGGAAAATCCCATGAACAGAGGCGCCTGGCAGGTTACAGCATATAGCGTCACAGAGTCAGACACAACTGATCACACACACACACAAACTATTATTATTAAAGCATAGAATTACCAAGCTTTTTTTGAAAATTCATTCATTCCAGAAAACATGTCTAATTCTATAGCTTGTCTCCAGGTGACTGGCCATTATACATATACCAAACATTTTTCAAAGAAACTTTTTTCAGGAACTTAGCATTTTTCCTGGCCAGTTTTTAATCTTTATTTGAACACAGTTAAATGGCAAATCGCCAAGTCTAGTTTAAGGCTCAGCTTATACCTGAAGGGTCATGTGTATGGATTTAATGATCGTTTGTAACGACCACTTTCTTAGAAGCCTCACTAACCTGCCCACTCCAGGGTGTGGTCAAGAAGTCAAGGATGCAGTGGCCATACAGCTGCAAGTCCGACTGTCACCGGCAGAGGGCACTGCTGCAACAAACTGCTGCAACTTTTGAAGACGCCCTGGGGTCTTTCCATCATCAATAATTGGTTTGGGTTTTTTTCCCCTCTCATTTTCATTCCTTGCCCTTAGAACAATGGCCATGATATTTCAGAAAAGTCTGGTTATCCTCAGTTGTGCTCAGGTTTTGCAGACCTCCTGAATCTCTCGGTGGTCACTGACACTGGTGTGGCTGAATGTAGCATCAGGAGACGCCGTGCTCCCCGAATCCCAGTCACTGGTGCTCCTTGTCCTCCTGTCATGACTCCCACCTGATTTCTGCACAGGATTCCACTCCAGTTCTCCCACCCATCGCAGACTCCGGGACTCAGTCCCATTAACTCAGTCATTCTCAACCATGTGTGGGAGATGGGTGGGGTGTAGCATGTCAGAGTCTCTGGTGTGAAGTGTTCTGCAAACACATGTGCCCGGGTCTCACCCCGGAGCTCCTGAATGCGATGCCGGGGTGGGTGGCGCTTTGAGGCAGCTCCTGGGGTGGGAGGTCTGACAAGCACTCCCACTGCAGCCCTGCACACACTGGTGTCGTTAATGAGGCCCCAGCTGAGGCAAAGGGCAGGAGAGGAGAGGAGGGCCCCGTGCGGGTGGAGTTGGCATGACTCAGTGATTGGTTGGTGCTTTACTCTCCCCATTTTTCCCCACAGGGAAAATCTGAAACCCACTCATGCCCAACAGGAGAGTCCCCTCTTTCTTAACTGAGAAAATTAAAGCCTTCCAACTAGTCCGCCCTCCTCATTAACACTCGGGATTCTTATCCGCATTCTCCATGCCTCCTTCCCACCCGGTGCTCAGCCTGTCTTGGTCTCTACATGTGTCCGAGGCCTGCCCACCCCCCTTCCCCTTGGCTCTCTGGGGAACTCTCTCCTCCATTATCCATTCCCCACCTGCACCTCTGGGGTCTTCCTGTCCAGTGTTCCTTTCCTCCAATCACAGCCCCATCGCCTGCACTCAGAGCTCCTGTGTTACCTACTCCCTCATCCTGTCATCACTGGTTCTGTGAATTCCTGCTCCCAGGGATCCTTCCACTCTGTCCTCCCTTCCCTGTCCTTGTGCTAACCTCTGTCACTGCCACACATCCTCTGAACTGGCCTGTCTCCACGAAGCGCATTCCCCAGACTGACTTCAGAGACATTTTCCCACATGCTAATCAAGCGTATCTTGCCCTGACTGCAAACTTTCTCTGTGCCCCGCCCACCACCTCCGAACAAAGCCCCCGCCTCTGGCACATCACACGGGCCCTTCCTCACTTGCCCTTCCCCACCCCCAGAGTTCTTACTATACACCCATGAGCCTCTTAAGAAATCTTTGCCTTTGCTTAGCGCTCCTTTCTCCATTTGGCTTCCTGAAGCAAACTCCCATTCATCCCACTAAACCCAGATCAGGGACCATCTTGCGTGAAAAGCCTTCCCCAGTACCCTGGGAGAGAGCTCATCCTTCTCTCCTAAAGGATAACTCTGACCTAACAGCAGGCTGTCACTGGTGCGCCTTCCCTGTCTTCAGCTTTGGAGTCACCAGGCGTCCCTTCTCTGCATACTCTGCTCATTCACAGTTCTCTCTTCCTTTTCAGGCTGCGAGCTTCTTGAGGACACAGGCTGGGAATGATTCATTTCAGCCCTCCTAGCACCTACACAGTGCCTCGCTCAGAAGTGGTGGGAATGGGTTAGAGCTAGTCTCTGCTTCCTTTTACGGATCAAGGTCTTTAAAATATAAGATCCCTGCCTCCATGAGATTTCTACTTCCACTTATCCCTTCACCCCCCTAAAATTTGTTCTCCTCCTGTATTTCTGATCTTTTAAAGAAACAAATGATTCAGCCACATGTCTAAACCATACTGTGCCCATTCACTTCCCATCTTCAACCTCTGGGTCTTCAGACCCTGGTGACTACCAGCAGCCCTGACATTCTTCCCTCGGTTTATTTGGTGGAGAGTCATTGTTTTTGCTGTATCCATTCCACCTCCTTTTGGGAAAAGCACCCTAGTCCTCCTTCAGGGAACCATTTGTCCCTCATTTTCAGTCTAGTGGTTTGGATGCCTCTAGTCGTAACTTGAGATGGGTGTTGATTTAACTCTAAAAATCAGAGCATGACAGCATTGACTTAGAAATGGGCATATAATGGGCTACATCAGAGTCAGACTCATGCAGAGAATTTCATTGAAACTGTCTGTAGGAGAATTGCTCTTCCTGATGGAAAAGATAGAATGGTGTTCCTGGCAGCTGTTTTGTCTTCATAAGGAGAAGGCTTCTGGGCCAACAGAGGGAAGAATAAGGTAAAAGAGTAAAACAAGTCCATAAATCACAGAGCGCCTGAGTGCATCTGAACCTCAGCTACCCTGGGCTTACCTGTTACAGGAGTCAATGTACTGTTTTATTGTTATTAAACCAATTTGAATTGAGTTTCCTATCACTTGTAAAAAATCCTACACATTAATATATATAAAACAGATAACCAACAAGGACCTACTGTATGGCACAGGGAACTTGATATTTTATAATAACCTACAAGGAAAAAGAATCTGAAAACAGAACACACACACACACATTTACATGTGGGAATATATATATATATGTGTGTGTGTGTGTGTGTGTGTGTGGGAATAGGTTAGAGCTAGTCTCTGCTTCCCTTGCTTTACATCTGAAACAATAGTGTAAATCAACTATACATCAATTAAAAAATCCTGATTAATGATGATTATTATGACCTATAGTATATGAAGCCTCCGTCTACACTCTCTTTTCCTTATCACTGGTGTCTTGTTTTCCTCCTATCTCACACATAATCCTGATGATAACAGAAATTTGCATTTGCAGAATGTTTAGAGCTCACAAGCCCCCTGGAGAGAGCCCTCACCAGGTGTCACGCACTCTCCCTACTAAACATGACCAGTTCTGTAGCTCTGGCTCTCCTCTCTGTAGGACCCAACTCCTCGTCTCCAAGTCTAGCTTCTCCACAAAACCCCCATCCTCATGCTTCTAACCACCACCCCTCGCCCCACTCATTAGCATCCGACCACTTCCTCTGACTTGTCTGAACCCAATTCTTCCTCTCCGATTTCTTTTTCCCAAACCAGTGCTCTGATTATTTTTTCTCCTTTTATGGAAGCATAGTATATATAACGTTATACAATGATTTTGATCCAGGTATTCATCTTTCCCAGTTTCCCCTCTTCTGAAACCCTGGAGTTATCCTTCATTATCCCTTTCTTCTTAGCTTGGGAATCAGCCGCGACTCAAGCTGGGATAAAGAGAGTGTCTTTCCTAGAGAAAGTGAAAAGTGAAAGTCGCTCAGTTGTGTCCAACTCTTTGGGACCCCATGGACTATACAGTCCATGGAATTCTCTAGGCCAGAATACTGGAGTGGGTAGCCTTTCCCTTCTCCAGGGGATCTTCCCAACCCAGGGATCAAACCTAGGTCTCCCACATCGCAGGCAGATTCTTTACCAGCCGAACCACAAGGGAAATCTTTCCTACAAGACTAGTAGAAAAGAGATGCTCTCTTCTTCCTGAGTGCCGGGCTGATTGGAGTTAAGGGGGGTCGCTGTTCCTGTCTGCCAGTGAAGCTGAGCCTGAGGGAAGCAGGGTTGAGAGCAGGGGAAGGTGGAAGACTCTGGATGGTCCTATTTGAGCCCCTGCATCCTGCCTTGATTGAAACCAGACATAAGCCTTGGACATTTCAGTTATATGAGCTGTTAAAATTACCTTTTTTGGTTCAGCCAGGTTGCCAATTTTCTCTCATAACCCTCCTGTAAAACTGACACAGACTTTGTCTGTTGCTTGTCTCAAGGATGCTGGAGCTGACTGCAGACATTTAAGAAAGGCCAGACAACCCCCGGCTCGTTACGGGGCCCAGGAGGATCTGGATGGGAGGGCCTGAGATATTCTTTCAGGCTGAGAACCAGCGCTGGGTTCATTTGTGAACCTTCTCCTCCCTTTTGAGAACACAGCCCCTCCTCTCTCAACTCCTTCCCACGTCATGTCTCACGTTCCTCGTTCATCAGAACTGCCCTTTCCAATCTTCCCTACTAACGCAGGACCTCTTTGAGGGGATGTGAAGGCTATGAGTTTTCTTCTTAGTTTGGTCAGTGTTTATGGGAAGGAAGGGAGGAAGAAAAGGAGAGAGAGAAAGGAACAAAAGGAAAGGGAGGCAAGAAATCTCCTGTTCATGGTATTTTAAGCACTTAATTGTGAAACTCCATCTAGTCTCTTAATCATCGATTCAGAATCCCTCCTTCTCGTATTTACTACCTTTTAAAATCTGAATTTTAATTAAATTTTAATCTGAAACCTGTATGCTTTCAGGTCAATTTAAAAAATATAATCCACCAAGGATACTGCCATGTAGCAAGAACACCTGCAGCGGAAGCTTTTATTCTAAATGCCTTTGTAACCCTCTCTTGACCTCATCTTCCTGCTCAACTCTCTACTGTCTCATGATTTTCTTAGTTTCCTTCCTTATCAGAGTGAAGTGCCCAGACCCAGAGCTGATACACTGGATCTTAATGGTGTTTTGGGGCATAACGGCAAAGGATCCTTCCAGAGGTATTCAGACAAGCTAGACACTATTGTCTAACTTCTCAAAGGAAAACTAGATGATGAGATAATCCTCCCCAGTGGGTTACAGAAGCAAATAATCTATGTTTTCATTATCAGAGCCTTGACACTGTCCCCCCACCCCTCCCCCTCAAAAAAAAAAAAAAAGAAAAGAATACCCCAGACACTTTTTGCTTTCCATTGTCTGGGAAGTTTTTCCATCCAGACATTTCTTAAGTGGTTAGAATGGTGCTGAGTGTAACTGTGGCGGGCAGGTCCAGCTGGCCCAGACTTCCCTGCAAGGGCCTCTCATTGCGGGATGTTTAAAATAGTAGTCACTGCCTCAAGTGGATGAGGTTTTTTTAAAGGAATGTTACTGTTGGTTCGTCTATGCATCCAAGAATTCATATGTAAATGCTTACTGAGAACCCACTGTGTACTGCGTTCTATTAAACTCCAAGGGAGGAGAGGCCAAAACGGGAGCACTGTTCTTGCTCTCTGGGCGTTTATCATCTAATCACAGAGATCCCTACACCCTCAGATTTTGCTTCAGCTGAGAGCTTGAAACCAGAGGTTCCCAATCCTGGTCTCACGTTAGTGTCCCCGAGACGTGTTATGAGCACTGTTGACGACTGAGTCTCATGCTAAGCAATTAAATGAGAAATATCTGGGTAGAATCCAGGCATGGATATTGTTAACCCCTGCCTCCTGATAAGTCTAAGGTGCAACCAGATTTGAGAAAATTTGGCCTAAATGCTTTTTTTTTTCTTTTGCCACACCGCATGGCTTGTAGGATCTTAAGTTCATCCTGCAGTGGAAGCAAGGAGCCTTAACCACTGAACCACCAGGGAAATCCAAACGACCTCTTCTTAAACACAAAGGTCAGTTTGCCCTCCCTGACTGCCCCTGCCAAAAGGAATAGATATTATTGACTCTCAAGGGTCCAAGTGTTTCCATGAAAGAAACAACCAGGAAACTTCAGACCAAGTCCCCCTTTCCAGAAGGGACAGGAGGAGGAGGAGATGGCAGGACAGTGAGCACACTGCAGCCCCTGAAGAAAGGCAGGGCCCATTCTCCAGCCTGGGAGATGGAGGCAGTCAATCCAAGGGCACCTCAGTCTTGGACCAAACCTAGGTTTCTTCGCAGCCACCTGACTCGCTGCCTGCATTCATAAACTCGGGGGCCGGTAGTTATCTGGACCAAATGAGAAGTACTGATACATTTCAGATCACAAACCCAGAATCTTCAAAGGCAACAGAGGTTGACCTAGATTTTCTCTTCCCCAGCCTCCATCTCTGACCACTGTTCCTGGCCGGGGCAGGTGCAGGGTCTCGGCTGACAGGGGCGGGCTGGGCCTTAGCATCCCAGAACAGACATTCCTAGGCCCTGACAGCAGCTGCCTGGCTGGGAGATGCGACTTAGCCTTGATTAGAGTAGTAGTCTTTTATTTCCCCTTGTCTGAGCGGGCCCATTCAGCCAGCATGAATCCGTTTGTCCAAATGACTCGAACCTAACCGCCAGCACTGCAGCCAAAACCTTTCAGGCCCTGACCTCCCTCTGAAATTGCTCTGACCAACATATCTGCATCCTCTCACCAACATTTCAGACACGGCTGGGCTCCAAGCTCTACCTCAGAATGTGATTCATCCGGAGCATCAGTGCACGGGAGACACAGATTGGAAACTTTTATACGCTACAGGCAAAAAATAAAGCAAGACTGAGCAATGGAGATGTAAGCTCCCACATAATTGCCTCCTAAGGGTATGGGCAGGATGCTGTGTTCAGAACGTGGCAAGTCTTTCAAGGCTCCAGAGGGGCTCTGGGAGCTTACACAGCTCTCTTGTTGAGAAATAAACAAAAAGCTTTCTCACCAACACAAAAATTTAGTTCGTGAATCCCCTTGGACACCCAATGTCAGAGTGGTCTGGGCCTCCCAGAAGGACTTTGGCATCATAAAATCTCACCTGATCACAAGCTGTGTTTTCTGGGAAGCAGTGACACCTGGGGCTCTGCTCCCTCAACTGCCTCCCCAAAATATCGGCCCTGCCCTGAGGGGTGAGATCAGGCCATCTGACCCCATTTTGCCGTCAGCCCTCCTGCCTCCAAGTCTCACCCTCTTAAGACCACTAGACCACCTCTAGTCCATTCTCTTCTTCTCAGCCCTCATTTTGAAGGAGCTCGGAACAGTAGAAATGCTTGCCTTGAGCCTGTGTTCACAGAGAGCATTTCTGTCTACCCTTCAGCAACAGGAGGTGGGATCTGCTCTCCTGGGGGAGTCAGGGAATCTAGTCCATGAAGCCCCCACAGCACCAGCTGCACTCTAATGGCTCATTCCACCAACATGCACTCCATTTCTATTATGCCAGGTAGGAGCTAAGCTGCATATCGTACAGGATGCAAAGCTGAGCACCTTCTCTGTAACAGACAGGAGGGAGGCCAACGATGCCTAGGGTTCCTGGAGGAGGGCAGCAATATCAAGGGTTGTGATACTGATATTGATCTAAAATGATGTCTCACAGCTTCATTAAGATCACTTACAAAGGGGAAATTCCTCATCCTGATTCCATCTCAGAAAAGTTTGGAAACTTATCCTGTATAGTCTGAGTCCTTCACTGAGACACTGTGGCCAACTTTCTGTTTGTCCTGGTAGGAGACCTCTAGTGGTGGTTGGTGTGGCTTTCTGTATGTCTGTCCTGTCCTTAAGAAGAGAGCAGCTGTAGGGATTCTATGTAAGAATGTGTGTTCTCTTCTGAACTCGCTCTATGAGGCCAGCATCACCCTGATACCAAATCCAGACAAAGATATCACAAAAAGAGAAAAACACAGGCCAGTATCACCGATAAGCATGATGAAAAAGTTCCCAACAAAATATTAGCAAACCAAATTCAATAATACATTAAAAGGATCATACCATGTTCAAGTGGGATTTATCCCAGAAAGTAAGGGTTTTTTCAGTATCAGCAATTTAATGTGATATACCACAGTAACAACTTAAAAAAGAAAAACCGTATAGTCATCTCCATGGATTCAGAAAAAGCTTTGACAAAATTAATCACCACAGGGAGGCCTGGCGTGCTGTGATTCATGGGGTCGCAAAGAGTCGGGCACAACTGAGCGACTGATCTGATCTGATCTGATCTGATGCTTAAAAAACTCTCCGGAGTTGAGCTTGGAGGGGCTATACCTCAACATAGTAAAGGCCATATATGACAAACCCACAGGTATGTGGTGAAAAGCTGAAAGCATACCTTCTCAGATCAGGAACAAGACAGGGATGCCTGCTCTTGTCACTTTTGTCTAACATAGTTTTGGAAGTCCTAGCCATAGCAATCAGATTAGAAAAAGAAGGAAAAGAAATCCAAGTTGGAAAGGAAGAAGTAAAATTGTCACTGTTAGGACTTCCCTGGTGGCTCAGACGGTAAAGCGTTTGTCTATAATGCAGGAGACCTGGGTTCGATCCCTGGGTTGGGAAGATTCCCTGGAGAAGGAAATGGCAACCCACTCCAGTACTCTTGCCTAGAAAAATCCCATGGATGGAGGAGCCTGGCGCAGGCTACTGTCCACGGGGTCGCAAAGAGTTGGACACGACTGAGCAACTTCACTTTCTTTCACACTTTCTTTGCACGTGACACACCAGAAAACTACTAGAGCTCATCAGTGAATTCAGTAAAGTTGCAGGATACAAAATTAATATATGGAACTCTGTTGCATTTTTATACTAACAACAAGCTATCAGGAAGAGAAATTAAGGAAACAATCACATTTACCATTCCATCAAAAAAGAATAAAATACTTAGGAATAAACCTACCTAAGGAGATAAAAGACCTGTGCTCACAAACCTATAAGATGCTGAAAAAGGAAACTGACGATGACACAGACAGATGGAAAGATACACCATGTTCTTGGGTTGGAAGAGTTAACATTATTAAAATGACTGTACTACACAAGGCAATCTACATTCAGTGAAATCGCTATCAAAATACCAATAGCATTTTTCACAGAACTAAAAAAAATAATTTTTAAACTTTGTATGGAAACACAAAGACCCTGCGTAGCCAAAACAACTTTGAGAAAGAATAGAGCTGGAAAAATCACACTTCGTGACATCAGACTACACTACAAAGCTACAGTAATCAAAACAGCACAATACTGGCACAAAAACAGACACATGGATCAATGGGAATAGAGAGCCCAGAAATAAACCTATGCATTTATGGTCAACTAATCTGTGACAAAGGAGGCAAGAATATACAATGGAAAAAAGACAGTTTCTTCAGTAAGTGGAGCTCAGATTAGGAGAAAATATTTGCAAATGATGTGACTGGCAAGGAATTAGTCTCCAAAATTCAAAAACAGCTTATGACACTTAATAGCATCAAAACAACCTAATCAAAAAATGGGCAGAAGACCTAAATAGACATTTCTCCAAAAAAAGACATTCATATGGCCAAGAGGCACATGAGAAAGTGCTCAACATCACAAATTATTAGAGAAATTAAAGTAAAACCTGCATATACTGTGCATACTGTTCATGGGGTTCTCACCCTGCTTATTTAACTTATATGCAGAGTACATCATGAGAACTGCTGGACTAGATGAAACACAAGCCGGAATCAAGATTGCTGGGAGAAATATCAATAATATCAGATATGCAGATGACACCATCCTTATGGCAGAAAGTGAAGAGGAACTAAAAAGCCTCTTGATGAAAGTGAAAAAGGAGAGTGAAAAAGTTGGCTTAAAACTCAACATTCAGAAAACGAAGATCATGGCATCTGGTCCCATCACTTCATGCCAAATAGATGGGGAAACAGTGAGAGACTTTACTTTTGTGGGCTCCAAAATAACTGCAGATGGTGACTGCAGCTATTAAAAGAAAATTAAATTATGCTTGCTCCTGGGAAGAAATGCTGTGACCAACCTAGACAGCATATTAAAAAGCAGAGACATTACTTTGTCAACAAAGGTCTGTCTAGTCAAAGCTTTGGTTTTTCCAATAGTCATATATGGATGTGAGAGTTGGACTATAAAGAAAGCTGAGAGCTGAAGAATTGATGCTTTTGAACTGTGGTGTTGGAGAAGACTCTTGAGAGTCCCTTGGACAGCAAGGAGATCAAATCAGTCAATCCTAAAGGAAATCAGTCCTGAATATTCGTTGGAAGGACTGATGTTGAAGTGAAATTCCAATATTTTGGCCATCTGATGCAAAGAACTGACTCATTGGAAAAGACCCTGATTCTGGGAAAGATTGAGGGCAGGAGGAAAAGGGGACGACAGAGGATGAGATGGTTGGATGGCATCACCGACTCAATGAGTCTGCGTGAACTCCGGGAGTTGGTGATGGACAGGGAGGCCTGGCGTGCTGCAGTCCATGGGGTCACAAAGAGGCAACACGACTGAGTGACTGGACTGAACTCTGCATATAAGTTAAATAAGCAGGGTGACAATATACAGCCTTGATGTACTCCTTTCCCAATCTGGAACCAGTCTGTTGTTCCCTGTCCAGTTCTACTGTTATTTCTTGACCTGCATACAGATTTCTCGGGAGGCAGGCAAGGTGGTCTGGTATTCCCATCTCTTGAAGAATTTTCCACAGTTTGTTGTGATGCACACAGTCAAAGACTTTGCGTAGTCAATAAAGCAGAAGTAGATGTTTTTCTGGAACTCTCTTGCTTTTTCTATGCTCCAACAGATGTTGACAATTTGCTCTCTGGTTCCTCTGCCTTTGCTAAATCTAGTTGGAACATCTGGAAGTTCACAGTTCACATTCTGTTGCAGTCTGGCTTGGAGTATTTTAAGCATTACTTTGCTAGCATGTGAGATGAATGCAATTGTGTGATAGTTTGAGCAATCTTTGGCATCGCCTTTCTTTGGTATTGGAATGAAAATTGACCTCTTCCAGTCCTGTGGCCACTGCTGAGTTTTCCAAGTTTGCTGGCATATCGAGTGCAGCACTTTCACAGCATCATCTTTTAGGATTTGAAATAGCTCAACTGGAATTCCACCATCTCCACTAGCTTAGTTCATAGTGATGCTTTGTAAGGCCCACTTGACTTTGCATTCCAGGATGCCTGGCTCTAGGTGAGTGATCACACCATTGTTGTTATCTAGGTCATTAAGATCTTCCTTGTATAGTTCTTCTGTGTATTGTTGCCACTTCTTAATATCTGCTGCTTCTGTTAGATCCATACTGTTTCTGTCATTTATTGTGCCCATCTCTGCATGAAAGGGAAAACAGCATGGAAGTTCCTTAAAAAACTAAAACTAGGGCTACCATATGATCCTGTGATCCCACTCCTGGGCATCTCTCTGGAGAATAACATGATCCAAAATGATACATGCACCCCAGTGTTCACTGTAGCACTGTTAACAATAGCCAGTATGTGGAAGCAACCAAAACGGCCATCAACAGAGGAATGGATAAAGAAGATGTGGTACATGTATACAATGGAATATTATTCAGCCATTAAAAAGAATGAAATAATGCCATTTGCAGCAATGTGGACGGACCCAGAGACTGTCATACTGAGTGAAGTCAGACAGAGAAGGAGAAATATGACATCCCTAATATGTGGAATCTAAAAAAGAAATGATACAGATGAATTTACTTACAAAAGACAAAGAGACCCACAGATTTAGAGAATGAATTTCTGGTTCCCAGGGGGAAGGATGGCACAAAGGGATAGTTAGGGAGTTTGGGATGGACATGTACACACTGCTGTATTTAAAACAGATAACCAACAAGGACCTACTGTATAGCACATGAAACTCTGCTCAATGTTATGTGGCAGCCTGGAAGGGAGGGGAGTTTGGAGGAGAATAGACACATGTATTTGTATTACTAAGTCCCTTTGCTATTGACCTGAAACTATCACAACATTGTTAATTGGCTATATCTCAATACAAAATAAAAAGTTAAAGAAATAAGTGGTGCTAGGAAAACTGGATACCTACATATAAAATAATGAAATTATAAAATTCTCCAACACCTTAAAAAAAAACTCAGAATGAATTGAAGACCTAAAGGTAAGACTGGATACCATAAAACTCCTAAAGAAAAACATAGGCAGAATACTCTTTGACACAAATCGTAGCAGTATGTTTTTTAAAATGGCTCCTCAACAAAGGAAATAAAAGCAAAAATAAACAAATATGACCTAATTAGATTTTGCACAGCGAAGGAAACTGTCAATAAAATAAAGATGACCTATTGAATGGGAGAAAATATTTAAAAGATATGACCAATAAAGGATACATAAATAGCACACATATAGGATACATCCAGCATGTATAAACAGCTCATACAAATCAACATTTAAAAAAAAATCAGACAACCTGATTTTAAAATGAGCAGAAGAACCGAATAGAATTTTTTCCAAGGAGATGCAGATGGCCAATAGGCACGTGCAAAGATGCTAACCACTGCTAATATCAGGAAAATACAAATCAAAACCACAACGAATATCCCTTTACACCTGTTAGAATGGCTCTCACCAAAAAGAACACAAATAACAAATGTTGGTGAGGGTGTGGAGGACAGGGAATCCTTATACACTGCTGGTGGGAATCTAAATTGGTGCAGTCTCTGTGGAAAATAGTACGAAGGTTTCTCAAAAAGCTAAACATAGAACTACCACATGACCTAGCAATTCCACTCCTAGGTATATATCCCCCCAAAACAAAAACACTAATTCAGAAAGATATATGTACCCCAATGTTTACAGCAGCATTATTTACAATTGCCAAGGTACAGAAGCACCCTAAGTGTCCATCAGCAGATGAACGGACAATGAAGATGTGGTATATACACATAATGGAATATTACATTACTCAGCCATAGAAAAGAACAAAATTTTGCCACCTGCAGCAACACTGATGGACGTAGAGGGTATTATACTAAGAAAAATATGTCAAAGACAAGTATTGTATGATATCACTTATATGTAGAGTCTAAAAATATAACAACCAGTGAACATAAAAAAGAAGCAGACTCACTGATACAGAGAGCAAACTAGTAATTACCACTAGGGAGAGGGAAGTAGGGAGGGGCAATACAGGGGTATGGGATTAAGAAATAAAAATCATTAAAAAAAAAAAGAAATATAAACTATTAAGTATAAAAATAAGCTACAAGGATATACTATACAACACAGGGAATATAGCCAATATAACCATTAAAACTTGTGAATCACTATATTGTACACCTGTAACATATTATACATCAATTATACTTCAATTTTTAAAAAACTTAAAAAACAACTTTCAAAAATGTCAACTATTTGCAACAAATGTGAACAGACCTTGAGGGCATTATGCTAAGTGAAATAAGTCAGACAGAAAAAGACAAATGTTACATGTTCACAATAGGTATGTGTGTCAAATCATGATATTGTACACATAAAACTAACAATGTTATACTACTTATATATCAATAAAAAAATAATTCTAAGCATTTAAACAAGACAGAGTACATGTGTCCTACCTGCGAATTTCCCGCACCCCGGCACTGTGTGAGGCAGAGAGGGCCAAGACCACATGCATGGGGGGTTTAGCACCCTTCTCCCAGGGCTCAAAGTAGTTCATTAGGAATAAAATTAGTTAAGGCAAAAGAGGGGAAATGTTGTAACATCAAACTCTCCAGCGAAGTCCCACAGAAGGTCAACCGGAGAGCGCACCCCTTGTCTTCACGCGGCATCTCAACCACTGCAGGCCCTGCTCTGTGGACCCCTCTGGAGTCACCCCCAGCTTTTGTTCGCAGTCTCTTTCCTGCGAGAAGGTTTTGCATGGGCATCCCGCGTCTCATTGCAGTTATTTCCGTGCATCTTCCGTCCCTAAGTCAGCGCCTTGGGGATGCATGTGGAACACTGGGCTTCTCCCTCTGGCCCGGCCTCCAGTGCTGACGCCCGGGTCCAGCCGCCTGGGCTCTGACTCAGATGGTTTGGGGCGGGGCCCAGGCACGTGGGTTTTGAGCTTCCCAGGTGACTCTCAGATGTTGCTAAAAGGCTGGGGCTTTGGTTTCTCTTGCCAGGCCTTCTCTTACACTTTGTATTCTTCCTGCTCATCATGATAAAGAGAGCAGAAGCCAAGGCAATAGCTTAGTTCTGGAAGTTCAACATGACACCATTGAAAGAATTTATCTCCCTTGGCTTTGGCCAGGGTTAAGAGACCTCTGGTTCTGGGCCCAAGTTCTATCCTCTATGTCACCAGGTCCCAGGAGAAGTACTGCCAATATTTCTGCTTCTATTTGTGAAACCCTAATCACACATTTTGCTTCCCAGGATAATCAGTGGTAAAAAAAATCTGCCTGCCAACCAGAAGCTATTGGTTCAGTCCCTGGGTGGGGAAGATCCCCTGGAGAAGGAAATGGCAACCTACTCCAGTATTCTTGCCTGGGAAATTCCACAGACAGAGGAGCCCGGTGGGCTACAGTCCATGGGGTCGCAAACAGTTGGGCATGACTAAATGACAACAACAAATCACACCTTGACATCCTGAAAAGCCACACAATGGAGCTGTGATTTCACATAAATCATGGCCATGCATGGTGTGCTGGGTGTGTGTTTTTTTATTTCTTTGTGTCTCTACTTTCCTCTGTCCCTCAGTGTTTTTACATTTTAAAAATATCTTTGAATTATTATAAAATAAAACTAAAATACTTAATTTCTTCATGTTTATTGAGATGAATTTTTGGGCTTCATTCTTATTTTTTTAAAGACACATTTCTCTCTGAAAGAAAAATAAATGGACTGCTGCTTAGGCGGGCTCCCTCCAGGTTGTAAAGGCAGGGTGGGGTGACAGAGCACTGTCCAGGAGTGACCAGAAGGCCCAAGCTTGCCTCCATCACTCACTACCACACGCACCGAGATGCAAGGTCCCGTGGGCTTCTCGATGCCCAACCAGAAAATGCGGGAGGACGTTTTCAGAGCCTGTATCCACAGTCCACAACCTCGGGTCATTATGAAAATCACATAGTTTGCGGGGAGGGGGAATGATTCCTTTTCATCAGGCAACCAGGTATACTATGAGCTCGAATCTTTCTGCAAGAGAAATTTTTCATGCTGATTTCGGTTTCTTTGGAAACGTAGCATTCATCTGTGTGATCAGAGCCCTGGCTGGTCTATGGGTGGCTTTTCTTT
The DNA here is from genome assembly GCF_002263795.3 of Bos taurus. NCBI lineage: Eukaryota > Metazoa > Chordata > Mammalia > Artiodactyla > Bovidae > Bos > Bos taurus. The sequence continues at coordinate 10,825,148 of NC_037337.1, read as the reverse complement.
TTCTGGGATGGCTGATCAGCAGTCTGTCTGCTGTTTCTGGAAGTTCCATTTCAGAAGGCGGTCCTGGTGAGACTTCATTCTGACATCTGCAAATCACATTCACAGGGAAAATGTGACTCACTCGAGTAACTGTGTTAAGTTTTCATGGATATTGTTCAGGGAGTAGGTGTTGTCTTTAGGCCAAATCGCTTGAAATCATCATGACATCAGCCCCTTTACTGAAAGACCAGCAGTGCCCCATAGGAAGCAGGGGAAAGGTGGGGGCTGGGATGCAAGGTTTACTCTAAGAAAAATCGCTTTCCTAGCCCTCCTGAAGTATTAGCAATAAGGTAGTCAACAAACTCAACAGAGCACCCAGAGTACAGGAGGAGAGCAGTGAAGGGTAACCAACCAGGTCTGCTGCTGCTGCTGCTGCTAAGTCTCTTCAGTCGTGTCTGACTCTGAGTGACCCCAGAGACGGCAGCCCACCAGGCTCCGCCGTCCCTGGGATTCTCCAGGCAAGAACACTGGAGTGGGTTGCCATTTCCTTCTCCAATGCAGGAAAGTGAAAAGTGAAAGGGAAGTCGCTCAGTCATGTCTAACTCTTAGCGACTGCATGGACTGCAGCCTACCAGGCTCCTCCATCCATGGGATTTTCCAGCCAAGAGTACTGGAGTGGGATGCCATTGCCTTCTCCAACCAACCAGGTCTGGGACCCCCATAAATATCCCAGTACAAACTGAAAGAGCTAAGGTGACTCAGCTGCCACGAATGAGGAGAGACAAAAAGCCTGGTTGAAAACCCCATGGATGAGGAGCATATGAAATTCTCACTCCTCACACCCTTTTGTGGCTACACCTGACATCACTAAGTGGTCATCACGTTGTCTGCAGGTGACCCTGGATGCAACTTCAGAATCCTTTGCCACTCAGCTTACACAGCTGCTAGCCAATCAACCCAGGATGTTAATTGCTATGACGGTTTCAGTTACCAAATCAATGCATGATGTTACTTGGTCAGACACTCAGATCACATCTTCCTCCTTCTCATCTTCATCATCAGTGTCACCTCTGTACCTGTCATCATAAAGCAGATGAGAATAGGCTCCTGAGGGGCCTACAGGCAAACAGGGACCAGCTTCCACCTCCTCTAGTGCAGGCTTCCTTAAGGCAGCTCAGTAGGCTGTGATAAGTGAAAGGGAAAGTTGCTCAGTCGTGTCTGATTCTTTGCGACCCCATGGACTATACAGTCCACGGAATTCTCCAGGCCAGAATACTGGAGTGGGTAGCTGTTCCCTTCTCCAGGGGTTCCTCCCGTCTCCCACATTACAGGCAGATTCTGAGCCACAAGGGAAGTGATAATACCGTTGTCAAAGCTGGTGGGCCAGAGACAAGGCCACCTGCCCTCCTAAAGTAGATTCATGAGCATCTCTTTCCACTGCAGCCAGATGAATACTTCTACCCTAGGCTCACGCCAAGGCATCTCCAGTATACAAGCTGGAAAAGAATATGTTGTGAAGGTGTAAGTGGAGGGCAGATGTAAGACAAAATGAAACTTTTTAAAAACGTGCATGGCAAAAACCACCACAATATTGTAAAGTAATTAGCCTCCAATTAAGTAATTTTAAAAAATAAATCCCATTTAAATAAATAAAAACATTACTTTTAAAGGAACAGAATAAAAACCCTAACTTGCAAGTCATCACTTTCAATTACCCTCTAATTCAGTGCTGGAGAGAAATAATGTACCCAATCAAATTAGAGAAACCAAAGTGCCCTGGGCTTCCTAGATGGCACTAGTGGTAAAGAACATGCCTGCCAATGTAGGAGATGTAAGAGATGCAGGTTTGATCCCTGGGTCGGGAAAATCCCCTGGAGGAAAGCATGACAACCCACTCCAGTATTCTTGCCTGGAGAATCCCATGGACAGAGGAGCCTGGTGGGCTACAGTCCATGGGGTTGCACAGTCAGACAACAACCGAAGTGACTTAGCATGCATGCATGCAAGTGGCCTGGATCCTTCAGGAAACACAGACTCCTGTATGGAAATGAATGGACTCACCACTGAGCCCTGCAGCACTCCCCACTGGACGGCCAGGCTAACAAGGAGCTGAGGCATCAGGAGAGCCCACTACATGTGCTGTGGGTGTGTGTTCACACAGTTTGGTCCAGCGTGAATCTGAGGGGACGGGGACAGGCTCTGATTCATTCACACTTGTCATCACCCTTGGTCTCAGCAACCTCTGTGAGAAACAAAGATTCCCAGGGCATTGAGTCACTAAGACCAGAAAAATCAGAGAACAGAAGGTACCCCATTTTAAGACTGACCAAAAAGCAGGCTGTGAGGACACGCCCACTGAATCGCCAATGTCCTGCCCCTAGAATCTGAAAGGTGGATGTGAAGAGGGGTTGGGAGACCTCAGCGTGCTCAACAGCTGCCCAGTGGGGTCAACGTGGACCTCAAACTTTGGAATCCTAGGCCAAAAGGCACTAGACCCCCAACTCCAGCTTCATCTGGTCTCTATACTCTAGCTGTGATAGAAATCAAGGCTGGGGGTGTGATAAGAAAGGAACTGAAATGTTTTAGATGTAGAGAAGAGGAATAGGATACAGATGGGAGGAAGAGGCTGATGAGAAGGGAGTAGAAATGTCATTAATGTCTCCTCATTCCAGAACAAAGGGAGTGCGGCTCTTTAATTAGCTCTTTTACTCCCCAAACCAGTCAACGCATCTCAACTCAGCCTGGGCCTGTGCTTTCCCAGAATAAGTCCACTATATGCTGAGGGAAGGGAAGGGAAGGGAAGGGATGGGACAAGACGGGAAGGGAAGTCGTGTCGGACTCTTTGCGACCCCATGGACTGTTGCCTACCAGGCTCCTCCGTCCCTGGGATTCTCCAGGCAGGAATACTGGAGTGGGTTGCCATTTCCTTCTCCAGGAGATCTTCCCAACCCAGGGATCAAACCCAGGTCTCCCGTATTGCAGGCAGACGCTTTACCCTCTGAGCCACCAGGGAAAGGGAGGGTCAAATGACCAACTTGCCCAGGTTGGCTGGGACTTTCCTGATTTTAGCATAGTAAGTCCTGTGTCCTGGGAAACCCCTCAGACTTGGGCAAACAAAACAACCGGTCACTCTGCCAGAAGGGAAAGAGAGAGGGAGGGAGGAAGCCAAGGAAGAGGGAGGAAGGAATGAATTAAAGGAGGTCCAGTGGGCCTGGCATGGGAGAAGCCCACCTTCTCAGTGAGGTGGTGGCAGCTGAGTAACCGGGGAGCTGCTGAGGACTGGGGAACATTGCATGAGCTCATCCCTATAAAGGAGAAAAGAGACAATGGGCCAGCCATGATCCAGTCATAATGGAATTCTGAAAACAGACTTCTTATATTCCTTCAGGGAGCATCTGTTGAGCACCTGCCCTTTGGCAGATTCTGTGCTGGATGTTGAGAATAGGGAAGAAGTAAGGACAGGCCCTGCCTTCCGGGAGCCAGAGGAGGCAAGGCACGCTGAGGGAACCTGCCGTGTGCGTCCTGCTTCATCCCCTGGGTGGAACCCTGCACACACCCCAGTGTCTGCTGGGGTGGCAGACACCCCGTCTACCTTGGGGATCCTAGCGAACAGCATCACCACCTCCGAGAGAGAACTTCACTGTGCATTCCCTTGTCTGTAAAACCCACAGTGTAAGAGGGCTGTGGGCTGGTTGGTTTTAAGCAGCATGTAGGCCTTCTTAGGTGCTTCCCTGGTAGCTCAGCTAGTAAAGAATCCACCTGGAATGCAGGAGACCTGGGTTCGATCCCTGGGTTGGGAAGATCTCCAGTATTCTTGCCTGGGAAAGCCCATGGCCAGAGGAGCCTTGCAGGCTACAGTCCATGGGGTCACAAAGAATTGGATACGACTGAGCAGCTAAGCACAGCATAGCACAGCCCTTCTCAGAGGGCTGTTAAGAGGATCACCAGGCCCCTCATGTAAATTAAACTTGATATCATGGCCAGATGGACATGAGGCTGCCAGGACCTGCCAGGGGCCAGCACGGGAAGAAGGATGCAAGGTTTTCATTGAGCTCAGGGCAGATGGAGCTAATCCCCAGGTTTCAGTACCACCTGCTCCATCCCCAGCCCTCTGGGGCCCGTGGCCAGGCAACTATCTCCTTGCCCAGAGACGTGGCACAGCCGGGCCCGTGTCACCACACAGCACCCTGCCCTCTTTCTGCTTTACTCCTGATCTTCTGTTCTCAGACCCAAGTCATGGCCCAACAGGGCTGCTGTGGTGACTTTCTATCAAGGCCCAAGAATAGAGACTTGGAAAATGATGAGTGCAGCTGACCATCTACCTCTTGGTTGGTCTCCAACCTGTCCTGAGAGTCAACCTCCACATATCTGGTACTGTATCTATTTGGATCTTAGTAACAGAGAGTTCCAGAAAAGCATCTATTTCTGCTTTATTGACCATGCCAAAGCCTTTGACTGTGTGGATCACAATAAACTCAGGAGAATTCTGAAAGACATGGGAATACCAGACCACCTGATCTGCCTCTTGAGAAATTTGTATGCAGGTCAGGAAGAAACAGTTAGAACTAGACATGGAACAACAGACTGGTTCCAAATAGGAAAAGGAGTTCGTGAAGGCTGTATATCGTCACCCTGTTTATTTAACTTATATGCAGAGTACATCATGAGAAACGCTGGACTGGAAGAAACACAAGCTGGAATCAAGATTGCTGGGAGAAATATCAATAACCTCAGATATGCAGATGACACCACCCTTATGGCAGAAAGTGAAGAGGAACTAAAGAGCCTCTTGATGAAAGTGAAAGTGCAGAGTGAAAAAGTTGGCTTAAAGCTCAACATTCAGAAAATGAAGATCATGGCATCCGGTCCCACCACTTCATGGGAAATAGATGGGGAAACAGTGGAAACAGTGTCAGATTTTATTTTTCTGGGCTCCAAAATCACTACAGATGGTGACTGCAGCCATGAAATTAAAAGACGCTTACTCCTTGGAAGGAAAAGTTATGACCAACCTAGATAGCATATTCAAAAGCAGAGACATTACTTTGCCAACAAAGGTTCGTCTGGTCAAGGCTATGGTTTTTCCTGTGGTCATTTATGGATGTGAGAGTTGGACTGTGAAGAAGGCTGAGCACCAAAGAATTGATGCTTTTGAACTGTGGTGTTGGAGAAGACTCTTGAGAGTCCCTTGGACTGCAAGGAGATCCAACCAGTCCATTCTGAAGGAGATCAGTCCTGGGATTTCTTTGGAAGGAATGATGCTAAAGCTGAAATTCCAGTACTTTGGCCACTTCATGTGAAGAGTTGACTCATTGGAAAAGACCTGATGCTGGGAGGGATTGGGGGCAAGAGGAGAAGGGGACGACAGAGGAGGAGATGGCTGGATGGCATCACTGACTCAATGGACATGAGTCTGAGTGAACTCTGGGAGTTGGTGATAGACAGGGAGGCCTGGCGTGCTTCGATTCACGGGGTCGAAAAGAGTAGGACACGACTGAGCAACTGAACTGAACTGAACAGATGACTGATTTCCTCCTTAAACTCCTGCCCCACCCAATCCCCTACAGGGCATTCAGAGAGTGGATTGGTTTATAGAAAGAGAAATATCATCTCTCTGAGTTGTTTCAGATCTCAGAAACATTGTAGGAAGCACTTTGTTTTTACAGATCATAGGGAAACCAACATGGAATAACTCTCAGAATTAAGATAAAAATCACCAAGCTTATAAATGATTTCTTTCTCCTTTTATCTGTTTATAGAATTTCTCCTCCCTTCCCTCCCTTGTTTCTGGCCAGAAGCTGGGGTTTTCTGCCTTCTGGGAATTCACATGTAATTAGTTTATTACTATTCTAAAAGCAAAGCAAAGACTTGGAATTCAGCTCCTTAACAAGCAGGGTCATACATAGATAAAGCTCTACCTCAATTTCCTGCCCATTGCATCTCATATTAACAAAGTATTTAAACACAGTATACTCAGCAAAGAGGGAGTAACTGGGAGGGCCCAAGGGGAAAGAGGAAGGAGTAATTAGAAAGCCTTTACAGAGGAAGTGACCTTTTAGTTGAGATTTGAAAGATGAATAGGACTGTTGTTGTTCAATTGCTAAGTCGAGTCCAACTCTGCAACAGCGTGGACTGCAGCCGGCCAGGCTCCCTTGTCCTCCACTATCTCCTGGAGTCTGCGCAGATTCATGTCCATTGAGTTGGTGATGCTATCTGACCATCTCATCCTCCGCCACCCACTTCTCCTCGAGTGTACCAGTAGTTAAACTTGAACACAAATTCCCAGCAATCCATGAGAAAGAGAGTCAAAAGCATGAAAAGGCAAGTTTATAGCAGAGACCTCACTTTCAGGATTAAAACAGGGTTCTAGGCTGGGGCACCTCCATCCACAGACTCTCCGGCTTGCAGTTGGTGTTCACTCCAGACTGCTGCCCCTTCAGAAAGAAAGTGAACTAACATTAAGTAAAAAGCTTTTCTCAATTAAGGGTTAAGACAGAAAGATGTTGGCTGTGTTCACACATAACTAGAAACTTCCACTAACCCAAATGCCCCATTCCCCAAGCCGGCTGGCTAACAGAGGTTTGGCGGCCTCTCTCTGTTTTGCTTTCTTCCTCCTGTTGGCTCCAAGGCCCTTCCTCTGGGTGCCTGTGCTCCCATCTCTGCAGCAGCACCTTCTTCCCTTCCTCTCTCCTCTCCGCCCTCTCACTTGTCAGTGCCTGACTCAGCGGAGATGTGTGGGATCGGGCAGAGAGTGAATCAGTGAGTTGAGACTCAGAAGGAGATGCACCGTCCATTTACTCCTCACTTGCTAGCATGCCCCGAGTGCCTCCCCAACTAACCGCTTTGGGTGAACCTATTTTTGTAGGTGAGGCCATAATCCTAGACTCCAGACTTGAGGATAAGAAGGCAAGGCTCATGGGATGGACAGTCAGAGAGATTTATGGTTCTGAGGGAGGAGATTGGAATTTTGACAAGACACAGCTGGCTGAGGGAGTGAGCTGGAAGATTCCACCCTGGGGTGAAGAAGAAGAGGAGGGGGGGGGTGTCTTTAAATAGCAGGTGGCTTCACTGTTTCTATAAATGAAAACAGTTTTCACTGAACACTGATTATGAAAACGGTCTTTTATTAGATAGCTGCCTCAACCCAAAGGACGGCCCTGGAGGTGCTGGCTGGGGAACGTTCCCTGCAGCTCATAAACATGGTTGACTGCACCTCAGCTTGCCCCAGGAGCATTTCTTATTTCTTTCCTCTCAAGGACTCTGCAGGGGCCAGGAAGCAGAGACCCATGGGGGTAGAAGGACAGTATTAGGCCAGGGCTTGGCTTCAAACACTACCGGATTTCATTATTCTTGCCATTTGTGTACATATCTGAGAGTCATTCATCCATGCGTTCTGCCTTGGGGCCTGGGGGAGGGCAGGGAGGAGGGCTCTGGGAAGGGCAGAGCTTGTGAAGATCCCAGCAAGTCTTCTCTCCATACGGCAGAGCTGAATGTAATTGGTCTCCCCTTTCTTTAATTAACTGCAAAAGCCCTTCTGAAATGACCGAGGTGGCAGGAGACTGAGGAGCACGTCCCCTCTGAGTAAATCACTTGCCCTCCAGCCTCCTTGCTTGGAGGAAGCTGACCCCAAGGTCTCGTGGCAGGCTGGAGGAGCCCACTTTACTCACCAACTTCTCCAGTAAGCATGGCTGCCCAAGTGGTTGAGAAAGCAGACAGGCATGAATCCAGACCTTACCGCCAAGTCCCCACGCTGAGCTTGGGGGTCGCTGGTATTTCCCAAGAAGGAGTGAATAATAACAGCTGACATTTATTGAACACATACTATGCGCCAGGCACAGTGCGAGACATTTTATATCCATGAGCTCATTTCATTCCAACAACTCCATGAGGTAAGTTCTATGTTCAGAGGAAGCTGCCAAGAAGAGAGGAAAAGAACTTGCTCACACAGACACAGCTGGTTACTGACAGAGCCAGGATTCCAACCCGGGTTGGTCAGAAGTCTAACACTCTTAACTACCCCCTACACTGTCTCTCTTCATGCCAGATTGGAAAGGGCATGCCACCCTCAAACCAGCCACTTTGGCAAATTAACTATTTCGAGGTAAAGGCACTTGAAAAACTACAAGAAGGACACTCTGACTGTCCTTTTTCTTAAAAGCAGGAGATGAAATTTCCACATGAAAGATGTCTTCCTCATAGAAAACAAACTTATGGTTACCAAAGGGGAAAAGATGGGGAGGGATAAATTAGGAACTTAGGCTCAACATATATACACTACTATTCATTGGAAGGACTGATGCTGAAGCTGAAACTCCAGTACTTTGGCCACCTGATGTAAAGAGCCAACTCATTGGAAAAGACCCTGATACTGGGAAAGATTGAAGGCAGGAGGAGAAGGGGACGACAGAGGATGAGATGGTTGGATGGCATCACCGATTCAATGGACATGAGTTTGAGCAAGCTCTGAGAGATGGTGAAGGACAGGGAAGCCTGGCCTGCTGCAGTCCATGGGGTCACAAAGAGTTGGACACAACTGAGCGACTGAACAACAACAATATATAAAATAGATAACCCACAAGGACCTATTGTACAGCACAGAAACTCTGCTCAACATTTTGTAATAAAGTATAAGGGAAAAGAATCTGAAACATATATCTGAATCACTTGGCTCCATACCTGAGACTAACATTCTGTTGTAAATCAACTACATTTCAATAACATTTAAAAAATAATAATAATAAAGAAAGATGTCTTCCCTACACCAGAAGGAAGTAACATTCATGTCACCAAGGATAAGCTGGGATGGAGTGAATTCTACGCAAGAAGATCTTGATAAAAAATTCTTATCTTCCATTCGCCTCCCCACATACCTTACATAGTTTCACTTTATAACTGCTTCTCTTTTTTCAACCTAATGTAAAAGCAAGTAGGTTTCACCTTCTTGGGTCTTCATTTCCTTATGAGGGCTCCCATGTCACATAAAATTCGTGTTAAATAAATGTGTATGTTGTTCTCCTGTTGATCTGCCTTATGTCCATTTAGTTCATAGGCCCAGTTGAAAAGAACCCTAAGAGGGTAAAGGCCAAAGTCTGCCTGCCCTACAGCTGATGCCTTCCAAATTCACCCTGTTCTCCCGCCCTCACTTTATCTATGCATCTGCCTTCCCAGGCTTTCCTATGGACAGGTGGCACTGCAGTGGGGATTCTGTGTAAACAGCAGATTTCCTTGGGCAGGTTTGCTTATTATGGGACTTTCTGCTGAGATATATCAGGGATATTACCACTGTGAAAAATGCAAGCAGAAGGTGTGTGCAATCCATGTGCTAGGTGGCAAAAACGGGATGTGAGAGGTTACCTGGTTGAAGCACCCTGTTTAGAAACCTGCGAGGACAAGGTGGCCATAAGTTAGGTCATGACCCTATCTAACTTAACTCTCTCCAAGAGAGAGCCTGTGTCTAGAGGCACATCATTCAAGAATGTCTCACAGAATGAAGGCCTCTCTCAAACGTACATGTTGTAAAACCATTTCAGCCAAGTGAGGAAAACTGATTTCTCAGCATGGAAAGAGAGTTTTGACAGAAGCCCTGGAAAAAACACCAGGTCTTTCTTGGACACCTAGTCAAATAAATTAACTTGGAGGCTCAGCTGCACTCCCCAAGCAAAGAGTGTGCAGCTTTGAAAACCATTCTTCTTCCCCCCAGAGGGATGGTAAGCAAACAGACACCCAAACATTCCAGGAGCAGGCCTCGAAGGCCTCCTGCGCTGTGTCCATTCCCCAGGGAGAGCAGCAGGCAGCTCATTCACTTCCCAGATGGTGGGCTTTGGAAGACAGGGGCTGGCTACTTCCCAAGTCCTTTCTTGATTGCCTGACTTTGGCTTGGGGACCAGGGTGGAGGCTGCTGCTCTGAGAAATGCATTTGCTGTTCGGTTGCAAAACATCTCCAAGTGATTGATGAACCAGCCCCAGGGAAGAAGAAATAAGTCACCAGCACCTGAAATACAGCCACCTCTAGAAGAAAATATTTCACCCTTTCAGGAAGCCCCAAGACACATGGACATTAATCAGAAGAGAATGAAAGAGGATCAGATTCCACTGCAATAGTACGGACCGAGGGTGTGCAAACAGAAGAGCCATGGTCCTCGTAAGGAGATGAATAAACCGTGACCTTTGCTTTCCCCTTAGGCTAAATGTCCCTAGTACTTGATCCAGTCCCCCTCTGCAGGCATAGCTCTTTCTTGCGACAGATGCTGTCGCAGGTGGAAAGGTCGCAGACACTGCTGGCTCAGGGCACGCTGCTGGCTTGAGACAGCTGAGTCCAGAGCCAGCCCCTCAGGGAAGCCACTAGCCTTGTTCAGGCCAGATCACCAAACTCTGCGTCCCCATTTTGTGACCTTGTGATGACAAGGTCACCTCTCTGGGCCTTTGATTCTTTTTGTATAAAAGGTGGGGATCAGGGCTTCCCTGGTGATTCAGTGGTAAAGAATCCACATGCCAGCACAGGTGACAAGGGTTCGATCCCTGATTCAGGAAGGTCCCGCGTGCCCTGCCTGGAGCAACTAAGCTCCTGTGCCACAACTATGGAGTCTGTGCCCTAGAGCCTGGGAACTGCAACTGCTGAAGTCTGTGTTCCCCAGAGCCACCGCAGTGAGAAGCCCCTGCCTCTCATTGAGAAACCACTGCAATTAGAGTAGCCCCTGCTCACTGCAACTAAAGAAAAGCCTGTGAAGCAACAAAGACCCAGAACAACCAAAAGTAAATAAATAAAATTTTTTTTTAAAAAGCTAGGGATCAGACTAGACATGTATTGCCACACCTCTATAGACTAAATACTACAAGACACTCAATAATGCATAAAACAATTTCAAATAGACCTTCTTCAAGTTTGGGGTCCCGAGATGATGACGAGTTTTGTCATTCACATTCCAGCTCTGTCACCTACTAGTTCTGTGACCTTGAACAAGTTGCTAATCTGCTAAGCCTTAGTCTTCTCATCCCTACCATAGGAATTTTAACAACACCTACTTCACAGAGTGATTATAAGGAGTGATGCATGTATAGCACTTCATAATGAAGAGTTGGATAAGCACTCTAGTGGGTGACGAGGACTTGAGTTTCAGCGGTTCAATCCTTCCCCCTCATTCGACTGCATCCTTCTGTAGCTCCAAAGAAGCATGGAGAGACCTCAGGGGATCAGCCCGAAAACCACTGGATGGACAGATGAGTGTTTCCCAGACTTTCTGAGATCAGAGTCTCCAGAGGTCTGACCAGACACCCAGGGGACCAAACTGCAGGCGATATGTGCAAGTCCCCAGGCTCCGTGCTTCAGCTGCACACAGGCTTCTGCTTACCTTCAAGGTCTCTAGGGGGACACTGGGGATAAGGCAATGGCACCCCACTCCAGTACTCTTGCCTGGAAAATCCCATGGATGGAGGAGCCTGGTGGGCTGCAGTCCATGGGGTCGTGAAGAGTCGGACACGATTGAACGACTTCACTTTCACTTTTCACTTTCATGCCTTGGAGAAGGAAATGGCAACCCACTCCAGTGTTCTTGCCTGGAGAATCCCAGGGACGGGGGAGCCTGGTGGGCTGCTGTCTATGGGGTCGCACAGACACACACATGACTGAAGTGACTTAGCAGCAGCAGCAGCAGGGGGACACTGGAGGAGGACCCCGAGAGACCTTTCAGCTCTACTAGGCCAGGATCCCACCTCTTCCTCGGCCTCGATCAGGGTCAGGAGCCCCACTCAGATAATGTCTCTGGGTTCAAGGCCACTCCTCCCAGGCTGGTGCGGAATGGCCTGTGCCCAGGTCTGAGGTGCCTGCTGGAACAGCTGGGCTTGCCCTCTCGCTGACCTCCAGGACTCTGGCCTCTCACTCGAAACCCATGGCCCTTGCCCATCCACTCAGCCTCAGCTGACTTTCCTGGCCCTCACATGTGCTTGCCCAGAACCAAGGTCTCCTCTTGACCTCCCCTTGGCCTGCCCTGCTCTGTTATTGCCAGCATCCTGGTGGGACAATTTCATGGGTGGAATCAGAAAGTGTTAGAGTAAGAAATCTCAAGAGATGCTATTTTCTGCCTAATCTGTTTTCTCCCCATGGGTCAATTTGGCTGCACTTTTATTTTGAAATAAAAGAACCTAGAAACAAATGAACAAACACCTTATTATTGAGAACCATCTGCAGAAAATCCCACGGAGCAGCTCCAAGGTCAAAGCTTATCTGTTCTGCTTCATACACAAAACAGCCAGCAAGCAGGCAAGATGGGAAACTATAAGAAATCTGGGTAAAAGCAAGCATCTTCTTTTCAACTGAATGTAAGAGTCCAAGTTCTCTCTGTAACCCAAATCTTGAAACTAAGAACATTTATGTTTCTCCCAGAAATAACAATGATCCTATTGAGTTGGCCAGGGTGATCAGGGAAAATCCACAGCAGCCCTGGGGCTCATGCTTGGCTCTTTCCTTCTCTTTGATCCCAGATTCTTATTTTTTCAAAAAGTGCCATCTGTTCTTTCTGCAACTTTCACGTTGAAGGAAAACAATTTCAATTCTTGAAATTGTATATCTTCTGTCTTTCCTCCAGCCTGGCTCCCTCTTTCAGCATAGGTGAAGGTAAGGGAGGGCATTAAAATTGAGCTTCTATCAGTACTGTGTGTGACCAACTCCCACTAGCAAGGATGAGCCCTGTGATGCCAGGCTGAGCAGTGTTCTGTGTAGACAGTACCGTAGCCTTTGCTCTGTGTGATGACGGAAACGTTCTGCATCTGCACTGCTCTCTAGAGTGGCCACCAGTCACGTCTGGCTTATGAGGTCTTGAAATGTGGCTAGTGCAACTGAGGAACTGAATTTTTTTAAACTTATTTCACTTAAAAGTGGATTTAAATCTAAAGCTAAATATTTAGATATGTGACACAGTTTAGGGGATTCATTGTGTGTGTGTGTGTGTTAAGGGAGTCTTTAGGAGAGGTCAGTGGTGCTAGGCTGCCTTTTACCCTGTCTTCCTCTCTTGATCTTCTCTTGCTCCACAGTCCTCCCAGGCACCACCATCAACTGCCCCCTGAAATATAGATGACTTGGAGGTGCATTTATTAGGTTGTTACTGAGTGATAATGGACTCCTCTGCAGGCTGGGAGAAAGCAGGTTATATAGTTACAAACAGAAACATGGAAGTCTAAAATTAATCATAAAATGTGATCCCAGCTCTCACAGAGAATGTTTCCCTGCTTAGGCAGTGTGCTCAGGCCAGCAGTAGGCTCTGAGGCAGAAGGAAGTCAGTAGAGGAAGTAAACAGAGCACAGCACTTTACAAAATGCTCACTTATTTGCAGAAATAATATCTTTTCAGAGAAGAGGAAAAACAAAGAAAGAAAACACCTGGGTATCTTAGTAGCGGGCCAAGAAGAGACCTTGGAGGAACAGGCAGGACAAACAGCCCAGCTCAGGCCCTGTGCTCCTCGGAGGCACAGCAAAGCCAGGCGGTCTGGCCCCACTGCCTCCGGGGAGGCTTGCAGGCCTCCAAACACAGGATCCTCAACAAATACTCGTCAGCTGATTACCTAACTTTAAACTCTCACGCATTTACATTTTTCAAGGAAATTTGGCAAAGGAAACCAAGTACCTATTTTTGGTTTTGCTTTAGGTTACACTTTATTCTATGCAATTTTGAGCCAATACAGTAAGACTATATAATTACATATGGAGTGGTTTTAGCAACTTTACAGAAGATGAACTTCCTGCCACTGGTATTTATGTTCTGAGGCGGAAGACATCAAAAGGAGGTGTTGGTAACAGTTCACAGTTCTAGACATTGTACCCTCAATGGATACTTTCTTTTCCCCCATTTCCGTGTCCTCTTCCTGTGAGTGGGGCTGAGGGTGGGGGCCCAGGAAGATGGAGGGCTATTAACCCTAACCACAGCTGCAGTGGGCCTGGAACATGACTTTCCTTCAGGGCCTCTTGTACAAGGAGGGTGAGGTGAACTAAAGAGGGGTCAGACCAAACCAGGACTGCCTGGCAACGTCAGAACAAGGAGGAAAGGAGGTTTTGACTACCTGCCCCCTGGCTCTTCACCCCCTAAAATAAATGGTGCTTTTTGAAGTGGAAGCCATTTACAGGGAGAAGCTGTATCCACAGGAAGTTACCTGACCGGTGTTCTCCTCATCCCCTTTTGTCTTTCGCCCAACAACTCTAAATTTTAAAACTCTATTTTCACTCTATCCTACATATGTATAGTTTTATTTTACATGGTGTTTATAAATCCCATGTTATCATTAACTTCACATACAAACATGTTTTAACTTCTCACCTCATGGCTTTTGGGTTTTATTTTAATCATGTATCACTTCATTTTTTATGTATTTAATCTCCTGTTGAGTTCAGTCCTTTGTCTTATTTTAAATCTCATCTAGTTGGAGTGTCTCCTTTGGATTAAAAAAATCCTTAATATTCTTTTGTGGGAATTGTAACTTTTCTTCGAATTTCCTAGACACATACTTTCTTAAATCTTATTTTTTGAACTTGAAGACTTTTACTTCTTTCACTTTTAAGCCTAATTTATTGGGTTGGCCAAAAAGTTCACTCAGGTTTTTCTGTATGATCTTATGAACTTTTAGACAACCCAATAAATTTTATTTATTTTGAAATTTCCTTTATTTACTTTGAAATTTCAAAGTGCTTGTTTTTTAACCTATTTTGACATAACTTTATGCTTAATATGTTTGCTTTTTAAGCCCAACTTAATATTTTAGTCTTCCTTGTTTTTGAATTAAATCTTTAGAAGGATCAAAGCCTTTCTATTATTACATACATGTATATTTATGTATGTATGTATCTTCCATGATTTGTTTTTCAAAAGGTCAGAAGAAAGTGTAGTCCCAAGAGTATTAAGAGTGGGGAGACCACACACACACAGACAGGTTAGAGATCGCTTCCCTCCTGCTGGCCCTACAGGCTCCACCGTGTTTTCTTGACAGAAAAACCACCCCAGTTCGGGTTTGTTTGACAAAGACCCTCTCCTCAACCAGCTGTAGAGCTCTAAGACTTAAA
Organism: Bos taurus; assembly: GCF_002263795.3. Classification (NCBI taxonomy): domain Eukaryota; kingdom Metazoa; phylum Chordata; class Mammalia; order Artiodactyla; family Bovidae; genus Bos; species Bos taurus. The sequence goes on along the minus strand of NC_037337.1, from coordinate 10,810,127 downwards.
GTCCATCCTGTCCCAGGCAGTAAATTTCATTGTACAGATGGAATCTGGCTCCTATGGGCCTCCATTTCTGCCTCTCCTATGCTTTGAGGGTTTGAGGGGCCTGGCTACGATCTATGTGTCTGACTCCACACTTCCCCACTCCTGCACTGCCTTGGGGAACAGGCTGCCATTCTCAGGAGACTAGCAGAAATTAGGGTACCCAGGATGCCTGGCTTAACTCTGAGAGCCCTACTGGATCAATGAGATACCAACACTGTGTGATTTGACTCCAAATCTCCTTTGAATGTCCTTGGAGGAATCCTCCAGGGGCTCTGCTTTCCCAAGACAGGGTCTGCCCCACTCCTGCATACTCTGCAATCTACACTCCCACCTGTTTGGGGACTCCCACCTTCCCTGACAGAAACTGGCTGTCCCAACTGCCCTTCTCTCCTGTCTACACCCACCATCACTGGTAGTGCTCCTTGAGAAGGCTCCACTGGCCCTATAACTGGTGAGCTACCCCAGTGCAGACCACATGGTTCAGGGAGCCTATGAGCCCCTCAATTCTAAAAAGTGTCTAAGCATAAACTGTCACAGTTTGGAGGAATTCGGCCTGCCAGATCTGATGACCCATCCTACCAGGAAAGCCCAACCAAATTCCACTCTAAAAAGCTTGACCTACAGCCTAGCCATGAAATTAAAAGACACGTACTCCTTGGAAGAAAAGTTATGACCAACCTAGATAGCATATTAAAAAGGAGAGACATTACTTTGCCAACAAAGGTCTGTCTACTCAAAGCTTTAGTTTTTCCAGAGTCGTATATGGATGTGACAGTTGGACTATAAAGAAAGCTGAGCGCTGAAGAATTGATGCTTTTGAACTATGGTGTTGGAGAAGCCTCTTGAGAGTCCCTTGGACTGCAAGGAGATCCAACCAGTCCATCCTAAAGGAAATCGCTCCTGATATTCATTGGAAGGACTGATGCTGAAGCTGAAACTCCAATCATTTGGCCACCTGATGCGAAGAGTGACTCACTAGAAGAGACACTGATGCTGGGAAATATTGAAGGCAGGAGGAGAAGGGGACGACAAAGGATAAGATGGTTGGATGGCATCACCGACTCAATGTACATGAGTTTGAGTAAACTATGGGAGTTGGTGATGGACAGGGAGGCCTGGTGTGCTGCGGTTCATGGGATCACAAAGATTCGGACACAACTGAGTGACTGAACTGAACTGAACAGCCCAGAGTTATCCTTGAGTATTAAATGAGAGAATCTGTACCTCAGTGAAGAAGCAGATAAAGAATACAGTGTGACTTGGGCATGTGCTGTGTGCTGTGTTTAGTCGGTCAGTCATGTCCAACTCTTTATGACCCCATGGACTGTAGCCCACTGGGCTCCTCTGTCCATGGGGATTCTCCAGACAAGAACATTGGAGTGGGTTGCCATACTGTCCTCCAAGGGATCTTCCCAACCCAGGGATTGAACCCAGGTCTCCTGCATTGCAGGTGGATTCTTTACCGTCTGAGCCACGGAGGGAAGCCCAAGAATACTAGAGTGCGTAGCCTATCCCTTCTCCAGAGGATCTTCCCGACCCAGGAATTGAACCGGGGTCTCTTGCATTGCAGCCAGATTCTTACCAGCTGAGCTACCAGATAAGCCCCAACTTGAGCATATTTAGGCCCAAATTTAGGCTGAGGAATTCTCTACTTAACCTGTATAAAAATCATCCCATTGAGGAATGTTCATAAGATATCACTTTGTTTGGGTACGTTATTCTCTGGGGAACCAAGAGCTGAGAAAAGGTTTTCGCCCCCTGCAGGAAACATGCCAGGCTTGCATTTGCCACAGTCCAATTTGCTCCTTTCTGTAGTTTTGTACCCAGAAAAGTCTCCAGTCGGTACCCAAGGAGTGAACAGATGGGTTGAGTGGTGCGGGGATCCACAGAACTGGTGCCAAGAACGGTTCTCTACAGCAATAAAACCTTGTCTTTCCTACAGCACTTAATACTGCCCTCCCCACAGTGGATGTTCATTAAAACGTGTTGCCTGGCATCGAAGCCGGGCCACGGGCTTCCCTTGCTGCCTCTGGTTAGATGGAAACCTCCACATCAGTGGTTCTTCCTGGCCTCCCGAGGAGGCACCAAGCTCCTCCAGCCCTGAGCCCCAGGGTAGGGAGAGGAGAGGAGAAAGTGCAGGGAGGAGCCTCAGTCAGCCTGCTCCAGGCCTGCCATCACCTTGGGCAGTGCTTGGCTGCGGTGCCACCTTGCCCCTGGAGCTATGATTGCAGACAGAGGGCAAAGGAGCTGGGAAGGCCTGTGGCCATTCAGGGGTGCTCCTTTCCCCTAAGAGCCTAACCCATCTTGCAGTAGGTGGGCTGTGGCAGCAAAGGTCTGTGGCAATGAGGAGACTAAATGTGCATGTCCTTATCCTCTGTGCTTTTCTGCTTCTCCCAGGAGACTCTGGGCTGGACTGGGATGGAGGGAGGGAAAGAGGAAGGGAAAAGAGTGACAGGATAAAGCATTGAGGACTGACAATCTTCAAATTCAGAAAAGCACCATCCACCTGATGACAGTGACCTATAACATTCAGTGCTACTGGCTATGCTGAAAGGTGAGTGCTGTGACAACACTGATGGAGGCTAAGTTGAATAACCTTTTTGAAGGACAATTTGGTCACAGCAAATAAATGCTTTTAAAAAAATTATTATCCTGAATTTGAGGACCAGCCCTTAAAGGGTAAAAAATCATATCTGGAGCAAGGACTTGGGCAAAAGGAAGTCTATCACAGCATTATCTATAATCCTTAAAAAAAAAAAAAAAGCAAACGAAAAACCCCACCACTTAAATGCCAAGAGGTAGAGATTAGTTAAATACATTCTAGTACATTCAGATGATGGACTATTTTGTAGTCATTATACATCAGATTCTCACTACCTACTGGCCTGGGAAGACGCTCTAGCATAATCCTTATCTTTGAAAACCACTTGAAATTTGCCATATTTCCTCATTTCTGAGATATTAACAGCTGAATAAGACACTAGAGGCTTAACAAAAGTCTTTTAGGAAGAAATGATAATGGGACACAAAACATGCGTAAAATACATCCCAATTTAAGGAACATTAGAAAGTGAGAAATATATGTCTTAAAATAGAAGAAATATAGTGTATCTCTGGGATTACTGCTGATTTTTATTTTATTCTTTTACTGTTTTGTATTTCCCAAATCTTTAACAGTAAGCATAATTGGGTTGTAGGAATGCCTGTATCCGTGTCTGATGTTTGCTGCCATATGAAGGCAAGGGCCACTGTGGTTTCTCCCTGCCCCGACTCCCTCCATCCAGGGAGGCCAAAGAAGTCACTGTAACCCTAACCAGATGAGTGGGTTTAGAAGAGACCCTGAACTTGCCCAGCCCCTGCCAATCCCCTTCCTTCAGGAAGCCCACCTACCAGCCCAGAGCACATCCTCTAGATCGCCCCAGCTCATGGGAGGAAGGCTGGAGTGGTTGTCATTTGGGGGATTCAGTTAAGCTCTAGGATTCAATATTAGGAAGCCCATTGCCTGCAGATGTAAACCTCATTCTCTAATATTAACTTTATCAGTGAACTGGTCATATTTTTTTTTTTTTTTTTGTCTTTTGCCTACTTTTTTGTCTTATTTCTCAATTCAAAACCCAAGCATGAAGAGGAGTGCTATATTGCAAGTGTGCTAAGTCGTTTCAGTCGCATCCGATTCTGTGAGACCCTAAGGACTGTAGCCCGCTAGGCTCCTCTATCCATGGGATTCTCTGGGCAAGAATACTGGAGTGGTTGCCATTCCCGCCTCCAGGGCATCTTCCTGACCCAGGGATCGAACCAGCTATATTGAACCTTCTCAAAACCTTCAACCAACAGGTTGAATTTTATAGTCAAATAAAATCACTCCACAAAGAAGAAACCCAGTTAAGCCCAGCCAAGCACTATAGGGGATGATGCTCCCTGCATGGTGAGCTCCGCTTGGGCTCTGGAGAGGGGATAGGGACCAGGGCATTTGGGACAGGCCTCTCTGGAGACCAGAGAACAAGTGGGAACCCTAGGTCAGAGTTGCCCCCTCTTTCTTAGTGCTTCACCATCTCAGTTACAAGATGTCACTGAAAGAAGAATCTGCTTTTCTCTCCTTGCAGCATCTCTTGGTTGCTAAGCAGATCCCTTGGGTAACTATGTGGGCATAAAACCTTTGCAGAACTGCCAGGAATCTGCTTCACCCAATTGTCAAAGTGAAAAATGAAATCATTCCTCTCACCTGTCACTACTTTGCACAAAGCTTCCATTATTGAATGGTGATGGCCCAGATTATTCTCACCTACTTGCAGGAATATAAATGAGTTTTGCATATTTTACCCCCAAGAGAGTGGGAGGGGAGGAAGGGGCTGTGGGGATCTCTCAAGCTGATACTCTTGTGAGTCAGTGCTTGGGGAGAAGCAGGTGGAACAAATCAGCAGTGTCCTCTGCCCTTGGAAAAATGATGCTTCAGGCAGGTAAACAGTCACCTGCTTTAGAGGAGGCTCTCCTTAGGCTCAGAGATGCACATGAACCCCCTCTGATGACCTCCTAACTAGACTTAGAATCTGTGAAGGTGAAGACAGGACATTTTTTAATTGTAAAGAAACTCCTTAGATGATTCTTAATGTGCACTTTCTCTAAAATAAATATGTATGCAAATAAGTGCATTGACAGATCACAGGTGTTATGATAACGTATGTTCAGGAAGGAGTGAGACACTATCAGAGGGATAGTTTATTTTTACCGAGAGCAAGGTAAGTGTTGCTTTGAATCTTCAGCAATAAACAGATGTTATCCAGAGAGAGGAAGAAGGGGAGAAAGACGTCCGAGGCAGAGGAGAACTACTAGCAAGGTAGTTAGCTGGCTAACTACCAGCTAACTACAAGTAGCAAGGTGATAGCTGGCTATCAAGGGATAGCCACTTGAAGCTGGCCTGAGGAGCTAAGAAAAATGAAAACTTGAGTGCGTAGTGATAGGAGGGGAACAAGTGAGGGGACAAGGCAGGGGAAGATCTGGAGATTAAGGAGTTTAGAATCTAACCTGTGGCCCATGAGTTGCTCCAAGAATGATGTGATCTAATTTGCATCTTTGAAAAGTCACTCTGAAGACTGGCTCAGAGATGGGTCAGAATGGACAAGACAGGAGGCAGGAAGACCCATGGGAGACTAGCCTAAGCCAGGTCAAGGCTGGGTATGAGGGTAGGGGGGACAAGCCCCCTCATCTTCCTTGGTCCTGATCCCCTCAGCCACCAAGTGTACAGCACTGAATGTGAACCACAGAATTGTTCAAATACCGTATGTATTGAAATAATCAAAACGTATGGAACTATTGCTTAGGCACCAAATATGATGATGACATATCTATCCAAACACTTAAAAATAAAATTTGTAGTCATCTCATGGAACAAGCTGTAGCTCTTAGGCAATTCCCTCTAATCTGATCCCTCTCTAATCAGGGTATGATGGTGATAAGTGCACAAAAAGCCCCAAGGTAAAATGAGTGTATCTCCTCAGTTCAGTTGCTCAGTCGTGTCCGACTCTTTGCCACCCCATGAACTGCAGCACGAACTCCAGGCCTCCCTGTCCATCACCAGCTCCCGGAGTTCACCCAAACTCATTTCCATCGAGTCAGTGATGCCATCCAGCCATTTCATCCTCTGTCGTCCCCTTCTCCTCCTGCCTCCAATCCCTCCCAGCATCAGAGTCTTTTCCAATGAGTCAATGTGAAGTCACCTCTTCGCATAAGGTGGCCAAAGTATTGGAGTTTCAGCTTTAGCATCAGTCCTTCCAAAAAACACCCAGGACTGATCTCCTTTAGAATGGACTGGTTGGATCTCCTTGCCGTCCAAGGGACTCTCAAGAGCCTTCTCCAACACCACAGTTCAAAAGCATCAATCCTTCAGCACTCAGCTTTCTTCATAGTCCAACTCTCACATCCATACATGACCACTGGAAAAACTATAGCCTTGACTAGTATCTCCTAGGATTATATTAACACAACTTCTTTGAAGATTGGGGGGGATTTTTTTTAATTAATTATTTATTTTACTTTACAATATTGTGTTGGTTTTGCCATACATTGACTTGAATCCGCCATGAGTACACATGTGTTCCCCATCCTGAACCCCCCTCCCACCTCCCTGCCTATCCCATCCCTCTGGGTCATCCCAGTGCACCAGCCCCGAGCACCCTGTATCATGCATCAAACCTGGACTGGTGATTCGTTTCACATATGATATTTTACATGTTTCAATACCATTTCCCCATATCATCCCACCCTCGCCCTCTCCCACAGTGTCCAAAAGACTGTTCAATACATCTGTGTTTCTTTTGCTGTCTTGCATACAGGGTTATCGTTACCTTCTTTCTAAATTCCATATATATGTGTTAGTATATTATATTGGTGTTTTTCTTTCTGGCTTACTTCACTCTGTATAATAGGCTCCAGTTTCATCCACCTCATTAGAACTGATTCAAATGTATTCTGTTTAATGGCTGAGTGATATTCCATTGTGAATATATACCACAGCTTTCTTATCCATTCATCTGCTGATGGACATCTAGGTTGCTTCCATGTCCTGGCTATTATAAACACTGCTGCGATGAACATTGGGGTACACGTGTCTCATTCAACTCTGGTTTCCTCAGTGTGTATGCCCAGCAGTGGGATTGCTGGGTCATATGGCAGTTCTATTTCCAGTTTTTTAAGGAATCTCCACACTGTTCTCCATAGTGGCTGTACTAGTTTGCATTCCCACCAACAGTGTAAGAGGGTTCCCTTTTCTCCACACCCTTTCCAGCATTTATTGCTTGTAGACTTTTGGATAGCAGCCATTCTGACTGGCGTGAAATGGTACCCCATTGTGGTTTTGATTTGCATTTCTCTGATAATGAGTGATGTTGAGCATCTCTTCATGTGTTTGTTAGCCATCTGTATGTCTTCTTTGGAGAAATGTCTGTTTAGTTCTTTAGCCCACTTTTTGATTGGGCCTTTTATTTTTCTGGAATTGAGCTGCAGGAGTTGCTTATATATTTTTGAGATTAATTCTTTGTCCGTTGCTTTGTTTGCTATTATTTTCTCCCATTTTGAAGGCTGTCTTTTCACCTTGCTTATAGTTTCCTTTGTTGTGCAGAAGCTTTTCATTTTAATTAGGTCTCACTTGTTTATTTTGCTTTTATTTCCAATATTCTGGGAGGTGGGTCATAGAGGATCCTGCTGTGGTTAACACTGGAGAGTGTTTTGCCTATGTTTTCCTCTAAGAGTTTTATAGTTTCTGTTCTTATGTTTAGATCTTTAATCCATTTTGAGTTTATTTTTGTGTATGGTGTTAGAAAGTGTTCTAGTTTCATTCTTTTACAAGTGGTTGACCAGTTTTCCCAGCACCACTTGTTAAAGAGATTGTCTTTTCTCCATTGTATATTCTTGCCTCCTTTGTCAAAGATAAGGTGTCCATAGATGCGTGGATTTATCACTGGGCTTTCTATTTTGTTCCATTGATCTATATTTCTGTTTTTGCGCCAGTACCATACTGTCTTGATGACTGTGGCTTTGTAGTAGAGCCTGAAGTCAGGCAGGTTGATTCCTCCAGTTCCATTCTTCTTTCTCAAGACTGCTTTGGCTATTTGAGGTTTTTTGTATTTCCATACAAATTGTGATATTATTTGTTCTAGTTCTCTGAAAAATACCGTTGGTAGCTCAATAGGGATTGCATTGAATCTATAAATTGCTTTGGGTACTATACTCATTTTCACTATATTGATTCTTCCAATCCACAAACATGGTATATTTCTCCATCTATTTGTGTCCTCTTTGATTTTTTTCACCAGTGTTTTATAGTTTTCTATATATAGGTCTTTTGTTTCTTTAGGTAGATATTTTCCTAAGTATTTTATTCTTTTCGTTGCAATGGTGAATGGAATTGTTTCCTTAACTTCTCTTTCTGTTTTCTCGTTGTTAGTGTATAGGAATGCAAGGGATTTCTGTGTGTTAATTCCTGCAATTTTACTATATTCATTGATTAGCTCTAGTAATTTTCTGGTGGAGTCTTTAGGGTTTTTTATGTAGAGGATCATGTCATGTGCAAACAGTGAGAGTTTTACTTCTTCTTTTCCAATCTGGATTCCTTTTATTTCTTTTTCTGCTCTGATTGCTGTGGCCCAAAACTTCCAAAACTATGTTGAATAGTAGTGGTGAGAGTAGGCACTCTTGTCTTGTTCCCGACTTTAGGGGAAATGCTTTCAGTTTTTCACCGTTGAGGATAATGTTTGCTGAGGGTTTGTAATATATAGCTTTTATTATGTTGAGGTATGTTCCTTCTATTCCTGCTTTCTGGAGAGTTTTTATCACAAATGGATGTTGAATTTTGTCAAAGGCTTTCTCTGCATCTATTGAGATAATCATATGGTTTTTACTTATCAATTTGTTAATGTGGTGTATTACATTGATTGACTTGTGGATATTGAAGAATCCTTGCATCCCTAGGATAAAGCCCACTTGGTCATGATGTATGATTTTTTTAATATGTTGTTGGATTCTGCTTGCTAGAATTTTGTTAAGGATTTTTTGCATCTATGTTCATCAGTGATATTAGCCTGTAGTTTTCTTTTTTGTGTGGCATCCTTATCAGGTTTTGGTATTAGGGTGATGGTGGCCTCACAGAATGAGTTTGGAAGTTTACCTTCCTCTGCAATTTTCTGGAAGAGTTTGAGTAGGATTGGTGTTAGCTCTTCTCTAAATTTTTGGTAGAATTCAGCTGTGAAGCTGTCTGGTCCTGGGCTTTTGTTTGTTGGAAGATTTCTGATTACAGTTTCAATTTCCATGCTTGTGATGGGTCTGTTAAGATTTTCTATTTCTTTCTGGTTCAATTTTGGAAACTGAAAGTTGTACTTTCCTAAGAATTTGTCCATTTCTTCCAAGTTGTCCATTTTATTTGCATATAGTTGCTGATAATAGTCTCTTATGATCCTTTGTATTTCTGTGTTGTCTGTTGTGATCTCTCCATTTTCATTTCTAATTTTGTTGATTTGATTTTTCTCCTTGTGTTTCTTGATGAGTCTGGCTAATGGTTTGTCAATTTTATTTATTTTTTATTAGTTCAAATGCAAACGTATTATACTGTGGTGGATTTGTTTGGATTCCAACGCATCATTCTTCTCAGCTGTTGGTGCATCTATAAAATCCAGGGTTTGGTCTCCATGACCTCTAAGGTCTTTTCACACTCCAATATGAAATGACATTTTCCCCTAACTAGTTACCATCCTTGTCTTTTCCCTGTAGATCTCAGAGAGAGGTCATTTTTTCTATTTCTGTAAGGTCACCTTCCTTAATTCATATTCCTGCTGTTGGCAGCTCTTCACCCAGTTCTCAGATCCTTCTAAGCACGAGATGGGGCCCCTCACCCTCCGCCTATGCAGAGCTCACCCGGCCAGAGTGTCTTCTATTCTCTCTTCATCTGTCTTCTCTAGAGTTTGTCACCTTCCTCATCCCTAATTTGAAAAAGGAAGAGAGGGGAAAGCAATATAGACTAAGTGGCCCTTTCTTCTGGACAGGGAGACTTCCTTCCTCCTTTTCACTCTTCCCTTAATTACTGCTGGTTTGACATTTTTGAACTCTCTCATTTGGAGTTTGAATTATTTGGCATTCAATGACTTTTTCAGCTTTTAATTTAACAACTCTGCCTGTCAACCACCCTTCCTTTTTCTCTAAAATGCTGAAATGCAATAAGAGAGCAGAAAGGAGTTTCCCCACTTACAGTTATCACATCACTCGGAGTAGAATTTGGCCGAAACTTGAATCAATATTTCATTGGTTTCATCAAGCAAGGAGGTGGGGGCATAAGCCTGATGTCACTGAGTTCATAATCTGCCTTTTCCCAAACTTTGGACATAATCATAAATACATCACACACACACACACATACAGCACTCCTAGAAAATGTATTTTTAGGGATATGGTTAGAGATTGGTAAAATATTGTCATGAATACAGCACTGATTTAAAACAGAAAACAAAGGCTAGGGATAAGTCAATTGATCTTTCAATAGAGGAGGAACCACAATAAAGTTTCTAGGGAACACTCATTTAAATTTTAAAATTAAATGAAGAGTAAGAAACACTCAGGAAACCTCCAGTTTTCAGAAATCTTTTCAGGTTATTAAATGATAATCTGATCAGGACAAAGCACAGAGCAGTCTCTCAATGAGAGGTTAATTGACAAGGACCTTAATAAAAGATCATGGAGAGGGACTTCCCTAGCAGTCCAGTGGCTAAGACTCCATGGTCCCAATGCAAGGAGCCATGGTTTCAGTCCCTGGTCAAGGAACTAGAGGCCACAAGCAAAGATTCCACATGCTGCAAGTAAGACCCAGTGTAACCAAATAAATTTTTAAAAAGTCAAGGAGAAAAAGTGTTCAGTTATATATTTAGGGAGAATGAATTTAAATTATACTTATCAAATAATATCTGAATTTTCTATGATGTCCCAGAAAGTGTACAACACCACATGTGCATGCTAAGTCACTTCAGTCATATCCAACTGTGTGCCACCAGGCTCCTCTGACCATGGGATTCTCTAGGCAAGAGTGCTGGAGTGAGTTGCCATGCCCTCCTCCAGGGGATCTTCTCAACCCAGGGACTGAAACTGAATCTCTTACATCTCCTGCCTTGGCAGGCAGGTTCTTCACCACTAGCACCACCTGGGATACCCACAACATCATCAGAAAATAGAATTTAAAACCACAGTGAGACACCTCAGTACATGTACTGCAATACATGTGCTACACTAGTCTGTATGGAACCTAGGAGCCATTGTAGGTTTACTTTAAAAATTAACCTGGTTCAACTGCTGGGGTCAAACTTAGAATGAATGGTTTTGAATGTTTAATGAGGATTTTGGAAACCAGAGTATGTGTTCAATGATGATAACACCAGTAGTAATAATGACGGTAACAATAAAGGGAAGAGAAGCTAGTCCTTATCGTGCCTACTCTGTGCCAAGCATATGTATGTGCCAACGAAAGCACATTAGGAATTGAAACAATGAGGCAAGAACCCCACTAAATAATAATCTGAAGTTTCTGTAAAGGGAAAAGAGAAAAATCAAGACTTCTTAGTTTAGAGAGACAAAGATTATATGGGGTTTGATTAGTTTGTAAAACTCTGACAGCACTAACTCCAACTGACTCTGATTGATCTTATTGCGTACTTTCTAATCAGTCTTCCAACAATTTGGCTTCCCACATGGACTTGCCTATAGAAATATAAGTGCTGCTCCTGTGACCCAGCCGTTCCAGATCTTTGCCCTGTTCAGCTTTAGAATTGGCCAAAGGCAAGACCAAGTTCGGTCACTGATTCTTCCAGGGGTACTTTCCCATCATCTATAAAATGGGTGAGGTCCGAAAGGAAGAGAGTTTTTCGAGTTCTCTGAACTCTTGAAAATGAGGGTGCTATAGACATGTAGGCAGTACTTAATAAAATTTCTCCTCCAAACTGGAACACTTTTGAAAGCACTATTAATAATTAGGCTCGGCAACAGGTATACATCTAAAGACTGCCAATCTGCACCATCATTGTGAGCTAGGACACGGTTTCCAAGCCCTAGCTCAAAGATCAGAAGAAATTTCCATTAGAACACTACAAAATCAGAAAAAGGAGAGTCTCAAATAAGTTTTTCTTAAATTTATGAAATATTTCATGTATATAAGTAAGGCATAAAGAATAAAATAATAGATGAAGTCTTATAAACTTCTGTCACATCCCCCTCCCTCTTTACTAGATGTTTATTGTTATCCTGAGTCTTAAATTTGTGTTCATCATTCCCTTAATTTTCTTTATAGTATCACAAGAGATATATGTATCTTTAAATATATGTTATTTAGTTTTGTAGGTTTTCTTTAAAATGGAATAATCATTTGGTCAGTTCAGTTCAGTTCAGTTGCTCAGTCATGTCCGGCTCTTTGTGACCCCATGGACTGCAGCACGCCAGGCCTCCCTGTCCATCACCAACTCCCAGAGTTTACTCAAACTCATGTTCATCAAGTCGGTGATGCCATTCAACCATCTCATCCTCTGTCGTCCCCGTCTCCTTCTGCCTTCAATCTTTCCCAGCATCAGGGTCTTTTCCAATGAGTCAGTTCTTTGCATCAGGTGGTCAAAGGATTGGAGTTTCAGCATCAGCATCAGTCCTTCCAATGAATATTCAGGAGTGATTTCCTTTAGGATGGACTGGTTGGATCTCCCTGCAGTTCAAGGGACTCTCAAGAGTCTTCTCCAACACCACAGTCCAAAAGCATCAATTCTCTGGCACTCAGCTTTCTTTATAGTCCAACTCTCACATTCTTACACGACTACTGGAAAAACCAAAGCTTTGACTAGATGGACCTTTGTTGGCAAAGTAATGTCTCTGCTTTTTAATATACTGTCTAGGTTAGTCATAACTTTTCTTACAAGGAGCAAGCATCTTTTAATTTCATGGCTGCAGTCACCATCTGCAGTGATTTTGGATCCCAAAAAAATAAACTCTGTCACTGTTTCCACTGTTACCCATCTATTTGCCATGAAGTGTGGGACCAGATGCCATGATCTTACTTTCCTGAATGTTGAGTTTTAAGCCAAGTTCTTCACTCTCCTCTTTCACTTTCATCAAGAGGCTTTGGTTTATGACACTGTACAGGAGGCAGTGATCAAGACCATCCCCAAGAAAAAGATATGCAAAAAAGCAAAATGGCTGTCTGAGGAGGCCTTACAAATAGCTGCGAAAAGAAGTGAAAGGCAAAGGAGAAAAGGAAAGATATACCCATTTGAATGCAGAGTTCCAAAGAATAGCAAGGAGAGATAAGAAAGCCTTCCTTAGTGATCAGTGCAAGTATAGAACTGTCTTTTGGACTCTGTGGGAGAGGGAGAGGGTGAGATGATTTGGAAGAATGGCATTGAAATATGTATAATATCATATATGAAAAGAGTCGCCAGTCCAGGTTCGATGCACGATACTGGATGCTTGGGGCTGGTGCAGTGGGACGACCCAGAGGGATGGTATGGGGAGGGAGGAGGGAGGAGGGTTCGGGATGGGGAACACATGTATGCCTGTGGCGGATTCATTTCGATATATGGCAGAACCAATACAATACTGTAAAGTTTTAAAATAAAATTAAAAAAAAAAAGAAATAAAGGAAAACAATAGAATGGGAAAAACTATAGATCTCTTCAAGAAAATTAGAGATACCAAGGGAAAATATCATGCAAAGATGGGCATAATAAAGGACAGAAATGGTATGGACCTAACAGAAACAGAAAAAATTAAGAAGAGGTGGCAAGAATACACAGAAGAACTATACAAAAAAAAATCTTCATGATCCAGATAATCACAATGGTAGAGGAGAAGGGGACGACAGAGGATGAGATGGCTGGATGGCATCACTGACTCGATGGACGTGAGTCTCAATGAACTCCGGGAGTTGGTGATGGACAGGGAGGCCTGGTGTGCTGCGATTCATGGGGTCGCAAAGAGTCGGACACGACTGAGCGACTGATCTGATCTGATCTGATAATCATTGACCTAGAGCCAGACATCCTGGAATGCGAAGTCAAGTGGGCCTTAGAAAACATCACAATGAACAAAGCTAGTGGAGGTGATGGAATTCCAGTTGAGCTATTTCAAATCCTAAATGATGATGCTGTGAAAGTGCTGCACTCAAGATGCCAGAAAATTGGAAAACTCAGCAGTGACCACAGAACTGGAAAAAGTCAGTTTTCATTCCAGTCCCAAAGAAAGGCAATGCCAAAGAATGCTCAAACCACCACACAATTGCACTCATCTTACATGCTAGCAAAGTAATGCTCAAGGTTCTCCTAGACAGGGTTCAGCAACACATGAACTGTGAACTTCCAGATGTTCAAGCTGGTTTTAGAAAAGGCAGAGTAACCAGAGATCAAATTGCCAACATCCGTTAGATCACCCAAAAAGCGAGAAAGTTCCAAAAAACATCTACTTCTGCTTTGTTGACTATGCCAAAGCCTTTGACTGTGTAGATCACAATAAACTGTGGAAAATTCTGAAAGAGATGGGAATACCAGACCACCTGACCTGCCTTCTGAGAAGTCTGTATGCAGGCCAAGAAGCAACAGCTAGAACTGGACATGGAACTGGACTGGTTTTGAACATGGAACATGGTTGGGACTGGTTCCAAATCGGGAAAGGAGTATGTTAAGGCTGTATATTGTCACCCTGCTTACTTAACTTATAAGCAGAGTACATCATAAGAAATGCTGGACTGGATGAAGCACAAGCTGGAATCAAGATTGCCAGGAGAAATATCAATAACCTCAGATATGCATATGATATCACACTTATGGCAGAAATCATTTGGTAGGTAGTTTATAGGATTTTTTTCTGCCTAATATCTTATGCCTCAGAAGAATACAGCAGTACTTCTGCACTGTTCCTACAAAAAAAAAAGAAAAAGTCCCAACCCAAATCAAATCATAAGGTTACATCAAGGAAAGCCAAACTGATGACTAATCTACAAAATCACTTGCCTACAATTTTCAAAGGAGTCAAGATTATGAAAGTCAAGAAAAGGCAGAGGAATTGTTCCAGACTGATGAAAACTAAAGAGACATAACTAATTGCAACCTGTGATTCAGAACTGTATACTCTGGCTATAAAGGGCATTTGGGAGGACAATTAATGAAACTCAAATGGGAGTCTGAGAATTAGATGATAGTAATGTATCAATACTAATTTTCTGATTTTGGTAGTTCTATCATGGTTATATAGGCTATTGTTCTTACTTACAGAAAGTATAAATAAGAAATCTGTAGTATTTAACTTTCCCCCCATAGATAGCCAAATGGCCCAGTACCATTTATTGACTAGCCATCCTTTCCACACTGACATCAGAACTAGCTCTATGATATTTCAAGATACTGATCTAAGGTCAGTATCTGTGCACTCAGGTCCATTCCATAGGCCCTCAGCCAGCACGAGGCTGCTGGCTTTGTGTTTCTTGCACACAACACCAAGCCTGTGAACCTGGACGTCATTTCTGGAGCAGCAGCCCTGAGCCCTTGTCTTCCCCACACACTGGCTCCTGACTGTAGCTTTTTTGACTGTGATGCTTCCATTGCTTGATTCCAGACACCTCCTCTCCCTGAGACATTTCCCTGCTTGGAAATGGAACACCAGAGATTTATTTTCTCAACATCTTTGGAAAGAAACCATCCTTTGGAAAGAAGTAACCCTCAGTTAAAATAAGAGTTCACTGATAAGGGAAGTATCTGAACAAGGACAACAGGTTGTGAAGGTCTCTTGGGCACAGGGGAGGCACCTCCTTTTGGAGCAAACAGCCTAAGGCAGCAGATCCTGAAGTATCCTGGTCAGCAGCAGCAGCACTGCCTGGGAACTTGTTGAAAATGCTTCTTCTCAGGGCCCACCCTTGACCTAACTAAATCAGAAACTCTGGGTCTTATTTATTTTTTTAATCTTTTGGCCATGTGGCATGGGGGATCTTAGTTCCATAAGCAGGGATCAAACCTGTGCCCTCTACATAGGCAGTGTGGAGTCTTAAACCCTGGACCACCAGGGAAGTCCCCAGAAGCTCTGGGCTTTGGGAAGCCCTCCAATCATTCTGATGCACTCAAGTTTGAAAACCACCATCCTAAACAATCTTCATCCTGGACAACAGTCTCTTCCCCTAGCTCTTGGGAGTATACAGGTATGCTCAAATGTAGAAAATTCAGTGTTTTCTGCAGTGAAGCCCCCAGAAAACATCTGTCCACACAATCAGCAAATGACTAGCTATAGAAGTCGGATCTCCTGGCCAAGCTCAGATTTCTAAGCACCAGCGGGGAGCCTTCCCCACAGATGTCCTCCTGGGATCTCAGATTCAGTGTTTCCTCTCCCTTAACCAGCACCAGCTTCTGGGTAGATGAATGGCACTGCTATGCCCTAGCTGGGAAATCTCGATATTTTCATCATGTCTTCCCTCATCCTCACCAAAGACCAAATTCTATTGATTCTAAAGAAGTCCCTGCTTTTCCATATGAAGGGTTTCCAAGGTGTGCTGCTTTTTGCTAAGCATTTTGCATGTTCATTTGTTTAGTCCCTACAGCAAACCATGGAAGGTAATACTATTATTATCATCCCCATTTTACATGGAGGAAACTGAGGTTAGATGGGCAGAGAAACTTCTCCAGAATCATACAGCTATAATATTTCAAAGGCAGATATTTGAAAGGCAAACATGTTTGTCATATAATTCAACAACAAAAACCCAAACAACGCAATCAAAAAATGGGCAAAGACCTAGATAGACATTTCTCCAAAGAAGAAATACAGATGGCCAAGAAGCTCATGAAAAGATGCTTAACATTGCTAATTATTAGAGAAATGTAAACCAAACAACAGTGAAGTACTACCTCACACCAATCAGAACGGTCATCACTAAAATGTCTACAAATAACAAATGCTGGAGAGGGTATAGAGCAAAGGGAACCTTCCTACACTGTTGATGGAAATGTAAGTTGGTGCAACCACTATGGAAAATAGTATGGCGGTTCCTCAGAAAAATAAAAATAGAATCACCATATGTGGGATCACCAGATGATCCAGCTATCCCACTCTTAAGCATATTGCTACTGCTAAGTCGCTTCAGTCGTGTCCGACTCTGTGCGACCCCATAGATGGCAGCCCACCAGGCTCCCCCGTCCTGGGATTCTCCAGGCAAGAACACTGGAGTGGGTTGCCATTTCCTTCTCCAATGCATGAAAGTGAAAAGTGAAAGGGAAGTCGCTCAATCATGTCTGACTCTTCGTGACCCCATGGACTGCAGCCTACCAGGCTCCTCCGTCCATGGGATTTTCCAGGCAAGAGTACTGCAGTGGGGTGCCATTGCCTTCTCCCTCTTGAGCATATATCCAGACAAAACTAGATACAAAAAGATACATGCACTTCTATGTTCATAGCAGCATTATTCAAAATAGTCAAGCCATGGAAACAATTTAAATGTCCATTGACAGATGAATGGATAAAGAAGATATGATACATATTTACAATGGAATACTACTCAGCCATAAAAAGAATAAAATAATGCCATTTACAGCAACATGAATGCAACTAGAAATTATTATACTAAGTGAAGTAAGTCAGAGAAATACAAATACCATATGATTTACTTACATGTGGAATCTAAAATATGACACAAATGAACCTCTCTGTGAAACAGAAACAGAACCAAGGACATAGAGAACAGACTTGGAGCTGCCAAGGGGTTGGGGGAGGGGTGGCATAGGAGGCTAAGTTAGCAAACGTAAGTGATTATATATGGAGAGGATAAACAAGATCCTACTGTAGAGCTCAAGGAACTATACTGAATATCTTATGATAACCCATAAGGTCCGTCTACTCAAAGCTATGGTCTTTCCAGCAGTCATGTATGGATGTGAGAGTTGGACCATAAAGAAAGCTGAGCACCAAAGAATCAATGCTTTTGAACTGTGGTGTTGGAAAAGACTCTTGGGAGTCCCTTGGACTGCAAGGAGATCCAACCAGTCAATCCTTAAGGAAATCAGTCCTTAATATTCGTTGGAAGGATTGATGCTGAAGCTGAAACTCCAATCCTTTGGCCACCTGATGTGAAGAACTGACTCACTGGAAAAGACCCTGATGCTGGGAAAGATTGAAGGTAGGAGGAGAAGGGGATGGCAGAGGATGAGATGGTTGGATGGCATCACTAACTCAATGGACATGAGTTTGAGTAAACTCTGGGAGTTGATGATGGACAGGGAGGCCTGGCGTCCTGCAGTCCATGGGGTCACAATGAATCGGACATGACTGGGCAACTGAACTGAACTAATGATAACCCATAATGGAAGAGAATATTTTTACAAAAGAATGTATATATATTATAATTGAATCACTTTGCTGTACAGCAGAAATTAACACAACGTTGTAAATCAACTATACTTCAATTAAAACAAACAAATAATAAAGGCTGAAACTGAAATCAAGCTCTGGATTTTAAATACCCATATCTCTTTTTTCTTCCAAAGCTCTTAAATCATCATTACTCTTCTAGTGATGGTTTCTAACTGGTACCCGGTCTTCAATTAATCCTTAATAATGCCTTGGGATATCTTTCTAGGAAGAGGAGGCGTCTCAACACTCTAAAATCTTCCAAGCAACATCACTGCCTAAGGAATAATTCTAACCCCCTAATGCCTATGGTCCTCCACACCCAAACTCCACGTTCTTCCCCAAGCTTACCTTCCACCCTGTTCCTTCAACCTAAATCACATCCTGCACTTTGCACCTGTTGTTGTTCAACTCCTCACCCAACCTGAGAAACCTTCAACCATCCAGGCAGTGGGACTTACCACTCAAATTCTCCCACTGTTTCTTAGGATGTCAAGTACAGACCCCACCAGTATGTGTAAGTTAAGGTGGTAAATTTACAATAAAATTGAGAAGTAACTCCCTCGGTGACCAGGTGTGGCATATTATATTATTTTCCACAAATATCTTATTCTACTCCCTGGGGGTGGATCATTTCACTGTACATTTCACTGTACTACTGACCGCAGACTTGGCCATCCAACTGACTTTGGCCAGTGGAATTGTAGCATAAGAGCCTTACATGACTTCCAAGCAGAAGTTTAAAGAGTGAATGGATGGTTCACTGGACTCCTCCCCAGCAGGAAATAGCCTACTGCATCAGCCTGATCCCAGAGTAAAGATAAAATGGGACAGAGCCACAGCCAACCCTCCATAGACATACAGCAAAAACAAGAAATCAACCTTGGTTTATGGAGCTTTCCAGGGTTTTGTTATTGAGGCACTATCCTTACTAAAGGAACAGGGATTTTCCCCCCAAATCCTCTTTCAATGGAATCAATTAGTCTACATTTCTGACACCAAAAGAAGTCATACTGGGCCAACAGGGTGGGAGTGTTCTGTGTAAGGAGAAGATGCTTGACCTGACTGTCTTGGCCCTTCCCTGGGGCAAGTGATCATCAATAGATAGAACCTCAGCCCAGCCACCCCCCAGTCTAGATGGGTCATTACTGCTCCACCCACCAGTGTCACATCTAGGAGATGAGCCTCATCTGCGGAAATGTCCTAGCAGAGGGGAAGGTGGAAGAGGGGGCTTGTGTCTGTGCTCCCCACTTCCAACAGGCTCCCACGTGAGGAGCCTCACTGTCAAAAACTTGAAGCCACTGGCTCAGGTGGCTTAGCATTGGAAAGAACTGGGATGCACCCCTTCTCCAACCTGAGCTGGTTCATCCCAGAAAGATCAGACTCAGTGATGGGCAAGTTTAAAGCCAGGGGACCAAGAGGAACCTCCCATCACCACACCATCACCTTGGTGATGAGGCTTTCTATGCAGACTGGGGTTAAGCTCAGGACAGACTGGAAGACCCCTCCCAGCTTTGGGGCAGTTTACACACCGTCTTCCTCCAGAGTGCCTCCTGTGCTCTTCACCTCTGATCCAATGATCCCCTCTGGCCTTTCTGCAATAACTAACCCAGGGTTGCCTGTGACAACCTTGGACTTGCTCCTGAAGGTCAGCTCTGATGACACTTCCTCCACAAAGCCTTTGTTCTTCCAACTGTCAACTTTCTCCTCATTCTGGAAAGCGGCAGGCACTGTGCCAGACGGGCTGAATTCTATATCCCATCGTCCACAGCAAAACCCTTGAGCAGTCACAACATTTATCATAATGGAGCAAGAACGTCCCACTTACTCCCTCTTATTTTTTAAACCTAGCATTGATTGACCAAAGCCAATTTAACAATTTCAAATGAAGCATGACATTAGCTTTAAGATTAGTTGCTAAGAGATGACCTCTTTGTAGTTTCAAAATCCAGAACCTCATATTCACCTGCTTGATTCAATGTAAACTCTGTACCCTTAAGAAAGAGAATCATTACTAAGAATCAGGCTTGTAATCAGTGTTTAGGGAGTGAAGAGTAAGAATAACTGTATTTCAATCATTTTTTGAAAGTGTTTATCTTTTTACCCTAAAAATGTTCAGGGAACCACAGCAAAGTGAATACAATTAGTCCCCCCATTTCTGAAGGGGATACAGTCCAAGATCCCCAGCGGCTGCCTGAACCTACTATGCTTTTTCCTATATAGCCATACCTAGATAACGTTTAATTTATATATTTGGCACAGTAAAAGAATATTTGAACTTCCAGATCACTACCTCTGCCCTTTGTGCCGTTAGTAAGTAAAGTAAGTGTTACCTTGACAGTCCATCGGATGGTTGCCATAGGAGGGATGGTGCAGGACGGCATGAGATTTCATCACACTCTGCAGAAAAGCATGCAAATTTAAAATGTATGAATTGTTTATTTCTTCAATTTTCTGTTTAACCTTTTCAGACCACAATTGGCCAAGGTTAACTGAAACTGCAGAAAGCGAAACCACAGATGAGTGGGAAGACTGCTATATGCTTATCCCTAAACCACACATTTACAGAGGGTTACAGTTGTAAGTGCATGTTATGTGCTCTTTGACACAATTTTTAAAAAGCTCAAGTCCAACTGCTGCTGCTGCTAAGTCACCTCAGTCGTGTCCGACTCTGCATGACCCCAGAGACGGCAGCCCACCAGGCTGCCCCATCCCTGGGATTCTCCAGGCAAGAACACTGGAGTGGGTTGCCATTTCCTTCTCCAACTGTATCTATGTAATGTGTCTTGGAAGGTCTCAGCACCCCTGAATCCCCATATTGACTGGGGTGAGTCACACTGTGAGGGAACACCACAGGCTAGAGCCGTTTGGCAGCCACGTGCAGTTCTGTCTTTGCTCCACCCACATATCTGTTCAGATCTCCTGGGTCAGTCACCACAGCGGGGACGCTGAAAGCCCCATGTCCTGTGATAAGGGTCCTAGGGCTGCCATAGGAAATTCCCACATGCTGGGCAACCGAAAGACAGCAGAAATTCATTCTCTCACAGTCTGCTGCTGTTACTACGGCTAAGTCTCTTCAGTCGTGTCCGACTCTGTGTGACCCCATAGACGGCATTCCACCAGGCTTCCCCGTCCCTGGGATTCTCCAGGCAAAAACACTGGACTGGGTTGCCATTTTCTTCTCCAATGCATGAAAGTGAAAAGTGAAAGTGAAGTCGCTCAGTCATGTCTGACTCTTAGCAACCCCATGGACTGCAGCCTACCAGGCTCCTCCGCCCAGGGGATTTTCCAGGCAAGAGTACTGGAGTGGGGTGCCACTGCCTTCTCCGCTCTCATAGTCTAGAGGCCAGAAATCTGAAACCAAGGTGTCAGCAGGGCCACGCTCCTTCCTAATGCTCTAGAGGACATTTTCTCTTTGCCTCTTCTGAGCGCCTTGTGGCTGCTGGTTGACCGCAATCCTTGGCACATCTTGAGTTTTATTTGCACCACTCCACCCCGTGTTGCATCTTCACGTGAGCATCTTCCCTCTGAACAAACCTCTGTCTCCCAATCTCTCCACTCACTGGATTTAGGGCTCACAATACTCCAGTTGACATCGGCCAAGACTCCACTCCCAAGTAAGCTCATGTTCGCAGGCACCAGGCTTAGGACAGTAACGTACATATTTGTGGATGCAATTCAGTCTATAATAGTCTGAAACTATCTTTTTCTTCCAATTCTTTTGACCAACACAAAAATTAAAGACTTTCTAAAGGAACATTATGAAGAAAATGAACACAACCAAGTAATAGCAACAACATAATAGAAGTACAAAAGCATAAAAATGGAGATGTTTATTCAAAGATTGTTGACATCTGGCCATAGTTTGACTTCACAAAGATCCTATTCCTGAACCAGAAGGGACACAGTTTTGACTGTTTGGAAGAATAAACCCCCACTTTGTAAAGGTAAGTCAGAGCCTTCCCACTAAACTGAATGACCATGGCAACTGAGGGTCCCTTTCTCTACCTCAGAAGGGTCTCTTCTGTGAAACTGCAGAAATAGCCATGGTGACACCTTTGCCACCATTTGCTTAGTCTGAGGACTACGATTAGTCTGCAGCCTTTTTAAGTCTTTCTTAATCCCTTTGGGGTGCAAGCTCCACCTCCCCTGGGGCTACTTCTCTCCTCCATTTCCATGACTTGCTATAAAAACAAAACATGAAGAAGTGTGTATTCAGAAGCAGTTTCCTCCCACCACCCTCCCTTCCCTCCACCAATCAAGTCCTCCAAAACACCGTATTATCTCCATGTCATTCCTGGATCCTCTCTAGCCTACAAAGAAAAGAAAAGAAAATGGCAACAGCCAAATAAAGGAAGAAACGACTCTATGAACGAAAAGAGACAGCAGGGATGCTGTGATGAATGTAAGAACTACCTGACTCTATTGCTTGCACTCTCAGCTTCAAGTACTAGAAATAAATAGGCAGGCTTTTATGCTGAAATTTTTTTTGTAGCCCTACACAGCCAATCTCACACTTAGGGCAAGTAATTTTCAATTTTCTGAGTTCTATTGTCATTAAGAAGGTAAACAATAGAAAAAAAATCAATGAAGTCTACTAAAGAAAAGTTAAATAAATATATTTGTATTTTAAAGATGGTATTACCAGCTTATCTACTGCAGGATTATGGTACTCCAAAAGCACATTCTCCACATGTGTTTTCAGGTCGTGTTTCACTCTGTTGACTCAATAATTTGTACTTTTTAACTCATAATTGTATTTCTAGGAACTTACTGAAAGAAATAATGAGATGTACATGCAAATATTTATGGACAAGGATACCCACTTTAGAATCATTCATAATAACCAAAAGTTGTAAACAAATATCCAGCATCAGAGTATTAGTTAAATAGATGATGCTATATCATTATAATGAAATATTCAGCACATATTAAAAACTATATTTGTAACGAATATTTAAGGATATGAAGGAAACTATGTGCATACATACTCATACACATACATCAGATGGGATTCTCTGGCTGTTGGTAATAACAAAAAACAATTTGAAATTACTTAGGCTTAAAAAGGTGACAATGGTAAAGAGATTCATGAAATGGGATCGGACCAACTTTTTTCCATGAGGGAAAACCTACATTTTGATTT
Source organism: Bos taurus (assembly GCF_002263795.3). Lineage (NCBI taxonomy): Eukaryota > Metazoa > Chordata > Mammalia > Artiodactyla > Bovidae > Bos > Bos taurus. Next base: position 10,787,053 of record NC_037337.1, on the reverse strand, counting down.
CTACTGTGCACCATACATAAAAAAACTAGTTATGTATATTTATAGATATATAATTATATCTATAAATATATATCAAAATACATATCAAATATATATCTAGTATATATATAGATATATATCTATTATATCTATAAATATATATCCGAGTTTTATATGTGTGCATTTATACACACACACACACACACATGTGTTCAGTCATTCAGTCTTGTCTGACTCTTTGTGACCCTTTGGGCTGTAGCCCACTAGGCTCCTCTGTCCATGGGATTTTTCAGGCAAGAACACTGGAGTGGGTTGCCATTTCTTTCTCCAGGGGATCTTCCTGACCCAGAAACTGAACCTGCGTCTCCTACATGATTCAAGCCACACAAAGTTTAGAAGTAGACATTAGAGACCAGAAATGTCTCAACAATGTCACCGAGGATCTGGGCTCCCATCTTGATGCTCCTTCATGCTCAGCATGTGAATTCATCCTCAAGGTTGCAAGATGCCTATGATAACTCTAGGCATTGCATCTATACACAAGGAAGGCAGAAGGCAAAAGGCCCAAAGTCACAGAACATACTACCTGAGTCTAGGTCTCCGGGAATGTGGATACTGTTTATTTTAGTCATCATTTTCCATAGTTTCTAAAAGTTTCATAGTGATTCTTTTTAAAAAGAAAGCTCTGTTCATTGAATATGGAAAGAGCAAAATCATTTTCTGATTTTTGAACTTCAAGCCCCATACAGGTAATCCATAGGGTTTCCCATTGGGTTGAATAATTGGGGACTCATTTCTATGCCTATAGAGGTGAAGAAATAGCCCCGAGCTTATTCTTGGGAGGATGCAGAGCAATGCATGGCTCCCTGACTCTCACATTATAAGGTGCACACAAAGACTTTGTGTGGGGGCCCCTAAATGCTATTCTTTGGGAGCAGAGGTGTTTCTGACCTGAAATGACTTGGGGAAAAAGGCAGCGTCCCACACAGCCAGGGTTTGGTGTGTAGGTGTCTGCCACTGCTGTTCAACACTCAAATGCATATTTTATCCATTTTCTGGAGCTCTGCAGGGTAGAACTTAGCTCAGAATAATTAAGGAGAAATGCAAATCAAGAAATAAGCTTAGTTATAGTTTAATTCACTGAAAGAAGAAAAGGTGAAAAGCATTATAAATTTCAACAGAGATGATTTCCTGAACTATACCATTGATCAACAGGTTTTCTTAAGAAAATGACCTTTGGACGAGTCAGGTTTACTCACCCCATCTGGATGATAATTTTTGATCCTGAGGTTTCAGATCCTTCACTCACGTCCAGTCATAGAGGAAACTCAGACTCCATTTGGAACTTCTGTTTTTCTCCCTCTGACTTACAATCCAAGTACTGTTTGGAGAGAGCCCTTAAGTTTTCCAGTAGAGAGAAGTAGAAAGCTGACACATAGGGATTCTTAATGGTGACAAGGGAAACTGTGTTAAAGAACCAAAAATCTGTATGATTTTCTGACTTCACTTTCAATAATATTTATTTACTGCCCAAATTCTCAAGGCCCTAAGCTAAAACCTAGAGTATTCAGGAAAAAATGTCTCCACTGCAGGAGCCCTCCACAGCCGTACCCTAGAGTCACGTCAGCGGCCACTTCTTCCCCACTTCCCCACCCCTCTCACACATAGAGCTATAGTGACCTCGAGCCCCTCTCATCCATCAGGCTGTCACCTCCTCACCTTTGCTCTATGTCAGAAACGCTCTTCTCTGCCACCTCCTGCCTCCATAACCCACTCCCCTCCATCTGGTCAACTCTTATTCGGCCATCAGGTCTCAGCAGACATTTTTTCTAAGAAAGCCCACCTAAGTCCTCCCAAGTTCCTCTGCCTACACTTTCACTTCCTTTCACTGAATAAACAGAAAAAGTTACAAGGAGACAAAAATAAAATGTCTTTTATGACTGTATCTCCAGACTCTTGCTTATTCAACACACTAGTGATGTAAAACCAGAATCATTTGGTCATAACAAACACATACGTTCTTTCTCAGCTCTGTACCCCATGATTCTTCACCCTATATGCTGATTCGATCCTTGTGTTCTGCCATGGCCTCTTTAAAGGTAGAGATTGTGTCTTACTCATCTTGGTTCCCAGCAGGAATCAGTAGGGTATCTTGACATGGTAGATTAAAAAAAAAATCTACATTTAAATTGAACACAGTTAAATATAATATATTTAATTGACTTTAAATAAAACTGGGTGGCAAGCTTGCACTATCAAGGAGTTTCTGTTAGGCTTTCCCAACAAGACTTGAAAACTGGTTCACATTCATGGTAAATATGGAAACAATACACAATTTTCCATGACAAATTCAAGAAAAATTCTAAGCCAAATAGTTAAGTTGGTTCCTTTTAGTTCAGTTCACTTCAGTTGCTCAGTCATGTTCAACTCTTTGCGACCCCATGAACTGCAGTGCGCCAGGCCTCCCTGTCCATCACCAACTCCCAGAGTTCACACAAACCCATGTCCATTGAGTTGGTGATGCCATCCAACCATCTCATCCTCTGTCATCCCCTTCTCCTCCCACCTTCAATCTTTCCCAGCATCAGGGTCTTTTAAAATAAGTCCGCTCTTCACATCAGGTGGCCAAAGTCCTGAAGTTTCAGCATCAATATCAGTCCTTCCAATGAACACCCAGGACTGATCTCCTTTAGGATGGACTGGTTGGACCTCCTTGCAGTCCAAGGGATTCTCAAGAGTCTCCTCCAACACCACAGTTCAAAAGCAACAATTCTGCGGCGCTCAGCCTTCTTCACAATCCAACTCTCACATCCATATATGACTACTGGAAAAACCATAGCCTTGAGTAGACGGACCTTTGTTGGCAAAGTAATGTCTCTGCTTTTGAATATGCTATCTAGGTTGGTCATAACTTTTTTTCCAAGGAGTAAACGTCTTTTTATTTCATGGCTGCAGTCACCATCTGCAGTGATTCTGGAGCCCCCCAAAAATTAAGTCTGCCACTGTTTCCACTGTTTCCCCATCTATTTGCTATTAAGTAATGGGACCAGATGCCATGATCTTCATTTTCTGAATGCTGAGCTTTAAGCCAACTTTTTCACTTTCCTCTTTCACTTTCATCAAGAGGCTCTTTAGTTCTTCTTCGCTTTCTGCCATAAGGGTGGTGTCATCTGCATATCTCAGGTTATTGATATTTCTCCTGGCAATCTTGATTCCAGCTTGTGCTTCATCCAGCCCAGCATTTCTCATGGTTTACTCTGCATATAAGTTAAATAATCAGGGTGACAATATACAGCCTTGATGTACTTCTTATTCTTATTTGGAACCAGTCTGTTGTTCCATGTCCAGTTCTAACTGTGGCTTCCTGACCTGCATACAGATTTCTCAAGAGGCAGGTCAGGTGGTCTGGTATTCCCATCGCTTTCAGAATTTTCCACAGTTTGTTGTGATCCACACAGTCAAAGGCTTTGGCATAGTCAATAAAGCAGAAATAGATGTTTTTTCTGGAACTCTCTTGCTTTTTTGATGATCCAGCAGATGTTGGCAATTTGATCTCTGGTTCCTCTGCCTTTTCTAAATCCAGCTTGAACACCTGGAAGTTCATGGTTCATGTATTTTTGAAACCTAGCTTGGAGAATTTTGAGCATTACTTTGCTAGCATGTGAGATGAGTGCAATTGTGCGGTAGTTTGAGCATTCTCTGGCATTGCCTTTCTTTGGGATTGGAATGAAAACTGACCTTTTCCAGTCCTGTGGCCACTGCTGAGTTTTCCAAATTTGCTGGCATATTGAGTGCAGCACTTTCACAGCATCATCTTTCAGGATTTGAAATAGCCCAACTGGAATTCCATCACCTCCACTAGCTTTGTTTGTAGTGATGCTTCCTAAGGCCCACTTGACTTCACATTCCAGGATGTGTGGTTCTAGGTGACTGATCACACCATCGTGATTATCTGGGTCAAGAAGATCTTTTTGGTATAGTTCTTTTGTGTATTCTTGCTACCTCTTCTTAATATCTTTTCCTTCTGTTAGGTCCATACCATCTCTGCCCTTTATTGTGCCCATCTTTGCATGAAATGATCCCTTTGTATCTCTAATTTTCTTGAAGAGATCTCTAGTCTTTCCCATTCTGTTGTTTTCCTCTATTTCTTTGCATTGATCACTGATGAAGGCTTTCTTATCTCTCTTTGCTATTCTTTGGAACTCTGCATTCAAATGGGTATATCTTTCCTTTTCTCCTTTGCCTTTCACTTCTTTTCTTTTCACAGCTATTTGTAAGGCCTCTCAGACAGCCATTTTGCTTTTTTGCATTTCTTTTTCTTGGGAATGGTCTTGATCCCTGTCTCCTGTACAATGTCATGAACCTCCATCCATAGTTCATCAGGCACTGTCTATCAGATCTAGTCCCTTAAATCTATTTGTCACTTCCACTGTATAATCGTAAGGGATTTGATTTAGGTCATGCCTGAACAGTCTAGTGGTTTTTACTTTCTTTAATTTAAGTCTGGAATTTGGCAATAAGGAGTTCATGGTCTGAGCCACAGTCAGCTCCTGGTCTTGTTTTTGCTGACTGTATAGAGCTTCTCCACCTTTGGCTGCAAAGAATATAATCAATCTGATTTTGGTGTTGACCATCTGGTGATGTCTTTAGTGCCAGCCTTTTAGAAACGAAAAGTTGGAAGTCAGTTGAATATCTCTCATAATGAACTGGTTGAGTAGTCTACAATCCATCTTTCCAGTGGACTGCATTTGGGCATTCATCAAATAGTGATGTGAATCTGTTTGTTGATGTGAGAAGATGTTCATGACATAGCCTTAAGTAACAAGAGCAGATTATGTAACAGCGATTTTATTTACATTTTAAAAAGTGCACACGTGTGCATGTGTGTGTATGTGTACCCAAAGGAAAGAAAGCGAAGCATTTGGGAGGACACACACTGAATGTTAACACTGCTTCCCTATGAGTGGTGAAATCAAGGGTAATTATCTTTTGTGCTAAATACTTTCCCTGAATATTTGCAATGAGTAAAAACAGGAAAATACTGAACTTTCATTGGAGATACAATGACCATGGATAGTATAACAACATACCAAGGTGCGTGTGAGGACAGTGTGCTTTGCTGAGGGGGACACTAGGCTCTTTGGCTGTAAGAAGTCCCTGCATTATAGCTGAATTAATAATGGCTAAAATGTTTGCTTTTGTCATATGGCCGGCATGCTGCTGAGAATTTTACACACATTAATTCGTTCATTTACAGGTCACAACAACCCTTCCCTGTTTCATTCTTTTTAATCGCATTTATCACTTTCGATACTCAACAGTTTACTTATGTCCTTCACTAAATGTAAACCTTCTGTGGGCAGGGCTATTTGTTAGTTATGGTCACTGCTGGATCCCTAGTACCTATGGCAGTGGCTGGCATCTTAGCTAGTATTCAAATGAATAAATGAACAACTTTATGACATAATAACTAGTACTTGAAGGCAGGAGGAGAAGGGGATGACAGAGGATGAGATGGTTGGATGGCATCACTGACTTGATGGACACGAGTCTGAGTAAGCTCCGGGAGCTGGATGGACAGGGAAGCCTGGTGTGCTGCAGTCCATGGGGTCGCCAAGAATCAGACACGACTGAGCGACTGAACTGAACTGATGCCTTCCTTACAATGAGAACTCTAAACGAGACTAAGCAATTTGCCCCAAATCACACAGCTACCAGAGCCCAGTTTCTCTCAACCCAGATCTACATGATAATCTGGTTCTAACCCACTCTCATCAATTACAACAAATCCTTGAATAAAAGCATCCTCCTCCTCCTCCCCCGACACGCAGTCAGTCCATGGGAGAGACAATGAGATGTCACGTAAGAACTTGCAAGTGTGGTTTCCTTCTGTTAAATTGGTAATATCTTCACATAATAGATAATGTTCTATCATCTGCAGGGGTCATCATAACAGGCATGCTATTATTCAGATCAAAAACAGAAGGAACTTGGCCTAGAAACCTAATCATTCACTAAGTGAAGGAAAAAACAGAGCCTGGAAAAGGGTCTTAAGGTTTTTTTTTTTTTTAATTGTGAGTGTAAAAATTTGTACTGAATAAATAAAACCCCCAATGGACAAGGATTTTCTCAGGGAAAAATACTCAGGGCTGATGCCAGGAGAAAGTACTTGGAGAAGCAAACCCATATATTTGGGCCCATGGCAGTTTAATAATGCTGGCCATTAAGGTCTTCCACATAACCTGCCTTGATCACCAAACGATCCTTAAACTCACACAGAGCTTCCCATGTGGAAATCTGTCAGCTCTCCTGAGCATGTGGGACCTGAGAGGAGTATGAGCGGCCAACGCTGACCATGGTGGGAGACTGCAGGTCCTAGGGCTCAGGGGCCTGGAGAGGGAGTCCTCTGACCAGAGGTGTATGCTCTCTAGCCCCTTTGGCAATTTAATTTTTCCCTGTAGATTAAGGGATTGACATTCTAAATTATTAATGAGTCTTCTGTGGGCTTGATTAATGGGGGTGAATCTCTATGGACCTGTCAACCTTTGAGAGCTCTGACCAATCCACTTCCTAGGTCTTCTGTGGGAAAACCAGCCCTGAATTTTAACGACAATGTTAACTCAGAAAAACCACCCTTCCCCCTTTACACACACATACCCATACACTTGAACACGTACACACACAGACATGAAATATACACAACATCCTGATGCACACATGAGCACACTTACACACACAAATATACACCCATCAGCCTGTCCGAGGCCCTGTTTGGCCACATAGTCCCCAAATGACATCATGGTCTCCTCTTCCCGATAACTGCAAATTCATGGATTTGAAAAATATAAAATACTCCTTCAAATGTGCTTGTATTTCTCCATCTCTGCTGACTGCCAACTTATCAAAGGTTGTTTGCTATTGCTTTTCAGTCGTGCCCAACTCTTTGCGACCCCATGAACTACCGCACACCAGGATTCCCTGTCCTTCACCATCTCCCAGAGTTGGCTCAAACTCATACCATTGAGTCAATGATGCCATCCAACCATCTCATCCTCTGTCACCCCTTTCTCCTCCTGCCCTCAATCTTCCCCAGCATCAGGGTCTTTTCCAATCAGTTGGCTCTTTGCATCAGGTGGCCAAAATACTGGGGCTTCTAAACAAACTCAATTCAACACAAGCCAGCCCAGGTACAATAGCAGTTTCCCCCACATTTCTGCACAAGGCTGGTCCTAAAGGCAACCAGTCAGCAGTGCTGCTCCCCTAGAAGCAGGAAGTGAGCAGGACCACAGGGTTCCTGGACAGAGTTAAGAGGGAGACAAGGAACACTTTTTCTTCTCTCCCACCTACATCAGGTCCTCTCTGCAGGAGCTGAGAGCTGGCAAAGGCCAGCCCAGGGAGCCTTTATGAAACATACTGTTTAATGCTCACAAACAGAATACCCAAACATGTAAAAAGCCAATTCTCTGAGACTGCCATTGCCTCACTCCTAATGCCTTACTTCTTGTTAATTCACCCAGAATATAACCTGAAGTCCTTACTTGGCCTTTAAGGCCATTATGAACTGGCCCCCAGCTACTGTCTGGATGTGTAGCATTCTCTCCTCATTGCTGATTTCACTCCAGTCCCATGGCCTCCTTACTGATCTTTAACACACTCCCATGTGCTGCATCAGGACCTCTATACTCTTGTTCCTTCTGTGGTCAATAATCTTCCACTGCAGGTATCCACATGACCTGTTCCCTAGCCTGCTAGGTACTTTGTCCATGGACTCTCCAGGCCAGAATACTGGAGTGGGTTGCCATTTCCTACTCCAGGGCATCTTCCCAACCCAGGGATTGAACCCATGTCTCTTGAGTCTCCTGCATTGGCAGGTGGGTTCTTTACCACTAGTGCCACCTGGGAAGCCCTTATTTAGGTCTTTATTCAAATATCACCTGATTAGAGACACTTTTCTATCATACCTACAATACAGAGCACTCCCTGCCTCCTATCACTCTCATTCTTTCACCTGGATTTATTTTTCTTCCTAGTTCTTATTCCCCACTGACATACTATGTATGTATTTGAGTGTGTTAGTCGCTCAGTCGTGTCTGACTCTTTGCAACCCCGTGAACTATAGCCCTCCAGGCTCCTCTGTCCATGGAATTCTCCAGGCAAAAAACTAGAGTGGGTAGCCATTCCCTTCTCCAGGGGATCTTTCTGACCCAGGGATCAAACCTGGGTCTCCTGCATTGCAGGTGGATTCTTTACTGTCTGAGCCACCAGGGATGCATGTATGTATTTATTGTCCACTAAAATATAAGCTCCTTGAAAGCAAGGATTTTTTCTGATTTGAGGACTGCTGACTGCTCCTTAAAGTGCCGAGCATGCAGTAAGATTCTTTGTGGTGTCGAGACAGCCCAACATGAAGTCTGGGAGCTTGGGTTAGTTTGCAAAAGGATTTTCCATCATTAGCTAGTTGTACAGAAATCCATGAAAGGAAAGATACTAAGGGGAGTCTAAAACCATTCTAAGAAGTAATGGCCAAATTCATCTTGGGAAGTATTCTCAGGTTTAGGGAATTGCTTTTAATGGGCCTTTTAGTTCTGCAAAGAAAGGCCTAAAGTCTGGGCAGGATAGAAGAGGCTGAGACAGGAGGGCACAGTTTTGTTCTCAGTTTATTATAAAAGATGTCTATATTGGTAAGAGAAGTGTCTTTTAGTTTTATGTTTTCTAGTTCCATTGGCTGATCTGAGAAAAACAAAGCTTGAATAGAAGCTAGAAACTTTAAGAACAAAATGGAATGGAGAGGTTTGTCTGTTCAGTACATCTGGAAGGCCAGGCTAAAGGAGTTCAGACGGCGGCTCCTGGCAACATGGGATGCTTCACAATCAGTTTTACTTTGCATTATTATCTAAGAAGAAATTTCCCTTATTAACTCCAAGTCTTCAACAAAACCTATGTTAACTGCTACCAATGTCAGCCTTGTGTTAGCACTGCCTTAAGGAATCAATGGAGATTGTGTCAATGTTCTGGATTGTGAAAGTCAAAAGGGACCAGGGACGCATGAAGAAGAGGTGGCTAGAGGTGGTGGAGGGGAATTTGGAGGGCAGAGATGTCAACAAGGAGAAAGCGATCATTTGGGGAAATTCTTGGAAATTTGGAATCAGAAACAAAATTTCTTACAATCAATATGACATCAGTATTTGAATAGTAAAGGACAAGGGACTTGGAGAAAATTAAAAATTTAGGGACTTTGGGGTCCTTAAAGTGAATTCAGCATCACAGAGTTCAGACTTTAATCTCAGTGGTTAGCTACTTTTAAAACTTTATCTCACCATAGAAACCTGTTTCTTAAATAAACTATTATATGGAATCCAGATCCAAACTGAGCCACTGTGATGGAAGAGTAGGGGTTTGAATTTATGCCCACTTGGCTTTCCTACTGGATCCCATGTTGTCCTCAGGCCCCTCTGGGGAATCCCAGCACCCCAGGAATACAGCTTAAAAACCATGGATCTGGAACTGAAAGCAAGAATATGCTCTTTAGAATTTCAGATGGTTGATCTTCCAGCCTGACTCTGAGTGCTCATTTCCTGTTAAGCAGTATGTCTCTTAGCCAGCTGTTACTGATTGGGTATTCTCCCTTCTCTTGAACCAAATTCCTCAACCCTGGGACTTCTACCCACTGGTCCTGGTGTAAAACTCAAAATAAGCCTAATTCCTTCCATAAAACAGCCTTTCAAGTCTCTGGCTTCCTAGGTGGTGCAGTGGTAAAGAATCCACCTGCCAAGCAGGAGATGAAGGAGGTGAGGATTCAACCCTTGGGTTGGGAAGATCCACTGGAGAAGGAAATGGCAACCCACTCCAGTATTCTTCCTTGTAAAATCCCATAGACAGAGGAGCCTGGTGGGCTACAGTCCATGGATTCACAAAAGAGCTGGACACGACTTATGGACTAAACAGCAGCAAGTCTTTGAAGAACTCTTATTTCCTTCTTAACTTGTCTTTGTTCCAGGTTAAACATTTTCAACCCTCCAACTATCCTCAAGCAATTCTGACAGTGCATATACTATCTGGGCCCCTGAAGTTACTGATACTGATTAGAGAAAATGAACTCAATATTGACAGAGTTAAGACCAAAACAGGGGCACGTAAAAGCGGAGCACAACCACACACACTCTGGGGGTAGAAAAGCAAAATGAGAGATGCCATTCGTCTAATGTGGAAACTACAGAAAATACGTTCCCTTCCCTCACCCCTGCCCACTGTGGAGGGGGCTGGAAAGCAGGTCCCACTTCATTCAGCTCAAGGATGAGCCCTGACCACTGCCTAGCAGTCACTGAATTAGGGACATGGGGCATGGCTACTGGCAGGAGAGGCACGCAGCTCTCATTACTATTACTCGTGAAACACCCCCAGCAGTTGGGCTCTGGAATTCAGGACAGTAATTGCCTAGCACGGGTTCATTTCCACTCATCTTCATTGACCACCTGTGTATCCACATAGTTACTGATCCTTGCCTAATGCCATGGAAATCTATTAACTAAAAAGAAGTGATACTCTGTAACCATGGATTGATCAGTTCTTTTGGAGCAAGCTGTATCAGTCTGTCAGCATCATTTAGTAGTAATCATGGGATTTATCTTAGGTACTGGCTTTGGTAGAACCTGTAGGGGGCAGGGAGGTAAGTTTGAACAATTAGGGCTAGGTTCACAGCTAGAAAGAACATGACCAGCTCAATATGAGAGCCCCCCTCCTCCGCACCAAACTCCCTGAAACAAAACTTGGGCTTCCTGCTACCCAGGTGCTTCACACACACCCTGATGGTGCGTGTTTCGAGGCCTGGAGATGTGTGCGCGCTGGGCATCCCACTCACGGGTGGACAAGGTCACCTGCACTTGACGTATAGGAGGACCCTTTCAGTGCTCACCCTTCCTCTGTGCAGTTGGACCGTACTCTTTGCCTGTGATAAAGCTCTTCCATGAGCATAAACTGAGTCCTGTGAGTTCTTTCAGCAATTAAACAGTTGAGATGATTAATGGGTAATAAACACAGCAAAGGTGAGAAGGGACCTCAGATACTGGCCCTTCTGAGGCCCGAAAGATGCTTCTGATGGGAGAGTGTTAGTTTTCAGCGCTGAAAGCACAGTTTTGTAAGTGAGTGTGATGAAGTACAAGACAATTCTGTTGGACGCTGGGGAAGCACTTCTATAAAAACAACAGGGACATATTCCGGTTTGCTCCAACAGAAAAATAGTTCTAATTTTGACAAAGAATATATCCAGCAGAGTTGCCAGGTGCAAAGAGATAGAGAAGGACCACAGGGTTCATCCTCATTTTGTAATCTTTTTTCCACACACTCCTCTCTTTCGGCCCTGTATCTGTTAGAGGCAACACTATGTTTTCATGCATGTGGTTTCACTTTTTTTTTTTGCACAAATAGAATATTATACATACTTCTGAATCCTAAATAAGCTCAATGGTATTGAAGAAAGAATTAAAGTATCCCATGTCTGCTGCGAGTAGGACAGCACTGATTAACAAAAGAAAGGCTTGGGAAGGAAGTCAATTCAGGAGGGAAGAGAAAGTGGATGTATGAATAAATATGTGTGTATATATGTATATTCATATGTGCATGTGTGGTGTGCATATGAGTATGCATAGACACGTAATTTTCATGTACAGTGTATATGTAGAAAAATGATCTGTGATTAAAAATGAAACAAAATATAATCATTTTATTCTTCTAGCTTTGGATGCAAGCTATATCTAAATCCATGCTCTGCTCCCTGCCAGCTGCAGCTATGAACAAGTTAGTTAACTGCTCTGAGACTGGTTTCCTCATCCATAAAATGGAAATTTTTATTGTGCAACGACCTGATGAGCGTTAAGACTATACATCGACCATCAACAGATTTCCAGAGGAGAAATTTGGACGGAAATTTGCTGCCTTTCTTTCCTCTCGCTGAGGATCTGTGTTGTGTGAAGAGGAAAGACAAGAACGCAAAGGGAGCTCAGAGAGTAAGGGCCAAGGAGGAGGATGTGGGGGAAACAGCATTAGCTTCACTCTACTTGTCTGCACGGGACCAGTCCCCTAGGAACCACCGCCTGTCGGTTAACAGACAAAGGCAGCTAAACCATGAGCTCCCAACCCCAGTGTCCTCCCTGCCAGCATCCAATTGCTACGGGGTCAGAGATAGGGGCCCCCTTACCGGGGATGCGGTGGAAGGTCGCCACAGAGGGTCTCTGGCATCCTCGTTCAGGACGTTGTTAGCTAAAAATGCTGGGCTGTTTCACGTGCTTATTAACCTTTTGTTTACAATTATCCTGAGAAAAAGGCATCACTAAAGCATCTGAGTTGCCCTGAGTCATGACGTAAAGGGCTGAGTCACGATTTGATCCTAGCTCCTCCCATTACTACACGGCGGTAATACCGCAGCTGCTTCCATCTTGACGGCGGACGCTGCTGGCGTCCTGTCCGGCTCCCCGTGGCTCCCCTGAGTGCACCAGCAGCTGCGTTAGAGGGTGCTCGGGCTGCTGTCAGCTGTGTCAGGCACCTGTGTTTCTTGTGTCCTTTGAGGGGTTTCTTGTGGCCACAAGAGGCTTCAAGGAACACAACCTGGAAAGGTAGGGAAGGGAATTTAATGTTCCCTGAGGTCTCCAGGGGCAATGCTCACCCAACTGGGTTGGACAAGAGTGCTTACACGTTAACCTCTGGCATGTTCCTAGTGGTTTCGGAGGGTGCCCCCAACACGGGCAAGCCCCAGCTGTCCACACTGTAATAACCCACCCATAAAACATGTCCTCTAGACGCTCTTGCCTCTTCCTTTCTCACTTTCCCCACTTCCTCTCCTGTGCTTCCTAGAATTGCCTCCTATGTAAATAACTTGTACTAAATCTTTATCTCTTCGGTCTACTTTTGGAGGAATCCAAACTGAGTCAAATTCTAAAATCCACGTGGTTGCTGCTCCTTTTGTTATTGTTTTTAATTACACTATATTCCCACCCCCAAAAGTAATAATGACCATGAGTTGCTGATTAGTCAGAACCTGATTATCATTTTAAGGCTTGTTAAAAAGGAAGACAGTGTTTCCCACAAAGCAGCACGTTAATCCTTGTTTTCATTAACTATCCTTCTTGCCAGCAGTTGCCCTAATTTCAAAGCAGGATGAGGAAGGCTTTGAAGTCACTCTGTTAATGTAGTTATACACCCAATTTGGCTTTTCCAGCTATTAAACAATAGATTTTAGGGTATGTACCAAAAGTAGGACAGTATTTCTTGATATAAGAAAACAATTGAATTCGTAATGTTAAAGAAATCTACAAGTACAATGAAGTATTTGTCTTGTGGAGAACAAGAGCAATCATCTCAACATGCATTTTATATTTATCAGCTCTACACATACATATTTTAGGAAGATTTTGAGAGATTTCAATATATCTTAAAATGACCAACCATTTTATTTTTAGCAAAAAGAGATTCTCAGTTTCTGGTAGTTGTCTGTAACTATAGGCTGAAAATGTTTAGATTTTAAAGCTTACATGTGTAAATTCTCACATGAAAATGAGTGGTAGTACCACCCACTGCAGTGTGGTGACTCTTTATCCGCAGTTTGTCCCCTCCAGAGACGCCAGGCTCGCAAGTCACATGTAATAAGTTCACATGACATGTTTTGTTTTATAGACTCTAACCATTTATTTAACAAAAAGGAAATCTCTAACATCTAGCGTTTTTCTACATTTAAAATTTCAGGGAAAAGAGACTCGTGTTCTACAGTATATAATGGTTACAAAAGAGTTCATTATCAGCTTAGAATGGTTAAAACATTTTCTCTACTGATTAGGACTCAGCATTCTTTAGTGAAGTGAGGTGACATATCTCTTATGGAAAAAGTAGTTGTTTCTTGTCGGAGGAGATATATTACCAGCACAACCTTCCCTTCACTCAGGAAGGGACACAGACCTGTCCCTCGAGGATTTCTTTCACCAGCGACATAGGTGGGAGTCCATTTCGCTATTTCGATTCCCAAGTCAGGTATAAATCCTTTTCACTTAGGGAAGAACTCAAACATATATAAACTGAAGGGCGGAGGTTGCTTTTTCCATCTTCTCACACGACACTAAAAACTCAAGGTTTTCTTGGTGGTTTGGCTCACGTGTTGATCACTGTGCATGGAGCTATCATTGGTGCAAGTGTTTTTTGAATGCTGTGTTCAAATGTTTTGAATGCTGTCTAGCACCCACAGGAGAGAACAGAGCACCCCCCTCCTCCAAAATTTGAATTTTCCTCTCGGAAACTCTGAAAGCCCACGATCACTTTTGCCTTGCAGAATCGGGGGGCTCTATCCCCAGGTGCAAAGTACATTTTCCAGGTTTCTCCAGGGCGAAGGCAGGGTGGACGCCCTCGTTAAACCTGTGCCTGATGATGAAGAGCATCTGTCCAGTCTCAGCGTTTATAAACAGCAGCCTCTGGGTGGTGTAGTCCAGCAGGATGCCCACTCTGGCGGGACGCTCAGTCACGTGGACATCGCTCACGATGCCACTGTAGAAAAATGTGTATCTGAAATGGAACAGAATGGGAATTGAAAACTTTGAAAATCTTAACGACGATAAAGAAAATCACCTGGAGACAACCGATTTTGCGATTATTGATCTCAGTTCACAATAAGGAGTTGCAGTAACAGTGCCCCAAATACCTTAGCCAGATCCCTCCTAGATGCTAACATGCATAGCTCTTGCCAACAGACGAGCGTTTTTTAATACTTTTGCTACTTCTACATTAGGAGGCAGGCCCAGAATAACCAACATATGCCTCCCTTGTGATTTTCTCCACATTTTAATTCTTTCCCAGCTGCCCACATGTTTTAACTACCGCATTCATGGTGTGTCATTCTTTTGAATAAAACTCCTTCGAGGCTGCCATGTATTGTAAAAAGGACTGCAGGCTCGCCTTCCATAAAATGCATTAATTTTACTGTTTAAAAAATTTGTAAGTAACTTATATAAGGGCTTAATGAAGTTTAAGAAATATGTCGTTATTTCTGTCCAACTTCATCCTTTGTACAATGCCCCTGCCCAAACCAACTTTCCTTTTCATCTTCTCCATGTTTTCTGCAGCCTTACAGCCAAGGGGGGTTACCTCTGATTTCTCTCTTAAGTTCAGATACATTCAGTTCACCATGTTTTCACTGGGCATATGTGTATGTCCCACACTTTGTTAGACCTCTGCACCTCTGGCGGATATGAAGGACCACAGCATACTGTCCTTGCCTTCAAGGAAACCCATACTCTACTGAACTAGAAGGAAAACTGTTTAAGACTTTAGCATAGGCTGGGGCTCAGACTCCAGCTCCGGGCACAGACGGGGAAAGTGTTTTATGACACATTTCATGGACTTGGTTTGGTTGTGAAAGGAAAGGTTCAAGGACAGGTTGGGAGTGAGAAATTGCTGAACAGAAAAAGCGAAACTGCTCTGTGCAAAAGAGTAACATACGGTGGGAGTTTTCTCCTGACGATCTTAGAGGCTGGGGCCCTGAAAGCAGGAGAAGAGAAGAGCTGAGGGACAGGTGTGTGGTCTGTGGATCTGACAGGTCTGAGGGTGGGAGTGACACTGGACAGACTGGGGCCATAGAACCTGCATACAAGACAGAGAAGGACCTTGAAGACTTGTGGTGTCTCTCTTAAACGCCTAGGAGCTTGAGCGCAGGGAATGGCAAGTTGGCAACTTCCTTGCCGAACGAAGCTCATTCAAAAGGGCAGAGGTTTACGGGGATGGAAGGTGAGCGAGACTTCCACAATGATAAAGGACCTATTCAGTGCCTTGCCAATGTGAGATATGGCAGAACACTATGAAATTTTAGAACCTGTAAAGCACACAGAGGTTGTGAGTGGCAATGAGGGGAACAGCAGTGTAGCTGGCATTCTTACAGAAGGCTTGGGGAGCAGATGGGTGCACGTTCAGCCAAAGAAAGGTCAGGACTGGATAAGAGGGGAAAGGGTGAGGTGATCCAAGCTGTGGGGGCAGCAGAGGCAATGATGAGGTGGCAGAATAAACCTGTATGTCATCTGCTTGACCAGTTAGGAGGGGACATGTGAATGACTTTGAGAGTATTACCTGGATAGGTAAGTCAGAGGCCAGGCTCTATACTGGCCTGCCCTGTCTAATATAGTAGTCAAGAGGTACATATGGCTACTTACAGTAGAATTAAGTAAAATTCAAAATGCAGTTCATCAGTCTTGCTAACCACATTCCAAGTGCTCAATAGCCACATCTACCGTTTTTTCTAGTTTTTCAGAATGTGTGACTGGACAGGGCTGGTCGAGAGGGTTCTGAATGCCCATCTGAGATATTTCCCTACCCTACTTGGAAGATCCCCAGGGCCTACAGGCCCAGCCCCAGTCAGTCCCTGAGCAAGTCGCTACCATGGAGGGAAAGACATTCCATGGAGCCTTGGACCCAACCGTTCTGCAGGGCCTGGAATTCACCCTGTCCTGCTTCTGCCCCATTTCCCACTGAGCACATCACTTCATTCTCCAAGCTGCACTCCGGCCTGAAACAAGGCCTGTCTGTCTGTGGCCTGACTCCCTCCCCATCCTTTGGATTGCTAGTTCTTGTTCAGACAAGGGTCATTCGGAAGCCTGATTCTTGACATCTGCCTGACCCTGGAACTGCCTGGGCGAGGGTCCCTACCTGTGTAGCCCATCCTGGTGCATCTCACTGCTGGCCGAGAATGAGCCCAGACTCCTTTCCACCCCGGTGGCTGCTTCCCTTAGGACTCCCATCCCCCAGACTGCTTCCATTCTTCCGGGCTTCCCGCCTTCACTGTGGTCCCAGAGTGCTGACACCACTGTTCATGTTTATAGATTTCTTTAGCAAAAATGAAGGGACATGATGTAAATGACATTTTAGAAACATTTGCAGTGGTGACACTTAGAATGGCTTGGAGTGGTTAGAGACCAGAAGAAGAGCACAGGCCCGGGGGCTGTGGGAGAAACTGGTAAAGTGAAGCCTTGAACTAGAGGAGTAAGTTAGGGACAGACAGGAAGAAATGCAACTGATTCTTTCTCCTTAAGACTCTTCATTTCTCCTATCCCACCATGACGTCTTACACCAGATGTAAGTAGAATCAAGAGTAATATTGCTTCATTTAAATCATGAAGCCAGAAAAATGGAAAAACTCAGGAGGCTCTGCTGTAGCAGCACTCTCAGTGGCCTGATGGCCAGCGTGCTCTGATTGGACCATGGAATGAGGCACTTAAGACCTGACCTCTCTGTGCTGTGATCATACAGGCAGGCGCGTCCCTTCTCCCAGAATCCACAGAACCTACCCTGGGTGACAAAAGCCAAAGACCAAAGCTGTTGAACCTGCTGAATGAAATTAACTGTTCTGTTCTCTAGAGTCTAGAACTTTGTTATTGGAGGCTTGCCTTTATGTTCTTAAGGGTTCAGTTGTCTAAGGAAATCTTCATGAAATCAATACCTAGTTCCAACTCTACCGATCATAAACTCTGGGTTTGAATGATTTTTCAACTCTGGGTAGAGGATGGGTCCTCAAGGATCACACAGCACTGAACATCATTTAATCATAATTGCTCTGATTTGATGGAATGTGACTTTGAAAAGCTCTTGGAGATGGTGTCCTTGTGAACCTTGTCAGGGAATCAAACTCTGTCAAGTAGGATACAGGGAGAGATGTGCAGCGAGAAATATGCAAAATCCAATCTGTGGGCCTTTTTCTGGGAACTTGCAAGCACTGATTCCTTTTTAAGCATTCCATTTGAATAATGCCTCACGTTTGAGTCTTTACAGTTTCAAAGCTCTTCCTTGTACCTGACTTCATGTGACCCTCACAGCCCCCAAATGGAGTAGTCTAGGTGTCACTGTCCCCTGACAAGACACATGAGGCACAGATTAACCAAGACCGATCTGTTCACAGGATTAACCAACTTCTGGTGAGTAGTCAATAGGATGCTAGTCAAGAATGGAGCCAGGACTCAAATTAGGTTCCTGGCTCCAGTCTCATGCTCGTTTATTAGACCATCTTGTGCACATGTTCAGTTCATAGCATGCTTGCCTTCTCTCTCTGAGACTAACGCAGGTTTATGGCTTTTTCATATCAACCAATTAGACAATCCTAATAAGACAGTCTACAACCTGGGACCGTTTACTGCAGCACTTGCACCTGGACAGATGTCTCCTTGAGCAACAGAATACAAAGAAACTAAAAATAACCACGTGGATGCCCAGTTGGGGCAAATTATGAACAAGATACAAAAAGCCCAAACTCGACTGCCACTTCTGAGGTGCTGGGAGCAAAAGCAGGGTACTGCCCGGGATACATGCACACGGCACCGCCAAGGGGGTGAGCAGACCCCCTAAGCCACTGCTCCAGCCTGACCCACCAATCCACCTTTACCCTCATTCCATTTAAGGGACCAGCTCACCCCTCCTCAGGGAGGGAGCAAGGGAACCCGTTCCTTGTCTTTGCTCGCTCCTGTTACAGCACGAGTCCCAGTAAAGCCTTGCCTGAATTCCTCGTCTAGATTCTTATCAATGGAAACTGACTAAAGAGTCTAAGGGGACTTCCCAAGTAGTCCAGGGGTTAAGACTCCACCTTCCGATGCAGAGGGTGTGGGTTTGATCCCTGGTCAGGGAGCTCAGATTCCATATGCCTCATGGTCAAAAAACCAAAACATAAAAACAACAAAAGATTTTAAAAAAGAACAGCAAAAAAGAGAGTCCAAGAAACCCAGGTCAGTCACACCAATAATACAGACCAGGGGTTGGTCAACTTTGTCTGTAAAGGGCCCGAGAGTAAATATCTTGGGCTTTGGGGGCCATTTGGTATCTGTTATATCTAGACAACTCTGCCATTGTAGCACAAAAGCAACCATAGGCAATATGTAAACAAATGAACTTGGCTGTGTTCCAATAAAACTTTATTTACAAAAAAGTCAGCCCCATTTGGCCTGTGGGTTGTAGTCTGCCAACCCCTAATATAGACCAGAGATGTGGGGGAGACGGGGTGCTGGGATCCAGTTCTTCCTTAGTCCTATTGACTCCTCCATGGAGGGAGCCCTTTCAGCATTACCCTTGTGGTCTCTCCCCACCCTGGGGTGGACTTCGAAGGAAAACCTGGCCAAACACCCAGTTTCCTAACTTTTCATTTTGAGCTTCCTGAGGAGACACACATCCTTTTCCAGCTCCCTACTCTGTCCTGCAGTACGGGAAGCTGGCCTGGCCAAGACTTTGGGTGGGTACAAATCTATTAAAGAGGATTCGAGATAAGAAACAGTTTTACTCTCACCTATGAACCACATTGTCTAAAACTGGCTTCCTCAGTAATCAGAGTAATAGTTGAGTCTCCATGTATCAGTTGGCCCAAAAGTTCGTTTACAGAAATGAACTGAATGAACTTTTGGGCCAACTCAATACTTGACTCTCTTCTTTCTCAGTTGGCTCAGAACTTGGGTAGGGAAGTGAGACGCTACTTATTGGGCCCCTCAGAGCCCTCGGCCTAGACACTTTGATTAGGTGAAGAGGGGCAGGCCCCAGCTTACCTCTGTGGCTCAGAGCAGTGCATGTACCATGAGGTCTCTCCCTGTGCCAGGGCACCAGCCTGCACAGCTGAGCTGGAGCAGACGCCCAGTCGGTAAGCTGGGCAGTCTGTGACGGTGGTCTCCCAGTAGTGCTGGCCACAGGCAGGCAGCTCCTCACCCAGGACTGATGGGATTCTGCAGGCAAAGTTGATCAGGAATTGGCAACCTTTATTTCATAGACATCGACATTCATAAGTGCACCCACAGTTTAAGCAGGATTCTATCCTTGGAGAATTTGCTGAATATCCTTGCTGGAATATCCTTGCTGGAATCTGACTAAAGATATTCATTGTTCATGCTGTCCCTGACCTTGACCTGAGGGCCACAGAATTCCCCAAACATTCAACATGCTTTTAACATAGTTCTACTGCCACACACAACACACATGTATTACACATAGCATCTCTTAGAGGAACTGGGAACTAGAAAATAATTAGAATAAGGATAGGATAAAAAGAAGAGGGCTTCCAAAAAAAAAAAAAGAGGGCTTCCCGGGTGGTTCAGTGGTAAAGAACCCGTCCGCCAATGCAGGAAATGCAGGAGACTCAGGTTTGACCCCTGGGTCGAGAAGAACCCCTGGAGAAGGAAATGGCAACCCATTCTGTATTCTTGCCTGGGAAATTCCATGGACAGAGGAGCCTGGCGGGCTGTAGTCCATAGGGTTGCAAAGAATCAGACGTGACTGAACGACTGAACACACACGCATAGGATAAAAAGAAATGGCACCCATCTGTGGCCCTAATGGTAAAGAACCCACCTGCCAATGTAGGAGACATAAGAGACATGGGTTCAATCCCTGGGTCAGAAAGATCCCCTGGAGAAGGGAATGGCTACCCATTGCAGTATTCTTGCCTGAAGAATCCCATGGACAGGGGAGCTTGGTGGGCCACAGTCCATAGGGTCACAAAGAGTCGGACATGACTGAAGTGACAGCATGCACCGCTTTCAAAGGGAGTGAGGAAATGTAAAGGAGGCAAGAGGAGATAAGAGAGTATAACTTGGAAAGTTTTTCCCCCAAAACTTGCACGCACACAAAATGGAGTCTCTAAAACCTCTAACCATGAGTCCCGTGCCTGAGGACCTTCCTGGGCACACAGACCAAGCCAGGTGCTGCTCCTGACAGCGGGCGTCTGGGGAGGCCTGGGCAGAGGGCGGTGCAGGTGAAGCGGGCGTGTTGTCCGTGCTCTGGAGAGGCTTGCGGTCAACAGTCTTGGGGACTGGGGCCTCTTTAGATGGCAGCAGGTATGCCTAAGAGGTTGTTGAAAGGTCTCTTTTTGTCTCACCTCAGCTATTTTTGCAACAGGCATGGTGAAGTGAACCAAAGCACTTTCTCCTGCTGATGGGTGACCTTGTTTGCATGAATTGCTCAATTTTGCTTTGAAATGGCTGAGACAGCAAGGAAGCATTTTTAATTTAAGCAGCATTAATATTCAGTCAGCACAATCTCCCGCTCCCCTTTAACAGGTGAGAAAATGATTACACAAGGGAATGTATTTCATTTTCTTGTGTCTTTACCCAACAACTTCATTTCAGAGCGGTGGCTACTGATGGCTGCTTGTTCTCTGGAGCAAAAGTTGGTTGCTTGATATGTATGAACTAATTTTCAGATTAATAATTAACATAATTCTATCAAATACATTATAATTATTATCTATTATTATTAGCAGCCATGAAATTAAAAGACACTTCTTCTTGGAAGAAAAGCTATGACCAACCTAGACAGCATATTAAAAAGCAGAGACATTGCCAACAGAGGTCCGTCTAGTCAAAGCTATGGTTTTTCCAGTGGTCATGTATGGATGTGAGAGTTGGACTATAAAGAAAGCTGAGTGCCGAAGAATTGATGCTTTTGAACTGTGGTGTTGGAGAAGACTCTTGAGAGTCTCTTGGACTGCAAAGAGATCCAACCAGTCAATCCTAAAGGAAATCATTTCTGAATATTCATTGGAAGGACTGATGCTGAAGCTGAAACTCCAATACTTTGGCCACCTGATGCAAAGGACCTGGATGCTGGGAAAGATTGAAGGCAGGAAGAGAAGGGGACGACAGAGGATGAGAGGGTTGGATGGCATCACCAACTCAATGGACATGAGTTTGAGTAGGCTCCAGGAGTTGGTGATGGACCGGGAAGCCTGGTGTGCTTCCCAGTCGCAAATAATCAGACACGACTGAGCAACTGAACTGAACTGAACAGTTATTATCATCAGTCATCTATGAACCAACCTCCAATATACTTCTTTTCTCTTTCATTTTTTAAGCAATCCAAGACAGACAGAAAAGCTCAATCTATTTCTTAAATCTTTTTTACCCGCCTGAATTCACTCATTGGTATATGTTTAGCACTTCCAGTGTTCTGGACCCTAGGATAGATTCTGGGGATTCAAAGATATGGAAGACAGGGCTGCTTGAGGACCAGTCAAGATGGAGTAGCTGATGAATGATTCCACAGGTGCTCAGACCTTTTTGTAGATACGATCAAAGGGCGCCAGAGCCCAGAGAAGGCTTGGCCATTTCCAGGAGCAGGTAACACCTGAGCCAAGCCACAGATAGGTGAATAGCAGCTTAAGAAGAAAACAGTGTGAGTCGCTGTTGGTGGGCTCAGGGCGGTAGTGAGAGCTTGCTGGCTGTCCAACCCAGGCACATCAGTGCCTACAGGAGTGTGTTTCACGTGGGTTATGATTTTCCAAAGTCTTTCACTTTCTTCCATTTGGACCCTCAAAATAACCATGAGTGATTGCAGACAAATTGCAGAGCACTCTCCATGCTATGCCTTCAGCTTCTGCCTTCTTTTTACTTTGCTGCTTCCTTTTGTGGGGGGCTTCCCTGGTGGCTCAGACAGTAAAGAATTTGCCTGCAATCAGGATACCCTGGTTTGAGCCCTGGGTCAGCCCTAGAGAAGGAAATGGCAACCCACTCTAGTATTCTTGCCTGGAGAATCTCATGGACAGAGGAGCCTGGGGGCTACAGTGCATGGGGTTGCAAAGAGTCAGACAGGACTGAATGACTAACATGTTCACTCTCCTTTTGTGGGCCCCTCTGGGAGAGAGGGGGCAAGATCTTAAAAGTCTTGCATGTGCCCAGCTCCAGAAACTCAACAAAATGTCATTCTCCTCTATTCCTTTTCAAGTGGATTGATGCAAAATCTGATTTGCTGTTGAAAATAATAGAAGAATGAACCCAGGCTCTTTTTTCACTGAACCAGAGTTAACGCCTTAAAACAGTCTATGTGTTAAACAAAACCATCTGTGCTTGTATTTCCAATAAAAATATTGACACTTGCTCCATGTTTGAACTATCTCCATCACTTTCCCTTAGTAACGAACCATAACTGAACTCTGCAGTTCGGGCTTGCTGTCACACAGCGTGTGCACCGAACCAAGGATGTGGCGGGTGAGACCACATGAGGCCTCTTGTGCCTTCTCCTTCTACTCACTCTGTCAGCCGTCTCCTCTCAGCGAAGCTGATCACTGTCCCATTTGAGGAAATCTGCAGAGCAGGATGAGCCGTTTCCCTCAACAAGAGAAATCGGGTTCCTATTGCGATCAGAAAACAGGATTATAACATTACCACAATGTCCCAGGCCAAGCCCCACCTTTCAGATCTTAGTCTCCCTTGCTTCTGACATCTAAATCCCCCCCAGGGTGTTTTCAGGTCCATGGCAAAATTCTATCTGTGATCAGGACTGTGAGCTAGTCACTTGTCACCTTGCCTGGTGCCACAGATGTGTGAAACGCCCCTCAGCCCAAATCTAGCACCTACTCTGTTATACGAAGTATGCTCCCCACCCAGCACCTACCTCACCTGGAAACTAGGTAGAAAGGCAGAATCTCAGGCCTTCCCCCTGGCTTCCTGAATCACAATCTCTATTTTAACAAGCTCCTCGGGAGACCCATGTGCACGTTCAAGTCTGAAGACACACTGGTGTAACCTCCAGGAGTGCTTCTAACAGTGGAAGGTATAGGCACCACTCTGGGACTGCAGGGAACACACTTTTGGACAGACAGTCCCCCCGTTTTCTCTCTTTACAAACATCACGCTGTCCCTAACCACACAACACAACACACATGGCTCGTGCACAACTTTTTGCTGGTTAAGCAAGTCACTTAATGGGCCACCCTCAAGTTTCTGCCTCAATCTTTGGGTCTAGGATAAGATAAAAAATGATCACCTTTCCATTACTCATTTCTTTTCACAATAATTGAGAACAGCCCAGTATTTTTTATTGGGATCATCAGGGTATTTTCCCCAAAAGGCCCTTGAACAGTTATCATTTTCTTGAGTTACTCATACCTTCATGTATTCAACAAACATAAATCGGCACCAATCATGAGCTAGGCATGGAAAATAATTAGAAGAATAAGACTGGAAGATTATTCATGGAGTTCACAGTGTCATGTAGCAAGAATATCTTCATCCCACTCTTCCCAACACACACACACAGTCACAGACTCAAAACATACCCACCATCTACAGCAAATTGTAAACCAAACAAGAATCATCTGAGGAGATTAAAAACATGTCAAAGCCCATATCTCAGTAAATTAGATGAGGATCTTCGGGAGTGGACCCCCAGCATCTTTTTTTTTTTTTTTAAGCACCTGACTGATAGCTAATGGGTAGCCAAGGTTGAGAATGTCTTAAACCAGAAAAATAAAAGAAACACCTTGACCTTTGGCCAACCCTGGGTCCTTATGCCAAAAACCTAGCATTGCCAGCAGTCTGGGAGCTTAAGAAGTGGCCCTCTAGGATGTTTTCCCTGGGTGGTGGGAGGGAAGGAATGGGAATGCTTGGCAATAGTTCTCTGTGTGCAAAGGAAGTACCTCTGGTGGAAATGAGGGCAGCCTCACTCTGCTCACTTGTCCCAAATGCATTGATGGCTCTCACGTAGAAAAAGTAATTGTCATTGGGTTGGAGATTAACTTTCAGCTGGAGTCCTTTAATTCCAGAGAAAGATCTAAACATGAAAGGAAAATAATAATTTTAAATATAATGCTACGTGCTAAACAATACATCATATTTCAGTCCTGCAGTGCATGAACATCTTTTATTAACAAATCACTTATTTTTTCCCTTTTTATGACCATGGAGTTAGCAAGTCAGATTCTATAAAATGGCCATCTTCCAGTAAGTTTACTTTATCAAATCATTTCTACCTTGGTCAACTTTTGTCTAATATTATGCCTTCCAGAATGCTCTTTGGAATAGAGTCAATGAAACTTTTTTTTTTTAATTCAGAAAATAGACTAATTTTGTGGTTAATGAGTCTCCAAGCATACATTGTTTTCCTTATGAAATTCTGGCCAAGAGGGCACTTGTGGATTAAGATGATGTTAAACTATCCTATAATGCAAAAAAACACTATCTCATTAACAGATCCTGAACAGTGGAAAACCTGAAGTGATGATTTTGTACATAGCCATCATGTCAAAGCCACCCAAGTTAATGAAACTGAGGATCTCTAAAGAAGACAACATCCTTTAGAGAAAACTTAATCCTGGCAAGAAAGGAGAATTCTAATTGCCAAGTAAAATCCCCAAAGTTGTTGTTCCTAAACCTCCCATTTACAACGAAAGAAATGTACGGGTCATGGTACTGGAATGGCAGTAGACTCGGCAAGTACACGGTCACATCCCAAGCATTTTCGCTAAATGGACTTGCTGGATTTGAAGATGGAGTTCTGAACTTGAAATGAGCTGGAATAATTTTTCTGCCTCTTTTCCATTCTCTTTAATCTGCGTGATTATCATATCCTAGGGCATTTATACAAAGTATACAAGTGCTCTTCTTTTAGCCTCCATTTGGGGAGACTTTGACAAGTTAGGCTCCTTGCTAAGAGAAGAAGTTCTAATCTGAGTGCTACAGAATCAGAATCCTGTCCCTCTAAGATGTGCACTGGATACTAGTCATTGAAAACGACAGTACAAACAGTACAACAACCTTCAAATCCATTCTCAGAGAGAGAGAGTTTGTTTGTTTGTTTTTTAACTGTTTGCTTTGTTTGTTTTTATTTTCTTTGGGTTTATTTTGTTATTAATGAATGTTCCACACAATCATTAGAATCAGAGAGTGGCCACTGTTCATTCTCAGATTGATTTTCTCTTTCAGGTTATTCCTCCTTCTGTTGATTTATTTCATTCTCAATACCTACCTTAGAGAATACCATGAAGGACCATGAAAAGGAAAAAGTATCACTGATCCAGAAAACAAATTAATTTAGACTTTTCCAAAGCAGAAAATCTGTACAGAGTAACAATCCCTCCCCAACCAGAACAGCCCTGTGTCTAAAAGCAGGGAAACTCCATGTGTTTCTCAGCTGGAGGGGCCACAGAGGGGAGAAGCCTGGGTCTATTTGTGTATTTGCTATTTAGTACTTGCCCCTGAAAAAGGTCCCTGTAAATTCCCCAAACCTTATTAGTTGTAATTTCAGAACCTACCACCTGACCAGGACCTTGGAGGGGACTCTCTTTAGATGCAGGGGAGAATGGATGGATGAAATTGAGCTACATGTCCACTGACAACTAATTATGCTTCAACTAATTAACAAAACACCAGGTCCTATGACTAAAAATACAATTCTAAACTAGTATCTACATCATTATTCTGGGGTAAATGTATTGCTGATCTTGTTTGAACTGATGACTGAAGATATGTTTTCAGTGTACATTAATTATAACAAGCTTATTGTCTCAATAAGCACACTCAGATCTGAACTGAATTTCAGGCTTCATCTACTCATTAAATAAATATTTATTGATCAATTATCATATGCTCAGGTCCTGCCCCTGCTTGACAGGACTAAGTGAGGAAATTTCATCTCTAGAAATTGGATAGAACATATGGGTTTCATTTTCTGATAATGCAGTTGTTAAATGCCAAGGATGCTGTTCTATATAGAGAGAGAGAGAGAGAGAGAGAGTCGATTACATGCTGTCTTATTAGTCATTTAAAGAACAAAAGTCTACACAGTACAGAATCCAATATATGGGATCACTGTGCAAACAGGCCATGTGGACGTGACAAATATGCACCATGCCCTCGCTGAATCTATAAAAGCACCAGGCATGAAAATGAAAGTAATATGAAATATGGTAGGGTTTTATTGTTTATAAGTTGCTATCATATGCTCGAACACCAAGACGAAAGCAAAAAAGCTCAGATACAAATGGTTCAACCCTATGTCTATTTATTCTGTCTGACCTCACTTGAATGCCACAAAAGTTTTCATGTCAGCTGTCCCTACTGTTGAGCCAAATGAAAACTTCACAAATTTTGCAATTTGAAATCTGAAGAGTGGCACTCCTCCATAGATTATGATATTTTTATTTCAAAACCAAAAACTTGTCATAATTGCAACTGAATCCACATCGTTATAATGAGTTTCACATAGTCTGGAGTAGGATTCAAATTCACAGAATATCCAAATTGAGGTAATTGATTAGATAGCACATGGAACCCCAGCGAGTTATTGGTGCTTAGGTAAGAAGAGATTTCAGTCTTATCAACAATGTGACCAGTCTGATGATTTTAGAAGTTCAGAGCCAATAATAAAATCCAAAACGCAATAAGAAATATGACTCGAAGAGTTTCACTCTGGGTCATAAGTGTGGGATCCTCTCTACAAGCACCATAGTACTGTGGGAAGGGAAGGCTTTATATTGGAAGTTCTGGGAATGTGAATATTGTTAAACTCCAATGTTGTAAGGCAAAGAGAAATATTCAAAGGAGACCTACTGTCTCTTCAGAAGTCTGAAGGGCTGCCATGTGAATGAGACTGGTCCCTCTCTTGCTATTTCAGTTGGAAATGAGTGGAAGACCCCAGAAGGCCGATGTTTGCCCAATGTAACAATGGCTTTTCTAGTTTGAGCCCTTTCATTCTTTAGTTTTTGCAGGGGATGACTGAAAAGTTTGCCACAACTATCCATAGACAATGGGGCAAGAAATATCTCACATGAGAACTGAAAAGGATCTTTATGAAGTAGAAAACCATTAGGGACTTAATGCTTATGAGAAAATACTAGAAGCATTCCTAGTAAATCAGAGAGACATGAGGTTAAAAAAATTGAGAAGTAGGAGGTAAAATTATTATCACCTGAGGATAATATGACTGCTATCTAGAAAACCGAAGAAACTCAGCTGAAAAACTCAGAATTTAGTGAGATAGCTAGATGTGAATCTAATATAAAAAATCAAAATCTTTCATATACAAATAACAACTATATAGAAGATAAAGCAAAATAAAGACCTTATTTAGAATAGTGGCAAACATAGCAAAAGTGTGTAGGATTTATATGAAAACTATTTTTGAAAATGATAATGAAGGAAAGCCCACTAAAGACGTGACTAAAAGGTAAGGCAGATCAGTTCTTGGAAAGGAAAATGAAACAATCATAAAAACTTTAATGCTCCCTAAATTAATCTATCAACCCAAAATGATCTCTGCTGCTGCTGCTAAGTTGCTTCAGTTGTGTCTGACTCTGTGCGACCCCATAGACGGCAGTCTGCCAGGCTCCCCTGTCCCTGGGATTCTCCAGACAAGAACACTGGAGTGGGTTGCCATTTCCTTCTCCAATGCATGAAAGTGCAAAGTGAAAGTGAAGTTGCTCAGTCGTGTCCGACTCTTTGCAACCCCATGGACTGCAGCCTACCAGGCTCCTCCGCCCATGGGATTTTCCAGGCAAGAGTACTGGAATGGGTTGCCATTGCCTTCTCCAAACATGATCTCTACAAATACCGAATTATCAGGGCCAGAGGAGTAGAGGGGACTACACAGTCTGACTCTAAAGGTCGTGTGAGAAATAAACTAGCCAAAAAAAAAAAAAGGTCATGAAAGGGCAACCTAATCTACATGACTTCTAAAATTATAAAGTTATAATAAAGAGTGCATGGTACCAGGGCATAAACAGATGGGTCAATGGAACAGTTTATAAAGATTGGGACTAGCACCAAACACATAAGTTCTTAAATATATAATAATGGAACTAGTTCAAATCAGAAAGGAAAATGTTGGCAAAGCTGGATAGCCATATTAGAAAAAATAAAGTTGGATTCCCTACTCCACACTTCCTCTTGAAAGTATGAATTAACTAGTATTAACATTTAAAAAAATATATATATGGCAAAAAAAAATTTTTAATTGCAGCTTGTATCATAGATGAAGACTGATGTCCTTTAAAAACAAAGAACTTCTACAAATCAATAAGAAAAAATACTACACTCTAATAGGAAAAAAATGGGTAAAGGAAATGAAAAGTTTATAGAAAAGGAAGTACATAACTCTGAAACATACAAAAAGATGTTCACCCAATAACAGAAATGCACAATTAAACTGTAATAAGATTCCATTTTCTACTTATCAAACTGTGAAAGATCAGGTTTTATCACACCCTGTGTAGACAAAAGTATGGAGAACGAAACACTCTTACATGCTGCTTGCCTGAGTGCAAACAGCTACAGCGTCTATGGAAACAATTTGGTAATATCTATCAAAACTCAAAATATTCTTACTTTCTAACCAATCCTGATACTCCTAGGAATTTACCCTGCAGATATACTTGCACATGTATGAAATGATATATGCACAAGGGTTTTTCCACAGTACTGTTTGTGACAATGGAAACAACTGAAGTGCCTCTCAATTAGTCAAATAAATTATGTTCTTAGAATACAATGAAATTTTTTTTTAAAACCTATGCAGTTCCATTCGTATTGCCATGAGATACCAAGAAATATTTTTAAATAAGAAAAATAAGGTGGAAGAAATATATATAGTATGCTACAATTTGTTGAAAAAATATAGCTGTTATATATGCACAGACTATCTAAAAAGATAAATATGCATCAGATAACAGTAATTGCCTCTGGGGGCGGGGAGATATGAGGAAATGAAGTATAGATAGAAAGGAGACAATTTTCACTGTATTCTCTTGTGTGTCTTTTGAATTTGTACCATATTTATGTATTATCTATCTGAAATTGATTAAACAGTTTACTTTCAGAGCTATATTACAAGTTCAGAAGCTGGTTAAATGTGTTTGCAAAATGCACATTAGTTTGAATTCTATGAAGTAACTTCTCTAGGAATTTTATAACGCAACAATTTGTGTTGGATGGAAGGTGTGCATGTGCTCAAGGTAAGCTGAGGGCTGGTCACCGCGAGGAGTGGTGGTCCCCCGCACCGCCATGTCCAATACCCGGATCTGAACATATTTCCTCCCAGGAAAAGGGGGCGGCATGTGTACAAACAACATGGAGAAACCCAGTGCCATGACTCCTGGAAGCAGCCTACGGATGGTGCTGTCACTGCAGAGCAAACAGATGGCTAAGTATGAACTGTTTTTTAAAAACACAGTGGGCTCTTATGGTTGGCAGCACCAACATTCAGCCAGTCAATCAACACCATTTAATGTGAACAGTGAAGACAGCACACTGCTGGGCTCTATGGGGACCAGCTAGTAAAGTATGTTTCCCATACCTGCCTGGGCATATTAGACCTTCTGAATAGGAATCCTTAAGAGGGGCCTGTGACTCTAAACTCTAACGAGTATCCCAGTTGTTGTTGTTGTTTTAATGATCTGTTAGGTTTGAAAAACATAATTGTAAGATAGCACAGGGTGAGAAGGGGTGGGAAGGAGAAATAGGAATAAGAAGAAAAATCTATGAGAACATAGTTTAGTTCAGTTCAGTCACTCAGTCATGTCTGACTCTTTGCGACCCCATGAATTGCAGCACACCAGGCCTCCCTGTCTATCACCAACTCCCGGAGTTCACTCAAACTCATGTCCATCGAGTCGGTGATGCCATCCAGCCATCTCATCCTCTGTCGTCCCCTTCTCCTCCTGCCCCCAATCCCTCCCAGCATCAGAGTCTTTTCCAATGAGTCAACTCTTCACATGAGGTGGCCAAAGTACTGGAGTTTCAGCTTTAGCATCATTCCTTCCAAAGAACACCCAGGACTGATCTCCTTCAGAATGGACTGGTTTGATCTCCTTGCAGTCCAAGGGACTCTCAAGCTTTCTTCACATTCCAACTCTCAAATCCATACATGACCACTGGAAAAACCATAGCCTTGACTAGCGGACCTTTGTTGGCAAAGTAATGTCTCTGCTTTTGAATATGCTATCTAGGTTGGTCATAACTTTCCTTCCAAGGAGTAAGCATCTTTTAATTTCATGGCTGCAATCCATCTGCAGTGATTTTGGAGCCCCCCAAAATAAAGTCTGTCACTGTTTCCACTGTTTCCCCATCTATTTCCCATGAAGTGATGGGACCAGATGCCCTGATCTTAGTTTTCTGAATGTTGAGCTTTAAGCCAACTTTTTCACTCTCCTCTTTCACTTTCATCAAGAGGCTTTTTAGTTCCTCTTCACTTTCTGCCATAAGTTTGTCATCTACATATCTGAGGTCATTGATATTTCTCCCAGCAATATTGATTCCAGCTTGTGCTTAAGCAACATGAAATACAAGAACAACTAAACAGTTTCCGCTGTTGGAAGCCATTTATAAAACCTTAATTAACCATAAACACAGAATTTTCTGTTTAAGATGAAAATTTTTGTTAAATCAGGATTAAGACGTAAATTCTTTATATGTTGACTTTTTTTTTAAACATAGTTAAATAAATATTTCTCAACAGGCCTTTTTTTTTATTTGATAAATGAGTCTTATTATAAGACTCAGTGTTAACTAAACATCACTATTAGTTCATAATAGTGTAGAAACGTAACATGAGGGCAGAATCCTGATGACCCATGGAACTCAGGCTTTCCTATAATTAGAATCTCTCACAAAATCAGAGAGTCAATCAAAGAGATCTTTCCAGCAGAAGGATCCTAGAGTTTAGTTTTCTCCATAGTTGGTTACCCTCCAAAGTTTGAATGACACCATTTACATTTCAGGCAGAGAATCCCAAGAACCTAGTAACATCTATTCATTCTTCTGGATTCTCCAACCTCTCCTTTACCACTCCAAGGTCACACAGGTGGACAATTACCTGAGGTCCCACAGAACTACCTGCACAGAATGGTGATTTAAATTATACTTTCAGAGCCCATTTAAAAAAGGGTTACATAGGGAATGCTTTTGCATCTTTTGTAAAACTGCTCTTAAAGACAATCACTATTATCTTGTTCAATAGCCCTTATATAAAGATCTACATGAAAAATTCATCTTATAACTGAATGTCAAGAAATAGAATTGTCTCTCTCAGTGAAGCGTTGTGCTTCCTTTTTTTAAAAGAGATGAGTTATGTAATCTCTTTCTTTCTCCCTCTTGCTCTCTCCCCCACTCTTCTGTTTTCACTTTAGCTGCCAGGAAGTTCATATTTAAATTGCATGTTCCATTGAGGTATTGTTCTTAACCTGCGCTTTGTGAAACAACCTCCTTACCTCTGCATTATCTGGCTCTTGCCCTTACAGGGTTGTTTTTAGTGGCTTTAGTATGACTGAGTCTTTCATTGTGAACAACTGGAATCGTTTTGAAAACTGACAGATCATAAGTTAAAAGTAAAAGAAGAGGTTGGTTTTCCATTGACTGAGGCTTTACTATACAAGCAGGAGGTGTATAGAATTTTAAATGATCAAAGTTAAATCAGATTCATTTGGGAAGAAAGATTTCATTTAGCAAAAGCTGAATGCCAAGAATTTCTGTGGAGGTGGAGTTGTGGGGGGGTAGGTTATCCTATTACCTCTTAATTACTCTGTGAATTTTGGCCCAATCATGTCAGTGGTGCTCCTGTCATCCTATGAAGCAAGCATGGGGGAGGAATGACTATCTCCTTTACCCACAGGCTGTGCAAAAGGTCAAATCACTTGCCCTAGACTGTGTGGTCAGTCATCACCTGTTCAGTTGAAAGCTTAGTAAAAAATGTTTGGTTTTTTTTTTTTTTCAAATGCTGGGATTCTTCGTCTCCTGATCAGGCATTGAGTTCATTAGGAAATTCACCCTTACTTTTCCTTATAGGGACAAAGTGGCAGGTGTCCCCAGCTAGATCCCCAGCTGTGACAGACAATCCTGTTCTGCCCCACCACGTGTGACCCCAAAAGCTGGAAGCAGGAGAAACAGGAGCTCATAGATCCAGCACCCAGAGCCCAGCCCACACAGGAGGGTCTCTCCACCCATCGCCTTGGCCGGGGCCGGGGAGCAGGAAGTGCACTACCAACCACTTTCGTGGCGTATTGAGTCTCACAGATTTGTCATTCAGTACACAGCTTCTTTCTGCACAGCCCACACGGCTAATCCCTGTACTATATTTCTCTCAGTTTTCCCTCCTCCACCCACAGTTCTGCTGACTTCTCTCCACACAGGAGAGACAGAACAGCTGAGGAAACAGCCGAGCGGTGGAAAATTTTTCAAAGTGTTTTGAGCCCACCCAACCTGAGGAGAGCATTCAAAGAAAAACAGGAAAGGCTGAGTAGGAGCTCCCTCAGCCCCCACACACAAGCCAGGGATTGTCACTCCCGCCTACCCCCGAGCCCAACAGGGGCCGACTGCTGGGCTGGAGCCACAGTGCCCACACACAGAAGTATGCAAATGTGTTTTCTGTGAGGATGATGGCATGGAGACAACTGCTCGGCTGTTTCAGACACCACGTCAGGAAGCTCTGGAGCGCAATGGGCTCACTGCATTTAAACACCTCCTCTAAGAGGTCAACCAGCATCTTTTTGGAATTTCTAGAGGTCATCGTTCTGGGAGAGTGAATGCCAGTCTGAAGATGGATGTGTTTCTGTTCTGGCAACCAAAATTAGACTCCCTAATCTAAAGGGTAATCAATGCCCCCCGTGTGCGTATGTGCAATTTCATATTAGTCATCCTTTTTTCCCCTCTTCATTTCCATTTCTCTTCCTACTCCAGACGAGAGCTTTTAAGGCTGTCTGTCTTTTCAGGGATTGAGGGTGAGAAATATCTAAATTCATTTAGTTCTTAGTTCTGTTTAGTTCTCCATCTTTTCTTTGCTAGAGATTCCAGTCAGTGGGATGACTTGGAGTTGGCAAGGACAAAAGGAGATTGGCTAATGCCATCATTTATCTACTCATTCACTCATTAAACAGACCTGTAATGAAGAGCTGCACAGAAAAGCTTCCTGTTCTTACCCAGTTTTTTTTTATGGGGTTTTTTGTATGTGTTTTGTTTTTACATCTGATTTAGCATAGGGGTTTTGCAAAGAACCTAGAATGTATGCAAGGGTTATGTAACCAATGGATAAATAAGATTATAAGTGTTCTTCCCTGTAAGTGATCCATGAAAAGGTATCCAGTCTTCCAAGTTAGACTAGTCCTATTTCCTAATTAAATATCCATTCACTAAAACTAACTCATTCACCATTCTTCTTTACTCTGTGGGCACAATTTGCTTTTTTTTTTTTTTTTTCTGATTTTGAATGACATTATCCTCAAAACTGACCTAACTTTTATTGTTGTTGTCAGTATTATGTATTCCATGCTAATGATATATACCCATTCAGGTTACACATGCGTATTGAGTAGCTACAATATGCCAGATACTGTCCCAAGCACTGAGGCTGCAACTTTACATAATAATCCCTTTATGGAGCCAACAAGTGAGTGGGATCAGACAATCCTTGGCTTGCTGTTCTTTCCAAGACACAAAATAACTTCAATTATGCACTGCTATGCAGAAACCAAAGTGAAGAATGTGTCTCTAATAAAATGGAAAACTAGGGATGGTTTGGTTTTTTAGCTAGGGGTGATAAAATGTTGAGATTCTTTGTTTATCAGTTCCACTGTCTGACTAGCTGTCTACAGCTGACATTCTAGAGGTTGGCAATATAGATGATTGCTAAATAGCTAATGTTTAGTAGAGTTTTGAACCATCAGACATTGTAAGGAATTGTTTTAAAGTTGGTTTTAAGAACCAGATGGTCAAAGACACAAGACACATGACTACTCCGAAAGAGTCGAATTTTCTCTCCCTCCTGAACTCTTAAATTGGAGAACCAAAAGAGATACAAATGAGTTTTGCAGCCCTGGGCCTCTGAAATTAAGGATGAATTATTTCATAGTTTGTTGATGCCAACCAGAGATATAAAGCACTGAGGTTTCTTGTATTCGTGAGGGATCATTCTGATGTGACTTATCAAACAGGGTAGTGATTTGCAGCCAACAAAATTGTGCTTGCCTTAAAAACGACCTATTGTGAGATTCATCAGGTGTCCAGAGAGCCTGGAGAGTCATCTTTGAGCTGTGGATTGAACATACCATTCTACCTCCTGGCACTGAGTGGTCTTTTAACACCCAACTGGAAAAGAGGTCCATCTCCAACACAGCCCCAAGCTATCAACAAGACTCAGAATGCAGAATTTCCCTTCACTTCTAAACTTGCTGGACCAGGTCCATTCAATAACAAAGGATTCCTGTACTGGTCCATAACTTCTATAAACTTCTGCTTATCCAGCCTCTCAGATGTTCTCCTTTGGCAAGAAAAATTAAGAGAACCCACTGGCAAAGTCTCAAAGGGATAAATGAATGACTAGTCATGTTTTAATAAGTTCAACTTTTGTCTTAATGAGATTGATGGAAGGCCATTTTTTCCCTAGAAATGAAACTGTCATTGATTTCTCTAGCTTTGATGAAGGATTTGTTTGGAATGCATTCTTCATCAGTGATATCAAATCAACTTTTTTTGAGAGCCTCAGAATGACCAGAGAAAGGAAAACTGTTAACTAAAGGGGTTCTCTCTTTACATCTATGTTTTTCATATGACAAAAGAAACCAAGGATATACAATAACTCCAAGTTGTCAGGCTGTTTAGGTATGTTAACGCAGTCTGTGTAATGACGCAAGTTTTAGAACTAGTAGAAAAAATAAGACGAACCTGAGTTTGCATCCTGACTCTGAACTCTCACTCCATCATTTAATACCTCGGCCAAATTATTTAACCTCCCTGAGTCTCATTTTTTTTTTTTTTTCTTTTTTTTCTTTTTTTTTTCCTGAGTCTCATTTAATGGAAGTCATGACCTCCCTTCTAGAACTGTCGAGAGGGTTAGGAGATGACATCACTTAGGAGATGACATCACAGTTCCCTCAGTGAAACGGCTACTAGGTTTCAGGGTTTCCAGATTTCTGCTGATTTTAGAACCCAACTGTGTCGGTATTATTTATGCAAATGCTGGCTGAGGACCAATGCTATAACAGGGATGAGTCACTCCAAAGCACTCCTTCATGGTCTGGTCTTGCCTTGGAAAGAACTGGGTTTTCCTCACTGATGATGGAGAATGATGGGAGAGCTTGCCTGGGGACTTGGGCACTTCTGATCAGATGCTCTCACAGCATCAAGAGTTTCTATGCAGAGAATGTCCAGGACTCTCATGAGTGACATTCAACAGTGGTTAGCAGCTTGGACTCTGAAATCTAATAAAACAAGATTTCAGTCCTGATTGCCATTCACTAGCTGCTAGGCTCTCAAAGCATCTGTTAGCTCTCAGAGTGTATGTAAGGATTAAATAAAGCAACATACATAAGGCATTTAGGACAGTGACTTGGTATACAGTAAATGCTTAATAGAAGCCAGTAATAATCTCTCTGTGTGTTTCTGTCTTTGTCTCGCTCTGTCTTCCTTCCTCGATTCTTTCTTTCTCTTCCTACGTCTCTCTGTCTCTGTGTATGTGTGTGTGTGTGTTTCTCTCTCTGAGTTAACCACTCAGCTATTTGCTAATCATCAAGTCCTGCCTTCCAGCAACTGGCACATTAACAGAGACATTGTTTCTTGTATGTTTACTGTGTTCTCACTTCAGCTGAAATGCCTACATCTCACCCTTACACACTCCACTCAGCGTTAATTCATCCTTTGATCATTATTTTGTGAAGCTTATCCTCACATACTTGAAAGAAATGATAATTATTGCTCAGTTGAATGAAACCTCACATCATAAGTAAATAAATAGCTGTGGCTTGATGAGGAAGATAATCAAGAGCTTAAATAATAGACTTTATTAAAAAGCTGTCTGATTTCATACCATTATTTCCAAGTTCCATATCCTACCAAAATAATTTACCTCATTAAATTACTGATTTTTAAATGTCTCTAGCAAAATATGGATATTAATAATAATAATATAAATATTCATCATGGAACATCATTCCCTATTGCCACAGATTGGAGGTTAACAAAACACCACCTCAGTAAATAAATTAACATTTAACAAAGACCCACTGGATATACAGCCTTTTATTAATAAATTTTAGCTTCATAGTTTTTATTGAGAGAGCTTTACATTTCTTTTTTCCTGGAAAATCTCTAGATTTTTCATGCTCTAAAAGAGGCAAGTATGTCTGTGATAATATAAATGTAATTAGCTCCTTTTTATTACCAATATATTATGGAGACATTCAAATTTACATTATATACGTGCTCACTATTAGTTTCCTGAGTTAGGTGGTACCTATTCTGTATGACTACTAAAAAAGCACAGAACATATGCAATATCCTGTCTAATGATTCAAGTTAAATATACCTCAAAGAATGTTCTATCTTATTAAAATTCACATACATTTTTCTTACAAGGGAGCCACCATTCTGCACTGTAGCACGTGCTTTATTACAAACTTAGAGTTCATTGATGAATAGTGATAGACTTGCAAATCAAGTCAACAGCTTCACTAGCACAGCAGGGTTTTAGGAAGCGTTTCTCCCTCTGTGAGCATAACCTTAGAGGCTGGTCGAGAGCCCTGCGCTGGGTTTCTGACACCCCAGGCTCTTCCCACGCAGAGCGGTCCTTACCTGAGGCCCTCGCCCTCGGGAGCGTGCTGTCTGCAGTACTCCAAAGTGTAGGTCTCGGTGGCCTCCGGGCTGGCGGGCCGCCATCGGATGGTGGCTGTGTTCCAACACACAGTACAGTCCTCAGCCCGGATCACAGGCGTGGAGGGGGCTGCGGGGACAGAACAGGGCAGTTGTGGAGCTGTCAGTGGCAGTTCTGCTTCCCTGGTCGCTGGGCTTGGGGATGGTTTTAATTTTTTTTTTTTAATATGTCCTGAGTTGAAAACCCAAAAGGTATAAAAATATACACACTGAAAGGTCTCCCTCTCATCTTTGCTTTCAAACCGCCCAGTTTTCACCCACCCCCAAACAGCTTCTAATAGTAGCTTTCTATAAATTCTTCCATAAATCCTACCATGGTTTCTTCATACATATACAAGCAAATGAATATGAAGATTTTTGCCCCTTCCTTTACACACAAGTTAGCTGCCATGATCTTGCCGTCAATAGGTACTCAATAAGTTGTTTTAAAAGGCAAGAAGAAAGGATAAAACAGAGGGAGTAAGTCATTTCTCTCCCTAAGGCAGTTACAATTATCTTAAATATAATGCAAACTTGGCTTATGACACACGTGCTTAAGCACCTGTGAAAAGATTCCGTCACGAGAATGCATTTCCAGCTGAATACCATTACTGAAAGTCTTTTGGGGGCTCCTAGCACCCATATGAGAAAGCCTGAGCTTCTTACCTTAGCAAGTGTGAACTCTATGTACTAGCCTTTCTTAGCTCATGTCCTCTTCCCCTTGTTTTTAAGTCAAAGAAATAATACCAAAATTCTTTTTGCAACCTGCACACTCCCTACTCTTTCTTACCTTGACACCTGTGCTCATATGTCTTCTTCAGATGGAATACACTCCTTTAACATATTACTTCCTACTGGTCTTTTAATGATTCCATTCAGGCATAAGTTCTAGGAAGCCATTCCTGATCCTGTCCCTGCCCCAGCCAGTCTTGGATATCCTTCTAGAGTGTTCTGGATCACGGCCCTTACCACACAATTTCTATGATTTTTTGTTTTGTATCTCCCCCACTTGAGTATGAGCTTCTTGAGAAGAGGAGCCCAGTCTTATTCACTGTTGCAAATGCAGCACCGCACAATACCCAGCATGCAACAGGTGCTTAACAAACACTTATTGGTTGATCTTAATAGTCTGTAAAGAACTGAGTATTGCCTCTTAACACCCCCTTAACATCTCCTTTTTGTTGTCATTGCGTATTGTTGTTTAGTTGGTGAGTCATGTCCGCCTCTTTGTGACCCCCTTGGACTATAGTCCGCCAGTCTCCTTTGTCCATGGAATTCTCCAGGCAAGAATACGGGAGTGGATTGCCACTTCCTTCTCCAGGGGATCTTCCCAACCCAAGGTTCGAACCCATGTCTCCTGCATTGGCAGGCAGATTCTTTACCACTGAGCCACCTGGGAAGCCCCTACCATCTCCTTACCTGTTCTGAAGATTGCCCTTTCGCTTGGCAGGCTACATCCTGTGAAATTCACAGCCATTACCCACACTTGATAGCATCGGTCAGGTTCTAAATCTTCAAAAACACAGTAACTTTCTTTCACGGTCACTCTGTATTCTTCTACCAAATCTAGCATAAAACACAATCATAAACTCTGAGGTATCTTCCTAAGTTAATTGAAAGCTATAGCTTTTGGAAAAATTCAACTACATATTTTTCAGTGGGAAATACAAACTGATAAACTTACAGATATCACTATGTGGTAGATAACATTTAAGAACATTCAAGCAATAACATTCCAAAAGATAAGTAGAATGACATAGTATTACTTGTAATAGCACATTAGTCAGATTCATATACCACAATTAAAGTAACTTGTTTTAATAGCAAATACTAAAATTGCATGGAATTTATGTTAATCTCAGTAATTCACTCTCAAGAAAAGTCTTAAGCAATGGCAATATTTTAAAAGAGTATGTAATAAAATAAGGACAATCCCATGTTTCCTAAATGTACAATGTTAAAAAGCATCTTTATAGATTAGCAAACTATTCAGTATAATTTTCAAAGTTTCAAATCTTGATTCCTTATCATGAATTCCAGAATTCTTTCAACTAGAGATTTCCATAATTGATAGAAATACTTAAACATCGTTGATAGAACATAAACTGTTCTAAGAAATAACTTTGTTCAATCAAGACATTTCCTAAAATTACTTATTTTACTTTAAGTATTTTAGTAGTAAATATTACTCAGTAACACTCTGAACACCTGCTCCTTGGGCCAATCTGATTATTCTTACTGAAATTTCTTTCCTTTTAAAAGAACAATTTCTTTTCTAAATTAGCCCCTGGTAATTCCAAGTATCCTCTGATATTACTCTAGGATGTCATATCTTCAAAACCCCTGCAGTTAAGAAACCCAGATTATTCCCTTTAAAGT
Source organism: Bos taurus (assembly GCF_002263795.3). NCBI lineage: Eukaryota > Metazoa > Chordata > Mammalia > Artiodactyla > Bovidae > Bos > Bos taurus. The sequence continues at coordinate 10,747,325 of NC_037337.1, read as the reverse complement.
AAATTTAGGAAATCTTCAACTCAGCAGGTTTCTTCAACTGCATCTCTTTTACCAGTGAGATATACTTTCTGGATGAAATTTTGGCTTAAATAACATCATAAAGACATACACACTGAAAAACATTTCCCCCTAGCCTAGAACCCGGGACTGCAGTTCTCAAGAGAATTCTCCTTTTAGACTAAGTCGTTTAGCCTGGTACTCCTTTTAACAAAGCACATAATATATGTTACTGGGGACCTATTCCACACAGCACAGTACCACAGTCTAGACCATCAGATTATTGAACTGGCATCAGCAGAGTTCAAGGCATCAAAGGAATGAGACACAAGACAGGTATGTGTTTGGGGCATGGCAGGGGAAGGTAGGCAGGTGGAGCGCTTTTATAAAGTGCTCCAGGAAATAAACAGTCGTTAAGAGGAGTCTTGGAGAGCCATGAGGTTCTTTGATATAACTGGATATACAGGGAGGTGAAGTGTGGTATAACAAAACAAACAAAGAGTCAAGCAAATAAAAACATAAGCTTTGAAGTCTGAAAGATCTTTATTTAAAACCTGTCCTGGTCCCAAGTAATTTTTGTGGTCTTGGGCAAATTATTTAATCTCACATCCATTTTCTCAATTGCAAATGCGAATAAGAGCAGTTTTCTTGTTGTGCTGTGACAGGTGTATGGTAACAGGTTCCCAATAAGATATGAGTTCTTACAGACAAATTTAGCCAAGTTTACAATATGCCTATGGTTGCTTTCTTACTTTTTCTAAGTATCACATGACATCCCAAAAGACTTAAATACTGATTAACAGTGAAATAAGTTATAATTCATTTCTTATTACAAATTGGTTCCTATTCCATGTCAATCTTGTCACATGCTCATCTAATTTCCAAAAATATGGGTCTACCTTCAACAGGCAACACAGAATGTCAGCACTCCCAACTCTGATCCATCAAACCGCCTGACTGCCAGGACTTACTAGAGGTCTTACTGAACAGAGAGATGTTTACGAAAGGCTCAACTGTAAAACATGCGATCCATTCACCCTCCCAAGCACTTTTACCTCTATCTTCACGTTAATTTGGGACACCAGAAGACTACACGATACAGTCTTCTCATGCCTTGAGAAGTGTGAACTCTGAATTTACCTTCATAGTTTGTTTGCAGCTTTTATCAAAGGGGGATCTGAGACAACGCCAACCATGAAAACGCCAGCCATGAAAACGTCAACGCTGCGTTTGCACTAAAATTACTGTGGAAGACAGTGTCCTATATACAGCTCATTTCTCCTCTACAAAGTGGGACACTTTATGCTTGTGTTTTAGACTTCAGTTCTGATCGAAACTTTGTTTTCAACACTTTGGTATGTTACCTCATGCCTGAAAATGAGAATCACTCAATTGCTCTTGTTAACCTGAGAACTCAAAGCCAAATTTGAATTTCAGTTAAAATATTCATGTTGAAAAGTATTCATTCATGACCTTTATTCATGGTAAAGTATTCATCATTAGGATAATATTTATTCATTCTAGTTTTCTTTGGTCCTGATTTCCAAATTTTGCTTATATGTCATTTCATTATATAATTGCTGGTTCATTGTTGCTTTTATAAGTGGCTACAAATGCTTTGTGGAAAGAGTCATAATAGGTATATGTTTAAATACTACAATTAAGATGTAGAAATGTACATATGCATCTGAATATGTGTTAGCAATCCTACCGTTTACTTCTTGGTCATCTTGTGGCTCCTCCATGCAGTAAACCTGGAATGAGTCGATGACATCTTCTTTGTTCATGCTCCAGTAAACTGCAATTGTTGTACTAGTGGCAGAATTGAGTTCCTGAGGTTCTAATCTAGGAGGCTGTGGAACTGGAATACAAGCAAGATTTATTATAACTAATGCTGTTTTATTGATTTCTTTTCTTTTTGCAAAAGTCACCTGTGCTTATTGACAATAATACAAACAATATAGAAGTACATGGAGGAAAAATGCGAGGCCTATCTTGTTCTCAACAGCCCCCCAACCCCAAGGATTTCCCTTAGAAGCAACCACTGTTATTATAGTTGTGTGTAACTCTCTCCAAAATGTCTTCTCTGCACGCATACATATACACTATGATACACATAGAAAAAAAAAAATGGATCTCCCAATGGGATCACTTGGTAATATTCTTCTGCAGTCCTATACTTTGAGAGTAATAAACTTATACAAGTTAGAGGATGTACCAAATGATTTGGTTTTCCTTCAAAATAAAACCTTGAGTTTGCATTGCTAGTAACCAATATCATATCCTTCTATGTCAATACAGAATCTATATTCAAATAGAGATCGATGAAACCCTTTTTAGCTATAGTTGCTTTATCATCAAGGCTGCAAAAGATTTGCATGAGTAAAACATCAAAATACACTTTCTGAAACTACTATCCCATTTTCCCATATCCAACATGACTATACCTACAATTTTTTTTAATTCTTAAAAAATGTAAAAATTACATGAGGAAAAAGCACCCTATTAATTGATTTGAATATCAGGTTTAAAAAAAAAAAAAAATGAATATCAGGTTTAGATATCTAGTATAAATCCATTGTTCTGCATTTTAAAGGCAACAACATTCTTGAGTATTTTACTAGAGATTTAAAAAGTTTATAATTATGCATATTGAACATTTATGTATATACAATGCCATAAATTAAGCTCCTATGAAATTCTTCTCCAAAATTTTTAACATACAAAAGCATTGAGTATAGTTTACAAATTAGAGGAAAAGGTTATTCCCATAGTGGAACAGATGAACTGTTTTAAAATTTATTTTTGTGGTTATTATTTTCCAGTCAACAATCCTGAGAGATGAGCTTGCTGAATAATATAGGCTAAATTTTATGTGATTACTTTATTAAAAGTCAACAATGAAGGGAAAGAAAACAAAGGTTAGTTCAATAGGAAAGTGGAAATTAAAAGAAATAAATGGTTCTAAATTTAGAGAATGGAACAAAAAGAGACACACTGAAGAGATTCAATACAGAAATAAAGAGCTGAGGAAATACATAGTTATGAAAAATGAGAAGGAAGATAAGAGAATGGGCAAGTTCATGAGCTTCGGAGGGCAGAGGCTGGCCTAAGGTTAAACGCCAGATCCCCTACTTGTAAGCTTTGTTACTTCAGCTTCAGTTCCTCCATCTTTAAAACAGGAAAACAACAATAATACTATTTCCTCCCAGGATTGTTGTAAAAAGCAAGATAATGCATATCAAGTGCTTAGCAAAGTACTTGACACATAACCAGTGTTAACATTCAGAAAGAAACACGGCCTTTGCAGGAGCACAGAAAATGGAGGGGAGAGGGCAGGAAGCCCCTGATGATGGAGCTGAAGTAGACACCCTTCATCTGGTAAACACAGAGGGACCACAGACGTAAGACATGCCGGGAGGCTGCATGAGAAGGCAGGAAGCCCACCTGTCAGAGCCCCTCCCCAAGGGCTGATAGTGCTTCAGAGGCTCTTACACTATCCTTGACTTTTCTGTTTGTCTTCCCAGCAGAAAATCAGTGTCACATTCTAAAGGGGTCCACCAGATAAATGTAGTTCAGTAAATTTTCATGTTGCCCTGGTTTATGGAAGAGCCAAGCAGATTGACTATTGTCTATCATCTTTGAAGTAGTGCTAGAGAACTTTTTAAAGAACAAACAATGAAAATGCTCCCTTTTCCTCTATGAATTATACATTGAGCTTTACCTGCTTTTTAAAATGGTAACATCTTTTCAGAAATCTCTATATCAGGTAGCTTAGGAAACTTTAAATTGATAATTGAGCCCCCCTCTCAATCAAAAAATTTTAAGGAATAGGCAGTTGTAGGGAATTAGGCAATGCATGTAGGCTAGAAGTAATTTTGTACCTAACCTACTCCTTTAAAAACAATGAAACTAAAACATATTATTTCAAAACAAGAACCACTTTTATTGTTTAAACTATTCTAAAATTTAAAAGGGAGTATGAATATTCCATGTATGTAATACTACGAACAGTGGCTCAATTTACAATTCCTATGCAGCACAAGAACATCAGAGGTTCAGACTTTATACATTATCAACACTATTTACACTTCTAGAGTAAGAAACTTGAGTAAGAGTGATGCCAAAAATGCAAAATGATTTTAAGGCTTCCAGTCATAGGCTAAGGAACTGGGCAAAGGCATCACCCCCATGGATTCCCTCTGCCTGACAGAGCACGCCCATAAAGAGCTGTCATGCTCAATGAGCTAAGCATTAGATCAGCCTGCATTTCAGTACTTGTAGTGGATACAGAGTCCCACGCAACTGAGCTTTCAAGAAAGTCCCCAGGAGAACAGCATTATCTGCAGTAGCCAAAAGGTGAAAGGAACTCAGAAGGGTATCAACAAGTGAATGGATAAGCAAAATGCAGTGTCGACATACAATGGGATTTATCCAGCTTTAATAAGGTAGGACATTTTGACACATGGTTCAACAGGGGTAAAATCAGAGGACATGATGCTCAGTGAAATAAGCCAGTCACAAAAGAGACAGGTCCTGCAGAATTCCATTTAGATGAGGTCCTTAGAGTAGTTAAATCCATAGAGACAGGAAGTAGATGATGGTTGCCAGAGGCTGGGGGTGTGGGTGGGAGGAATGAGGAACTGTTATTTAACAGATACACAGTTTCAGTTTTGCAAAATGAAAAGAATTCTGGAGCTGGATTAGTGGTAATGGTTGTACAATGGTGGCTTCAGCAGGGTTAAAATGGACAATTTCATTTTACATGATTTTTTTTAAAGTTCTTAGCAGAGTCAAGAAGCCTTGGGGTGTCACGAATCTATGGTTATCCCCCCTTTCACAGCAATACACTCAGCCTCTTTGGTGCAGACCAGTGGATCAAGTGCAGAGACTCTGAAAGCCAAACACCCCCCCCACACACATCCTCAACAGCTGTGTATCTAGAGCAATAAGCGAAACAATTCTCTGTTCTGTCTTATCTTCTTACCTGTCAGATGGGAATAACAATAAAACCTGTCTCCTAGAGTTGTGAGATTAGAGGGACAGTCCAACCAGAAACAGTGTCCACCCTGCCCAGCATCACGTAAGCAGGGAAGAACCGTCAGGGCCGCTCTGTTTCTCACTATACTCTCTGAAGCAGAGGCGCAATGTGCGGCGTTTGTATCTCAGAGACCAGTGCCCCCCAGCAGCTTGGAACTACTGGGACGGCCACACGTACTGTTTGTGAATGCACCACTGACACTTTGTGACCTCTGCAATGTACAAATGCCCCCTCACTGCCCATCAGATTCAAAAGAATGTCCTTGAGACAGGGTGCTCAGGGCCGGTGCACTGGGATGACCCTCGGGGATGGGATGGGGAGGGAGGTGGGAGGGGGGTTCGGGATGCAGAACACATGTACATCCATGGCTGATTCATGTCACTGTATGGCAAAAACCACTACAATACTGTAAAGTAATTAGCCTCCAATTAAAATAAATAAATTAAAAAAAAAAAAGAATCCCTTAAAAATAAAAGAGCTACTCTGTTGACCAGAATTTCTTGGTTTGCAATCTTGGCTCCATTCAAATGCTTCTTAAAGACATGATAAGAAAATACCCCTTTGTTCTGAGACATACCTAAAGAAAATCCATTAGGACAAATAACTGAATTTTTCATTTTATATAGTGTTGGGGGCTTGGGGGAGGGCTTTTTTGTTTTTCAGTTTTTTTGAAGACACAGTAGATTTTTACTAGTTACTAAATTAAAACTCTCCCAACAGGAATAAAAGTTAATCCTCAATTTAACAGAAATTGTCTTTATGGTTTGCTTTGCAAGATTATAGCATCTTTTAAAGAGGGCGTCTAAGTACATTTTACAGTTAGTGAAACTTGGTTACTTCAATGAAACACAGCAGCTTTGAAAAAAATCTAAATAAATTTCATTGTCTTGTTTGTTAAAATAGCACATTAAAAAATATTTTGAAGAGTCGGCAGGATGCTTTTGACAGCTGAGCAGGAGGAGGCTCCTGGCTACAGAGCATGATGCTGAGCTGTTAGTTCTCTACGTTAATCTGTTTAGTTTGGAAAAAAGGAAAAATAACTCAACTGAAGAGGAGAAAGCCACTCCGAAAGAAAAACCTGTACAACATATATGAAAATATTTGATTTCTCTTTCCTTCTATACCTGGCTGCTGATGTGAAGCAAATAATCTCTAAGAGAGAGAAATCTTCTTTTGAGAAAAAAAGAGAGAAGCCCCTTCGATTCCACTGCTCCGTCCTTCCACCTCCTCAGTATTCCAGCACAGTCACAAAGCTTCAAATGGAAATGCCGTTTATAACTGAAATGGTATGCTAGTCTCACAGTTTATTTCAGAATCTAGCTTTAAATTCTTACAAGAAAGATTTTTCCTTTTCCAGTTATAATTCCTTAGCTTCAAAAACTTTACAAAACAAACAAGAAATAACTGCCAAATTTCAGTGAGGTAATTAATATATCGAAGTTCCTACCAGCCACTTGTTTTAACATCTGGTCACTTCTTGCTGAGCTGTCATCATAATGCTCAAAAAGTGAAAACGCAGCAGGCATTTTCTCTAAAGAAGCAGTGTTCTCCATTGCAGAAAGCAACCTGTTGGGAAAATAATTCTGTATAAGTCAATAAATTATTAACATATACATAATGAAAGCTAAGAACAATTATTCAAAATGAAGCTATTGTTGGTATTTGGTGGTGGTGGTTTTTGTGAGGCATTGTAGCCAAAAAGGTTTTTAAATGTTTCAAAATCTGGAAAGATATGTCTAAAATCTATTCATAGGATTCTTTAGTGCAACTGGTAATATTAGAAACTTCATTCCTATATCCTTAAATTGAACAGATTCCATTGAATTATACAGTCTTAATTTTGCCTCTATAAAGTTAGTTCTAAAAATGATTACACTTGAATGATTGTTTTTATTCCCTAAAGATAAAAAAGGTTCAGAGCCCATCTGGAAAGTCACATACTTTGTGATGTCTTTGCTGTTTTCAACTCTCAATATTATACATCTAGCCATTTAGTCTTTCAAGAAAATACACACATCTGCTAAGTGTCAGGCACTGCTATGGGTCAACAACAAAGAAGGATAAAGTCTATCTATTCTCGAAAGACTAAATAAGCCACAGTATATAAATTGTTAACTTTTCTTTATATTCAGGACCCTATTAGGAGGGATGCACTCAGCATTGGCATCCAGGTGAAATATGGACTTAAAAAAAAGGGTTGATTCTGAAGAGGGAAACAGGGGAAGGAAGGACTGCAGAAGCATTTATCTTTAGCATGAGGGCCTAAACTTTGGTGAGGAGCTCTCCTCTGTGTACCTTACTCAAGAGGACGGAAAATACCTTCCAGAAATTAAGTCAACCATTAGGAACTCCATGGACTTTGGGGTTTGGGCAGCACACACCCACCTCTAAGCCTTTTCACTTGCTACTGGAACTTTCTTCTCCTAGCCACCTGTGTGGCTCCCACCTCACTTAATTTAGATCTCTATTAGAATGTCAGCCCCTCAGAGAGGCCAGTCCTCTGCTGCTTCTTACTTTGTTGTGCTGTTTCCTCAAACTCATTACAACCTATTTGTTTTTGTCTGTCTACTTCACCTGAGTATAATCTACATGCCAAAAAAGGACTTGTTGGTTTCACTACAGTATCATGTTTCTTGGCACATAGTAGGCTTTCCATAAATATATGTGAATCAGTAAGAGGACAAGGTTTCCTTCGGGTAAGAATATCAGGATCTTAGGTCTGGAAAATTTATCAGTATGAGTGGAAAAAATGATAAAATATAACTGAAATATTTAAAGAGTGCTCACTATGCTTACAAGTGTTAGGGATAATAAAATTCACTATCTTCTGATTTGAGGGAGATGCTCCATTAGGGGCTTCAAAGAGGAGGTAACTTTTGCTGAGTCTTAAAGGATCTTTAGGAGTTTCCTAGGCAACAAAGAGAGTATGAATGTTGCTGAGAGAACAGCATAAATGAAGGCATGGGGCTATAAAAAAGTAAGACGCACTCAAGGGCCACAGGGGACCATGGACCTTGAGAACTGGGAAATGGAAACAATAAGAGATGAACTAGAAAGGTGATTTGTGACTTGACTGGGAAGTCTTTCACGACCACCAAGAGTTTCCATTTTGCCCTTTAAGGCAGGGAGAGTCACAGAAGGTTTTACACAAGGGAATTTTAGAAGAACACCTTGGCATGAGTCTGAGGGAAGATCTCCAGCACCTGGAGAGGTGGTGAAGCCAGTTGGGAGGCCCCAGGATGCTCTAGATGAGGGAAGGCAACGTGAACCTTAATTAAGGCTTTAGGGATGCAGAGGGCGGAAGTGATAGACTCAAAATGAACAAAGAGGGGTTACGCGTGCATATACTAAGCCCTCTCAGGACGTGTCACTGACTACACGGAGGGCTCTTCGCAGCACAGAAGCTGTAGCTATAGATAAAGCATGTAGAATGTTTGAATTTTCCCTTATGCACTGATCTGTTCAAATTTATCAGTGTGTTTAAGGGCAAGCCGATGTCTTTTTATGAGCAGGTCCTACAAATGGTTGAGACTCTCTTCCATTATTATAACACAAAAGAGCAAAACAGAGAAAAAACATGCGTCCTCTTAACAGAACAGCATTTTCTAAGCAAATGTGTTTTTCAGAATATGCAAATTTTGAGTCTAAATATGCTTGACAGCATTCTTTAATTTAAGCATTTTTGGTGTTGTGAAAAATCATTTAATATGCAAGCACTGCCTTTAGATATATAATACAATGAGAGGGAGAAAAAGCAGCAAGGGGAAGAAACTAGAAAATTAGCATTTCTCATAGACAGGAACACCAATAACATTGAGACTTTAAGGTACAAGTTATCATGAGAACCTGAAAGGTTTCATTTCAGTGAAAAAAAATCAATCTTCATCACATGTGTGCACATTTAACAAGATTTTCTTTAATTGCTCATATTTCTTCATCAAATCTCGAATTTTGTTATCTTTTTTCTTTACAGAAAAATAATGGTTATCCCAGGTATACTTTCCTTTTGGCAACATGCAGCTTTAGCAAAGATTAACTCATTGCCAATTGGACAATGAGATCAAAATTAATTAAAAAGACACACAGATGAACAAGTTCAAGCACAAAACCAAAGAAATGGTATTTAGAATTAAACGCATGTCAATGCATATTAGCAAGTTAATATTCTAATGTTTAGAAAAGTAAAAAATGTGAAACTAAAAAAAAAAAAAAAAGTGAAACTATAGCATTTTTGAAGGCAAATGCATTTGCAAATTTTCATTCACTAAATTTTCTTGCTGATTAGTATCTTCCACAAGCGGATGAAGTATAATAAATAAGCAAAAATGCCTGTATGCTGTCCAATGCATACAGAATGGCATTCTCAATCCATATACTTTGGTGGGTAAAAATAAACATCAATAATACTTAGAAGAAGTGTGTAATTTTAAAAAAAGAAAACCTGGAGCAAGGCCTGGGTATCAGTTTTCAGACCTGCACAGTGTGCTTCTGGCTCGTGTGTCAGAACTGGTCTCAGTTCTGGTCCAGAACTGGCCCACTGCTGGATACTCCTGTAGTGGATCTGGGCTGGAGCTCCAGGAAGTACCACACAGGCAATTCAGGCACAGCCAGTCTGTGGCGCCACTGGGCCAGAGGACAGGCTGTTATAAACCAGAGGTTCTCAATCCTGCCTATGCACTGAAATCACCTAGCAAGCTTTAAAAGTGCCCTGGCCACACCCCACAGCAGTTAAGCCAGAATCTCAGGAGGGAAGACTCAGTCATCAGCATTTTTTAAAGCTCCCTGAGTATTTCTATTTATAACAGAGCCACTGTAATAAAACCCTTATTGATTATTGCCAATATTAATATACAAATTGTTTTCTTGAAGCATTTTGGCAATATTCTTTTTTCCCCAGAAGTTGTAAATATAGTCTAATGTAGATAAGAAACATAAATGTTAAGGGGGAAGTTTTAGTTTCATTATACACTTGTTATCAATTTTTTCATTGTCTATTTCCTTGCCCATATCTTTTTATTCATACTAATTGTGATTAAATTATGGAAGAAATGTTTACATATTGGCAATATTCTGTTGAATAGATTTCCTTAACAGGTAAATAGGATTCATCTGTGTGGTTCTCATTAAAAAATCAGGTTTCTAACTGAAAACCATTTTTCTATATTTTAACATATCACAAATTCCTGATTTTTCACTTTATGCTATTTTACAATTTGAGACTGAATGAAGCAAACTGAAGATGATATTCACAATTTTAGAAATTTACATTAAAAGGGTAAAATTGATTTAAAAAAACAAGAAAAACATTAGGCTCAGCCTGTAGGAAAGACCTCAAGCCTGTTTATGGGGCAGAAAGGAAAATGAGTCAGATCAGTATGAGCATCTCATTATCAGATGCTCAGAAGATAAACAAAGATTTATTGTTATGTGTTTTTATAAACAACACTTCCTGATTTCTTGTTGAGTGTTTTGCCTTTTAAATGAATGAAGAACTTCTCTTAGATTGAGTGTTAAATACAACAACAAACATGAAACAAAAATCAAGAGAAGATTCATTTAGGTGAGCGGAACAGAAAGAGAAGATAAACGCATGCCTGTCTTTTGGAGAGAAAATGAGAGAACGTTCCATTAAAGATTACATAAGTCATCAAATTGCTCAAGGCAGATATGAATGATCCTTTCAAATACTCATATATAACCAATTAAGTCGAAGCATATACAAAATGTTCTGTACGCAGTGACTGAAAAGATAGCCTAGTCTAGATTAGGTTGGAAATACAGACTACATCTCAAGGAAGCAGTTAAAAATCTACATTATGATAATTGTTATTTAACTAAAGCACATGCAGTTTTCTTTCAAAAGCTCTCATTTAGCTTTTAAAAGCACTGTAGCTAAAAGTGCAAACCCAGGAGCTCACTAAATGTATGTCTTTTTTAACTGGCAGCTCATTTTCTATAAAGCATCAAAATATTAAAAATAAAGCACACAGTCATGCTGTTCTCGGCCACCACTACATTGAGCCACGCTTTCTATACCTTTCATTGATTTCCTCAAACGACTTACGGAGGAATGAGAGAGACAGAGAGAGAGATTGAGAGAGGGGAAGGGGAGCGGGGAGAGAGAGAGAAACTAGTTAACAACCATAAAGAAAAACCGACCTAGAGCGCTAAGACTGTGTACGTTCTAATAATCATTACACTCCTCAGCTACCTTTGAGGTTGTTTCCTCTGGGGGGCTTCATTCCACGCAGCAAAGGAACTAGTGCTCAGAAGGGGTGGGGAGCGGGGTCTCGGATGGAGGGGGCTTTAGGTCTACTCTCTACCATCAGCAAAGTGGCAACAGTTGCCTCTGCTCTGCTGCTCTCTATTCACTAACAAATGGATTAGTTTCCAGAACTGAATCCTCTGAAGCAAGAAAAATGACTTAAATGTGTTCAGTGTGTGAGAGAGAGAGAACAAAATGTAATCAGTAGTTATCTCTAGATGATACCTTCTCTGTTCTTTTCTATATTTTCCAAATTTTCTAAACTGGATATATATCACTTTTATAAGTAGGAAAAACATGCTTTCTTTTTCACAACTTGTTCTTCTAGAGAGAAGAAAATATTCTTATCATACCCAGGTGAGGTTCTTAGGGAACACAAAGCACTTTATTAATGTTATACTGCACATGAGGTACTTAATTTTAAAATACTAAAGCTTTGCCTTAATTAAGCATAATGCAACTGAATGATTTTCACCCTCCTCTGAGGATGCCATGTCCATCCCACCCAAATTTTCTGCCCGGTTTTGCCTTGCTCCATCTCCAGTCTTCACTAAAGGGCTGGGAGGACAGAGGAGCTTTGACAGCTCATCATAGAAAGGTGCTTTCCTCAGAGTTGACAACTGGGTCTGGAATTGCCCTGGAGGAAAACATTGCCATCACTCCTGGTTAATCCTGGCTCTGAGGAGAACCAGCATTCTACTGCAGGTTTAGGGAATTGGGAGAGCAAAGAGCTGCCTCTGGGCGAAATTGGAGGAGCACCCAAGGGATTCCCTGTGCACAAGGTACTTGTCTGAATTAAGGAATCTGGTCCCCAGGAAGACCCTTGTAAAAAGATTAACATGATACCTAAAAGAGGTGTCATACTATGCCATCCTTTTGCATGCTGAGTGTACCAAAATGTTACTCTCCACTTGGTGAGGCTCAGAGGGCATGGTTGAGAGGTCATTTCAGATTAGGGCATGAAGTGGGGACGGGCACTGCAAGATCAGGCCTGTACCCACAGGCAGCATAGCACAAATAAAGTTTTCAGGCTGCTTTCCCTCCCTCTTAGAAGGTGACCAATCCATTGTGACAGAATGGACAGATGATGCTGTGGGCTGGCTTCCATGCACCCTTTTGCTGGATCTGGGTGTTATGGCTTTAAGGACTGGATGGGCCTCTTCCATGAGCATCTGGCATGCCCTAATAATTTTTAAATGAGAATTATAGAAACTCCCCAGAGAGATATATATGATCTCAGGAAATAGCAAAAGTTGAATTTTAAAAAATAGACTTGGGTCAGACTGGGTTCAAGGTTTCTGGATCTGTTTGAAATGGTGCTTACAGTCAAGAAAACGGTCTCGTCAAGCTCCTCGGCTTCTCTCACGATGGTCTCCAGGGTGTCCTTGGCAGTGTCCATGCTCTGCAGAAAATGGACCATCTGGTCATGCAGGAACTCCATCTTCTTTCTCTTTACTTCCTCAAAGCTCTGGGCTTTCTCATCATATTGTGCTAAAACCTTCTTCATCATTTCCTCATTCTGTTCTTCTAGCCGTTTCTCATTTTTACTACAGTTTTCCTAAAAAAAATAAAAACAAAAAACCAATTCTGAGTGAAAAAAGAAGTACATGTATTTTTTACAAGAAATACTAGCCTTTTAAAGAATTAATCTTGGGCATTCTGGTAAGAGAATCACAGACGATGCACACAATCTGAATTTTCAGCCTATCAACCTCCTTTGCCATAGTTGTCTCTGCAACAGAATTCACTGTAAGAAGGCTATCGAGAAGGATTTAGTTAATGAAACACACACAAAAATATCTGTAGGGAAGTCTTGCCCACCTGCATTCCCACGTGACAAAACCTGGCATCACGATGAATGAAGATCAGGTAGCCAAGACGGTTTGGTGCCATCTTTCCCACTCTACTAAAATCAAGTGTGGAGGAGGGAACAGCGAGGATACTGGACAGGGTGCCACAGTCACAGATGCTCTCCAGGGAAGGGGCACCTTCTGCCAGAGTCAGAGAAACCACACGGCCCGTCTGGACAAACTCAGATGCTTAGCTGTCCTGACCAGTGTGTGTGACAGTCGCTCAGTCGTGTCCGACTCTTTGCGACCCCATGGACTTAGCCCGCCAGGCTCCTCCATCCACAGGATTTTCCTGACTAGAGGGCTAGTGATAAGGTGATCATATTATTTACTGTCTAAAAGGAACACTTTGGTGGCAGTGGAGGTTGGCCAGCAACAGCACTAAAAATAACCAGCAGGGGCACCCCACTCCAGTACTCTCGCCTGGAAAACCCCATGGACTTAGGAGCCTGGTAGGCTACGGTCCATGGGGTCGCAAAGAGTCCGACACGACTGAGCGACTTCACTTTCACTTAACTGATTTACAACAGGAGTTAAGCAGACCTTTCACAAGCAAGCTAGAATGAGGAGTGATGGGGAAACTGCACTCCAGCCTCCCACAGAAGCCTGTCAATCCTGACTGATTGGTAAGGATGTAAGGATGTAAGTAAGGATGTAAATAAGTAAGTAAGGATGTAAGTAAGTAAGGATGTAAGGTAAGTAAGGATGTCTGGGCTGTGTTCATATATCAAAGGAGCGTTCCTATCCCCTTCCTTCATTGAAGAGAGAGCAGGGTCGGCATGAACTCATCAAAGACAGCGGTACCATGAGAGACACTCATCTGTCCTTAGCATGGAACACCAGGCAATGCTTTAGAACATCTCTGCAGAGCCAACCCAGTGAAAGGCAGGATGGTAGAGCAAGTAAGTTCCGATCTTGGCTATCAACTTACTATGATCTTGGGTAATATACTTAACTCTAAATCTCAGTTTCTTATCTATAAAATGGGAGCAACAGTAACTCCCATTTCATATGGTTGCTGTAAGGATCAAACTGGACAAGCATGTACAGCATTTGCCCTATCATAGTTAGTACCCTATTTATATATGTGTATGTGTTTTTAAGGGCACATCATTTATCCTTAGACAGGAAGTAATCTCACTGATAACACAGAGGGAAGATTTAAGGACTACTTTTAATGGAACAAAACCAACAATGGCAAACCACAAATGCACACACAAACCCCAATTCAGGTCATTTTAGCTTTATTTACTTGTGATGTTGTAAGCAAATTGGGATAAAGTAAAAAGGAAAAGGTAACTTACCTCAATGGTATTAAAAAAGGATTCTATCTCACTAACAAAGGCTTCAATCCTCAAGGATTTTTCTTGCAAATCTTCTAGAAAGTCCGCTAATTGAACCTGAAGAAAAGAATGAAGCTATCCTTAGTATATGACATTTGAGAAAAGAACTTCAAGCAGAGAGTTCCAATTTCCTTATAAATTTTGTATATTTGGTAGAGATATACTATATCATGGTCACAAACAAATCAACTTAAATTTTCTTTGATGCTTCATCTAAATTGACTCTATAGGTAATGTCTGATAAACAATTAGGAGGCTTATGAGTGAGAGCAATAAACAGTTTATTTTATCCTGTGCGAGAGGAAGGCCTTCTTGGTCAGCTGGTGAATTCAAAGTATACTTGTTTTAGTAAACTATGAATTGAATTCTTTCTCCTTAGTAAGGCCTGAATTGTTATACATTGTCTTTCTTCTTAGATAGCAGACTTTTCTCTGAACTGGTCCAACATATCTGAGAAACCTCCTCACATTTGCACCAATGGTTTCAGGTGTGCTTGCCTCACATGACCCTGAGAAGTCACCAGGCCTGAAATCTAGCATACCCAACAATGAAAACTATCTACTAAAGAGATCTTAAGATTCTAATGACACTCAACAGTACTTCTTAGTTATAAAGTTAGCTGTAATCTATCCTGCAAAGCAGAGAAGGCAATGGCACCCCACTCCAGTACTCTTGCCTGGAAAATCCCATGGATGGAGCCTGGTAGGCTGCAGTCCATGGGGTAGCTAGGAGTTGGACACGACTGAGCGACTTCACTTTCATGCATTGGAGAAGGAAATGGCAACCCATTCCAGTGTTCTTGCCTGGAGAATCCCAGGGACGGGGGAGACTGGTGGGCTGCCGTCTATGGGGTCGCACAGAGTCGGACACGACTGAAGCGACTTAGCAGCAGCAGCAGCATCCTGCAAAGCTTAACAACACAGAATAAAAGAGCTTCCATCTGCCTGATTCACTATCCAAAGAATGATGGAAAGATTACATTGTGGGAAGTCCCTTCAGGATCTGGTTCTCTGCTTCCTGCTCACGCCCCTGCCTCTTCTTCACAGGGCTCCAGGATTCTCTCACCTATGTGCCTTTTTAGAAGGCAATCCCTGTCTCTAGAATGTCCTCCCTGCCCTGATTTGTTAGAAGAACTCTATCCTATTTAGGCTCACCAAAGCTGCACCTTCTCAAGATACCTTCCCCATCTCTCCAGTCCCCCTCCAGCATTTCACTCACTCCCAGAGGGTTTCTCGCTCAGAACACTGCATTCCCATGATGCTGTTTGATTTTGGGGAGCTACAAGTCCAGGTTCCTTTATTTTTGTTTTTATTCCCTATGATGAGCACGGCTCTTAACATGGAATAGGAAGGGAGAGAGAAAGAGGGAAGGAAGAGAGTGATGGAAGAAATAAATGACAGATAAAAGATAATCCACCAAAACAGGGATGGAGTGGAGGGAGAAGCCAGGACCTGGACAATCTACAAATGCAGCCGTCAGTTCCCGAAAAATCACAGATGGCCACTCACAAGATGCTAGAGAATTCTCAAGTGACAACTTCTTAAATTTATTTTTAATTTTTAAAAAGTGCCAACCAATTCAATCTTCACAGTCCATTTAATGAACGAAGCAAGTCTCTGGCTTAGTCATTTTGTTTTGCACTTTCTGTTCATACTCTTTGGAGAAAGTCCGGAAAAAAATAAAAAGAACTTTAAAATGGTTTTAAAGCAGGAGACATCATATCTCTCTGCTTCTGAAATTTGTTTTAAATTGACAGGATTTAGACAGAATTATTTTTTTAATTTCTAAAACTCACAGAGATAAACAGAACATAATTAAGAAGGCTGAAAAAAAAGTCTTCTTTCTGCTGACAGTACCCACTAGTTGTTAGTTAACAAAACCAAGTGTCATCAAAGAACGGGGCATGTTTCACTGGTGCTGATGCATCTGAATGCCTGAGAGTCCAAAAAGAAATTGAACCACGGCCTATTCCCAAACTTGACTAGGTAAAGTTTCAACAAAATACAAGTTGAGAAGGATTACTTTTCCAGAAAAAAGACCAAAAAATCTAAGATTCAAATGTGTTATCCTACTGAATCAAAATGAATCTGACAGTGATCAGTGACCGAACTGAATGATCGTATTGAAAACCGCCACCGTTACGAAGGCCCTGAGCAGAGTAACAAAGGCGCACATCAAAAGCACGAGCTCTGGCATCAGACAGATCTGGGCACCAATCCTAGTTCTGTCTTTTACGACCTTGGACTTGATGGGCTCTCTGAGCCCATTTTGTTACCTGCAAATCAAAGACAATGACAGGGTTCTTGTGAGAATTAAAAGATATCCTGTATATAAAGAACTTAATACATTGCCTGGCCCACAGTAAGTGCTCAGTTCTTGCTATTACTTGGAATTTTAGATCATTCTGTTACTGCATGGAGAGTAGATTGATGAGTTAAGAGTGGAGATTCCAGTTAGAAGGCTACTGAAAGGTAGGTGAGAATCTTAAAGACTAAGTGTTTGAGTTCCAATAGTATTTCTAAGAAGTAAGATATTTATAAGGATAGGTGTTATGACTAACTTTCTAACATTGGGAGTCTATAGACAGAGCCAGAAGGAATGCAAAAACTTTCCAGTTCTACCATCAATTTTATAAATAAAGAAGAAATGTGGAGAAAATAAAAATTTTAAATGTCTTACTATCTTGAACATTTTATAAAACTTGCAATAAAATTGTTTAATATGATATAATGTGTATTTTTAAAGGATCATACTGTAGATAATAGAAAATAAATTGCATTCTGTACTCTAACATGTATTTTTGTATTTGAAATTATTTCTTTTTTGGATAATGTTAAGGGCTACTTTTATAAAATAAGAGACCTCAAAGACAGTTAACGGGGAATGCCAGTTATTTATCCTGGTATACAGAGAATGTAGAAAAAAACTGGCGCATATTATGTACCCAATAAATGCCTGTCAAAGTGATGTTAACTAAATAACTAGGGAAATATTCCTAGGTCTTTTTTCAGACTATTATGCCTAAAGATGAATGTATCAAATATTGGTCATTTTGTAAATTGAGAAAATGAGAAAACAGATTGTCTACGTATGATTACACACTTCTACACTTTAAAATCTATTTACCTTTACAGCACTTATAGCTGTATCAAGGGTTGAAATCTCATGGTCCTTGTGAGTGCCAAGCATCTTGTCAACAGCAGAAATTGGGCTTTTGCATGTGTAGCAATATGTGTCAATCTGAGATGTTTTCATTTCCTTTTGTTCCTTCTCCGTGACCAACTCTGATAGTAACTGGTCTTGTTCTGCCATCTCTATGTCCAGCTCTTTCTGTTCAGCAGACTTTCTTTGTTCTGCTTCAGTCACAAGTTCATTTTCACTGACATGTTCAAAGGATTCTTTCCCTTGAGATAACACATCTTCAGGGGTGGACTCTGAATACAGGTCTTCTGATAGAGTGTCTTGAGTAACCACTTCATAATTCAGGGATTCAGCAAATTCATACTCATCCTGAACAGGGCTACTGCGGACCCAGTCTTCACTCGGCTCAGGGGGAACCATTATTTGAGGTTCTTCTTGCAGTATTTCTTGCATGCAAGTTGCACCAGATGCAAATTCTTCCTCTGGGAAGGACACTTGCACTGGGACATTCAGACTGACCTCTGGGTTTGCATTTGCTGCTTCATTAGTCTGACTGCTTGTTTCATCTACTCTCTCCAGGACATGATGAGTGTCTTCAAATGGAACCGCATAGCTTATCCTCTGGGTAACCACTCTCACTTCCTCAGTGATGGGAGCTTTCCTTTGCATGGCTACATTGTCAAGGGTCTCCATGTGGCCTACTGATTCTCCTTCCCTGTAAGCTGCTTTCTGTTTCTCTTCCAGACTCTCCTCCCTGCCAATAGTTGCAAACTTGCCCCAAATTTCCCCTTCTGCAGTTATTGGTTGGTATGAATCATCCTTATCAATTGGCTTTTCTTCGAGACCTTGGCCTTGGTCCTTTTCAGTTACACATGTGTCATGGAGAATGTCATCTTTGAGTATGTACTTCTCAAAATATATTCCTGTTCCATCATCGGTGTCAGAATTTCTGCTTGGAAATGAAGCTTCAGAATTCACACTGTCACCTTCAGAAGCTGTCTCCCCTTCTTTCTTTTTCTCTCCAACTGCTTCTTCATATAGATCTTTGTATAAAAATGCAAGCGCAGGTGGCTCCTCCAGAAGTTCAGGATTGATAGCTTTTGCAGTGGTAGGAAATATCTGGGTTCGTGACAAAACTCCTTCCTCTTCATCAAATAAAGGCATCCCAGGTGACTTTGAGCCCACGTCTCTGTCTGTGCTCTTTGGAGCATCTCTGTCTGTTAATTTTTGGATAACCAAAGACTTTTGGGTCTCTGGGTCAGATAATTTGCTGTAGTCCTTTTCGAGTCCATAGAAACTTTCATCTAATTTCACCAAGTCATATTCATGTTCTAGGGCACCTTCCTCTGAATGTTCTGGGAAAGAGACAGTTTCTTCTGGAACTTCTTTTGATAGTCCTGCCTCTAATTTCCATGGAGCGCTCTGTTTTTCTGGGTCAGGGAAGATGTTATAATCAATCAATGTATATTTTTCAAAGTAATCCTCTTCATCAGGACTTGTGGGCTGATTAAAGGCTAAATCACCAGTTTCTGAGTCTGTGGGTATCTCCTCTTTGGTTGTATGAATTTCCTTTTGTTGGTCTTCTTTCAATGATATAACTTTTATATCAGAATCTTCTAACTTACTCTGTAGTGTTTTATGGCAAGCAACTTCCTCACTCTCATCACGGAGGAGTATAGGCTTAAATGAGATCTTCTCTTCCAAATATTCTAACTTATCTTGCATTTGTTCACTTTCTTCCTGATCAACTGAAGAAATAAATGCAGGAGCATGAATATTCAGTATTTCACAACCTTCAGAAATGATACTGAAGGCACTCTTTTGCTCTTCAGAAAGTCCAGCTGGCTTACTAGTCACTGTAAATTCTTCATCTCTTACGCTTGTGTCTTCAGGCTCCTTAGAAACCACCTCATCAGCACTGATTGTTGATGCATTAGTAATAAATTGAGCATAGTTACTGCTTGCTGAAGGGCATGGTTCATATACTTGGGAATCTTCTACAGCCTCCAAGTGGTGTTTTGAAACAAGAACAGGCTGTTCAAACATTTCAGACGTTTGATCTTTAGATGTTTGAGTAGTATGGACTGTAGGCCTATGTGGAGTCACTTCTGACCATGGTAGTTCTTGTTTCTTCTCTGGACTAACTTCTGGAGATGCTTCTGAAGTGAGTGTTTGAGGTTTCACAGATGACAACAGATATGAAGGTGTTTCTAAGCTCTTTGTTTCGCCAAAAGGACGATCTAAAATCCTTTCAGATTCTTTAGATGGAGAGCCTTGTTTACTTTCTTCTGTGGTACCAACTGAGCCAGCTTTTGGCAGCTCTGACACTATGACCTGTCCCTTTTCTTCACTGTGAGTCACCACATCCCTGCTTGACTTTTCCAGTACCAGGTTTCCTTCCTTAGGTAAAGAGGGCTCATTTATTTCATCATGATAAGGAAGATCCACGGGAAGGAAAGCCTTGGTTTCCTCCACCAAAACTTCACGTTCTTCTAATGGATGTGGTTGACTTCCTACTGCCTTTGTTTCCCTGATTTCAGAGTAAGCCTCCGAGATCGTGGTTTCTAATGTTTCAGCAGCTTCTGTAGTTTTAACTAATGAAAATGGTTGGGTTTCACCCAAAGTAAGATGGAAAGAGATATCTGACTCTTCAGGCGGATGCCCGGCTATACTTATGGAATATGGCTGAATTTCCTGCTCCCTCCCTTCTGAAAATGCATGTGACCGCTCTTCTTTTTCTTCTCCTTTCTCCTCCTCAATAATTTTGTATCTTTCTTTGTGGTCTTCATTTTGATAGACTTGCTGCAGCACAGTAGCAGCTTTTGGTTCTTCCAATTTAACAGGGCTAGGCCCATGTATAATTTTTGCCTTCTCTATTTCATTAATATCTCTATGTTCTAATGGGGCTGCTATCTCCTGTTTTTCTGCCAGCACCTTCTTTTCTGCCAAAGAATATGATCTCATTCCCAAGTTACCTTTCTCCTCAGCTGGGCTAACAGATCTGAGTTTTACTTCCTCTTCAGAAATTTTCAAGGAAACGGGTTTTGGCATCTCTTTCCCTAGTCTGTCTTCACCGAGATCAATTAAACTGCCTTTAGGTTCTTCGCCTGGCAAAATTATTGACTCCAGCTTCTCTGATTCCTCTGTGATATCTTTACTTGCAAAGCTAGATGAACCTGATTCTGGCTGTTGTGGCACCTTATCTGTTGCATCAACTAAAAAGAGTGTTTTTTCTTTTTGATCACTTCTTGGCTCTTCTTTAAGAATAGAAATATTCCATTTAGATCGAGGGGAGATTTCTGGCTTCTGGAGTCTTTTACTGTCAGTGACATGAAGAGGAACAGCATTTTTGGCTTCTTCCATAATGGATTTTTCACCCATGGGAGAATCAGATTGAATTCTAAGATGTCCCTCGCCATCAGCAGAAGTAACTACTGAGGTCAGGTCCATTTCTCCTGAATAGTCTAGGACTTCTTTCTTCCCATAATCATCACTAGATGCCTCAAAATTGGATTTTGGCTGTGGCGAAACTTCTACATCTGATAACAATGCAGGTTTTTCTTTAAAATCTTGATGCTCACCAGATTTAACTAAAGAACCTGCGGATTCTGAAGCAGTTTCACGTTTGGCCTCTAGGAATAGATGACTCACTGGCTTCTCAGTTCCATGAACGTCAGCTGGAGCAGGACCTTCAGAATCTATCACAGTCACTGTTTTTTCTTCAGATGGGCTGGGCTGAGCTTCTAAATCTTCTTTTTCAGCAACTTCGTTATCTAGAGTGCTCGATCTAAAAAAGAAACTGGACACCCATGATGTGAAAGATGAAATTCCTTTCTTTCCCTTTTCCTCAGAGATGCTTGGCTCCACTGCCTTCTGCTGCTTGGGCGGCTTTTGTATCACCTCAGGTGACTCTAGGGGTTGAGGTTCTTCATTTTCTTGGGTTGAGGAGAGTGGTTTTATTTGTGTGGGTGCTTTCACTTCGGATGGTGGTTTCCCTCTCTCATTAGCATCATCTGCAACCTTTGGCTGAACCACGTTGGATTCTTCTAATGGCTTCTCTCCAGGCAAAGGGGATATACGGCCATGTGCTTCTTTTTCAACGCCCAGTGCAGGTTCTGCCTCTTCAGCCAAGGCACGGGCAGCTTTGACAAGAGAGGGAGGAGTTTCTGATTTGACTTGTTCCACTGATGGGCCAGACACTGGTTTCTGGAGGCCTCCTTCATAAGGTGTTTTGATTTCTTCCTGGCTGCCTTCTTTGCAAGGCCTGGAAATTTCTGTGTTTGCTTTCTCCACTACCAAACTTTCACCCCCAACAAAAGAAAGGGTCTGCTTCCCTTCTGCCTCACTTCTCTCCACATTTCCAGCTGGAACTAAAGATTTTGGTTTGGGGGCCAGCTTTATGTCTTCAGAAGAGTAAGTTTCAGTTGCTAAGGTCTCTACATTATCACGGGAGGTATCGAGAGTAGACACTGGTTCTTGGAATGCTATGTGAGGTTCTTCTGCAGAAGGTGGCAGAATTTGCTTTCTGATTTCAGGCATGTGATCTTTCTCTGGCAGAGCAGGTTTGAGCTGCCCTGTCATCAGATCATTGGTACCAGAATGATCCAGCTGCACAGATTCCATGGCTCTTTCTTCATGATGACTTACCAAGTCTCCTTCTGGCTCTTTCAGCATCCAGTTTTCATCCTTTGGAGAAATAAGGGCCTCTTTCATGTGTGTTTCTCTAACATTTGTAGGTTCAGTTGTCATAAATAATTTTGATTCTTCCAAAGGCAAATTTTCTTTCATAAACAAAACTTGTTTAATACCCAGGTCTTGTTTATCTGCAAAAGACCTGCTTATTTCAGGTAATGTAGCAGCTTGATCTGAAACAAATGCTTCTTCAGGCTTCTGTTGCACGAAGAGGTCAGAAGAAGTGATATTTGATGGCTCTGTTATACTCTGCAGTACATGAAATGAATTTGGTTGGTCAGTTTCATTTGGCTTAGTTACAGTATCTTCTGTCTCTTGCGCCTTCAAATTTCCTGCTGGCTGTAATGGGCTTATTTCTTGTTTTTCTTCTTTTTTAAAGTCAGCTGAACGGTTTAGCTCTTCTGATAATCCTTTTGAGGATAAAGTGTGTGACTGAAATTCTTCTAGGCTGTCTCCTTCAAGTTGAGAGGTAAATGCTTCCCTTGATCCTAAGCTAACTACCTTAGCAGAGAGAGATTTCATTTCTTGAATCTGAGGTTCCTCCCTAAGGTATGAAGACACCTCCGAAATTTTGGGAACTGTAGTTGACACATGGAGTTCCCTGTTTTCCTCTTTTCCTTCTCCTCTGCTCCTGAGCTCGGGTAGGCCCTTTTCTAAGGCAGAATTCTCTGTTTCAGGTAGGGGAGATTTTATATGTTCTGTCTGTATGGATCCACTTTGCCTATTTACATCACCAGCGAATTCTGAGCCAGCATTTCCAGTATCAGGGAATTCTGATACTGGATGTGTCTTGTCTCTCTTCTCAGGTTCCAAAGACAGCTGTGCCAGAGCAAGACCTGCTTTTTCTGACCGGAAATCTCCCTGAATTACAGAGGGTGTCTCTACTGCCTGTTCCCTCTTATCACCACTGAAGGTTAAGAATGTTGAAGCTAAGTCTTCTGATGTTAAATGTTTCAACTCAGGAACAGAACTTGCTGTCACCTCATCTTTGCCTTTTGGGACTATATATTTGGGTGCAGGTGACATGTTCTGTGAGGAAGGAAGTTCAGTTTCTGTTTTCTTTATCTCACCACCTAGGCTGAGCGAAGGCACATGTTCAGGTCCTGACATCTCTGAGGCAGACACAGAAATTTTTTTCTGTGATAAATCCAAATATTCAGAGTCGAGAACTGTGGGAAATGAAAGATCTTGTTTGTCTTCCACCCTTGCTTCCTTTGATACATCTGAATGCTGAGAAGACAAAGTCTTGGTTATTGCCAACCCAGGTTTAATGTCTTCAGTCTCTACCTTTGACAAAACAGAATGCTCTGATATAGAGGATATGCTTGCAGGTAAATCAAATTTAATTTCTTTCTCGACTTCTGACCAAGCTGGATATTGTGATGCAGCAGTTTCAGTGGGAGACGGACTAGCTTTGATTGCTACCTTGTCTTCTTTAAAAAGTGAATGCTCATCTACAGGTGGTAAACCACTTCCTAATTCACTCTTTTCTCCTTTTGTTAAGACTTGATGTTCTATAGGGGTGGTAAGAGGTAAATTTTTTGGGATTTCTTCTTTTGCTAATTTGGTTAAGTTTGAATCATGCTTTGTCTCAGATGTTGCGGTTATTGAAGAACTGGGTTCGATTTCTTTCTTTATTTCTTCTGACAAAGCTGAAAATTCAAATTCTGGTACAGGTGGTCCATGCTCAACTTCCTGTTCCACTCCTGGTGAAGCTGAACGCAGCACTCTAGGTGTACCAGTTACTTTAGAATCAAGTTTCACTTCTGTTTTTACCACTGATGAAATCTCAGGTCTAGATAAAGATGTTTCCTTTAGAGGTGAATATGGCTTCGTTACTTCAGGCTCCTTCTCTGACAACCTTCTCTGTTCTAGTTCAGATGTCAGAGTTGGAGCTAAATTGGGTTTGACATCCTTCTTTGGCTCATCTGCCAAGTCAGGCAGAACTGAATCTTTCATCCCAGAGTCTGGGACATTTGGAGGCTGAGGCTCCATTTCTTGATCCTGCAATACATGTGCTATAGCTTCTTGAGAATCAGGCACAATTTCTTCCTTACTTTCAACTTTTAACAAAGCCATCTGTTCATCTGCAGATTTTGGAGTGAGGGATGTTTGGGGTTCTTGTTCTTTCTTAATTGCATGTACTGAATCAGGTGAAACTGAACACTGAGATGCTGGCAAAACAGGTTTGGTTTCTTCCTTTACTGTGGGTACTTCCTTTACTGCAGGTGCTGCAGCTAGCGATGAACTAGACTTGGTTTCTCCCCTCTCTGAATCACTGGTTAAACTTGGTGGAATCGAGTCTTCAGGCTCAGGTTCTAAATACGTTTGTGTTCTCTGCTTCTGTGCCAGAATGAGATATTCAGATACAGATGCTGATGTTGTTTGAGCATCGGGCTTAATTTCTGCTTTCTCTGCTTCATTTGTTGAAGGGAGCTGACTCAAGTCTTCAGGTGCAGACACCGAAGGTTCAGCTCTTTGCTTCTGTAATGAACTTAGATGCTCAGGAACAGGTGTAGTCGTCGTTGGCGCAATTTCTTCCTCATCTGCTTCTGAGAAGCGGGGATATCCTGATGCAGCCATTGCAGTTAACAGTGAATCAGGCTCAATTTCCTTTTTGTTCATTTCTGGGATCCTATATGGTGGGATGGAAGCCTGTGACGCTGAGTCTGGAGAAAAAAGTTCCGTTTCCTCCGTGTCTTCATCGGACAAAATAGTGTGTTCAGACGGTGATGTTAAACATATTGGAGAATCACACTCAAATTCTCTCTTCCCTGTTGTTGCATAGGGTGGAAATGAGAATTCTGACACAAAAGCCGAGTCTGGAGAAAAAGGTCCGATGTCTTCTTGCTCTTCTTCTGAGAAAATCATGGGGGAGGAGGAACCTTTTAGATTTAAAGGGGATGTGTGGACAATTTCTTCCTCCTGTGATTCGGGTGTTGCATATGGTGGTTCTGAAAGTTCAGAAGCAGAGGTGGAGGAGGGTGTGTACCGCTCCATTTCTACCGTCTCTTCTTCCGAGAGGACCACGTGATCAGGTGGGGCAACTGAAAGTCGTGGGACCTGGCATTCAGGAGTCCCCTCAGTTGTGGATGGTGGGAGGAAGCCTTCAGGTAACGAGGCCACCTCTGGGGTATAGAATCCAGCGTCTTCCTTCTCTTCTTCTAACACAGTCTTGTGCTCAGAAACACCTTCTGATTTCAAAAGGGAGACATCATCAATTATGTTCTTTGGGGATTCCTGTCTTACATTTGGTGGGACTGCATTTTGGAAGGTCAGTGCTGAATCTCGTGTGACACCCTCATTTCCTAGGTTCTCTTCTTCTGACAGGATGGCATGTTCAGATGTCACGGCTGAAAGCAGTGGGGCCTGGCCTTCAGAAGTCCCCTCAGTTGTGTGTGGTGAGACAGAACGTTCAGAAAGAGAGGCCACCTCTGGGGAACACAGCCCAGGGTCTTCATTCTCTTCTTCTGACAGAATCAGGGGCTCAGAAACACCCTGTGACTTTAATGGGGACTTAAGGTCTACTGTTTTCTTTGGTGACTCTTCTGTTGCCTGAGAGGGAACTAAATATTCAGAAGCAGATGTGGAATCCGGCGTGTAATGCCCACTTTCTGAGGCCTCTTCTCCAGACAGGATCATGGGTTCTGGTGTAACTGCTGAAAACAGTGGGGACTGGCATTCAAGAGTTTTCTCAGTTGTGGAGGGTGAGACAAATATAGAAGCTGAAGTTGGGGAAGAAGGCTCAAATTTATCGTCCTCTTCTTCTGACAAAACTGCATGTTCAGATACAGCTTTCACATGAGGTAAAGAAACTGGCTCAGCTTCTTGCTTCTCTAGTTCATAGTTCCAATCCTGTGGGGCTGAATACTCTGACACAAAAGCAGAATCAGTAGAAACAGACTCATTTTCCTCTCTTTCTTCCTCAGACAAGGTGACATGTTCAGGTGTTGAAGTTGTCAGTAATGGCAGAGGGGTCTCCTCTTTTTCCTCCACTTCAGGGGCCAAGCGTGGTGGGAAGGGCTCCTCAGAAACTGATGGACTTTCTGGGTAATCAAGTTCTATGATCTCTTCTTCCACTAAGTTAGAATCTTCAGGTTCAGGGGTAGCAGCCATTGGTAGAGGCATTTCTATTTCTTCCTTCTCTGGTTCCTCTAACACTAGAGGTTCAAAAAGAGAAATGGATGGCTCGGGCACAGTTTCTCCCTTCCCTCCTTTGATGATGAGATGAGGAGGGGTCAGTTGGTCAGTGACTGGTTCTACCCTTTCCCGAGAAGTCAGATCCAGCTTGTCTCTCTCAGGGCTGAAATCTTCCTGGATAGAGGCTGTCAGACCTGGTGCACCTGATTCCAGAGAACCCTTCTCAGCCTCTAGTGAAATGGAATGGTCAACCGAAGACATGTCTTCCGTCTTCACTTCATCCAGTACAGGCGGTGAGGCTGAAGAGTCAGGCTCTGCAATTACTATTTCTTGTGAATCAGCCTCAGATTCTTCCTTTGCAGTTTCCAGGAACGTGGCTACAGATGTATCGGGTGTGAGAAAGGAAGGCTTCATTTCACGGGGCTTTGCTTCATCAACCAGCAGTCGTGGCACTACCCGAGGAGGGCTGAGCTGTGATTCCCGTTCTGCTATGGCATGACTTGTATGAGAGGAAGCTGTGTGCTGGGCGGCAGATGCAGCCCTTAAGGGAAAATCATCGTAAGTTTTCTTCTGATCTTCATGACTGAATAAGGAGGTCAGGGACTTTGATCCTTTGGAGAACGCATCTCTCCAGGGTGGAGCAAGCTCTTTTACTTTAACATCTTCTATGCTTTGGGCTACTGACTTGCCTGTTTTGGAAACTACTTTAAGATCACAATTGCCTGACTCTGGCTCTAGACTAATGGATGCTTCTTTCCCCTTCCTATAATGGATTTCTTTAATGACATAACCCTTTGGCAATGTTCCATAAAATTGCAGCGGAATTAATTCTTCTTTAACAGAATTGAACATCTTGATTTTATACTGTACTGTTCCTATGTAGACTGGCCTTAACACTAGGGGCTTGTATTCTTTGTATATTGCCCCCGTAATGGGAGGTGTACTTGAGGTGCTCTTCTTTTTTCTCATCTTATCATAAGCGCCAGTAGATGACTTGTCTTTCTGGGTGGTTAGTTCCTGACTTTCTGAAATTAAAGGAGTACTTGTTTTGTTTGCAGGAACATCTTGGGATTCGAAAGAATTTCTCTTTTTGTTGCCTTTCCGACGCAGAGATGGTGAGCCATGCTTTGACTTAGGCTTTCTTTTCCGAACTTTTTTAACTTCATCCAAGATAAAGGAAACATTTCCTGGAGGAGAATTCAGAGTCGACCCTTCCAGACTACACACACCAGACGTCTGACTTTCTTCTGAGGCCCAAGGAGTGGAAGGCCTACTTGAACTGGTCTCCCAGGTGATACCACTATCTTCCTGTTGAACTGTTACCATGGAAAAGGAGGGGTCAGATATGATACATTTCTTCTCGGTCTTGCCCTCTTCATCCTGGTCTGATAACCTGCAGTAAATGATAATATTATTGACAATTTACATATAGTAATAATAATAACATCTTAATTACATATTAAATAATAAGTAAAGATCCCATTTTTACTAGGTAAAGGATTAATGTGAAGTTAAAATATACAGATAAATGATGCCATCCATACCGAAAACCGGGACACACACAAAATAAAGTCTAAGAATTGAAGTCAGGATACCAAATACAATAACACATCCCAAACTGGAATGAAATCAATATTCTGCAAAGGTAAAAAAAAAAAAAAAAAAGCTAACGCTAAATTCACCACCTTTGGGACTTACCCCAGTGGTCCTCCAGTGGTTAAGACTCCATGCTCCCAATGCAGGGGGCCTGGAGTTTGATCCCTGGTCAGAGACCCAGATCCCACATGCTCCAACTAGGGATCTGAATGCCACAACTAAGACCCTGTGCAGCCAAATAAACAAACATTTAAAAATAAAAAAATAAAAATAAATTCACCACCTTCGCCTATCACCCTATCAGAGAGTGAGCCTCTTGTGACTCCTCCAGCCCTTCAGACTTGCTATTATCTATATGACAACAGTCACCAGGACCTTCATAATGGCTCTTCAATCTGTGGCTCCGTGTTACTGTTATCACTACTGTGACCCAGCTTTTTATCACATCACTCTGCCATGGACTATTTCATTAGCTTCCTAACTGGTCAGCTGATATCACATTTACCTCCCACCCTCCTCACACCCTCAATTCATTCTGCCTATCTTTTCAGACCAATTTTACTAAAAATGGTCATCATTCCACTTCCTGCTCAAAAATGTCAGTAAATGCCTCATACCTGTAGAAAAATTAATTCAAGATACTTAACTCTCTGATCCTTACCTGCCCTTCTTTCCAAGTATCCACTTCCACCCTACGCCTACCTGATACATTTCTGTTTCAATTAGATAACTCACTGTCTAGTATATCATAGGAACTGTGAGTCAGGGCCATGAGGAAAAATAGTGAATACAGATACATCACAAAAAAACAGCAGCCTACTGTGTTGTACCTGATTGATCTGTAAACCAGGGGTCACAATAGAATCTACCTTATGGGATTGCTGTGAGGATTTAATTCAGTAACACACACAAAATGTGCCTTGCATGTAGTTCAGTTCAGTTGCTCCGTCATGTCCAACTCCTTGTGACCCCATGGACCGCAGCACGCCAGGCTTCCCTGCCCATCAACAACTCCCGGAGCTTACTCAAATCATGTCCATTGAGTCAGTGATGCCACCCAACCATCTCATCCTCTGTCATCCCCTTCTCCTCCTGCCCTCAATCTTTCCCAGCATCAGGGTCTTTTCCAATAAGTCAGTTCTTCACATCGGGTGGCCAAAGTATCATGTCTTCCATACAATCCTTGGGTCAAAGGAGCCTGCTAAGTTGCTTCAGTCACATCCGACTCTGCGACCCTATGGACTGCAGCACACCAGGCTCCTCTGTCCCAGGATATCCCAGGTAAGAATACTGGAGTGGATTGCCTTTTCTTTCTCCATCATAGGAGCCTAGGCATGGTCATACTCAATTGGTTTGGAGAGATGGTATTCTTGGACTAACCCTCAAGAGGTAGCTGGCTTTGGGTCTCCCTTTGAAATGCCATTGGGCCTGTCTCGGACTTCACAGCACTCTTTTCTGGAATTTTCTTACACCACCCCACCTCCCCACGCTCATGCCATTCCTCCATCTATAATTCTTCCCCACCAAAAACTAGCTTTCCTGCATATTTAAATTCTATCTACTCTTCAAGGCTTAGTTTTAAAATCTCCAGTGTTACCAACCCTGACCAATTCAGCAGCCTGACCAGTTCAGCAGTTATATATCCTTTAAGTTAAAGATTGATATAAATAGAAAACTACTGACTGGCTTAAACACAATTTTTCTACAACAAAAAAATCTATGCTCAAAAACCACTAAGCGTAAGTATTAAATTAAACCACTTCAAAAAAACATACATGATTAAATTCAGGTTTCTTACCAATAATTCTAGGAATCAGCAAACTAAGATAGACTGGAATGGATGAATTTAACACAGATGACCATTATATCTACTACTGTGGGCAGGAATCCCTTAGAAGAAATGGAGTAGCCATCA
Organism: Bos taurus; assembly: GCF_002263795.3. Lineage (NCBI taxonomy): Eukaryota > Metazoa > Chordata > Mammalia > Artiodactyla > Bovidae > Bos > Bos taurus. Next base: position 10,717,345 of record NC_037337.1, on the reverse strand, counting down.
TAGTCAACAAAAGAGTCCGAAATGCAGTACTTGGATGCAATCTCAAAAGTGACAGAATGATCTCTGTTAGTTTCCAAGGCAAACCATTCAATATCACGGTAATCCAAGTCTATACCCTGGAACAGTAAAGAGGCTGAAGTTGAACAGTTCTTTGAAGACCTACAAGACTTCCTAGAACTAACACCCCCAAAAGATGTCCTTTTCATTATAGGGGACTGGAATGCAAAAGTAGGAAGTCAAGAAAACACCTGGAGTAACAGGAAAATTTGGCCTTGGAGTACAGAATGAAGCAGGGCAGAGGCTAATAGAGTTCTGCCAAGAGAACACATTGGTCAATGCAAACACCCTCTTCCAACAACACAAGAGAAGACTCTACACATGACATTACCAGATGGTCAACACCGAAATCAGATTGGTTATATTCTTTGCAGCCAAAGATGGAGAAGCTCTATACAGTCAGCAAAAATAAGACTGGGAGCTGACTATGGCTCAGATCACGAACTCCTTATTGCCAAATTAAGATTGAAATTAAAGAAAGTGGAGAAAACCACTAGACCATTCAAGTATGACCTAAATCAAAACTCTTATGACTATACAGTGGAAGTGAGAAATAGATTTAAGGGACTAGATCCCATAGACAGAGTGCCTGACGAACTATGGACAGAGGTTCGTGACATTGTACAGGAGACAGGAATCAAGACCATCCCCAAGAAAAAGAAATGCAAAAAAGCAAAATGGCTGTCTGAGGAGGGCTTACAAATAGCTGTGAAAAGAAGGGAAGTGAAAAGCAAAGGAGAAAAGGAAAGATATACCCATTTGAATGCAGAGTTCCAAAGAATAGCAAGGAGAGATAAGAAAGCCTTCCTCAGCAGTCAATGCAAAGAAATCGAGGCAAACAATAGAATGGGAAAGACTAGAGATCTCTTCAAGAAAATTAGAGATATCAAGGGAACATTTCATGCAAAGATGGGCTCAAGAAAGGACAGAAATGGCAGGGACCTAACAGAAGCAGAAGATATTAGGAAGAGGTGGCAAGAATACACAGAAGAACTATACAAAAAAGATCTTCACGACCCAGATAATGACGATGGTGTGATCACTCACCTAGAACCAGACAATAAACTGTGGAAAATTCTGAAAGAAATGGGCATACCAGACCACCTGACCTGCCTCTTGAGAAACCTGTATGCAGGTCAGGAAGCAAAAGTTAGAACTGGACATGGAAGAACAGACTGGTTCCAAATAGGAAAAGGAGTACGTCAAGGCTGTATATTGTCACCCTGCTTATTTAACTTCTATGCAGAGTACATCATGAGAAACACTGGGCTGGATGAAGCACAAGCTGGAATCAAGATTGCCAGGAGAAATATCAATAACCTCAGATATGCAGATGACACCACCCTTATGGCAGAAAGTGAAGAACTAGAGCCTTTTGATGAAAGTGAAAGAGGAGAGTGAAAAAGTTGGCTTAAAACTCAACATTCAGAAAACTTAAGATCATGGCATTCGGTCCCATCACTTCAGGGCAAATAGATGGGGAACCAGTGGAAACAGCAGCAGACATTATTTTGGGGGGCTCTAAAATCACTGCAGATGGTGACTACAGCCATGAAATTAAAAGACGCTTACTCCTTGGAAGGAAAGTTATGACCAACCTAGACAGCATAATAAAAAGCAGAGACCTTACTTTGCCAACAAAGGTCTGTCTAGTCAAGGCTATGGTTTTTCCAGTAGTCATGTACGGATGTGAGAGTTGAACTATAATGAAAGCTGAGTGCCAAAGAATTGATGCTTTTGAACTGTGGTGTTGGAGACGACTCTTGAGAGTCCCTTGGACTGCAAGGAAATCCAGCCAGTCCATCCTAAAGGAGATCACTCCTGAGTGTTCATTGGAAGGACTGATGTTGAAGCTGAAACTCCAACAGTTTTGAGTTTTGGCCACCTGATGCGAAGAGCTGACTCATTGGAAAAGACCCTGATGCTGGGAAAGATTGAGAGCAGGAGGAGAAGGGGACGACAGAGGATGAGATGGTTGGATGGCATCACTGACTCAATGGACATGAGTGTGAGTAAGCTCCGGGAATTGGTGATGGACAGGGAGGCCTGGCGTGCTGTAGTCCATGGGACTGCAAAGAGCCCGACAGGACTGAGCAACTGAACTGAACTGAACTGAGTGCAGCACTTTAACAGCCTCATCTTTTAGGATTTGAAATCCTAACTGGAGGTGATGGGATTCCTGCTGAACTATTTCAAATTCTAAAAGATGAGACTGTTAAAGAGCTGCACTTGATATGCCAGCAAATCTGGAAAATACAGCAGTGGCCACAGGACTGGAAAAGATCAGGTTTCATTCCAAACTCAAAGAAGGGCAAGGCCAAAGAATGCTCAAACTACTGCATAATTACACTCATTTCACCTGCTAGCAAAGTAATAAAATTTTATTTTATTGAGTCTAAGTGCTAGAAATACATAAAAACACAGGAAATTCAGAGTCTAACAGGGAGACAGAACTAAACATTTTAATAGAGTGCTGTTAGTTCACCTACAGAAGATAGGCAAGATACAGCAAGACCATAAGGAAGGCAAGACCACAGAGGAAAGATACTTATATTGGAATTTTAAGAAGACATAGGAGTTTGCCAAACGGATGAGGAGTGGTGGTCATACAAGGATGGGAAGGTGAGTCCAGGAAAATGTCACAGAATATTAAAAAGCATACTTACAAATAAAGCAGTTTGGCTCACCAAGAAACCCAAAGTTTTCGGGGATGTCTGGATTACTGGACAGGAACAAAGGAACAGAAGGATAATAGAGCCAATAGGATCAGAGAATAACTATATTCGTATGTGTAAAGTCATAGTTAAGTATTCAAATTACACTCAGCATGAAGAAACTATTCTCTTAACAGGAGATCAATGGTTCCCATAGAGTTCAGAAGGGTTTGTTACTCAAGAACACAAGTGCTCTCATCTGTGCAAAGATAATATATACAATGTTCTATAATTAACAGTATTGGCTATGAACATGATCTTATTCATTCTCCTCTGATTCTCACAAATCAACCTTCTGATTATTACTCAGCTTCCCATGCAGATTTATCTATGAGAGTGAGAAGAAATATATCTTAATGACCTGGGGAGCTCACGTCCTTCCTTCTTTCAGAGTTGTGCAAAGAGAAGGTTCAACAGATCTGAGTTAGATCCAGGCCAAGAACAGACTGATACCCGAGCTGAGTGCCAAAGACTCCTTCCTTTTGAGGATAAACTTTATCTGATTTCCTTCTGTTCTTATTTGTTAACAGAGATTTTTCATAATGAATGAATGTTATATTATACAACTTTAATACAACTATAAAAATGACCATATTTATTACTGTTAATGTAGTGAATTACAATGATTGATTTCCAGATATTAAAGCAACCCTGAACTCCTGAAATTACTTCAACATGGTTGTGATGTATCATATTTTTCATATTAAAAAGCTGAATTTTGCCAAGAATTTTGCTCCTGTGTTCATGAATAATTGGCCTGTAATCTCCTTCCTTACAATGTGCTTGTCAGGTTTTTTTAATCAAGATTGTGCTGCCTCTTATAATAATCAGAACAGGCTAAACATTTGCTATGTTAGGACCACACATGTCCCCAGATCCAGTTCTTTCCCTGAGTCTGGTTTTACAAAGGCTGAGGATAACCGCCGTCCCCCACCCCACCCCCAAAAAATATTGTGCTGCCTCAAAGAACAAATTGGGAAGTGTTCTCTCACTATTCTCTGGAAGAGTTCATGGAAGATTATATTATTTCTCCCTTGAGTGTTTGGCAGACTTTACTGATAAAGTCATCTGAATCTGTAGTCTTTGCTACGGTAAGGTTTTAATTAGCAATTTATTTAATAGTTATGTGACTACATGGAATTTCTTTTGGGTCAGTTTTGATATGCTGCATTTTTCTGAGAATTGACATATTTAACCTAAATTCTAAAAACCACTGGATTAAATTTGTTCACAGTATCCTCTCAGGCTCTTTTAAGTTTTTGTAAGATCTAAAATTGTGTCCATTTTTTCAATTCTGATTTGTGTCTCCTCTTTGTTCCCTGTATCTGTAACTTTGGTCTGTGTCTTGTTTGTTCATGTGTTTTTAGATTCCACATATAAGTGAAACCATACAGTACCTGTCTTTCTCCGTCTGACTTATTTCATCTAGCATAATACCCTTTAGGTCAATCCATGGTGTTGCAAATGGCAAGATTTCATTCTTTTTATGGCTGGGTAATATTCCATTATGTATACCACATAATCCACATCTTTATTTGTTCATCCATTAATGGGCACATAGGTTGCTTTCATATCTCAGCTATTGTAAATAAAGCTGTAATGAACATAGGGGTACAGATATCTTTTTGAACTGGTGTTACTTTTTTTTTTTTTCAGATAAATACTGCTGGATTTGTGGAGTAGAACTGCTCGATTGTATGATAACTCTATTTTTAATTTTTTGAGGAACCTCCACACTGTTTTCCTTAGTGACTGCACCAATTTACATTCCCACCAACAGTGCACAGGGGTTCTCTTTCCTCCACAACCTCACCAGCACTTGTTTATAGTCTTTTTGATACTAGCCATTCTGATAGGTGTGAAGTGACACCGCACTGTGTTTTTGATTTGCATTTCCCTGATGATGTGTAATGGTGAACGTCTTTCATGAGCCTACTGACCATCTGAATGTCTTCTTTGGAAAAATGCCTATTCAGATTCTCTGCCCATATTTTCTTTTGTCCACGCTATGCAACATGCAGGATCTTAGTTCTCTAAGCAGGAACTGAACCCATGTCTTCCACAGTGGAAGCAGAGAGTCTTAACCACTGGACTGCCAGGTTAGTCCCCTCTGCCTATTTTTTAAGCTAGTTGTATAGTCTGTTTGTTTTTTTGATGTTGAGTTGTATGCATTCTTTATATATTTTGGAAATTAACCTCTTATCAAATATATCATTAACAAATATCCTCTCTCATTCACTAGGTGGTCTTTTCATTTTATTGACAGTTCCCTTGTGATTTTTAGTTTGATGTATTTTTGCTTTTGTTTATTTTTGTTTTTGCATTTGCTTATTTTTGTGTTTCCTTTGCCTGAGGAGACACACCAAAAAGTATTTTCAAAGAGCATGCCTGCATGCTAAGTCACTTCAGTCGTGTCCAACTCTTTGCGACCCTATAGGCCACAGCCTGCCAGGCTTCTCTGTCCATGAGATTCTCCAGGCATGAATTCTGGAGTGAGTTGCTATGCCCTCCTCCAAGGGATCTTCCCGACCCAGGGACCAAACCCACATCTCTTATGTCTTCTGCATTGGCAGGCAGGTTCTTTACCACTATTTTTTACCACTATTGCCACCTGGGAAGTCAAAGGAGCATACTGCTTATGTTTTCTTTTAGAAGACATACGGTTTCAGGTCTTATATCTAATTCTTTAATCCATTTGAGTTTATTTTTGTATATGGTGTGAGGAAGCAGTCCAGTATGATTTTTTTGCATGTAGCTGTCATTTTCCCAACACTATTTATTAAAGAGGCTGTCTTTTGCTCATTATATATTCTTGCCTCTTGCATCATAGAGTAAATGACCATATGAGTTTATTTCTGGGCTCTCAGTTTTATTCCACTGATCTGTGTGTCTGTTTTTGTGCCAGTAGCATATTGTTTTGATTTCTATAGCTTTGTAGTATAGTTTGAAACCAGGGCATGTGATATCTCCAGCTTTGTTCTTCTTTCTCAAGATTGTTTTGGCTATTCAGGGTCTTTCATGGTTCCACACAAGTTTTAGAACTATTTTTTCTAGTTCTGTGAAAAATGCCATTGGTATTTTGATAGGAATTATACTGAATATTGATAGTAATTACATTGTAGGTTGCTTTTGGTAGTATGGACATTTTAACAATATTTATTCTTTCAATTCATAAGCATGGTGTGTCTTTCCCATCTGTGTTATCTTCAATTTCTTTCATCAGTACATTATAGTTTTCTGAGTACAGGTATTTCACCTCCTTAGTTAGATTTATTCCTAGGTATTTTATTTTTTGATGCAATTATAAATGGGATTGTTTTCTTTCTGATAGTTCATTGTGTATGGAAAAGCAATAGATTTCTGAATATTAGTTTTGTATCCTGCAATTTTATTCACTGATGAATTCCACTAGATTTTTGGTGGCATCTTGAGGATTTTCTATGTACAGCATCACATCATCTACAAACAGTGGCAGTTGTACTTCTTTCTTTCCAATTTGAATTCCTTTTCTTTTTTCTAATTTGCAGTAGCTAGGACTTCGAATACTATGTTGAATAAAAGTAATGAGAATGGGTATCCTTGTATTCTTCCCGATATTAGAGAAAATACTTTCAGTTTTTCACTGTTGAGGATGATGTTAGTTGTGGGCTTGTCATATGTAGCCTTTATTATGTTGAGGTATGCTCTTGCTATACCCAATTTACTGAGAGGGTTTTTTTAATCATAAATGTATGTTGAATTTTGTCAAAAGCTTTTTTTGCATCTATGTGATTTTTATTCTTCAATTTATGAATGTGGTGTATCACATTGATTGATTTTTGGATAATGAACCATTCTTGCATCTCTGGAATAAATCCCACTTGATCATGGTGTATGATCCTTTTAAAGTATGGCTGAATTTGATTACTAAAATTTTATTGAGGATATATGATTTTTTTAAGATATTGATCTCTTAAGTTCAATCACATTTTATCAATCTTACATTTTTACTCCCCTCCCCCCAGCATACACATTTAATGCTTTTTGTTTCATCATTTTAAATATATCATACCATTCCTTCTGGCCTGCAGAGTTTCTGCTGAAAGTGATCTGAGAGCTTTATGTAAGTTCCCTTGTATATAACATGTTGATTTTCCCTTGCTGTTTTTAGTATTCTCTCTTTAATGTTTGCCTTTTTGAATATAATGTATCTTGGTGTGGTCCTCTTTAGGTTGATCTTAATTGAGACTCTCTTTGTTTCTTAGACATGGATGTGTTTCCTTTCCTTGGTTAGTGAAGTTTCCAACTATTATGTTCTCTGATCCTTTCTCTTCTTCTTCTGTGGCTCCTATAATGTGAATGTTAGTATGCTTGATACTGCCCTAGAGGTCTCTTAAATTGTCCCTATATTTAAAATTCTTTTTACTGTTCAGGTTGAGTGATTTCCACTTCTCTGTCTTCCAGTTTGCAGATCTGTTCCTCTGTATCATCTAATCTACTGTTGATTAGCTCTAGTGTATTTTTATTTCAATTATTATATTCTTCAACTGTGTTTGTTTTTTCTTTATATTTTCTAACTCTTAGAAGCTTCTGACTGCTCACTGTGTTCATCCATTCTTCTCCCGAGTTCTTTCAACATCATTATGATCATTACCTTGAACTGTTTGTAAGACATATTGCTTATCTCCCTTCCACTTAGTTATTCTTCTGGGTTTTTTTTTACCTTATTCCTTCATTCAGAACATATTCTCTGTCACTTCATTTTGCCTAATTCTCTGTTTTTATTTCTATGTATATGGTATGTTGTATTTTTAAGTTCTAGGATTTCCATTCTACTGTTTCCAGTTCTCTGACAAGAGTTCTCAATCTTGCCTTTTATATCCACGTCCCTACAAATAACTTAAGCATTAAATAAGTACAATCCCCATTCATGAGCCCTTCCCTTTCCATAAAAGTCCAGCTATGCACTAATAAGTATGACTCTGTAAGATAAGAACTTGAAGGAACTGTGTGCTATGCTACTTCTTCATTTCTAAAATTTCCCTTAATATTTCCCTTCAGATCAGATCAGATCAGATCAGTCGCTCAGTCGTGTCCGACTCTTTGCGATCCCATGAATCGCAGCACACCAGGCCTCCCTGTCCATCACCAACTCCCAGACTTCACTCAGACTCATGTCCATCGAGTCAGTGATGCCACCCAGCCATCTCACCCTCTGTCGTCCCCTTCTTCTCCTGCCCCCAATCCCTCCCAGCATCAGAGTCTTTTCCAATGAGTCAACTCTTCGCATGAGGTGGCCAAAGTACTGGAGTTTCAGCTTTAATATCATTCCTTCCAAAGAAATCCCAGGGCTGATCTTTAGAAGGGACTGGTTGGATCTCCTTGCAGTCCAAGGGACTCTCAAGAGTCTTCTCCAACACCACAGTTCAAAAGCATCAATTCTTCAGCATTCAGCCTTCTTCACAGTCCAACTCTCACATCCATACATGACCACAGGAAAAACCACAGCCTTGACTAGATGAACCTTTGTTGGCAAAGTAATGTCTCTGCTTTTGAATATGCTATCTAGGTTGGTCATAACTTTCCTTCCAAGCAGTAAGCATCTTTTAATTTCATGGCTGCAGTCACCATCTGTAGTGATTTTGGAGCCCAGAAAAATAAAGTCTGACACTGTTTCCACTGTTTCCCCATCTATTTCCCATGAAGTGGTGGGACCAGATGCCATGATCTTCGTTTTATGAATGTTAAGCTTTAAGCCAACTTTTTCACTCTCCATTTTCACTTTCATCAAGAGGCTTTTTAGTTCCTCTTCACTTTCTGGCATAAGGGTGGTGTCATCTGCATATCTGAGGTTATTGATATTTCTCCCGGCAATCTTGATTCCAGCTTGTGTTTCTTCCAGTCCAGCATTTCTCATGATGTACTCTGCATATAAGTTAAATAAGCAGCGTGACAATATACAGCCTTGACGAACTCCTTTTCCTATTTGGAACCAGTCTGTTGTTCCATGTCCAGTTCTAACTGTTGCTTCCTGACCTGCATACAAATTTCTCAAGAGGCAGATCAGGTGTTCTGGTATTCCCATCTCTTTCAGCATTTTTCACAGTTTATTGTGATCCACACAGTCAAAGGCTTTGGCATAGTTAATAAAGCAGAAATAGATGCTTTTCTGGAACTCTCTTGCTTTTTCCATGATCCAGCGGATGTTGGCAATTTGATCTCTGGTTCCTCTGCCTTTTCTAAAACCAGCTTGAACATCAGGAAGTTCATGGTTCACATATTGCTGAAGCCTGGCTTGGAGAATTTTGAGCATGACTTTACTAGCGTGTGAGATGAGTGCAATTGTGCGGTAGTTTGAGCATTCTTTGGCATTGCCTTTCTTTGGGATTGGAAGGAAAACTGACTTTTTCCAGTCCTGTGGCCACTGCTGAGTTTTCCAAATTTGCTGGCATATTGAGTGCAGCACTTTCACAGCATCATCTTTCAGGATTTGGAACAGCTCAACTGGAATTCCATCACCTCCACTAGCTTTGTTCATAAACCCTATATTTGCATTGTGTGGCATAGTAGTATGTATATGTTCACGCCCCTTTGTATAGTAAGGATGGAATGTGATAATTCCTTAATAGTGTTTTGGTATGCTTGCCAATAATACTCTTTTATCCCACTGCTTAATTGACATTATGTTTTCTAAATTATTTTCAGTTGTATTAATATAAATCATTTCTCAAAAGATGAATTTCATTACATGTGCTGGGAAAACCTAACTTCTAAAGTTTCAAAATGAAGGATAAGGTCCTGGAATATGACCATATCTGAAAGTCCTTGTTTCCTGTTTAAGCAGTTTCACCTTACCTGAAACTGCAACTAGTAACTCTTTGAAAATTAATAATCAATCATGAATGGAAAAAGCCTTGTAGTTTTATACTGTTTCTCATTTTACAAGTGAGGGAACCAAAGAAAGGTAATACATATATGTATCCAAACTGAAACTTTTAAAGAGGAAAATGGTTATCAAAGAGGAGCTATCAAAATAATAATTTTCCTTATTTTATCATCATCTTTGTTTTGAATTGGCACTTTCTTTTTCATGAAAAGAAATAAAAACTACTCTTCTGAAGTAGAGAAACAGGTCCTCAAACTATTTTTATCTGAAGGCTGGGATTTATAACTTTTGTATTTTATTTTTCTTAGACTAAAGATTTGTATTTTGGGAACTGGTAGTCCCTTCCTCTGACCACCAGTGCAGGTGGCATTAGTGCTCCTTATAGGAGTGTAACTGTGAACAGTACCTTGGCTTTTTACCATGTCTTGTTCTACGTCAGGTGCGGCACTCACAGTACACTCACAAGAAGTGTATCAAACGAAAGAAAGTAATAGATAGGATTTTCTCCTACTCAATCTGCTAAAATGCACTTAGTATCAATTATTATAACACAGCAATGAAGTCATATATGATCTTGCTTATGTTTCAAACTTTGAAAACATGCTTTTAAAAGCCTAAAATGCTAAGCAAGTGTGTGATCTTATAATATGATTTGTTAGCATTTTATGTGGGTCCTGAAAAAAGAACCAACTGGTCTTAAAAGCATAATCACTAATTCTACAATTAATATTTCACTAAGAATTAATTGAATAACCATGTCCTTAGCAGAAAATTAACCTATGCATTGCTGAACAAAAGTAATATAAAATAGCATAGGTTAAAAGTAGCTTATAAGCCATTAGAGTTAAATAAAAATCACTAAACCATGGATGAAAAAATTATTATACAGCTTATCATGCCCTAATATCAAGTGCTTATTTTGTAACATAATAAAGACCACTTGAGTTCATTGTGGATGAGAAGAATAAGTAGCTTATTGTCCCAGTGACCAGAACTTTTATGACTGTAATTTAGGGCCTCATACTATCTGAAGTGCAGTCATCTTCCAAGCTTTCCCTTCTCTTCCCCTTCATGAATCCTGTGCTCCAGCCAAATACTGGCCTTAGCCCTCATGCTTTCCTTATATCCTTCTCTTCACTTGAAATGAATCATCTCTGCTTCTAATTTTACAGCCGTCAGAGACCAGTTCATATATCAACCTCTCCATGTAGCTGTCAATGGTTCTTCAGGACAAAAGTAATTTTCTTCCTCTGAAATTCTAGAATCCTCATGTAATCTTCTTCTATGGCATTTACCACCATACATTAGAGTTATTTGTCATATATCTTAGCTACTCTACAAGGCTGTAAACTACCTGTGAGCAGGGATCATATCTTATAGCGATTCTTTTAGGAGCCCTCCTGCTGTGAAGTCTTTCCAAAACATTTACCTTCATCTTCAGAGGAACAACTCTTTTATTTTGCACTCATTTCATCATCTTTGGTAATATTTAATTATATCATGCAATAACAACTGCAATTCCAATCCCAAAGAAAGGTAATGCCAAAGAATGTCCAAACTACCAAACAATTGGACTCATCTCACTCGCTAAAAGTAATGCTCAAAAATCTCCAAGTTAGGCTTCAACAGTACATGAACCGTGAACTTCCATATGTTCAATCTGGTTTTAGAAAAGGCAGAGGAACAAGGGATCAAATTACCAACATCCATTGGATAATCCAAAAAGCAAGAGAGTTCCAGAAAAACATCGATTTCTACTTTATTGACTACACCAAAGCCTTTGACTGTGTGGATCACAATAAGCTGTGGAAAATTCTGAAAGAGATTGGAATACCAGACCACTGACCTGCCTCTTGAGAAATCTGTATGCAGGTCAGGAAGCAACAGTTAGAACTGGACATGGAACAACAGACTGGTTCTAAATCAGGAAAGGAGTACGTCAAGGCTGTATACTGTCACCCTGCTTATTTAACTTATATGCAGAGTACATCATGAGAAACGCTGGGCTGGAAGAAGCACACACTGGAATCAAGATTGCTGAGAGAAATATCAATAACCTCAGATATGCAGATGACACCACCCTTATGGCAGAAAGCAAAGAAAAACTAAAGAGCATCTTGATGAAAGTGAAAGAGGAGAGTGAAAAAGCTGGCTTAAAAGTCAACATTCAGAAAACTAAGGTCATGGCATCTGGTCCCATCACTTCATAGCAAATAGCTGGAGAAATAGTGGAAACAGTGACAGACTTTTATTTTTGGGGGGCTCTAAAATCACTGCAGATGGTGACTACAGCCATGAAATTAAAAGATGCTTGCTCCTTGGAAGAAAGTTATGACCAACCTAGACAGCATAATAAAAAGCAGAGACATTGCCAACAAAGTTCCGTCTAGTCAAAGCTTTGGTTTTTCCAGTAGTCATGTATGGACGTAAGAGTTGAACTATAAAGAAAGCTGAGCGCTAAAGAATTGATGCTTTTGAACTGTGGTGTTGGAGGAGACTCTTGAGAGTCCCTTGGACTGCAAGGAGATCCACTCAGTCCATCCTAAAGGAAATCAGTCCTGAATATTCATTGGAAGGACTGATGCTGAAGCTGAAATTTCAATACTTTGGCCACATTATGCAAAGAACTGACTCATTTGAAAAGAACCTGATGCTGGGAAAGATTGAGGGCAGGAAGAGAAGGGGACGACAGAGGATGAGATGGTTGGATGGCATCACCAACTCAATGGACATGAGTTTGAGTGAACTCCAGGAGTTGGTGATGGACAGGGAGGCCTGATGTGCTGCAGTCCATGGGGTCGCAAAGAGTTGGACATAAATGAGCAACTGATCTGAAAAACAACTGAAACCAGGATAAAAAGCTTTGGAATAATCACAGCTGATCCTTAGTAAAAATGCAATTCAAAATGATGGGTATTAGGAGGCTCAAGAGGAAGGAGATATATATGTATATACTTACAGCTGATTTGCATTGTCGTATAGCAGAAACCAACACAACATTGTAAAGCAATTATCCTCCAACTAAAAACAAAGAAAAAAATTTTAAATAATTGGAATTATTAGATAGGAGTCTGCTATGAGGGATGGTTAACTTGCCTTAGGCACCAGTCTGTTTTACAGAGAAATGAGGGTGCTTTGGTTACACCAGCCAATTAGGTTTAACGGAAAGTAACTTTAAAAAGCTCATATTTCTTTCTCTTTCATTTCTGGTTTCCACTCATCTATACCCATGACATTTCTGTTTCAGATAATTTCAAAACTATGAAACATTCACTTTCAACTGATTTCACATTGAAGCCCAAGGTCAAGATTCATTCATCCAACTATTTATTGAGCCACAATTATGTACTAATTGCTATGTTAGACATGATTATTTTTTTTACAGCAAGACAACCATTTGGTGCAAATTTTCTAAAAGATCTTTACAGTCACTTTGCATTAACCAATTTGGTCTGAGCTATAGACCAAACTATAAGTTAATATTTTCTTATTTTGCTCTCTTGAAACCTATGATGATTTCAATGTTGCCACTACTAGAGGAAGCTCAACAGGAAAGCAAGTTAGGTGCTTGCCTCAGCCCTCACCTGTACACGAGCACCGCTAGACACCATCAGCATTCCCCAGTCTAGCCTGAGAACACTTAGTATGTGAATATTTTCCTGCTTCATCTACACAAGTGTGTACAAGTAAACTCTACTCACATCTTTTTAGCTTCTTTAAAGGAGTCTTTCAACCTACAAAATATCTTAAAATACATGATAGCAATTTATTTCAACTTATTAGCTGGGACACTAATTTCTCACTCCAGGTGTTTCTTTCCATTTGGAAGGACATCTATTAGTGTAACACCCCTTCCTAGCTAGCTTCCCTCTATCTCTTCCCCATTCTACACTGTTAATTCTATTAAATACACAAGGTAGATTCTCATGTGCAGAAGCCTGTACGTTTTCAGAGGTGATGACTGGGTATATAAACCCATGCATTTCTGAGATTAGGTATTAGAAAGCACACGGTTGTCCTACACCTAAGCCACATTCTTTGATATTAGCTTTATCAGTAATAAAGCTGATGTTCTGATCTCTATCTGCTATTCCTTTGATTACTTATCACTTGTTCCAGATCTTAGGCAGGGAAAAGAGGTAATTAGACTTACCAAAGTCCAATATAAACAAATGAACACATGTACAGCAGTTGGTAAAGCCCAAAGGACATCACTGGACAGCAAGAACAGATATGACAGATAACCTATATGCTTGTCAGTATCCACCATAAACTGATATGGGGACCTATCAGACAGAGGAATTCGCCAGTCAGAACTCAGAAACACAACACCCTGATGGCAGAGCCATCTCCTTCACAAGCACACAGGCATGTGTCTCTTTATAAGAACAAGCTTTAAGAACTTTGTAATTACAATAGTTGACACAATGCTTTATAAGCAACACAGACAAATTTTTTTTATTTTATTTTATTTTTAAACTTTACAATATTGTATTGGTTTTGCCAAATATCGAAATGAATCCGCCACAGGTATACATGGTACAGCCATGGCAAAAAAAAAAATGTCCATGAGATGGAAAGAATAAGGACTGACAATATGACTCAGATTATACAAACAAGAAAAAAAAACCACAGTAGTCATGTACAGATGTGAGGGCTGGACCATAAACAAGGCTCAGCAATGAAGAATTGATGCTTTCAAACTGTGGTGTTGGAGAAGACTCTTCAGAGTCCGTTGGAAAGCAAGGAGATCAAACCAGCCAATCCTAAAGGAAATCAGTCCTGAATATTCATTGGAAGGACTGATGCCGAAGCTAAAGCTCCAGTATTTTGGCTACCTGATGTGAAGAGCTGACTTGTTAGAAAAAACTCTGATGCTGGGAAAGATGGAGGGCAAAAGAAGAAGAGGGCGACAGGGGATGAGATGGTTGGCTGGCATCATCGACTTAATGAACCTGAGTTTGAGCAAACTCTGGGAGCTAGTGAAGGACAGGGAAGCCTGGCGTGCTGCAGTTCATGGGTTTGCAAAGAGCTGGACACAATTTAACAACTGAGCAACAACAATGCAATAAGATAATAGCTGGTATTCTTAAATACCTCAGGTTATCTGGCTTAGGGCCATGTTAGCTCTGAGGCTAATTCTGCTGCCACCAGTTAACAGGAAGAAGGAAACCTGGATTCTAGTGCTTGCTTGGATGCTCACCCACTGTCTTGATTTTCAGCATGTAAACAAAACAAAGTGTCTATCTCATGTTGCTTAAATTTTATCAGAGGGGAAGACAGAGAATGAACAAATGTTAGGTGGTGATAAATGCTATGAAGAAAATAAAACAGGATAAATGGGATAGAGGGCAATGATTATCATTTGGAATGCTATATTATATACAGAAGGTGGTCAAGGATGACCTCACAATGAAAGAGATATTTGAGCAGAGATTTGAAGGCAGTGAGCATGTAAATATTAATAGTAGGAGAAAGAGCAGAGCAAACAACAGCATGAAAGTTGCTAAGATGAGACTGCTTGTCAAACTTGAACAGTAAAAATGGGAATGTATTGGAGTAGAGCAAGCAGAAGGAGAGATGAGGTCAGAAAAGTAGGCAGGAGCTAGTTCACTTGAGCTTATAGTCCACAGAAAGGGTTTCAATTTCACTCCAAATTAGATGGTAAGCCACTGGACTGTCAGCCTTGCCATCTTCTAGCAACTTAGAGATGGGCAGCTACTCAGGCTGGTTGAGGTTCATTTATCCTCCTACCCTTCCTCAAGCAGGAATTTGAATCTTAAGCAGAGTGACTAGAATGGCACCTGGGCCAGATACTCAGTCTTTCTTGTTCCCTGGACTCCACCCAGCACTCCCTTGGCTCCTGCCGGGTTCTCCAGTCTACCTGTGAGCTCTTTAAAGTTCTTCTAATAGATTCCATTTTCTGTTGGTATACAAAAAGTTGTTTCTTTGCTCACTATGAGTGATGGCTAACTTTCTACTGCTCTTGAGGGGCTTACAGATAAGTCTCCATTTCCCAGCCTCCCTTGAGGTAGCTGTGGCCAGATGGCAGCCAAGTCATGGAGTTCTAGTCAATGGAAAGTGAGCCCTAGTAATGTATGCCATTTCTAAGCTAAGATCTCCCAGGAGTGATCCTCTAGTTTTTCCCATGCACAGCTTGAAGCATGGCAACCTTAAATGCCACATACTGAAGAAACTAGAGCTATAAGAGCTAGGGTGCCTCAGTCCCTGAGTCACTACTTGGAGGAGAGCTGCCTAGCCAGGAATACCTGCAGTGTACTTTTAACTGAGCTCAAGAGAAACTTTTATTACACTAAGTCACTGACATCTGATTTGTTACAGTAGCCAGGGCTATCTTATCTAATACCTCTTGTCTAAACCCTAACTACACCTCTCAGTCATCATTAAACATCTCACTCCAACATTAAACATCTGTACTGCTTGGCACAGAAAATATTTTTTGAGATATACAGAAATATAAAGTTAATTTTTATTATATAAGTAAATGAAAATACTCTTGTCATTAAAAATTAATCTAACATTGATAGACAAAAAGTCTCCCATAACTACCACAAAACCCCTATTCCAGTCCTATAACCAGAGATAATGCAGTTAATCAGTAACATTTTGCAAATAAAAAAATTAAACAAAAACTGAGCCTAGTAAAATAAATAGTGGAAATTTCGCTTTTAAATTCTAACAAGTACTCATACTGTGCAAATTAATGGGAATCTTAGAAGAGTAAGAGAATGTCTACCTGCTATGGGAGGTGTTAACAGGACATGTCAGAACAATGAAATTACAGACGTCACGCATCTGCCCAGCGTTAACAGAGTAATCTGAATTTTGGAGTGAGTAATCAATTTATAAAAACTTAAGGAGTATCTACCCGGTCAGAGTCTGGCCAAGAGCTGGGGGTTATATCTCAACTGAACAAACTACAGGCAGACATCCATCTGGATCCCCCAAAGAGAAATATAAAAACTCACCCACTAAATTCCCCATTATTTTAGAAAACAAAGGGCAAAAGATGCCAGGTCTAGAGAACCAAAATCAACGACCTATGGTGTGACAGGGCTAGTTCACAGGTCAGTGACTAATTCAGAGCAGAACGTGGGCAAGTCAACTGTTTGTGGTCTAGGGAGCTCCTCAAGGGTGGGAGTTCCTGAGTGGCACCACTGCCATTTTGGGGGTACATGTTGGGGTGGGGGGCTAGCCTGTGTGCTGAGGATGTTTAGCAGTATCCCTGGCCTCTACCTACTAGATGCCAATAGAATCCCACCTCTAGTTTCGACAACCAAAAATGTCTTCAGAATCATACTAGTTGAGGATCACTGGTATAGGCAGACCTAAGAGTGAAATAGAAAATAAATAATCAACTACAGGCAACATTAACCTTGGCTGAGGATATAAAGGAAAAACCATGGAGGTGAAGAACATTCCATATTCTGGGATTCCCAGCTGAGGAGTTACATATAGGCTTAGCTCTTTAGCACTAGAATTCTTCAACAGCTACTGAGTATTAGCACAGAACAGAAACTGTGCCCCACCAGCCACTGCTGTCAAATTCCTGTGAGGGTTGAGTGGTGGTTACTAAGAGACAGAGCACTTCATCTGAATAGAATATGTCAGGCTGAGATCTTTTTAAAATAAACCAGTGAGTCAGGACAGACTTCTCCCCTGCTGTTCGGCAGACATTTTTTTTTTTAACTACAATTATAACTCCATAAAAGCACAGAGGATGAGGGCTAATTGGTCCAATAAGTAGGAGAAAGCTGATCACGTTTCCTCATTTCCTTAGTTATCCTTCTGAATTTTTTCTTAAGTTTGCAACAGAGAAAGAACCATTAGATTGTGGCCTTGAAAATAAAAGTAATATATGTAAAAATAAAACTCAGCTCCTCTATTAGATGAAATGAGGGTTTGTCCACAGGCCTAGCATATAATGGCAATATTTTTCTTTTCTCTGTTGTTTTTTTAAAAGGAAATAACAGTAATAAAATACACAAAAGCCTCACTCCAGCAGATGCTAGTGAGAGACATTACTTTACCGACAAAGGTCTGTCTAGTCAAAGCTATGGCTTTTCCAGTAGTCGTGTATGGATGTGAGAGTTAGACCATAAATAGAGTGCCGAAGAACCGACGCTTGTGAACTGTGGTGTGGGAGGAGACTCTTCAGAGTCTCTCGGACTGCAAGGAGATCAAACCAGTCCATCCTAAAGGAAATCAACCCTGAATATTCATCAGAATGGCTGATGCTGAAGCTGAAGCTCCAGTACTTTGGATTGGATGCAAAGAACTGACTCATTGAAAAAGACTCTGACACTGGGAAAGACTGAAGGCAGGAGGAGAAGGGGACGACAGAGAATGAGATGGTTGGATGGCATCACCAACTCGATGGAGATTGAGTGTGAGCAAGCTCCGCGAGTTGGTGATAGACAGGGAAGCCAGGCATGATGCAGTCCATGGGGTACAAAGAGTCAGACACGACTGAGCGACTGAACTGAACTGAAGTGAGATGAGCATGGCTAGGTGAAAATCCTCCCAGCTCTGGAGATTCCAGGGGAGGAGACTTCTGCCCTTGTCAGCAGAGAGGCTTTGCGGCCAGTGGGCTGGCTGTCCTGGGGCTATGTGGATGAATCTCACAGAGCTATACCCCCAGAGGCATATGGAGGGCGCCCTCCACCCATGGACAGACCATCACAGACAATATTGTGTGCTACCTATAGTGAAAGTCGCTCAGTTGTGTCCAACTCTTTGCGACCCCTTGGACTATACAGTCTATGGAACTCTCCAGGCCACAATACTGGAGTGGGTAGCCTATCTCTTCACCAGGGGATCTTCCCAACCCAGGGATTGAATCCAGGTCTCCTGCATTGCAGGCAGATTCTTTACCAGCTGAGCCACCAGGGAATCAGAGGGATACAAGAGGGAAGAGGGAGAGAAGCCAGACCAGAACACTCTGACTGAGTGACAACCAAACACCTCCTCTTTAATTCCCAAGGGCTCCTCCATGGACTTTTGATCTAGTCCCCAAACTAATGCTGCCAATAATTCCTCAAGGAAAATTAATCCATGACATTACAGTTAAGGACAAATCTTTAGACATTTTCTGCTAGTTTCTGCAAGTGTGATATTAGGGAGTCTGTTCTTTTGTGCACAAAGAAAATGTTTAGAAAATTTTTCAATCTCCATTTTTCTTTATTCTCAAATCAATGATCTATAAAGACTGTGTGGGATGCTTTACCTGTTTAAAAATGCATTTTTAATTTCCCTCTCCAATGCAGCCCTAACACTAGAGAATTGCAATCTGAAAGATTCATCTCTCAAGAACACAGTTTACAAAGTCTGCTCATAAAATCTACATTGATAACTTTGTGTCTCTCCTTTTCAAGCTTCCAAGCAATTATCTGGGCATTCTACATTCTTACATTCTTCTCCTTTTAGTGGTTATCACACTTTAATAGATTTCTCTTGAGAAACCTATATGCAGGTCAGGAAGCAACAGTTAGAACTGGACATGGAACAACAGACTGGTTCCAAACAGGAAAAGGAATACGTCAAGGCTGCATATTGTCACCCTGCTTATTTAACTTATATGCAGAGTACATCATGAGAAACGCTGGGCTGGAAGAAGCACAAGCTAGAATCAAGATTGCCGGGAGAAATATCAATAACCTCAGATATGCAGATGACACCACCCTTATGCCAGAAAGTGAAGAGGAACTAAAAAGCCTCTTGATGAAAGTAAAAGAGGAGAGTGAAAAAGTTGGCTTAAAACTCAACATTCAGAAAACTAAGATCATGGCATCTGGTCCCATCACTTCATGGGAAATAGATGGGGAAACAGTGGAAACAGTGTCAGACTTTATTTTCTTGGGCTCCAAAATCACTGCAGTTGGTGACTGCAGCCATGAAATTAAAAGATGCTTACTGCTTGGAAGGAAAGTTATGACCAACCTAGATAGCATATTCAAAAGCAGAGACATTACTTTGCCAACAAAGGTTCGTCTGGTCAAGGCTATGGTTTTTCCAGTGGTCATGTATGGATGTGAGAGTTGGACTGTGAGGAAAGCTGAATGCTGAAGAATTGATGCTTTTGAACTGTGGTGTTGGGGAAGACTCCTGAGAGTCCCTTGGACTGCAAGGAGATCCAACCAGTCAATCCTAAAGGAGATCAGTCCTGGGTGTTCATTGGAAGGAATGATGCTGAAGTTGAAACTCCAGTACTTTGGCCACCTCATGCAAAGAGTTGAGTCATTGGAAAAGACTCTGATGCTGGGAGGGATTGGGGGCAGGAGGAGAAGGGGACAACAGAGGATGAGATGGCTGGATGGCATCACTGACTCGATGGATGTGAGTTTGAGTGAACTCCGGGAATTGGTGATGGCCAGGGAGGCCTGGCGTGCTGCAATGCATGGGGTTGCAAAGAGTTGGACATGATTGAGTGACTAAACTGAACTGAACACTTTAATATACTTTGTCATGTTAGGTTGGCGGTAGGGTACCTGGTTCCTAGAAAGTAGAAAATAGACCAGGGGCAGCCTGTTGAGAACTAGGAGGTGAAGACCTATCTGAGAGTCTCATCATCAGGCTCAAACACCACCACTAGGAAGAAACAAGGAGCCTTTTATATACCACAAAATGCAGATGGTAAGACCAACACCATATACAGAGTGAGTGAGTGAGCGAGTGAAGTCGCTCAGTCGTGTCCAACTCTTTGCGACACCATAGACTATAGCCTACCAGGCTCCTCCGTCCATGGGATTTCCCAGGCAAGAGTACTGGAGTGGGTTGCCATTTCCTTCTCCAATACACAGTGAAGTAAGTTAGAAAAACAAATATTCTATATTAACATATATATATGGAATCTAGAAAAATGGTACTGATGAGTCTATTTAAAAGACAGGAATAGAGATGAAGATGCAGAGAATGAACTTGTAGACACGGGGGACAGAGAGGGCAGGGCGAAACGAGAGTAGCATTGGCATCTATACACTACCACGTGTGAAATAGGTAGCTAGGGGGAAGTTGCTGGACATCAAAGGGAGTCCAGCCCAGCACTCTGTGATGACCCAGAGGAGTGGGGCAGGGCGGGAGGTGGGAGGGAGGTTCAGGAGGGAGGGGGCTGTGTATACCTGTGGCTGACTCACGTCGATGTATGGCAGAAACCAACACAATATTGTAAAGCAATTATCCTCCAATTAAAAATTAAAAAGAAAAAACCAACTCCATAAAAGGAAGTCTCTCAAATTCCAGAGGGAAAAAGAAAGATATTGAATACAATTCCTATTGATACATATTCTACATTCTCACAAGAGAATGAAAGTGGAAAATGCAAACGTCTTAGGATTACATGGAAAACAATTTTGACCTTGAGGACCGCTCTGAAATGGACCGCACTTTGAGAACCACTGTCATCAAGCCTCCTAGTTAATGGTTAAGCCAGCATTCCACCACAGGATATAACACTTTACCCAACACCATGTCATTGAACATTTAGACTATTTCCGAGTCTCCACCATTACAAGAGAAGCCACAACAAACATCCTTATAGACAGCCCCGACTGCACATTCGCTTCCTTAATATTAACACCTCAGGAAGTAGAATTTAAGAATCAAAACCAGTTATTTTTTTAGACTTTTTATACACACTGTCAGTGTTCCGTCCAGAGAGGTTTATTAATTTGCATCCCTATCCACACTGCAGACCATGTGAATCCCATCCTGAGGGCTGTTTTTAGAAAATCAAAATGTGACTGAACTGGCTGTTAGCGAGCTCCCTATTAGATGAAATATAATACTTGAGATTTCTTGGAATTCTCTGCTCGCAGAGTACTTCTCTGATGATTCTACTGTGGTGTTATTTACTGCCACTTTGAATTAGTATGTTAGTATTCCCATGTAATACTTCCACTTGACAACAGGTTTTTTGAGACACGAAGCCATGCCTCATTATCACAGAATACAGCACAGGGCCACACACATGGGGAAGAGACAGTAGTGGGCAATTGTGGAAAGAACATTTTTCACCTCAGCAGACAGACCTGGGTTTAATCGTGGCCTCCCCACTTACTAGCTGTGCGAACTGGGCAAATGACTTCCCTGTCCTTCCCTGAGCTTGAAGGTCATCATGGTAACAGGGAGACTAACACGCACTTCGTAAGGCAGCTGTGTTGCAATGCTATGTGTAAAATGCATTATACCACACTAGGCAAATAACAAATGTGCCATTCGTTTGTTCTCTTCCTTTCCCTTTCCAATGCTGAATTAACCTTGTGAAATCCGAACTCTGAGGATCCGCAAATTCACTGGTTTCTGAACAAGGCTATAATTAAGACAGACAGACGGCATCTCTTAAGACATACAGACAGCATCTTGTTAACAGTTGATTAGCTCTGGAAAGTGTAACTAAGCCAAACTGACGAGCTTTCTCATTATTCTCCCCTGCATCACTCAATTGTTACTCAGTCTCTCAGTCAGTCAGCACCTAGAAGTGTGTAACATGTGTTCCAAAGACAGATTACACCCAGTCCCTAAACAAAACAGAAATGTAAAAGGAAATCCCTTTTAGTGCCAGAATGCTACTTCTCTGATCACACCGAAACCTGAATTTGGAGAAAAGCCATTCACAAAGTTATGCTGAAAGAGCTGGGCCAACCGTGCGTCTCGGTGAGTGCGGGGACGTCACCCCAAGACCTCTTCTGGTTCAAAGCTGACACTTACTGCAGTGGGGCTTTAGGACTAGGATATTTTAATGTGGCCTTGAAATGTATCCAAATACGAACAAGAAAGCTGTGACATTTTCTGATAACCTGGTCAAGGAAATTGAGAAAAGACCCTGGTGAGATAGGTGCAGTCCAGGTTGAAGTTCACTCCTGGTTTTACCTCAAAATTTAAACAAAGCACAAGTCAAGGAGAGTTGTTTGTGCATCTGGGCGTGCACCCTAACTAAGGTGTGGGGTGAGGAGTGTTCTCTGCGGAATAGCATTGCTAGAGATGGCAGTACGAACCCAAGAAAATACTCAAGCCAGGAGGTCCTGACAAGTTATATGAAGGGAGGGAAGGGGAACTGACACTTGTTCACACTCTGCTCTGTTCCAGGCCCACGTGATTTCCCTGTGTTTACATTCTCATTTACCCCATCCTCACACATATACAATGTTCAGAGTCTGAGGCTCAAAGAGGTCAAGTGGTTCTCAGCAGTATATTCTGGAGAACTGTGCATGCTCAGGCATTAACAACTCCAGGGGAGACACAGAGAAACTCTGAGGCTCTGATGCTTGAGGTCAAACTGAGATTGTTTAGGAACTTTTCATACCAGTACCTGAATGCTGCTGCTGCTAAGTCACTTCAGTCGGTCTGACTCTGTGTGACCCCATAGATGGAAGCCCACCAGGCTCCTCTGTCCCTGGGATTCTCCAGGCAAGAATACTGGAGTGGGTTGCCATTTCCTTCTCCAATACACGCATGCATGCTAAGTCGCTTCAGTCGTGTCCAACTCTGTACAACCCTATGGACAGCAGCCCTCCAGGCTCCTCTGTCCACAGGATTCTCCAGGCAAGAATCCCGGAGTGGGTTGCCATTTCCTTCTCCCAGTACCTGAATGGTATATGCTAAAGTTGGTGTTAGTTCATCACAAACCTCTCTTCAGGCCTATAACTCTATGTTAGTAGACCTTAAAATATAGGCAATGTGAAGACACGTGGATAGGAAGGATTATTACCTTTAGATCTGAGATGGGTTTTAAAAGAATATGCTGGTGGTCATGATACACCAATGGCAGCTTTGGGTTTCAGTGGCATGGCTATCAATATTCAAAGGTGTACTGATGGTGAGAAAAAAGTATTTCTGGGACTGTGGGTCATGACTCCACCTTTACGGGTTTTTCTGACTAGCCCTGAGAAAAGAGCACATGTGTAGCCAAGGTCTGTAGGGGGACAAGGCTGTTAGAAGTGTTAAGAAGAGGTGAGGGACTATGCATGTTAAGAAGCAAATGCCCTCAAGGTAGCTTATATAGATGGTTTATCTTTAGGAAACAGAGATGTCTCATGAAATCGCAGGCACGCAGGAGAGGTGTCCAGGCCTCACAGGGAAGAGGAAAAAGGAAAGCCACCAGGAACAAGGAAACTCCTTGTATTTCTGTCTCTGTGTGTGTGTCTCCCTCCCCATTAGCACAGCTGCTTCTGTTTCTCTTGCACATGGCTCAACACAGCTGCCACCAAATGGCACCTGCAGTTCCAGAGTCTACAAAGTTATCCTGGAGTTCTTAATTCTTTGTAACAGACAATTCTTTCCCAAGGAGATTAAGAGATACACCAAAAACAAAAGCAGAGGCTCCTGGCTTTCTGAAAATGTGTTTTATTGCTTCTCCCTCTTCCCATCTCTAGATTCTGAGGAAAAAAGAGACAGGGATGGGAAAAGTGACGTGACCTCCCCTCTGGCTGTTGGCCTAGCCTGCTTTGAAGAAGGACGGAGCCCTCATGGGTAACAAACAGGTTCAAGCAGCTTTCACTCTCTTACAGATGGGTAGACAACAAGGTGTGAAAGTCAAGTGCAAGCGTTAGTCGCTCAGTTGTATCTGGCTCTTTGCAATCCCATGGACTGTAGCCCACCGGCTCCTCTGTCCGTGGAATTCGCCAGGCAAGAATATTGGAGTGGGTAGCCATTCCCTTCTCCGCGGGATCTTCCCAACCCAGGGATCAAACCCAGGTCTCCTGCACTGCAGGCAGATTCTTTAACATCTGAGCCACCAGGGAAGCACAGATTGGAGACAATAAGGTGTACTCACAGAATTCTGAGCCAGTCATTCCTTGTGGGTGCTGTTTTGGGTGGATTGTTTTAAGGTTTTGGAAACTCATTTAGGTGATCCTGTATTCAGAGACCTAGCCTTCCTCTCTGTAAAGGGTCTCCTCAAAATCAATCCTCCATACAGAAGTCCTTCCTCAGCCACAGTTTCCCTTTCTATGTTTCAGCTACCCACAGTCAGCGATGGTCCAAAAATATCAAAAGGAAAATTTCAGAACTGGGTTTCCAACCGCATACCATTCAGAGCAGCATGATCAAATTTTGCAGCACGCTGCTCCATCCCACCCCACGTGGACATCGTTTGCTCCTGGCACCCAACCGCCACCATCACCCCAGCTCCAGACCCAGGGCCACCCAAAGCTGACGACGCTCCTCCTGACACAGTGTCAGGTCTAGAGTAGTCTACGTCACAGTGTCAGGGCATCTACATCCCTTTGTCTCACGTCGCAGGCACTTTACCATCTCACAGGAGCACAAGAAGAGTGAACGTAATGCAGTAAGACGCTTGGAGCTCGCCACCACCAGACAGTCCATGAGCCCCAGCAAAAGATCCTGCCGGGCGCTGTGGAGACTCCTCGAGCCGCAACTAAGACCTGAACAGCCAAATAAGGAAACACGCTTGTTTTTAAAAAAGGTATTTTGAGAAAGAGATCACATTCACACAACTTATCACAGTATATTGTTGTAACTGTTCTGTTTGTGTTATTAGTTATTGTTGTTAATCTCTTACTGTGCCCAACTTGTAAATTAAACTTTACTGTACATATGTGTATATTGGAAAAAACATAGCATGTAATAGGGTTCAGTACTATCTGTGATTTCAGGGAACCACTGGGGGTCCTGCAAAATATCTGTGTATAAGAATGGACTACTGTACTCTGGATCCCTGCCCCGACAGATAGCTTTATTTATTTAGCATTAAATACCTTTTTTTTTTTTTTCTGCATACCATCCCAGACACCAAATTATGCTCAGCAATTTGGACAGCTTACAAATGTAAATTAAAAACTTTCTTTTTGACTAATAGAAAAATAAACTAATAATCTTCAAAAACATAACAATCAATATTCTATGACAAAATATTATTTAAAAGATCAAAATAACATCGAATAGACCTCCAAAAAGGTTGAAACCTGTCTTAAACCCTTCCCTTCAAAAACTAGCTAAACAGAATCCATGTCTCCATTTCTAAATTACCAGAAAAGAGAATCCGACATTACTTGAGTCTCATTTCTCCCCCTGACCAGGGTCAGAGTAGCCCAACTTGTGAGTCAGAACACAACCGTCCAGAGGAGAACTGACCTAGAAGTCAGTCCTTCTAAATTAATTAGAAGGCAATTAATTTTCTGATAATAGTAAACAGATAGTTAACAGATTTTAATAGGGCTTTGAGACCCCAAAGTATAGATACCAAGGTATCAAGATAGGCCACGCTAAGGCCTAAATGAAAGAAGTGTTTGTCTTTATCATAAAATGGAAAGTTAAAGCTGGAATACACAGGGGTAGTCAGATGCAGCTGATATTTAATGGAAAAAGGTCAGGTCAATTCAGTTCAGTTGCTCAGTCGTGTTCAACTCTTTGCGAACCCATGGACTGCAGCACGCCAGGCCTCCCTGTCCATCATCAACTCCCGGAGTTTACTCAAACTCATGCCCATTGAGTTAGTGATGCCATCCAACCATCTCACTCTCTGTTGTCCCCTTCTCCACCTGCCTTCAATCTTTCCCAGCATCAGGGTCTTTTCAAATGAGTCAGCTCTTTGCAGCAGGTGGCCAAAGTATTTCAGCTTCAACATGAGTCCTTCCAATGAATATTCAGGACTGATTTCCCTTAGGATGGACTCTATACAGTCAGCAAAAACAAGCCCGGGAGCTGACTGTGGCTCAGATAATGAACTCCTTATTGCCAAATTCAGACTTAAATTGAAGGAAGTAGGGAAAACCACGAGACCGTTCAGGTATGACCTAAATCAAATCCCTAACGATTATACAGTGGAAGTGAGAAATAGATTTAAGGGACTAGGTCTGACAGAGTAACTGATGAACTATGGACGGAGGTTCGTGACACTGTACAGAAGACAGGGATCAAGACTATCCCCAAGAAAAAAGCAATACCAAGGTGAGAGCTGGGGCCATATAGAGCTGCTGGGATGGAAGCAGCAACAGTACAAACCATGCCGCCTAGTGCCCAATGGTAATGACAAGTGCATCCTTACCAGGAAACTGTTTTAAAACAAACAACAGCTTTATGGTGATAAAACTCACGTACCATACAATTCACCCACTTAAAGTGTGTAATTCACTGGTTTTTAGTATATTCACAGAGTTGTGCAACCATAACCACGATCAAGTTTAAACATTTACATTACCTTAAAATTAACCCCACATCCCTTAAGTCCTCCTATGATTCCTCCCTGATCTCCCTCTATGGAACCTCTAACCTACTTTCTGTCTCCAAAGACTTGCCTATTCTGGACATTTCACATAAATGGAAATATACAATCTGTGATCCTTTGTGTCTGCCTCCTTTCACATAGCATACTGTTTTGAAAGTTCATTGTTTCATGTTTTATCAAAAATCAGTATTTTATTCCTTTTTTGGTTGAATAACATTCCATTGATGAATATACCACATTTTCTTTATTCATTCAATAGTTACACATTTCAGGTATTTACACTTTTTGACCATTATGAATACTGCTGCTAGGAGCACTCGGGTACAAGTTTTTATGCGATATATGTGTTCTCTTCATATTTATCTAGAGGTGGAATTGCTGGGTCATATGGTAGCTCTATGTGTAACTGTTTGATGAATTGCCAGATTGTTTTCCAAAGCAGTTGCACCATGTTGCATTATGCATTTTGCAACAGTAGTATATGGGGATTATGATTCTTCCATATTCTCACCAACACTTGTTATTATATGTCTTTTTGATTATAGTCACCCTAGCAAATTTGGAAAACTCATCAGTGGCCACAGGACTGGAAAAGGTCAGTTTGCATTCCAATCCCAAAGAAAGGCAAGCCAAAGAATGCTCAAACTACCGCACAATTGCACTCATCTCACACGCTAGTAAAGTCATGCTTAAAATTCTCCAAGCCAGGCTTCAGCAATACGTGAACCATGAACTTCCAGATGTTCAAGCTGGTTTTAGAAAAGGCAGAAGAACCAGAGATCAAATTGCCAACATCCGCTGGACCATCGAAAAAGCAAGAGTTCCAGAAAAACATCTATTTCTGATTTATTGACTATGCCAAAGCCTTTGACTGTGTGGATCACAATAAACTGGGGAAAATTCTGAAAGAGATGGGAATACCAGACCACCTGATCTGCTCTCTTGAGAAACCTGTATGCAGGTCAGGAAGCAGCAGTTAGAACTGGACATGGAACAACAGACTGGTTCCAAATAAGAAAAGGAGTATGTCAAGGTTGTATATTGTCACCCCGCTTATTTAACTTATACGCAGAGTATATCATGAGAAATGCTGAGCTGGAGGAAGTACAAGCTGGAATCAAGATTGCCGGGAGTAATATCAATAACCTCAGATATGCAGATGACACCACCCTTATGCCAGAAAGTGAAGAGGAACTAAAAAGCCTCTTGATGAAAGTGAAAAAGTTGGCTTAAAACTCAACATTCAGAAAACTAAGATCATGGCATCTGGTCCCATCACTTCATGGCAAATAGATGGGGAAACAGTGGCTGACTTTATTTTTCTGGGCTCCAAAATCACTGGAGATGGTGACTGCAGTCAAAATTAAAAGACGCTTACTCCTTGGAAGGAAAGTTATGACCAACCTAGATAGCATATTAAAAAGCAGAGACATTACTTTGCCAACAAAGGTCCGTCTAGTCAAGGCTATGATTTTTTCAGTGGTTATGTATGGATGTGAGAGTTGGAGTAAAAAGAAAGCTGAGCGCCAAAGAATTGATGCTTTTGAACTGTGGTGTTAGAGAGTCCCTTGGACTGCAAGTAGGTCCAACCAGTCCATCCTAAAGGAGATCAGTCCTGGGTGTTCATTGGAAGGACTGATGTTGAAGCTGAAACTCCAATCCTTTGGCCACCTGATGCAAAGAGCTGACTCATTTGAAAAGTCCCTGACGCTGGGAAAGATTGAGGGCAGGAGCAGAAGGGGACAACAGAGGATGAGATGGTTGGATGACATCACCGACTCGATGGATATGGGTTTGGGTGGACTCTGGGAGTTGGTGATGGACAGGGAGGCCTGGCATGCTGCGGTTCATGGGGCTGCAAAGACACGACTGAGCAACTGAACTGAAGTGAAGCAGGTATGAAGTAGTACCTTATTGTGGTTCCGATTTATATTTCCCTGATAGCTAATGATGGTGAGCATCTTTCCGTGTGCTTATTGGACATGTGTATATCTTCCTTGGAGAACTGTTGATTCAGATCCTTTGCCCATTTTTAAGATGGATTATTTGTCTTTTTTATAATTATGTTGTATAGTTCACTGGATCAGTTTTAAGGCATGGTTTTATAGGTCGTTCCTGACTACCTAAACCTACTTTTCCACAGTTCTCATGATTCTGTGAGCTACCAATATTCTTTGAATAAAACCATTTTCTCCTTAAATCTGTCACAGGTAGTTTCTATTGCAACTGAAAACCCTGACTGACAGACTCTGGAACCCAAAGCAGCACCTTCACCTAGAGAAAATCACTTACTTAAGGCTCTGCTTACGTAAGGCATTTGTTCAGTGGCAGTATTGTTACTAAAGCTTGGGTTTCTGAATCCATGATTTTAAATTCTTAAACTATGCAAACTCAGTTCCACAGCAATTTAGGGGATTGACAAGTGGAAACTTTAGCAGGCTGAGCAGCAAGTAGGAACTGCAGCAAAGAGAAAGAGAATAACCTTAAGAAGTGGCTGCCATTTCTTGCCATTTTCCTCCAAGATAAAGTAGGTTGTTGAATATTGTAAGTTATTCAGATGATAAGGCCCTGACTGATGCTGGTAGTCCTCTGCCTTGGTCCTGCATCTCCCTGTCAACAATCTAGGTTGCTATCCAGGGATTCCATGAGGATTTTCCTTCAAAGCATCCATATGTAAATAAAATAAGAGTCCAGATTCTATCAGCCTGAAACAGGAGGAAAGAGGGCAGGGCATAATCTTTAAAAGAATGACATAGCCCTTGAGGATGCAACATAAACGTTATACCCAACTAGGTCCAAGATGGAGAAAGATTCGACTCCCAGTAGATCTTGAGCCTCATTATATGCTCATTGTAATACATTAACACATTAAATGACACACTCATCAATGCCATGGCAGTTTCAAGGCTGACCATAAAAGGCCAAAGGGTGGATGGTGGCCCAAATCCTGGAAATCTCCACCCCTTCTCCAAGATAGCTAGAATAATCCTCCCACTCATTAGCCTATGAAATTATCCAACCCCCAAAAACCAACCACCCCATATTTCACCGTTGAGATGCACTGCATTCTGTGTATGGACTGTGTATCTCTCTAAATGAATCTACTTCTTACCTATCACTTTGTATCTCGATTAATTCCTTCTGTACTGAGTGAGACAAAGAACCTGAACTTCAGCAAGTCCTGAGACCAAATGTGTCTCAACGAAAGACAGGGGTTCAAATCCCAATCTGAGTTTTGGCTGTGTTTGAGTCCCGACCCACATGTTCAAGCCCCAATGTGAGTTGCACAGTTTCAGGCCAAGTGAACTACACATTTGGTTATCAGGCAATTTTAGTTCAGATATCAACACTGCTAATTCTGTGCATGCTTTCCCCCCACCCCCATGCCTCTCTTGTATCCTGACTCTAAGGAGTCAAGGAAGTAAGAGTATGGCTCCCTCTCAGGGCTGGGAGTTTGGAGAAAGCTGCCTTCTGCACCTGTCCCCTCAGCTCTCCCCTCTGAGCAGGACAGACAGGGGCACAGCCACAGTGCCAGTCTGCCTGCAGTGCCCTCTCACTCCTCTTCCAAGTGCTCTCCTTCCCCTTCCTGGTCCCCCCTTCTCTCAGCAGGGTCTCTGAGATTCTACATTTGAAGGGAATTGTCCCAAAGGGAATTCAATCTAAAATAGATGCTGATAGGTTTAAACTATCAACTTTCTCAAAGACATTTGCATTTCTACACCATTAACCTCTTCTATTGACTTTCATCTTCCAAATTTAAAGCCCACTCTCAGTTCTCATTCTCCATGGCCCTGTTTGGGTGCCTAAGAACAAGATGCTCCACACCTAAGTGGTATCCATCTGAGAGGAGGAAACCTGAGATCCTGGAGTAAAACAGTTTGTTGTGCAAATCCCTCGCCTAACCACCATTTCTTAAGCACCTACTGTGTGCCTGACACTTTGCTCGAGCTGCTGGGGATGCAGCAGAGAAGAGAAGCAAGACCCTGCCCTCATGCAGTCTCCACTCTAGCGGGAGCAAAACCCAATAAATACACAAAAACATACCATTCAGACAGTGATAGTGCCGTGAAGAGGAATGTGAACCAGTGAGCGGAGGGATAGCAAAAGATGGGAAGACAGCCCGCTGGGCAGGCTGTCTAGCGTGCAAGCCTCTTGAAGAAAGTGACATTTGCACTGAAATGGATTTGGGGAAGACGGGTCCCAGGAAGAGAAAACAGCAAGTTCCAGGAGGCAGGAACAGGCTTAGCACAGCACACAGGAGGTTCAGAAAGAAGCCAGCGTGGCTGGAATGCAGTGAACACAGCGGAAGGGTACAGGATGAGCCAATAAGTAAGCAGGTCAGGTAGGGCCTTGGAAGCTATGGGGTTCCAAGAGAGGTTATCTTGCCCCAAGTCACATGGTTGATAAATGGCAGAGCCAGAATGTAAACCAGGTCTTTTCAATCATATCAAGTGTTTCTGCATTGTAATCTGGGTTATGCCCAAAATTGTGCTGGATGAAGAGAGGTTACTGAAGTCCTTCATGGAGATCCTAAAACTCTAAGAAGAGACAGACTGTTGTCTCACTCTCTCTCCTCATTCTCTCTTGAATTAAAAAAAAAAAAGAAACTAGATATGAAAAATTCAGAGTGTATCATGCTAAATCAAATACAAATTCTGTCTTTTAAACAGAGAATCTGAATTTTATAGATATTACAAGTAAACATCTATTGAACATTTATCATACGATCCCGTAGAGCATGCAGCAAAGTTATTTTGGTGTTGCTATGTTTGACCTTACGAAAATTCAAGCACACAGTATTGCCTAACATCTATTTTTAAACGTTAAGTCCTACTCTCCCTATTACATATTAGGAAACTTAATATAGCTGAGGTGCTAGTTAGGATTAGCTACTACATAGATTATCTGGGACTTCCATGCTTTGCTTATAAAAGGAGAAATAAATTGAAATAAATATTTTTAAAAGTAACTTTATACACTAATAAAAAAAAAGAAATTAGCTAATACAAACAGATGTGTGTACAGTCTTGAGATGAGCACTGAACTCATGCGAGTTCCAGCACTGGCTCTGCCAATAGACTAAGGTCATAATCCTAGTATACTTATTAGCCATCTGACGTTAGGTAAATTACTCAAGATTCCCTTTTCTCGTCCATCAAATGGGGGTGAAAACAGTACCCTACCATAGAGCTACTGTGGAAATAACCCAAACTAACAAGTGACCATGAGTGGAATAGACTATCTATTCCTTGAGTTGATGTTGGTTTCCCTTCCTTCTCTGGGTCTCTTGTTCACTCATCAGAAGCATAAGCAGGTCAGGGAAATGGTGCTAAAGTCCTGTCTAGAGTAAGCATCATCAGCAGCCAGGCTTTCCTGCAATATGTGGACCACAGGGCAATGACACCTTCTGCTGTAGGCAGATAGAGAAGTTGCTAGCAAGATGACTTGGACACTGACAGAAAACTCCCAGGGAAATGAGCAAGGAGGCTTCAGAGACTAGGACTTGAAGGACCAGTATCCTATCAGAATCCTGCCTCTACTCTCCAGGTCCAATTCATTTTACCAACACATTCACTTCAACTAAGTACTTGTGAAATTATTTGTTTAATGTCTGCCCTCTCCAGAGACCAACTTCTAAAGGTTAGGAACTCTGTTCTCTTCACTCTTCCAGTTGTTGTCGTTGTTGTTGTCCAGTCACTACGTCAGGTCTCACTCTCTGTACCCGTGGACTGCAGCTCGCCAGGCTTCCTGGTGCTTCACTACCTCCTGAGTTTGCTCAGATCTGAGTTTTCTCAGATTCATGTCCACTGAGTCAGTGATGCCATCCAACCATCTCATCCTCTGTCGTCCCCTTCTTCTCCTGCCTTCAATCTTCCCCAGCATCAGGGTCTTTTCCAATGAGCCAGTTCTTCACATCAGGTGGCCAAAGTAGTGGAGTTTCAGCTTCAGCATCAGTCCTTCCAATGAATATTCAGTGTTGATTTCCTTTAGGACTGGTTTGATCTCCTTGCCGTCCGAGGGACTCTCAACAGTCTTCTCCAACACCATTCCAGGTCTAATTTACTTTGCTTTGCACACAATAGGCCCTCAAAAATTATTTGTTGAATGAATGAGCCTTTTCTTCTTTTTTTTTTTTTCAGGTGAACTCTTTTATTTTTTTTTTAGAATTTATTTATTATTTTTTTTTTTTCAATTTTAATTTAAAAAAATTATACATGTGTTCCCCATCCTGAACCCTCCTCCCTCCTCCCTCCCCATACCATCCCTCTGGGTCGTCCCAGTGCACCAACCCCAAGCCTTTTCTTATAGTAGATACATTTCTGAAATTCAAGGTGCCTCAAATTTGGCAAAGCTAACCTGTGGCATTGCTCCTCCTGCATCCATTTTGTTCCAAGTGGCCTGAAGGGGCCTTAAACTGATAACAACCTCCTCATGCAAGAACATACCCTGGAGATAGTCCTCAGAGTAAATTTCTGACATGACTTTCCCAACAGTTCTTGTGATCAATCATCACCCCCTCCTTCCAGGGCCTTCTCCTTTATGCACACCTTAGAAAAGACCCCTGGAAGTTAACCAAAGTCCCACTCATTTTGGTTTAAATTGACAGCTCCAACCTTAGCCCAAGAACCCACACCATTTTATTCATAGGCCTAATAAAGGCATGTATCTCAGATTCTGCCTCTCTCTCTACCTTGACCTCCCCATGTGGTCTCTTGAGGTATGCCATGCACTTCCTCCATGACTTCTCTTGCAGTTTTTTGCTGAACTGCTGCTCACCATCCAGCACTCTATGTTCCTCTTAATAAATGTTAATTTTACAAATTCATAATAGGAGGAAATTAATTTCATTTACAACTCAACGATTTTAAGTGCCCTAGTGAACTCAGCCAATAAGAAGAAATTTGTGATCAATGAAACTTTCGGTTTAGCTGTGTATTTTTTTTTTGTAAAGAGAAGTTTACCCAAACTAAGAAAACACAATAGTGACTCCATGAGAGGGCTTTGAGTGTTTAGAGTTTGGCAGCATCAATTAATCTTCCCATATATCTTAGACTTTATCAGACCAGGACATGGAATTTTGGAACTGAGTACATTCCAGTTGTCTTAATAGAGGACTTTACTCTGGGCAAAGAGTAAAGCCTATTCTTATCCATCCATCTATGATCTGGCTCAAAGGTTAGTCTAGGGGAGGTTTCCCAACAAGTCACAGAAGGGGGAAATGATAACCACAGACATCCTAATTGAACAATCCTTGGTACTTATCACTGTCCCCTCCAAGCTATTGTGTTTCCAGAGTCCTTGGCTATTGTCAATTGAAAAATGAATGGTCAGCAAGTAATGAAAGTCTATTTAATCTAACAGGTTCAACATCCCAACTAAATGTGCTTCTTGAGGGAGTCTGGATGACTTGCATTCACCTACTCATCCATCCATTCACTCATTATTCATAATGTTAACTTATTAATTCAACAAATATTCCCAGTCCTGAAGATCCTAAGTGATTCTGGATGAAAAAAAGAAAGCTGAGACAGAGCAGGAATTAGCACAAGAGCCAGAACCAGGAACTAAAGGATATGTAATCACATATTGTGTCTGGAATATCTTTCTGCCTAGCTTCAGGTTCACCTGGGCAGAATCTTTCTACATTTCATTTTAAGAAGAATATATGTCTTTTCTCTGCTGCTGCTGCTAAGTTGCTTCAGTCGTGTCCAACTCTGTGCGACCCCAGAGACGGCAGCCCACCAGGCTCCCCCGTCCCTGGGATTCTCCAGGCAAGAACACTGGAGTGGGTTGCCATTTCCTTCTCCAATGCGTGAAAGTGAAAAGTGAAAGGGAAGTCGCTCAGTCATGTCTGACTCTTAGCGACCCCATGGACTGCAGCCTACCAGGCTCCTCCGCCCAGGGGATTTTCCAGGCAAGAGTACTGGAGTGGGGTGCCATTGCCTTCATTTGTTAATGCCCTTAGTGTAGTGCTTATGACATTATGTTGGAATTAACTGCTTCTTCTCACCAGGCTGTGAGCTTCTTTGGAAGGAACTGTGCCATCCAATCACATGACGTAGGTCCCTCATGCCTATCACAGGGTCAAGCATATAGAATTTGTTATTAATGAACAGTTCTCTTGATTCCCAGCGAAGTTAGTGGGTTTCTAGGTATTATCCGGCTCATTCTTGTCCAGTATGGTATCCACTAGCCATCTGCGGCTCCTGATCACTTGAAATGTCACTCTGGGGTTGGGGGAGTTGGAGGGGCAAGAATTGAGATGTGTGATAAATGTAAAACACAAATTTCAAGACTTTGCATACAAAAAAATAAATTATCCCATTAAGAGTTTTTATATTTATTACATGTTGAAATGATAATACTTTGGATATTGAGTTAAATAAATATTAAAATTAATTTCACCTTTTTCTTTTTACTTTTTAATATAAATTTAAATTATACATGTGGTTCACATTATAGTGATTTTATTATCCAATAGAAATATTGGATTCTCTAAGTTTTGGAGTAGGAAGGAAGGGAGATTTGGTTACACTGTCTAAAATGAGTCAAGGCTTTAATTGAGCCTATGTTCAGAATATGTCAGGAAGATAAGATACCTTTTGTTTTGGGAAAGTTCTATCAGTTAATGTGCTACATTTTAGTAGGTTTGCTGTTTCAAAGGAAAAGAAAAATCCAGCTCTTTCTGTAGTCCCCTATACTAAGTCAAAGTCTCACCAAGGGCATGTAATACCCGTGCAGCCAACACTTAAATAGCTCTTCAATTCCTGGCTTCAAGAGCCTCTGTTTTATCTTCTCTCCTCCCTCAGTCTCTGGCATCCTAAGCAGTCACCCGTCCCATCTCAGCCCTTTCCACTGACCTCAAAAGAGGGCTGTCTCAAATAACACCCTTGTCAAAACACCTAGGTAAGCACAGCAGTGGGAGACATCATATAAATAGATACATGGCAACAGAGTGCTCCACACTGATAAAACCATTTATAAACTCGCCTCACCTTCCGATAGGGTTGTTTCTTATAATGATTAATTCAACATAAATGTCACTAATAATTTTAATTCTATCAGCTTTGCAGACCTTTTTAAACAGGCACTAAGCTTCCCTGGTAGCTCAGATGGTAAAGCGTTTGCCTACAATGCAGGAGACCCGGGTTCGATCCCTCGGTTGGGAAGATCCCCTGGAGAAGGAAATGGCAACCCACTCCAGTATTCTTGCCTGGAGACTTCCATGGACCAAGGAGCCTGGTGGGCTACAGTCCATGGGGTTGCAAAGAGTCAGACACGACTGAGCAACTTCACTTCACTTCACTTCAAGCTGCAAATGAAGGTAATTTTTAAGTTTTTGGTACTGCTACAACAAAAATCCTTTG
The DNA here is from genome assembly GCF_002263795.3 of Bos taurus. NCBI lineage: Eukaryota > Metazoa > Chordata > Mammalia > Artiodactyla > Bovidae > Bos > Bos taurus. The sequence continues at coordinate 10,681,138 of NC_037337.1, read as the reverse complement.
TGCTTAAATACAGAAATTAAAACTGACCAACAAAAAAGATCCAAAACAAAAATTCTGAAAAATGTCCAAGTGATCTATGAAAGTGTTAGTCACTTAGTCATGTCCAATTCTTTGTGACCCCATGGCATGTAGCGTGCTAGGTTCCTCTGTCCATGAGATTTCCCAGGCTAGAATACTGGAGCAGGTTGCCATTCCCTTCTCCAGGGGATCTTCCTGATCCAGGGATCAAACCTGGGTCTCCTGCATTGCAGGCGGATTCTTTACCGCCTGAGCCACAAGGGAAGTCCCAGGGATCTGTGAGAAAGACCAAAAGCTAGGCTTCGTCAGACTACAGTCAGAAAAATAAAAAAATCATGAATGTCTATTTACATATCTCCCTCCACACTGGAGACCATAAACTTCGAACATTTAGTATAGCATTTGGCACACAGCAGGTGTTCAGTGAGTATATGAATATACAGAGATGCTTACTATTTAATGGGATAATGCCCTCTCTATGTTCTTCTTTTCTGAACCCTGAGTGGTATGGTAGGGAGAACCCAGCTTCCCATATTACTCAGAACAAAATCTGAAGACCTTACCATGGCCTACAAAGTCCTACATGATCTGCAACCCCACCACCTTTTAGACTCATTTCCCATTGAAGTGAAGTGAAGTGAAGTGAAGTGAAGTCGCTCAGTCATGTCCGACTCTTTGCGACCCCATGGACTATAGCCTACCAGGCTCCTCAGTCCACAGAATTTCCCAGGCAAGAGTACTGGAGTGGGTTGCCATTTCCTTCTCAGGGGATCTTCCCAACCCAGGGATCGAACCCCAGTCTCCCGCACTGCAGGCAGATGCTTTACCAGTCTGAGCCACCAGGGAAGCCCATTTCCCATTACTCTCCCCATATATATCTGCCCCAGCAACCTGACCTCCCTGTGTTCCTCAAACAAGCCACAAACATTCCTGCCCCAGCACCCTTGCACCAGCTCTCCTCTTTGACTAGAATACTCATTCTTCAGTCTCTACTCAAACGTCACCTCCTCACAGAGGCTTTCTTCACCACCTGATCCAAAACAGCGTAACCCTTCTCTGCTGTATTTGTCCTCCTATCACTTAATGCCACCTGATATACTACATATTTGCTTATTTGTCTCCCCAACCTGGAAAGCCACTCCCAGGAAGGCAGGGACTTACTTGGCTCCTTTTGTTCACTACTGTATCCTCTACGCCTGGTAAGTGCCGGGTGCATAGTAGGAGTTCAATACATAGTCGTTCAATGAATAAACAAATGAACATTGGAGTCCAGACACCTGGATCTAGTCTAATTCTGAGGCTAAAAAGTTGTGTGACTTCAAACAAATATCCCCTGACACTCAGTTTCTGAGTGTAAAAGGGTTGGTTGGGAAAAGATGTGTCTATAGCCTCTCGTAGCTCTCAAATCCTGCAGGTTTTATAGAGATGCTTTTAACATACGAATTTTGTATGAAGTTTTAGCAATATGAAAATCTTTTTCTAACACCCACAATCAATGAGCCCTCTGGGCAGTTCATTATGATTTGAAGATGCTGCTCCAAAGGCCCAGGATGAAGCCTTTCCCGATCCCTGTAGGCAAGACAGACCCCAGGACTTCCCACCTACTCTGAGGTATTTTATACAGACCTTTCCTTCTTTAAATTTCATTTAACAGTTAATGACATAATTATGTTCATCTGTTTCTCCACCTAGAATGTGACTATCTTGAGGACAGTAACGGAATTTTAGTAATGTTTGTATCCCCAACACAGTCCATGGCTCTAAGTAGGCATTCCATGAATGTTTAGTGAATGAATGAATACAGGAAAGCCAAGTGGAATAGGACCATTTCTTATACTGAAAATAGAGACATCTTTCTCCCCTCATTGATGAATGGTGGAGAGAAGGTAGTTTTACTGCCAATAATGTAAGAAACTACAACTTACTGGGAACCTACTAAAGGCAAAGCACTCTTACACATGTCCATATAGTTTATTTAATTCTATGACAACTTTATGAATTAGGAATTATCACTAACTACCCCTTTTCATACATCTGTAAAATTATACCGTTTTACAGATGAGGAGTACGGTGCTCAGAGAGGATAGAGAATTTGCCCATGATGGAATGGCAAAACGGAGTTTCCACTCAGGCTTCTCCCTGTCAACAATATTCATATCACTGAATGATACATCAGAAAGATAACTTTCTGGTCCAGTATAAGTCCTGGTGTGTGTAATGGTTATCTTTTTCTACTTTAAAATTAAAGGTGATTCCACCCCCCCACCCAGGATTCAAAGGTGGCTATAGATAATTCTATATATTATTCCTGGAAGGACCAAGAAAAGATACACAATCAGATGATGCTTTGTATCTTTCAAATTTTAAAAAAATGAAGTTTTTTTTTTCTTATAATAAAGTGCACTATCTGTTCATTAGAGAAACAACAAAAAATACAGGTAAAAACAAAAGTTTAGTTGACATTACCTCATCACTCAGAGACAACCACTACTAACTTTTTTTAACCTTAAGGTTAATAAGTTACCATAACCTTTATTATGCTATTTATTATGTTAACCTTTACTAACCCTTTAAGCCTTTGTCCAATACATAATGTACTTTATGCTGCTGCTAAGTCACTTCAGTCATGTCCAACTCTGTGCGACCCCAGAGACAGCAGCCCACCCGGCTCCGCCATCCCCAGGACTCTCCCTTAAAGAAATGCAGACAATGTTTCCCCAGGACTCTCCCTTAAAGAAATGCAGACAATGTTTCCGCTCAAGAAGAGAAAAACTTCCACTGTTATTCCAAAAGAAGAGATCTTTCCTTTTCCTCTAATCTTTTCACGTAAAAGCTAGTTGGAGCCATTCAAGTTTCCTTATTGCAAGGAAGTATCTCTCCTCCAAAAGAAAGAAGGTGGCGGAAGTCTAACAGTGGCTGACAGTAAACAGACCCAGCATTTTCAGGCCTTATACCTCAGTAGATATGTAAAGCCTCAGTTTTCTCACATGTAGCAGGGCACTTACCTCACAGTGTGGCTGGGAGGGTTTAAAATGAGAAAACAGGGACTTCCTTGGTGGTCCAGTGGCTGGCACTCTACAGTCCCAGAGCAGGGGGCCGGTGTTCAATCCCTGGTCAGGGAACTATATCCCACATGCCATAACCAAGAGTTCACACGCCACAACTAAGACCTGGCACAGCCAAATAGGTGGATTAACTAATTAATTAAAATAAAACATTTTTTAAAATAGGTAAGATAAAATGAGAAAGCATATGCAAACACCTAGCACCTAGCCTGATAAAGAGTAAGGGAGCCCTCTCTTAACTCTAAAACTTGAATGGAGGAGCTGAGAGGAAGACTGTCTCCTTATTCTTGCCATAAATTAGAGAATATCCCAAGCTCTCAATTCTAGTCTCAGAAGAAAGAAGAACTTTAGGCCACATTTGCAAACTCATGCCCATCAAAATGGTTTGGGTTTTGATCACACTTCAAGGCAGAAGAAATTTAGGGACTCCCAATTCCCAGGAGTTCCTCCTGCCTGGCGTCTCTCTCCTGAAAGGAGCTATAGCTGCCACTTCCTTACCCATGGCCCCCACCGTGGAGCAACCCCTACACATCTCCTTTCTCTCTGCTTCTGCCTCTCTGATCTGAGCCCTGCCCTAACCCAACTTTTCAATCTGCCAGTGAGTCTCATTAATACCACTCTGTTCTCCTAAATCCTGTTCAGAACTTTACTGATTTCTTGTTACTTACGTCATCAAATCCAAAAATTTTTTAATGGGATGGTTTTCAAGACCTCCATCATCATCTACCTCTTCCCTCATGCTTTCCTCCACTCCACTCATTCTGTTTGGCTTGGTGTCCACCTTACCATGTGTAGTCACAGCAGGCTGAAGCTTACTGTGGATAAATCAACTCTTTACCTGAAGACCCTGACCTCTGTCAAAAGGCAATGCAACCCCAAAGTGGTACTCTGAACTGCTGTCAGCTGCTCACATTTTAAAAAAAAATTTTTTTTTGGGGGGGGGGGCGGGGAACGTGCATCGCATGGCATGTGGGATCTTGTTCCCTGACCAGGGATTAAACCTGCAGCCCCTGCAGTGGAATCTTAACCACTGGACCACCAGGGAAGTCCCAGCTGCTCACTTTTTAGCGTAAACAAGTTTTCAGATTCTCTGCGGGCCAATTTTGGTTGGGCAAGGACAGCGGGAGCCTGGACACCACTAAGGGAAAAGGGCTATCAAAGCTGGGATGGACAGACGCGCCTTCCCAGTACAACCCGGGAACCACACGTCCCTCCTCCTGCTCCATCTCCCAGATGCCTTCTCTTCTGCTGTTCCTTCCTGCACCTCTTGCCCATTCTCCAGGGCCCACGTCATGCCTACCAATCTGGAAGGCAGTCACAGGCCTACACACCCTCCTGACCTTCCACAGCACCCAGGCTGTCCTTCCCACCGCTCTCGTGTATCTAGCACATCGTCTCACGGTCCCCATAGTGTTTCCTAACTTCTTCCAGAAAGTCTTTGAGGGCAGGGACTGGGCCTGCTCCCCACTTGGTAAACATGCGACCGACATTCCAGACATCTGGGGACACTTCACCCTCAGCAGCGCCATTCTGTGGGCGATTTCAGCTCCAGCGCTGCTGGTCTCCGTTGGGAGCACTTTCACCTTTGGGGGACATGGGCTCTCTGGGGCTCTCTGCAGTGATGCACATCCATCTGTCACCTACCAAACCATTTACTGAAATAACAGATTTAGGAAGGGACACGACTGACTGATAAACCAAAAATCAAACAAATGAAAACCGTAAAACTAAAAACAAACAATAATACCCCATACTCAAAGAGAACAAGGAAGAATAAAACCAAATTCAAATCAAGAGATGATTCCTGCTATTCTCATTTTTAGAGGCTACAAGAAAGAAGGCAGTGAGACGGAAATAGAGGGAGACTTATATCTGTATATAGTATTTCCTAATTGTATTCATGTGTGTTGAAATGTTTGCGACCAAAAAATCAAACAACAATGACAAAAACAGTATTTTAATAGCAGGGGTGACAAAAATTCAAACTTCTTTTCTCCAGAGAATATATGAGCCTTTGTACCAAAACGAAGTCGTCTTCCAGCGACTTAGGCCAGCACTAGACATTCAGGAGAGCTCCAGTCATTCGAAGTTTCCAGAAAAGCCTTCTCCGCCTGCCCCTCCCCCCGCAACACACACTCTCTTCTCCTCTAGCTTAGGCTTTAAAGATTGTTCCTAGGCTTTGGGACAAATACAAACGTTCTGCACAACTGTGCAGTGAGGCAGGACCCAAGTAAATCCCCGGGAATAAACAAGAGCCGCACGTCACAAGGAGCTGGCTGGGTTGAGGGTTCGGTAATGAAGGAGGAGGGGTGGGGAGGGATGAACTCGGCGCTGCAGGCGAGCCTGTCACTCCAGCTGACAGCGAGCGCCTTCCAGCTCTTCACAAGGCAGCGCCCCCAGAGAAGGAGCGCTTAGCTCGAGGGAAACGAACGCGGGCGCCTAAGATAGGAAGGCAGGGAGCGGCACCGGCCCGCGCAGCGCCTGCCCGCCCCCGGCGGCCGCCCCCCGGGCCTGAGCGAGGGCCCGCGTACCTGGCGTCCGGCTCCGACTCCGACTCCGACTCCGACTCCACGGCCGACTCGTCCTCCTCGCCCCCCGACTGCTCCTCGGCGTCCGGCGCCCGGGTCTCCTCCTCGTCGGCGCCGAGGGCGCTCTCCGCGGCGTGGCTGCCGTCGCTGCTCGCCATCGCGCCTGCCGGGCCGGAGCTGGAGCCGGAGCCGCCCGCGCCGCGCCTGCTGTTCTCCCTCTGACGGCGCCTCCGGCCCGGCTCGGCGGCTCGGGTTCCCTCCCGGGGGCGGGTGGGCCCCGCGACTTTAAATAGAAGGCGTCAAGAGGTTTCGCCACCGAGCTGGGCCCGGGCTCGGCTTCTGTCTTCCCCGGCGTCTGCCAGTTTCCCCAGCCCTCCCCGCCCCAGTCCAGGCAACTTCCTGGCGGGCCTTTGGGCACCCGGCCCCTGCCTCTGCTCTAGAGTGGGTTCGGTAGGCTTTAGGTTTGGGGCCGAGCTGAGCTACTCAATGGGCCCTTATCCCAACCTAACAACTATTCTCTTACAGAGCAGAGCACTTCCTACTAGTTCAGGCACTTGTAATTATCCCCTGCCAGCTCTGCTGCGGTAGGTTTAACTGATGCTGGTTTGGCTCTGAAGAACTCGGATGGCTACCTAGCTTGCTCAAGGTCTCCTTGCTAGCAAAGCGACCGAATGGGAGACAAAGTCTGCCCATTTCAAAAGCCCAGTTTTGAACCCCTGTCTCCTTTTATATTTGCAAATCAATAAACTGTGTTCTCTTTCTCAGTGAGTGACCCTTGGATTATTCAGATAGGAAACTTTTATCTCCACAGATCTTAAACTATGAAGAGGAATAATTTCCCCTACATTGGCCAAAGTCTGTTTTGTCTGAAATTCAACCCAAAGGCCCAGATCATGCCGTGCCCATGCTTAAGATACTTCAATGGCTTTCCACTGCTCTAGGACTAAGCCCAAGCTCCTTGGGAAGATAAACGCTTAACAACTCACATCATAGCTGCCTCCTCTCTTCTTTAGAAGTCAGGAGTTCTAACATGTATCAAGTCACACCACCCTGTCTTTATTTACAAATTCCTCTCCCCTGAAACTTTCTTCCAGCCTTTATTTACCTGTATACTCATGATTCAAGACTGTACCCTGCTCTGGAATCCCCAGCTTAAGCTCAATACTCCTGCTTCAAGTTCCCACATTATCCTGTATTAAAATTGTGTCTCTTTCCCTGACTAGACCGTAAGTTTGTTACTCATCTTTGTCCCACTATCCCCATTTCTTACAAGCATGGAAGTTTAGCAAAGTACTTAGCATATATTAGGTGCTTAATCAATGTCCCCTGCACTGAAGAGACCAGGACCAAGACCAACTATGTACAAGTAGAGGTATCTTTGCAATACATATTTTTTTTTCATAAGGATGATTTTATGGCTAGAAGAGCTAACACTGATTTTTAATTACAGCAAATTCTATTCATAGAGTTGTTAAATATGATAAATGTAAATTAGGCAGTATTCCCCAGTAACATGAGCTTGTGTGTGTGCATTAGGTCTGTGAGGAAAATACCTGCAGCTAGTTGAAACGCAGTTCAGAAGCATCAGCCAGGGGCCATGTGAGGGAAGACAGCAGAGTCCAGTCTTCCAGCGTTCACTAAATCAGGTTTAACATCAGAAATATGGCTTCTCTTACAGGAGCTAGGCTTTTGCATTAGTAACCCCAAATGTCTGCTCACTAGGACAAAAAGGAACCAATTACAGCTATGGGCATCTATTAAATACTAATCAAAACCACAGGTAGTCATTGTGTATTCCCTCCATTTAACTCAAAATTTGTTATGAACACTAACTACAGTCAACAAGACTTGTGAAGATCCTAGCTCAAACCAATCCAAAATTTAGAACTGCAGTACAAACTGCATGTTTTAAACTTTCTGGCACTACTTTCTTAACGATGCAAATAAACAGAAATAGCCAGATCAATATAAACAGAAAATAAGAGAATGTATTATTCACAACACAAATAAGTAATTCATATTGAAAACAATTTAAAAGCCTAAAAACTTCTCATATATTGACATACCACTTATCTGACATATTTAGCAGTCACTAGTGCATAATCTTAGCTTTGATTTACAACTGGGTATTGATACCCAGTTTGTATTGATTTACAATTGGGTATAAATTTATTAACATTTTGATCTATTTGTTACAGCAATACAGCTGAAAAGCAGGAGCACTGAGATGGGGCTGCCAGGGGTCACTGAAAGCTGAGAAAACAGTGGCAGTGAAGATGTCCATGATAAATTCTGGGGTTTTACTAGGAAATGTAATACTGTAGAGGGAGAATGCCCTAGACACCCGAGAGCTACACAGGATTATGGAGTACTATGGCTATTATTTATTGTTTATAATTATTACCTGGAGTCATTACTAGAATATTAATTAAATACAACACATTCTGATAAAGAAGAGTTGCACAGTATAAGATACAATTAAGAGAAATTTCCAGAAAAAAAAATTAGTATATTAAAGCTTAATTACTTCAAAAGCATTAATCACTAGTAAACTGAAAAATTCATCTGTGTGGAAAGCTTCATTCCTAATAATGCCAGAGAAATAGGTGCTGATGTGGCTAGTTGGCTTAACCAAAAATGAACTTGATTTCAAGATTCTCTGCATAATCTAAATAATTACACACAATAACCGGATTCAGTTCAGTTCCAGATGAGAACTACACCCTCAATCTCATCTCAGAAGCGAAGACTTCCACAGAAAAAAACAAACCACCCCCCCAAAAAAAAACATATCAACAATTTTCATATATAAACTTTATTCCATTTGATCATACAAAATTTTAAACTTAAAGAAAAAAATGAAAATATGCACCTTTTACAAGTCAAAAAGCAAGTCTTAGCATTTGAATTGGTCTGCAAAAAATCCAAATACATTAGAGGTAACAAACTGTGCCTCAGCAGGTCTTAAAAAAAGTTGTACACAGTCCTTTAGAAAAAGTTAGAACTGTTTTTTAAGATTATTTATATTTAAATTTACAGGCACTGACCAATTTACAAATATTTACACCAAAAACAACCTTAATAAACACTGTAGCTTTTTTAGCAGCCACCACTATTTCTTCTTGTGGAAAAGAAATACTAAAAAAGAAACCTTTACAAATGCTATGCTTTTATTTATAGTAATTTTATGTCTTATCTAGAACATTTTATAGTGGCTTACTACTGACAACTTCCAGTTTAGATTACAATCCTATAATTATACACAGATAAAACTCTGAATCTATCAATAGGATATAATCTCAATTTTGATCTTTCAGTTTCTGTTGCTTCATATCACAGGAAAAATAAAAGCAGGAAAATGGGAAGTAAAGCAAACGGGCATATTGCACTAAGCTATCATAAAGCACAGAGAACTTCATCTTTTCGAAATGTCTACACTGAACCAATTCTTCAAAACAATTCCCTAACTGCTGTATAATACAGAGTTAGTGCTCATATTACTAGTGCAAAATGTACTGTTGTTCAACACAAACTTTAAAGCAATCTTGAGTCCACCTAAGGCATGTGAGGTACTGATGAAACACTATTCTGTACACAGCCAGAGCCTCAGTCTTTCCTGATCAGTCAAGTGAGGGCTTAGGGCAACTGTCCACTATCTCCTGCCTCTGTAGTTCTTTCAATGAAATCAAAGATGTCATTTTGCTTCAAGTAACTGAATAACTGACTCAAACCTTCACTTCACTAGAAGAGACGTAGGCAACAAACCATCTATTGAAGGTCCTACTTTAAGGATGTAGGAATCAGACCCTTTCCAAAAAAGTCCACATGTCTCTTCAGTGTTAGCATGTGGTACAATTAATTAAAGTTATAGCAAAAACCTTTTATTTGTTCGATAATTCCCCCAAAAATATTTTATCTGATCTCCTGAAAATTCATGCCATAATATTACTAACCATCAATGTAAACATTTTCAAAAATACATCTTTAAATCAAAGGGTTTTATTAGGAAACATCATAATAAAATATGCACTCTTTATATAAGTATGTCTTAAGAATAAAACATGAAAACAAGAACAATTAAAAAGAAACCACGATGAAGGTAGACAAAACGTATTATGATGTTACTACTGCTCTTTATTAAGAAATAGAGGCCAGTTATCTTTTCAGGATAGCAGCTCTTAAAGGTAGTATACTGTTCAAATCTTTTCTGTTTTTCAATCTGTGCCATGACTGGAAGAGAAAGAAAAAATCATTCTTAAAACCTAAAATATATGTGAAACAAAGGACTGAAAGGGGAGTTATTAGAATGTTAACAGTGATTTTCCTAAGCAGTAAAATTTGGGGTGACTTTTTTGTGTATGCTTTTAATCTCCCAAGTTTTTAGCAAGAGTAAAAGTATTGCTTCTGTCATCTGAAACAAAATGTTATTTAAAAATTTTACATCTGTATAGTTCGAATTCATTCATAAAGAAGTGCACACACAGGTGGTACAAAAAACAAGCAACTGACAACATTAACATTTATTCACAAATTTAGACATCATTTAAAATATGAAAGTAATTAATACAAAAACTGGGTTTGAGAGAGTAGGGAAAGACTACTTCAATTATTTGATTGACTTATTTTGTATCTAGAAAGCTGTCAATTAAAATTTTTATTTATAAAGGAGAGAGTAAATAAAGCATTTTATACAATGAATCTAGAAGAGTGAATAGAATCTTTAAAAAGAAAAAAAAAAAGAAGGAAAATGAAATTCTTGTTTATAAGCTAAAAATTAGGCCCACTACCAAAAAATGTGGCTGCAATCTTTGAGGTTGTTCTCACTTCAACTGTTCAACTGACTAAAAATACTGGTTTTATACCTAAACAATCACAAGACATGTGGTGCTAGTAGTAAAGAACCCACCCACCAAAACAAGAGACTTAAGAGATGCGGGCTCAACCCTGGGTCAGAAGATCCCCTGGAGGAGGGCATGGCAATCGACTATAGTATTCTTGCCCAGAGAATCCCGTGGACAGAGCAGCCTGGCAGACTATGGTCTACAGGGTTGCAGAGTCAGACACAACTGAAGCGACGTAGCATGCATGCAGGCCCACTCATTAATAAGAATGACAATGTAGAAATGCTATTTTTGAGTTCTCAATTTAATCTGATAGACAAAATATTCCCTCTTGGATACTTGGTTTGCCCTGCAGAATTCCATTTCATTAAAAATTTTCTATTCTGGTTGACAAACTGTGAGAGGGCCTAATCTGAAGGACAGCTTGTAATATGATACACTTGCATTTTTAATTATCATCAAAATACAATCTACTTGGTTATCTTGATAACAAAAAAACTAAACCTCTAAAATTCCTTGATCTCTTTCTTCTGTGAAGCACTCTCTTATACGTCTCAAAGTACATATTTCTATCAGTGTGTTTCTACTGTGTACTGTTGAATTACTTGAAGCTAGGAGTCAATCAATCTTAGCAAAATCACTGATGAATAAATTCATACTGCGGACTAGGGAGCTAAGGAATAAACTACAGTCTACATATATATGACTAAAGTGTATATACATAAAATGTGTGTGCACAGAAACACACACACATCTTGTTTAACTATATTTAACTAGAATATAAATAAAGATAAAATGGAGCCCTCGTTCCTTGTTACAATTGGTATACAGAAGAAAAACATGGAACAGACATGGCTGTCTTCTAAGGTTCCCTGACATTTTAAGGAGAGAAGGGAGTCCTTTAAATTTTATTCATTCATTTTGAGAGCTTAATAAGCTCACTGTGAAAATGCTTATATCCACAAAGTGAAAGCCATGTGAGTAAAAGCAGAGTCAGATCTCTGTAGAGGCAAAGTATTTTTAAATTCAAGTAATAAAGTCCCCACTGTGCCCTACTGATTGCTCCACAGCACAGGAACCAGAGCTATTCTTTCCTATTACATACTTGTTTTTTTTAATTTTCAAAGCACAGTAGTGCACTAATGTTTCTAGAGTTAATCTGATGCATTATTTACCTTTAAAAACTGATCCTTGATCATATCAAACTTCTGCTTTTCATGCACAGCTCTTGCTGTATTTGTTCCATCAAAAGGTTCTACAATGTTAAATGCACATATAAACAAGATATTATTAAAATGAGAACTTCAGTTTTTTATTTAATTACATGAAACTGCCAATATTTTGACAGTTTTTGACCTACATAATAGCAACTGCATCTTCTTAGATTTATGCTTACAGAAAACAGTTTTATAATAACTATGAACTATCAAAGTAAATACAATTAAAGTGAGATACCTAAAATGAAGTAACCAGCACAGGTATTAAGTCTAAATAACAAAAATATTAAGTCTAAATCACAAAAGTAGGCAAGATTTCTGAAGAATTAGCGAGTCAGGAACCTACTGTGAAAAGAATAAATATAAGTTAAAGAATAAAGAGTTATCAAAAGGAATAAAAGCCACTATACCAAGAGATACAGTGTCAAATATCACAGAAAGGTAATTTTAAATTTAACTTAGAAGACCACTGATTTGTCTAGTAGGAAAAAGGTCAATGCCTTTGAAAGTAGAGGTTTAATACCAGGGAGGACGGCAGACAGTACAGAGAATTATGGGGTGACTAAATGGCTTTAAAAAAAGCGGTGAGAACAGTGACTTGGCAGTGAAAGAGAGAAAAACAGGACAGCAAGTGAGACAAGAGAACAGAAGAAGAAATTTTGTGTGTGTTTCCAACATTACCTTCCAAGTCTTCATCCTTACTCTACTCACCCTTCACCCACAAAATAAGAGAATAGTTCATATACAGATACAAACTGATTCTATTTAAGAGAACAAGGAAACTGAAGATAAAAGTGAGAAAGGGAGGATAACTAAAGGCATTAGGAATGAAATGGGGGCTGAAATAATGCCAGTAGCAGGTTAAAACTAGAGTTTACGAATTTTAGCACTAAAAAAGAGGGAAAAAAAAGTACAGAAAAATCCAGCAGAATCTACTTTCAATCAGTAGGATGAAGTCAAGAGTATTTTTCAAAGATAAGAAGATGTATGTATGCTATAAAGTTGAAAGGAGGGACTGAACAGAAAGAGAATGAAGTTGTTAGAATGAAGGGGAAGACCTCAAAAAAGTGTGAATCTGATGGAGAGGTTAACTTTAGGTATGTCATATAATCTAATCAGGTCCACAATTTTTAAAATTCCTTTTTTTAATTGCTCGGAAAGGCTATTTCAAACAAGAGTTTATTATCACTGTACTTCTTAGAACAGATAATGCCATATGCCAAACTATCAAATCACATAGTGTACAGCACTTTAAAATTGTATTTAATATTCACAAGAACCAAGTAACTAAAATATAAACACACTGTGCAATTTAGCAAACCAAACACCAAAGCAGGAGATTCAATTTCACATTTATAAACTCTTAAAATGTTGCATTATAATTCAAGATTAAAATATTTTAAATTTGAGTGTTTTCCTACAAATGCCATATTTCAACCCTTTAATTCCTTTTTATCTCAAGATTTACAAATGTCATCAACCTGGAATCTGTGAGAACAATATTGCCTCTTGAAGTTAGTTTCCACCAACCTAAAGAAGTATTCAACTACATGTAAATTAATTTTAGAGAATAGAATATCTCACAGCATTTAATTTTAAAAGAAAAATCAATTTATAGTCATAAAATCAAGCTCAAGCTTGTATCAATTATCAATATTTAAGCATAAAAAAACTAATTTCATTTCAAAGAACCATCACATGAAGAAAGTATTTTCTTCCACCTATAACTCATGAAAATAAATTTCAGCCAACTACAAGCATGAGGGATGCATGTAGACTGCTCAAATCTTACCGACTAGAAACATTTACCACCTAAATTTGTTTATTATTTCTTACAATGAAAGAAGCTTAAACCATGTTTTAAAAATTAAAATCTTATGATTAAAAAACTTATAAACCACTTTAGGACATAAATGTATTACTTTTACATGAAATATAAGCTGAAATTATTCAAGTGCTTCTGTCAGTACTAGATAAGTTGGATGGTAAACAGAAACTAGTTGTGGGAAAACTACCTTCTACACAGATGTATTTATTTCTCCATTCAATACCATCAGGCCTGGGAATGGCTTTGGCTTCACGAACTGAAATCATCTGACTATTCCAGCTGTAAAAAGAAAAACATTCATGTTGTTGTACAGCAGAAACTAACACAACATCATAAAGCAAATATACTCCAACTTTAAAGAAAAGAAAAACATTAATCATATTAACTATTTTCTTAACTTCCCTTTTACTATTTTTATTATATCAATAGTTAGGCATACTCTGATTTTCTCATAGAACTGAAATCTGCCTCAGCTCTCTGCACCTCAAGTCTCATTTCCCCTTCTCTACTTTTTTGTTTCCATAAAACTTAGGTTTCTAATCATTTGCTTATGTATGTTATTTATTGTGTCTCCTCTAACTAGATGAGAGCTCCAAGATGCTGAGCTATTTATTTTTGTTTTGTTCTTTTACTGTTCATTTAGTTGCTTAGTATCAACTAGGTATTCAATAAATATTTTTTTAATAAATGAAGTAATAAGAAAAATAATCTGTAAGTAGGCAAACAACTGTTTCTTGTTAAACCCCAGTAAGAATTTTTTATTTTTTAAGAGAGGTAATCTTCTTGTGTTGTTTTTTAGTATCATTAACTAATTTTTGTTCAGGTGTACCTCTACTGATACGATTTATGGTAGAAATTTTAGAAAAAGAATACTCTATGAAAACATACTGTTATTGCTGTGTATCAGATGTAGCTGTTTATAGTGAAGTTTTAGTCAAGCAAAGCAATTTTATCAGCATGCTTGAAGGTCGACTGTCCAGTCTTTAGTAAGGCCTAACCTTACACTGTTGTTTTTTTAATTTATAATAATTTTGTATAACTTTCCTTTTTTCAAAAAACATTTTAAAAACATAAAACTACTCAGCTTGTATTCAAGAAAAAAATGAGTCTGGGGGAAGCTGGTATCTTTTTTTTTTTTTCAGTTGTGTTCAGCTTTTCCATCATTCCAGGAGGAGGAAGATGATAGTTTGGGACGTTCCAAATGCAACACTCATCCTACTCTTTCTCTATTTATTAGAGAATCCATAAGGATATAACCGTGGATCCAACATGGCATTTGTTTCTGGAAAACTGACCAATTTCTATGTTAAACATGCAAGAAAACACTGCATCTTGTGAAGTTTCATAATTGAAAATGATCCTCAAAGTATGACTATTTTTTCTTATTCAGAGTACAGTTTAGGAATAGCTTGCAAAGACAGTTTTAAGTTCTTTAAAAATATATGTCAGAATTTATGCTTTTTAAAAGTAAGTGGGCTGTCAAAAAGAAATACTTAGTACTGGTTACAGTAAGATGTTTTTTAGGTCCTTAAATGTACAGCAGCTCCATTAGTATGGACTTCACACAGAAAAGAAGTACTGTTCTACTGGTCCAAGTGTGTTTCCAAAATCTTCAAGGGGGAGAGAGTTCTATAACCACATTGCCAAACCAAACAAGAGGACAGCAGAATTACACTTTGTGCTACTTAACTTTATTACATGTAAGACAACTTTCACTACTAAAAAATGAACTTTTTCCTGAGACTCCTTGTTTCAAATGTCAACTTACAGGACAGGTGAATCTGCAGTAGAATTAATATTGGAAACATTATGTTAAAAAAAAAAGAGGTGGACTGATTTTTTCCTCTCAGACAAGTTTAAAACGTTGAAACACCACATCCTGCTGTTAAACTAAAACTTTTACTTCCTTAAGTCAAAGGACTCTCCTTACTTCTATTAAACTCAACCCTGAATTCTAAACTGGATCACAGAAACATATGTGACACATTCATATTCACTTTTTCACCCCTAACCAGATATTACTTAATCTTCAACCTATAATCAGCCCAAATTATTATTTAAATGACTGTATCATCTGAAGTACTTCACAGAGGGGAAAAAAGAATATTTGAATCACTACTATTTAGACTGATTAAAACTACCGCATTTTTAAAGAACTTTTAAATATGTCTACATTATTAAATATTTCAAATCATAAAACATGATATATAACTTTTATTCAATTTTTAATCTTATAGGTGAATTTCAATGTAGAATTCAAATGGTTATTTAGAAATATTTTCCCTACACATTTCCTTCTTTAAAACAGGCTCTAAAGTAAGCCTTTTGTCATACCATATTTCTCTACTGTAACTTCCTTGCCATATGAAAATTTGTTATTGTCACTCAATAATTAAAGTATAAAATAAGACAATCTATAAAAGAGTGATGTTTCAGGAAGAAAACAACAGATATGGGACTTAATTTAATCTAAAACAGATTAGATAACAATAATCTTTTGAATACAAAACAGATTTCTGACTTTTTATTGGTAAGATATTGGCTTTTTTCATCAGTAATGGTAATGGACTGGTACTCATTTTTTTGTGACAAAGTTTATTTTGAGACAACTGATTAAATTGGAAATGTAGTCTTCAACAACATTACAAAGAAAAATTCTTCTGGCAAAGATAAAATGATGGGTCTGATACCACATGGCTACATATATACTAAAACTAGTTAAATTAAGTGAAAAAATGTTATTTTTTTGGTCTTAGTAATTACTAAGGGCTGAGAAGCAAACACTTTGTTAGGGATTTCAAATCCTGTACACAGAAAAACTTGAATCCTAGAGTTCTGTTTTGACTGGCTTCTCTTCTGCCTGACCCTTTAAATGCCAGTATCAAGACTTTGTCTTTTTCAATCTTCTTCAAATGCTAGACCACCCATCCCAGGCCAGGCTTCCGTACTCTGATGTTTCTTTTCCTGTCTTTTTCTCCAGTTATTAAGCCCCAGACCAAAATTTACAACAAGATGTCCTGCAGACAACACTGGGCCCACATTTTCAAGACTGAATATACCCTGTCCACGGTCAACTATTAAAATCCCTTCCTTGTACATCCCTCAACTCTCCTACCTGCTCTTGCAGCACTGAACAACTATAATTAAATCTTTATTCCAATCCTTTCCCAAGGAGTGAAACAGGACTGGAAAAAAAAAATGCAACCATGTTGACCTTTGAATTTATGATCAGTTTAAATTCATGATGACTTAGCTCAAAAGAATCCTAAATGCTACTGCCCAGCAGTCATCCTGTATTTCCCCGGTTCACTCACTCCTTCACTCTTCTACATAACAATTCTGCCTTGTCCCTACCTCTCAAACCTCCCAAACCTCCTCCTTCACACTCATTCCCTGCTGACGCTGACGTCCAGGCTTCGTTTCACTAAAAAAGTAAAGCAGTCAAAAGACAGTATCCACTAGTTTCCACCACATCAATCCACACTTGTCCGTACATAATTTTTCATTATTATAATGAATCATCAGTGCTTCTACTCCATTTGTGGTACAGATTCCAATTCTTCTCTATTCAAACAAGAAGACTGTTCAACAATTTGCTTCAACTTGGACTTCTCTGGTGGCACAGCAGATAAGAATCCACCTGTCAATGCAGGGGACACGAGTTTGAGCTGTGGTCCAGGAAGATCCCACATGCTGTGGAGCACCTAAGCCCTAGTACCACAACTACTGAGTCCATGTGCTGCAACTTCTGAAGCCTGCACCTAAAGTCTGAGCACCACAATGAAGAGTAGCCCCCAGTCACAAGAGAAAGCCCACACAAAGCAACCAAGACCCAGTGCAGTCATAAATAAACAAATAAAACTATTTTTAAAAATTTACAACTTTTCTGGTATCACCAATTTTACCATCAACATGGGTTATTTCTCCTTTCTAAAAACAAATACTCAACTCCACTTAATCCTTCAATTTCTACCCTATTGTTTCTGCCCCCTTTCAGTTCAGTTCAGTCACTCAGTCGTGTCCGACTCTTTGCGACCCCATGAATCGCAACACGCCAGGCCTCCCTGTCCATCACCAACTGCCCCCTTTACAAGTATGTAAATCCCCCAAGAGAATTCGCTACACCACCTGTATCTAAATCCTCCCTTCCCTTTCTCTCTTTAGCTCACACCAATAAGGCTTTTTGTCCATACTGTTACGCTAAGACTGCTCCTGCCAAGGGTCCAGTAGCATCCACATTGACCAATGCTTCAATGGTCAGCTTTTAGTTCTCATTTTGTACTTGATCAATCAAAAATGCAACACAAATAATCACTCCTTCCTCCTCAAAATGTTTTCCCCACTTTGATTCCAAAACACAACATTCTATTGGCTTCCCTCCTTTCTCAATGAGTCTTCCTTTTTAGACTACTACATTACATATTAGTTCCTTCTCATACCTACATCTCATTTTTAGTTCATCTTTGTATTATGACACTTTTCAAATGGAAAAATGAAAAGCATATGGGGGAAAAGTATGGGGGAAGGGATAGTTAGGTTTGGGATGGCCATGTACACACTGCTATATATAAAATGGATAACCAACAAGGACCTACTGTATAGCAGATGGAACTCAGCTCAATGTTACACGGCAGCCTGGACAGGAGAGGAGTTTGGGGGAGAGTGGATACATGTACATGTATGGTTGAGACACTTCATTATCCACCTGAATCTATTACAGATTTTTGTTAATCTATTACAGCTGTTTGTTAATCAGCTATACCCCAATACAAAATAAAATGTTTTTAAAAAATTAGAAAACAGCAAAATTCTGTAAAGCAATTATCCTTCAATATAAAATAATTTTTAAAAAATGAAAAAAAACATAAAATTCAAAAGCAATTCAACAGTTGTTAATACTCTGCCACATTTGCTTGTGTGTGTACCTATACGTGTATATTTTGAACTAAACCATTTATTAAGCTCTAGCAGAGAGAAACTTCATTTCTTAATCCTTTGGCATATACCTAAGAATAAGGCCATTCTCCTTCATAACATCAGCAGCATTAAGACATTAATGTAACTCAAATGCCTTTTATAATTTCACCACCCCAATCAGACTGCAATCAAGCTTCATCCATTGTATTTGATTGTTCCATCTCTTTAATCTGGAAACGTTCCCTCCACTTTTTTAAAACTTTGACTTTTTGAGAAATTAGGCCAGTTGTTTCACAGAATATCTACCTTCTAAACTGTCTCTCTCTCTTCATTGCATCACTTAAAACATTCATGTATCTTCTTAACCCTGTATACCTAAGACATCGGAGTATCTAAGGGTTTATTAGTCTTTGGACCTTTTCTCTCTTCTACCTTGGTTTTCTCAAAAAGTTTTCTAGCTTTTAAATCCCATCTACCAGATGAAAACCCCCTAAAAACCCCTAAAACTGTGACCTCTCTCCTGCACTCTAGAAATACATATCCAACTCTCTAGTTAAAATCTCTACTTGAATATTTTGTGGGTATCTCAATCCTAAAACATTAAAAATCAGTAATGTTTCTCCCTTGCTTTTCGCATCACACCTAGGGGCATCTCCATACTTTCAGTTGCTTAGGTCTCAAACTTTTAAGTCATTCTTGGCTCTTCTCTTTCTCTATGTCACATTAATCTGGTGCAAATTAAAACATAAGCAAAATCTGACCACTTCTCATCCACTTCCGCTGCAACTACTTTTATCTAACTAAGTCACATGGTTTCTCTTCGATTACCACAATACCTTCCTAAATAGTCTCCCTGCTTCTGCCTCTGGCTCCCCCTTCAGTTTACTTTCATCCAGCAAAATGTTACAAACTAAATCAGATCACATAATTTTTCTACTGAAACCCCTTCAGTGATTTCCCACTTTGAGAGAAAAACTCAAAGCTATCAAAATTCATTATAAGACCCTACATGACATGGACTTTCTTAATTCTCTGACATTCTTAACTTCTACACTCTGTTCCAGTCACACTGGTCTCTTTGCTATTCTTTGAACATGAGCAAACCTCCACTTCAGGGTCTTTGCAGTTGCTCTTCCTTCTGTTCTTCTCCCATGTAGACATGTAACTCACAACTTCCACTCCACTGGATCTTTTTTTCAAAGGTCACCTTTTTGGTGAGAATATTCTCTCTCTATGCTAGGTATTAAATGGCAATACAGGTATTAAAACAGCAACAACTACACACATCAGAATCTTTTTTGCTTTAAAAAAAAATTTTTTCTCCACTTACCACCATCTAACATAGTATACATTTTATTTATTGTCTGTCTCTCCATGACTCTCTACATAAACTCCATGAAGACAGTTTTAACTGCCATATCCCCAGTGTATAGAAAATAGCCTGGTATACAGTAGGCACTCAGTGGTTTACTGACTAAATAAGATAAAGAATAAGTAAGAATAAGACGGAGATTAAAAAAATTGGATCTTTGTATTTTTTTTTAAGTATGTATTTAAGTATATAAGTATGTACTTTTAATTCAACAGACAGACTAACAGTAATGACGTGTGATTAGACATCAAAAAAATAAAGGCGATTATAAAATAGATACCTTTTAAGGTTCCTAGAATCTCCATATCTATGAGTCTATAAGATATTTAAAACTTTTAAATATAAATTTTTCTTTTTCCTAAAATATAAATGATTAAACTGACTGTACATTTCCCAGATTCCCTGAGCCACCTGACCCCCTTTCTCCTATCCTGTCAGTTCCCTGCTGCGGGGTAAATTTCTAGAAACTTGGCTTCATTTTTGTAATTTTCAGCAGCAAGGCTTAAGGAGAAAGCTGTGAGTCAAGAAGGTAAGAAAATCTTAGCAATTTTTAAATGGCTGTATAAAAATCTCTGCAACATTTATACCATGTATTCTAGCATCCTTTCACAGGCATTTAATTCTTTGTCTCTCAGTAAAGGGAATTTTTTAACTGAGTATCTCAAACTTCAGAAGAAATCCTTACAAACCCTTCTAATGGCTGCCAGGATTCCTACAACAGGCACCTAGTTCATTACCATGACTAACTCTTGGCTATGCTCCCTATCGTCAAATTTCTGAAAATATCTGGTATGAAACAACAGTGCGCTACATGATCAAACAGGAGATAAATATGTCACGTGAATCATGCTTCGTAATAACAAGTGTATCTAAAAGCTCAAAACCTCTCTCCAAGCACCAGCATTCTAGTGCCATGTCACACCACACAGCAAGCTCAAAGTGAACTAACACACAAATCTGAACGTCTATCATTTTGTTTCAGTCATTTCACTTGAAAAGCAAGTGATTTTCAAGGCATTTCCCTAGATGCTCTAATCCTAAACTCAACATGGCAGAAAAATACCTTTCTTCTATGAATCCCTTCCCTCTCTACAAACTTTCCCCAATATCTAATTGACATGACACCACCGATATGCTGATGCAGTCTAACAATTAAGCATGTGAGAGATACATTAAGCATTTGGAGACACTGGAATCCGAGTCTTGGTTCTCTGGTTATCTAACTATATCATCAGAGGACAAAGTTCACAAATTCCCAAAGCGTGAAAGGGAGTTATTGTGAGGATTAAATGAGGTAATACATGGGAATCACTCAGCATACTGCAGGGCACTAGGTAAACATTCATGAAACATTAGCTATTATCATTGCAACATCTTAAAAAAGTCTTAACTCCAGAATGATGTTTATAGTCTCTTATGTCCCATATAGACTTAAATTTTTCCTTTATATAAACAAAGGCTCCTCCTTCCTTTATATTTTTGCTGCCTAGACTTACATTCAGGTCCTAATCATTTTAACCTGAATTATTAAAACCTCATTCTTACTGAACTACTTTCCTTTAGCACTTTTCTTACTCCTTTTGTTAACCTAACTCAGTAATTTTTAAGTCACCTTAAGGATCTTTGACTTATATCCATAATCTTTATCCTTCAAAATGATTCTATAACAAGTATTTTCCAAGTACCAATTATCTGGCATAGGGCAAGGTAATGGAGACACAAACATTAACAAAACAAATGGAAGTTTATTTGAAGGAATTTAAAGAACACTTCTTCAGGCCCTATGTTTCATCTTATATGAGTCAGGTTTCTTCAAAACTACTGTATGACAGCAGACAGTATCAACATTTCAATAAAGTATCATAGTTAAGAGAGTGAATTTCGCATTCAAAATGATCTGAAATAGTCCCCTTACTACCTATGAGATTTTCGACCAGTTTCCTTACCACTCCATATGTCCCACTGGTAAAACAGGCATAAAATAACACCAACTCATGTAAACTCAATACAATAATGTGTATGATCTCCTTAGAACAGTTTTTCCCACCAAGTAAAAGCAATTTATTACTCTTACTATTATTGTTCCCCTCTCCAAACCTTTCCAAAACAGTATCCTATGGTTATTGTACTCTCCTCCTCTAATGTTTTACCACTCCTAAATTCTCTCATTCCTTCCTTCAAGCTTTCCCAAACTGATCACAAGAGTTGCACACAACTCCCAATTCCACTCTATCTGGACTAAGAACTCCCATAAGAACTTCCAGTTATGGCCAGCACAATCATACACTTTATTATTTCATGTCTAAGTATCACTCTCACCAAAAGAGGAAAAAATGAGAAGTATTCTTTGATGTACATACCATACAAACACAACTATTTATCCAGATATCTAGTATTAACTACATCTTTTTCCAAGTTTGCTTTAGCTTGTTTTTTTATTACAAATTTTAAGTTCCTATAAAATATATATTCCAAATTATATAGCATCTGCAAGGAGATCCAACCAGTCCACCCTAAAGGAGATCAGTCCTGGGTGTTCACTGGAGGGACTGATGTTGAAGCTGAAACTCCAATATTTTGGCCACGTGATACAGAGAGCTGACATTTGAAAAGACCCTGATGCTGGGAAAGATTGAGGGCAGAAGAGAAGGGGACGAGAGGATGAGATGAGTTTGAGTAAACTCTGGGAGTTGGTGATGGACAGGGAGGCCCAGTGTGCTGCGGTTCATGGGGTTGCAAAGAGTCGGACACGACTGAGCAACTGAACTGAACTGAACTGAACTGACACAGGATCAACACATTTATTCAGGTCTTACTATGTAAAGAAACAACTAAATATAAATGGGGATCACTACTGAAATCAACTAATAGTAGGCTTCAGTTCAGTTTAGTTCAGTCGCTCAGTCAAGTCCAACTCTTTGCAACCCCATGGACTGCAGCACGCCAGGCCTCCCTGTCCATCACCAACTCCCGGGAGTTCACTCAAACTCACATCCATGGAGTCAGTGATGCCATCCAGCCATCTCATCCTCTGTCGTCCCCTTCTCCTCCTGCCTCCAATCCCTCCCAGCATCAGAGTCTTTTCCAGTGAGTCAACTCTTTGCATGAGGTGGCCAAAGTACTGGAGTTTCAGCTTTAGCATCATTCCTTCCAAAGAACACTCAGGACTGATCTCCTTTAGAATGGACTGGTTGGAGCTCTTTCCAGTCCAAGGGACTCTCAAATAGGCTTACTAAACTATAATTTTTTTTATTAGCTTGAAACAGGATTATCATTAGGTATTACATTTTATAAACTACACATTTCTGAACTAGTTTATAACAATGAAATTGATACAGTTTCTGACCCAATTTGTAGCATTCACTTATATACAAACAAATATACACAATTTGAAGTTTCACTTACTCAAATTCTGTAGCATAATACTTCAGAAAGCCCAGTAGGAGGTCCCCAAGGTTTGATTCATTCTTTGAGAGGTAAGGAGGAACATTACATGGTGCTTGATGTACAAGGTGCAACTGTATAGAAGGACTAAAAGATTCCTATCAAAAAGAAAAAGGAAAAATGTGTGAGGCCATTTAAAAACACACCCCCCAAAAAACCTTATAAATCCTAATATAAGGCTGTCTGGAGAAGAGAGAATTTTCTTTATGTTGGCAACTTGGAAATTTGAAGATTTTCTCCCAGTAAAGATTTCAACAATGTATGGACTAAGCCAGAAAGAACCTGAAAAACTAAGATATTCTAATCTTCAACTGAGGTATATCACTCAGTTAACCAAATGAATTCTTATGGTGGCAAAAGATTTTTTAATTCATAAATAAAACCTTACAGTACATACCAAGATTCCATCCAATAAATATAGATTTCTTTATAAATATATCTCACGGTAAGAGCCTTTTCTAACTGCCACTTAAAATTTCTCACAAAGGTCAAAAAAGTTTACTATATAAATAGTACTGACACTGATTTAAGATTTTTTACAATTTTATTTCATTTTTGTATGTTGCATTTTAGAGGGAACAGAAATAATGTTGAACATGAACTGAACTTGAAAAATCAAATCAGCAAGCAATATTGAGCTATTCACTTTTAGTACAATATTCATAAAGAAGGATATCATGTGCTTGCATTCCAGGCCCAAAGAAGTCACCTATTAGAAAGAACACCAATGAGTACTTAGGGAATGCCATTCATTTTCGTATCTGATCTTTCCCTTATTAGTAGCAAGTTATGGCTCTAAAATAAACTGATCTATAGAAATGAGAAAGTAATACATATACATTATGTTAGAAAATACTTGTTCAGGTAATTTTCACAGTGCCCTCAAAAAAGGTTTTCAATATTCTCCTTTGCCACTTGAGTAGAAACAGATTTAAAAACAAAAAAACTAAACAAAAAGATGAATTGGTTAACCAGACATCAGAATGACAACTACACTTAAGGTTGTCAACTACCCAACAGATCAAACTTGGGTTTATGGATATTAATTCAATTAGTAAAATCTGAATAACCTCAGTAACATGGAGAAATAGGGTAATGCACCTACTTAATGGTAGTCTCAAAACACATCAGTAAAAACAAGAGGCAAGAAAATAAAAACATCTCCTCCTGCCCCATAACCTATAATTTTATCAATAACTACCAAGAAGTGATTATCTTTCTGCCAGAAGAAAAATCCTACTCCAACCACAATTCACAAAGATGGCATTCCTAAAGGTGGGACTTGCCTTACATGTCTAATAGATTTAATATTACAGTTTATGACCCAAGTAGAAATCGTATTTATCCCAAAGACTAGGGGGAGTAGGAGACAAGCACTGATTTGTAATAGCAGAAGGAAGAGCAGGTCTCTTACTTGTCTTGCTGCTAAGTCACTTCAGTCGTGTCCGACACTGTGCAACCCCATAGACGGCAGCCCACCAGGCTCCCCCGTCCCTGGGATTCTCCAGGCAAGAACACTGGAGTGGGTCGCCATTTCCTTCTCCAATGCATGAAAGCGAAAAGTGAAAGTGAAGTCGCTCAGTCGTTCTTACTCTTACTTTTTCTCTTACTTGTTAAGCATAAAATTGGGCTTATGACTTTATTTTAAAGTGTAAAATTTAAATAATATTCTCCAGCAAATTAAACAAAAAGCTGTAAGTTCAAATGACAGGAAAAAGAAAAGTGGGTCACTGTTTAACAATTTCTGCTCTGAAAGCTTATTAATTTTGATTTCTAGCACTTAGCACAATAAACATTCAATTTACAAAATGATGCTGAAACAGAGCAGCCATTTTCTTACCTGAAGTTTAAAACTGTTTGAACCTCCTTTAAAATTTCTGTTTTTTTCAGTAATTTAAAGAAATACATCAGTAATTGTGAGATTAAAACTGCAGAGTTGTAAGACCTATTGTATTAAAATGCTGAAAGACCCTGGTCAGTGTTCTCTTAGCACCACTGTTCTTTTTCAAGATCATATATAAAAAGGGTCATATCACACCTACCGAGGGAGAACTAAAGGAGAAACACAAACAAACAAAAAATAGGCTCCAGCTAAAAGAAGCTACAAGTAAAACGGAATTCTATTTAACCTTAAGTAACCCCCATTTTTGGTAATCATTCATATTACAGAAAGATTTTCTGCTTTAAGAAAAATTTCGTCCAAGTTATTTCTTTAAAAGGCACTCCCCAATTGCATTTATGTACTGAAACAGAGTATGTTACTTCAGCTAGGATAAAGGTGGGCAGAGTTTAAGCTAACACATTAGAAAGCACAGAAAGAGTAATCCAAAAGCCAAAGAAACAAAAGCAGCCTATAAACCTACAATCTAAATCCACAGAAAAAACAATTTAACCAATACAATATAACACCTGTTTCTTACAGCATTTTTTTCCTTTGGATTATCGATATTTATTGGTTTAACTTTTTTAACACAGAAAATATATTATTTTTTATGGTTCTTATTTTGGGCTTCTGATACCCAGATATGCAAAGACTTAATTCCTAAAAACATTGTCCAAATGATATTTAAATGCTGAAGACACATATCTTCCATTTCTCTTCACAATACCAAGTTAAGAAAAATTTAAATAAGTAATCTCTTAAACATCTGAAAAGTCTGTTTCTGTCCATACAACTGCCTAACAAAAACACCTTTTGCCAGACTCCATCACTTTTTGAGGCTGTGTCATAATCTTCAAAGTCCAAAACGTGGGCAATTAAGCACTTTCTGGACTACATTAAACTGGGTTAACTTGTTTACTTGGTAACTGTTCTTTAAAGAAAGGTATAGCTTAAAGATGACTGTTTCCCATCTCTAGGCAAAGAAATCTAAGCTGCACAATTTTCTAAGAATATGAATTATTAAAGCCTAGAAAGAAATGTTGAGGAAGATCTCAAAGAAAAGGATAACTGATACAGAGCATTTAAGTGGAGTTATACAGGAATAGATACAGAACTAAATGATAACACTGAAGTTCTATCAGGATTTAACTATATGCAGATCATCACTAATCTAGTGATATATATTAAAGACTGATAATTAAATTGCCTTTAAACTTGATCTGAGATCTTCCAACTCTTGAAAGGAGTTAAAGTATTTAACACAAAATAGAAGTACTATTATCAAGTGGTGAAGAGCCTGACTTCTGGAGTCAGGCCTAAGTATGAAACTTTGTTCTTCCATTAACTACATGAACTTAACCACGTTACCTAGCTTTCCAAAGGTTAAGCTCCTTCATCCATAATACAAGGAAAATAATAGCATTCACAGGGCTGTTATACAAATTATATAATACAATGTATATGGAAAGAAAAGTAACAACAGTATTGAAGTGAAGTGAAGCCGCCCAGTCCTGTCCAACTCTTTGCGACCCCATGGACTGTAGCCTACCAGGCTCCATCCATGAGATTTTCCAGGCAAGAATACTGGAGGGGGTTGCCGTTTCCTTCGCCAGAGGATCTTCCCAACCCAGGGATCGAACCCGGGTCTCCTGCATTGCAGGCAGACGTTTTACTGTCTGAGCCACCAGGGAAGCCCCAAGAATACTGGAGTGGGTTGCCATTCCCTTCTCCAGGAGATCTCCCCGACCCAGGGATTGAACCCGGGTCCATTGTAGGCAGACGTTTTACCATCTGAACCACCAGGGAAGTTAATTATTCAGTATATGCCAGGCATCATCATTATTTTAACTGCACATCTACAATAACACACTATGGTTACCTCCGGCAACTTTCAATGTATTACTTTGGAATTAACTTTGGTTTCTGAAAATAAGAAGATATCACTAGGGAAGGAAACAAATATAAGTTGTCTTGATAAATCTACCTAGCGTAAGTGTAGGTAAATCTCATAAAATGCTTACATTAAAATAAAAATCCCTTCATACACTTAATTTGAGTTTATATATTTAAACTTCTCAACTTCATTTCTTTAACTCAACACACTCTGTCCTCTATCACTGATGTTGCTTTTTTTAAGTCAATAATTAAGAAGTAATAATCAATAATGCTATATATCATGATATAATTTTCAAAGATAAAGATGTCTGTTTAATCCTTTTCTTTCATAATTCAATATCACAACTGAATTGAAATATTACACTAACTTTTTTATTAATATTTTCTAAATTTTGAAAAAAGCATGACAATGACAAAAAAATATATTGAACAATATGTTTTTAATCCTATTTTAACTATATGAGAGAAGCTCAAAATTTAAAACGTTCTTCCCTTGTAAAGTAATAAGAAAGTTTTTCTGTCACTGTAAAGTTTTTAAAATTATTCTCAAACTACCAGCTGAAATTTTGTCATATCAGCTTTTCTTGAAGGTATACAAATACATCTGTATAGGAACAATTAGATAATAAATAAATAAAATGTTGTAAGCAACACAAATTGACTACTACTATCATTCTGCCTTTCCCCAGCAAGCATAGTATAATGGAAAAAACACCAGTTCCTGCATTCATAATTCGTGACTAAAAAGCTTGGATCAATCATGTAACCTTTCTAAGGAGAATATATTTGCTTAGGACTGAAGATATTGTACATAAAAGTTATATTTTCTGATATAAATAAGTGAAAGTGAAAGTCGCTCAGTTATGTCTGATTCTTTGTGACCCCATGGACTATAGTGCACGCAATTCTTCAGGTCAGAATACTGCAATGGGTAGCCTTTCCCTTCTCCAGGGGATCTTCCCAACCCAGGGATTGAACCCAGGTCTCCCACATTAAAGGCAGATTCTTTACCAACTGCGCCACAAGGGAAGCCCTCTGATATAAAATAGATAATAAATAAATGATAGTTACTACTAGTAATAAGAAACAAGCTAATTTAATTGCTCC
The DNA here is from genome assembly GCF_002263795.3 of Bos taurus. Lineage (NCBI taxonomy): Eukaryota > Metazoa > Chordata > Mammalia > Artiodactyla > Bovidae > Bos > Bos taurus. The sequence goes on along the minus strand of NC_037337.1, from coordinate 10,653,023 downwards.
ATCAGATGGACCACGGAAAAAAATGCTTCACTGATTGACTTACAAGTTTCATACAATACAAAAAAACCTGTGGAAGAGTGGGTATTAAGTCCTTATCCATGTAAGTATCAATCTTATAGTAAAGGTAATGTGGCTTAAATATTTAGGACAATGTAACCACACATGAAAGCAAGTTAGATATTCTTGAGTCTAGCAGGGCTTGATATTAATACTTTTCAAAGCCCTGGAGCTGGGCTAGTATTAAATCTATTTCCTGGTTACAGGTGTAGAAATAAGATTATTAGCAAAACAGGATGGAGAATATACGTTTAGAGGTAGTGCATGTGAACAGAAATCAGGACCCAGTGATGGGAGAAAGGTAGGTGATTAGAAAAATAAACACGGAAATAAAAATGAGGCTCTTTAAACTAGAATATACTAGTAAGAATTTGAGTATCTTATCATAAAAGTAATGCTTCTGTTTCTCAGCATAATGCTATTAAACTGAAACTTAATCAGCATTTTATATTAGTAAAAAGAGTTCCATGTAGTATAGCATTTTAAGTAAGATTTCCACAGAAGCATCTTTCAAAACACAATAATAGATTCTTTAAAGGATAAGTTAAAACTATTAAATCCTTTGTTTGTTGAACAATATATGCAGCTCTTGCTACACTGAAACCTAGGTGTTTAAAGAACAATAAAGTTGGGACAATAAATGAAATAGTAAACACCCAGTCATTATCTTTGACTTTTCAGTATGAACTAAAAAATTAATACTTTACAGAGGGAAGAAAACATTCAAGAATAGGTCCAAAAGTTCACGTAACTTACATTTCTACACTTTCTGAAGTCTTGTCATACTACTTAAAAAAAAGCATAAATACTGATACCCAGCTATACTATACATTCATTATAATAGTTCCTCATAGCAGAAATTTATTTTTAAAAGGAGGAAGATAGAGACAGATTCCAGAGGTTCTTCCTGTTAAATGGTCTCTTCTCGTAGACAACCCCCGATGAACTGAGAGGCCCCCACTGCAGCAAGACTCTATTTACAGTGAACCCATTATCCAGCACCTCACATGTGAGCATTGCAATAACTGATGTTCAAAAACAAGAACATCACTTCTCAATCATCAAAGATTATGTTACATTTAATTTAGATTCTATGTCAATATATTTATTATATTTTCTCATTATAAAATATGTTCTTTGAAAAACTTCGATCACTCAACAGGGATGTTATGTTTCCTATACAGCATGACTAGTAAGTTTAGAAAACTCTTCTTAAAAGTTTATAAATTAACAGGTAAAAAATGTGGTTTTAAAAGGCTGGTCAAACATTCTATGCAAGCAGCTTAAATATTATTTCCAAAAAAACCAGGAACAAGAATGACTATGGAGGAAAACAGAAATGGTAAGACTTATATAAATAAAACAAAGAAACAGTGAAATCTGGAAAAAAAGAAAAGAACATAAAAACTAGAAAAGAAACAAAAATATTCATATAGATTATTAATATGTACGTTACCTAGGTTTCTCTAAACTCAAACTGAGTATATATTAAACTTTTTCTAGTAGGCACACTTCATTTCTTGAGGGTTTCTAATTAACTTCACCGGGATTCTTAATAATGTACACATAAGGACAGTGCGCCTGTTACCTGTTAGAATGTTACTTAATAAGATCAAATGAAACATTAAAAGGTTATCCAGTTGTTCAACTTCTTAGCGCAGATGGAATTCCATCATCTCAACTTGCTTTGTAGCAATGCTTCCTAAGGCTCACCTGACTTCACATTCCGGGATGTCTGGCTCTAGGTGAAATTTTTTCCCCTGATTTCAAATTACACGTATGTTGGGCTATAAAACTTCTGAGCTACTAAAGAAATGTTCTAAAATTATATTTTAAGGTAACATGAAAAAAACTGGTCTGAGTCCAAATGTGCCCTCACCAACTAAGCATATTTAATTCCCATTAATGATAATCATGACTGTTATACAAAAAGTTCCATCATTAACATAAAGGACAAGACTGTCTGCTAATAATCAAACAAAATAGCAGAGACTTCCAAAAAATTGTATGAAACATTTTTAACATTCTAGTGGTCAATGTTTATCTCAGCCTATGTAGAAAATATTATCATAACTTAGATGGTAACTATTTCTACTTTTATATTCACAATAATATTGCACATAATAGTTCCACATACACTGTCATAACAGGTATTATAATAATTTATAAGAAACACTTACTGGGTAAATTTTTTGGATGGATGGAAGGATGGGTTCAGGTAAGGCTATAAAAAGAAAAAGTTTAAAGCTGCCGTGATTCATGTAATTCATTTTACAAAGCAATAATTTGTCAGCTACCCCCAGGTATAAGACTAGACTATAAGGGTTTATGTTAAAACTCAACAGTTTTCACATATTTTGTGAAATTAATTCTGATCCCTAAAAATTAAAATTCAAAATACATCAAAGTTGACATTTTAAGGTCTATTAATAAGTCATGTATACTTCTATGTAAAACAATGTTCCTTACATGGTTTTAGAAAAATAGATCACCAATAAATGGACACACATTTGGTCCAACATTAGACACACACACAAAATAAGCAAGACAAGGATTGTGCTACAGATATTAAACAGACACTGTTCAGATGGTTGTAACTATCAAAAAAAAACTTTGAAAGTGCAGTCCAATGGCACTACATCGTAAGAATAACAGCTCTATCATAATTCTTTATTATTTAATTTCTTCTAACAATAATATCAAAATTGAGATAGTTTTAGAAAATTGATCTACTGAGGAAAAAACAACTGAAAAAAATCTTCAACTTCATTTATATGCTTTAAAAAAGAAAACCTCAGCAAAGTTTAGAAATCTAAATCAGGAGATCTGTACCAATCCACTATAAAATAAAATTTTATACACAAGAATCACTATCTTCATATGTCACTGTAGTTTTTAACTGCCATTCTTCACCCTTCAATAGCTTTCCCCAAATCCAACTTCATTAAATACATTAACTGTAATTTCACATCATTATAATGTAGATAGAATAACACAAAAGGCAAAATGCTTAATACTTACAATATAAGAAATAACTATCAAATACAGTGTCTTGAATATGGTAAGATACAAATAATACATTTATAAGATTTCTTTAAGATTAAAGACCAATACAATACTCCACAGTAACCTATGTGCTTAAGAATTATAAATACATTATATATACAGCTAACCCTTGAAGAATTCAGGGGTTAGGGCTGCCAATCCCTATACAGTTGAAAATCTGCATATAACTTTATAGTTGGCTCTCCATATCTGAGGTTTTAAATCTACAGATTCAACCAACTATAGATCATGTAATAAATACTGCTCTCTCTCTATATATATATATAAATCTGTAAGTAGACCCGCACAATTCAAACCTATGCTGTTCAAGGGTCAACTGTTATTAAATAAATTCAGTAACAAAGAATCATTAATTCACTTTTAACCTGCTGTTTAGCAAAAATTTTTAAATAAGTACTGGAATACATTAATGAACACAAAATCAACCATTATGATCAATTTACACGGTCTCCAACTATGATTATAAATGTTTAAATTTTTACCACATAGTACAATGTAGGATGCTTTATTTAAATATATTTTCTGTATCACACTTCACTCCCAAGTTGCAAATTAGAACAAAATAATAAATAAAATAAAATTAGAATAAATTTCCATGATAGTATGGAACGATCACAATATATGACTAAGAATATTAGGGGAAAAAAACTCACTCATTACTTACCAGAATCACCCTCAGGAAGTAAGGCTACATATTTTCTTTCCCTAAAGGCATTCAAATGCTCAAATTCTAGAAGACCCTACAAATAAACTCAAGCCCCAGTCACTTAATCTTAAAAGTCTTTGTCTTTGTCTAACATTTTAATAGCATTTTAATAATTTTCATTATAACACAGACGTCAAATTGAAAACTCTTACTAGAAATTAGCTTAAGTTTTTTTTTTTTGGTATGGCAAATCCAATACAATATTGTAAAGTAAAAAAAATAATAATAATAATTTAAAAATAATAAAAAAATAAAATTAAATTTAAAAAATAGTTTAAGTTTTAAGTGTAGAGATCTAAATTCTATACCCACTGAATACTCCCAGTAAAATAAAAGACCGTAGAAAATTTTTTAAAAATATTATCTCATTCTAGTGACAGAATCATAACTAGAATGCTAGGAGAGAAAAATAAACACAAACCACTGGAATAGGGTCTTTCAATAGATGAAGAGTCTTTAGAACTAAGCAATGTGGAAGTTTTTGAGGGCAGGGTTATCGTTCGATAAATTCCTTGCCTTAAAGATATAAAAATACTAGTCATTAAAGAAGCAATTAATGTACTCTGGCAATTATTTATCAATGCTATCCTGATAGTAACCTCAAAACATTTAGTAGTTTTTCTAAATATTTTATTCCAAAGCAATATAGATTCTGGAAGAATCTCTGTAACATCTATTATGACATCTATGTTGAAGTCATAACATTTTGCTCTCTCAAAAGCAAAATAAGACAAGTTTATTATTAAAAGATATGATCAATAGATAATACCTTGAACAGATTTAATCTATACAATTTTACTTTGCCTGTATTTCGAATGAGAGCTTTCTTGTCAGGCCTTCACTAATTTATACACATTCACATTCCATGCTAATTCATCAAAGATTACACTACTTAAAAAAAAAAAAAAAAAAGCAGATCCTCATCAACACTAAACAACCACTAATTCTGAAAATGCAAGAACAATTTAAAAATGCCTAAAGATAGATCTATACCTGGTAGCATGGTAAACAGTCCAAGACTATTCATTCACTCATACCAATGTTTCTAACCAATTGACACTTTTGCCTTTACTATTAACTCTTAATATTAGATTGCTAGTAAACTCTCTTCTCAATGAGTTTTCCCCTCATGCTTTCATGAGTCACATTTTCAAGCATACGTAGTTTGTAATTGGGGCTCAGACAATCCCAGGCAGCTCAGACAATATAGAATCTGCCTGCAATGCAGGAGATCCAGATTCTATCCCTGGTTTGGGAAGATCCCCTAGAGTAGGGAATGGCTACCCACTCCAGCATTCTTGCCTGAAAAATTCCATGGACAGAAGAGCCTGGCAGGTTCCAGTCCTGATTGTTGAAATTTGTGCTAGGAAATGCACTAGTTAACCTTTTCATCCTTTCTACATAGAGAGGACCCATTTCCTTTCTCTGTTCATGGCAGAAAAGACATTAAAGCATTTAAAGTTAGATGAAACTTAAGGGTCATCTAATCTAACTGTTAGTGCTACAGATGAATATTAAGGCCAGCGAGGTAGAATTACTTGGCCAAAAGCACAAAAATTAGTTAACTGTGGCAGAGCTAGAACTGCTCAATACACCTGAAGCAGGTGTATTTTCTTACATTACAGGAAAGCAATTACTTATTTCAATCTCTCTAATTTCTTCTAGGGAGGAATGGGTTAAATCTGCCAAAGTACAGAATTACACAGTATATCTGGGTAGCTGATGTCTATTAACAAATACCTAGAAATGGCTGATTAGAGTACCATAAATTACTAATCACCTTAGTAAATAAAACCACTTTGTCAAGAATAAAATATATTTAACAAAATCTATACCAAATTTTAACATGATTTTATTACACTGGTAAAATACTAATATTTGAATTTGTCTTTTTTTTTGGTCGCGTTGCACAGCATGAAAGATCTTAGTTTCCCAATCAGTTATGGAACCCAGGTCCTCTGCAGCAGAGGTGTGGAGTCTTAACCACTGGACTAACAGGGAAGTCCCACTAATATTTGAATTATTGCTTACAAAACCTCCATGGGGCCTCTGTGATTAAAGCACATTTCCTAAAAAAGCAATCAAATTAAAATTTCTAATGTAACCCCAAAGAATGGCGGAATAGGGCACATACTGTGAATGTTCATGCATGTTGTATGTTTTAGTCAAATCTAATGTTTAAACCACAACTAAAACTAAAAAATGAATAGACACTAGGTGGTAATACATAAGTGTTAACCATATTATTCTTCATGTATTTTATAAAAGAATTATTTCTAAACAATTCCATTTTTCATGAAAGTAAACTGCAACCCACAAAAGAACAGAGTTCACTATAAAAGCATCAAAGGTAGTATGTTTCACACTGAACTGTAAAACTGAACAAAAACAACTGGTGACATGTAAAGTAGCATCTAAAACAGCCAACATCATGTTTCAAATCGCTCTGGCGTGGCAAATCAACCATCAAACTAGTATATATCCAAGACTGTTCAGCAACAAAAATATTATAATTAGCTCGAAATAGTTAAGAATATCTAACCTTTCGGATCATCACTGAATCACAAAATTTTGGCCCATTTAAACTATTTTAAGTCCCTCTCAGAATCTGAAAAAAATTCATTGGATTTCATTGTTCAGCTAAAAATATACTTACTTAATATATATTATAAAACATCTATAAGTATAGTAATATACAAAGAAAATAAATACTACTGTCTATAAATAACCCCAAATTTCTGGCATATACCTTTTTAATATTTGTATACATATGAATATATACACATTCATAGCAACTATTTTTTTTAATAAAATTGGCATTTTATTGTGCATGACAGCATATCATGAGTTTCCTATTTCAACAACTTTAAAACATGACTTTTAGTGTTCATATAAATTTACTATTAGGATATATCATAATTAATTTAACCATTAAATTAATGTTTTTTTAATAATCTTAAATTATTTTTAATCTTTTAGTATTTCAACAAATACCATGAAAATAGCCTTATATAAATTCATATAAACATCCCTCATTATTTGTCTGAAGATAAATTTCTAGATATGAAATCACTGAGTGAAAGGGTATAAACATAAATATTACAACACTGCTTTCTAAACTGTGAAACATTAAGCCAGAACACATCACAGCCTAGACATACTGGTAAATGGTCTTACATTAATATCAAGTATTTCATCCAATCTCCATGACAGCCCATAGAAATAAAAGCTCCTTTAAACCAACAAGAAAATCATTTTAAAAAAAAAGGAAAATAATTTAATTCCTGGCTCAAGTGAAAAATAAAAAGAACATCATGAATGGTGCTTGAGTTTATTTTTACAGGCCTCTACACATTCATCTGGGTTAAGACAATGGGTCTACAATACAGTGGTGAAAGTTCTCTGAATACCAAAGAAAATATAGGAAAACTGTCAAATTTAAAAATACAGTGAAACTTCTTTATAATGTTTTCCAGGGGTAACATTACCTAAAACAGTTGTTCAAAGCAGGAAAGTAGGAAGGTTTTTATGTGCCTTAGAAAAAACCTTTTAAAATGATATCTGAATATAAGATCAACAGGAAAGACAATATAATCAAGTTTAACTGCATTTCCATTTTTAATTAAATTAGAAAAAAACCCATAATACTTACTTTGTAAATAGTGCAAAACCATCAGTACAAGACTATAGCTGCTCAAAGTACCGCGACTGGCGTCATTTATATCATGGTGACTGGCCCACTTCTTAATCACCAGTACTAACGGACGAACTCGATTTTCAACTGAAAGTAAAATTAAAACTTAAAAATGGTAAGAAGAATTTCTTCTTTCAAGTTTCCTTAAAAGTTTACATTATTTCCCAACTCCATGCCAATAGAAAGAGCAATCCCTCCTACAATTAAACATTTTGCTTACCATAAATATGTCTTATTTCTACATAAAACATACTTTACTTTTTTAAAATTACCAACTATCAAAATTCATTTTACTGAGCTATATATAACTCTGGTGGTATGTGATTTCAGTGTAGTAACACATTACATATATAAGAAAGTGAGACATATTGTACACAAACATAATTAAAGAGGTGTCACACATCTTTATAAAGGAATAAAGGATAAACAGAAGGTAATAATTATCTGAAAATAAACACAAGAAAACTTACGGTATGCATAAGTTCTGAGAAGGAATGTGTTTCTTATTCCAACAATATTGTTTACATTCAAGTCGAACTCCACACAACTATTTTCAAAAAAAAGATAAAAATTTCAGCTCAAGTACAAATTAAACTAACTCCCTAGTAACTAAATTTATATCCATCTATTCATCCAATGATACAAAACGTCACAGGCCCAAAGACAACTTTTAGTATGACCTGATGCTGAAAGATACGTATTATACCAATAAGGCTCCAATTACTCTTAACAAAAAAAAGTTTTCATTTTGTAATACTCTCCAGATAAACAAAACTGTATGACCAAACACATTTCTGGGCAAGTTATCCCACTGTTATAAATTCTGAATCAATTTTGAATGACAGCAACATTTGTTTTAAAACAATAGGAATGAAAAGCCAAATAAAGTACAGGTGAAAAAAAAATAAAAGCTCTGTCTACTTTATTTTCTCTCCAAAAGGGTTACTCAATTATAATATCACAACAAATTTGGCTACTGATGTCTAGTAAAAACAGTAAGAGCCAAACACATAACAGAAGGGACACTTCTTTGAAACCAAGGGTATCATGCAATTCACAATTTAGAAAACACAGCAATAACAATGGTATATATAAAGAACGGCTAAACTCAAAATGACTACTTAATGCATAAGTAACAGGCTCATATACTATCAGGTCAAACTTCTGTACAGTGAGTCTGTTTGTGAAAAGTGCCTTAAAAAAAAGCATAAAATTCCTTTCTATAGCTTTTAACTGTAAAATCTGAAATATACCATTTCAGATTTTGTTATGGGAAAAGAAATCCTATAATCTTTCATATCCATGCATGTTAATAAACATGGGTAGTGATATTAAAATTTCAGATGTATTTGGCTTTGGGAAACTTATGGTGTAATAGTAGAGTTACATTCTTTAATTGTGCTTGCACAAATGTACACTGAAACCAGTTTGCACTCCCTCTATGTAACTTAAAGAGGAAAAAAACACTTAGATGGAAACTAGTCTGCAATTAAAAACTTTCCAAAAATATGAATCCAGAGCTTAAAAAATATCCAGTGCTTTCTTCAATTCTACTTGAAGTAATCCTTAACATGGAAAGAATTTTTATGCTTATTTAAACAGGGAATGGTTAAGTTAATGACAGTAAATCCACTCAGTGAAATATTGTAAAGTGATTGAAAATTAAGCCAGAAGATATTCAATGATTCAACCATTCATGCCATATTGCTAAGTAATAAAGTATGAGCTCAATTTTACTTTTAAAAGCTCTTATGCATTCATATGCATAAAGAAGGGACTGAAAGGTTTACACCAAAACATTAACATCAGTTATATCCGAATGATCAAAATGCAGTTGTTCCTTTTTCTTAATGATGCATATATAGAAGGAAGATAAAATGGTGGTTATAAAGAACATTTAACAACGAAAAAACCATGTATGATAATCTTAAATTGAAAAAGAATAAAATTGTTTATATAGTTACAGCTACAACCATTTTTAAAAACAATTATAATCAGTTAAGTTTTATTTATATTTACTGTTTGTTTTATTGTTTATATTACAACTACACCATTTAAAAAAATGATTATAATCAGCTAAACAGTTTTGTTTACATGTTTTATCTCCCTATATCTTTGCGCTTTAAAAACACTCCACCATTGAAAAATAAAGTTCCACTGTTACTTGAGAGAAATTTAGTAAATCTTTATAGACTGGATGGATGTTTGGATGAAGGAAGGGCAAAGTTTGAGCCACCACTTACCTAAAGATTTGTTTAAAAAAAAAAAAGAAAAAATATATATATTCAGTCAGTTTTGATTATTTACCGTAGTTATTTTCTACATAGTGATCACAAACACTGAATTGGTGGTTACTAAGCCACTGCTCCTAGGGGAAATAAAGGGTTAGGTTTCCAGGAGCCCCCAGTCACATCTTCATCAGCCTATTTATCAATATGCCTACAGTCACATTTTCATCAACTGATCAATATGTAACTTTGTTTTATGTAACTTTCTATTTAACGACCTTTAATACACTGTTCATTCAATAAAAGTGAAGTCATTGCAGAGCAGTACTGCTGCTGCTGCTGCTGCTGCTGCTGCTAAGTCGCTTCAGTCATGTCCAACTCTGTCCGATCCAAAGACGGCCTCCCACCAGACTCCTCTGCCCCTGGGATTCTCCAGGTAAGAACACTGGAGCTGGCCGCCACTTCCTTCTCCAATGCATGAAAGTGAAAAGTGAAAGTGAAGTCGCTCAGTCGTGTCCAACTCTTAGCGACTTCATGGACTGCAGCCTACCAGGCTCCTCCGTCCATGAGATTTTCCATGCAAGAGTACTGGCGTGGGGTGCCATTGCCTTCTCCATTGCAGAGCACTATTCATCCCAAAATAAAACACATCTAACACACCATTAAGGCACATCACAGTTTTGTGCACAAAACGTCTACAACACCTCAGCACAGGAGGTCATTTTAAACAGCAAATTCATGCACAAAAGCACAAAACTGTGAAAAACACACTAACTAATCTGTGAAAAGCAATCTGTTCAGTGTATGAGAGTTGAAACAAAAAGACAAGTGTATCATACTGTTACACTCATTTGGGAAGATGTACATCAGGTGACTCAAAATTTTCCCACTCTTTATAAAATCATAAAAGTGTTACAAGTATTAATTCAGGGGGTTACAAAATAAATTTTATCAAGTAGGCAAATTCATAAATATGGGATCCATGAATAATGAGGATCAAGTGTATATACCTATACAAATTCTAATAGTAATGCCTATAAGAAATTCAGAACCCAAACTATTAATAGTAGAACATGTAGATATAATTATACTAGTAACAACCTCTTTTGATATAAATATGCATCAAATTTCATGAATTAAGATATGTTCTCAGAGCATATTACATTTCCAAAAGGAAGAGATCATTTAAAAATCTAAAATACTATATTCTTTCAGCTACGAACAGTCTCAAATATTCAAAATGTCAACCAGAATAGCTAAGAGAGTTAACATGAACAACTGCTCAGATTATTTCAAAAAATCATCTAAGAGAACAAATCATTTCCAAAAACTAATGAAGCTATTAGGGAACAGCACACCCTCCTTAATTATCTACCTCAAAAGAATACCTAAAAATTATCTAAAGCAACTGAAAAAATTCAGTAATTACTTACCTGACTTTATCCCTGAACTTCACAATTGGCACTTTTGCTCGAATCAACTGAGGTCTCTCAATGTAACCAGCTGAAGGATAAAAGATAAAATGGGTATCTATAAATGCTTCTCAAATTCACAGTATTCCAATGAACATTTCTTAGAATTAGTATTTTACTTAGCTAAAACAATTTAAGAAAATACAGTCTTTGAGAGAGAAAGCAAAGACAAAAGGACATTATCAAATTCTTCAAAGACTGGAACTTCGAATACCATGTAGAGGGTTTTATGTATTAATATGTTATTTTTAGAAATGTGGTCTAATACCTAATAATACCTATAAAGAATTTCATCAGAGCATTATAGGAGAAATATCTAGGCCAGCAGCAAGGGGATAGCTAAATTCTGCTACAGCACATGGAAGATACCATGGCAGTCATGGAATATTTACAAAAAATGTTAAACGTAGAAATGCTGGCAACATAATACATGGGACAGTGAAAAATTCAAATAAGTATGAAAAAAACATGTATCAAATTTTTGTACTCCACCAAACTTAAATATCACGTGTTAAAACTAAAAATTTTGTTATAATGCTTTTACCACCAAAATTATAATATACATCAAGCTTCAAATACAATTATGTGCAGGAATTCAATGAGGTATAATGAAAAATAAGATTAAGAGTTAAAAATAGTAAAGGCTCAGACACCAACAAGCTATACTCCTCAGGCAAGTCACCAAACTCACTGATTACCCCTTAATCTGATTACTCTATTATTAAAAACACTAATAAAAAAAAAAAAGAAACCTTTCATTTAAATTACATGATCTCTAAGGTCCTTTTCACTGTTTATATTTTATGATTTTAATAATAATTATTAAAAATCCACTTAAAGTACGAATTTCTCCTTTATTTTACAAATGCAAAATTCAAGTCCATTGAAATAAATCTCTTGATTTCTTTCCTACAACTGATAAAAGTTGTTGTTCAAGGGCAATAACCTGTTAAGTAACTTTGTATTTTCCATCTTAAAGTCTAACACATAAGAAATATTTGTTAAATAAATGGACAAATAGTCTATCCAACATCACACAGTTAGTGTGACTTCAAATGTCCACAGTATTCTGCGCAAGTTTAAATTATTTGAGATGGCTTAACTTGTGGATTAAAATCTGCTTTGTCAGCTTATTCAAAGAGTAAAATCTTACAATAAAATGGCCTAAGTCACTAATTTTGCTTTCAGTTGGAGTGATGTATTTGGGCTTTGGGTTCAGTGATCATATTTTTAAACCAAGTAAAGATGTCTATCATTGCAAACAGATGAGATGCTCTCTTCCTCACATATAAGTAAGACTTGTATATTTCTTTTGGCTTTTGAGATACTCTGCACTGCAGTTACTTACATTCATGCTTTAACTTTCCTAACAGCGTTCAGCTGTTTGAGGATAAACTAAAACTTACACATCTCTGAATTCCTGACTACCTTCAGTGGGACAGCTTGCAACTACAAAGAACTGTCAAATAAATGGTTACTTTAATTAAAAGTTAAATTCACTTGGGAAAAAGAATCCGCATTATACCTAATCTCACCAGAAAATAAAACAATTCTTATCAGAAAATAAGCACAGTGAGAGACATTTTAAATAAAGTTATGTCAAATGACATATGAACGTGAGGCATGTCAGACTTACAAAGTCTAGTACAGAAGTGTTTGTGGACTAAGGTGAGTATATGCCGTGCTTCAGTCTTCTGATTTACCTGAAAAAAACACTGAAAAGTTAAAAATAAAGTTTTTTCATTATCTTTCTAAACTTAATGTTTTATTTTCTTAATGTATCTCAACAAAAAGAACACATATAAAGTATACTTTTCATTGGAGTTATTTTTCAATATACAGTAAATTACACTATTTAAAAGTCAACCTTTATGCTATCTTTAACATTAATATTTCTAAATCAATTTCTGATTTTAAACTTAAAAGCACAACTTTAAAAGAAATATTTTAACAGCTATATGTCATTTTTTCCTTTAGTATAAATGTACAAAAAATAATCTGCAAGGAAATATAAACAGAATTTTAACTTTCTGTAGCATGTTTTATTTCCCTATCTAGATTGCGAGTTGCTTAAAAATAAGGTTCAAATCCATGGTGTTTCGTTATAAGTTGAGACAAACATGATTCAGACACGTGAATAGAATGGAGGATTAAAAGTCCGTCTAATCAAAGCTATGGTTTTTCCAGTAGTCATGTATGGATGTGAGAGTTGGACTATAAAGAAAGCTGGGTGCAGAAGAATTGATGCTTTTGAACTGTGGTGTTGGAGAAGACTCTTGAGAGTCCCCTGGACTGCAAGGAGATCCAACCAGTCCATTCTAAAGAGATCAGTCCTGGGTGTTCATTGGAAGGACTGATGTTGAAGGTGAAACTCCAGTACTCTGGCCACCTGATGCGAAGAGCTGACTCATTTGAAAAGACCCTGATGCTGGGAAAGATTGAGGGCAGGAGGAAAAGGGGAGGACAGAGGATGAGATGGTTGGATGGCACTACCAACTCAATGGTCAAGGGTTTGGGTGGACTCCAGGAGTTGGTGATGGACAGGGAAGCCTGGCGTGCTGCAGTCCATGGGGTCGCAAAAAGTCAGACACAACTGAGCAACTGAACTGAACTGAAGTATAATCTAACTGCATGAGAGAAAGTTTTAATTAAAACTCTAGTATTCTTCATTATTTTTATTATTTCTGAGGCTTTTCTTTTTTCAGTTTTCCTTTATATGATTTCAAAGCCTAGAAAGTATCAGGAGTTTCTTTCCTGGAATAAATCTCTTCCTGATTTGCAGTAACTAGAAGTCACTTTTGTTACTGGACTAATAGGAATAATATTACCATTCAAAAGAGGCTTTTTTATTTTTTAAGAGGTGAAATACAAGGCATATTAAAATTACATTGAAATTAATCTTTGATAATTCAGAAGAGACTTCAGCATATTCAAGAGGCTGCTCTTCCCTGGTTCAGGTGAGTTTAATAAACAGCGATTTTTGTGGAACTAAGGACATACAAGAGTATCAGTAAACAGGAAATTCAAATAAATAAAATAAAAAATAAAATTTGGTTGCTAAGTATGAAGAAACAAAGTCAAAATATCAGAGATAATTATTTTAAATCACAATAGTCTTATTTTACATTTCAGAGAAATCTCTCTTTTTTAATTTCCAAAATAAGAACTCCAAATCCCATAGTACTTCCAAGGGAAAAATAATACAGATTAAAAATAGAATCATTGAGAATTCAAATAGAAGGAAATAAATCAAGCAAATATAAGACAAGCTCTTCCTCTGCTGCATCCTGGTAACATACCCAACCCAATGGCATTTCAAAATAAAGATAGAGCTCTTTAAAAACACACAGTGAAACTGCCTCCCTTTAACAATTTAGAAATAAATTAATACTATAATTTGTTGTTTTTTGTACATGCCTTAAAAAACATAGAAGCAGCATTTCCTGACTTTCCTTGAATTACTATAAACAAAGAATTTAAAGAAGCAATTAAAACAAAGTAGGGTTTTTTCCCTCAATGACTTTTATATGAAATTTCTTAAATGACTTAACATGAAAAGCACACTTAGAATGAAAGTTTCATTACTTACTGGTTCCTCTTTAACAACTAGACATAAGTCACCATCACTGCTCCGAGTACCAAATCCATTTAAAGAAGACCCAACTAAAAAAAGTCTGCTTTCTAGAGAAACAGAAGAGAATTATAAGGTTTTAGTTAAAATTAAAATAGGAATGCATATAATTAAAGAGCACGCAAAATAGGGAAACATACGTGGAAATAACAGTTGAATTTCTCTCTGCAGCTCTGTTCGACAGAGTTCTTTCTTCTTTAAATCACTTACTTGCTGCTGACATGCTTCAAATAACTCCAGTATCTGCTGACTCAACTTGAATGCACCACAAAAAAGGTAAAAATTTCATTCAGAAATGTAGAAGTTACTAGCATACTGAGAAGTATAAAATTACTGACAGCATTTTTAAAATAAATATATATTATCTCCTTAACATTTTATAATACAAAATGACCACTATTCAAGTAATAATAATTACTTAGTATCTGAAATAGTTTACAATTTATACAAAGTATCACTGACAAATCAGAGAATTCATGAGTATAATTCATAGGTCCTCATACTATAACCTTCAGTTACTGCCTGTTTTTACATGGGACATGAACTAAGAATGGTTTTTATATTTTTAAAGGGTTATAAAAACAAAACAAAACAAAAATATGCAACAGAAACAAAGTCTACAATAATCTACTTTCTGGCCCTTTAAAGAAGGTTACCCAACCCCTGGTATTCATACCATAAATACCAAATAAAACAGACTTCAGAAGAGAAGTCCCTGGTTGTCTATGCTCATGCAAACCACCTTCTTTCCTCAGCTTATAGCACTGCCCTGAGCCCTGCTTTCCTGTGGCCATCTACGGACAGATCTCCCTCTTTATCCCCCTTTCCAGTTCATACTTTCCCCTCCAAATGACCTCTTGCCATCACCATAGGTGACTCCCTTACCTACAGTGGGTAAGTATCATGACATACTCCCACCATTTTAACTTCTTTTACTCTATTATTTTTCATTAGTGCTACATAGACATAACATGATTATTACAATAAAACAGAACTTCTCTAGCTTTGAAATTTTAAATTCCAATATACAAGATAGGCTTCAATCTCCTGTCCAATTCTCACATCTTCTTGAGAACCACACAAACCTGGATAACCCAACAGCACCTGAAATAGCATGATTTCCTTCCCTACCCAGTCTATACTCCACAATGCATCCCTTGAACCATTCTCTTTTATCATACCTTAACATTATACCCCTGTCATGCTCTAACAAAATCCTAATTTTAGGTTCACTATAAACAACCACTGTCTCTGCTCTTTTTTTGTGAGTTGCTAACTGGAAAAAAATTTAAAAATCACAAAATTGGTATGTTGCAAATTTACAATTTAAAAACGAACCTAAGATTTAACCCGTAGCATCTCTCAGCAATTACTTCAATGTCTCTGGTTAGATATTGCTTCCATTTTCCACCATCAGCATTCCAAAATGTTTATACCTTTCCTCAAGTTTCCTATACTTATCTCACTTCCTTCAGCAGATAACTTCACATTAAAGTTTACTAAGAAAACTGAAGAAACCAAATGTGACATTCCTCAGTTTCCAACTACAAACCTGCCAACTACTATCTGAATGAAACCTCATCTCCCTACCTCTCCTGTCAGATAAACTGTCCTGTTTCTTGGTCCAAAGCTAATCCCTCTATCAAAAATACTTCTGTATCCACCCCTTTTGGTCACCTATGGGGCACAAATACTCCATCAGTTTTTTGACCTGTCTTTTGCATTTTCAACCTCTCCCTCTCCAAGTCTTTCTCCAAGTCCATGACCAGGCACAAGTCTCACTCATCATTTAAAATATTTTATCATGTTTAGAACACTAATTTTAAGAAAGCAGAGGCAGTCAGGATAACATGGCAATAAAAGAGACATATTTTTTTAATATCCTGAATAACCATCCCTCGAAAATGCTACAGACCCCAGTTTGATCCCTGGGTCATTAAGATCCCCTGCAGAAGGGAATAGCAAAGAGTCGGACACGACTGAGAGACTGACAAAAATAGACTAAGCAACTAGGAGAAAACAAACAGATCAAACCGTCCAAAATAAAAATGGCCAAAAAATACAGCACAATTGACTACATATTACTCATGAATTCTAAAATACTGCAAGTTAGGACCAAATACCAACAGCAGCAAGACCCACACGGTATCAGAAACGTAACAAGAAGAGGAAAGGGATCTGGGACAGCCCTGGAGCCAGAACAAACAGAAATCAAATTCCCTAGAAGTACTACCTCCCACCCCCTCCCTTAAATGGACAGTTCCAATTCAGTGTAAAACAGCAACTGAAACTCGGAAGGGGTTTCATAGGCGACAACTCACAAGGCAAGAAAAGCAAGAAAATCACACAAACATCAGGAATCTCAAAACTAACTGAAACTCCCTTCTAAGACACAGCAACATACCAAGCAGAAACTGCCAGGAAGAGGTATCTAAACGAAGCAGTACAGAGTCACTGGGGTAAAGGAAAGAAAATCTAGAACAAGAATGATTCTGCCCCTCCAGAGGACATTTGACGATGCTGAGAAACAGTTCTGGTTATCAGTCATCATACTTGGGGGAGTGGGCACCACAGGGTGGGCCAGAAGGCCACTGAATATCCTACAATGCCCAGGACAACTCCCCGCAGCAAAGATATCCGACCAAAAGTGCTAATACTGCCAAAAGTGAAAAACCCTGATCTAGATAAAGGCAGAGAAGTAAAGGAGGAAAGGTCTCAAAAGATGTATTTTTGAACACTACATCACAGGAGAGGATTCCCCCCAGCTACAAACCCAGCAAAAAGCTAGCTTACCCAACCCTCATCTAAAAGTAGTATATTGTTGCTGTTTACTCACTGAGAGCTGTGTCCGACTCTTCGAGACCCCATGGACTAGAGCTAGCCAGGCTCTTCTGTCCGTGGGATTTCCCAGGCAAGAATACTGGAGTGGGCTGCCATTCCTTCTCCTGGGGATCTTCCTGACACAGGGATTGAACAAGTATCGCCTGTTTGGCAGGTGGATTCTTTCCACCAAGCCACCTGGGCCTCCCTAAAGCCATCTTCCTTAAACTTAACAGAAAAGAATTGGAATCTCAAAAAGAGAGGTGAGAATGGGAGGACAGAAAAAATACTTGAAGAAATAATGCCTAAAAAGGATTCAATTCAATTCTCATACAAAGTTTTTATAAGAAAAATGCAAAGAGTAACATTCCTACAGATCATGAAGCACACCAGAAAGACATGTTCACAAAACGAATGAATATTTTAATATAATATGCAGAACCAAGGTTTTCTCTCTCATTATTAATTTCCTAAAAGGATAACTGACTATAAAGCATACATACCTGAAAAAAATAATTGGAAGTTTACATTTTTAAAAATTATCAAAAGCAGCAAAAACATGAAATACCTAGGAATATATTAAAGATATGTAAAACCTATACTCTGAAAATTATAAATATTGAGAGAAATTAAAACATCTAAATAAACAGATAAAAGAAAAAAGTTAAGAGGATTTAACATACCTGACACTTCTAAACTTAACCATACAGCTACAGTAATCAGAACAGTATGGCACTAGGAAAAGGACAGATGAAAAAGATAACAAAAGAGAATACTGAAATATTTATGAAATGCTATGATACCTGGAATTTGCTTCAAACTACTAAGGGAGGGAGGTATAGACAAAAAAAGATTGGTCAAATGTTGGTAACTGTTCAAGCTTGGTCTTATGAGGATTTACAATACTACATTCTATTTTTTTATATATTTGATACTCTCCATAATAAAAAGCTTTTTAAGGCATTCATATTTACAAAGAGATTTTTAAAAGGTCTCCAGTTAAACTGGTTAATCTAAAATTTTAAATGGCACTTAAATAATCAAGTTTTATCTACCTAGAGCAGGGTTGGCAAACCTTGACCTGTAGGCCAAAAACTGCCTCTGGACTGTTCTGTAGGACTAACCAACTGATTCTTACATTTTTAAAGCATTGCTTAAAAAAGAAAGAAAAGGAGACAGGGCCCACGTAGTTCACATGTCTAGAATTTATTAATTGGCCCTTTATCAAAAAAGTTGTGTCAACTCCTTGATCTAGAGAATCAGGCAGATCAAAACTGCTATAAGTCAGAACATATACTCTACATCTGTTGAATAACAAAGAGAAAAATTTCTTGGGAATTCCCTGGAGATCAAGTGATTAAAACTTGGTGCTTTCACTGCATGGCTGGGCCCAGGGCTCGGCTCAATCCCCGGTCAGGGAAGCAAGATTCCTCAAGCTGCATAGCACAGCCAAAAAATAAAATTCTTTCATTAGAATGACTATGTTCATGTAGAAACACTCACATATGAAAAAAATTATTATTAGGTAGAAACTATGAAATTCCACATATTTGCTCCTCTCCCTTTTCTACGGTCTGGGAAAATTTCTTCTCTCTCAAGTACTATAATGGAGATCTAACAGATTTTTATACAAATAAATTTTCCTTCCTGTCTAGTCACATTATGGATTCACATTGTCAAATTATGCTACTGTATCTTAGAACAGATATATAGAGTCCAGATGAGAAAAAAACACAAAAAGAAATGTACATATATGCTGAAACAAGACTTAGAGAAATATTTCAAAAGATGTCTCAATGGCCTTATAACCGGGAAAAAAAGAAGAATGTCTGATATGAAATCCTGGCTAAAAATCAAGCAAAAAAATATTTAGATCGTATATGTAATAACAAGCTGACTATGCATAATGGCATTTCAAAAACTTTTGTTTCATTCAAAAGTAAAAAGTTCCTTGTTTTCCTTAGTTTAAAAAAAACCTATTGCAACAAAGTATCTGTAAAACAAATTATTCTTAAATTTGCTTAAATCTCTATAATACTACAGTTTAGGCTGCCTGCCAGATCTATTACTTTTAAATTACTTGTACAAGATATATTTCCCACTGTATGTAAAAATTATATCTTTGCAAAATTGCATAAGAAAATAAGTTTCCTAATACAGATTTAAAATATTAAAATATTTTTTCCAAATATCAATATTCAATTTTCCTAAAAAATATTATAACCTATCCTCAAATGAAAGAAAGAAAGAAAATGAAGTCACTCAGTCATCTCCGACTCTTTGCAACCCCATGGGCTGTAGCCTACCAGGCTCTTCCATCATGGAATTTTCTAGGCAAGGGTTGCCATTTCCTTCTCCAGGGGATGTTTCCAACCCAGGGATCGAACCCAGGTTTCCCACATTGCAGGCAGACGCTTTACCATCTGAGCCACCAGGGAAGCTCCTCAAACTCAAACCAAATTACGAATAAGGCTATCACTGTCTGAGATCAACACAAGCCACTAAAGACAAGTTAGGTATTGATTTAGAGTCAGAAAAGTTTTTAAATGAGCCAGTAAAGTTTCAGGTATAACTTTTGCATGGTATTCTCAGTAGATTCTCCATCTGTCCCTAGAAGCTGGGTCCCCATATAAAATAAAGTAAATAAACCTTTCAGCTGGGAGTATCAAAACTTGATCATTTTCTACAATACATGAAAAAGAGCAACAGGTTTTGGCTAAACGTAAGTGCTATCTACAAACAACAAACACAAAATAGCAATGAGCTTTCAAGACAGAAGAAATAAAGTTAAATATGGTACAAAAAACAGGCCGTTAGGTCACAAACACTTCAACAAAAACTGACAATTCCTCAGGTTCTTCATTGTCTCATTCTTTGTTACACATGAAACTGTAGGAAAAGCTGGTACTAATTACTGAGTAAAATGAAGCTAGATATGAATTAAAAGTTTAAATTCATTCTTGATGCTGAATTCCTTTTCTCTTCAAAGTAAGTAAAACAGAATCAGGAAAACATCATACTGAAAACAACCCACTCCTCACTAGCATGTTAAAGTACTGTTTTTTTGTATGGCCACAAATTAGAGCCTTCCTAATTCATCAACTAATACAATGATTAGGCAGTCTGAATAACTGATTTTTTTCCCTGAAGCCTGATTGTTTTTAGGCACATACAATCACCTGACCTTAGTCAAGAGAAAACTGCCTAATAAAAGGAGGACGGAGAAAACAAAGCAAGCTTTCATTTGAGGATCTCTTGGGCTGACATTGGTCTAAATTTTTTACATGAATCTACATCTCAGTGGCTTTAAAAATTTGACTGACACATACATTATAGAGCCCTAAGAATAAATTTAACCACTGAGGTAAAAAAGCTGTACACTGAAAACTATAAAACAATGATGAAAGAAATTAAAGACTATAAATAAACGGACAGATACCCAATCATGGATCAGAAGAATTAAAATTATTAAAATGTCCATAGTATCTATAGCAATCTACAGATTCAACGCAATCTCTATCAAAATTCCAATGGCATTTCTCGCAGAAATAGAAAAAGCAATCCTAAAATGCCTATGGACCCACCAACGACCCAGAACAGCTACAGCAATCTTGAGCAAAAAGAACAAAGCTTGGAGAAATTACACTTTCTGATTTCCAATTCTATTACAAAGCTGTAGTAATCATTAAATAGTATGGTACTGACATAAAAATGAACACACAGACCAGTGAACATAACAGAGAGTCCAAGAAAGAAACCCACACACATATGGTTAACTAAAGGGTGTCAAGACTATACAACAGAAAAAGGACAGTCTTCAACAATGTTGAGAAAATTGGATATCCACATGCAAAAAGATGAAATTGGAGCCTTATCTTACAACATACACAATAATTAATTCAAAATGAATTAAAGACTTAAATTCAAAACCTGAAACAGTGCACTCCTGAAGAAAAGATAAGGGGAAAGCTCCATGATGTTTGTCTTGACAATGATTTTTTGGATTTTAATACCAAAAACACAGGCAACAAAAGCAAAAACCAGAAGTGGAACTATGTAAAACAAAAATATTTCTGTAAAATAACAATTAAAAAAGAGCGAGAAAGAAAAGAGAAAGTGACATACAGAATGGGAGAAAATATTTACAAACTATGTACCTGAAAAGGGGTTAATATCCAAAATACATAAGAAACTCACACAACTCTAACAAAAATACAAATGATCCAATTTAAAAAAGGACAAAAGACCTAAAGAGACATTTTTTTTAAAGAAGGCATACAAATGGTCAACAGGTACGTGAAAAGATGTGCAGCGTTACCAAGCATCAGGAAAACACAAATCAAAACCACAATGAGATATCACTTCACACTTGTTAGGATGGCAATTACCAAAAAGCACAAGGTAAGTGTTGGCAAGGATCCAGAGAAAAGGGAATTCTTATACACCACGGGTAGGATGTAAATCGGACAACCATATCGGAAAACAGCACGACGCCTCCTCAAAGAACTAAAAACAGAACTACCGTGTGTTCCAGCAACCCCAGGACTGGGTACACATCCAAAGGAAAAGAGTATCTATCTCAACAAGGAGTCTGCACTCCCGTGTTCACTGCAGTGTTATTCAGAGTAGCCTAGATACAGAAACTTAACTGTCCACTGACAAAGAAAATGTGGGGTGTCTGTATACACCTACACAATGAAATATTATTTGGCCTAAAAAAAATGGAAATTCTGCCACTTGCAACATGGATGAATCTGGAAGACATTAAGATAAATGAAATGAGCTAGACACAAAAAGATAAACACTGTATGATTTCACACGTGGAATCTAAAAAAGTCAAATTCATGGTAGCAGAGAGTGCAATGGTAGTTACTAGGGAAGGGAGCAGGATAAGGAAAACGGGGAAATGTTGACCAAAGGGTATAAACTTTTAGTTATAAGATAAACTAGATATGGAGACATAAAGTACAATATGGTGAATATAGTTAATAACAATGTACAGAACACTTGAAATTTGCTTAGAGAATAAATTTAAATGTTCTGATCACAAAAAAAAAATGTGAGGTGATGAATGTTAATTATCTTGATTATGGTAATCATTTCAGTGTATACATATATCAAAGCATCATGTATACCTTAAATATTTATGATTTTTATTTGCCTTAGATATTACTCATATCTAAGTAATGCTGGGAAAAAAAATGATAGATGCAGGCAAATACATATTTCAACTGCTTGAAATTCAGTGAACCAATAATTTACAAATATTTTATCCCCCTTTTCAATTTGTTGTTTCTAAATAAGGTCAAATACTGAAATTTTTAAAGATAAAGCCTCTCAGAAATCTGTAAGGTAACTGTCCCCAAACAAATGTTTCCCCAGGGTGCCAAGAGGCTCCATAAAACTTACTCCTTTCCAAAATTAAAATTACACAAGATATCTTAAACAATTCACTCATAATTATATTTTTACTTTACAGTCAGTACCAAGAAAACCTCAGCCTATCCTCATCTCAACTCAAAATTCAGAATCAATTACTTCAATTCACATTGTTATCTTCGAACTACCCAGAATTTCTGAAGAACATTTTTAATAGATGAAATTCAGGAGCTCAGATAACTCTGATTCCTCTAAACCTCCATTTTTTTTTGTCCAGGCAACTACATCTCCATCTAAAGATACTATGAAACAAAAGTTAAAATTCAGAAAAGTATTTGAATTTTTTTACTTTAAAAGTTTTGTTTGCTAATACAATGACTTCAAAAATAGAGAAGACTTTAAAATGGAGAAACAATTTAAACTTAAAACATATTCATTTTCATAATCTTAATTTTTTAGGTTTCAAAACAGAATTAATTTTCAAACTAATCAAAACTTTTAATACATTCCCCTAGAACTTACTAAAGCAGCTGATTCATTATTATTAATAATAAATTCATTATCACCAATGTTGAGTGAGCCCTCTACACTACCTAGCAAATACTGTGTCAAACCTTCTCCACTCTGCTTCTCTGATTAACCTGAAGTAGTAAACACTACTTCAAACCATCTCCACTGTTCTTAAACCACATATATCCCACTTCATCCTCTCTACTCTCAACAGATGACCTTGCAACAGTAATTCAAAGAGAAAATATGAAGAAGCCATTCAACTATGGGAACTCTTCCATACCATATCTACAAACTTTCTTGTAACTACACCTATCCTTTCCTCCTATCTTCCAGTTTCAAAAAAATTCTCTCTTGCCTAAAGCCAATGTCTCCACATATAAGCGGGACCCACACCCTTTCCACCTTCTAAGGAATCTTATTCATAATTATACTTTTTTTTCCCACAGTAATCAATTTTTCTCTCTTGACTGAATTTTTCCAATAAATATTTACATGTGCTTAAACTTTCTTCCACCTCAAAAACAAAATTAAAAAAAACTCCTTTGTTCCACCTTTCCATCTCTGGCTCTCCCCTTCACAGCCAAACTTCCCCAAACAGTTGTAAACATGCTTAGTTTCCATTTATTTTCCCACTCTTTCCTCAACCTATTTCAATGATCCACGGTCTCCTCTCTCCCTAAACAATCATATCCATACTCTTAGCTTCAATTATCATCTATATGCCGATGATCACCAAATGTACACTTCTGGTCAATACCTTTCCTTTGAGTTCCAGATCAATATACATTCAACTATCAACTCCTAATATCTAATTTGATGTTCCAAATGTATGTTTAAAACAATATGTACACAGAACTCAAAAGATACCTGCTCACCCTCCAATTCCTATTAAACACACATACTCCTTTATCTGGCTCCTCTTGCCTTTTGTTCTGTCTCAGTGAACAGTACCACCATACACCCAGTTATAGAAGCCAGAAACTTGGGAGTAATCCTCAGTATCTTCTCTATCTAAACCAGTGGTTCTCTCTCAACTAGAGGCACTTCTGCCCCCCAGGAGACATCTGTTAATGTCTTAAGACATTTTTGGTTCTCATAACCAAGGATTACTGGCATCTAGTGAGTGAAGTCAGAAATGTGGCTAAAACACCCTAAGATGCAGGGGATAGTCCCTCCATACCAAAGTTGGTCTAAAACATCAACAGTACACAGGCTTAGATGACCTAATCTAATAACGCATCATGAAATCCCATCAATTTCACTTTCCCCAACACAGTTTAAACCCATCAATTTTTGTTCATCTTAACTATCAGCACTTCCTAATTCAAAGCACCATTACCTTTTACCTAGTATCCAATAATAACTTCCTACTTCCGCATTTGTGCAACTGCTTAAAATGAAGTCAAAACAATTTTTAACTCATCTCTTTCTTGCTTAAAAGATGACCCTGAATAGCTTATCAAAGTTCTTAGGTGAAAACTAAAATGATATACAAAAGTCCCTGCATGATCTGCCTGATTCCCCACTTCTCCTACCACACTTCAGCAATTTTCCCCCTAAATCAACCAAACTCTAGCCACCATATGGCCTCCTTTCAATTCTCCGCAGACTGCATGCTCCTTTCTATCACACAGTAAACCTTCAGACTCACTGTTCCTTCTCTCCACCTCCAACACTCTTCACTGATTAACTCCTACTCACCCTTCAGATCTCAGCTCAAATATTATCTCCACACCATCATGGAGATAACTCTGCACTTGTCCTTTATAACACTTATAAATATATAAAGCTGCAATTCGCATGACTATTTCTAATGGCTCTCCCTCTCACTATGATGTATGTGCATGGTAAAGAGACCATGAATATTTAGAAAAATGCTGTAACAACATTTTAGCATATAGCCAGCACTCATAAATTTTTGTTGATTACTTAAAAAAAAAAAAAATACAGAATCTAATCTACTTCAGGAGTTCAACTGTCACTTTTATTGCAGGTATTCATATCTCGGGCCCCAACCGTGCTTCTGAAATATATACGGACAGCTCAGCTACAACACGTTTTTCTTCAATACCAATTAGCTTACAGACGATGGATAAATAAGGCAATGGTATCAATTTAATGTATTAATTGGACTGATTTGTATGTGGAGCAGAAATTGTGGAATTGTAACCTTTACAAAAAAAAAACAACAAAAACCCTTAGCTTGGCTGCTCACAAGAAGGAGTCCTTACAGATCTAAATCAACTAAAGCTAAGTGTCTACATCTAGGATCCCCACTCGAAAAGCACTAAACATACCCCAACCCTCACGGAGCTCTCCGCTGGTATATTTCCTTCAGAGACTTACTTAACAGCTGACTCACTCACTCACAGCTCCACTTTAACTGCCTTGTCTCAGTGACCCCCCCAAGGCAGCATATGTCAACTGTGTACTGTATATTTTTTAATATCCCTTGCAATAGCACCCAACCAGGCTAAGCCACATACCTGATCTATCCAGGTCATTTTCTAAGGGACTGATTATTGTTCTTCAGAGCGTTCTGGTTCCAAAACTGTTTAGGTTTTGCATAGTGTACTCTCAAGCCCTATTTCCCATGGCCTTAGCATGCAATCTGCACAACATGAGGCCATTCAAGAAGACAAATGTTACAGCAGATTTCCCATAGTTCCAAGCGCTGAGGAACATAACTCTTGACTACTACTTCCTCAATCAGCTTGAACACTCAAAATCTGGGTTCCTCATCTCTGTTAACAGTCCAAATCATTAAAGCCGCTGATCTCTCTCTCTCCCTCTCCCCCACAATCACTCCACACAGGTATCAATTTTCCTTATGCATGGTCTCTCACATCTTTTTTACCACCATCCACCATAACCGAAATCTCCAGCATCTCTCATCTGAAAAAAATTTAACAATTAATAGCCTTCAAGGTAATTATACCTCTTTCCAGGCGCTCCTTATTCCAAACCAAACTCCACTAAACTGCAAGAATTATCTTCTCCCAAATGCAAATCTAATTGTGCTAGTCCTCTACTCATAAACCTTCAATGGTCTTCTACTGTGCATTCAAGGTCTCAAACTGCTGCTCCACTTTATCTCTCATTGAACCTCCCACGCATCTTGAAATCCAGCAGAGATAAACCATACAAACTGTTGACAAAGAAAGACACTCAGTAAATATTAGATTTTACTCTCACAGATGACCTACTTTTATAGTCAATTCTAAGAATGTCATCTCCCTACCCTTCATTTTAAGCATCTTAAGTTCCTTCCCTTTATATTATTAGAGACAAAGGTCAAATCTTCATTGTGTCACTTACTAGCTGTGACCTTGAGCAAGTTATTTAGCTTTCTGAGCCTCAGTAAAATTAGGATAATATCCATGTCATGGGGTTGTTGAAAAGACTAAATGACATAGCATATGTAGAATGCCTGGAAGAGAAGAGACATTAATAAATGTTAGTTTTCATAAAAAGTGTTCATTTAAAGAATGAACACAGAAATGAACTTGCCTTCTTTCTCCCAGAACTGGCAAGTAAGAGTAACACTCAAAGAAGCTGGCTTAACAATAGAATACTACTAATAATCTTTATCCCTTGAGGTTAAATGCTTATGCCAAAAGCATAAGATTTAGGGGAATTTTTTTCTATGCTACTAAGCAAAGAAAAGGTTATTGATATGGAACCATATTTTACTAGATGATTTATCCTGACTAATGTTATTAAATTTACTGAGACTCAATATATTAATAAACCTTATCCATATGCAGAAGTCAGTTCCAATATTTAACTATTTACAAATATGTGTGTGTGTTAGTTGCTTAGTCGTGTCCAAACTCTTTGTGACCCCACGGACTGTAGCCCGCGAGGCTCCTCTGTCCATGGGATTCTCCAAACAAGAATACTGGAGTGGAAATTGAGAGCTTCAATACTTATGCATAATATATTCCATAAAAAATGGGCCTATGGCTGATTCATGTTGATGTATGGCAGAAACCAACACAACATTGTAAAGTAATTATCCTTCTATTAAAAATTTTTATATGGCCCTATCTACATACATATATCAAAAACCCACATAGAGTAAAAGGTTGTTATATCTCCATTCAAAGTATTGCCCTGATTTGATTTCTACTGCAGGCTTTCACAATACAATATTACGTAAGTTTCTTTAAAATGAGAAAGCAAAGAAAGGACAAAGAACTGAGAGGTGCTGAAATGGGGTATCAAAACTTTGAAGTTAGTTTGCTTTCTCTTTCCTCCCACTGATATCGCCTAAATGCTTCTCCTACTTCATAGTAAGAATAAAGAATGACAGCCATTTTTATAAATAGTCCTGAGACAACTGGACCAAGAGCAAAAAAGAACTTATACTTCCCTACCTTAATATCATATATAAAAATTAATTCAATGGATCAAAGACCTAAATCTAAGAGCTAACACTATAAAACTCTTAGAATAACAGAGGCATTAATTTTTGTGACCCTGGATTAGGCAACGTTTTCTTAGATATAATACCAAAAGCTCAGGAAACCAAAGAAAAACAAATAAATTGGATTTCATTAACATGAAAAGCTTTTATGCTTCAAAGTGCATCATCAAAAAAGTAAAAAGACAAAGCACAGAACACAAGAATATATCTGCAAATTATATATCTGGTACATGTCCAGTATTCAGAACATATAAAGAACTATTACAACTTGACAATTAAAAATTAAAACAGACAAAGGATCTGAATAGACAATTCTCTAAAGAAGATATACAAATGGCTAACACACAAATGAAAAGATGATCAGCATCATTAGTTATTAGGGAAATGTAAGCCAAAATCACAATGAGATTCCATTTCATACCCATTACAATGGTTATAATCAAGAAGACAAATATTAAGTTTTGCCAAGGATGAAGAGAAACTGGATCACTCACACACTGCTGGTAGAAATGTAAAATGATGCAGCCACTTTAGAAAACACTTTGGCAAGTCCTCAAAAAGTTATACATAGCGCTACCACATAACTCAGCAATTTCACCTGAGTATAGACCCAAGAGAAATGAAAACATCATGTACAAAAACTTATACACAGATACTTGCAGCAGCAATATTCTGAAATACCTCCGAAACCCATCAACTGAGGAATGCATAAATAAAATATGGTATATCTATACAATGGAATAGTATTCCCCTATGGTGGTGGTTTAGTCACTAAGTTGTGTTCGACTCTTGTGACCCCATGGGCTGTGTAGTCCACTAGGCTCCTCTGTCCACAGGATTTTCCAGACAAGAATACTGGAGTGGGTTGCCAATTTCTTCTCCAGGGGATCTTCTGTTCCCAGGGATCAAACCCAGGTCTCCTGCACTGCAGGCAGATTCGTCATCAACTGAGCTACCAGGTAAGTGTCCTCTTATTCAGCTATAAGGAGGAATAAAGAACTGAGAATTGCTATGACAAGGATGAGTCGTGAAAACATGCTAACTGAAAGAAGCAACACCACGTACTGTATGATTCCATTTATATGAAATGTTCAAAATAAGCAAATCCATAGAGATAAAAAATCAGTACTGGTTGCCAGAGGCTGGGGGAGACAGGCAGAGATAAGAAAGCGATTGCTGCTGGGTACAAAGTGTCTTCTATAGGTGATGAAAATGTACTGGAATTAGAAATTGGTAATGGCTGCACTGCCTTCTGAATATAATAAAAACCACTGAATTATACACTTTGATGGAGTGAATTTTATGATAAAATTGCATCTCAATTAAAGAAAAAAAGAATGATAGCAGAATAAAAAGTGGCACAAGCAAGGAATGAAGAGAGTATTCCCTTTTTGACCCAACATTTTCTGAACATTTACTATGTTTCAGACCTATGCTGCTTGCTAGGAATGGAAAGATGAGTAAAACAAAATCACTACACTCTCCAGGCCCATTCTCCTTAGTCTACAAATGTGGTATTTCTCAAAGGTAAAGCAGCTTTGAAAATGCAAAAACAACAAATATAAGCTGCAGACAATTCAAAAGAATGCAGATTTTTACATTATAAACTCCTCTAAATTAGCCAGAATGCTTTTTTAAGAGTTTCACTAAATATGGGGGGGGCAGAAGAGACATGCTTCTAATATTGGTATTAACTCATTATTCCCCAATGCTGATGTCATTTTCCAAGAAGTATTACTGAAATAGCTTCATTTATTTTAAATTGTTTTCCAAATAATGTTTTTGATAAATCTTCCTTGATCATATCACATATCATATCAGTAATATAAGAAAGTATTATTTTCTCACTGACTCCTGGGTTCTCTATTCTTGACATTAAAAACCTCATGATAAAAACAAATATACCAAAAAAAAAATATATATATACCAAGGAAAAACATGCTTTTTAATACTTTACTACAGTATCCATATGAAAGCTTATTTTACTATAAGAGAATAGGTAACAAGAGAATTCTCTAAACTAAGAAATCAACTCTTTTAGGCTCTTATCCCAGATTTTTATGAATCAGAGAAAATCTGACATCCTGATATGAAAGCTTCATTTCCAAAGAACAGCTCACAAAAATCAAAGAATCAAATTTAGATAGGAAACTATGTTGAATAGTCTTTTAAATAGTACAGAAAACGGGCATGTTCTACCTAATCCAAGACATTAGATATTTCTGACACTTTTAATATACTATTTATATTAACTTCTCAAAAGATAAAACTAAAGTCTATATTAAAATTACCTTATCTTTGGCCTCAGGCAGTGTGATTTCTCTAGGTTCTAAAATTGATATTTCTCGAAAAGGTGGAACACATCTGACTATATCTGGTACATAGTGTGTATGAAACAATGGTGACATTGAGTATCTTCTTTCATCTGATAAAGGCACTATGTGGTTAACTATAGTTGGCTCTTGGTGGGGTGAATGAAAACGCTGCCGTTTACCATCAAGAGGAAGATTCTTTTCATCGCTTAATCTCCTGAAAACAAGCAACATACCTTAGTGATTAAAGATATAACTTTCTCATAACAAATAGAAAAAAATTTAAAATATATAAATAATAGATGAAAATACTGACTTTTTCAGCAAGGCCATGTTATTAGCTCTAAATGAACCATAAAATATTGTCAGTATAAAGAGACACCTTTATTTATTTATTTATTTATTTATTTTTTGCCTCTCCCTCCCCCGCCCTCCTTTTTTTTTTTTTAAAAGAGACACCTTTAGAAAAAATGTATAATAATGCATATTTTTAAAAAAACAAACCAATATATATATCAAGATTAGTCTCTTGCATTTGAACTACCACAATATTTCATATCAGCAACAAAAACTTGGTAGGAAAATCTCTATTTATAGAATCACTAACAATAAAAGATCCAAACTCTAACATAAGGAGGATAAGATTAAGTGAACTGAGTGCTGTACATAAAAAAAGGATCTTGGGAGTCCACCTATGTTCTGGTTTATCAGCAGGAAAGACCAAATTAAGAGAGCTGGTTTTTTGTTTTTTTGTTTTTTTTAACTATAAAAACACTAGATAACTAAACTAGTCTGAAAACGAACTCTACTTATATAGTTCAATATAACAGTATTATATACAATATAACAGTCTTGTATTCATGTTAAATTCTTGGTCATGACTGATATATTTTTAGTTATACAAGAGAATGTCCTTGTCCTTAGGAGAAATGCACTGATGTGCTTTGGGATAAAGTGAAACAATGTCACCAACTTTCTTTCACATGGTTCAGAAAAAAGTGGTGGGGTAGGGAAGCAAACAGGAAGAATAAAACAAAATTTAGCAAAACTGATGAATCTAGGAAAACCACATACAGGTGCTCGCTGTACTATTTTTCAAAATTTTCTGGAAGCTTAAAAATATTCAAAATAAAAAAGAGAAAACAACTTAAAAGTAATTATTTGTTGGGAAAAATAGTATTTACTTAAATGAATATTACTAAGTTGTTTAAACCACAAGAAATTATCCTTTTGTTTAACTCTAAAATTTTATGGGTCATAGCCACCTGAAGGTTTTTAATATTCTTTTGGGATTACGTCAATTACTCTCTCTCTGACAGACCCACAAAATAACTAGAATTCCTACTTACAATAAAGGTATACAAGTGCTAAAAACATAAGTACACATTTAATATTTTTAAACATAAAATTCAGAGCTTTACATAATGAATATTTCTATTGAGAATGTCAATGTTAAGTTTAAATATATATATAATTATGAACTAATGGAATTTATTTTCACTCATGATTCACAAATGGGGCTATCAAGACAATTTCTAGAACACAAAAATTTAAATGAAGTCAGTATGTTAAGCATCATGATACAGTTTTCCACCCAATTCATTACCTCTGTGTGCTTCAACTTTCTCAACAGAAGAGGGGTAACAGTACTTACCTCACAAATTGTTGTAAAACTTTGTCAAACCATTATTTGCAAAGTCCTTAGAACAATGCCTACTCTACACAGTGAAGGATTGATGGTGAAGCTGAAACTCCAATACTTTGGCCACCTGATGCAAAGAATCGACTCACTGGAAAAGACCCTGATGCTGGGAAAGACTGAAGGCGGGAGGAGAAGGGGACGACAGAGGCTGAGATGGTTGGATGGCATCACCAACGCGATGGACATGAGTTTGAGTAGGCTCCGGGAGTTGGCGATGGACAGGGAAGCCTGGCATGCTATAGTCCATAGGGGTCGCAAAGAGTTGGGCACAAAGGAGAGACTGAACTGAACACAGTGAAAGTGTTAGTTGCTCAGTTGTGTTGCTCCAGGAGTTAGTTGCTCCAGGCTCCTCTGTCCATGGAATTCTCCAGGCAAGAATACTAGAGTGGGTTGCCATTCCCTTCTCCAGGGGATCTTCCCGATCCAGAGATCGAACCCAAGTCTCCTGCATTGCAGGTAGCCTCTTTACCAACTGAGCCACCAAGGAAGCTGCAAACTGAAAGTCGCTCAGTTGTGTCTGACTCTTTGCGACTGTATAGTCCATGGAATCCTCTAGGCCAGAATTTTGGAGTGTGAAGCATTTCCCTTCTCTAGTGGATCTTCCCAACTCAGGGATAGAACCCAGGTCTCACACTGCAGGCAGATTCTTTACCAACTTAGCTATCAGGGTAAAGAATAAAATAGATAACCAGTGGGAATTTGCTCTGTGATGTAGGGAGCTCACTCATACGTATGCCGACGGCCGATTCACGTTGATGTATGGCAGAAACTAACACAATAGCAAAGTGAAAGTTGCTCAGTCACGTCCGACCTTTTGTGATGCCATGGACTGTACAGTCCATGGACTTCTCCAGGCCAGAATACTGGAGTGGGTAGCCTTTTTCCTTCTCCAGGGGATCTTCCCAACCCAGGGATCAAACCCAGGCTTCCCGCATTGCAAGCGGATTCTTTACCAGCTGAATCACAAGGGAAGCCCAAGAATACTGGAGTGGGTAGGTTATCCCTTCTCCAGCAGATCTTCCCAACCCAGGAATGGAACTGGGGTCTCCTGCATTGCAGGTGGATTCTTGACCAACTGAGGTATGAGGGAAGGCCATAGTGGGTGAACAGTAATTCTTATCTAGTGTTATTTCTAATTGTACATAAAAGTTATGGAATGTTTATACAGGCTTTAAAAAGCAGTATCTTGCTAATATTGCCAAGGCTTATTTTAATACTCACCCCTAAAGTTCTATCAAAATTACCCTGTGATACATCAATTTCTTTTAATCAAATTGGTTCAAGTGAATTGAGTCCTGACTTCTCTAAAGAAAGCTTTATGTCATATAGAAACTTTCACTATAATAATATTTATTGTGGAACCTGTGTAAGATAAATTAAACAGTAAACTTTAATAGAGTTATAAGCTGAATTACGTCCTCTCAAATTCACATTTAAGTCTTAACCCCTAGTACTTCAAAATCTATTTGGACACAGGGCCTTTAAAGAAGTAATTAAATTAAACTGGGGTTATTAATCCAACATAACTAGTATCCTCCGAAGAATAATTAGGACACAGAAAACAGAGAAGGATGACAGTATTAGGAAAGAAGGCAGCCATCTATAAGCCAAAGAGGGAGGCCTCAGAGGAAATCAAACCTGCTAACACCCTGGTCTCAGACTTCTAGCCCCCAGAATTTTAAGAAAATTAATCTGTTATTTTAGTCACCCAATCTGTTGTACTGTTATGGCAGCCCTAGCAAATATACAGAAACCCATCTACTTTAGTTAAAAACACAATTAAAAGTAGTTATTTGAAGATAGTTACCCCTAAAATTTTTTAAATACTTAGAAGTTTGAAAATGCTGTTACATGACTGACTGCACAGACCCCAGGAAACAAAATGTAGGTTAGTGTCCATTTAACTTAATACAAGATACAGTGTTAAACAGTTCCCAAAACTGCACATTTTTCTTTTCAAATAAGTAAGAAATACTTACTTCCTTCCTCGAAATAATGGGGAAGTTGAGGTCTGTATTGGACTGACATTTCCATACGTCAACTGTTGTAATGACACAGCTCTAGACAAGCTACCAAAAACAAAGAAAGAACATGATAACATTTCCTCTAACTCCAAATGTTTCATATAAAAAGGATCTGTGTCAAGCACAAACTGAAACTTACAAATACCATGGGCCAAAACAGCAGTGCACTTACTCTGCATTGTGAAAGCTGAACTGTGCATCTATAAGCTGCTGGTGTGAGTAAAGACTTGGTGACAGGGCAAAGAAGTTATTATGTTGTTGATGGTTTGGAGTGAAAGGCGGGCGACCCAAAATTGAGTTTGGGAACATGCTCTTGTTCACTAAAAGACAACATGTATTCTTCTACCTAGAATAGTTTTAAAGACAAATTATTATAGATTAAAGACACTGAACTTTTTGATAACCAGTATCTACTATTTAATAAAGTTACCAAGTTACAAATTTCATTTATAAATTTATTTTCTCAAATAGATCTCTTAAGTCACAAAATACATAACAAAATAATAATGATGAATTTTAAATCTAGATTAACTCTATTATTCAAATGACACTAAAATCTATGCAAATTTCTAACTTCATGATAAATTACTGTCATAAACTTATCAACAACTCTCTTATAAATCAAGTTAACACCATTATACTTTGATAATAAAAAGAAACCACCCAAGAGATGTATTTAATGAAATCTACAATTTCTTACATTTATCCCCATTTTAATTTATTCAAAAGCATAAGCCTTCTTCATATGACAACCCAAGTCCCAGGATTTAGAGCTTACAGATCTGATCAAACAAGGGATGGAATTTTATTACCTAATAACTATTTATAAAACTCTGAGATTCCCCTCAAATTCTAAACAACTTATAAAAACAACAGCCAATAAGAGAGTTTGTTCTGCAGGAACCGAGAAAACCTATGTAAAACGCAATCAGAATCGTTCACTGCCCCTGCCAAGAGACTAGATATGTATTCTTTGCAATGACTGACCCCAAAAGGCTGTAAATTCACAGAGTGGGATAAAAAAACAAACTGAAAACAAATATTAAAGTCTACAAAGTAAAAATAGCATTCCCAGCTTATATTCCCAATACAAGCAATTAAAAAATTCATCTATGAAATAATGGAAAGAGAAATCATATAATATGGTAACAAAGAAATCTGTAACATAGAAGCAGTCGTTCACCAAGAAAATGTTAAGCTTGCTAGAAACCTACAATGAAGTCTACTACGGAACTGCCTACCTAGGCACACAGAAGCTTCCAATTTAGATTTCTAGAAAAACAACAGTCATGGATCATCAGAAGTTAAAAATTTTAAAAAGGCCTAGTAATAAATAGAAACACTTGGAACAAACGAAAGATGAGAGGAAAAAAAAACTCATTAATTTCATAATTAATGAAAAAAATACTGTATATGTAAAACAAGAATGTGTTGTTTAAAAAGCAAGAAAGGCTCTTGGAAATTACAAAATTAAAAGCAGAAATATCCAGCAGAAAGCTAAAAGAACACTGAGGAATGAACAAGAAAGAAAAGCTGGTGAGGGCAGACAGGAGGCAAAACAGTAAGAGAAAAATATAAGCAACCAGGTGGTCCAACATCCAACACAACTTAAGTTCCAGAAAGAACAGAAAAGGAATTACCAAGAAAATAAAACAAGAACATGGTCAGAACTGAAGAACACCAAGCCTTAGACTGAAAGGATCCAATGAGTAAAGAGCACAAGATACACACGCACACGTCTATATACACATATATATATAAGCGCATATTACAGTGAAATTTCAGAATACCAGGTAAAAGAAGCTTATAAATATTACAGAGAAAGAAAATGTTATAAACAAAGGGATGGGGTGAATAGGTAACAAGGTCCTACTGTAAAGCACAGGGAACTATATTCAACATTCTGAGATAAACCATAATGTAGAAGAATGTAAAAAAAAAGAATGTATATACATATGTATAACTGAATCGCTTTGCTGTATAGCAGAAATTAACACAACAGTGTAAGTCAACTGTACAATTAAAAAAAAAGAAACACACAAAGGGATGGTAATCAAAATGGCTTTGGACCACTCAATAGCAACAGTGGAAACAAGACAAAGAAGTGAATGCCTTCAAGGCTTCTGTAGGAAATGCTTTCAAGCTATAATTCTATACCCAATTATAGTATCAGTGCAAAAGGAGAATAAAAACCCTTTCAAGACATGTAAGGTATTGAAAAAAGTAAAAGAAAATCCCAGATCTAGGAAAAGGGAGTTCTCACACAGGTCAGAGACAGTAAATTCCCCAGGATGGTGGTGAAGGGAAGCTCAACAGCTTAAAATAGAACACATAAACAGAGGGCTACAAGAAGACACCCAAGGTGGAAAAAAAATGAACTGATAGTTTACCTTATATATTTGACCAGAGAAGAGTTTGGCCAACAGAGCAGAAAAAATTAATTATAGGAACAGAAATGTAGCAAGTGGGGGCTTCCTGGTGGCCCAGTGGTTGAGAATCAACTTTACAATCAATGCAAGGGATGTCAGTTCAATCCCTGGTCCTGGAAGATCCCACATGTCTTGGAGCAACTAAGCCCATGCGCCACAATTACTGAGCCCACCCACTGCAACTTCTGAAGCTGGTGCATTTAGAGCCTGTGCTCTGCAACAAGAGAAGCCACTGCAATGAGAAGCCCGCATACAACAATAAAGAGTAGCTCCCACTCTGAGCAACTAGAAAAAGCCTGTGTGCAGCACTGAAGACCCACCAGTCAATAAAGAAATAAAGTCTTAGAAAGAAATGCAATAAGTTAAAAATAAATTACTGAAACTACAGACAAAACACACTCAAAAGGTCATATAAAAAAGAAAATATAGTCAGTTACCTACTTAGTTCTTAAAATAACATGAATATTTAACATATTGATTTAAACAGAAATTATAACATGTATACAGGTGAAGTTGCTTCAGTCATGTCCAACTCTTTGAGACCCTACAGACTACAGCCCACCAGGCTCCTCTGTCCAGGCGATTCTCCAGGCAAGAATACTGGAGTGGGTTGCCATGTCCTCCTCCAGGGGATCTTCCAAACCCAGGGATCAAACCCACATCTCTTATGTCTCCTACACTGGCAGGCAGGTTCTTTACCACTAGCACCACCTGGGAAGCCCAAAATTATAATATATTTATATATTACTTACTACATTGTATTTATTTATAATTACATGTTATTATATTATATTTTACATATTATTTACATGTTTATATACATCATAATTTATGATGAGAGAGGCTACATAAAAGTGCTAAATCCTCATTTTCAATAGATGTCAATCTAAAAAACAAGTTATAAAAGTTGTGTTTTCTTTTTTTTTAGAACAACAGAGGAAAACAATATATATACTACTAAAAGAAATAATAATTGCCTCTGGAGATTGGGACCAGATGGCTTGAAAAACTAGAACAGGAGACAACAGGAGAGGGAAAAAAAGAAAGCTCTGGGAAGAAACAAATAAACCACTCACAGAAACTTTATTCCTTTTCAATTCTGAAAGATTAAAATTTCCTAGGCTAGCCATACATAGTGAGACTCACCAGTTTAAAGTTCATAAGAGATTGTGCAGAAAAGCCACCATCAGATCCCAACCCAGGTGCCAGAGACAAGGTGCTACCTCCAGAAAACGAGAGTTTGTCAGCTTTCTTCAGAATGCCTTTCTCCAGCTATAGGAGACTGATTTTTTTTTTAATTCCTATAATGTTTGCCAAACTATACTCTCTGATGTTTGCTGCTGCTGCTGCTAAGTCACTTCAGTCATGTCTGACTCTGTGCGACCCCATAGACAGCAGCCCACCAGGCTCCTCCGTCCCTGGATTCTCCAGGCAAACACTGGAGTGGGTTGCCATTTCCTTCTCCAGCCTGTTGTTTGCTGCTTAGAGACAATATCTTGAACCAAGCAGGATTGCACAGCATTCTTTATTAAAAGTACTCTCAATAACAGTAGAATGCCAGATCTAAGGCTGTCACTAATGCCACCTTCTCCCTTTACTTGGGTTCATACTCTTTCTTGGCCTCCCTGACTCTGCTTCTCTGATCCAACTTCCCAAAAAACAATTACTATGTCATAGGATTCATGAGAAAATGACATTAAATACAATTCATTATAAAGAACTGTGCTTGATATTTAATTTTACTGTAATACAGACAATACAATATGGATCTGATCAAATAAGAGAAGGAATTTGTATTCAGAAAAACTAGAATTAAAATACTCTATATTCAGATTTATTTAAACCAGTCCATAGGTAAAACTCCAGATATTTTGTTTATGTGTATAAATATGTTTGTATTTTCTTCATGCTTGAGACCCAAAATGACATAATAGCCCAGATTATGGGCTTACTTCTATCCTATTATAAGGTCAGAATAAGGACAGAATAAGTCAAAAGATGTCTTGTGGCCCAGAAGTACTCTTCAAAGCTAAAGAAGTACTCTTAAAAGCTAAGAATGATTGCATACTTAGTTACTTTAGAGCAGTTACCTAAATCAGTGTATCCCAAATTCCAGATAAGCATCAAAGGTTTTGGAGCACCACCAAAGCAAAGAATCTGTCAGTTCTCCTCAGATGAATTTTGGCCTTCAAGTCCAGCTTATTTAGGCCCACCTTGGAAGTGGGGAGAATCATTCCTAGGGAATTTAACCAATGACATTCAATGCTTTCCAATAGGTATCCTGCATAATCATCTAGAGATAAGGAAGTAAACCAAAAGCCCATGGATTTCTATTCCTTTCTAATATTTCTCTTAATATTAACAGACACGCAAAGATAGTAATATTAAGGTACACACACAGAGTCGTCCCTGACTCTTTGCAACCCACCCCAAGGACTGTAGTCCACCAGGCTCCTCTGTCTGTGGGATTCTCCAGGCAAGAGTACTGGAGTGGATTGCCATTCCCTTCTCTAGGGGATCTTCCCAATCCAGGGATCGAACCTGGGTCTCCTGCATTTCAGGGAGATTCTTTCCCACCCGCGCCACAAGGAAATCTACTCCCTTAATACATTCCAACACTAATTCTGATGAAGATAAAAATGACACCAAAATAATAACCTATTATAAACAATATCGGGCTTCCCTGGTGGCTTAGATGGTAAAGCATCCACTGGATCGCAAAGAGTCAAACACTACCAAGCAACTTCACAAAAAAAAACACAAACAATAGACAATATAAGGGATCATTTTTTAAACAAAACAAAGTTTCTGAGAATAAAATCCAGCAAAACTACTATCACACCGGATTTAAGGGGACTTCCACAAAATTTTAAATTTTTTTCTTATATTCTGAATAAAAGGCTTTTTCAGCAAGTAGAGAAAAAGAAGATTACTCCACATTATCCACAGTACCAGGTATAAGAAATTTTATGATAAAGAAAATGCAGATGTTAGTGGTATCCTATTTTTCTTAGTTTGAAAGTTATCAACTTCTCAATCTGTCTTGACTACACAATGGAATAAATTTTGAACTGCTTTAAAACTGTTGCATTGGTTCCTGCCTTAAGGAGAGATTAAAGAGACACTTTTAAGGATTACTTCTTGACTAAGCAAGCCTACTGGGAAATTATACAGGTCTATCTGTAAATAATCATACATGAAACAAGGCTGTAATGGAGTAGTTTTCAAAGTAATTCCTAGTGACATAACCTTTGGTCCTGTAACTTAAAAATCGGAATTTCTATCCTAAACTTGACCTCCTCCAAAGAATTACAGAACACTCAAGATTACATAAACTCCTTCATCAAGATTTCCTAGGAAGTGGAATCTGCAGTTATCTGTCCACTTTGTCCAAATGCCTCTGATCCCCTAAACTTACTACTCTTCCTCACAATACAAAAAGTCTAACTCCTAAATCCTGCTCACCCTTTGTCAACCCATCCATAGGTTGTGAAAGAGACGTCCATTTGATTAAGAATTAGATCGCATCCAAGTGCTGAAAAATAATCGAGCCACATGATTCCAAAGGAACATTTCTTCAGTGCCTATTCCACACAGAGCCCGTTACGGGACATTTCCTACTGTTTAAAGTATTGTTACTGTCAGTACAAGGCTGTCGATGCCATGTTAAAAAGCCTTACGGAAATGAAACATACGAGAGTATTTACAAAAGTAGCATGTTACCTGTAATACAAACACATAGAACTTAGTATTCACTTATGATCTTTCCGTAGAAAACCACACACCACACACCTGTTAAGTTGCCAATTTAGCTTGAGTTTCAGTTTCTTTTTTGTTCCCCTCACTGGTATACCAATATAAACAAACAACTGGTATTTCAGACAAAGAGGTGAGACAGAATCAAACAAGGCAGGGAACGTGGACGATTCAAAAGTTGGGAGACACATGTACCCCTTCGCGTTCTGGCCTAGAGAGTTGAAGAGGGGGCAAAAACAGAACACAGGGGGTACACAACAATCGGACAGAGTCCTAATCTGTGCATTTTCCTGTAACTCGAAGAACTGAGGCAATTTCACAACCACTCAGTGAAAAGTCTTAAGTTTCAAAGTATTTACCTTAGCTCTTCACCACCCTTTGAAACCCCATGCAGAGTCTCGAGACGCTCTTCCTCGTTTGGTCCTAGACTTGAGGACGGGACGCGAGGAAGACAAATGAGTGAAGAATGTCACAGTTCCTAAAATGCTTCAGCAAATTCAGCAGTCCGGGGGCCGCCCAGACCTCTGGGATATTGAGGAGATACCGCCGGAACCTCCCACACAAAACACTAGTTTTCGAAAAAGTTTCCGGCGCGCCGCGGCGCCCCGCCCCGCGCCCCCCAAACGGGCCTACAGGGAGGCTTCCCTCTCTTAAACCCGCTAACTCACAAGTGTCCTCGGGAAAGGACTGCGCAGGAGGGTCGACCGGCACCCCCAGCCCAGGAGCTCCAGGAGCGACGGCCTGGCGCGCTTGGTCCTAGCTTCCTCCCGAGCCAAAGGAGGTAGTGCCCACGCGGAATGGATAGGCCTGGCTTCGGGCTGAGCGCCAAGTCTCGGCCTCGGCAGCAGGGAGGAGCGACACAAGAAAAGGCAGGGCCGGCAAGGGTGTGGGAGCTCAGGGGCGGTGGCAAGAGACGGAAGACTAAAAAGAAACCGAAAAAAAGAGGCGTAGAAAGCCCTATCGGAAATACCCGGAAGACCGACGTGACCCGGATGGAAACAGCGAACAGGCAGCGGGAGGTCATACTTCCGGCAACGGCCTCGCTCACTCCTGCGAGCTCTTGGCTCGAATGCGCAGGCGCTCGAGTGTGCAGGCGCGCGGCTGGGGGCGTCACGGTTAGGCTGGAGGAAGGTCGTAGCTGCGAGCGCGTTGAGGCTGGGACTTCCTTGAGAAAGGCAGAGGGTTTCCCTGAACCCCATCCCTAAGCTAACATTCTGATAAGCATTTTTTTTTTTTTTTTTTTTACCGGTCCTTCCTGTCTGCATGGAGTGACTCTTTCCCAGAGAAGCTTTTCTTGGCCTCCTGACCAAGTTTTTCCCTCACCCTTCTTCACCGATCAGTATTAAGCTTTATTTCTTTTTTTTCTCGTTAATGATCTGAGAGCTGCTTGGGGACCCTTATTTATCTATAAAGCCTGGACTAGTCCCTGTCCGTAGTAGCTAGCATTCACTAATTCAAAAAGTATTTAGTATTTCTTCTTGAGTGAGCTTTAATAGTTGTGAAAATATAAGCTGTCGGATTTACTCGTATAAAGCTGTTAACAGTATTTATTGTCCTTTTAAAATACACAGGACCTCACTCCCTGGTTCCTGAAATTAGTGATTTATGTCTTGTTTGTTTTTTTCTGATCGATCTGGTAAGAGGCATATTAACCTCACTGATTTCAAATCTCAAAATCAGCTTTTGGTTGCGTAGGTTTTCTCCGTTTTTCTTTTGCATTGATTTCTGCTGTTATGTTTATTTCCTTTCTTTTTTGTTGTTGTTTTTA
Source organism: Bos taurus (assembly GCF_002263795.3). Classification (NCBI taxonomy): domain Eukaryota; kingdom Metazoa; phylum Chordata; class Mammalia; order Artiodactyla; family Bovidae; genus Bos; species Bos taurus. The sequence continues at coordinate 10,611,037 of NC_037337.1, read as the reverse complement.
AAATAATTTGCCAGGTTCTTGGAAACTGACGTCATTGATTTGAGATATCTCTTCCTTTGTAATACAAGAATTCAGTAGTACAGGTTTCCTTCAAAATACTGTTAGCTGCATCCCACACATTTTAATATATTGTGTTTTCATTTGACTTCATTTCAGAATACTTTTCTAATTTCCCTATGAGTTTTTTTCTTTGATCCTTTGGTTATTTGTGTGTTCTTTAGTCTCCAAGTATCAGATTTTTTTCTAGAATATCTGTTATTGATTTCTAATTTAATACCATTATCATCAAAGAATTTACTTCATATAATTTAAATCATTTTAAATTTATTGAAATTTGTCTTGTGGCCCACAGTGTGGTGGGTTTGTCTTGGTAAGTGCTCTGTGTACGTTTAAAATAAAAGTTTATTCTGTAGCTGTTGGATGAAATGTACAAACGTCAATCACACCAACTTGCCTGATACTAGGCTTCCCAGGTGGAGCTAGCTGTAAAGAAGCTACCTTCTGATGCAGGAAATGTTAAGAGATCAGGGTTTGATTCCTGGGTCAGGAAGGTACCCTGGAGGAGGGCATGGAAACCCACTACAGTACTCTTGCCTGGAGAATCCCGTGGACAGAGGAGTCTGGCGGGCTACAGTTCATAGGGTCGCACAGTCAGATACGACTGAAGCAGCTTAGTAAGTCCACATGTTTAAATCTAAATCCTGGGGTGGGGTGGGGTGGGGTGGGGTGGAGCAAGGAATTTAGAACATACTGATTTTTCTGTCTACTGATTTTATTATTTAAGAGAGGAACACTGAAATCCTTGACTGTAATTACAAATTTTTCTAGTTCTTGCTGTTCTATTAGTTTTTGCTTTATGTGTTATGAAGCTCCGCGAATAGTCGCATAAACATTTAGAATTTTTCTATTATTTAGGTGAATTTACCTTTAATGAAATTAATATGAAAATTACTTTGTCATTAAATAATTTCACTTTATAAATCACCCTTTTTTTTCTTGGTAATATTCTTTTCTCTAGTTGTACTCTGTCTGGTGGTAATATACTCACTACAGCTTTTTTATAACATTAACATTTAATTTTAAGAGTAAACATAATTCAAATTCTACAAAAGTCTTCCAGGAAACTGAAGGAGGTAAATACTTCCCAGCTTATTCTGTAAGGATAGCGTTATTCTGGTACCCAAACTCAAAGATGTTGCAAGAAAAGAAAACCACAGGCCAATAGCCTTATAAACATAGATGCAACAATTCTTAACAGAATTCTGCCTATTTTAGTTCCACAATATTTGAAAAGGATAGTACATTATGTCCAGATGAAGGCTTATCACAGGAATGCAAGACTGAATTAACATGGAAAATCAAACAATATAATACAGCATTAACTAAAACTAAGAAAGAAGAACTACATGATCATTTCAATAAATGCAATGATAGAATTGGAAAAACACAGTATCCATTCTTAGGAATACAAGAGAATACATACAACTTGATGGAAACATCTGTAAAAAGTAGTTCTTCATGGGAAAGAACTGTTTTCTTCCTAACATCAGAAAAAGGCAAGAATATCTGCACTCACCACCTCTTCAATGCCGTACTGAGGAATTTCCAGCCTGTGCAATAAGGTGAGAAGAGATAAAAAGCATCCAAATCGTAAAGGAAGGAGTAAAACTGGTTTTATATACAGTCATTATATACTGACATTATATACAGTTTTATATACTGATATTATATACAGTCAAAATTCTATAGAATCTATAAGAAGCTACTGGAACACAAATGAGATCAGCAAGATTACATTATATAAAAATCAATATACAAAAGTAAACATCTTATTATACTAGCAACAAACAAGCTGAAATTGAAATTAAAAATACCAATGCTTATGGATGAGTTTGATAAATATACATTTGTTTATACAAATTATACACTAAAAATTACAAAATACACAAATTTAAGAAGACAGATAAACAGAAAAAGACACCATGTTCATGGGTTAGAAGACAATACAGTAAAAGTGTCAATTTCTCCTCAAGTTGATCTATAGTTTCAATGCAACCCAAATCAAAATCCCCAGAGGATCTCATAAGTAATTGACAAATGATTCTAAAATGTATATGAAAATTCAAAAGAGCTAGAATAACTGGAACAACTTTAAAAGGGAAGAACAAAATTGGAAAATTTATACTACCTGATTTCAATATTTATTATAAAGCTGCATTAACCCGTAGATAGTATAGAATTAGTGTAAAGGGAGACAAACAGATCAATGAAATTAAATAGTAAGTTTTTTAAAAGTCACATACATCTGTATGGCCAAATGATTTTCAACAAAGGCCAAGGAAAATTCAGTGGTGAAAAGAAAGACTTCAGCTAATGATGCTGGAACATTTGGATATGCATATGTAAATACAGATAAGTAAATTTCCTATGACTAATTCAGGTTAATGTTTGGCAGAAGCCAGCACAATCCTGTGAAGCAATTCTCTTTTGATTTAAAAATACATATAAAAAATAAGTAAATTTCATACTGTATGTGAAAACACAAAATGGATTATAGATATAAACTTTAAATTTTTGAAAGAAAGCAAGAGAAAATATTTGAGATCTTAGGCTAGACAAAGATTTCTTCGGTATGATACCTAAAGCACTATCCTTAAAAGAAAAAAATGATGAACTTCATCAAAATTAAGTATTTCTTTTCAAGACACTTAAGAAAATGAAAAGACTAGGCAAAAATGAAGATGCACTCAACCCCCAGCTTTGGGGCAGAGTCAGGGAAAGAGGACAGCAGAAAGGGATTTAGGGTGTTTTGATGATGTGGGTTTTGAGATTGTTACGGCTTCCCAAGTGCTTCAATAGTAAAGAATCTGCCTGCCAGTGCAGGAGACAGGAGTTGAATCCTTAGTTTGGGAATATCCCCTGGAGGAGGAAATGGCAAACCCATTCCAGTGTTCTTGCCTGGAAAATCCCATGGACAGAGGATCCTGGAGGGCTACAATCCATAGGGTCACAAAGAATCAGACACAACTGAATGCAACACCACACAACACAATTTTATATTTGGCATGTGATTGGCATCATGAGTTGTTCTGTCATGTGGAGTCATCTGCAACTTCTACTGTTGGTACCATCCCAACAACGAACCGACCTGAGGGAGCCGTGCTGCAGAAGAATGAAGAATGAGACTCAGAAATAAAGTGGGGGTGAGGTGGCTGATGCCATTCGCAGGCAAAAGCCCAGATCCTCATCCTTTCGTGCCTTTTATTGTTAACTTCTACTTCCTTATTTGTGTTCTCCTGGTAGCTCAGATGGTAAAGTGTCTGCTTACAATGTGGGAGACCTGGGTTCGATCCCTGGGTCAGGAAGATCCCCTGGAGAAGGGAATGACAACCCACTCCAGTATTCATGCCTGGAAAATCCCATGGACCAAGGAGCCTGGTGGGCTACAATCCATGGGGTCACAAAGAATCGGACACAACTGAGTGACTTCACTTCACTTCAGAGATATCTGTTCTTTACAATCTCAGACTGGGGATAAAGATATACAATGCACAGTCCTCAATGTCAAACCTTCAGGCCTTTCATGACTTTGTTTAGCCCTTTGGCTAGTAACACCCTTTCTCAAGCAACTCCCTCAAGGCTCTGGTTACCGAACAGTCACTAATAGTTCTCCATGAGTCACATCAGTACTTCAGCATCTTGTTTGCAAGATGTCTTTCCAGGATGTACTTTTTACTGCTCCCAGCCCTTCGCCTGGGGGTGATGAGAAAGTCATTTTTATTTTTCAAAGAGGCCCTGTTAATTATAGCACAGGCCTGTGTGTAGCATATTCTCTACATTCTCCATGTGGATATGGTAACGTGGAATAGAATAGAGAGAATGGATACAAGCCTGTTGTATTTTGTACCTATTACATGCCATCTCCTCTGGGGCTTCTTGGGGATGGAGTAGTAAACAACACAGTCCATCAGTCCATACTCTCCTGTAGCATATATTTCAGAGAAAAAAAAAGCCTTTCCAAATTAAAAAAACAAAAATGTAATTTTAATAATAATAACCAAGAAAAAGAAAATGCGTGTTTCTATATGAGCAAATAACCAGAGGGCATGATGATTAGGGATGTGTGCTACTCAGATCTCCTGGAGGGAGAGTATAGTTGACTGACAACCCCAGCTGCTGCCTCTGTGGATCTACCATCACATTTGGTAAGAATACCAGGGCAAAGAACTTTACAGTTCTGCCTCAGTTTTGTCATTTGTAATGACAGGGATAGTGTAGAATTCCCAGGCAAGAATACTGGAGTGGGTTTCCATTTCCTCCTCCAAGGTATCTTCCTGACCCACGGATGGAACCTGTGTCTCCTGCGTCTCTTGCGTTGGCAGGCAGGTTCTTTACCACTGAGCTGCTTGGGAAGCCTTAACAATCATGAAAACCACATCATCAAAACACCCTAAGTCCCTTTCTGCTTTCCTTCTTCCCTGACTCTGCCCCAAAACTGGGGCTTGAGTGCATCTTCTGTTTTTGCCCCTCCTGAACTGCAGCCAGCCAGTGACTGAACACTGCAGACGTGTTAGAGCCAGCCTTCCTGTAGGACAAAGAACCCTTGTAAAGGGCAATTCTGAGTTGAAAACTCCCCCTTTGCCTAGCCAGAACTCTCTTAGAAGAGTGCTGCAGTCTTTTTCTACCCAGTTCTCCTTCCTTCTTCTCCTTCAATAGATGTCAAATGTGCATTGGAACCTGAGGCTCTCCCTGCTTACTCCTGCTTCCTCCCTTATCTTCCACAGGGATCCTCTAGTAAATCTCTTTCATGTCTAATCCTGTGTTGACATTCACTTCTTGGAATACCTGAACTAACATAGAAGCCTTCCCTAGAAAGTGCCATTTAAGCCGAAATCTAAAGGAGTAGACCCCGGAGGAAGAAATGGCAACCCAATCCAGTAATTCTTGCCTGGAAAATCCCATGGGCAGAGGAGCGTGGTGGGGTACAGTCCAAGGGATTACAAAAAGTCGGACGTAACTGAGCTTGCACACAAAGGAATAGAAGTTAGATGAAAATTTGAAGGAAGAAAGAGAAGAGCCCTGAATTAGACAGAAACTTGGCACAATGCCTGGCACTTGGTTAGTGCTCAGTAGACATTGCTTGACTAAATGGAGTGCAAGTGCTTTGTGTAGAGCAAGAAATTGTTCCTTATAAACAAGTTTACAAAGGGAGTTCTATTATTATCACCGCTATTACAAATGACAAAACTGAGGCAAAACTGTAAAGTACCTTGCCCAAGGTCAGGCAGCAGTTGAAAAGTACACCTAGGAGACAAACTGAGGTTTGTTTGTCTCCAAGCCTGTTATTTTTAACTGCTTAGCTACCCAGTTATGTTGACTCTCCTCAGAGGAGTTGAAAAGGGCTTTGAAAAGAATATGCATAAATTTTTTTAAAATTCATAATCCATCTAAAGGGCACTGCCTCTTCTAAAAACAGGGCCAGAGACATCCTGAATTGCCCTGGTGGTGTGTATGAAAGTCATGAAGTAACTGGATAGGATGTCATTAATGGAGTCCATGTTGTAAACTGAGTTCCATAGTTGGAGAAGCAGAGGTTGAAAGAAACCCTAGGAAGTTTCTCTTCTTAAAGTAATGCTACATGGAGATACACAGATGTCTTTCTGATTAGGAAGAAGTGACCGAAACCAGAGATACAGGATAGAGTTAGATGATTGTTTATAGTATTAAAACTCTTCAAACTTATCAACTTCTCACTATCCAGTGTGATCCTTTATGTGTCATGGGGACACTTTCAAAGTGCATTCTTTTGGGTGCAACTTGAGAAGGCAATGGCACCCCACTCCAGTACTCTTGTCTGGAAAATCCCATGGACAGAGGAGCCTGGTAGGCTGCAGTCCATGGGGTCGCTAAGAGTTGGACACAACTGAGCTACTTCACTTTCACTTTTCACTTTCTCCCATTGGAGAAGGAAATGGCAACCCACTCCAGTGTTCTTGCCTGGAGAATCCCAGGGACAGGGGAGCCTGATGGGCTGCCGTCTGTGGGGTCGCACAGAGTCGGACACGACTGAAGCGACTTAGCAGCAGCAGCGGCAGCAGCGGCAGCAGCAGAGAACATGTACTGACTACTGAACAGTATTCTTGGGAACTCAAAAATACACTAGTCCATCATTCTATCTCTTAATAAAGTCATTGTAGAATAACCTTTGCAGATGATTGTAGAGAACTAGGACTAAAATGAAATTTAGCAATTATCCATGCTCCTCATTTTACATGAAAAAAAACAATGGAGAAAAAGGAAATAAATTCATGTGTACTAAATCATCTAGAATATATAAGCATGTAATTTCAACTTTGATATTGCCTGAGAATAGACAGAACAATCAAGACAATTGCAAACTCTACGTGAATACACTGTGAACGTAGTTTGCTATTCATTCACCTGGATCAAGCTCTTGGAAATTTCAAGTTGAAATTACTGCCATTCATTCTTATGCCTTCAGAAATTACTCTAGTAAAATATAAATTTGAGTAGCAATTTGCTCAGAGTAATAAACTTAGTGGGGAGAGGTTAACTGAGTGGGGAGAGGAGTTAACCAAATTTGCTGCTTTCAATGATTATACAAGTAATGAAAGCTTATTGGAGAAATTTTAGAAAATACAGAAATGTATTAAGAAGGAAGTAAAAAATAAAATTGATGGGATACAGTATAACTGTGTGTATGACCTGAAAGCTGGCTTTTAAAAGGCTAATTTTATGAAGACAAATATAAGAATGAAATGCCAATCAGAATCTCAATTTTCATCATCATAAATGTTTAACAGATATAATTCAATATGGCCCAGACTAATATCACACTCTTTAACTTTTACTACTTTGAAAACAAAAGAACTGAACAACCTAAAATAATATTGTAAGAGATTCAAAGTAAAAGAATTTCTGTGAATGGAAGAGTAATTTACTAGACAATGAGGATCTAAAAAAATCTCAGTGATATTTTCCAGATAATTCAATAGCATAACAGTTAAATGAGTCAATTAGAACCCCAAAACTCCTTTTTTTTATTGACTCAAGAGTAATTTTAAAAATAGCATCTGATTTTTCTAACCTGAGTCCTGAAATTATGTAGATATGTAGACTTTTCAAAGATATGTAAAGGTTGACAAATTCTAGGGACATGTAAAAGAATAAAATCAATATTGCAAACACTTCTTTACGTAGTTCATCACTGAGGATTTGTTTCACATTTACTCTCTTAATCTTGTTTCTTTCCCTCCTGGGAGGGTTTCAGTCACTAACTCATTTGTATATTCATCTAATCAGTCTTTCAATCAACAAATATTTATTGATCACCCATTGTCTTCTAGGTAAATAGTTACAATAAGAATGTCAATACTTGGGAGGTTGAGTATGGTAGTAATGAAAACCTGAATAAAATAGACAGCTAATTAGAAAAAGAGCCAAACTTCAAGACCAAACAAGCAGTATGTGAGCAAGATTAAGTGCCAACAAAAGCTAAAAAAAAACGTTATCGAAAAACAGGATTTCATTCAAAAGAGTCTTTCCTCAAAAGGAAAAGCAAAGATGAGGGCTAGAAGAGAAGTGAGTTTATTGGACTTCTCTGGTGGTACAGTGGATAAGAATCCACCTGCCGATGCTGGAGACACAGGTTTGATCTCTGCTCCAGGAATATACCACATGCCTTGGGGCAACTAAGTCTGTGGGGCTCCAGAGCCTGTGAGCCACAACTAATGAGGCTGTGCTGCAACTACGGTAGCCTCATGCCTACAGCCTGTCCTCTGCAACTAAAGAGGACTCTGCAACGAGAAGCGCCACGGTGAAGAGTAGCCCCCCCACTCGCCACAACTAGAGAAAGCCCACATGCAGCAGCAACAAAGGCCCAGTGCAACCAAAAAGAAGTTATTTTTTAAAGTGCACTTATTGTCCAAAAAGCTAATTCTCGTTGTTGTTCAGTCACTCAGTCATGTCTGACTCTTTGCGACCCCATGGACTGCAGCACACCAGGCTTCCCTGTCCTTCACCATCTCCTGGAGCTTGCTTAAACTCTTGTCCATTGAGTCAGTGATGTCATCCAATCATCTCATCCTCTGTTGTCCCCTTCTCCCCCCGCCCTCAATCTTTCCCAGCATCAGGGTCTTTTCTAATGAGTCAACTCTTCGCATCAGGTGGCCAAAGGATTGGAGCTTCAGCTGCAGCATCGGTCCTTCCGATGAGTATTCAGGATTGATTTCCTTTAGGATTGACTGATTTGATCATTTCTCATAGGTATCAGAATGTAATGCTTCAGCTTCTAAATTTTTCCGTTTGCATTCCAACTAGCTCTATACCATACTCTCTTCTCTTGCAGTTTCTTCTTAGGAAGCTCCAGTCAGAGAATTTTTCAGGGAAATGTTAACCAGATGGCTTTTTCTAATCTTCCTTGGGGGAAAATAAAATCAAAGTAGGGTTTGAAAGTAACACCGCCACCTACAAGTAAGTACTTTGAAAAGAAAAATGACTGAAATTCCAATCATCTGGGTAGATGTCCAAGCTGCCAGAAATCTAAGAATAAAGCTTTGGAGTGGGGCTTCTGGTTTACAGAAAATAGAAATGTAATTAAAAGAAAAATAACTCAAAAGTCTTGGTATTCTTCAAAAACAAAATGTCTATTTGCCTATGTGTTTTGCTTCCATGGGATTCTAGGATGGCTCAGATGGTAAAGCCTCTACCCGCAATGCGGGAAACCCAGGTTCGATCCCTGGGTCAGGAAGATCCCCTGGAAAAGGAAATGGCAACCCACTCCAGTACTCTTGCCTAGAAAATTCCATGGACAGAGGAGCCTGGTGGGCTACAGACCATGGGGTCACAAAGAGTTGGACACAACAGAGCTACTACCCTTTCTCTCTTTCTTTTGCTTCTATATTAGCTACATCTTTCCAGTCCCATGAGATTCTTGGCCAAATTATTTTAAACATCTCCACATCTCAGTTTCCTTATCTGCCTGCCTCTTGGTTGTGAGGATTTGATTCTTAGTAGTTATTTAAAATGGTTCAATTTAAACTCAGATTCTTGTCCATTTCATCTTTTCCTGAGTATCATCATCTTTAGCCCTAACTACTACTAATAGCCAGGACTCCTTCCCTCCCACCTCCACCTGCCCTGAAACAAAGTTACCAGACCCTTTGTTTTAGGTGAAACTGAGAATATGTTTAGATGAAACTGAGGATCGCTGAATAAGAAGTACTTTCTGATTCACCCTGCAACCTAAACACTTGGTTGCTACCATAAGGAGAGAACCCTACGTTGAACTTCAGCATTAATAATAATAAAGTAGGTCTGTAAGAAATATCTATTGAATTTTTAGATTTTAGTTTTAGCAGTCACAGAATTCAGCAGGTAGCTCCAAATTCCAAACACGTAACAGAGTTATGTATCATGATATTAAAATTACACTTACGAACTTTAGAGGCCAACCTCTTTTAGGTATTTCAGCATCAAAATCACAGAAGCTTGATTCCCCCACACCACGACTTGTTGTTCTTGGGGGTTGGATGGGTGGGAGGGAAAAGGGATAGAAAGGATGCTGAATATATCAGAATGTACCAATGCACTACCCAGATGGTACCACTCTGATAAATAATATTATTTATTAAATCAATCTGAATATCATCCAGCTCTTTATTTAGCAGCTACAAAGTAGATTTATTTAAAATTATAAATAAGAAATATAAGTGATGCAAGGAAGGAAAAGTTACCTTTCAATTGAGGTTAAATTTAACTCAAAAATGAATTATATAAAGATAAAAATATGAAGATATGTTCAGCCATCTGTAAAATGACTTCTCTGGCAAAAATTTTAAAATATGCCAATGCCAAGTGTTGACAAGGATGCAGAACAATGAAAAACCTTAAATACTTCTGGTATTTAAAACCACTTTGTTTAAAAACACTTTGGACAACACTATGGCATTTCAAATAAAATTGAAGAAGTATATATCTTGCAATCCAGCAATTCCTCTCCTAAGTATAAACCGTAAAGAAATTCTTACCTAGGAAATCTATACAATTATTTTAATCCCAATATTGTTTCAAACAGAAAAAAAATTAAATATCTATTGACAAGAAAGTGTGTTGCAGTTTATTTATAAACTAAATACAGCAGTGAAAATAAAGTGTAGCTATATATGTCAACATGGATGAACTTCAGAAATCTGTATGCTGAGGAAAAATAAAAAGCACATTCCATTTGTACAAAGTTCAAAATCTGAAAAACTAAATAATTTGTTATTTGGTAATATATTCATATATAGTAAAACTATAAAGAAAAGCAAGGAAATGATAAACACAAAATTCAGGGGTAGCAGATGTCTTTGGGGAAAAGAAAGAAAGACAAGGATGAAATAGTGGAAGGACAGAGAAGAGGACTTAGAGTGATAATATTCTATGCCTTAAACTAAGTGGCAGGTACCTGGGTGTTTACTTATTGTGATAAATGATAATACTTTTATATATGTTATAAATAATGACAAAATTCTTAAAAGTCAAAACTTATACATTATAAGAGATATTAAATTAACGTGAAATTTAAAAGCTTTACAAACATCCAAAATCCAGCCAAAGTAATATGAACATAACCTGTTCAGTAGATCCTTGGTCTTTCAATGATGTGTAATTCTTCTGTGGTAAGAACTTGAATTCTATACACAGAAATTCTAATTTCACAGAATTTCTGGCTACTGAATGAGCCTACTGAGGATGGCTTGGAATATACCTAAAAAATTAACTTTGTTTTTCTCTTCTTATCTGTATATAAAGAGGAAACTTGTGAATTAATTTTTTTAAATTATTGTTTATGAAAATGATCCCACCAGAAAGCCAACTTTTTGTGCTGGTTTGGATCTGTGGAAAAAGAGAACAGTCTAACTAAGAAGTGTTTCCTAACTCGAAGTTTTATCCAAAAAGAGGACATACTACTGAAATACTTGTGATTTGAAGATTTCTAAAGGCGCCAAGATATGTACCCTAAGAATGAAGAGTGAAGAAATTATAGAAAGATTATTTCATGACTGTGCTTACGAAGCAGCAATTCTCTTGATATACCTATTCAAGCTCCCAGCAAGATCACTAATCTCAGGAATGTATATATGAGGCTATCAGACTTAATATTAGCCAACTAGTTTTCCTTGCTGTGATTTCTTACTCTTTAAGCAACTTTGTGATTATAATTCGACTTCCTGCTTTGCTTCCCTGCAAGGAGAGGATGACCATACCTACCAGCACTGTGCTGGATATTTTCCATTGGACCTGCATATCCAGTCCACCCATCCCACCCCACTTTCTACCAGAGACATTGACCTATATAGCCTCTATTACCTGGCTCCCTTGCCCACTGGGCTTCCCACTGAGTTGGATCAATGCCTTAGAGCCTTAGGAGATTAGAGTAAGGGAGGAAAGAGAGGTTGGGTTGTTTACTCCTCAGGCTTCTTCCTCTGTTGTTAATGTAGGCTGACTGTGTTCATAACCGAGGTCTCAAGCAGCTTTTTCCACAAGCCTTCTCCATCTGTGTGTTCCAATGATCACTTCTTTCCCTCACTTCTTCAGGCTGTCAAAGAATCTGACCTTGTAGGACTTTCCAGGCGGTCCAGAGGTTGGGACTCTGTGCTTCCAACGCAGGGGATGTGAGTTCAATCCCTGGTCAGGGACTAAGATCCCACATGCTGCATGGCATGGAATCCTGACCCTGTGAACCTGCTTTTGCTCTCAGAATGTCTGGAAGAGTAATTGTGTAGTCTCTCCCCAGAGAGAGGCCCTCCAACTAGCCAATCATAAGCAGTGTCCAAAGGATGGTGGGACTATTTCTTCATTTTTTTTTCCATGAAATTATCTCCATATAGACACAGCAGTAGATGTGGCAGGGTCCCTTTTTCCTCTCATCTCATCTTCCCTTATCTTCCTTTCTGCCATATCCCAGTATCCTCTCTATCTAGTCAGTGATCAAGTGTGGAAATTGGAAATTCCAGTCCTTAGTACAGTCCTAGGAAGGCACTTGTGAGACCCATGAAACGTTCATTTTAATTCACAAGGCCTTTCAGGGTCTTTAGGGTGAAGGACCTACAAAAGAAACACACAAAACACATTTTTAAAGTGACTTTTTTTTACCTGAAAATATTGCTATCTTATTATAGTATTGTATAACTTGGGTGTATTATTTTACTAAAAGACCTTCTTCTCAACCTGTGTGAGAAGGGGAAAGAATGGGAAGAGAAGGCAGAGAAGATGAGTAAAGAATGGAGTGGTAGCTGCAGATGCAAATCATGTCCAGAGAGGAGGAGAAAAAGAAAGAGCATTTCAAGAAATAGAAACATGTCGAAGGCTCAAAAAGTGGGAAGCTGAAACATTTGTGGAACTGAAATAAAGCCAATGTAACCAGAGCTCTATTAGCAAAAGAGAGAATGGTTTGTGAGACAGAGCTGTGAATCAGAGAAAACAAGAGCATCATCGGTTACATTAAGGAGCTCAGTCTTTATCCTAAGTAAAGAAAGGGTGGATGGTTGGAAGGCAAGTTAAGTAAATACTACAAAATCTCGGTTGAGAAGGGTTGAGAAGCTGGCCCATGTGATTTATTATGTCTCACTCTATTTCTTGGCTTTCTTGCATTGAATTTTTTAAAAATTGAAGTATAGCTGATGTACAGTATTGTGTTATTTTAGATGTACCGCAGAGTAATTCAGTTGCATATTCTTTTTCAGATTCTTTTCCTTTATGGATTATTACAGAATATTGAATATGGTTTGCTGTGCTAGTCAGTAGGTCCTTGTTTGTTATCTATTTTATATATTGAAGTGTATACATATTAACCCCAAATTTCTAATTTATCCCTCCTTCCCTTCCCCTTTTATACATATGTCTGTAGATCTATTTATGTTTTGTATTTAAGTTCATGTGTATCTTTTTTTTAGATTCTACATATTAAGTGCTATTACATGATATTTGTCTTTCTCTGGCTTACTTCACTTAGTATGATTATCCCTGTGTCTATCCATGTTGCTGCAAATGGCATTATTTTATTCTCTTTAATGGCTGAGTGATATCCTATTGTGTATATATACATCTTCTTTATCCATTCATCTGTCAATGGACATTTGCCTTCCTTTCATGTCTTGGCTACTGTAAATAGACTTGCACTTAAACTTTTTAAAAATTTAAATTATCCAGATAATATATGAATATATTCTTAAAATAAAAATTTTCAACAATGCAAACTGGAAAGTTCCCCTGATTAATCACCCTTAATAATTCTTGAAACTTCCTCTCAGTTATTATGTATTCAGAATGTTTACATCAACAAATAATAAGAAAACCTGACAATCAATGACCTAAGCTAATTTGAGTTTGATAGGCAGCTATTCAAAGGAGAAAGGGAAAAATATACTCAACTGAATGCTGAGTTCCAGAGAGTAGCAAGGAGAGATAAGAGGCCTTCTTAAATGAACAATGCAAAGAAGTAGAGGAAAACAATATAATGGGAAAGACTAGAGAACCCTTCAATAAAATTGTAGAGATCAAGGGAACTTTTTATGCAAGGATGGGCACAATAAAGGACGGAAATGGCAAGGACTTAACAGAAGCAGAAGAGATTTTTAAAAGGTGGCAAAAATACACAGAAGAACTATACAAAAAAAGGTCTTAATGACCAGGATAACCACGATGGTGTGGTCATTCACCTAGAGTTAGACATCCTGGCCGTAGGAAGTATTACTATGAACAAAGCTAGTGGAGGTGATGGAAGTCCACCTGAGCTATTTCAAGTCTTCAAAGATGATGCTGTGAAAGTGCTGCACTCAATATGCCAGCAAATTTGGAAAACAATGGCCATACGACTAGAAAAGGTCAATTTTCATTCTAATCCCAAAGAAGGGCAATGCCAAAGAATGTTCAAACTATCATACAGTTGTGCTCATTTTGCATGCTAGTAAGGTTATGCTCAAAATCCTTCAATCTAGGTTTCAGCAGGATGTGAATTGAGAACTCCCAGATGTACAAGCTGAGTTTAGAAAAGGCAGAGGAACCAGAAATCAAATTGCCAACATTTGTTGGATCATAGAGAAAGCAAAGGAATTCCAGAAAATCATCTACTTTTGCTTCATTGTCTACACCAAAGCCTTTGACTGTGTGGGTCACAGCAAACTGTGGAAAATTCTTAAAAAAATAGGAATACCAGACCACCCTACATGTCTGTCTCCTGAGAAACCTGTATGCAGGACAAGAAGCAACAGTTAGAACCAGACATGGAACAATGGACTGGTTCAAAATTGGGAAAGGAGTATGACAAGGCTGTGTATTGTCACCTTGTTTATTTAACTTCTACACAGAGTACATCATGCTAAATGCCAGGCTGGATGAATCACAAGCTGGAATCAAGATTTCTGGGAGAAATATCAACAACCTCAGATATGCAGATGATACCACTCTAGTGGCAGAAAGTGAAGAGGGACTAAAGAGCCTCTTGATGAAGAAGGTGAAAGAGGAGAATGAAAAAGCTGGCTTAAATCTCAACATTCAAAAGACAAAGATCATGGCATCTGGTCCCATCACTTCATGGCAAACAGAAGGGGAAAAAGTAGAACCAGTGACAGATTTTTTTGGGATCACTGTGGATGGTGACTGCAGCCATGAAATCAAAGGTGCTTGCTCCTTGGAAGGATAGCTATGACAAACCTAATCAGTGTATTCAAAAGCAGAGACATCACTTTGTCAAAAAAGGTCCACACAGTCAAAGCTACAGTTTTTCCAGTAGTCATGTACAGATGTGAAAGTTGGACCATAAAGAGGGCTGACTGCCAAAGAATTGATGTTTTCAAATTGTGGTCCTGGAGAAGACTCTTGAGAGTCCCTTGGACAGCAAGATCAAACCAGTCCATCTTAAAGGAAATCAACCCTGAATATTCATTGAAAGGACTGATGTTGAAGCTGAAACTCCAATACTTTGGCCACCTGATGTGAAGAGCTGATTCATTGGAAAAGACCCTGATGCTGGGAAAGATTGAGGGGAAAAGGAGAAGAGTACAGCAGAGGATGAGATAGTTAGATGGCATCACTGACTCAGTGAACATGAGTTTGAACAAACTCCAAGAGACAGTGAAGGACTGGGAAGCAGTGCTGCAGTCCATGAGGTTGCAAAGAGTCAGACACAACTTAATGACTGAACAACAACAAGGCAGCTGTTAGCTTTGGTTTAGTGATGTCAAGTTGGCTGCCATGCTCCAAGCAGGGTATCCATCATTCACAAATCAGTGTGTGGCAATAGATCGTTAATTTTCACCATTGCATGGAATTCTGTTCTACAAATATACTACAGTGTATCCATTATTCTGTTAATGGACACTTGAGTTATTTCCAGTTTAGGAGATTTTGTTTTGTTTGCATTTTCTGTTTTTGCTATTATAAGCATAGTCTTAAACAAGTCTTCTGGTGTACAAATTACACAAATTTATCTAGGTAATATCTAGAAGTAGATCTGCTGAGTAACAGAGTTTCTATATCTCAATTTTATTTTATTATGCCTTTTATATAAATCATGCCAAAGAGTACATATTGTTCTGCGTCTTTGCTGCTACTGCTAAGTCGCTTCAGTCATGTCCGACTCTGTGCGACCCACAGACGGCAGCCTACCAGGCTTCCCGTCCCTGGGATACTCCAGGCAAGAACACTGGAGTGGGTTGCCATTTCCTTCTCCAATGCATCAAAGTGAAAAGTGAAAGTGAAGTCACTCAGTCGTGTCCGACTCTAGCGACCCCATGAACTGCAGCCTACCAGGCTCCTCCGTCCATGGGATTTTCCAGGCAAGAGTACTGGAGTGGGGTGCCATTGCCTTCTCCGTCTACGTCTTTAATATATTACAAAAGCTCAAAGATGTCTTCTATATTTCTCACTACTCACCCCAACACCATTTATTCATCTAACAAATATTTATTGAGTACCTACTATGTACCAGGGTCAAGTTGGAAACATTTCCTTGAGATTTCCTCTGAAATTTCTTCCCTCCCTATCCTACATAATGGCCCTTAGTTCTGATCCTTCAGTTTATTATTAATACTTTACAAGCCAGTCTTATCCCAAGAATAAGGCCCCTGCCAGCCCACAATGTGCTTTTATGCTAGTTGGAAAACGTATCCAATCACATGACAGGGCTGTACACAGCCGGCACTGCGTGGTCCTTGGTGAGCAGAGCTCAGCCTGTATTTCAGTCCTCTCACTGCCTCAGCAGACACTCCTTTGCAGGGACAACCTGTTCAACTGTATAGAGCAGCCCTGCCCCAGAGAGCTAGCTGATAGATGCAAATTTCTCTTGAACTCTCTCTGAACCTGGCTATACTCAAAGATGCTCTCCCTTCACCTCTGTTATTCTCTCTTTTATCTGTTGCACTAAACAGACTGTAGGAGAAGTCCGTACTATTTGCCATGAAGAAAAGTGGCACCAGTCAATTCTTTTAAGTTCTGTGGCTCAAATTCATGCTTTGTCAGTAAAGCAACCCAGACACCCAAGCCATAATGATTCGGCTTGGCTTGGATGTAAAACTGGTGTACGAGCCAGAAACGACCTCCGTGGGGTAGCAGTGAAAGATACCAGGTGCCTCTGCTGTGGCTTCACCCAACCGTTGTCTACTGGCCCAATTTCTGTGGATGTCAAGTGACAAAAGAGAAGCCAATCAAACCGTCTCTTTGAGACCTACACATGACAGATGAGTAAAGGACAAATTACTCCACTTTAATGAGCCTAAGTAATAGTGAGAAAATTTTGATTTTTAGTGATACTCAGAGTTGCACTTTGTCCCAAGTAGGGAAATTTGGGGCCTGAGGCAACTTCCCTTGTATACAACGTCCAATGGAGAATGAAATCTGTGTGACTCTTCCTTATACTAATTGGTCATTTCCTCTACTTCTAAGTATCAACTGTCTCCTGTCATTTTCTAAGTTCTGCTTTTTCTCTCTAACCAGTTGCTAACTTCCTCAAGATCACTTCCTTGTGAATTCTTTAACCCCTGGCAGAGTGCTGAACACACACATAACAAGGATTCAGTAAATATTTGAGAGGTTGAATAACTTCTTAAAAACTGTTAATAGTCCAACCTAAAACATTTAAGTGTAAAGGAACACATAACCATCATAAAAATGTAAACAATACAAGTTGGAATTCATGTGCTTTTTTTCCTCCCACACTCTTAACTACCTCTGCTGAAGGATTATAATTGTTAACACTTTTTTTGTGTGTTCTCAGACCTCTTACTTGCACAGACATATTCATCTATAAGGTTTTTTTCCTTACATAAAAGTGAATCATATATGGCTAATTCATGTTGCTGTATGGCAGAAACCAACACAATTTTGTACAGTAATTATCCTCCAATTAAAAACAAATTTAAAAATTAAATAATTTTAAAAATGAATCATATAAAAATGAATAATTGTTCATTTGAACAATTATGAATGAACAAATGAAAAATTTTGTTCATTTGAAGAAATGAATAAAAATGAATCATTGTTCTGCAACATGCCTTTTTCAAACAATTTTTTGGTCTGTTTTTTCACGTCACTGTGTGTGGCATGTACCTCATTGTTTTAGATGGCTGCTTCCATATTGTCCCTTCCATAGGATGAATTTCCTAAAATAACCATCTATAGTTGAATATTTAGATAGTCTCCAAGTCTTCACTGTTATAAATAATGCTACAATGAAAACCCTGGTACATATATTCTTGCACACCTTGGTGATACTTTTAAAGGTTAGGGACCCAAGTGTAGAATTACTGTGAAACTTATACTGATGTTTTGAAAAGGACATTCAGTTAGGAAAGTCAAAATACTAGGCTTGATTCTGCCACTTCTAATCTATAATACTCTGAGCAAGTCACTTTGACTCCATGAGATTATTTTATTTCATCTGTAAGAGAAGGAAAAATCTCAGTGTGTTTCATAGGGTTAATTATGAAAATCAAACGGCAAAACTGAAGCATCACAATTGCTTAATATTAGGTTTCAGTTTAGTTTTAGCTGAATAGGGGTATTTCTTGAGCCTTTTTGTGATTTGCTGAATCTCATTACATGACTTCCAATTTTCAGTAGTGACTGAAATGTTCCTCTTTTGAACACAGTATAGGGAACCAAGTAGAAGAGTATTATTGAAATCAAATAGACGGATCATTGCATCCTGTGGAAATAAGACTTATTCTTTGAAAAGATGAATTCAGATCCCAGTTTTGATTATCCCTAGAAAAGCATGAAAGTGACCATAATAAACTTCAAAAACAGAAATACAAAGAAAATATCTGCTCTAGAATCCTATAAGGTCATAGGCAAAGAAGTCCGTAAGACCTTTGTAGTCAAAAGATTCCATTGTAAAATATCTTTAACAATTAAAAAAGTTCTTGTGTCCCTCATTCTGTTATCAAAAGACCTGAGCTTCAATTCTGGCTTTACCGCTTGGTCTGTGAGTAAAAGCCTACATTTTCCTCATTTGCAAAATAAGTGAAGTGAAGTCGCTCAGTCGTGTCTGACTCATTGCGACCCATGGACTGTAGCCCACCAAGCTTCTCCATCCATGGGATTCTCCAGGCAAGAATACTGGAGTGGGGTGCCATTTCCTTCTTCAAAATAAAGGGACTGAATTAGATCATCTTTAAGTTCCCTTTTAATCAAACAATAGTCAAAATTATAATAGCTACATGTGAAACATGTTCACTGTGTTAGAACAGGCACTTTTCTAATTGTTTTCGGTATGTTGATTAACATTTTATCTTCGCAGTAAACCTATGAGGCTTGCACTACTATTATTGTATGATTTTTATTTCAAAGCTTTATTGACATAAATTTATTTGGAGGTGCTTTTTCCTTTTTTGAGAAAAAATTTTAAAATGGAAACTTTTATTAGTTTTTCTACTGCTACATAACAGATTACCCCCAAAATTTTCAGCTTAAACAATAAACATGTATTATCTCATGTTATTTCTGCTTAGCTGTGTGGTTCTGGGTCAGGGTCTCTCATGAACTCGGAGTCAGGTCGTGGGCAAGGGCTGCAGTCACGTGAAGGGGCTGACAGTCGGCTTCCACGTTCACTCGTGGCTATTGCTAAGAGAGCTCAGTTTCTCCTCATAAAACCTGGTAGCTGGTTGCTTAGAATGGGAAATCTGAGAGAAAGACACAGAACCCAAGATGGAAGCTGAAGTTTTCTGTCTCAACCACTCTCCTAATCTTGGAGGTGACATTCCATCACTTTTACCATAAATGGCCCCCTCTTTTGCCCACCTTTTAATTGCTCCCTCCACTCGCACCTCATTGTTCTTCTCAGCACTTGACAGGCTGAAGTCCTCCCTTCCCAAATATGGCCTTCCTTTGAGACCTTGCTCCTCCATCTGACTTAATCTTATTTATCCTCAGGCACAAACATCACTTCCTCAGAGAAGCGTTTCCTTTCATCCATAGCACCTATTATTTTCCTTCATAACATTTACCTAAGTACATATTTCTTAATTATTTGTGGGTCGGCCTCCCCTACTACGTGGTCAGCTCCAAGAGATCAGGGACCGAGGACCTAACATAAAACAGGCACTTGGGACATATTTGTTGACTGAATCAATGATTTCTAGCCTTCAGCCTCACTCTCCATGCCTACACCTGATGAGGATTTCTAAGTGAAAAGCCTGTCACCCTCTTCTCCAGCTTGAAAAATGCAGTTGGCTCCTCTGCCTGTGAAATAAAGTCCACTCTTCTTAGCAGAGCATTAAAATGTTCTGTGAAAATAACTCTCCCCTACCCTTAAAGCAAAACAAACACCACGTCTAATAGAGGAAGCAGAAGAAGAGATACACAAATCAGTCGATACTAATTATTCACTGACAGCCTGAGTAGAAGAAGTCATGGAGGAAGAGTTAGAAGTCATACATAAAAGAGGTTATGTAATTATTTATACATTTTATCCTTATTTTTACTTTTTCTTCATGCTCTTTTTCTTTCGCAAGAAAACTTTTACCTATTGTTTAAAGGGAAGGGACACTAACATTTCATCAAGCATTTGCAAGATGCCAGGCATTCAGCTAAATGCTACCTCTACTTTATCCATTTAATATAATTTTCCTCAAAACCTAGAGTAGGTATCACCTGCTCTTTCAAAAATAAAATGACTGGGGTCAAAAATATCAAATATACCAAGGAAAATAAAATGTTCTGGTGAGTTCTGTGTTACTAGGAAGTACAAAAGGCTGGTACAATACGCATGCCTCTTATTATTTACATGAGGTCATGGGTCATCCTTAGTCACGCATCTCATGTCTGATACTCTTAATGTGCCAGTCTTCCTCCGAAACTCCTTTCCCATCTCTTTCTTCATTCCCTCTCTTGCTCTTCTCTTTCTCTGGACTTGCCTCTCTTTTCCTTGCTCTCTCTTCATCTCATTTCCTTCTGTTTTTTCATTTTTCTCTCTGCCTGCCTCTTAAGCCCATCAATAGCTTCATTGTCACCTGCTAAGCCAAAAAAGTTACTGATGGCATGTCTAAACTGAAGTAAGAGTAAGCAGAAAGACTTCCTTTAGTTCCTGAGCTAGAATTATGACAAAGTATGTGTGTGTGTGTGCTTAGTTGCTCAATTGTGTCTGACTTTTTGTGACCCCATCAACTGCAGCACTCCAGGCTCCTCTGTCCATGGAATTCTCCAGGCAAGAATACTGGAGTGGGTAGCCATTCCCTTCTCTAGGGCATCTTCCCAACCCAGGGACTGAACCCAGGTCTCCTGCATTGCAGGCAGATTCTTTACTAACTGAGTCACAACAAAGTATAATGTGACCCAAAGAGATAAAGTCATATGCTCTTTCCAGGCTTTGAGCTTCCAATATGTTGGAGATAGCAGCCACTGAGCACTTGATGAGGTTCTAGTCATTACTGTTAATACTAATGTTCTCTTGTTCCCATTTTGAGAAAAAAAAAAAAAGGACTTATAACCAGGAGATGTTAGCTTTTTATCAATGTGCAGAAGTGTAGAGGGAAGTTTCCCTGAGACTTGAAACTTCAGAGTAGAAGCAGAAGAAAGATTTTCTTGAAAGAACAGAAATAGGATGTGGAAATCTGAAAGGACCATAATGTGGAAAATTCAAGATGAGACTGGTGGTCCTAAAATTCTTCCCATTCATTAGGTCCTGAGAATGCAAAGGATGCTTTGGAAAACCAGACTACTAATAATGCAGGAGGTTTTATACTCTGAGGATTTAAATCAAGGTCGTCCTCCATTTTGATGCTTGTTTCTAATTTTCCACTTTTAGGCAAACGAGAAGAAACCAAAAGGTTAAATCATTCCTTTGGCTTTATTTCAAGAAAAAGATATTCATTTATTTGCAAAACTTTCCAAGTGCTTTCTGAATACCAGACTCCATATTTAAACAAACCAAATCTTAGAGATCAAGCAGATGCTATAAATCATCAAAATAGTTCCCTATTCCCCCACCTCCCGGGCAAACAAACAGGCATTAAAAGAAAATTAGTATTGAAGAACAGAGCTAGTGGGTAGGTGGTTTATAGCTTGTGGGTTGATGATCTGACAACATTTAGCAGAGAACTTTGCTGACTGGCAAAAAGCAGTGAGTTGCTAAACACTGAGAAATTGTTATGAACACTGAAGGGGGAAGGCATTATTTCCTGGAAAAGGGGGCAGTGTTTGAAGGCTGTAGCCCTAAAACTTTCAGGATCTGCATCTCATAAGCAGGTATCTTTCCTTGATTAAGAAAAAAAAAAAATTAAAAAAAGAAAAAGAAGAAAAAAAAAAAAAAAGAAAGAAAAAAATTAGATTCCAGCCAGGAACCACCCCTTCCTTTTCAACAGACTCTTACCACCCTGAATTAATCACACACCTTGTTTGCTCATTAAGTCTCAGTGTCATTTTGATGCATATATTATGACAACAATACATACAAAGCTACAATATTCAATCTGCTTAAAGGATGTTAAGGCTATACTTTGGAGATGGGAAACTGAATCATCCGATTGATTCAGGAAATGAGTTCCCTGGCCTGTTACACAGTCATTGGAAGAACAAAAGGGAAAGTGAACCCCCTGGGGCTTAAATCTGAAGGGAACTCTTGGCTTTCCACTGTACTTTCAGGAATAAAATAGTGAGGGTAGGCATAAGGGAGTCTTATAAAATGGCATGCCCAAAATTTCTGTCTTTTTTTTTTTTTTTTTTTTGGAGTAACTGCATGTTACTGGGTACGTGATTGAGCTGGACTCAGGGGCAAAGGAAACTCACTTTGTTCATTTTTTCCGCTGCTTTTTCAAATCTCCTCTGTCAAATTATTCTTCTCCAACCTTGGATGAAATCTGAGGCAGAGATTCGGGTCTTTCTGGTCATTTCATGTATTTAAAAGCTCAGTACCATTTAATATTAAAACATTATGGTCTCATTCGATTCTAAGTTTCACTTTATGTCCCTATCCACCCCTGCTGCCTCCATCCTCAGGCCTGAACCAGGCTTACAAGCCCTGAATGGGAAATGGCTCGGTGGGTTTGTGTGAAATGGGGCAGGGTTGGGTGATGGAGGGGGTTCTTCCTAGATCCACTGAATTTTACACTTTCTATCTGCTCTTTGACCCCACTCCAGTACTCTTGCCTGGAAAATCCCATGGACGGAGGAGCCTGGTAGGCTGCAGACCATGGGGTCGCGAAGAGTCAGACACGACTGAGCGACTTACTTTCACTTTTCCCTTTCATGCATTGGAGAAGGAAATGGCAACCCACTCCAGCGTCCTTGCCTGGAGAATCCCAGGGACGGGGGAGCCTGGTGGGCCGCCGTCTATGGGGTCGCACAGAGTCAGACACGACTGAAGCAACTTAGCAACAGTAGCAGCAGCATCTGCTCTTTGTGGCTCCTCTATGGTCTGATTAATGGAGGAGGTGATTCCAGGACAAAGGCAGTGTTCTCTGCCTGGTACAGTTGACTTTGTGAGTTCTTACTATGGTGGGCCTCCAATCTCCAGTTTCCTTTCACAGAAAAGTATTTCAGATTGATGACCAGGATTTTCACCACCTCCCACTCCAACCACTGCATCTCAGCTTGAGGCTTTAGATGGCTCACGACCCTGCCTTTAGAAAAACTATTGTGGTGGAGTCTCTTTTAAGATGACCCAAATCCAGTTCTTTTTGATGTAACCTACATGCTGCTTCCCTGGTGGCTCAGCTGGTTCGATACCTGGGTCGGAAAGATCCCCTGGAGAAGGGAATGGCAACCCACTCGAGTATTCTTGAGTGGGAGATCCCACGGACAGAGGAATCTGGTGGTCCATGGGGTCACAAGAGTCGGACACGACTGAGTGACTAAACCATAGCCGCACCCCACGCAACCTCTTTATTACCCCCCTCAAATTCTTCTTTCTTTTTCTTTCAAAGTGAATTTTTTTTAAGCACCTCACCAGACACAAGATCTGCTGGTACATTTTAAAAAGATGATTATTATTATATTTTGGCCACACTGCACTGCAAGCAGAATCTTCATTCCCGAACCAGTGGAATCACAGAGTCTTAACAACTAGACTGCCAGGGAAGTCCTCAGACCCTTATTTCTAATCACATCAATCAGAGTTCTCCAAACAAACAGAAACAGTGTGAGAGAGAAAGATAAATGTAGCTATATACAGAAAATTTTTTCACATTTTAAAAAACTTTATTATAGACATTTAAAAACATATATGAAAGATGAGGAAATAATTTAAAATGAACTGATGTATACAACTTCCACAATCATCAACATGCTGTCATTTCTGTCTCATCTAGGCCCGTAGCCACCAGCATCCCTGTCCTTCTACCCCAGAACTATTTTGAGCAAATCCCAGGTTATCATATCACTTTTATGTAAATCACTTTTTTTTATTATATAGCTCAAAGAGATACAGATTTTTAACATAAAAAACACAATCAAAATTGCTACAACTAAAAATCGACAAAAGAATTCTTAATACCGTGCAATGCCCAGTCAGTATTTACCTTTTCCTAATTTTCCTATATTTTTTAAGGTTTATTTGAATGGGGAGCCACAAAAGGTCATACAATGTGATTACTTGATATTTCTTATGTCTTTTCAAATATAATGTTCCCTTTGAAAACATGTTACTCAAAATGGGACTTGAACCCACATGCCAGGACTCAAACCTAGCCAAAACCCAGCCTGCAACTTGAACCTGTGGTCTTTTAACTGAGGTCACGCCTGGTCTCAGGATTTAATGAAGTTCTTGATGTCTCATCACAGAAAGAACTCACTGAGATACAAGGTGGTAGGTAGAAAGTGGACTTATTTAGAGAGAAACACTCTCTCTAAATATGAGAGGGCTTCCCTCATAGCTCAGTTGGTGATTGAATCATCTGCCTGCAATGCAGGAGACCTGGGTTTGATTCCTGGGTCAGGAAGATCCCCTGGAGAAGGAAATGGCAACCCACTCTGGTATTCTTGCCTGGAGAATTCCATGGACAGAGGAGCCTGATGGGCTACAGACCATGGGGTCGCGAGAGTCGGACACAACCTAACAACTAAACCACCACACTCCATCGGTTTTCCCAGGTGGCGCTAGTGGTAAAGAACCCGCCTGCCAATGCAAAAGACATAAAGCACGCAGGTTTGATCCCTGGGTCAGGAAGATCCCCTGGAGAAGTGAGTGTCTATACACTCTACTATTCTTGTCTGGAGAATTCCGTGGACAGAGGAACCTGGCAGGCTACGGGCCATGGGGTCCTAAAGAGTCGGATGTGACTGAGTGACTATCACTTTCACTTGAAACTGTCATAGCACCCATGCGGGTGTTGTTTTGCTTATGTGTTACAATGAGTGTATACCAAAGCTCAAGGTCTACTAGAAGTCAAATCTTTCACCATCTTGGATCTAGTTAATTCTAAAAAGTTTTGTCATTATTTTAAAGATTGTGTCCTACCCTCTTCCCTCCTGTTTCACCTCCACTGTTATTTTTTTGAACTCCCAGGGCGCTATTTAACACAAGACATTTATTATAAGGAATTGACTTACACAATTACGAAGGCTGATGAATCCCAGACTTACATTCAACAAGTTGGAGACCCAGAAAAGCTGATGGTGTAGTTCTAGTCTGAAGACTAGGAGGTTGAGACCGGGGAAGAACTGAGGTTTCAATTCAGTTTGAAGGCAGGAATAAATAATGTATCAGCTCTAAGGCAGTCAGCCAGGAGAAATCCTCCCTTACTTGTGGGAGGGTCAGACTTTTTGATCTTTTCAGGATTTCTTCTTCAACTGACTGGGTGGGACACACCCACTTTAAGGACGGCAATCCAGTTTACTCAGTCTTCAATTCAAATGTTAATCTTATCCAGAAAAACCCACCCAGACACAACCAGAATAATGTTTAGCCAAAAGTCTGGGCATCCCACAGCCCAGTCAAGCTAACGCATAAAATTCACCATCACACCAACTCCATTCACCCTCCCACCACAGCCCCCTTAACAAGTCTCTTTCCACTCAAAAGTTTTCACTTGTGGGACAGGAACTAATTTCTGATTCTTCCCAATCACACGCCAGGCTCTCCAAGTGGATCTCTGAAACCTTCCTGTTACTGAGTATAAGCTTAGTCTGCTCATTGCACGGCAGGCCAATGAATCCTCCAAGAGACAAGACAAAGAATATGACTATTTGGAAAGCCAGCTGACCCAGAAGATGGCAAAATAATGTCTTAAAATAACCGTCTTATGGGGGTATGGGTGCCAGATTCTTTTGTAGAACCAGAGAGAAGTAAGGAGAAACTAAAGTCAAAAGGCAGACTAGAGAGGGAGAGAGGCAGTGAGGAAGTAAAGTAAAAAGAGCCTTCAGTCTAGCAAAACATCTCCAGGAAGGGCCAGCCTTTGAAAGGGACGCATTAATCTCTCTCTCTTTTTTTTTTTTTGCAGCCATTCACAGATGGTCCAGAAAATTTGGAAAACTCAGCAGTGGCCACAGGACTGGAAAAGGTCAGTTTCAATGCCAATCCCATAGAAAGGCAGTGCCAAACATTTTCAAACTACTACACAATTGCCGTCATTTCACATGGTAGCAAGAGAAGTGAAAGTCACTCGGTCATGTCCGACTCTTTGCTACCGCATGGACTATACAGTCCATGGAATTCTCCAGTCCAGAATACTGAAGTGAGTAGCCACTCCCTTCTCCAGGGGATCTTCCCAACCCAGGGATTGAGCCCAGGTCTCCTGCTTTGCAGGTGGATTCTTTACCAGCTGAGCTACAGGGGAAACCCATGCTAGCAAAGTAATGTCCAAAATTCTCCAAACAAGGCTTCAACAGTATGTGAACTGATAACTTTGAAATGTTCAAGCTGGGTTTAGAGAAGGCAGAGGAACCAGAAATCAAACTGCCAACATCCGTTGGATCATAAAAAAGGCAGAACGATTCCAGAAAAACATCTATTTCTGCTTCATTGACTATACCAAAGCCTTTGACTATGTGGATCACAACACACTGTGGGAAATTCTGAAAGAGATGGGAATACCAGACCATCTCACCTGCCTCCTGATAAACCTATATGCAGGTCAAGAAGCAACAGTTAGAACCGGACATGGAACAACGGACTGGTCCAACAGGCCTCCATACTCACATCATACATGTGTACAAAGTGGAAAAGGTACCCTGTCCCCAGGTCTTCAAGATGGTCTACTTTCAATGATTATGAAAGTGTCACAAAATACTGACTATGTAACAAGATACTTAACTGCCATTCCACCATCTCCCAGAGTTTGCTTATGGGCATCTAGAATATTTAAAGTCTAGAAAGAGAAAGAGAGTTCTGTCTCTCTGGCCTATTACCCCAAACCTAGAGCCTACTCCTTCAGTTCCCATCTCCTGTCTAAGGTCCTACATCTTCCTCTAGCAACTAACATAGAGAATTGATTCACCCTTCAGCCAAGAGGTCTTGACTTTACTTTTGCAGAGCTTAGTGATATAACTAGATATCCATATAATATAATAATCTACACAGTAGACACACACATGGTAATAGAAAATAATTTCCTTTTAAAGTTGCTAAGATACACACATATATAGTTGTTGCTTATTTTAAGGCCATGTTAATTTCAGTAAGAACAAATTTCAGTTATCCAAATGGCTGAAGAAGTATGAAATTGGATAATAGATTGTATCTGCTGCTCTCTTTGCCAACTTCAGCTTTTATAATATCACATGTAAAACAAGAGGAAAATAGTATAAAGTTGATTTGGTTTTTCAGTGTAACACTCACTAGATATGATGTCATATTTCCTGAAACATCAATGAAAAGAGAAAGTTTGGTTTTTCAAATGGGTTGACCCAATATAAATACAGCTATTTCCAACAACATCAGACCTAGCCATTTTTTAGTCTCCCCGCCCTTAGTAAAAGTGTATTTCTTAAAACATGGTCTTTATTGCAATATTTGTACTATGTTTAATTCTCAATATGTTCTGAGATTTAAGTTAAAAGCAAGCTTTAATTCTAAATAAAAAAGAAAACAGTTTTTAAGATATATCTTTGTAATTGCAATATAGAATATCCAAATTATTTTTTAAAATTTAGCCTGTTACCGTTTAAACTTTCTTAGTGTAAAATATACCATATCTTTACAATAGTGTGTATAGGGATACATGCTATTCAGAGAAGAAGAATAAATGAAGAGCTATGTATCTACTATCCATCTTAAGAAATAGAACATACCCAATACCTAGAAGTTTCCTTTCTCCCTCTCCCTGGTGATGCCCCTTTCCCTGTTCACCACAAGTAACCATATGTTGAAACTTTGTTAATAATTCTATGTTTCTATTATTTGCTTTATCATATATGTGTATTCCTAAGCAATATACCATCTAATTTTGCCTTCATTTCCAACTGATGTAAAAAAAAATCTAACACATATATTTGTGTATGATTTGCTTTTCTGTTTGAAATTTACCATCCATTGATACACAAAGCTGCAATTCATTCAGTTTTGCTACTCTGCAGTATTCCTTTGTAAGAGTAGACCACAATCTAGTTATCCATTGTACTACCGATGGGTATTTGGACCGTTTTCCGTTTTTCTGTTTTTGCCTTTTTATGAGCGATGCTGCTCTGGGATTTTAAGATTCACATCTCCTGTGTACACGTGCATAAGCTTCTCTAGAGTATAAACTTAGAAGTGAAGAGTTTTAGTATTCATCAAAGTACAAAATAGGTGAAGAAATCAAAGCAATGTCAAACCACAGTATTCACAGAACATACGTTCGATGATGATGATTTACTTGCTGAATAATGACAGAAATAGGAGAGTCCTTACTTTGCTTACTAGTTCCAGCTCCAGTCCTTAATGTCACTGATCTCACAGAAAGAAGTTTCAAGAAACTTAGCACAAGTCCCCAGGTCTTCCCAGATAGAGACAAGAGCTAAGAGGATGGAAGGCTTAATGAAGAGATTATCAGTTGATGGTAAATGTTTGCCAAATATTGATACAAGAACTGACTGCTTATGGGGAAGAAATATGGGCTGGATAGGACTAAGAAAGCTTGACTTCTAAGCTGCTTCTATCTATAGATGGCTATGTGGTTTTGAGAAAATTAGGTTTTATCACCGATTGTCCATTTTCATGTCCATAAAATATGGAGTTTGGATTCAATGACCTTTGGGTCACTTCCTGCTCTTATTCTGGTTCAGTGAGTTTAAATTCTTTGGGAAACGACAGCTTTGCTCGCCCCCTAGTGGTTTCTTCTGGCCTTGCAACTGCAGAAACCGATTTAAAACGGGTGATCGCCTCTCAAAAACATCCCTGTACAGTATATTTTAGGCATTATAATTAAAAGGCATGAAAATGAAAGGAAGCTTTTTGTGAAATTATCAAATTTTTTGAAACATACAAATAAAAAAGGTTTTTTTCATTGACAAGAATTAACATTTTGTTTTATTAATAATATCCTTGATTTATAAATTTAAAATTTTTGCATTAATTTTAATAACTTTAAATACAAAATGAGAAAAAAGTTGTGCTTTCATCCCCCAAGATGTAAAAAGAAATCAGTTACTGCATCTCTCTTGTACTAAATTAATGCCATTAATTTTTATTTAAGTAGATAAAAGACCAGAAAGTTACTGAAGATTAAAGAAAATAACTTACATAGTACCCTGCCCATAGCAGACATTCAATACAGGTTAAATGGGTGTGAATCTTCAACTGAGAAAAAACAATAACACGTTTTTTCTTTCCAGCTGCAACTTGAGTTGTCCAGTGGATTGAAAGTAAAAGAGAATGGCATTGATCTATTTTGTAAAACAAGAGAGTTCCAGAAAAACATCTACTTCTGCATTATTGGCTATGCCAAAGCCTTTGACTGTGTGGATCACAACAAGCTGTGGAAAATTCTTCAAAAGATGGGAATATCAGACCACCTTACCTGCCTCCTGAGAAATCTATATGCAGGTCAAGAAGCAACAGTTAGAACTGGACATGGAACAATGGACTGGTTCCAAATAGGGAAAGGAGTACGTCAAGACTGTATATTGTCACCCTGCTTATTTAACTTGTATGCAGAGTACATCATGAGAAATGCTGGGCTGGATGAAGCACAAGCTGGAATCAAGGTTTGCCAGTAGAAATATCAATAACCTCAGAAATGCAGATGACACCACCCTTATGGCAGAAAGCGAAGAATGAAAGAGCCTCTTGATGAAAGTGAAAGAGAAGAGTGAAAAAGCCGGCTTAAAACCTTACGTTCAAAAAGCTAAGATCATGGTATCCGGTCCCATTACTTCATGGCAAATAGATGGGGAAACAATGCAAATAGCGACAAACTTTATTTTCTTGGGCTCCAAAATCGTTGCAGATTGTGACTGCAGCCATGAAATTAAAAGATGCTTGCTCCTTAGAAGAAAAGCTATGACCAACCTACTGCTGCTGCTGCTAAGTCACTTCAGTTGTGTCCAACTCTGTGCGACCCCATAAACGGCAGCCCACCAGGCTCCCCCGTCCCTGGGATTCTCCAGGCAAGAACACTGGAGTGGGTTGCCATTTCCTTCTCCAATGCATCAAAGTGAAAAGTGAAAGTGAAGTTGCTCAGTCATGTCCCACTCCTAGCGATCCCATGGACTGCAGCCTACCAGGCTCCTCCACCCATGGGATTCTCCAGGCAAGAGTATTGGAGTAGGGGGCCGTTGCCATCTCCATGACCAACCTAGATAGCATATTAAAAAGCAGAGACATATTAAAAAGCAGAGACAACAAAGATCCCTCCTGTCAAAGCTATGGTATTCCCAGTAGTCATGTATGGATGTGAGAGTTGGACCATAAAGAAGGCTGAGTGCCAAAGAATTGATGCTCTTGAACTGTAGTGTTTGAGAAGACCCTAGAGAGTCCCTTGGACTGCAAGGAGATCCAACAAGTCCATCCTAAAGGAAATCAGTCCTGAATATTCATTGAAAGGACTGATGCTTCAGATGAAGCCACAATACTTTAGCCACCTGATTCGAAGAGCCGACTCATTAGAAAAGACCCTGATGCTGGGAAAGATTGAAGGCAGGAGGAGAAGGGGATGACAGAGGATGAGATGGTTGGATGGCATCACCGATGCAATGGACATGAGTTTGAGCAAGCTTTGGGAGACGCTGAAGGACAGGGGAAGCCTAGTGTGCTGCAGTCCATGGGGTTACAAAGTCTGACACGAGTGAGTGACTGAACTCAACTGAACTGATTTTGTAAAACTCTTGGGAACAGACTTAACCACTTTTAACACTAAATTTACTTGCAAGGAGGGAATAAAATTCCTGATGCTTATTGAAATGACAGGGACATCATAAAAATTAGTAAATATAATGTTATTAAAGAATATCATATTCCTTACAGAACAGTGTTATGTAAAGACTCAGGTCAGTAACATCAGAAACTGGCTACAAGGGCACTACAAAATGCATTGCCTGTCATTTTTGAAATAGAGTATAAAATCCCAACAAGAAAAATAGCCCTGCTCACAAAACTAGAAAATGTAATTTTTCTTCAAAGAGAGGAGAATTAGAAAAACGAAGACTGAAGACTCTCACCTTTGAATTTAAACATCAAATCAATATATAAAAGAAAAGAATCAGGCTCTGAGCCCTGAATGTTTTTGTCCTTTTGGCATTATAATGAATAAATGGAAAATAAGTTTAATTATATAAAGATACTTAGAAGTGTAATTTTTGTTTTTCTGTTGTTGTCTTTTCAACAGTGGAGCCGCCTGAAGAAATCTTTGTCTGTGCTGTCTCTAATCTGCTCACCTGACTCTCACAGAGACGGCCCCATTGAGGGGGAAAGAATGAGCTTCAAATCAGAGAAGCTACACTGCAGCTCTGGCTCCACCTCTTTAAATTAGAAGTGACCTTGGGTGAGCCCCTTGAGCTCTCTGGGACTCACTCTTTTCTATTTTCTATAAAATAGAGCTTTGATAACAGCAGTAGCTCCCCCACAGTGCTGTAATTAAGAGTGCATAAATTCTCTTTAATGACTGCTATTTCCAATGTTAATGATTTTTTCATAGCTTTATTTGTTATTATTTGTCTACGCAACTTATCCCTCTTGTCTTTATCAAGTCTTGATGATTTTACCCTCACTCCGCTCTTCCCCTATACTCCCACAACTTCTGCCTTGGATTTCACCAGGAACATTCTACTCATGGCCCCACGCCTCCCTAAAGCCCACCCCTCTCTCCCAGCTCCAGTGAAACCACTCCACCAACAGGGCGACATTTCTCCGGGGAAAGTGTGGTTGCACCTTTCCAGTGCTTCTCAGGCAAGAATACAGGAGTGGTAGTCATTTCTTTCTCCAGGGGATCTTCCCTAGCCAGAGTTCAAACCATCATCTCCTGCATTGGCAGGCGGATTCTTCACCACTTGAGCCACCTGGGAAGCTCCATCCCTGAGGAATAAAATCTCAATTCCTCCACACCCAGCCCTGCCTACCTGCTGCACTGTATCTTCTGCGGGTCCTTTCTGGCACTTTGCAGGTTCATAATTCCATAACTGTCTCTTTTTTCCCTGCCTCCATGCATTTGCACATGTATTTCTCCTGCCAAACAGGCCCTCCTCCTCCTAGTGACTCTAGTACAATTATTTTTCTGCAGAATCTTCTCACCAACTGCTGGTAACATTCTACTTATTCTTCACCTCTTATTTCAAACACTCTCCCTTTCACATGCTCCCTTTGCTCAATGTTGAGGTTTTCAGAGTTTTTACTGTACTTCTCTTCCTCTTTCAGAATGTGGATCCCTAAAGAGGATGGATCACCTATTTTCATATTACCCAATGCCTGAACCTGTTAAATAAAATGTAACATTTTATTGTTGTTGCTTGAATGACTACTTTCTAGTACACTTAGCTCCGGACCAACTTCACTTTATACATCTTACTAATTACAACAAGCTTATCTTGGGACAGCATTACTGCATCAAATACAGCATTGCTCTTTAAGCTAGGGTTTTTATAATTAGGAGGAACAGAGGATTACTCAAGCTAAGGCAAGGGAACGGGTGGGGTTGGGGTTGTTTTTCAGACTCTGCAGGGATAGCGTGGGGATCCCAGAGGAAGCCTCAAGAGAAACAGAGCAGATTCTCTGTCTCGCGTCTCGTCTTCACATCATCCCATACATTTTCTGTAGTCCTTTTTTCCCAGCTCCATCTGTTTTCAGTTTCCTGATAACTTGTCTCTGAATTCTGGCTACAATTCGGATCCCCAACATCCCTTCGCCCTTTGCCCTGACTACTTTCTGTCTTTTCTCAAATTTCAGATCCACATGAGAGGACTCTTAATAGCTCATCTCCTTGGGCCAAGCCACATTCATTCAGTCGTTAAATTTTTATGGAACACCTAATATATGCTAGGCACTCTTCTAGGTGCTGGGGTAAAAGCAGTGGAAGAGACATAAAAAATCTCTGCTGCCACAGAGCTCACTTGCTGTTGGTGACGGGCAAGTCCCTGAGCCGGCTGTCCTTAGATCAGATGCCACATTTCAGCACCATCCTCTGTGGCTGGCTGCGGGAGGCAGGGTCATGTACAAAATGTGGCCACCTGGTCACCAAAAATTGAGCATCGCAGAGTCCCTAAAAGAAGGGATGCGCAGGCATGGAGACTTTGGTGCGGTTTTAGTTTGAACCTCCTTTTTCCTACTCATATCCCCTTATTTCCTTCACATCTTAAATATCTCATATGTGGTTTTAATCTTATTCTTTTGATCTGATCTTCTTTGATCCATCAAGGCCACCATGATGTCTGAATGCATTCTTAAATCTCCTAAGTATGTGTAATCTTGAAAGGGTCTAGGGTCTGTAATGTTTTTTAATGCCTGAGTAGTGTAACCCAAGGGAAGATGGATAACTTTCTACTCTTGATTTAATGTGTACCAGCTCACTCTGCAATTACTAGATGTTGTTATTCCCATTTATATCTATAGTTGGGGTGGGGGAAAAAAATGACTTCAAAAGCCCCAAATCCATCTTCCTTTGTGAGTCTCCCTTTCTCTCTGAGATCAATATGTTTATGTGTACAGGTGTGTGTGTGTGTGTACACAAAAGTCTATGTGGCATTGGGACTCCTTTAGTGGCCCAGTGGTTAAGACTGGGCTTCCAATGCAGGGGCCCAAGAGTGATTTCTGGTTGTGGAAGTTCTGCACGTCTCGGGGTATGGCCAAAAAAAAAGTCTGTATGACCTAGTGCTCTGTTTCCCCTTGATAGCGCTGCCTCCTTCTGTCTGCTGGCCCTCTCTCTCTCTCTCCCCTGCCTCTTTATCTTGTTCTCCCTCCTCTTCCCACAGCCCCTGAGTCTGTTGTCTCTCATTTAGGTGACACATAGACCTAAAGTCAACGCTTTATACTGGTGCCACCACTTCCTAAGTGGGTGTGGAGACGGACACCTCCAGACTGGATTCCCATGGGGTAGTGGACCTAGAACTCAGTCATCCATCAACAGGCGAGAAGTGAAGGCCTGCCAAAGGTGCAGATGGGAAGACGTTTTACAGGAAAGCATAACCGCCACCAAGTAATGCCTTTTCACTCAAAACTTAGTTACGGAAATGCATTATGTAAAATTCATGACGATGGACAAGCATTTTTTTTAGAAAGAGAGGCCAACGTGTAACAACGTCAAGGAATTCTAACATCTTTCTACAGGTAAGAAGCTTTCTCATTAACACTTAACATAGATAGAACTAAGCACCCTGCCCTACGGGCTTCCCAGGTGGCACCATGGTAAAGAACCCACCTGCCAATGCAGGAGACCTAAGAGATGCAGGTGTGATATCTGGGTCAGGAAGAGAGAGATGACCAGCAGACAGAAGGAGACAGCCCTATCAAGGGGATACAAGAATACTATGTCATACAGACTTTTTATTTTTTTTTTGCCAACTCACATCTCCCACATCTCCTGCATGGGCAGGTGGATTCTTTACCACTGAACCACCGGGCTTCCCAGCTCTATAAGTTTTGCTTACAACTTATAGAAAGAAAACAATCAGTTAATTTCTCTTACTCTCCGTGTTTCTTTTTCTTTTTTTTTTCTCTCCCGTGTTTCTGACCTCATCTTTTGGGCCTCAGTGAGAGACAAAGACAACGTTTAGCATAATCCAGGTGGCGCCAGTGGTAAAGAACCCGAAATGCAGGG
Organism: Bos taurus; assembly: GCF_002263795.3. Lineage (NCBI taxonomy): Eukaryota > Metazoa > Chordata > Mammalia > Artiodactyla > Bovidae > Bos > Bos taurus. The sequence goes on along the minus strand of NC_037337.1, from coordinate 10,576,379 downwards.
GACGTAACCGCGGGGTTGCAAAGAGTCCCCCACAAATGAGGTCTAGCGTACACACACACACACCCCTGAAAAAAAATCCTAGTATGATCCTTTCTCAGTCAACAGGTCATTCTATAACTATTGACTAATATCATCCAATTTCTCCCAGCCTCATAATTGATTTCATACCTTCACTTGCCGTGTACATGTTATTAACTCGTTTCAAACGGCTTTAGTAGAATTTCAAAATCTCATTTTAACTTGCTTCTTAAAGAAACTCATTCTTAAAGTAATATCACACACTTCCCTCTCTTGTTCTAAAAACATTTTCAGTATGTTTAGATAACTGACGTTTTAAACAATTCATGTGATTTTTAATTTTTGTTTATTTATGGCTGTGCTGGGTCTCCATTGCTGCAGGCAGGCTTTCTCTGGTTGCCTGGAGTGGGAGATTCTCTCTAGTTGCGATGCGAGAACTTCTCATTGTGTCTTCTCTTGGGGAGCACGGGCTTTAGGGCACTTGGGCTGCAGAAGGTGTGGCCTACGGACTTGGTTGCTCTGCAGCATGTGGGGTCTTCTCGGATCAGGAATTGAGCTCCTGTCTCCTGCACTGGCAGCAGACTCTACCACTGAGCTACCCGGGAAGCCACTCATTTGATTTTTTTAACAAACATTTATTGAGCCCCTGCTAGGGCTGAAAGTGAAAATGCACGTTGCTTAGTCGTGTCCAACTCTTTGCGACACCATGGACTATACAGTCCATGGGGTTCTCCAGGCCAGAATACTGGAATGGGCAGCCTTTCTCTTCTCCAGGGGATCTTCCCAGCCCAGGGATGGAACCTAGGCCTCCCGCATTGCAGGCAGATTCTGTACCAGTTGAGCCACCGGGGAAGCCCTGATGGGGCTGGTTACTAGGAATACAGCTGAATAAAACAGGCAACAACAACAATCCTTGCCCTCATGGAGAGTAAATCCTCCTGAGGATTGAAGGGACAATAAACAAAGTAAGTAACAATTACGTACTATGTTAAAAGGTGAAATGCTGTGGAAAAAATAAAGGCAGGCTGATAGAGAGTGGGAATATTAAGTAAAGTGACCGGGTAGGTGGAGTTCTTTGAAACTCTTTCGTGTTTTCTATTCTTAACTTTAAAAGCAAAGAAATGTCCCTCTATAATTCTCCCTCTATATAATTCTCCCTCTATAAAAAGATGAAATACTATTTTTAACTTTTGTTGAATTTATGCACCACTGATTAATTATTTTTGTGCGGTTCTATCTTCTGCCAGAAAAAAATCCTAAACCAGAGTTTATGATTTGCTGATTGCAGCTATATTAATTGATCGCTTTATAGCAACATTCCACTTTCTGAAGTAAATAGCAATCACGGGCATCAGAAGACCTGTCTCTCAGAGTCAATGATCCCACAAAAAGAGAGCACGTACTCTAGAATATCTGGGCCCAAAAGCAACCTGGTGAAGCCACCTGATTTTAGCTATTTCAGGAAATGTAGAAAAAACTTACATGCATATATGTCAAACAACGGTACTAATTATCTATAAATATTTGGGTATTAGTATGGCTTATGGGTAAAGCATCTGCCTGCAATGCAGGAGACCTGGGTTCGATCCCTGGGTCAGGAAGATCTCCTGGAGAAGGAAATGGCAACCTACTCCAGTACTCTTGCCTGGAAAATCCCATAGACAGAGAAGTCTGGTAGACTAGAGTCCATGGGATTGCAAAGAGCGGACAGGACTGAGCGACTTCACTTTTCACTTATGGCATGTAATGGGCTTCCCTGGTGACTCAGCGGTAAACAATCTGCCTGCAAGAGACTTGAGAGATGCGATTTCAGTCCCTGCATGGGGAAGATCCCCTGGAGAAGGAAATGGCAAACCACTTCAGTATTCTTGCCTGGAAAGTCCAATGAACAGAGGAACTTGGCACGCTACAGTCCATAGGATCACAAAGAGTCGGACATGACTGTGTAACTGAGCACATACACAGATAGCAAGTAATTGACATTGTTTTCCCACAAATGAAAATAGGTTTCAGTTCTCAGTCTTGCTTTGCCTTGATTCTCTTGAGCATCATTCTTACCAACCAAATAGTCACAGGGCCTCAGTTCAGCTTCCAGTCAGCCAAACCAGTGGCTTTTAACCCTGGCTGTGACTGGAATCATTTTTTAAAATTCCTAATGCATGGGCTCCTGATCCAATTAAATCAGAATCTCTGGGGATGGAGCCCAGGCATCAGTATATATATAGATAGATATGTGTATTTACATAGTTATGTATGTGTGTGTGTATATATATATATATATAAATTCCAATTACACAAGAGGTTCTAATGCATAGTCTGGGTCAAGAACCTCTGCACTAACCTATCAGCCCCTAGTAACCTCCTCCTCAGCACCTCGGAGGGTCTTCTAAGGTCTTTAGCTATTTATTATCTCCACAGAGACTCAACTCTCACCTCACTTGCTCTTCCTTTCAACTACTTTCCTACCTTTCCTTTCCTTCTTGTCCCCTTCATTTCGGCTTCAGCCTCAGGCCAGCCAACAGTACCTGGTGAGGTTGTTTGGCCCTACTGATGGCCAGCACTGAGCTAGGTTTTCAGCTCTCTGATGCAAAACACACTGATCTAATTACCTGCAGATTGTCCACTCATCACTTCTGCAGCTGCTTCTGTGGTTCCGTCTCCACCCCCGCCAGCCTGGCGGCCCTCCACGGCTGGTGCTCCAACAGAGCTGGCCCCCAAGGTGGAAAGCTTTGGCCCTCAGAATTCCTGTGGAATATGTACTGTCATAGTGTCTTAGGACAGAGAAGGCAATGGCACCCCACTCCAGTACTCTTGCCTGGAAAATCCCATGGATGGAAGACCCTGGTAGGCTACAGTCCATGGGGTCACGAAGAGTTGGATAGGACTGAGCGACTTCACTTTCACTTTTCACTTTCATGCCCTGGAGAAGGAAATGGCAACCCACTTCAGTTCGCTTGCCTGGAGAATCCCAGGGACGGGAGCCTGGTGGGCCGCCGTCTATGGGGTCGCACAGGGTCGAACACGACTGACGACGTTTGTTAGCAGCAGCGTCTTAGGATACTCTCAGAAGTGTTCATCATCTGGCCCCTGGTCTCTTTCCCACCTCACTTGCCTCGACCACCACAATACGTCTCCTTACCCTCCATATACACACACACGCGCACACACACACACTCTTCCCCTTACATTTTCACGCCTCCCTAGATATGCCGGTTTGTTTCTTTAATTCAGAAAGTTCCTTTCTCATTCTTCAGGCCCCTAACTGAAGCTCCTAAGAAGCCTTCTCTAACCGCCTTGATTACTGTGTTGTTCTCACTGTATCCGACGACTAATGTGTTTATGCTCCTGGCTCTCCTCTAGACTAGAGGCAGAGGCTGGATCTTTATCTTCCATACGGAATAGCTTCTCAGGAAATGCTGGGTGGGAGAAAGACGGAATCGACTCATAGCCTATGGATGGCAAGCTACAGCAAATCTGTGGACCACATCTGGCCCATTGTTTTTTTTAACAGCAATTTTATTGAAACACAGTCACATTTTTTGGTGTATGGATTGTATAAATCACCCATTTGTATGTATGTATAAAGTTTTATTGAAACATAGCCAAGCTTACATGTATTGTCTTGTGGTTGCTTTAGTGCTGCTAGGGTGGACTTGAACAGTTGCAAAAGAAACCATATAGTCCCCAGAGCCTAAAGTGTTTACTATTTGACCTTTTGCAAACAACAACAAAAAAGTGTGTTGACTTTTGGTCTAAGAACCGCCTGAGAGATCTCCTATTGTAGTGTGCCCAGTAGAAAGATAAAGGAAACCATATAGGCAATTTTAAATTTCCTAGTAACTACATTTTAAAAAGGAAAAGAAACACAAAAATAATTTTAGTAATACATCTCATTTAATCCCAAATATTAAAAATATTAGTATTCAACACATAATTAATATAAAAGTGATGTAATGAGATATTTTACATTTTTATAGTATGAAGTCTTTGAAATTATCCAGGTATTTTATACTTACAGATAATTTTAATTTGAACTTGTGCTCAGTAACCACATCTGTAGCTAATGACTATCTTACTGGACAATTCTAGGCCAAATCCGTCAGTTTATAGTTGAGATTGGTCCAGAGAAGTTACTAGTTTAAAGTCACATAGAGGAAGAATCAGCTAAGCCCCGCTCTCCTTATTCCTAGGCAGGTGGTCCTTCCGCACTACACTGCTTTCAGTCTTGCTGTTTGTTTACTAGAAGAGCTATGATAAGATGATCTGCTTTCTAATTTGGTACAAGCTTTAATAAGTTGTGTGACTTTGAGATAGTTCTTAACTTCCCAGGGTTTTCGTTTCCTCATCTCTAAAAGCCTTGGACTGAATGATCTTTTAAGTTCTAATTTTACGTGATCATCAAACATGTTGGTTTGAACATCAGAATATATTGCAGTCATTTTGCCCAAGAATTCTGTTTCTAAGAAGCTGTATGCAGATATGAACTCAAGACCATGTAGGTTGTCACTGTAACTTAAAGTCTTTAGAGGTCAGGATTTTAGATAATTCATCCATTCACATATACCTGTCAGTAATCAGAAACAAGCCTAAAGCCTGATACACTTGGCACAGAGTCCGTCACAACATCAATGTTATGTCCTCAAGAAATTTTGGAGATGAGCCAAGAAGGCTGTTGCTGAGCAGTGAAAGAGTGAAGAAGGGACTGGTGTTAGGGCCCATCTGGGGCGGCAGGAAGATTTCCTTTCTCTGCTAACCAGCACCAGAGTCTGTCACCAACGACAGAAAGGAAGGGCAGTAAGGAATCTGGTATAAAACATATGGGAAATTAGAGACCTGTGACCATGATTAGAAAATCAAATACTATTTTGCAATACCAAATTTTATAACAGAATCAACAGTATTAAATTTGCACTCCAAATCAGAAAAGAAACAAAACAATGTAGGAGAAAGTTTTAGAAATGGAAGCAGACAGGAACCAAAGAGAAATAGATCTTTTTTATATGTTTGCCTAAAACCAGTGGTGTTTGCTTTTAAACTTACTCACATCTTGTCCCTCCCTCACAACAGAAAAATCTTTCTTTCCTTCCAGAGATTGGAGAAGATTGTAGTAGAGGGCAAAAGGTATGTGTGTCCTTTGGGATTAGACAGTGGAGAAGATTGTTGCTGCTACTGCTAGGTCGCTTCAGTCGTGTCTGACTTTGTGCGACCCCACAGACGGCAGCCCACCAGGCTCCCCCGTCCCTGGGATTCTCCAGGCAAGAACACTGGAGTGGGTTGCCATTTCCTTCTCCAATGCATGAAAGTGAAAAGTGACAGTGAAGTCGCTCAGTCATGTCTGACTCTTAGCGACCCCATGGGCTGCAGCCTACCAGGCTCCTCCGTACATGGGAGTTTCCAGGCAAGAGTACTGGAGTGGGGTGCCATTGCCTTCTCCGGAGAAGATTGTAGTAGAGGGCAAATGGTATGTGTGTTCTTTGGTGTTAGACAGACCATGGTATGAGTCCCAGATGCTCCTTTCAAAAATGATGGGACCTTAAAAATTATATGGCCTTGGCACACGTTTGTGCCTTAATTTCCTCCTCTGTAAAATAGGTATAATAATAGTACTTACTACGTGGGACTGAAGATTAAATGAGGCAATACGGAAAAAGGTTTTAGCACAATGAGCATCATATATTTAATGTTCAGTTAATCTTAGCTACTATTCTTATTCTGACAATAGCATTCAAGAAGCAGAAAGGAGCTACCTGTGTGCTATGCTATGCCTGCAAGTGGCTGTTGGTGACTCCCGCCTGCTCTACCACATTTATCTCTCTCACACACACATACACATGTATATAGGCTGCCCCAGGTATTCGTTGCTACGTGTGGCTTCCTCTAGTCACAGTGAGTAGGGGCTACTCTTCCTCTCGCTGTGGAGTAAGGACTCTAGAGGACGCAGGCTCAGTAGCTACAGGACACCGGCTTCTCTAGCTGCCTCAACCGGGCTTAGTTGCCCTGTGGCTTGTCGGATCTTAGTTCCCCAACCAGAGATCGAACTTTGTCCCCTGCATCAGAAGGCAGATTCTTAACTATTGGACCACCGGGGAAGTCCCTTGCTGGTCCATATTAAATTGTGTGCAGAGAAAGTGATGTAGTCTGGCAGTCCCACTGAGGTCTGTGTTATTAATGTGTCAAGGTCAGTGACCGGGCAGAAGGAAACAGTGCCTGGAAATCTCACTGGGCGTTTTGCTTTTGTTACCTGCTAGGTAAGTCTCAGAATTCTAATGCTGAGCTTTGCTTCTTTATGGCAGTGTTTCATTTTGATATGCTTGTGCTTTATTAGCTGACTTTAGAATGGTTTGGTTAATCTTCCTTCTCTCTAGGAGGAGGGAAAAAAAAAAAATATATATATATATATGGTGTGTGTGTCGGAGAAGGCAATGGCACCCCACTCCAGTACTCTTGCCTGGAAAATCCCATGGACAGAGGAGCCTGGTAGGCTGCAGTCCATGGGGTTGCTAAGAGTTGGACACAACTGAGCGACTTCACTTGCACTTTTCACTTTCATGCATTGGAGAAGGAAATGGCAACCCACTCCAGTGTTCTTGCCTGGGGAATCCCAGAGATGGGGGAGCCTGGTGGGCCGCCATCTATGGGGTCGCACAGAGTCGGACACGACTGAAGCGACTCAGCAGCAGCAGCAGCAGCATGGTGTGTGTGTGTGAGAGTTTAAGTGGCTTCAGCTTTACTCCCCATATTGGGAAACTTGCCCCTCAGCACCAAGAGAGTTTATAAAACAGTCCTTCAGCATTTGTGCAGCCAGCAGAGAAGAGGTGGATTCCCTTCCCAGCTGACTCATTGATCATCTTTTCTGCTGAATGGATTCAACTCAACAAATTTGGAATCATTGGTCAGAGACCAAGGTGAAAGCCCTGGGTGTTCTTTCCTGGGACTTTTATCAAGGAAAATTCAGCCCCTTAGATAGAATAGCAGGTTGGTTTTGAACCAATCATCAGCTACAGTAATTATCATCCCTGTTTTAGCAAACTGAAGAGCTGTGAGGTTAAGTAACTTGCCACACACACATTACTCACACAGCAAGTAAAAGGCAGAGCATGAGATCAACCCTTGGCAGTCTGGCACTAGAGTCTGTGCCTTTATTTCCCTCTTCCACCTGTCTACAAGTTAGGAGGTGCCTTTTTATTTTGACCAACTTTTTCAATAGAACTTCCAAATATGCAGATTTAAAAGTCTCTTTTGTTGAATCAAAATGACTTACAATAATTGATTTTAATGCTAAGGTGATTTGTACGCTTAAAAAAATTTTTAATTAATTATTAGTTCCTTCAAAAATTATTATAGAATTATAATATATTTTATTTTGTGACTAAACAATGAGACAGATGGTAGGAGGTATACTTTTCCTCTCCTTATCTTCATGTTGTACTCTTATTCATCCCTAAAAACCCAGGAGTTCACTACTTCCTCTGCTACTCCTGCATCAATACATGTATTTATGACTGCGCTCATCACTCTGCACTGTGATTATTTGAGTATCTCACTTATGACCCCTGCTCAGTAGGACAGGATCTATATTTTTCTTCATGTGTGCACTTGTGTAATAAAGTCAACAAAGAACAAATGTTCATTGAACTGTATTTTAGGAAAACATTTAAATAGATTTCTTTTATGTGAAATGCCTTTTTTGGCTGATCAGGAAAATTTAATATGAGAGAAATTTCTGGAGTTACATGAACACGAATTTTCTTATAAAATTTCTCTTATTTGAAATACCGAGTATGAAAAAATATAGAGTAACTTACCTGCGTTTATTCTAAAGAACTGTAGTCTTTGTATCATGGCATATTTGTAACCCATTCTTCTAACACTAATAACCATGTGGCTATTCATGTTTATTTACTGTTTACTCTAAAATCTTTTTGACTCAAAGTTTTTAAGAGTTACGTGAAATCAACTCGAAATCAACAAATGTATCCTTGCTCTTTTATTTTGCTCTCTACACACTGTCATTCCTCATTATAATTCTATGAAGTGAATGTCACTGTACAGAGTATAAAGTGTTTTGCATATATATAAACACCAGAACCTAGGGGTGCTGTGTTGTAGCACAATTATACACGTAGAAGCAAATACATTTATGCAACATAATGTAAACAGTTCACTGTTTTTTGCAAGGATAAAAGCAAAGTAATTACGTTGAATAGTCTTTAATTAAAATTAGTTGAAAACCAGTATAGCTCTGTCATATTATGTTGTAACTCACCTAGCAGTCGATTTCTTCAGCTTTTCAAATCCACCAATTCATGTAATTTTAGCTGTTAGAAATGTTACTTATTTAGCTTGAATTAAAGCAAAACTTAAGCTTATGCTGTCTATTGACTGGTTTCTTAAGTAACTGTATTTTAAATTAAAGTTTGAAGTTTATTTATGCCATTCTAAGATGATTAGATGTGATTTCATTTAGATGTTTAAATTATAAACATATTGGTGTTTACAGTATTTTTTATTACAAGCAGTATGGATCCTGGATCTCAGATTTCCTAGGAGGCTTCTAGGAACTTGTGGTAAATACTTATCAGAGGATATGAGCTTTCATTTTCTATTTTAATCTTTATCCTTTTTGAAAGAGATATTATTTAATTCCCCTATATTTACATTTTCATATGATAATGCAGAGGAGACAGTGAATTTATGGAACCTAACTTCCAAATTCCAAAAGACATTTTACATTGTGAATCTTTGCCTATAATGAAAGTCTATTGAACCAGCTGAAGCAGTCACAGGATACCGAAAGAATAATTTCCTCTCTACATTTATAACTAATTTTGAAGATTTCAAAGAGTCAATCTAGAACCAAACTATTTTTGCAAATAGTCTTGAAGAAATTTTTCCCTCATGTGCATGCTTTGATGTGTAAAAGGAAACCGTAGCTTTTGTGAAATCATCTTGCTTTTCAAAAGTATGTTTGTGTTTAAGTGTGTGGCTTGCCCAGTTTAAAAACCATAATGGGAAAATTATTTAATGGCGTGCAACCACACAGACTTCACAGACTGAGATTTTATTGTTTTCTGTGTCTGCATGAGATTTGTTTTGAATACTGCTACATATCCAGAAAAATTTTAACAGCAATCATGGTTTTCTCTATATTCAGCCATCAACCAGGCATTTTAACAGGTGTGGGAATGGACAAACGAAGGAAATGTAATCTTTCATCTCTAAAGTGACTGAATCTTTCAAATGTCTCCCCTAGCAAGCAGTTCCCACTCTCGGAGCTTTGCTCCTGATGGCAAACAGCAAAGCTAACTTTGGTCACTACCAGTGCTTCCTTTTGTGCAAGTCCAAGTGGACCCTGTTCAACTTATGTTCAAGCCATTTGTGCCTGTTTCTCTCAGGGCTTAGAGTGCATTCAACAGACATGTGGGCCTTTGATTTATTGGTCACAAACAAAACCTAAAACTCTTCCAGGAGGATAAAGCTCATCTTTGTTTCAGCTTATGTTAGCAGGAAAAGATGTTTTAGACTCATGGAGACTTTGGAGCTTATTTTGAACTTATCGCCTGGTGCCTTCGAGCAGTGGGATCAATATTTTGAAACATTTTTTTCCAAAGCCCCATAATTCCGAATTGGTCTCAAGAAGTGGAATTAAACTCTATTTGGAGTTAGCAATTCAAACTTTCAATATTTCTTTCAATATATGATTCAAAGTCAATCATACCTGCTCATCAGTGTATTTAGGTTTTGTTTGATGCACAGGTGTTTTATTCATTTGTAAAAGCCTTGACTGTTTATGCTCATGAAAAGAGAATAAACTCATTATAAAAAGAAGTCCAAACGTTATGAAATTGTTTGTAGAAAGTCAAGCTCTTGGAATATGGAGAGCCATTATTACCAGAGGAGTAGCAGGTATTCCGCCAGAATGGTTTCCTGTTTACTAGCATGTATTATGGTACAGAGACTTTTTCCCCAGTAATACCTTGACAATTATATAGCTCTTAAAACATACTAATCATACAATACACACTGTTTTGCACATTCGTGTCCGACTCTGTGCAACCCCAGAGACGGCAGCCCACCAGGATCCCCCCGTCCCTGGGATTCTCCAGGCAAGAATACTGGAGTGGGTTGCCATTTCCTTCTCCAAGGCATTACAAAGAGATAAATAATTTTATTTTCATGCATGTATTTCATTCTGGTGGGCACTTCAGATTATTGTTATCAGTATACCAAACTTGTAATAAATAACATTTCAAAAATGTAATTCAGTATATTTAGTTCCAAAGAATAAGCATATTTTTCTAAAATTTGAAAATATTGACCTATGAGTGACCTTCCAGTACATTCTTTTATGATTCATTGAATGATAGTAATAATGTTTTCTTGAGCATTTTATAACTTCAGTTTACAAACCACCTTCACATAATTATCTCATCTGATTTCACATCAATGTGATGTGTGCAGCGCAGGTTTATAGGAGGAAACGGCGCAGACCTGGAATTTTTCACTGCTTGAAATAGTCATATGGTGTCAGTCCTTTGTTCTGGTAACTCAAGGAATCAAGGCCACTGTCATAATAAGTGTTATATCATAGTGTTAGTCACTCAGTCACATCTGACTCTTTGCAATCCCATGGACTGTAGCACGCCAGGCTCCTCTTCCATGGGATGGATTCTCCAGGCAAGAATACTGGAGTGGGTTGCCATGTCCTTCTCCAGGGGATCTTCCTGACCCAAGGAAGGAACACGGGTGTCCTGCATTGCAGGCAGATTCTTTACCATCTGAGCCACCAGGGAATACTGTACCTTAATGTGAAAAAACACTTATGTATCACTTCAATAACTGGTGTTGCTAATTTACCATCCAGTGTTCAGGCATTTTTATTTAATTGTCTGATATCCAGAGATTAGACTCACCAGGCGTTGATTAGCGAAGTGCTCCAATAATTGCTACTCCAAAACCAAGAATTTAAAAGACATTTATGCAGCCGTTGTTAAAGATGGATGAGTCTCAGTGCTACTGTACCTCATTTGAAATCAGGAGAGCTGAGAGTTAAGGGAGAAAAGGAAAGTCTGCAGAATGCAGCAGCAATCAGACAGTGTTGCTGAAACTTGGAAGTTCTATTCTCCACTGATTATCACTTCTGTATGTTTACAACCCTTCCTTTATCCAGTACCCATCAGGATGGGCTGGCAGTAAATGGTGGTGCTTTTCTGTTTTCCCACACTCCTTGTGGGAGCAGGCTCCTCTGCAGGGAAAGGAAATCATTGCTATATTGCCTCCAGCTTGGGGAAAGGAAGCAATCTTGAATGGCTATTGTTGCAGTAGCTACAAATGTATGTGGCCTCATTAGTGATTATCCCCACCCTTAAGGTAGCTGAGAATGGACTTCTGAATTTCCTCTTCCTACATCTACTGTAACATGCACAGGACCTCAAAAGCGGCTTCCAGGTCTGCAATCTCATGAGATCATGTCCACTCCAACCCCTGATTGTTGAAAATGATAGCATTTCAAACCAACCATGATTCTGTAGACTGGCTGCTGGGATGAGCACATACACACTACTATATGGAGAACAGATAATCGTACATCTGGTATAGCACAGGGAATTCTACCCCATACTCTGTAATAACCTATATGAGAAAAGAATCTGAAAGAGAATAGATATATGTATAACAATCATTGTACTGTACAGCAGAAACTAATACAATGTTGTAAATCAACTATATTTTAATAAAGATTTTTTTAAAAAAATCACACTGCTGATAATGCTTTGAAATTCTACTATTCTGTTCTCATCAGCACGATTTTAGGAAGTTGATCTGCCTCTATTTCATTTGTCCAACATTACTTTGTACTTCTCAAAGTATACTTGACTGTCAAGTCAGGATGGTTTTTTGTTCATTGTCGCATGTGTAATACTTAGTTCATTTCCACTGTTCTGCCCAACCTTATGCTTTTTTCCTCTCTCCTACAAGTCTTTCTCCTCTCTTGCCTAACCGAATTCTAACTGAATTTTAAAATAAGCCCCCATGTTCTGATAAATCCTTTCCTGCTATGATAAGAGAACCCACTGATGTCTGTACCCAGAGAAACTCAACACCTATCTGCACATTCTGTCTTTCCCTTCCCAACCTGTGGTTGAAATATCAAGTTGGTACTTTGACATTCAAGCTCTTAAAATAGGAACCTGTTTATTGGATTGCAATAATCATATTAGACACCAAAGTACATTCTCCCACCTCTGGGGCCTTCTCTCTGAACCAACTCAGGAGATACACCAATGAGCAAAGCTAGGTTTTGGTACAGACCTCTGGACCTGCCAGAGGAGTCCCACTGAGAGTCAGAGTCAGCTGCAGTCGATCCGTTTCTTACCCAATTAGTGTATGGGAATAGGGGACAGTTTCAAACTGATCAGTGCCAAATACCCTACCATGTTCTTACTTGACCAACAAATCCCTCCTGTGTACACAAGAATGACCTCATGGCCCTCATGGTGTTTATAAAGCAGGTACTTCTGACTACATTTCACCTACTCAGGATATTTCATGCATGAATATTCCATGGCTAGTTAAAATTCCACTAATACTTTCCCATTCAGAATAATATCCTTTATCAGTCTAATACAATGTCCTAATGAGGTGGATGAACCTAGAGCCTATTGCACAAAGTGAAATAAGTCAGAAAGAGGAAGACAAATGCTGTACATTAATGCATGTATGGAATCTAGAAAGACAGTGCTGATGAACCTGTTTTCAAGGCAGCAGTGGAGACGCAGACAGAGGGCACAGACTTGTGGACACGGCAGGGGAAGGAGAGGGTGGGGCGAATTGAGAGACCACGGAAACATGTCCGTTGCCGTGGGTGAAAGAGATAGCCAGTGGGCATTTCCTGTGTGACATGGGAGCTCAACCCAGTGCTCTGTGACAACCTAAAGGGGTGGGATAGGGTGGGACTTGGGAGGGAGGTGCAAGAGGGAGGGGACACATGTACACCTGTGACTGATTCATGGTGACACGATAGCATGGTGATAGCACAAACCAGCACGATATTGTAAATCAATTATCCTCCAATAAAAATTTTTTTTAATGTTTTCAAAGCAGAAAATTAAAACATACAAGAAGTATGGCATATCGGGAGGGTGAGCATATCCTGTGATAATTTTATCTTGTCTTATGAACTACCTAATTTAAAATTTAAAGTCCTGTGTTACAAGTTAATTGTTTAATACATTGACCACAGACATTCTGACTAGATTATAAACTTCTCAAGGATAAGAATCATATCACCAATGACTCTGGTACCCCTCATAGCACTTAATATAATCCTGAGCATATTGAGATGTTCAATACATATTCACTGAAGTCAATGGCATCTTTAGATTGGAGTGCTTAAATTCCAAATCAATGGGTATTAGGTGAGAGATGGTGAATCAGCTGGGGTCCTAGGGAAAACATAAAATCACACTAGGTAGTTCAGATGAAGAGACTTTAATGAAAAGACTACTTCAAAGGTATACAGACAAGGATGGAATTCTCTGGTGGTTAAGAATCTATACTCCCAATGCAAGGGGTACAGGTTTGACCCCTGGCCAGGGAACTAAGATCCCACATGGCATGCCCTAAAAATAAAGACTTGAAAATTAAAAACAAACCAACAACAAAAAAACAATTATATATAGGCAAGGATAAGAAAAGAAAGAAAGTATGGTGAGGCACCTGGAGTCAACTACAGAGAATGAGCCATTTTCTCCCTGGGATGAAGAAGCAAAGAAAGGAAGTAGAGTTAGCAGAACCTAGTGAGAAGTGGAGCTGGGAAAAAAAGACCAGTCTGGCAGAAAATGTGATTGAGGAGTGATGAGCAAGAGGTGGGAAAAATACAGCAGGAGGCAGGGAAAAATACCCTGCTTTCCACCCTCAAATCTCCTATGTGTTCCAGCTCACAAGGAGTCATGGAAATATAGTCAGCAAATTTCAATTTGCTAGGCAGGGCAGAGAACAGTGGAGAAAGATTTGTGTGGCAAAGACTCTGGCAGGATTGGGAGGGCATGGTTAGGAGGGCAGTTATGCTAAATAATCCCCATAGAAAGTTCTCATTATACGTGGAAATAGGAAAAAAGTTTCAGTTATATGTAAAGAATAAGGGAAGCTGAGAAATCTAAAAATTACGTGGGGAAAAACTAAGTCCTGATGTTAATTTTCTTCACTGGATCACTCTGAATACAATCTAAATAAGAGAGTAAACATTCTGTTACATTCAAACTTTCAATTATAGCAGTTTCAAGTCAAGCAATGAATGCATATATCCATCACTCATAGCAATGAATAAAATTCATTTGCCTAAATAACTGCCATTACACTCAAAAGTGGGGGGTGTACTTAACGAGAGTGCCTCTGGGTTTTTTAGGGAGGTAGCTGTGAAGTAAAATAATAGAACACAAATGATCCTCCTGTGTGGAAGAATTATTATGAATAATATCAAACTGTTCCCTTTAAATTTATGAGTCACATCTTATCATTTTTTCCTTTTGTTTGGTGCCCACCCATGATCACATAGGGTTAATGAATATTTGCATAAATAGAATGATAGAACATTAAAGGTCTTGTAATCTGCAAACACTTTTAACGGATAAAAAGCTCCCACAAGTCACCTGCCCTTGACCAAATAGTTGGTTGCAGCAGAACCAGCCTGGAATGCAGATTGTCAACATTCTAATCTGGCCATAGTTCTAGAAATGCTTGATTTTTAGGAAAGTGAAAGTGGAAAGTGAAGTCGCTCAGTCATGTCCAACTCTTTGCTACCCCGTGGACTGTAGCCCACAAGGCTCCTCCGTCCATAGGATTTTCCAGGCAAGAGTACTGGAGTGGGTTGCCATTTCCTTCTCCAGGGGATCTTCCCAATCCAGGGATCGAACCCAGGTCTTCCGCTTTGCAGGCAGATGCTTTAACCTCTGAGCCACCAAGAAATGCTCGATTTAGCTCCAATTAAATGGCAAAAGAAAACAACGGTTAAAGGCAAAGGTTTGGAATTAGGTAGATTTGTGTTTAAATCCAGTCAGACTGTAGGCAAATAACAAATAAATTCCTACTTAACTGCTGTTCCTTCTTCTATAAAGCTGGGGTGAATATCCACCCCATTAGAATTGTTGTGGGTGGACTAAAAAAATATAAAATGTTCAGTACAATGCCTGGCATCAGTACTTGTCTAATAAATAAAAGCTACTATACAGTAGCTTTCTTTGAAAATCAGTTGATAATTATTTATAGATGATGATCAATAAGAATTGGAGAAGCACTGTTCAGGGAACTCTAAACAAAGAAAAGAAACTTTAAGTCAATCAGAAGAAGTAAAGTGGAAAATAAGGGAAATTGGAGTGGAAATGAATGCAATAGACAGTCCTAACTGTAAATGAATTGGTTTTCTTTTTTCTCCTTCATCTTTACTAAGGAAACATGCCCAAGACTCCCACTTAAAAAAATTTTTTTATTAATAGGCTTTATTTTTTAGAGTCATTTATTTTGGATTCACAGAGATTAGTACTACTGGGCCGACTGAAAAGTTGAAAATAATTGAAAAGCATAAAGCTCTGCGCAGATACAAGGTGGTATTCTTATAAATAAATATTGAGGTGCCCGAGACCTGGTTAACACACCAAAAAGAAATGAATCAACAGAACTTGAGCTACTTAGTTTTTAAAGAACATCAAGGGTTAAATGGTGCAGCTGCTGGCAGAATTGTGTACCCTGCTATGGCAAACTTTTCCAAGGACTGATGGATTGCCTATCTGAATTCTATCTAAATGAAGAATTGCAGGCATAGCTGTGGAAACTTATAGATACTATCACACCATACTGAATAAACCAGTTGAAACTGTAATTAAATGATAGGACCAATGAAAAATGTATAAACAATCTACTGTGGAAAAGGCACCATAACTTGCAAGGGAAATTCACAAAGAAATACTCTGAGGTCTTGAGTGAAGTAAAGACTATTGTGCCAAAGGGAAAACTAGTGGGTAAGATTTATAATTATAAGGTTTCCCTCAAATCCTTAAATGCCGAGACATTTCCTACTATCTAAGAAGAAATTTTGATGAGGTCAACACTGCAATGGCACTACTTTAAAAATAAAATAAGGATAGGGACCAGGTTTAAAATGAGTAAACAGTATATGAATCAGTAAACATGGCTTAAGGTGGAAAAGCATAAACTGAAGGGTTTCAGAGATGCCTCTGTGCTGAGGAAAACCTGTTTGAAATTTGTCTAAGCAATCTGGAAGACAGAATATCAGGTTCATAGATGATACTAAGTTCCTTCAAGTAGAAAATATAATAACTGTGGGAGAAATGATAGGAAAAACCGAAGAGTTTGCGTATGTAGGCAGAAAGGAAGAAACTCTCATTCTATACACTTCACATCCAGGAGTGCTGACCTCCTTTTTAGAGGGGTAAGTCTCAGCGAGATGCTGATAGGTAAGGAAATGTCATAGAGGAATGCTCCATAGAGCTACAGTCCCAGAGTTCACCCTGAAGTAGATACTGGGCAAAGGGTAGAGGCGGACCACTTTCTCTCTGGCTCCAAACTGTGGGATGTTCTGTCCTTCCAGAGAAGTCTTCTTGAATGAGAAGTGCAGAAGAACAATGAAGAGAGACTTTCCCCTTAAGGAAAAATGTTTTGTGGAAGTTAAGCTAAAAACTGTAATAGGTACCCCATGTGCGTGTGCTCACTCAGTTGTGTCCGACTCTTTGCGACCCCATGGACTGTAGCCCTCGAGGCTCCTCTGTCCATGGGATTCTCCAGGCAAGAACACTGGAGTGATTTGCCATTCCCTTCTTCAGGGGATCTTCCTGATCCAGGCATCAGACCCCCATCTCTTGTGTCTCCTGCATAGGCAGATGGATTATTTACCACTAGCGCCCCCGGGAAGCCCAATGTGCTCTTAAGGCCTCAGTTAACTCACGCAGCAACCTTTGAGGTCAATTTTGAGATCTTCAAAACCCTTTGAAGTTTGACGTGAGCCTTTTATGCAAGAAAAGGCGCTCTTTGAATGCTAGGAGTTTACTCTGGCACTTGTGTGATAAATCCACAGGTCAGTGATGAGCTGCAGACCAGTTTAAGGATGGAAGAGACTGCAGTGTTGCAGTCCAGAAGGATTTGGAGATCACTGGGCAAAGTAGAAAACATTTTGTATTTGTATGTTAGATTCTCTGTTTTTGCTTTCCTTTTACACTTGATAAGATCACAGAGTTGGCCTAGTATCCCTCTGTGTAAAACTCTCAAAGGTCTTGGATGCTTTAAAGGAAAGGAATGCATTTTAGAAACAACTTTGAAGTCAGTTTCTCTAATTCTTACATAGTCTAATGTTGCTTTTCCATTTATACAGTTCCTCTTATGCAGCTGATTATAAAAGGAGTAGGAAGAATGCAGTTAATTTTCATGCCAGTAAAAGAAGCAAAAAACTAACAGTTGTCTTTCATACAAAAAAAAAAAAAGAATTTACTAAGCATTTCCAAGGTACCAGTGTTTTATACTCATTTAATTATTATAGCAAGCTCTTAAGGTATTATTATTCACATTTTAGAGACTAGAAAATTGAGGCTCAGAGATATTTAGTAACTTATCTAGGCTATCTGGCAGGGCCAAGAAGACTCAAAGTCTGTTTGATTCTAAAGTCCATATTCTTAGTATCCATATATATAAATGCTGATATTCTTCAAGTCCATATAGGATTGCAATTTGTATTAACACAGTAGAAAGAAGTTTAAAATACTTTCTCATCTTTAATCTTTAATATCTTTAATCTTCAAAATCTTTTCATTTTATTCTATATTGCAGCTTACCCTGTTGGTAAAGTATCCACCATTAAAGATTATAAAAACTATTTTTCAACAAGGGACATGCCACTGAATGTCATGACTATTCATGTGCTGGTTCTAGTGATTTCGAACAAATTTGTTTTGTGGTGCCCTCTCTATTGCATTTTTGATTAGGCTGTAAATCTTTTTAAAACCAATAAAAATATAATTTCAGAATGTTTTAAAAGCAATCTCTCATGTCACTGAATTCTCAAGTGATTTCTGTTTCTGCTTTCTTCTACATATAATGCAAAGAGGATTCTGATGAAAATAATTTAATAGTTAAGTATAATTTTTTTTTCTAATTACAAAAAGTAATATATGATGACTTAACTGAATTTAGACCATGTATAAAGGTATAAGGGCTTCCCAGATGGTGCTAGTGGTAAAGAATCCATCTGCCAATGCAGTACACATGTGTTCAATCCCTGGGTCAGGAAGATCTCCTGGAGTAGGAAATGTCAACATGCTCCAGCATTCTTGCCTGGAAAATTCCCTGGACAGGGGAGCTTGGTGGGCTTAAGTCCATGGGGTTACAAAGAGTTGGACACAACTGAGTGACTTAGCACACACACAAATAAAGGTATAAAGAAAAAAGTATCCAGAATTCCACAGATAAAACATGATAAGCATCTAATGTTCTTCCTTTAAATGTATATGAGAACAAAATGTGAATTGTGGATTATTTGGAAGGCGGTTGAAGAATTTAAAATAATTTAAAATTATATATATATGTACATTTTAAATATACATATATCTATTTTGTATACGTATATATTCATCTAAGATAGCCATTGAAATTTTCAAATACTTTCTGTAAAGTTAATTCCATTTCTCTATATGGTGACTACGAGATGTTAAGACTTTAAGCAAAAATTTGGCCAGTTTGTCTAGATGAGAATTGAAAACACATTAACGTGATTTTTACACAGTAGAAAATTTGAATTTTTGCATGTTTTAATTTTATTTTTTTCTATTTATGAAGATAATATATATGTAAATGTATAGTATAATGTGTAATATATAATATATATAGTATGTAATATGTAGTAAATACAAATCAAATGACACATAAAGAGATTAAAAATAGCTAATATTTGTTGAATGCTTTCTATATGCCGGGCACTATTCTAAGGGTTTTATTTATATTAACTCATTTAATCCTCACAATCATAATATAAAGTAAGGACTATTATTTACTGCCTTTATTTTACAAATGAGAATCTTGGGCATCAAGGGGCTAAGTAATTTGCTTGAAGTCTTGGTTTACTAGGAAAACAATCACGGCAAACGGCATGGTTTTAATTTGTTCATTGAGTTTTCTCATGAGAAAACAAAGCTGATGAATTAGAGCCTTGCCATGCATATATTATAACTTTGTTTTAGGAAAGAAAATGATCAAGTTCCACCTGATGCTCTTTAGATGAAGAAGGTAAAGGGAGGGTGGACACACACCTAGGAGAATCTGGATCTGAACCCTGGGACTCAGAGGAAAGGTAGTGGGTCCCTAGGACGTGCAGCTGCTAAACAACAGAGCTGAGATTCAGACTCAGGCAGGATATTCCCAGAGTCCACACTGAACTATTCCCTAAATTGCCTCTACAAATTATAAAGAAGAAAGCTATTAAGAAGAAAGCCAGGATTAATTAACTCATTGACCGAATAATTGGATCAATCTCGAGTCCCTCTCTCCTCCCCAGACATTGGGAATGATACCACCTGGCTCAAAGCCCCAGCCCTCTAATTATAAGGTTGGTTTTTCTGGCATGACAAGTTTCTGTCCCAAGTCATTACATTAGCAAAAGACTCAGGTATAGTCCAAAATATCCACCATGAATATCAAAGACACTTCTATGCCTTGGGAAATTCCAAGGATTTAGAGTTTACCTCCTAGAAACCAGAAATAAAAATGTCAGCCAAAATCCTTTATTATATAATACCACCCCTCTTAGCATATCACTGCAGGCTGTCAAACTGCTTTTCTGCAGCATGGAATCAGCTCCTCAGCAATAGGGTGTCCCACAGCTCGTGGCTTGGCCCCTTTTGTTTCCGTGCTGTCCAGTGGGACAAGGGACATGAGGAGCTGACAGCTTTGCAGTGACAATGAGTGAGTGACATCAGAGGAGAGGAAGAGTTTTCTGAAGGAGGCAGTGTAGAGAAGCTAATGGTGGAGGATGACTTTGGCATGAGCTCAGACTTGAGCAGTCATAAAATCATTGAATAAAAAATTACGAGTCTTACATCCACACTCCTACCTGATATTTAATATAAGCATCATCCCCAATTGGTCAAATAGCCAGGCTGCGCTGTAATAGACATGGCAAGGAAGGGTAAGCCAATTATTCTTGGGGCAACCAATTTTACTGATATAAATCTGATTGTATTTAAACTATTTCTCATAGTGAGCCAACATTTACCTTTTAATAAATCTTTCCATTGATTTTTTTACTACCTCATGGAACACAGTTTTGGCTAGGCTGCGTAGCATGTGGGATCCTCGTTCCACGATCAGGGATGGGACCCATACCCCTTAAGTGGAAGACCGTAGTCCCAACCACTGGACAGCCAAGGAATTCCGTCCTATGGAACACATATTCACACAGCCATCACCTATTGTTTAGGACAGACATGCTATGAAGTCAGCCATCATGTCTCTCCTTGGTTTTGGCTTCAGCAAACTAAACATCTTCCTTCATCCACACCTCATGGGGCCTTGTCTTAGTTCTCACCACCTTTAATATCTTGCTATCCCATCAGCATCTTTCCTAAAATAGAATATCCAGATATTGTTGTGTTAATGAAGAGGATAATGAAATCACTATTGCCAATAAAATATTTCAATTTCTCCTCTTTCTATAAATATGTTTTTGAACTTACAGAGTCTTTTTCAAAAAAGGATATGAAGGAAATAGGAAAATAAAATGTATATTAATATCTTATCCTCCTGTTATGTTTTAACATATTTGTGTGTTTAAAATAATACTTTAAAATAACTTTTTTCTGTTTTATATTATGAAAATAATATGTATTAGTAGTAAAAATTCAAACAATACAACGAGTAATAAGGAAAAATTTTTTTAAATTTCTCTTACTCTCAAACTTTTAATCCCACTTCTTAAAGCACAGTTTAGCTTACTGTATTTATCCAGAATATTCTTATATTGGGCATCTTTCCTTACCAACATTATGGATCTATCTTGTTCTATTTAATAGCTGCATAGTATTTTATTACATGGTTATACCATCTTTTATTTACCAGTCCCCTTGGATGGACATAGATGTTGTTTCCTCTCCTTTTTTAATTTTATAGCAATACAATAAATTTTGTGTTTCTTTGAACACATGAGAAAGCACATCTGTAGGATAATTTCTTTGAAGTAGACCTGCTATGTCAAAATTTATGTGCCTTCAAGGGTACACCAATTTACACTCCTGCTTATAGTGTGTGGAGTACAGTAGACTCCTGAACAACAGGGGTTTGAGATGCGCAGTCCACTTACACAGGGGCTTTTATGTGATTGGTGGTTGGTTGAGTGGGAGGGGCAGGGGTGGTGACTGTTAGAGTTATTTTCAGATTTTCCACTGGGTGGAGGTCTGGTGCCCATAGCCTTCTTATTGCTCAAAGGTCAACTGTACTTGTTTTTCCACATGCCAAACTTTAAAATAATTGTTAATCTAAAAGCTGACAAATGGACTATGATTTCAGCGGGATACCTTCTGTTTGCCCCTCCAGATGCACCTTGCGCTCTTCTCCCAGCTCTTTGCTGTACACAGATACTGTACGGACTACATCACTGGATTCCTGCACCCTCTCACTTCTTCTATGTCAGATTTAGAAACAGGGGCACCAGTTGAAGATGGGGAAGAGGTATTTACTGATGAAGTTAACGTATTTATTTCCTGGGCTCTCTCCTTGTGGGGTCTCTGCAGACTGGCTGTGACCCTTAAGGTCAAGGACACAGCTTCTGTCCACACAAATCTGTCTCCATTTTCTTGTCCTTTCAGACATAGAAGGCTGGTCTGCCCTGGTTTTCCTATATCCTGTTCTACCTTTGTAAGTGGTGGTTTGGTGGTTTAGTCGCTAAGTCGTGTCCGACTCTTGCGACCCCATGGAGCCCACGAGGCTCCTCTATCCATGGGATTTTCCAGGCAAGAAAACTGGAGTGGATTGTCATTTCCTTCTCCAGGGGATCTTCCTAATCCAGGAATCGAACCTGGGTCTCCTGCATTGCAGGCAGATTCTTTACTGACTGAGTTATGAGGGAAGCCCCAAAGCATGCCTTGAAGCACCTCATTTGAATGTTCTGTTTCCTGCCAGCTTTTGTTCCTGAAAGCTTGACCTAGAGAGATTCCCCAGGATGTTTAGGAGGTATCTCGTAAGAGAGGCAATTTGAACATAGACCTGAATGATGAGAAGGAGTGTGAAGATCTTAGGCTTAATGTGTTCCAGGTGGAAAAGGTCCTGCTTTTGGAACAAGCTCGTCATAGTTGAAGAGCAGCAGGAACACCAGAGTGGCTTTGGGCCATCAGGCAAGTATATGGTTTGTTTGTCTGAGAGCCATTGCTTCTTATTCCTTTCTGAGAGAGCTCTAATTTTGTTCAGACATCATGGGAAGATTCAAAGGATAAACCACCATTTGTCTAAGTGAATCATGAAAATTCTATCCCAATTCAATCCCTGATTGATTTAGGAATGCGCCTGTAACCCAGTTCCAGCCAATGAGACATGAGAGGGAGTTTTCTAGGGCCCTCTTGAGAATTTTTCTCTCTGGTAAAAAAGCAGATATAAAGGAGAAAATTCCTACCTCTTTCTCCCCTTTTCTGCTTTGGACGCTTTTTGTGAGAATATGATGCCTAGAAACGTATAGTCTTTTGACAACCATGAGACAAAGGGCAGGATCAAAAACAACATATGAAAGTAGAAGAGTGAAACGTTGGAAAGAACCTGGACCCTGATGACATATTGGACCTTCCAAGCCATCTGTAGGATCACCTGCCTTCAGACTCCCTGGTAAGTAAATAAGCAAGTGAAAATCAATCTTAGCTTGAGTCACCATTAGGTGGAGTTTCTGTTCCTTGCAGTTGACGCACCAGCTCACAGAGTAGCAAGGTAGAGGGTGAGGAAAGGCAACCGATATAAGAGAGGTAGGCCAGGGTCCATCACAGTGTCGCTTAGGCCAAGGCATGGGATTTGGATTTTATTTCAAAGGCAAGAGATTTCTGCTGATGACTCAGCGCTGCTGCTGCTGCTGCCAAGTCGCTTCAGTCGTGTCCGACTCTGTGCGACCTATAGACAGCAGCCCACTAGGCTCCCCTGTCCCTGGGATTCTCCAGGCAAGAACACTGGAGTGGGTTGCCATTTCCTTTTCCAATGCATGAAAGTGAAAAGTGAAAGTGAAGGCACTCAGTCGTGTCCGACTCTTAGCGACCCCATGGACTGCAGCCTACCAGGCTCCTCTGTCCATGGGATTTTCCAGGCAAGAGTACTGGAGTGGCGTGCCATTGCCTTCTCCGGACTCAGTGCATACAGGCATATAATAAAGATTTATCTAGCTATCTATCCATGTCATTATACATATTTATCGTGTATATGATAAGAATATTATTTAGTATTAAAATTATAGGTATTGACTAAAAATACATTTTCCATTTTAATTTTTATAGAAAGTACTGTTTAGAACCGGATAAAAAGAAATAATAAAAAGTCTCACAAGTAACTTACAAACTATCTTGACTGAAATTCCCAAATGTTGAGAACTTACTAATGTCTGATATTTTATGCTCGGAAGAACTTTCAACCTAGTTTCTAGGTATTGCTTCGGTCTTCTTTAGCCACATCAGGGTCTTTACCAGTTATTTTCTTCTTCAGAGAGTTTGCAACTGCCACCTCAAACCCTTATCTCTCTTTGAAAGAGCCCCCAGTTTTTTCCTTTGTCTTGTCTCTTTGAAAAGAAGGCAACTTCATTTAAGCATGGCTGTCCTAAATGCCATGGATGGTGTTTTTCTCCTAGTTGGCACCAAAAACATCACAGAATAAGGTAGATCATTTAAAACATTTTCCTCATGGTTGTCGTGTTCCTCCATTCAGCAGGAAGATTATTGGTTACCATGGCAATAGCTTCCACAGCATTCCATTCCAAGGAACTGCACAGGTAGAGCACAAGTTTTCCTCTGCGTTCGTTCTTTGCCCTAGCTCTCTGCAGATCTGCATATTTTTGCAGCTTGTACTCTGACTGCTGTTTAGAACAATCAATCAGCTGACCAAACAACCTAGAGTTAAGCCAGATAATTTTTTCAAAGGCACCATATCCCCTTCTCTTCTGAGTATTTTAAAAATTTACATAAACCGTTGTACAATGATTTTTCTAACAGCACCAATTAAAAACTTTCTGGTATGTTTTTTCACCTGTCTGGTATTTTAGTTGTACCTCTTTAACCATGTTTAGAAAATAATGAATTTACAGTAAAAATTAGAGCAGGAGATAGTTCTATGAGATCATTTCCCATGAGCTTAATATCATGTCTTTCCTAAGGATAATTCTCTGACTTTCCTTCCTTCACCACTCCCAAACCCTCTTATAAAATAGTGCTGATGCTCAGAAGAGTAAAAACTGTCCTCAAGCCACTGCCTTTGAGATACCAAACACTTAGATTTTCCCCTATTAAGGCTGTTAAGTACTTTGTTTCTATTCAGAACCTTATTGATAATAGTAAAAGGTGGTTTTAAACAGTTCAAACAAATTACTGGCACACAGCACCTGTTACGTTACAGAGGCGATGGAATAACTTTAGAGATCAACTGGATAAATTCTATTTCCCTACAACTATAAAAAATTATTTTATTACTTTTAGTCTTTGCTGATTAGTTTCTTTATAACCATGTGGCATAAATGAGGAATCTAGAGATTTCTATAGTATGTAGAGATACCTTTTAATCTATTATTTCTACCTATAACTTTGAAACAATAGTGGTATTTTGGTAATGAAAAAGAGGGAACATGGAAGGGGAGTTGGGATTATCTGATGTTAAGCAATTAAAAATAAGATTTGGTTTCAACCCTCTTTCAGGGAAGGATTTTATATCTCCTAGATGTCTTTCATTGAGAAAGACATATCTCCTGACCTATCTATGAACATCCCATTGAATATCACCATCTCCTATTAAGGGCATGGAAGTAAACTCTGTAACTAAAACAGATGCCTCCACCCACAGCTTCTAAAATCAGTGGGTATTCATAAACCTCACCACAAATTTTCAGAGCATAGTGGGAAAAGGGAACTGTTAAAAATTTGAAACTCTATTAAAGTACTTTCTGACTCTTCCGGTAAAAGAAAATATATTACTTTCTAGGAAGTTCACTACTTTAAAAAACAAAGCAATCAGGATTGGAAATTCATGGCTAGCATTTGGGTTACATCACTCAGTTTTAGGAGAGAAGACATTTACTTTTAGATAGAACGCCATATAGAATGGGTCTCAGATTTCTCTCAAAATTGCACTGGAATTGTTTCAAGGGATAAGAAAGACATCATTATTTTCTAAGCCATTTTCTGTCTAAACTAAATCACTTTTCTCTTTTGTGTATTTGCCATCTATGTTAAAGCTTTTACTTCACCATTTTCAAACACTTCATTCCACTCTTTTATTATGATTTTATGATACTGTGAAGCATACCTCCAAGCATACCATGATAAAATGTTACAAAGGTTTATTTATTCCTTTACACGAGGGCTTCCCATCCCGCACAGCGCTAAAGAATCTGCCTGCCAAAGCAGGAGATGTAATAGATGTGGGTTCAATCCCTGGGTTGGGAAGATCCCCTGGAGTAGGAAATGGCAACCCACTCCAGTATTCTTGCCTGGGGAAAATTCCATGGACAGAGGAACCTGGTGGGTTACCATCCATGAGGTCCCAAAGAGTCAGACATGACTCAGTTACTGAGCACCACTGGGTACATGAACACATATATTACCTTATATGCTAATCCCACATAAACTAGGAAGAAAAATCAACCCACCATTGGTAGAATTTTCCAGATTAAGCACAGAGTTAAAATAACCACACAAACTTTGGGAGTAATTATATTACACTGCACCGTGAGATTTATATAGAAAAACAGTTGCTCTCAATTTTCAGTTGACAAAAGAGCAGTTGAGAAGAGACTATGTAGCTCTGAGAAGCAGAAACGCTAATGAAGGGTCAGCATTGTATAAGCATGAGGCAGCTAACATGCCGTTTTGACAGCTGTGTAAAGATGAGGGGAAAAAAGATTGTAAATCAGAGCAAGTCATGACGAAAGGATGGAATGAAGTGTTTGAAAATGGTAAAGGAAGAGCTTTAATTAATATTGGTGGAAGGAGCACAAAAGACAAAAGTGATTTAGTTTAGGTGGGAAATGGCTTGTAGAGAAAGTTAAGGGGAGTAATAATTTGTATTTTAATTTGCAAGGGCCAACGGATGATATTATTTGAAGAATGATAGTTTTAATATTTTATACACTTAAGTTCC